>NC_135485.1:92153148-93526898 GCF_052094955.1 Ictidomys tridecemlineatus
ACAACTTGTTTGTCTTATAAGTAATCACCTTATTAATAATTAAATAAATTACCTTCAGTTGTTACATTAAAATTTGTACTTGCATAAGGCTTTACGAGATAATAGTTTTAAAACTTGTAAGGATAATACAATATAAAACTAATAAGAGTAAAAGATTTAATTTTATAATAGTTATAATTTAAGGAATATAATTTTTACAATTTGAAACATTTACTTATTTATATATAGTGTTTTTGTTTACTTTAGGAATAGAGTAATCTTTATAACAAAAGCCTATCTTCTGAATTTAATTTTAAATAAACTTGAATAATTGTCTTAACTTGGAATGATATGAAAGAATTTTAACTTAGGTATGGTGACCACTTGTTCAATCTTAGGTAAGATGTTTTGATTTTGAAAGTAGTCTTAATTTTTTACTTGAATATTATTTTATAAAAAATTATACAGAATTTTTAAATTAATGTTAACTAGTGAGTGTAGTTTATCATTATATATGAAACATGAAACAGACAAGGTAAGAGAGCCTTTAATTCCCTCTTAAGGGAAAGAGGCAAAACATTTGTAAACTTTAAATAAGTTAGGCTCTCTTTGTTGTCTTTTAGAGATATATTTAAGTTGACTTCTCAGGAGAACATAAAATTTTATAACATTTCTCTGTAGTCATCATGAACCATAGAGTGAAGCTGCTTGAAGAGGTATCCCATCGGCTTATAGGAGGGTGCAGTTGGCTGAGCGGGCAGGCCAGTGGTGATACCCTGTCTTTCATCCATAATGAGGTGGAAAGGGTGTTTAGGGTTAGGAAGAGAGAGAGAGAGTGTAAGAATATGTAAGAGCATTCCTGAGCTTTTAAAAGGAATTGGCTACTAGCTTAGGGGAGGTGAGGGTCCAATGAGGGGTCTCCTTAGTGGCCTTGTATAAGGGGTTGGTAAGAAGTGCAAAGTGGGGAACCCAATGCCTGAAAAAGTCTGCCAGACCCAGGAAAGAGAGGATGTATTCCACTGTTTTGGGTGGTTGTAGGTCATGGAGAGCTTGAATTCTGTCTGATGTGAGGCTTTTAGAGGTTGAAGTGAGAAGTGTACCTAAATAATTAACTGAAGAGGTAGTAAGCTGGGTTTTGGCTGGAGAGGCCCAAGAGTCCAGGGACCCCAGGAAATTGAGGAGCTGAGCAGTGTGAGTTCACAAGCCTTGAATGATGAACTGCATAGAAGGTCATTCACATATTGTAAGAGTGTGCTGCCCCCTAAGTCACAAGCAGTTAGATCCCATGCCAAGCCTTGCCCAAAGAGATAGGGACTATCCCTGAAGCCTTGGGGTAGGACTGTCCATGTCAGCTGATGATACCTTCCCATGCGAAGGCAAAGAGCTAATAAGAGTCAGGATGGAGGGACACTATAAAGAAGGCATCTTTAAGATCCAGGAAAATAAAGTGAGTGCTCAAAGGGGGAACATGAGAAAGAAGAGTGTCAGGGTTGGGAACCACCAGGTGGATGGGAATAACTGTCTCATTCATTAGGCTAAGATTCTGGACTAAGTGATAGGCTCCTGAGGGTTTGCATCCTGGCAATATGGGAGTGTTGCAGGGGGAGTCAGTAGGAAAGCGGGGTCCCTGGGTTTAAATTGCTCCCTATAGGTTTTGGAGATGGGAAAATGGGGACATAAAGGAAGTTTAGTTTGCAGTTTCAGCTAAATATGTACTGGCTTGTGGTGGGAGACTATGACCGGCTTGAAGATGTCCCAGTCCTGGAGATCGACTAGGTCAGGGGACGATGGCACAGTAGATACTGTCTGGTTATTAGAGAGGTAAAGATTAGAGGCAGAAGAAGGACATGGGTGGTAGTATTCTCTGGATGTGTTTTGGGCCGTGGCTCTTAGTAATTTGAGAACATCTCTGCCTAGGAGAGGAATCGGACAGGATGGAATGACTAGAAGAGAAGTTTGTGAATGGGTGTCCCTTCAGGGCACAGGTCAGCTGAGCAGTTCAGTTTGGGGAGGAGGGTTTGCCTTCAATCTCCATAACTGAGTCCTTGGAAGAAAACACAGGCCCAGAGCGGGCAGGCAAGACCGAATAGGTAGCCCCTGTGTCCACAAGGATGGTTGTGGACTTAACCACTACCTGAACTGTTATCCTGTGCTCCACCTAGCTGGTCATACTCTGATGTAGAGGCAACAAGGAAGGGCCAACCATGGGGTAGTCACTCTTCAAATGTTCTGTGTGCTTACAGATAGGGCATGGCCTGGAAGGAGTGTGTGGCTTTGGGCACTGGTGATTTCAGTGACCTTTGCATCCACATTTGAAGCAAGTACCTGGTGTAGAGGAATGATGGAACCTCCATGGAGCTCTTGCTTGAGCTGTAGGCCTCAGGGCTCTGGTAAGGCCTGGGTTTGAAGTGTTACGTTTTTCTGTAATTGAGCCTACCTAGCTAGTTCAGCTGACTCCTCCTGGACATTATAAACTTTAAAGGCCATTTTCACCAGATATTGGATAGGGTTCTGAGGGCCCTCCTCAGCTTGTTTGAGCTTTTTTCTGATATCATAGGCTGACTGAGTCTGCTAGATGTGGGCTCACTCATGGGGGTAAGGATGGAGGACAGAACAACTGAGATGTCATGCCAGATAAGATCATAAGTCTGGGAGAGGTATTGGCATTTTGAAATATAAGTAGAAATGTCAGCAGAGAAGGACCCAAGGTGCTTTTCAATCTGGGAAAGATCTTGAAGTGAGAATGGGACATGTACTTGGACAATCCCTTCAGCATGAGCCACTTCCCTGAAGGGACAAAGGAACTTTGGGTTATCTGGTAAGAGGATCTGGTGGGAGTGGGTGTGGACACTGACAGGAGAAAAGAGGGGTGAGTGGGTGGAGGTAATCATGGCTTCAGGAGAGGAGGAAGGAGGGGGGTGAGAGGGATTGAGGGGGAGGGGAAAGGTTGTGTCAGTAGAAGAGGTGGGCAGAGGAGCCTTGGCTGCAGGAGAAGAGGGAGTTGTATGGAGCGAGGGAGGGAGGAGGAGCTGTGGTGGCAGGAGGAGGGGTGGGAGGGGTAAGAGGGGTGGCAGGAGCAGATTGGTGTGTATTGGGAGGGGGAAGACAGGTAAGGTAGGGCTGAGAGCAGCTCGGGTGGTTCTGAGGATGTGGAAAGAGAGGTTGAAGAACAATGGGAAGGAGTTTGGGATTTTCCAAGGAAGGAAGGAAGGAAGACTGGATCAGGAGAACAGATAGAACAGAGAGGAGAGCAGAGCAGAGAGTAGAGGAAAGGGGACAGGATCATATCTCAAAAAGCCTGAATGTTTTTGCCCACTTTCCTGTCCAGCAACAAAAATTGTCCAATTCAGTGAGGGTTTCAAATCAAAGTTCCTTCTGGCGGCCATTGTGACTCATTGTTTAAGTCTGGTTCTTTTTCTAACATTCTCTCTCTGGGTTCATGTTCTGCCTTAAACCCCTTCAATCTTTCAGCTGAATTCTCTCAGATTCCATTGATATTTTTAAAAGATTAATGTTTTGCATAGTTTGTCTGGCAAGTTCAAATATTTGGCATCAGTGCCAAGAAAGTTATAGAATGTAGGAGGTGTCAGGTTTCCTTGTATTGTGAAATTTCTTGTATTTGTGCTAAATTTGCCCTGCCGATGAGATGGATGTGTCTCTGCTATTTATTTCTTTATTTATCTATTTTTAATCTAGGATGGAACACAGGGGAGCTTAAGCACTGAGCCAGCCACTTGTTTTCATTTTCATTTTGAGAGAAGCTGTCACTAATTTGAATAGGGCATCACTATATTACAGAGGCTGGATTTGAAATTTCAATCCTCCTACCTCAGCCTCCCAACTTCTGGGATTAAAGGCAGGCACTGCCATGTTTAGTTGTGTCTCACATTTGTTTTGGATCCATTCTTATCATCTGCCTTCTCCTGGTGCAGTCGGCTAAGGATGGTTTGGTTTGTGATGTTGAGTTTCTTTAAGGGCTTCCTCCGATGTCATCAAACAAATATCTTGTGGCATTTTTTTCTATATTAAAGGGTAGGCTAATTGACAAGTCCCCTCTCTCCCCACCCCCCCCAAACAAGCAAGCAGTGGTTTTATGTGAAATGAGATACCTCTCAGTTTTTGAGAGCTATTCCATTCCCTTAATGACTGGTTGTCTCAGTTGTTGGGGTTAGTATCAAGACTTCCTGGAAATCTTTATCATTTCCCCCATATTTTTACTGATGCAATATGGCTCAGTTCCCCTACCCCTACCGCTTGGTCCCTTTTCTCTACTCATCTTTCCCACATTCCTTTTCCTTTTTGTTCTTTATTTTTTGCATATCAGAGAAAACGTACATCCAATATTTGTGTATCTAAGTTCTTTGGAGATGTTGATGTGTAGGTTTTTTTCCTTGATGTGTCCTCATCTGGTCTGGGTATGTGTGCAATGTTGGCTTTATAAATGTGGAATGTGTTCCATCCCTTTGTATTTCATGGAGTAATTTGAGGAGTTTTGGCATCACTTCTTCTTCAAAGATTTTTGGTGGACCTCAGCTGGGAGTCCATCCAGCCCTGAGTTTTTCTTTGTTAGAGACAGTAATGAAGAGCCTTCCATCTCATTACAAGTCATTAGTATGTTTGGGGTTCTTTTGCTCTGGATTCAGTTTTGGGAGATCCTATTTATCTAGAAATGTATTCATTTCTTCTAGGTTTTCCAATGTATTGGAGTACAAGTTTTCAAAATAGTCTCTAATGATCCTCTGGATTTCTGTGATATCTATGGCGATTTCACCTTTTTAATCTCTAATTTTATAAACTTGGCTTTTTTCTGCTTTTTTTCTTGGTTATTTTAGCATGCGGGCTTTTCAATCTTGTTTACCTTTATAAAGAAACAACTATTTCATTGGTCCTTAGTGTTGTTATGTTTGTTGTCAAGGTCATTAATGTTGGCTCCGATTTTATTTCCTTCCTTCCTTCAGTGTTTGCTCCTCCACCATAGCCTGGCTTTGACACCATTTCCCATTTACACAGTGCACGCTGTCGGCTTCCTCAGTAGAGGGCGCTGAAGTGACACCGCAGGAAGCAGAGGCCTCTTGTGGTTAAGCTACTGCACCATGGCTCTGTCATGCTGGTATGAGTCCATGTGAGGGCAGCGTGGATCAGGTGAGGAGATCCTCAGATCCTGAGGAAGGCTTTGGTCTCCAGGAAAATTTCCCAACACTTTCCAAGCTGATGTTAGGTGATGGTGCCCTCCTAGTGAATGGTCCAACTGTAGTGGGAGGCACCTGGCTCTGAGTTCAGAACTTGGCAGTCCCTGGCTCTACCCATGCCCACCTGAGTGGTAGCACACCAAACACACTGCCCTTACCAGGCACATATTCCCAAGGGTCCCCCATCCCTTTCTGCTCAGAGGACGCTGTGAGAGCCATGGCTGCTGCTCCCTCAGGTAAGGAAGGTCAAGGTGGGCTGGGGAGTAGACAGCCCTGGATGCTCCTACCATGTGGTCACCCATGCCCACCGACTTGTCCCCTAGAGATGAAGACCTGGCATAAGGCAGAAGCTGCTGTAGAGGATTGAAGCTGCTGCTGACCTTGAGGAAGAAGGTAGGTGCAGGCCGCACATCTGGGAAGGCACAGCCAACTTGGGTGGGGGCCAATGGTTCTTAGAGGGGTGCTCCCTGGTGACGGGAGCTGCCACACTGTAGGCAGGCACACCCAGGATGAGCATCTGCCTCTGGAGGCCTGGAGGGGTGACCCATGTGTTTAGGGTTCTGGGGCTGGAGGTATGGGGTACCTGTGGTGTCTTTAAGCTGTGTGCAGGGGTGGATGCAGTGTGAAGATCCTCCAGGTTGGGGGCATACCTTGAGGTGTCTGGTTGGGACCCCCTGTTGTGCAGGAACAGTTGTGTGGGTCTCAGTGAGGGGGCCTTAAAGGAGAGACAAGCTCCTGGGGACAGGTAGGCCTGTTTGGGGAGGCCAAAGAGGGCCCAGCATTCAGCAAAGGAGAGGTTCAGTTTGGGGACAAAAAGACTCCCTCCTGCACACACACATTCGCGGTACCCAGAGCCACCACCACCAGGAGACAGAGGCCACTTCTTGGGGGTCTCAGGTCTGTGGACTGCTCCATTGGCAGGCAGCGTCCCATCATCTTAACCACCTTACACAGGAGAATGACAAACAGACTTCTGCTGTCCTGCTGCCCATTTACTGTCCCTTGGGCCACGGTGGAGATTAGTCCAGCCTCTGGATTTATAGCTAGTCACCTCTGAGGTCCCTGTAGAGGTAAGGAACATTCATAGTGGTGGGGCTGAGGATGGCATCTGCAGGTCTGGACTGAGTGTGCATGGGTACACACATGGCTGTGTGTGTGTGTGTGTGTGGTGTGCATATGTCCAAGTGCATTTCCAGACATTGCATGTGAATCGGTGTGAACTGTTTTTGTGAGTTTGTTTAGTGTAATGCATGAGTACATATGAATAAATAAGGTTATGATTTGTGTGTGTGTGTGTGTGAGAATTGCCCTTCTCTTGTCACCCCCCACCATTGCTCAGCTTGGCACCCCTTTGCAGCCATGTTTGCATCTTGTGAGCTGTCAGCTCGAGATCTTGCATGGTATAGACATTTTGGGCCAGCCTGGTCTGTGTGTGTGAGTGTGTGTGTGTGTTTGTGTGTGTGTGTGTGTTTGTGTGCGTGTGTCTGTGTGTGTTAGGGGTGACATCATGTGGTTGACGAACTGAGCACCAGTGAGGCTCCCCTCCCCGTGCAGTTGCAAATTGAGCACTTACTCACATGCTTTCATTGAGAGTACAATCCAGTCTGAGGACAGGTAGATAAATAGTAAGTTCCATGGCAGAAATAAAGGTCCGAAAGACAGGGAAAGGGCTCACCAGAGGTGGTGGTCAGCTTGGCCTCGCTGAGGGGATAATGATTGAGCAGAGCATTGAAGGAAGGGAGGACATACACTTGTTCAGGGAAGGGTGTTCCTGGCAGAATTATCAACACCTGCAAGATCTTGAGCTGGGAAGACAGAGTAGGAAGGTGGCCAATGAAACCAGAGCAGAGTGAAGGAGAGTGATGATGTGGACAGAGAAAGAACAGGGTCCACCTTGCAGAGTCTCGTGGCTGCTGAGGTGTTTGGCCCTTACCCTGGGTAAGATGGGAGCCCTGGGGGAGTTTGGACCAGAGGAGGAACATGGAAGTATCAGGGACCAGTAGGAAGGAAGCACGGTCACTAGGGTGTCAGGCCAAAGAGGAAACTTCGGCCTATTCTTTGCAGAATTTTGCCTCTGGGCTGGGAACCCCAGGCTCAGCCTCCACTTTTCAGCATTCAGAGTAGGGCTGGCAGAATCCTTGTTCTTTGAATGGGCACAGAACTTCCAAGAAGGACATTTCTGGGTCCCTTGAGTCCTGTAGGATTGACTCAGTTGAGCCTGTGTGTAGGCTCATGGGGGCAGAACTTCTCATGAATAATGCAGTCCCACCCATATGATGTGTTTTGAGGCTGTTTCAGGACTCTGGCAGCACAGGTCCTGGGAGCTTTGGATAGTGTTGGGTGTCTGGTAGCCTTGATCTTCCTGGTTATCAATAGTGAGAGTGGCAAGAGGGGCCTGGCTTTCTTGTTTGCTTGTGTCTCCTGTGCCATGCTGTTGGGTCTCCCTGCAGAAGCCTCATGAGGTGCTGTAGTAGCTTGGGCGAGGATTTTGTCATGGGTTAACAAGTAGGAAAGGGCACTCTTGTCACCCCCAGGGGCCTGCAAAACTGCTAACGCTTCGGGCACCTGATGCAACAGGACATGGCCTGAGCCTTGTTCCCAGGCCTCTGTCCCTAACAACCATGTGATTCCTAAAATGTCCCTGCTCACATCCCCCTGTTTCTGCTTTCTAAGCACAGGTGGTTCTAGAGCTGACCACCACCTCTGGTGAGCCCTAGGTTCTAGCCACCAGCTGGCACCACTCTCTGTGACCGGTCCTCCCTGGAATTTGCCAAGGCTGTACTTAAGATATCATAAAACAGCAGCTGATAAGGCTTGCTCCCCTCCAGGAAGCCCAGGATTCAGTTAAAGACATCCTGAGTAAATAAAGGCATAAAAACAAACAAACAAAACAAAAAATTACCATATGATACCTAGCTGTTCAATAGACAATCTCATTTAACCACCCCCATGCTCTGTGGAGTGAACAACACACCTTCACTGGTGCATTAGAAAACTGGGACATGGACATGGCAGGTATCTTGCCTAAGGTCACAGAGCTAGTGAGTGGTTCACCCAGGAATCTGGCTGCAAACCGTGCTTTACATTGCTCTGCAGCTGCAACCAACGGCCCCCAGGTGGTTGTGACCTATGCTGGGAGTGTGAGTTGGAGTTGGCAAAGAGCCAGAGTTTGGAATCAGACAGTCCTGGGTTCCAATTGTGGTCCTGCCCATTTAGTAGCACCTGAACCTCTGGAATGACAGTCTCTTTTCCCTTGTGCAGCAGTGTTGCTGACCTGTTCTCCTGGTGCCATCTGTATGCAGGAAGGACTGCTTCGCTCACTCCCGTGGGAGCAAGATGGACTCAGCTGCAGGGGGTCAGTTTCTGCCCTCTGCTTACAGATGACTTTGCAGATGCTCTCAGAGCATGAGCTTGATCACCTGGATAAGCCCTTGGTAGGGGTGCTGCAGGCCCCAGAGCTGTGCTATATGTTGAATGCAAGGGGTATTTCTTGATGTCCAAAGGGACAAGCTCTTTGGGGGGAGCCTCCTGATCCTGCCATGGAGTTGTCCTGAGCCCTTGGGTGAGGGGTTTCCGAGTTGTAAATTCAGATGGGTCACTGTGTTTTTCTTTTAGTGATATGAGAAGATGGAAGATACATATTTTTATGCTTTTTCTGTTCCTGATATTTTAGGAGCTCAGATTGTGGGTGTTCTATGGAATGCAACAGTTGCTGCCATACCGAGGCCACATTGAAAAATCAGATAGCTGAGGCCCTAGGAGTCAGACACTCAGTGATACTGGGGTCTTTGAAAGCATTCCCTGTAGTTATTCTTCAGTCAATTATGCTTAATTAGTAGACTAGAATTATAGAATCTTCAGTTCATCAAACACCAATCCTAAGTGCTTTGCCTTGTCTCCTATAATCCACAAGGCTGACTTCCTCTTGTGTAGGTGAAAGTAGCAACTCCTCTTTATTAGCAAGGAAGTTGAAGCTCTGAGGGTTGAAGGACTTGAGCCAAGGCCAGACAGCTATGAAGTAGCAAAGCGGTCCACATTTCAAATTGGATAAACCCTAACAATGTTAGCTAGATCAAGAAGTAAACAAGCATAACTTGACAGGAGAAAGAAAGGCTGACAAGTGCGTTGCTTTGGTTCACATGTTTGGGAATTGTGGGATGAACACAACAGATTCAGGCACAGCTTTATCCAGAGGTTGCAGTGTCATCATCAGGACACTGCCTCTCTCCATCTCCCGACACTGCCTTCTTTGCCCACCCTGTCTCTGGGGGTGGTGGCATGCTGCCAAGCAGCTTTAGAGACACAATCTTCTAGTTTGGCATTGGAGGAAAAGACAGTGTCCTAACGATGATAGTGAAAGTCATGGGCCAGCCTGGGTCACTGCTTCTTTCTGCCCATCATGGTGGGATGGATTGATCTCAGTGGTCAAGCCTGGAGGGGCTGTATCATTGTGTGAGAGAAAGAAAGAGTCACCAAAAATATTCGAGGGTAAATGATGAGACAGGGAGATGAAAGCCAAGCAGGCAAGCCACAGATGTCCCCACTGAAGAGGTGAGAGCAGCTGCATTTAGAGCACAGCCCCTTGCAGTAGAGGTGGCTGATTTTGCCCCTGTGCCTGTCTTTGGTCTTAAGTGCTGCCTGCAGGCTTACTATTTGCCAGGTGTCCACTCCTGTTATAAGGAGTGGACACAAAATCCTCCCCCAAAATCCTGTTATAAGGGCTCCTGTTTCATGGGGAGCTCTTACAAATGATGGCTGGGCAAATCCCAACTTCCACCCTGTGTGATTTCCTGCAGAGGACTCAACTCTGGGGTTTACCCTGTAGAAAGAACATATTGTTCTGCATATTGTTCCACTGGATCAGGTGAGCAGACCCTGATATTGTACAAACAGACACCAACTGGCTGCATGGAGAGAGCATCCTCAGCTTTCCTGGGTACCTCCGAGTGTCCAGAGTGCAGTACCCAAGCCTGGCTCAGATTGCCCAGGTCTTAATCAGTGGAGGCAGTTGTATCTACGACCATCAACTGTGTGGCTTTGAAACATCGGAAACTGATTTCTCACAGATCTGAAGGCTGGCAGGCCAAGATCAGGGGGCCAGGATGGCAGGGTATGGTGAGGGCCCTCCCTCAGGGTGCAGCTGACCCACTTCTCATTATATCCTCACCCTATGACTTTTCCACAGCTTCCAAGCCCTCCTTTCCTATCCTGGGGGAGCTGTGGAGACAACAGTGAGCACAAGGAAGGCCCCTACCCTCTTGATGCCCACAGTCTAGTAGGAGAGACCGAGCAAGGACAAGTAAACTGATGAAGAAATAGGATGAATTCAGAAATGGTTGAGGAAGCAGAGGAGACAGAGGGTCAGGGTGTTCCTAGGTGGCAGTCAGAATGGGCTTCTCAGAGGAAGTGTCATGAGCACTGAGAGCTTATTGATGGACAGGAGCTTCTGGGCCAAGAAGTGGGAAGGGCAGCTCAAAGGTGCTCAGGCAGCAAGCAGCTGGCAGCCTCTGAGGGAGCAGGGGTGGAATGAAGATAAGTAGGGACAGCCCAGGGACAGAGAGGGAGAGGTGGGCCACCCTAAATCTGAGTCTCCCCTCAAGGCCTTCTGAGGAGGTGTCAGGCAGGCCTTCTGAGCTGTCACCATCAGACAGCTTCTCTATAAAGACCCCAAAGCCCCTTGAAGGCCATGCTGTGCTGAGCTTGGAGAGAGGCAGGTTGGGAAGGAGGTGCTGGGTTTGTTTGCCCCAAGCTCTGGTTGCCTGCCCTCAGCCTCTCCCAGTGCAGAGTGACAAAGCACACTTCTTCCTCCTCTTGTTTTTTACTTGATAACTTTTTAGAGAATTTTTAAGCTCAAAAGTGAGGGGAAGAACAGAGATTTCCCAAATGCTCCCATCCCTGCCCAGCCTCTGCCTCTGTCACCATCACTACCCACCAGAGAGGCACATTTATTCCAGTTCAGAAACCCACATCATTGTCACCTAGAGTCTGGAGCTAACCTTAATCTTTCCTCTTGCTGATGCACATTCTGTGGGAATGGACAGTAGTACAATGACATGAACCCACCTTTGGCCATGACCATGATGTTTACTGGCTGTGATCTTAGGAAGCAGGTGCATTGGCGATCAGGACAGAGCAATCTGAATCCATGTGGAGCTTCACTGATGCAAAGTGCAGTCTCCTCACAGGCCTGATGGGCCTTGCCTTCCTAGGTCAGCAGCCTCATTGGAAGCTTGGGAATGGTAAAAGTGACACCGACATTGCATGGGTGCTATGAATCTTTGGGCTTACACAGGAAGCACTCACTTCCAGGAGGCACCCATAGGGGTTTGTTGAATGCGTGGATAACGGTACTCTCTTCCAGACTTGGTGTGGGACACCCTGGATTTGAATTCCCCCACCCCCCGGCACTTGTAGCTGAGTATTCTGTGGCAAGTCATTTCATCTGACCATGACTCATTTTCCTCATCTCTAGAGGGGGGATATGACCATCACATTGAGTTACCATGAAGAGATGAAGAAACCATATCCATGAGCATGGGCCAGAAACACAGTGGTAGGTGGTTCTACTAAAACAAATGTATGCACACTTACTATGCAGCAGCTACTGTCTTCAATTCTTGAAAGGTACTGCATTCCTCCCAAAATTTGGACATTCCTCAGAAGGTGCTGGAGCTGCTGTGTAAAAGATGTGTATTGCTCCCAAGCCCTGGCACATGGCCATCTCCTGCTTGGTGCTGGGAATTCTGGGAACTCAGTCAGCTCTGGGGAAAGTAGTGTTTTCAGAGGAGCATCCTGCCTGGATGTTTAGAAAACCGAGTAGGATGAGCCCAAAGAGTGTCTGCCTCAGGTCTGGTTCTGTGTAACTATAGGCAGCCTATAGCTCTGGCCTTACCCTGTGAGCATATCCCCTCCCTGTGAGAAAGTTCTCTGCCTCAGGCCTCACCACTCTGAGGCTTCAGGAAAAACAATTTCCACATTTAGGAAGGAGTCTGTGGATTGCATCTGGGAGCATTCCAACCTGCATGTAGCCAGAATAGGGACACCTGGGGAGAAATGAATAGGGTCCTGGCCCTGAATAGCTAGGCAGTAGGTGGTTTGGCTCAGTCATCACTCAAATGTATGTGTAGCACCACCATGGGCCATCATTTGGCCTATTATTTAGCAATCAATTCAGACAAACCTACTAGTCCTCCTGGAGTTCCAGTATTGTCAGGAAGTTAGTCAAGCCCACCAGCCATCTTGGCAGATGAGGGGCACAGGATGTTAGAGGTGTCAGCATCCTCACCATCTCTAGGAATAGAAACCTGCAGCCAGTTGTTTGTGAGGAGTAGCTTCAAGGAAAGAAGGGGGTGTTCTTTGGGCCAGTCAGGAGGGCTCCTGTTTCATGGGGAGCTCTTATAAATGATGGCTGGGCAAATCCCAATTTCCACCCTGTGTGATTTCCTGCAGAGGACTCAACTCTGGGGTTTACCCTGTAGAAAGAACACATTGTTCTGCATTGGATTCTGGGCACCAAAGGAACAGAGTAGTCGTTGGGGCCTCAGAGCCAAGCCCTGTGGGCATCCCTTTCCAACACAGCCAGTCCAAACCCAGGTTGCCACTACTTTTCTGTACAGAGACCAGAGAGCAAGTGTGGGGAGCCCCTTCCCCACACATGTGCCTCACAGGTTGCCCTTCTGATCTGGTGCATGGACTTGTCTGGCTACTCTTTGGGAACCCATGATGCAGGGACCTTGGGAGGTTCCAGTTAAACGAGAGACCCTGTCCATCATGACTCCCTGTTTCACTCCACATTCCACAGCACCCTCTGCTCCATCATCAAAATGCAGCTGTACCTCTATCCAGAATATTTTTGAGGTCCCAAGACTTGGACAACCTGAAGCTTCTCAGGACCTTCCTGTTGATCATTATGCCTGAATCAGAGGGGAACTTCCATGTGCTTCCCCAGCTGAAGAACACAGATCCTGTAAGTCTGAGCTCTCTGGTGATGGGGTCTGGGGCGGATGACTGAAGGTGTGTGCAGAGGAATCTCAGCTGGTGACCCTGGGATCTGCCATATGTTCCCAAGACACACAACTCCTGACATCCTTCAGCTGGTGGAACCTAGTCTGGGAAGATGGCCAATTGTGGAGGAGGGCCAGGACTATTCTCAGAGGCAGGGTTCTAGTGTGAATTGGGAAAGGCCCAAGGAAAGTCAGTCATGTTGGGTGTTTTCTCCTGCAGCTCTAGCACCATATCAAGTGATATAATTGCCTCCAGCAGCTGTGGCCCAATTTACTTGCTTACATTTGGGGGAGCATATCATCACATTCCCTGTGAAGGAGGAGAAATAGCCCTCAAAATCAGAGGTTGGTCCGACACCAGCATTGACCACACAGGAAGATATGGAGCCACCAGTGGCCACTGAACCTTCAAGAAGAGGAGGAAGCTTAGCTGCCAATAAGCAAGTCAGTGGATATTGAACATTATCTTCCACTTGGTATATATGTATGGTACATATGGTGCTCCAAGCTGCCATCCCATCCTCTGAAAGAGAACCACCTTTCCTGGCAGCAATATAAATTCAGGGTCCAAAACAATACAGGCAGGAGGTCAAGAAACTATTAGGTCATAGCCCTCCACATCTCCTAGAATGTATCCTCACTTCCCTAGTTCTAAACTTTTCAAAGGCATCTCCCACATGTGAGCTCCTGAGCATTACCCAGTGCCAGAACCCCCAGCACAGCTATTCTTTCCCTCCCCTCTGAGATTATCTATTTTATTTTTATTGTTGGTTGTTCAAAACATTACATAGTTCTTGATACATCATACTTCACACTTTGATTCAAGTGGGTTATGAACTCCCATTTTTACCCCATATACAGATTGCAGAATCACATTGGTTACACATCCATTGATTTACATATTGCCATACTAGTGTCTGTTGTATTCTGCTGCCTTTCCTATCCTCTACTATCCCCCCTCCCCTCCCCTCCCCTTTTCTTTCTCTACCCCCTCTACTGTAATTCATTTCTCCCCCTTGTGTTTTTTTCCCTTTCCCCTCACTTCCTCTTGTATGTAATGTTGTATAACCCTGAGGGTCTCCTTCCATTTCCATGCAATTTCCCTTTTCTCTCCCTTTCCCTCCCGCCTCTCATCCCTGTTCAATGTTAATCTTCTCACGCTCTTCGTCCCTACTCTGTTCTTAGTTACTCTCCTTATATCAAAGAAGACATTTGGCATTTGTTTTTTAGGGATTGGCTAGCTTCACTTAGCATAATTGCTCTAATGCCATCCATTTCCCTGCAAATTGTATGATTTTGTCATTTTTTAATGCAGAGTAATACTCCATTGTGTATAAATGCCACATTGTTTATTATCCATTCGTCTATTGAAGGGCATCTGGGTTGGTTCCACAGTCTTGCTATTGTGAATTGTGCTGCTATGAACATCGATGTAGCAGTGCCCCTGTAGTGTGCTCTTTTTAGGTTTTTAGGGAATAGACTGAGAAGGGGAATAGCTGGGTCAAATGGTGGTTCCATTCCAAGCTTTCCAAGGAATCTCCATACTGCTTTCCAAATTGGCTGCACCATCTATTTTATTTCTCTTCAGATCATATAAATCTTTCGCCTTTTCTATTTTATTTTTTGTGATGCTAATTCTTTTGGCATTGTAAGTATTTTTAGTGGCATTCTTTTATATTGACCTAAAAGTGCTTAATCCATTTCCCAGGCTGTGCCACCACCAGTACTGCGTAGCTGCTGATGGAGCCCATGTAGAGCTCATAGGTGCTGTGAGAGAGGATACAAACAGGCCATCCAGGAGGAGGTGAGATAGATGCCCCAGTTATGGAGCAGGAGGGACTGACTAATGAGTGTTGAAGATTTTAGGCCATTATAACTCATACTATGATCTATTTTAACTGTCATGTGGCACTACAAATCCCACTCATATAAGATAAAAACCTTAATATGTACATTATTATTGCTCCACAGATCATGGCTCACCATCCTCTTATTCTTCAAGACACAATATTGAAGTTAGAACCGTTAATGACTCAGTAATGGTCTGTACTCTTTAATGAAAGGAAGAGTCTTACGTTTTGCACTTCAAATAAAAGCTGTGCATCTTATACTACTTTGTCACACTGAGAATGCAAAGGAAAAGTTCAAGAAGGAAATTAAAGTGCTGCTACGAGGCATATGTAAATGACTAGAAGGCAAAAAATACCTTAAACTGATCTGGAAAAACTTTTTATATTCTGAAGAAAAGAAGAACACCCCACGTTCTATGAAGATGAATCCAAATCCAGATAAAGCCATCACTTTTGATTGTTATACTGACAAGAGAAGTGAGAGAGCTGCAGAAGAAGTTTGAAGGTGCCAGAGTTTGGTCCATTATGTTTTTGGCAAGAGGCTCCTCTCCATAAAGTAAAAGTGCAAGGCAAAGAAACAAGTGCCGATGTAGAAGCTCTTGCAAGTCATTTAGAAGGTCTTGCTAAGCTATTCCATGAAGATGTGTTGTGCTTGGAAGTATTGGTGTCTGAAGTTCAGTTATGGCAGTGGTGGCAAAGGCAACTGAGGAGTCTGTAGGTGGCAACGTCAAGCCAGGCATCCAGAGAGTTGCATTCTCATCCTCTGGCAGTGGCAGGAGTCTGGTCCCAGTGCAGTGATGGTGGCTGCGACATCACTGGTCTCCCTGTGGGGACTCCAGTGGCTTCAGTGTGGAGCTCTGTTAGCGGTGATGGTGACAGCTTGGGACAGCAGGCCTCAGAGTCAGAGGGTGACTGGAGGCTGTGATGGCCTCTGCAGTGGCTCCTCCAGGCAACTGGTATTGCTCCTTGTAGGGCCTGCCTGCCCACAAAGCAGGGCGCAGGTGCCGGTGGTACCCAGACACCTGCTGAAGACCTTATGCTGTCCATTGCAGCAATGCCTGGCATTGGCCTTGAGTCCACCAGGCTGCTCACCTAAATCTTGAGTTCACCCTACCCCTCCCTGAGTTGCACCCTCTGAGGGATGAGTAGGCATGCTGCCAGCTGGGGCAGCCTTGGGAAAAGGCACCCACCCTCCCCAGCTACATCTGCCCTGGGCTCTGGTAGCAGAGTGCAGAGGTGGGAGGTAGGGGGGCCTAGAAAATCCTCACCCTCCAAGTGCATCCCTGCGGTGGGACAAGGTGGAGGGCATAGTTGGCAGTGGGAGTCTAAGGGCAACGAGTTCTCTGTCTTGGTCTTCTGCAACTCCCACCCACAGAAATGCACTTTTGGGGTGAAGATGTCCTAGGACCTCTGCTTTCTGCACCCACAGTCCACTCAGGAAGTGGCTGGGGATGTGAGGTTCTCTCCCAAGACCGCCCCAACCTAGCAGACAACCTAGTTCCTCAGTAGAGAGGCTATATCAGGCGATGGGGTGAGCAGCCACACAGTGGCCTCATGGTTGAGCGAGACATGGCAGCTGTGGGAAGCATAAGGTCCTGGGCATCTGCCTGGGTACGACCGCCTCCCGCATTCTTCTTCCTGAGAAGGCCAGTCGACCAGGGACAAGATCAGGGCCTGGAGCCTCCACCACAGACAACATCCCAGCTACTGGTTTCCTTATCACTCTGACACCCACTATCCCATGCCCTTGCTGCCATGCCTGCCTGGAACTCTTCCCTGCAGCCAACCAGACTCCCCACATGGCCACTGGATGCCACGTTCACTGTCCTGCAGCTGGTCCCCAGTTACTTCTGCAGGATGAAGATGCTCACTGCTGGACACTGCCTGTTGTTGCTGCCCCTGCTTCTGAACTCTTATGGTGCCACCACCATTGTGCAGCACTCAAACTTCCAAACTCCTAATGGACTCCAACAATGCCCACCAAGGCCCCAATGTCATTGTACTTTACACCACAACTGGTGCCCAACCCCTATACTGAGGCGAGACGCCTGATGCATCTGCATGTTACTCCTGCACCTGCCAGACTCTGGAGCTCCACCCTGCTGCCACCAGACTTTAACATGGATACTAGACAGTGACACTCAGTACTGGGGCCAACTTCACTGCAACTGCCAGAGTTTGGTCCATTATGTTTTTTTTCAAGAAGCCCCTCTATATAAAATAAAAGTGCAAGGCAAAATAACAAGTGCTGATGTAGAAGCTCTTGCAAGTTATCTAGAAAGACTTGGTAAGCTATTCGATAAAGATGTGTTGTGCTTGGAGGTATTGGTGTCTGAAGTTCAGTTATGGCAGTGGTGGCAAAGGCAACTGAGGAGTCTGTAGGTGGCAACGTCAAGCCAGGCATCCAGAGAGTTGCATTCTCATCCTCTGGCAGTGGCAGGAGTCTGGTCCCAGTGCAGTAATAATGGCTGCGACATCACTGGTGGCCCTGTGGGGACTCCAGTGGCTTCAGTGTGAAGCTCTGTCAGCGGTGATGGTGACAGCTTGGGACAGCAGGCCTCAGAGTCAGAGGGTGACTGGAGGCTGTGATGGCCTCTGCAGTGGCTCCTCCAGGCAACTGGTATTGCTCCTTGTAGGGCCTGCCTGCCCACAAAGCAGGGCGCAGGAGCCGATAGTACCCAGCTACCTGCTGAGGACCTTATGCTGCCCATTGCAGCAATGCCTGGCATTGGCCTTGAGTCCACCAGGCTGCTCACCTAATCTTTGAGTTCACCTTGCCACTCCCTGAGTTGCAGCCTCTGAGGGATGAGTAGGCGTGCTGCCAGCTGGGGCAACCTTTGGAGAAAGCACCCACCCTCCCCAGGTACATCTCCTCTGTGCTGGGTAGCAGAGTGCAGAGGTGGGAGGTGGGGGGGCCTAGAAAATCCTCACCCTCCAAGTGCATTCCTTGGCCTGACAAGGGTATAGGCACTGTGGCAGTGGGAGTCTTAAGGGCAACGAGTTCTCTGTCTTGGTCTTCTGCCACTCCCAGCCAGAGAAATGCACTTTTGGGGTGAAGATGTCCTAGGACCTCTGCTTTCTGCACCCACAGTCCACGCAGGAAGTGGCTGGGGATGGTGAGGTTCTCTCCCAAGACCGCCCCAACCTAGCAGACAACCTAGTTCCTCAGTAGAGAGGCTATATCAGGCGATGGGGTGAGCAGCCACACAGTGGCCTCATGGTTGAGCGAGACATGGCAGCTGTGGGAAGCATAAGGTCCTGGGCATCTGCCTGGGTACGACCGCCTCCCGCATTCTTCTTCCTGAGAAGGCCAGTCGACCAGGCACAAAACCAGGGCCTGGAGCCTCCACCACAGAAGACATCCCAGCTACTGGTTACCTTATCACTCTGACACCCACTATCCCATGCCCTTGCTGCCATGTCAGCCTGGAACTGTTCGCTGCAGCCAACCAGACTCCCCACATGGCCACATAATGCCACTTTCACTGTCCTTCAGCTGGTCTCCAGTTAATTCTGCAGGATGAAGATGCTCACTGCTGGACACTGCCTGTTGTTGCTGCCCCTGCTTCTGAACTCTTATGGTGCCACCACCATTGTGCAGCACTCAAACTTCCAAACTCCAGATGGAAACCAACAATGCCCAATAAGGCCCGAATGTCATTGTACTTTACACCACACCTGCTGCCCGACCCCTATACAGAGGCTGGACCCTTGATGCATCTGCATGTTGCTCCTGCACCTGCCAGAGTCTGGAGCTCCACCCTGCTGCCACCAGACTTTAACATGGATACTAGACAGTGACACTCAGTACTGGGGCCAACTTCATTGCAACTGCCAGAATTTGGTCCATTATGTTTTTGCCAAAAAGTGCCTCTGCATAAAATAAAAGTGCAAGGCAAAATAACAAGTGCTGATGTAGAAGCTCTTGCAAGTTATCTAGAAGGTCTTGGTAAGCTATTCGATGAAGATGTGTTGTGCTTGGAGGTATTGGTGTCTGAAGTTCAGTTATGGCAGTGGTGGCAAAGGCAACTGAGGAGTCTGTAGGTGGCAACGTCAAGCCAGGCATCCAGAGAGTTGCATTCTCATCCTCTGGCAGTGGCAGGAGTCTGGTCCCAGTGCAGTGATGGTGGCTGCGACATCACTGGTGGCCCTGTGGGGACTCCAGTGGCTTCAGTGTGGAGCTCTGTTAGCGGTGATGGTGACAGCTTGGGACAGCAGGCCTCAGAGTCAGAGGGTGACTGGAGGCTGTGATGGCCTCTGCAGTGGCTCCTCCAGGCAACTGGTATTTCTCCTTGTAGGGCCTGCCTGCCCACAAAGCAGGGCGCAGGAGCCGATGGTACCCAGCTACCTGCTGAGGACCTTATGCTGTCCATTGCAGCAATGCCTGGCATTGGCCTTGAGTCCACCAGGCTGCTCACCTAATCTTTGAGTTCACCTTGCCACTCTCTGAGTTGCAGCCTCTGAGGGATGGGTAGGCCTGCTGCCAGCTGGGGCAGCTTTTGGAGAAGCCACCCACCCTCCCCTGCTACATCTCCCCTGTTCTGTGGTAGCAGAGTGCAGAGGTGGGAGGTGGGGGGGCCTAGAAAATCCTCACCCTCCAAGTGCATCCCTGGGGTGCGACAAGGGTGGAGTGCACAGGTGGCAGTGGGAGTCTAAGGGCAACGAGTTCTCTGTCTTGGTCTTCTGCCACTCCCAGCCAAAGAAATGCACTTGGCGGGTGAAGATGTCCTAGGACCTCTGCTTTCTGCACCCACAGTCCACTCAGGAAGTGGCTGGGGATGGTGAAGTTCTCTCCCAAGACCGCCCCAACCTAGCAGACAACCTAGTTCCTCAGTAGAGAGGCTATATCAGGGGATGGGGTGAGCAGACACACAGTGTGCTCATGGCTAGAGCGAGACATGGCAGCTGTGGGAAGCATAAGGTCCTGGGTATCTGCCTGGGTACCACCACCTCTCGCATTCTTCTTCCTGAGCAGGCCAGTCAACCAGGGGCAAGACCAGGCCTTGGAGCCTCCACCACAGACGACATCCCATCTACTGGTTACCTTATCACTCTGACACCCACTATCCCATGCCCTTGCTGCCATGCCATCCTGGAGCTCTTCACTGCAGCCAACCAGACACCCCACATTACCACTGGATGCCACCTTCCCTGTCCTTCACCTGGACCACTGTTACTTCTGCAGGATGAAGATGCTCACTGCTGGACACTGCCTGTTGTTGCTGCCCCTGCTTCTGAACTCTTATGGTGCCACCACCATTATGTGTCACTGAAACTTCCAAACTCCAGATGGACTCCAACACTGCCCTCCAAGGCCCCAATGTCATTGTACTTTTCCCCACACCTGGTTGCCGACCTCTATACTGAGGCTGGACCCCTGATGCAGCTGTATGTTGCTTCCGCCCCTGCCAGACTCTGGAGCTCCACCCTGCTGCCACCAGACTTTAACATGGATACTAGACAGTGACACTCAGTACTGGGGCCAACTTCATTGCAACTGCAGCCAAACCCTTGTCACTATGGCAGATGAAAACACTCATGGCTGGAAGCATCTGTTGTTACAACCACTGTTTCTGGATTCTTCCACCATCACCGCCACCATGAGTAGGAAGCAAGGAACTCCTAAATCAGAGCTGCATGCTGACACCGCCACAGTCGCCCCCACCTCACACCAATACTCAACTCCTGACTTTCGACGCCTGATGCCCTATGCCCACAACATCTGGATGCTGCTCTTGCCACCATATGCCACCATTTCATGATGGTGCCATTGCAGTGAATTGACCCCAACGATGCTTCTCTGCTCAAGATGTATAAGAGCTGGGAAACTGATCATTCTCCATTACAGTCACCTCACCAAGTTCCACTGCATGCTGCCTGCCTTTTGTCACCCCAGGACCAGACACCAGTCCTCAGGACCCTAGAGGAGTTGTGGCTCTAACTCAGGGAACTCATCCAAATAAACAAGTGAGCACTCTAAATAAAGGCTGCAGTCCTCACAGCAGGCAGTGGGTGGGACTAGGTGGGTCCAGCTCACTGGTGAGAGGGTGGGGTTAGAGCCTGGGAGCTGCTGGCAAGGTCTAGACCTGATCCTGTAGGGCAAGATAGAGAGGGATCTTTGGCTGCTCTGGAAGTCTAGCCCTGGAAGAACCTTCTGGTCCTTTCTCCTGAACTTTCCATGGTGTGTCCTTCTCCTACTCCTCCACTCTTCCCTGAGGAGACTCTGTGTCCTGGACATAGGGTCATCTGGGCACAGGGTCTCTGGGCGGTGGAGTGAGGCCCCAGTACATTGCAGCAGGCTGGGGACAGCCAGACTGGCCATACCTGGACTTGTAGGAAAAATAGCCTATTGGGAAAATACCCTCCTAGATCTACCAAATTTAGCCTAACACTGGCTTCTTCCAAGAGATTATCAAGAAAGAAAAAATATAAGTAAGCAAGTTTGTCTGGCTAAGGGGTGGTGTGAGGAGAAGTAAAGACTTCAGATTGGGTAGAGCTGGATTTAAATCCCTCTTAACTGGGTGACCTTGACCAGGGTGCAGAACTAGGTACAACCTTGGGTTTGCATCTGGTAAAGTAAAGTTGGGTGAGGAGGATAAGCCAGGGGTAAAATTAAGCTGTTGAGCAGTACCTAAACTTTGGGAGCCAGGAAGGCATTTGACATGATTTCCATGCAGAAATATATTCTGAGATTAAAGTCAACCCACTTAGAGGTGCACCTTTGGAAGGCAACTGACCTGTGAGCAGGCGGTTGAATTTACTTCATTTTTTAGATGAAATAATAATATATGGAAGCTCATAGGCCGATGTTGGGTCAGGCTTGTGAAATTAGAGGCTGTTTTCAAATTTGTTTAAAGAGTTAAATCTACATAGTTCAAGCCTCCTGGGATATCCCCCACCTCTTGTCACACCCCCACATAGAGCACTATCTACAATCCCTTACTCTAACTTTTAGAGTGTCACCAAATATGTCAATGCATGTATGTACATATGCAGAGATGTACATTATGTAATACTTTGTTCCTTTTAGCCTGCTTTGGAACCTCCTGAAAATAAAATCTCTTATTCTTACGTACATTCTTTTGCAGCTTTCCCTCCTTAATTTGTACCCCTTAAGCTGAGCATCAGGAAGAAGGAAACACCAGAGAAACTCAAAGATCCGAAGGACACCAACCCTGCTCAAGTCACTCTGGAAGCTGACTAGCCTGAATGTGCCCAAAGCTTGAGGAAACATCAGCCCTGCTTCAGCCACTCTGGGTTGGATGTACAAGGTGAAAGATATACTAACCAAAAGGAAAATGGGCTGTTTCACTCTTTAAGACAGCTCTTATACTGTCATTGCCACCCCTTACTTCTGTCATATGCAGAGTCCTTTGTTTTGTCTTGACTCTCGGACTGATAACAATCAAACACATAGTTAACAATATCAGAAAACAAACGCATGTACCAGTTCAATCCTGAAAGGGCATTGCAGTTGAGATCCAAGCTCACTATTTGGAGGATGGTTTCCTTTTCTTGGTGGATTCAAAAGCTTAATTGACATAGCATGGATTGTGCTCTGAACTTGTGTATTGCTTCCATGTTTGTTTCCTCTTTTCATTAAAACTAGTGGTTCTTCAATAGAAGCAGGTTTCCTTTTTAAAAAAGAGAAACAACCACTATGATATTACATTATATAAAGCTTTCAGCCAAGAAGATAATAATGCCCTTTGACTTAGAGGATTAAATAATGAGCATCAAAGGGGGTAATGCTGTAGTTTCCAAAGGACTCCCACCTTATTAACACACAAGTCTCTCTCCTAATCAAGAAGAGATTATTTTAAGAAGTCAACAAAATTTCCAGAGCACTCATTGTGCTTTGAGCTCCTTTTTGTTGTAAAGGCCAGGTTTCTCTTTCTTGTAAGAGTTAGGCCTGCAGGGCTGGGGTTGTGGCTCAGTGATAGAGCACTTGCCTCGCACATGTGAGGCCCCTTGTTCAATTCTCAGCACCACATAAAAATGAAGGTATTGTGCTCATCTACATCCTAAAGAAAATAGTCTCCAATCAAGGTTTTTGATGTGTGAAAATTTCTGTTTTCTGTGTAAAACATTGTGAAACCTCTGTCCAACCTATGAATGTGGAACAAAGTTAAGTTATATTAAACATTGTGCTGTGTAACCACCCACTGCAATGTTAGAGAATTTCCAGACCTGGGGTCCAGAGCTTGTTTGGTGTTATCCCCTCTGGGTTGCTGCAGCTTAAGTAAATCTGCTTCCTCCAAATTCCTCAGGTGTCCAGACTCATCTTTCCTGCATCAATGCCTGCTTGAAATGCTAGAATGTCCTAATTCTTGAAGGGCCTGAAGAGACAGTCTCTCAGACTCTGTCACAGTATGAATTCTAGGAAAAGTAATTCATCACAATGAATCTAATTTCAGGTTTCATTATAGGGACTTCCTGGATGTAATATCAAAGTTGCATGATAAAACTTGTATACTTCTATTGAGTTTCCATGATATACTCCATAAAGATATATAAATGATATATTTGAATAAAAATTTAATCTGGGAGAAAATATGTTTTGTGAGAAATCTAAAGCCATGCTTGCATTTTGTGTTATTTTAAATATTATGCTGTAATAATATTATATTTTATTATTACATTTTTAAATCTGAAAAAGACATCAGAATTTTGTACCATAATATTGTCAAAAAGGGAAAATTTTATTGATTAGAAATATGCTTTCCTGTTTTTAGAGCTAACAGTTGAATTAAATTTTTGCACCAGACACCAAGTCCATCAGAACCTCAGTCTGGTGAAACCACATCTTGGTGCCTGCCCAGGCCAGTGCCCAAGAGCAGGTCCCAGAAGGAAATCAGGCTGGACAGAGCCCTCTGGACAGAGCCCTCTGGACAGAGGTTGGCCTCCTCCACTCTTAGTGTTATTTTTTTTCTCTGATTGCTTGGCTCCTCTCCATGCTCTTCAAGCTGTCCTCTCCCATCTTTGTTGTTCAGTGACATCACCTGTCATTCATGTTTTTATAGACCTCTGAGGAAGAGAAAATCCACATGGATTTCAGAATGGCTCAAGATGTAAATGACTGGTCATAATTGGACACCCTAAAAGGGGATGGTATTGATGGCACAGGGGTATAAATCTCATGATGGGCCAGAAAACTCATTTACAGAGCAGCGGAAGGTCTATGTAGATCCATAAAATGGCCACAAACAACCTGAAAATCTAGGTAGTAACTCATCTGGAGCAGTCATAACCTCTTTCTGCTGGAGAAATATCAGTGGCTTCTTTTGGAATTGAATTAGGTGTGAAAAATAGCTCCTATGCCATTTGGTTAGGAAAAATGGTAATGATGATGAAGGTGATAATGCAATAGCTTATATTCATAGACCACTTTGCATACATTATTTCATTGAATATTCACAAAGTCCTTTCACTGACTGTCCTAGTCAGTTCTAGCTGCTACAACAAAATACTCTAAGCTTAAGAAACATTTATTTCTCCCCATTTGGGAGGGTGGGAAGTTCATGGTCAAGGTACTGATAGATTGAATTCTTGGAAAGAGCCCTCTTTTTGCTCATAGCTGGCTGCCTCTCACTGTATTCTCAATTGGTGGAGAGCAAGTAAGCCCTGGTCTCTTTTTGAAATTCTGAGAAAACTAATCTCATCTTGGGAGACATGCCCCGCCCCTCCCCCCAACCCCCCCACGGGCCTATCGAAATCTGATTACCTCCCAATGGCCCCACTTCTCATGCCATCATATTGGCATTAGGGCTTCAACATGAATTTGGAGGAGACACAAACATTCAGTAGGAAATGCACTGTGGAGTCTTGGGCATATTCTGTATCTTCTCTGTGCTTCTGCTGCCTCATAAAAAGGATGGTGATAACTCCTGATCAATGTGCCTGTGTGTGTGTGTGTGTGTGTGTGTGTGTGTGTGTGTGTGTGTGTGTATGATTACATTGAATTAAAAACAGGTGATTAGATGATATGTGCAAGTAATCCTCGATTTAAAAAAACTGAATATACAAAGACAGGTCTCAAAATAAAAGCTGAAACCAAGTTTAAGAAAAAATTTCAGTGTGGGAATAGAAAATATTTCCCAGGAAGAGGATAAAATGTGGAACATTTTTGTTTCTTTAAGTTTCAAAGATATTCTCTCATATTTTTTTCTAAACACAATTTTGCCCCCTTTTACATTAAAACTTGAAATCCATATGGAACTTATTTTGTATATGGTAGAGCCACATTTTTCAAAAATACAGAAATCAAATTGACCCAGCACTGTTACTGAAAGGAACAACCTTTTCCAACTGCACTGCAATGTCACTTTTGCTATATGTGTATATGTTTACGACTCTTTCTCCTTAGAGTGTAACTTATTTTTCTATTGCTTCCATTATAAATTACTACAAATCTAGCGCTTCAAAGAAGATTTTTTAAAAAAATTTCTTGGTTCTGCAAGTCAGAGATTGGTGCAGTGGGTATGCTGGGTCTTTTGCTTAAGGCTAAAATTGAGGTGTCAGCAGGGTAGGGCTCCTATCTGGAAGCACTGGAGATATATCTGCTTCCAAGGTCATTCAGAATGTTAGCTGAATACAGTTCCTTGTGGTTATAGAACTGAAGTCCCCATTTGCTTGCTGGTTGTCAGCTGGGGTTCAGTTTTTGCTCCTGGAAGTTGTGTATCCCTTTTAGTATTTTCCATATGGTCCTTTTTGAATAACAGCAAGTCAAGCTCCTCTCAGAATCTCTCCTCTCTCCCAATTGGCTGCATCTCTCTGATTAACTCCTTGTTTTCTTTTGCTTTTAAGGGCTCATGTGATTATATTGAGCCTACTAGGATAATCTGTGAAATCTCATTTTTAAAAAATTATTATTATTATTTTTTGTACTGGGGATCGAACCTAGGGGCATTTAACCACTGATCCACATCTCCAGCCCTTTTTATATTTTATTTAGAGGCAGGGTCTCACTAAGTTGCTTAGAGCCTCCCAAAATTGCTGAGTCTGGCTTTGAACTCAAGATCTTCCTGCCTCAGCCTCTTGAGTTGTTGGCATTACAGGCATGCGCCACTGTGCCCGGCAATCTCCTTATTTTAAGGTCAGCTGATTAGTAGCAGAAGTTATTATAGCCAAGTTCTTTCACAGCAGTATTTAGATCAGTTTTGATTAAATAGCAGTGAATAGTGAGTAAGAATCTTCGTGAAGCATCGGCGTGATCTCTGCCTACCATGGTTTTTCTTTACTTGCACTCTTAACCCACTGTCTTAATTAGTAGAGTTTTGAAGTAGTTTTTGAGATCTTACAGTATAAATTGTGCAGCTGCGTTCTTTAATATTAGGCTGGCGAATGTTCAGATAATTGGAGTACCAGAAGAAGGAAGATACATAATGGGACAGAAGAAATACTTAAATGGATAATAGTCAATACTTCTTCAAAACTGATGTAAAACATTAAAGATAGATAACGCCACATCACCCTTTTAAAATGTGCAACAATTTATTGTTTCATTAACAATGTATGATAAGGCCTATTTCCCTCTACTCAGAACAAAACTGGGTTTTATCAGTTTAAGATAAGAAATGCTAATTTGATAGGATAAAAATGCTTTTTTTTTTTGTTTTTTGGTTCCAGGGATTGAACTCCGGAGCACTTGATCTCTGAGCTACATCCCCAGCCCTGTTTTGTATTTTATTTAGAGACAGGGTCTCCATGTGTTGCTTAGCGCCTTGCTTTTTGCTGAAGATGGTTTTGAATTCTCCATTCTCCTGCCTCAGCCTTCTGAGCCGCTGGTATTATAGGCACGTGCCACAATGCCCAGCTATAAGTATGCATTTTTGTCATTTTGATTTCATTTTAAAATTAAGAATGAAATTAAGCACTCTTTAAATTAGTTTATATCATATATTCATTTTTGTGAATGGCCCATTCCTGTTCTGTTGCCAATGGTTTGGTTTTGTTTATTGTCATGTGGGATGTCTTAAAATTTTATAAACTTATCAGTTTACTTGTATGACTTTGGTGTTTTGTGTGACACTTATAAAGCTTTTTTTCTCTTCCAATATTAAAACAGAATCTCTGTTTTCCTACATATTTTATGGTTTGTTTTTGTTTTGCTTTGTTTAAATCTTTGATCTTAAACCTAAATTTATGTTAGGGTAAAAAATAAAGCCACATTTTGGAAGAACCTTATAAAGGTGAAAAAGTCCCTTCATTGCCTTCAAGCAATTTTCTCCTTCCTGCCTATCCCTCCAGAGTGTTTTCAGAGTGAAAAGGGTATAAATTGTGAAGTGCTCCTAATTCCCAAGGAAAGATAGGATTGTGATTGAATTGTTAGTCCTCTGGGGTCTGATGCTCTGCAGTTGCTGCTTCGGTAGCAAGTGTCACAGTTGAAGCCCATTGATGAACTCCATGAATAGAGTAAGTGTTGATGTAGCACACAGAGTCTTAGGAATTCTCAACCCTGCTCAACAGCATGGTTAAGAAAACTAGCCGGAAGCTGGGTAGCTTTGAGATAAAATCAAGTCACACACTGAGTTAGGCACAGGGAACTTCCTTTTAATCTTTTCATTATTTATTCAAGAATAAAAGCTTTATTCAAGTATGTTATACTGAAAGAAAACATATTCCAGAGATTGACCTATAGACAGATTTTATGAAGAAGTCATGGGGTTAACCATGACTTCATAACCATTTATGTAAGAAATCTTCTGAGCTTTCATAGTTTCATATTGATATCAAGAATCAAGCAATCACATTTAATTCCATATAGCTTGCACTTTGCAAAATGTTCTCATGAGCATCTGTGGTATTCATGTTGAGTAAAGACATAGTTAAGGAGAAGATGAGATATTTTAATAAACAGCTAGACTCATTTATTTTTCAGGATTCTCGCGATCTTTTTCTCTAGCTTTCATTTTCTGTAAAGCCTTAATAAAAATATATTATTATCAAAGCTTTTGTTAAACAGCTCCTTCTTACTTCATTTATTACAAAGTTTATGAGAGAATATAAATAAAGTCTTATGTATTATAAAATAATAAAGCCTAAAGATTCCCTTGAGGTCAACATGTCTAGTATCTTCTCTGTTATTGTAATCTCTTTAAAACATCCTTGAATGGGTCTTCAAAGCTCTTTCAGTGACAGTAAACACACTCCAAGGTATTCAATGATATCAATGGGCGTTTTTGTTATAGGAAATTTCTTTCTTGTTTTGGCATAAATAGACTCAGATTCAAAGGAGAAAATCACATTTAGAAATCAATTTTTAACTAAAACTCATCATAGTCCTCTCCAACATTGGTGTTTTTTTACCCTCTCCAAAACAAATTCGGAGTCTTACAGGCAGTTTCCAGGACTTGGGGTCTTTTCCCTCTAAGGCGAGGGAAAGACGGGTCCTTGTGAATCAGGATGATCTTGACAAACCACAGTGAGGCCTTCATGTGGCTTAGTATATTTGCAAGTTCATCCTACAGGTGTATGTTTGCGACCACCACAATGTGTATTCCTTTTAAATGACTGAACAACACTTGTACACAACACTATCCATAGACTCAAACCCAAGGCCACATTCCAAGGAATCTTAGCAATCTGTACTTTCTATCTGATCTACCCCAAGCATGAATTGCTGATTTAATAAGAAGTAAAACAAGAAATAAAGACTGTGTTGAACTTTGTTAGTAGAAAATAAAGAGTTTGTCCAACCTCAGACCCCAGGACCACTCTGCTGTGGCCCACATTTGGTCACCCTGTCCATCAATGCAGTCAGTACCCTGACTCCAGAGGCAGGCAAGATCTAGGAGGGTGTCCATTTTTCCTCCCTATGCAGCAGGAAATGGTGACAGAAAGAGGAAACTGAGAATTTCCCAGCCTGAAAGCCTGTTGGGAGGCCCATGGTGGGGGACATAAACCCATCTTTTAGCCATTTTCTCAAAAGCAGTATGATTTCGTGACACTCGGGAAGTGGAGGAGCTTCTGGTTCTGGCCACTCCAGAGGAAAGTTCAAGATAAGTGCCAATTCAGCTGTGTGGCATGAGGAAGGACCTATAGACTGAGCCCCAGGACCATGTTCTTGGCAACCCAACTCCAACTTTGTCACCCACTGCAAGTCTGTGCTGCCCTGGCCCATCAGGTGATTCCATTACTTCCAGGACCCTGATTGCCAATGCAGCCTACTGGGCAGCACCTCGAACTGGGTTCAGAAGGATACCATGCCAGGAATTATCCCACCAGGAGAGATGAGCACTGCCACAACCTCACCCAGCGGCCTTCACTGATTACTGAAGGTCCAGTGGACCCAGAAAAGGCCATGGGCAATGCAAGAGGCCCAAGGAGCACCCACTTGGGACAACAGTCCCCAACCTCACTCCTCCAGGTCCCCACTCACTGATATTTTGCCCAGTTCAGAAGCAAGCCCAGAACTCCACCAGTGAGGAGGGGGGACAGTTCTTAATAGCTGAGCATGGAGGAGCATGCAGGGCTGCTTAGTGGGTTATGGGAAGCTTGAGCTTGAAACCTCACAGCTAAACCTGGCAGGGTGCCCTTCCATCCAGGAAAAGCCAAGACCCATGACAACTGGAACCTCCAAAGAGTGAATGCTGAGTGGATCTCTGGGTCTGTAGGTGTCTTCCTTGGATCGGACTTGTGAAAGGTAACATATCTTACACTGTAGGAACAGTAGGAGGCCTAGTATTGTCCCCAGAACAGCTAAGCAATGAAGACAGTCAAAAAATTGGAGAGCTGGGGTTGTGGCTCAGTTGCAGAGTACTTGCCTAGCACGTGGGAGGCACTGGGTTCAATTCTCAGCACTGCACAGAAATGAATAAAGGCCTGTTGACAACTAAAAAAATAAATTTAAAAATGGGAGAATCTTGATAACCAAAATTCAAAGAAAGCAACCCAAATATGGATAAAACTCGATTTTGTGAGCACGCAGCTGGGTTTTTCTGGTTTCCACACAACGAGAGAGGACTGTGCACAGAGGGTAGCATTCCCTCCCAGCCTGCCCTGCTGAACCCCTCAGCCAGACTCTGGGGGATGCCTTAAATGCATTCTCAGCAGCTGTTCCCTCCACTGTTCCCAGAGGAAGTGCAGGAAGACCCACAGGCCGTGATCCCAAAGCTGCCACCACCTGCAAATGCTGCTCAGCCAAGAAACTTGCCCCCCAGCAGTTCCCCTTCTGACTGGCCAGGCCCAGGCAGGACAGCAGACAGAACTCTGACAGCTCAGGGGCGGGGCGTGGGCTGAGGGATTCCTGCCTTTGCAAGAGCTCCTGGCTGTCAAACTAAGTCCCGCCCACCCTCACCAGAGCAAGGCTAGATACCAACACTAGCTCACACCTTCAAGGGAGGACAAGGTGTCCTTGCCCAGCCCCAGCAAGCGAGATCCTGGAGATGCCACCACCACTGGCTCCCCTGCTGGTGCACCGCCTATCTAATGACATTGCTTTCCCCTTCAGAGGCCCAGGGAGGCTACCCCCTGCTCCAAGCTTGGAGGTATGGGGGGCGCTTCTATTGGGGCCATGCCACTTCCCGCCTGTTCAGAGAAGAGCACTCCTGAGGAGGCACCGACCTGTCCCTGTACCGGAGGTGCAGGTACTGCCAGCCAAACACCTGCTCTTCACCCTAGTCCGCACGTGCTCCACGCCCCAAGAGCTACCCTCAACCCACAGCAAGAGCCTGCTCAGCCCTCCGACTGCCCCCCTCCCCCTCGTCCATTGGAGTTCAGCCCATCTGTGCTGCCATCCTGGCTGCCTCTGGCGAGGGGCAGGGTCGTTGCACCAGTCTGAGGGGAGAGATCCCTGGCCTTGCCATAGCTGCCACCCCTCAAACCCAGCATCTACAACCCTTCCGAGATGACCCGGAAACCTCACTGGGTCAGGAGGTGGACCAGCGGGATCTGAATCACATCCCAGTGTCAGCACTCAACAGTCGCCCCAGGACCCACGCACGCACCAGGCTCGCAGTTCCCTTGCCTATTTCTTCCGCATCTGGTGCAAGCACCTGGACTTTGCACGTGCATGCAGACTTTGCACATGCACGCGGAATTTGCACGCGCGCGCCCGTTCCTGGCGCAAGCCTGCCTCTTGTCCAGTATTAACGGTTTTCCTCACGTGCTCGGGTGTTCTCCACTCATTGGTTCCTCAGCTGCGCCTTGGCAACAGGTCTCACAGCCCTTTCGCCTGAAGCTGCGTGAGCAGGGGAAGAAGGCCTTCTGCGCTCAACTTCGCTGAGACTGCCATGGAGACTTCTCACAGCAAGTATTGTCCCTCACCCCTGCCCCCGGCGCTGAGGGGCAGAGACCTGCCAGAAGGGTCCCACCAGGAGCCGGGTCATGGGCGGCGCCGACATCCCTATACTGGTTGGCCACTAAGGGCTTTCTGGGCTGGTGGCCCCACTCGCAGGTCGTCTTGCCGCCATCCTGCAACTGCTCCTCAGCGGTTGCGCAATGTGCCTGCTAGGTGCTTATCCAGGGTCCTGCGGACCCTGCGATCTTTTCTGGGAGACTTGGATATTGCCTCCTCCCTCCGCATGCCAGGTCTCCTGAGGAGGACGCTGCTGTCAACTGCAGCTTTCATGAATTCCTGCATCCCAGGCCGCAGACTCAGACAGCCGCCTTGTAGAGTGCAGGGGCAGGAAGTGGCTCCTTGCCAGCTTCCAGCAGCCCAAGAACCCTGCCCAGGGAGGACTGTGATCACAGCCCCTGGAGACAGTGGCCAAGTGGTGGCTGAGGAAGCAGAGCACCCTGTTCACAGAGAACATCAGAGGGCGCGCCCTCAGGTCACTGGAAGGGCATCTGCTTTTAGGCCCCTGGGGACCCATAGCTGTGTGGCTGCCTTTGTGCCCAGGCCTGGGCCTCTGTGGAGTACCCTCTGCACCCAGAGCTCCCAAGACAGAGCTGAGAGCTCCCGGGCCATCTGCATGAGCTCCTGCCCCAAAAGAAACCCCATCAGCAGCTCCTACAGCTCCACGCAAGGTCTCCAAGCCCGGAAGAGGAGGGCTCCAGACCCATCCAACGGGGAGCCGCCCCTGGGATGTTCTTCATCCCCAGGGATTCCCCCAAAGAAGGCCCAGGCTGAGAAGGTGGCAGAAGGCAGGGCGGGACACCCATTTCCCAAGAAGAAGTCCTCACCCACGGGAGACACCAGCAGGCCACGGAAACGCAAGTTTCCTCTCCTGCGATGCCGCCGAGGGGAACCTCTGAAGCTGCCACCACCTCTGTTACTGGCCTGTGCAGTGACGGCTGAGGACCTAGACAGGGAGAAGAAGGAAGCTCTGCAGCGCATCAACGGTCTTCTGATGGGTGAGACCCAGGCCATTGGGAACAGCTGTGCCATGGCCCCACAAGCCCATGGGGGGATCCCCTCTCCACCGGGAGGGGCCAGGCCTCTGGCATCAGTGGGCCTCAGCCAGACCTTTCCCCATCCCCCCAGCAGCACAACCATGGTGGCCCACACCCCAGTGTGGGTCAGCTCTGCTGTCTCTTCCCAGAGCCATGCTCCCATCACCAATCTCACAGGACCGCTCTCCCCCAGCCTGCCAATTGCTGCTTTGGCCCTTCCTCCCAGGCCCTCTCTCAGCACATTGGCAGGCTTGGCTGCACAGCCAGTGGCCCCCTTTGGGGTCACATCCTTCAACACCACTCTGCCTTCACAGCCCCCACATCTGGGGCCTCCCTCCACCTTGGGTAGGAGCTTCCGGCGCTCTCACCAGGGCCCAAAGCCCTACTGTACTCACAGGCCCTCACCTGCAACAAGCTCCGGCTCTCCAGCTCCAAGGGTGCAAAGACACATTCCGCAGGGGAAGCAGCCTCTCACCCCTGGAGCCACCGTCCCACCCAGTTCTGGGGTTCCTGGTGGGATGAAGCCTGGAGCCCCTAGCTTTGTCAGCTGTCGTCAGCATGGACACGTAGGAGCTCCAGGTCCAGGGGCAGCTCCGATGCCACCCTTGACTGTGGGCCCAACAACCACGGGCAGCCTAAACTACTCAGCCCTTGGGTCTGATAAACACAGAAACTCCACTGTGGGTCTTCGTGGCAGCACCCAGACACATTCAGTGACCTCAAAGGCAGATGGAATGGGTCGGACATCACGCAAGCAAATATCAATGTCAGAAAGTAGAGAAACCCCCAAACCTAGAGAGCACCGTGGGGCAAGTTTGGGAAATGACACTTCCAGTGCCCCTAGCCAGAGCACCAGCATGGCACCCAGAACACACACACAAAAGGGTAAAAAAGGGCAAGGAAAGAGTGGAGTTCCTACCCCGAGTGCCATCCCTCAAAGCCTGCCCACTCAGAAACATCAAAGCTTACCTCAGGGGACAAGCACTCCCACTGAAAAGGGTATCTCTAGTTGCCATGCAGACCCTGGGACATCAAGGAGATCAGAGAGCCCAGACTTGCTTTCTGACCTCATGTCAGCCTTTGGGGCCTGGTGTAGCTCCTCCCAAAGAGGAGAAACCCCAAGCACCAGGCAGCAACATGGGGCAAGTTTGGAACAGAACCTCTCCAGTGCCCCTAGCCAGAGCACCACCATGGCACCCAGAAAGCACATCAAAGAGGGTGAAAAAGAGCAAGGAAAGAGTGGAGTTCCTACCCCGAGTGCTATCCCTCAAAGCCTGCCCACTCAGAAACATCAAAGCTTACCTCAGGGGACAAGCACTCCCACTGAAAAGGGTATCTCTAGTTGCCCTGCAGTCCCTGGGACATCAAGGAGATCAGAGAGCCCAGACTTGCTTTCTGACCTCATGTCAGCCTTTGGGGCCTGGTGTAGCTCCTCCCAAAGAGGAGAAACCCCAAGCACCAGGCAGCAACATGGGGCAAGTTTGGAACAGAACCTCTCCAGTGCCCCTAGCCAGAGCACCACCATGGCACCCAGAAAGCACATCAAAGAGGGTGAAAAAGAGCAAGGAAAGAGTGGAGTTCCTACCCCGAGTGCCATCCCTCAAAGCCTGCCCACGCAGAAACACCTAAGCTCACCTCAGGGGACAAGTACTACCACTGAAAAGGGCATCTCTAGTCTCCCTATGGCCCCTGGGACATCAAGGAGATCAGAGAGCCCAGACTTGCTTTCTGACCTCATGTCAGCCTTTGGGGCCTGGTGTAGCTCCTCCCAAATAGGAGAATCCCCAACAAACAGGCAGGAACATGGGGCAATGTTGGAACGGAAAACCTCCAGTGCCCCTAGCCAGAGTACCACCATGGCACCCAGGAAAAACACAGAGGTTAAAAAGGGGCAAGAAAACAGTAGAATTTCTACCCTGAGTGCCATCCCTCCAAGCCTGCTCACCCAGAAACACCAAAACTCACCTCAGGAGACAAGCACTACAAAGGGTATCTCTAGTTTCTCTTTGGTCCAAATGACATCAAGAGGATCAGGGAGCCAAGACTTGCTCCCTGAACTCATTACAGCTTTTGGGGCCTTGTGTATCTCCTCCCCAAGCAACAGGCAGCAACATGGGGCACAGTTGGTACAGAACACTTCCAGTGCCCCTAGCCACAGTACCACCGTGGCACTGGGGAAACACACAGAAAAGGGAACAAAGGGGCAAGGAAACACTCATGTTCCTAACCTGACTGCCATTCCTCAAAGCCTGCCCACCCAGAAACACCTAAGCCCACCTTGCGGGACAAGCAGTACAGCCAGTAGAGATACCTCTAGTTATCCTTTGGTCCAAATGACATCCAGAGGATCTGGGAGCCATGATATGCTCCCTGAACTTATTATAGCTTTTGAGGCCTTGTGTATCTCCTCCAAAAGAGGAGGTACCCCAAGCAACCGGCAGCAACATGGGGCACAGTTAGAACAGAACACCTCCAGTGCCCCTAGCCAGAGCACCACCATGGGGACCAAGGGACAGAATGCAAGGCACAGCCCAGGGAAAGCAACCTCTGGTGTGGCCACAGTTACTGCCATCCCCCAAAGCCTGCCCACACAGAAAGGCTTAAGCTCTCCTGGGGGAACCAGCACCACATCCTCAAAATCAGCCTCTACTTTGACGTCCACCCATAATCCATCTATGAGCCCTGGGAGCCCAGACTGGCTCCCAGATCTGATCTCTGCCTTTGGAGCCATGAAAATCAGCCCACGTGGAGAAACAAGAAGCGCGAGAAAGCGCTAGAACACACTTGGGCTTTAACACCTTCAGCCCACCATACCCAGGATAGGATGATGCTAACTTCCTTAAGGACTGACACTGCCTAGATCCCAACAGTCCTCCACTGCCCTCAGCTGCGCCTCAGCTGGCCCTGCCTCCACTCCATGGGGCCATTGGGCATCCTATAACCTCCACCATAGGATGGTGAGTCTGGCATGCTGTAGCCCTTGAAGACTCAATTTGGCCAGGGCATCCACCCCAGTGAAGCTCCATGTGTCACTCAGCAGCAGTGAGACTTTTAATATCACAATCTTGAAACTTTTCAAAATAATTGGGAGATTTAGGGGGGTTATATGGGATTTTGTTTCCCCATTTTTATTTTTAAAATTGTAGAAAAAAGTTGATATAAACTGGACCACCATTAGCTTTAGAGAATGGCCCAGCACTGTACAAGTATTTAAACAGCAAGAAGTGACAATACATATTTTTATTTGGCCAGGAAAATTAGCAAGAGGGACCTGTGGTGCTGTCAAACTAAAGAGGGCACCACAGCAAAAGGAGGCCTAGATTTTTGTTGTTTTGTTTGTTTTTATGAGTCTTATGGTTTTCCTTTGTCTCTACTACTGGGCTAAGCAATAAAAGTATAAACTGGGGCCAGTATGGGTACTAAAATACAGAATTACAACTTGTTTGTCTTATAAGTAATCACCTTATTAATAATTAAATAAATTACCTTCAGTTGTTACATTAAAATTTGTACTTGCATAAGGCTTTACGAGATAATAGTTTTAAAACTTGTAAGGATAATACAATATAAAACTAATAAGAGTAAAAGATTTAATTTTATAATAGTTATAATTTAAGGAATATAATTTTTACAATTTGAAACATTTACTTATTTATATATAGTGTTTTTGTTTACTTTAGGAATAGAGTAATCTTTATAACAAAAGCCTATCTTCTGAATTTAATTTTAAATAAACTTGAATAATTGTCTTAACTTGGAATGATATGAAAGAATTTTAACTTAGGTATGGTGACCACTTGTTCAATCTTAGGTAAGATGTTTTCATTTTGAAACTAGTCTTAATTTTTTACTTGAATATTATTTTATAAAAGATTATACAGAATTTTTAAATTAATGTTAACTAGTGAGCGTAGTTTATCATTATATAAGAAACATGAAACAGACAAGGTAAGAGAGCCTTTAATTCCCTCTTAAGGGAAAGAGGCAAAACATTTGTAAACTTTAAATAAGTTAGGCTCTCTTTGTTGTCTTTTAGAGATATATTTAAGTTGACTTCTCAGGAGAACATAAAATTTTATAACATTTCTCTGTAGTCATCATGAACCATAGAGTGAAGCTGCTTGAAGAGGTATCCCATCGGCTTATAGGAGGGTGCAGTTGGCTGAGCGGGCAGGCCAGTGGTGATACCCTGTCTTTCATCCATAATGAGGTGGAAAGGGTGTTTAGGGTTAGGAAGAGAGAGAGAGAGTGTAAGAATATGTAAGAGCATTCCTGAGCTTTTAAAAGGAATTGGCTACTAGCTTAGGGGAGGTGAGGGTCCAATGAGGGGTCTCCTTAGTGGCCTTGTATAAGGGGTTGGTAAGAAGTACAAAGTGGGGAACCCAATGCCTGAAAAAGTCTGCCAGACCCAGGAAAGAGAGGATGTATTCCACTGTTTTGGGTGGTTGTAGGTCATGGAGAGCTTGAATTCTGTCTGATGTGAGGCTTTTAGAGGTTGAAGTGAGAAGTGTACCTAAATAATTAACTGAAGAGGTAGTAAGCTGGGTTTTGGCTGGAGAGGCCCAAGAGTCCAGGGACCCCAGGAAATTGAGGAGCTGAGCAGTGTGAGTTCACAAGCCTTGAATTATGAACCGCATAGAAGGTCATTCACATATTGTAAGAGTGTGCTGCCCCCTAAGTCACAAGCAGTTAGATCCCATGCCAAGCCTTGCCCAAAGAGATAGGGACTATCCCTGAAGCCTTGGGGGTAGGACTGTCCATGTCAGCTGATGATACCTTCCCATGCGAAGGCAAAGAGCTAATAAGAGTCAGGATGGAGGGACACTATAAAGAAGGGATCTTTAAGACCCAGGACCTTAAAGTGAGTGCTCAAAGGGGGAACATGAGAAAGAAGAGTGTCAGGGTTGGGAACCACCAGGTGGATGGGAATAACTGTCTCATTCATTAGGCTAAGATTCTGGACTAAGTGATAGGCTCCTGAGGGTTTGCATCCTGGCAATACGGGAGTGTTGCAGGGGGAGTCAGTAGGAAAGCGGGGTCCCTGGGTTTAAATTGCTCCCTATAGGTTTTGGAGATGGGAAAATGGGGACATAAAGGAAGTTTAGTTTGCAGTTTCAGCTAAATATGTACTGGCTTGTGGTGGGAGGCTATGACCGGCTTGAAGATGTCCCAGTCCTGGAGATCGACTAGGTCAGGGGACGATGGCACAGTAGATACTGTCTGGTTATTAGAGAGGTAAAGATTAGAGGCAGAAGAAGGACATGGGTGGTAGTATTCTCTGGATGTGTTTTGGACCGTGGCTCTTAGTAATTTGAGAACATCTCTGCCTAGGAGAGGAATCGGACAGGATGGAATGACTAGAAAAGAGTTTGTGAATGGGTGTCCCTTCAGGGCACAGGTCAGCTGAGCAGTTCAGTTTGGGGAGGAGGGTTTGCCTTCAATCTCCATAACTGAGTCCTTGGAAGAAAACACAGGCCCAGAGCAGGCAGGCAAGACCGAATAGGTAGCCCCTGTGTCCACAAGGATGGTTGTGGACTTAACCACTACCTGAACTGTTATCCTGTGCTCCACCTAGCTGGTCATACTCTGATGTAGAGGCAACAAGGAAGGGCCAACCATGGGGTAGTCACTCTTCAAATGTTCTGTGTGCTTACAGATAGGGCATGGCCTGGAAGGAGTGTGTGGCTTTGGGCACTGGTGATTTCAGTGACCTTTGCATCCACATTTGAAGCAAGTACCTGGTGTAGAGGAATGATGGAACCTCCATGGAGCTCTTGCTTGAGCTGTAGGCCTCAGGGCTCTGGTAAGGCCTGGGTTTGAAGTGTTACGTTTTTCTGTAATTGAGCCTACCTAGCTAGTTCAGCTGACTCCTCCTGGACATTATAAACTTTAAAGGCCATTTTCACCAGATATTGGATAGGGTTCTGAGGGCCCTCCTCAGCTTGTTTGAGCTTTTTTCTGATATCATAGGCTGACTGAGTCTGCTAGATGTGGGCTCACTCATGGGGGTAAGGATGGAGGACAGAACAACCGAGATGTCATGCCAGATAAGATCATAAGTCTGGGAGAGGTATTGGCATTTTGAAATATAAGTAGAAATGTCAGCAGAGAAGGACCCAAGGTGCTTTTCAATCTGGGAAAGATCTTGAAGTGAGAATGGGACATGTACTTGGACAATCCCTTCAGCATGAGCCACTTCCCTGAAGGGACAAAGGAACTTTGGGTTATCTGGTAAGAGGGTCTGGTGGGAGTGGGTGTGGACACTGACAGGAGAAAAGAGGGGTGAGTGGGTGGAGGTAATCATGGCTTCAGGAGAGGAGGAAGGAGGGGGGTGAGAGGGATTGAGGGGGAGGGGAAAGGTTGTGTCAGTAGAAGAGGTGGGCAGAGGAGCCTTGGCTGCAGGAGAAGAGGGAGTTGTATGGAGCGAGGGAGGGAGGAGGAGCTGTGGTGGCAGGAGGAGGGGTGGGAGGGGTAAGAGGGGTGGCAGGAGCAGATTGGTGTGTATTGGGAGGGGGAAGACAGGTAAGGTAGGGCTGAGAGCAGCTCGGGTGGTTCTGAGGATGTGGAAAGAGAGGTTGAAGAACAATGGGAAGGAGTTTGGGATTTTCCAAGGAAGGAAGGAAGGAAGACTGGATCAGGAGAACAGATAGAACAGAGAGGAGAGCAGAGCAGAGAGTAGAGGAAAGGGGACAGGATCATATCTCAAAAAGCCTGAATGTTTTTGCCCACTTTCCTGTCCAGCAACAAAAATTGTCCAATTCAGTGAGGGTTTCAAATCAAAGTTCCTTCTGGCGGCCATTGTGACTCATTGTTTAAGTCTGGTTCTTTTTCTAACATTCTCTCTCTGGGTTCATGTTCTGCCTTAAACCCCTTCAATCTTTCAGCTGAATTCTCTCAGATTCCATTGATATTTTTAAAAGATTAATGTTTTGCATAGTTTGTCTGGCAAGTTCAAATATTTGGCATCAGTGCCAAGAAAGTTATAGAATGTAGGAGGTGTCAGGTTTCCTTGTATTGTGAAATTTCTTGTATTTGTGCTAAATTTGCCCTGCCGATGAGATGGATGTGTCTCTGCTATTTATTTCTTTATTTATATATTTTTAATCTAGGATGGAACACAGGGGAGCTTAAGCACTGAGCCAGCCACTTGTTTTCATTTTCATTTTGAGAGAAGCTGTCACTAATTTGAATAGGGCATCACTATATTACAGAGGCTGGATTTGAAATTTCAATCCTCCTACCTCAGTCTCCCAACTTCTGGGATTAAAGGCAGGCACTGCCATGTTTAGTTGTGTCTCACATTTGTTTTGGATCCATTCTTATCATCTGCCTTCTCCTGGTGCAATCGGCTAAGGATGGTTTGGTTTGTGATGTTGAGTTTCTTTAAGGGCTTCCTCCGATGTCATCAAACAAATATCTTGTGGCATTTTTTTCTATATTAAAGGGTAGGCTAATTGACAAGTCCCCTCTCTCCCCACCCCCCCCAAACAAGCAAACAGTGGTTTTATGTGAAATGAGATACCTCTCAGTTTTTGAGAGCTATTCCATTCCCTTAATGACTGGTTGTCTCAGTTGTTGGGGTTAGTATCAAGACTTCCTGGAAATCTTTATCATTTCCCCCATATTTTTACTGATGCAATATGGCTCAGTTCCCCTACCCCTACTGCTTGGTCCCTTTTCTCTACTCATCTTTCCCACATTCCTTTTCCTTTTTGTTCTTTATTTTTTGCATATCAGAGAAAACGTACATCCAGTATTTGTGTATCTAAGTTCTTTGGAGATGTTGATGTGTAGGTTTTTTTCCTTGATGTGTCCTCATCTGGTCTGGGTATGTGTGCAATGTTGGCTTTATAAATGTGGAATGTGTTCCATCCCTTTGTATTTCATGGAGTAATTTGAGGAGTTTTGGCATCACTTCTTCTTCAAAGATTTTTGGTGGACCTCAGCTGGGAGTCCATCCAGCCCTTAGTTTTTCTTTGTTAGAGACAGTAATGAAGAGCCTTCCATCTCATTACAAGTCATTAGTATGTTTGGGTTTTCTTTTGCTCTGGATTCAGTTTTGGGAGATCCTATGTATCTAGAAATGTATTCATTTCTTCTAGGTTTTCCAATGTATTGGAGTACAAGTTTTCAAAATAGTCTCTAATGATCCGCTGGATTTCTGTGATATCTATGGCGATTTCACCTTTTTAATCTCTAATTTTATAAACTTGGCTTTTCTCTGCTTTTTTTCTTGGTTATTTTAGCATGGGGGCTTTTCAATCTTGTTTACCTTTTTAAAGAAACAACTATTTCATTGGTCCTTAGTGTTGTTATGTTTGTTGTCAAGCTCATTAATGTTGGCTCTGATTTTATTTCCTTCCTTCCTTCAGTGTTTGCTCCTCCACCATAGCCTGGCTTTGACACCATTTCCCATTTACACAGTGCACGCTATCGGCTTCCTCAGTAGAGGGCGCTGAAGTGACACCGCAGGAAGCAGAGGCCTCTTGCGGTTAAGCTACTGCACCATTGCTCTGTCATGCTGGTATGAGTCCATGTGAGGGCAGCGTGGATCAGGTGAGGAGATCCTCAGATCCTGAGGAAGGCTTTGGTCTCCAGGAAAATTTCCCAACACTTTCCAAGCTGATGTTAGGTGATGGTGCCCTCCTAGTGAATGGTCCAACTGTAGTGGGAGGCACCTGGCTCTGAGTTCAGAACTTGGCAGTCCCTTGCTCTACCCATGCCCACCTGAGTGATAGCACACCAAACACACTGCCCTTACCAGGCACATATTCCCAAGGGTCCCCCATCCCTTTCTGCTCAGAGGACGCTGTGAGAGCCATGGCTGCTGCTCCCTCAGGTAAGGAAGGTCAAGGTGGGCTGGGGAGTAGATAGCCCTGGATGCTCCTACCATGTGGTCACCCATGCCCACCGACTTGTCCCCTAGAGATGAAGACCTGGCATAAGGCAGAAGCTGCTGTAGAGGATTGAAGCTGCTGCTGACCTTGAGGAAGAAGGTAGGTGCAGGCCGCACATCTGGGAAGGCACAGCCAACTTGGGTGGGGGCCAATGGTTCTTAGAGGGGTGCTCCCTGGTGACGGGAGCTGCCACACTGTAGGCAGGCACACCTAGGATGAGCATCTACCTCTGGAGGCCTGGAGGGGTGATCCATGTGTTTAGGGTTCTGGGGCTGGAGGTATGGGGTACCTGTGGTGTCTTTAAGCTGTGTGCAGGGGTGGATGCAGTGTGAAGATCCTCCAGGTTGGGGGCATACCTTGAGGTGTCTGGTTGGGACCCCCTGTTGTGCAGGAACAGTTGTGTGGGTCTCAGTGAGGGGGCCTTAAAGGAGAGACAAGCTCCTGGGGACAGGTAGGCCTGTTTGGGGAGGCCAAAGAGGGCCCAGCATTCAGCAAAGGAGAGGTTCAGTTTGGGGACAAAAAGACTCCCTCCTGCACGCACACATTCGCGGTACCCAGAGCCACCACCACCAGGAGACAGAGGCCACTTCTTGGGGGTCTCAGGTCTGTGGACTGCTCCATTGGCAGGCAGCGTCCCATCATCTTAACCACCTTACACAGAAGAATGACAAACAGACTTCTGCTGCCCTGCTGCCCATTTACTGTCCCTTGGGCCACGGTGGAGATTAGTCCAGCCTCTGGATTTATAGGTAGTCACCTCTGAGGTCCCTGTAGATGTAAGGAACATTTATAGTGGTGGGGCTGAGGATGGCATCTGCAGGTCTGGACTGAGTATGCATGGGTACACACATGGCTGTGTGTGTGTGTGTGTGTGTGTGTGTGGTGTGCATATGTCCAAGTGCATTTCCAGACATTGCATGTGAATCGGTGTGAACTGTTTTTGTGAGTTTGTTTAGTGTAATGCATGAGTATATATGAATAAATAAGGTTATGATTTGTGTGTGTGTGTGTGTGTGTGTGTGTGTGTGATTTGCCCTTCTCTTGTCACCCCCCACCATTGCTCAGCTTGGCACCCCTTTGCAGCCATGTTTGCATCTTGTGAGCTGTCAGCTCGAGATCTTGCATGGTATAGACATTTTGGGCCAGCCTGGTCTGTGTGTGTGAGTGTGTGTGTGTGTGTGTTTGTGTGTGTGTGTGTGTGTGCGTGTGTCTGTGTGTGTTAGGGGTGACATCATGTGGTTGACGAACTGAGCACCACTGAGGCTCCCCTCCCCGTGCAGTTGCAAATTGAGCACTTACTCACATGCTTTCATTGAGAGTACAATCCAGTCTGAGGACAGGTAGATAAATAGTAAGTTCCATGGCAGAAATAAAGGTCCGAAAGACAGGGAAAGGGCTCACCAGAGGTGGTGGTCAGCTTGGCCTCGCTGAGGGGATAATGATTGAGCAGAGCATTGAAGGAAGGGAGGACATACACTTGTTCAGGGAAGGGTGTTCCTGGCAGAATTATCAACACCTGCAAGATCTTGAGCTGGGAAGACAGAGTAGGAAGGTGGCCAATGAAACCAGAGCAGAGTGAAGGAGAGTGATGATGTGGACAGAGAAAGAACAGGGTCCACCTTGCAGAGTCTCGTGGCTGCTGAGGTGTTTGGCCCTTACCCTGGGTAAGATGGGAGCCCTGGGGGAGTTTGGACCAGAGGAGGAACATGGAAGTATCAGGGACCAGTAGGAAGGAAGCACGGTCACTAGGGTGTCAGGCCAAAGAGGAAACTTCGGCCTATTCTTTGCAGAATTTTGCCTCTGGGCTGGGAACCCCAGGCTCAGCCTCCACTTTTCAGCATTCAGAGTAGGGCTGGCAGAATCCTTGTTCTTTGAATGGGCACAGAACTTCCAAGAAGGACATTTCTGGGTCCCTTGAGTCCTGTAGGATTGACTCAGTTGAGCCTGTGTGTAGGCTCATGGGGGCAGAACTTCTCATGAATAATGCAGTCCCACCCATATGATGTGTTTTGAGGCTGTTTCAGGACTCTGGCAGCACAGGTCCTGGGAGCTTTGGATAGTGTTGGGTGTCTGGTAGCCTTGATCTTCCTGGTTATCAATAGTGAGAGTGGCAAGAGGGGCCTGGCTTTCTTGTTTGCTTGTGTCTCCTGTGCCATGCTGTTGGGTCTCCCTGCAGAAGCCTCATGAGGTGCTGTAGTAGCTTGGGCGAGGATTTTGTCATGGGTTAACAAGTAGGAAAGGGCACTCTTGTCACCCCCAGGGGCCTGCAAAACTGCTAACGCTTCGGGCACCTGATGCAACAGGACATGGCCTGAGCCTTGTTCCCAGGCCTCTGTCCCTAACAACCATGTGATTCCTAAAATGTCCCTGCTCACATCCCCCTGTTCCTGCTTTCTAAGCACAGGTGGTTCTAGAGCTGACCACCACCTCTGGTGAGCCCTAGGTTCTAGCCACCAGCTGGCACCACGCTCTGTGACTGGTCCTCCCTGGAATTTGCCAAGGCTGTACTTAAGATATCATAAAACAGCAGCTGATAAGGCTTGCTCCCCTCCAGGAAGCCCAGGATTCAGTTAAAGACATCCTGAGTAAATAAAGGCATAAAAACAAACAAACAAAACAAAAAATTACCATATGATACCTAGCTGTTCAATAGACAATCTCATTTAACCACCCCCATGCTCTGTGGAGTGAACAACACACCTTCACTGGTGCATTAGAAAACTGGGACATGGACATGGCAGGTATCTTGCCTAAGGTCACAGAGCTAGTGAGTGGTTCAGCCAGGGATCTGGCTGCAAACCGTGCTTTACATTGCTCTGCAGCTGCAACCAATGGCCCCCAGGTGGTTGTGACCTATGCTGGGAGTGTGAGTTGGAGTTGGCAAAGGGCCAGAGTTTGGAATCAGACAGTCCTGGGTTCCAATTGTGGTCCTGCCCATTTAGTAGCACCTGAACCTCTGGAATGACAGTCTCTTTTCCCTTGTGCAGCAGTGTTGCTGACCTGTTCTCGTGGTGCCATCTGTATGCAGGAAGGACTGCTTCGCTCACTCCAATGGGAGCAAGATGGACTCAGCTGCAGAGGGTCAGTTTCTGCCCTCTGCTTACAGATGACTTTGCAGATGCTCTCAGAGCATGAGCTTGATCACCTGGAGAAGCCCTTGGTAGGGGTGCTGCAGGCCCCAGAGCTGTGCTATATGTTGAATGCAAGGGGTATTTCTTGATGTCCAAAGGGACAAGCTCTTTGGGGGGAGCCTCCTGATCCTGCCATGGAGTTGTCCTGAGCCCTTGGGTGAGGGGTTTCCGAGTTGTAAATTCAGATGGGTCACTGTGTTTTTCTTTTAGTGATATGAGAAGATGGAAGATACATATTTTTATGCTTTTTCTGTTCCTGATATTTTAGGAGCTCAGATTGTGGGTGTTCTATGGAATGCAACAGTTGCTGCCATACCGAGGCCACATTGAAAAATCAGATAGCTGAGGCCCTAGGAGTCAGATACTCAGTGATACTGGGGTCTTTGAAAGCATTCCCTGTAGTTATTCTTCAGTCAATTATGCTTAATTAGTAGACTAGAATTATAGAATCTTCAGTTCATCAAACACCAATCCTAAGTGCTTTGCCTTGTCTCCTATAATCCACAAGGCTGACTTCCTCTTGTGTAGGCGAAAGTAGCAACTCCTCTTTATTAGCAAGGAAGTTGAAGCTCTGAGGGTTTAAGGACTTGAGCCAAGGCCAGACAGCTATGAAGTAGCAAAGCGGTCCACATTTCAAATTGGATAAACCCTAACAATGTTAGCTAGATCAAGAAGTAAACAAGCATAACTTTACAGGAGAAAGAAAGGCTGACAAGTGCGTTGCTTTGGTTCACATGTTTGGGAATTGTGGGATGAACACAACAGATTCAGGCACAGCTTTATCCAGAGGTTGCAGTGTCATCATCAGGACACTGCCTCTCTCCATCTCCCGACACTGCCTTCTTTGCCCACTCTGTCTCTGGGGGTGGTGGCATGCTGCCAAGCATCTTTAGAGACACAATCTTCTAGTTTGGCATTGGAGGAAAAGACAGTGTCCTAACGATGATAGTGGAAGTCATGGGCCAGCCTGGGTCACTGCTTCTTTCTGCCCATCAGATGAGGGGCACAGGATGTTAGAGGTGTCAGCATCCTCACCATCTCTAGGTATAGAAACCTGCAGCCAGTTGTTTGTGAGGAGTAGCTTCAAGGAAAGAAGGGGGTGTTCTTTGGGCCAGTCAGGAGGGCTCCTGTTTCATGGGGAGCTCTTATAAATGATGGCTGGGCAAATCCCAATTTCCACCCTGTGTGATTTCCTGCAGAGGACTCAACTCTGGGGTTTACCCTGTAGAAAGAACACATTGTTCTGCATTGGATTCTGGGCACCAAAGGAACAGAGTAGTCGTTGGGGCCTCAGAGCCAAGCCCTGTGGGCATCCCTTTCCAACACAGCCAGTCCAAACCCAGGTTGCCACTACTTTTCTGTACAGAGACCAGAGAGCAAGTGTGGGGAGCCCCTTCCCCACACATGTGCCTCACAGGTTGCCCTTCTGATCTGGTGCATGGACTTGCCTGGCTACTCTTTGGGAACCCATGATGCAGGGACCTTGGGAGGTTCCAGTTAAACGAGAGACCCTGTCCATCATGACTCCCTGTTTCACTCCACATTCCACAGCACCCTCTGCTCCATCATCAAAATGCAGCTGTACCTCTATCCAGAATATTTTTGAGGTCCCAAGACTTGGACAACCTGAAGCTTCTCAGGACCTTCCTGTTGATCATTATGCCTGAATCAGAGGGGAACTTCCATGTGCTTCCCCAGCTGAAGAACACAGATCCTGTAAGTCTGAGCTCTCTGGTGATGGGGTCTGGGGCGGATGACTGAAGGTGTGTGCAGAGGAATCTCAGCTGGTGACCCTGGGATCTGCCATATGTTCCCAAGACACACAACTCCTGACATCCTTCAGCTGGTGGAACCTAGTCTGGGATGATGGCCAATTGTGGAGGAGGGCCAGGACTGTTCTCAGAGGCAGGGTTCTAGTGTGAATTGGGAAAGGCCCAAGGAAAGTCAGTCATGTTGGGTGTTTTCTCCTGCAGCTCTAGCACCATATCAAGTGATATAATTGCCTCCAGCAGCTGTGGCCCAATTTACTTGCTTACATTTGGGGGAGCATATCATCACATTCCCTGTGAAGGAGGAGAAATAGCCCTCAAAATCAGAGGTTGGTCCGACACCAGCATTGACCACACAGGAAGATATGGAGCCACCAGTGGCCACTGAACCTTCAAGAAGAGGAGGAAGCTTAGCTGCCAATAAGCAAGTCAGTGGATATTGAACATTATCTTCCACTTGGTATATATGTATGGTACATATGGTGTTCCAGGCTGCCATCCCATCCTCTGAAAGAGAACCACCTTTCCTGGCAGCAATATAAATTCAGGGTCCAAAACAATACAGGCAGGAGGTCAAGAAACTATTAGGTCATAGCCCTCCACATCTCCTAGAATGTATCCTCACTTCTAAATTTTCAAAGGCATCTCCCACATGTGAGCTCCTGAGCATTACCCAGTGCCAGAACCCCCAGCACAGCTATTCTTTCCCTCCCCTCTGAGATTATCTATTTTATTTTTATTGTTCGTTGTTCAAAACATTACATAGTTCTTGATACATCATACTTCACACTTTGATTCAAGTGGGTTATGAACTCCCATTTTTACCCCATATACAGATTGCAGAATCACATTGGTTACACATCCATTGATTTACATATTGCCATACTAGTGTCTGTTGTATTCTGCTGCCTTTCCTATCCTCTACTATCCCCCCTCCCCTCCCCTCCCCTTTTCTTTCTCTACCCCCTCTACTGTAATTCATTTCTCCCCCTTGTGTTTTTTTCCCTTTCCCCTCACTTCCTCTTGTATGTAATGTTGTATAACCCTGAGGGTCTCCTTCCATTTCCATGCAATTTCCCTTTTCTCTCCCTTTCCCTCCCGCCTCTCATCCCTGTTCAATGTTAATCTTCTCACGCTCTTCGTCCCTACTCTGTTCTTAGTTACTCTCCTTATATCAAAGAAGACATTTGGCATTTGTTTTTTAGGGATTGGCTAGCTTCACTTAGCATAATTGCTCTAATGCCATCCATTTCCCTGCAAATTCTATGATTTTGTCATTTTTTAATGCAGAGTAATACTCCATTGTGTATAAATGCCACATTGTTTATTATCCATTCGTCTATTGAAGGGCATCTGGGTTGGTTCCACAGTCTTGCTATTGTGAATTGTGCTGCTATGAACATCGATGTAGCAGTGCCCCTGTAGTGTGCTCTTTTTAGGTTTTTAGGGAATAGACTGAGAAGGGGAATAGCTGGGTCAAATGGTGGTTCCATTCCAAGCTTTCCAAGGAATCTCCATACTGCTTTCCAAATTGGCTGCACCATCTATTTTATTTCTCTTCAGATCATATAAATCTTTCGCCTTTTCTATTTTATTTTTTGTGATGCTAATTCTTTTGGCATTGTAAGTATTTTTAGTGGCATTCTTTTATATTGACCTAAAAGTGCTTAATCCATTTCCCAGGCTGTGCCACCACCAGTACTGCGTAGCTGCTGATGGAGCCCATGTAGAGCTCATAGGTGCTGTGAGAGAGGATACAAACAGGCCATCCAGGAGGAGGTGAGATAGATGCCCCAGTTATGGAGCAGGAGGGACTGACTAATGAGTGTTGAAGATTTTAGGCCATTATAACTCATACTATGATCTATTTTAACTGTCATGTGGCACTACAAATCCCACTCATATAAGATAAAAACCTTAATATGTACATTATTATTGCTCCACAGATCATGGCTCACCATCCTCTTATTCTTCAAGACACAATATTGAAGTTAGAACCGTTAATGACTCAGTAATGGTCTGTACTCTTTAATGAAAGGAAGAGTCTTATGTTTTGCACTTCAAATAAAAAGCTGTGCATCTTATACTACTTTGTCACACTGAGAATGCAAAGGAAAAGTTCAAGAAGGAAATTAAAGTGCTGCTACGAGGCATATGTAAATGACTAGAAGGCAAAAAATACCTTAAACTGATCTGGAAAAACTTTTTATATTCTGAAGAAAAGAAGAACACCCCACGTTCTATGAAGATGAATCCAAATCCAGATAAAGCCATCACTTTTGATTGTTATACTGACAAGAGAAGTGAGAGAGCTGCAGAAGAAGTTTGAAGGTGCCAGAGTTTGGTCCATTATGTTTTTGGCAAGAGGCTCCTCTCCATAAAGTAAAAGTGCAAGGCAAAGAAACAAGTGCCGATGTAGAAGCTCTTGCAAGTCATTTAGAAGGTCTTGCTAAGCTATTCCATGAAGATGTGTTGTGCTTGGAAGTATTGGTGTCTGAAGTTCAGTTATGGCAGTGGTGGCAAAGGCAACTGAGGAGTCTGTAGGTGGCAACGTCAAGCCAGGCATCCAGAGAGTTGCATTCTCATCCTCTGGCAGTGGCAGGAGTCTGGTCCCAGTGCAGTGATGGTGGCTGCGACATCACTGGTGGCCCTGTGGGGACTCCAGTGGCTTCAGGGTGGAGCTCTGTTAGCGGTGATGGTGACAGCTTGGGACAGCAAGCCTCAGAGTCAGAGGGTGACTGGAGGCTGTGATGGCCTCTGCAGTGGCTCCTCCAGGCCACTGGTATTGCTCCTTGTAGGGCCTGCCTGCCCACAAAGCAGGGCGCAGGTGCCGGTGGTACCCAGACACCTGCTGAAGACCTTATGCTGTCCATTGCAGCAATGCCTGGCATTGGCCTTGAGTCCACCAGGCTGCTCACCTAAATCTTGAGTTCACCCTACCCCTCCCTGAGTTGCACCCTCTGAGGGATGAGTAGGCATGCTGCCAGCTGGGGCAGCCTTGGGAAAAGGCACCCACCCTCCCCAGCTACATCTGCCCTGGGCTCTGGTAGCAGAGTGCAGAGGTGGGAGGTAGGGGGCCTAGAAAATCCTCACCCTCCAAGTGCATCCCTGGGGTGGGACAAGGTGGAGGGCATAGTTGGCAGTGGGAGTCTAAGGGCAACGAGTTCTCTGTCTTGGTCTTCTGCAACTCCCACCCACAGAAATGCACTTTTGGGGTGAAGATGTCCTAGGACCTCTGCTTTCTGCACCCACAGTCCACTCAGGAAGTGGCTGGGGATGTGAGGTTCTCTCCCAAGACCGCCCCAACCTAGCAGACAACCTAGTTCCTCAGTAGAGAGGCTATATCAGGCGATGGGGTGAGCAGCCACACAGTGGCCTCATGGTTGAGCGAGACATGGCAGCTGTGGGAAGCATAAGGTCCTGGGCATCTGCCTGGGTACGACCGCCTCCCGCATTCTTCTTCCTGAGAAGGCCAGTCGACCAGGGACAAGATCAGGGCCTGGAGCCTCCACCACAGACAACATTTCAGCTACTGGTTTCCTTATCACTCTGACACCCACTATCCCATGCCCTTGCTGCCATGCCTGCCTGGAACTCTTCCCTGCAGCCAACCAGACTCCCCACATGGCCACTGGATGCCACGTTCACTGTCCTGCAGCTGGTCCCCAGTTACTTCTGCAGGATGAAGATGCTCACTGCTGGACACTGCCTGTTGTTGCTGCCCCTGCTTCTGAACTCTTATGGTGCCACCACCATTGTGCAGCACTCAAACTTCCAAACTCCTAATGGACTCCAACAATGCCCACCAAGGCCCCAATGTCATTGTACTTTACACCACAACTGGTGCCCAACCCCTATACTGAGGCGAGACGCCTGATGCATCTGCATGTTACTCCTGCACCTGCCAGACTCTGGAGCTCCACCCTGCTGCCACCAGACTTTAACATGGATACTAGACAGTGACACTCAGTACTGGGGCCAACTTCACTGCAACTGCCAGAGTTTGGTCCATTATGTTTTTTTTCAAGAAGCCCCTCTATATAAAATAAAAGTGCAAGGCAAAATAACAAGTGCTGATGTAGAAGCTCTTGCAAGTTATCTAGAAAGACTTGGTAAGCTATTCGATAAAGATGTGTTGTGCTTGGAGGTATTGGTGTCTGAAGTTCAGTTATGGCAGTGGTGGCAAAGGCAACTGAGGAGTCTGTAGGTGGCAACGTCAAGCCAGGCATCCAGAGAGTTGCATTCTCATCCTCTGGCAGTGGCAGGAGTCTGGTCCCAGTGCAGTAATAATGGCTGCGACATCACTGGTGGCCCTGTGGGGACTCCAGTGGCTTCAGTGTGAAGCTCTGTCAGCGGTGATGGTGACAGCTTGGGACAGCAGGCCTCAGAGTCAGAGGGTGACTGGAGGCTGTGATGGCCTCTGCAGTGGCTCCTCCAGGCAACTGGTATTGCTCCTTGTAGGGCCTGCCTGCCCACAAAGCAGGGCGCAGGAGCCGATGGTACCCAGCTACCTGCTGAGGACCTTATGCTGCCCATTGCAGCAATGCCTGGCATTGGCCTTGAGTCCACCAGGCTGCTCACCTAATCTTTGAGTTCACCTTGCCACTCCCTGAGTTGCAGCCTCTGAGGGATGAGTAGGCGTGCTACCAGCTGGGGCAACCTTTGGAGAAAGCACCCACCCTCCCCAGGTACATCTCCTCTGTGCTGGGTAGCAGAGTGCAGAGGTGGGAGGTGGGGGGGCCTAGAAAATCCTCACCCTCCAAGTGCATTCCTTGGCCTGACAAGGGTATAGGGCACTGTGGCAGTGGGAGTCTTAAGGGCAACGAGTTCTCTGTCTTGGTCTTCTGCAACTCCCACCCACAGAAATGCACTTTTGGGGTGAAGATGTCCTAGGACCTCTGCTTTCTGCACCCACAGTCCACGCAGGAAGTGGCTGGGGATGGTGAGGTTCTCTCCCAAGACCGCCCCAACCTAGCAGACAACCTAGTTCCTCAGTAGAGAGGCTATATCAGGCGATGGGGTGAGCAGCCACACAGTGGCCTCATGGTTGAGCGAGACATGGCAGCTGTGGGAAGCATAAGGTCCTGGGCATCTGCCTGGGTACGACCGCCTCCCGCATTCTTCTTCCTGAGAAGGCCAGTCGACCAGGCACAAAACCAGGGCCTGGAGCCTCCACCACAGAAGACATCCCAGCTACTGGTTACCTTATCACTCTGACACCCACTATCCCATGCCCTTGCTGCCATGCCAGCCTGGAGCTCTTCACTGCAGCCAACCAGACACCCCACATTACCACTGGATGCCACCTTCCCTGTCCTTCACCTGGACCACTGTTACTTCTGCAGGATGAAGATGCTCACTGCTGGACACTGCCTGTTGTTGCTGCCCCTGCTTCTGAACTCTTATGGTGCCACCACCATTATGTGTCACTGAAACTTCCAAACTCCAGATGGACTCCAACACTGCCCTCCAAGGCCCCAATGTCATTGTACTTTTCCCCACACCTGGTTGCCGACCTCTATACTGAGGCTGGACCCCTGATGCAGTTGTATGTTGCTTCCGCCCCTGCCAGACTCTGGAGCTCCACCCTGCTGCCACCAGACTTTAACATGGATACTAGACAGTGACACTCAGTACTGGGGCCAACTTCATTGCAACTGCAGCCAAACCCTTGTCACTATGGCAGATGAAAACACTCATGGCTGGAAGCATCTGTTGTTACAACCACTGTTTCTGGATTCTTCCACCATCACCGCCACCATGAGTAGGAAGCAAGGAACTCCTAAATCAGAGCTGCATGCTGACACCGCCACAGTCACCCCCACCTCACACCAATACTCAACTCCTGACTTTCGACGCCTGATGCCCTATGCCCACAACATCTGGATGCTGCTCTTGCCACCATATGCCACCATTTCATGATGGTGCCATTGCAGTGAATTGACCCCAAGGATGCTTCTCTGCTCAAGATGTATAAGAGCTGGGAAACTGATCATTCTCCATTACAGTCACCTCACCAAGTTCCACTGCATGCTGCCTGCCTTTTGTCACCCCAGGACCAGACACCAGTCCTCAGGACCCTAGAGGAGTTGTGGCTCTAACTCAGGGAACTCATCCAAATAAACAAGTGAGCACTCTAAATAAAGGCTGCAGTCCTCACAGCAGGCAGTGGGTGGGACTAGGTGGGTCCAGCTCACTGGTGAGAGGGTGGGGTTAGAGCCTGGGAGCTGCTGGCAAGGTCTAGACCTGATCCTGTAGGGCAAGATAGAGAGGGATCTTTGGCTGCTCTGGAAGTCTAGCCCTGGAAGAACCTTCTGGTCCTTTCTCCTGAACTTTCCATGGTGTGTCCTTCTCCTACTCCTCCACTCTTCCCTGAGGAGACTCTGTGTCCTGGACATAGGGTCATCTGGGCACAGGGTCTCTGGGCGGTGGAGTGAGGCCCCAGTACATTGCAGCAGGCTGGGGACAGCCAGACTGGCCATACCTGGACTTGTAGGAAAAATAGCCTATTGGGAAAATACCCTCCTAGATCTACCAAATTTAGCCTAACACTGGCTTCTTCCAAGAGATTATCAAGAAAGAAAAAATATAAGTAAGCAAGTTTGTCTGGCTAAGGGGTGGTGTGAGGAGAAGTAAAGACTTCAGATTGGGTAGAGCTGGATTTAAATCCCTCTTAACTGGGTGACCTTGACCAGGGTGCAGAACTAGGTACAACCTTGGGTTTGCATCTGGTAAAGTAAAGTTGGGTGAGGAGGATAAGCCAGGGGTAAAATTAAGCTGTTGAGCAGTACCTAAACTTTGGGAGCCAGGAAGGCATTTGACATGATTTCCATGCAGAAATATATTCTGAGATTAAAGTCAACCCACTTAGAGGTGCACCTTTGGAAGGCAACTGACCTGTGAGCAGGCGGTTGAATTTACTTCATTTTTTAGATGAAATAATAATATATGGAAGCTCATAGGCCGATGTTGGGTCAGGCTTGTGAAATTAGAGGCTGTTTTCAAATTTGTTTAAAGAGTTAAATCTACATAGTTCAAGCCTCCTGGGATATCCCCCACCTCTTGTCACACCCCCACATAGAGCACTATCTACAATCCCTTACTCTAATTTTTAGAGTGTCACCAAATATGTCAATTCATGTATGTACATATGCAGAGATGTACATTATGTAATACTTTGTTCCTTTTAGCCTGCTTTGGAACCTCCTGAAAATAAAATCTCTTATTCTTACGTACATTCTTTTGCAGCCTTCCCTCCTTAATTTGTACCCCTTAAGCTGAGCATCAGGAAGAAGGAAACACCAGAGAAACTCAAAGATCCAAAGGACACCAACCCTGCTCAAGTCACTCTGGAAGCTGACTAGCCTGAATGTGCCCAAAGCTTGAGGAAACATCAGCCCTGCTTCAGCCACTCTGGGTTGGATGTACAAGGTGAAAGATATACTAACCAAAAGGAAAATGGGCTGTTTCACTCTTTAAGACAGCTCTTATACTGTCATTGCCACCCCTTACTTCTGTCATATGCAGAGTCCTTTGTTTTGTCTTGACTCTAGGACTGATAACAATCAAACACATAGTTAACAATATCAGAAAACAAACGCATGTACCAGTTCAATCCTGAAAGGGCATTGCAGTTGAGATCCAAGCTCACTATTTGGAGGATGGTTTCCTTTTCTTGGTGGATTCAAAAGCTTAATTGACATAGCATGGATTGTGCTCTGAACTTGTGTATTGCTTCCATGTTTGTTTCCTCTTTTCATTAAAACTAGTGGTTCTTCAATAGAAGCAGGTTTCCTTTTTAAAAAAGAGAAACAACCACTATGATATTACATTATATAAAGCTTTCAGCCAAGAAGATAATAATGCCCTTTGACTTAGAGGATTAAATAATGAGCATCAAAGGGGGTAATGCTGTAGTTTCCAAAGGACTCCCACCTTATTAACACACAAGTCTCTCTCCTAATCAAGAAGAGATTATTTTAAGAAGTCAACAAAATTTCCAGAGCACTCATTGTGCTTTGAGCTCCTTTTTGTTGTAAAGGCCAGGTTTCTCTTTCTTGTAAGAGTTAGGCCTGCAGGGCTGGGGTTGTGGCTCAGTGATAGAGCACTTGCCTCGCACATGTGAGGCCCCTTGTTCAATTCTCAGCACCACATAAAAATGAAGGTATTGTGCTCATCTACATCCTAAAGAAAATAGTCTCCAATCAAGGTTTTGGATGTGTGAAAATTTCTGTTTTCTGTGTAAAACATTGTGAAACCTCTGTCCAACCTATGAATGTGGAACAAAGTTAAGTTATATTAAACATTGTGCTGTGTAACCACCCACTGCAATGTTAGAGAATTTCCAGACCTGGGGTCCAGAGCTTGTTTGGTGTTATCCCCTCTGGGTTGCTGCAGCTTAAGTAAATCTGCTTCCTCCAAATTCCTCAGGTGTCCAGACTCATCTTTCCTGCATCAATGCCTGCTTGAAATGCTAGAATGTCCTAATTCTTGAAGGGCCTGAAGAGACAGTCTCTCAGACTCTGTCACAGTATGAATTCTAGGAAAAGTAATTCATCACAATGAATCTAATTTCAGGTTTCATTATAGGGACTTCCTGGATGTAATATCAAAGTTGCATGATAAAACTTGTATACTTCTATTGAGTTTCCATGATATACTCCATAAAGATATATAAATGATATATTTGAATAAAAATTTAATCTGGGAGAAAATATGTTTTGTGAGAAATCTAAAGCCATGCTTGCATTTTGTGTTATTTTAAATATTATGCTGTAATAATATTATATTTTATTATTACATTTTTAAATCTGAAAAAGACATCAGAATTTTGTACCATAATATTGTCAAAAAGGGAAAATTTTATTGATTAGAAATATGCTTTCCTGTTTTTAGAGCTAACAGTTGAATTAAATTTTTGCACCAGACACCAAGTCCATCAGAACCTCAGTCTGGTGAAACCACATCTTGGTGCCTGCCCAGGCCAGTGGCCAAGAGCAGGTCCCAGAAGGAAATCAGGCTGGCTCTTCCCAGAGCCCTCTGGACAGAGGTTGGCCTCCTCCACTCTTAGTGTTATTTTTTTTCTCTGATTGCTTGGCTCCTCTCCATGCTCTTCAAGCTGTCCTCTCCCATCTTTGTTGTTCAGTGACATCACCTGTCATTCATGTTTTTATAGACCTCTGAGGAAGAGAAAATCCACATGGATTTCAGAATGGCTCAAGATGTAAATGACTGGTCATAATTGGACACCCTAAAAGGGGATGGTATTGATGGCACAGGGGTATAAATCTCATGATGGGCCAGAAAACTCATTTACAGAGCAGCCGAAGGTCTATGTAGATCCATAAAATGGCCACAAACAACCTGAAAATCTAGGTAGTAACTCATCTGGAGCAGTCATAACCTCTTTCTGCTGGAGAAATATCAGTGGCTTCTTTTGGAATTGAATTAGGTGTGAAAAATAGCTCCTATGCCATTTGGTTAGGAAAAATGGTAATGATGATGAAGGTGATAATGCAATAGCTTATATTCATAGACCACTTTGCATACATTATTTCATTGAATATTCACAAAGTCCTTTCACTGACTGTCCTAGTCAGTTCTAGCTGCTACAACAAAATACTCTAAGCTTAAGAAACATTTATTTCTCCCCATTTGGGAGGGTGGGAAGTTCATGGTCAAGGTACTGATAGATTGAATTCTTGGAAAGAGCCCTCTTTTTGCTCATAGCTGGCTGCCTCTCACTGTATTCTCAATTGGTGGAGAGCAAGTAAGCCCTGGTCTCTTTTTGAAATTCTGAGAAAACTAATCTCATCTTGGGAGACATGCCCCGCCCCTCCCCCCAACCCCCCCACGGGCCTATCGAAATCTGATTACCTCCCAATGGCCCCACTTCTCATGCCATCATATTGGCATTAGGGCTTCAACATGAATTTGGAGGAGACACAAACATTCAGTAGGAAATGCACTGTGGAGTCTTGGGCATATTCTGTATCTTCTCTGTGCTTCTGCTGCCTCATAAAAAGGATGGTGATAACTCCTGATCAATGTGCCTGTGTGTGTGTGTGTGTGTGTGTGTGTGTGTGTATGATTACATTGAATTAAAAACAGGTGATTAGATGATATGTGCAAGTAATCCTCGATTTAAAAAAACTGAATATACAAAGACAGGTCTCAAAATAAAAGCTGAAACCAAGTTTAAGAAAAAATTTCAGTGTGGGAATAGAAAATATTTCCCAGGAAGAGGATAAAATGTGGAACATTTTTGTTTCTTTAAGTTTCAAAGATATTCTCTCATATTTTTTTCTAAACACAATTTTGCCCCCTTTTACATTAAAACTTGAAATCCATATGGAACTTATTTTGTATATGGTAGAGCCACATTTTTCAAAAATACAGAAATCAAATTGACCCAGCACTGTTACTGAAAGGAACAACCTTTTCCAACTGCACTGCAATGTCACTTTTGCTATATGTGTATATGTTTACGACTCTTTCTCCTTAGAGTGTAACTTATTTTTCTATTGCTTCCATTATAAATTACTACAAATCTAGCGCTTCAAAGAAGATTTTTTAAAAAAATTTCTTGGTTCTGCAAGTCAGAGATTGGTGCAGTGGGTATGCTGGGTCTTTTGCTTAAGGCTAAAATTGAGGTGTCAGCAGGGTAGGGCTCCTATCTGGAAGCACTGGAGATATATCTGCTTCCAAGGTCATTCAGAATGTTAGCTGAATACAGTTCCTTGTGGTTATAGAACTGAAGTCCCCATTTGCTTGCTGGTTGTCAGCTGGGGTTCAGTTTTTGCTCCTGGAAGTTGTGTATCCCTTTTAGTATTTTCCATATGGTCCTTTTTGAATAACAGCAAGTCAAGCTCCTCTCAGAATCTCTCCTCTCTCCCAATTGGCTGCATCTCTCTGATTAACTCCTTGTTTTCTTTTGCTTTTAAGGGCTCATGTGATTATATTGAGCCTACTAGGATAATCTGTGAAATCTCATTTTTAAAAAATTATTATTATTATTTTTTGTACTGGGGATCGAACCTAGGGGCATTTAACCACTGATCCACATCTCCAGCCCTTTTTATATTTTATTTAGAGGCAGGGTCTCACTGAGTTGCTTAGAGCCTCCCAAAATTGCTGAGTCTGGCTTTGAACTCAAGATCTTCCTGCCTCAGCCTCTTGAGTTGTTGGCATTACAGGCATGCGCCACTGTGCCCGGCAATCTCCTTATTTTAAGGTCAGCTGATTAGTAGCAGAAGTTATTATAGCCAAGTTCTTTCACAGCAGTATTTAGATCAGTTTTGATTAAATAGCAGTGAATAGTGAGTAAGAATCTTCGTGAAGCATCGGCGTGATCTCTGCCTACCATGGTTTTTCTTTACTTGCACTCTTAACCCACTGTCTTAATTAGTAGAGTTTTAAAGTAGTTTTTGAGATCTTGCAGTATAAATTGTGCAGCTGTGTTCTTTAATATTAGGCTGGCGAATGTTCAGATAATTGGAGTACCAGAAGAAGGAAGATACATAATGGGACAGAAGAAATACTTAAATGGATAATAGTCAATACTTCTTCAAAACTGATGTAAAACATTAAAGATAGATAACGCCACATCACCCTTTTAAAATGTGCAACAATTTATTGTTTCATTAACAATGTATGATAAGGCCTATTTCCCTCTACTCAGAACAAAACTGGGTTTTATCAGTTTAAGATAAGAAATGCTAATTTGATAGGATAAAAATGCTTTTTTTTTTGTTTTTTGGTTCCAGGGATTGAACTCCGGAGCACTTGATCTCTGAGCTACATCCCCAGCCCTGTTTTGTATTTTATTTAGAGACAGGGTCTCCATGTGTTGCTTAGCGCCTTGCTTTTTGCTGAAGATGGTTTTGAATTCTCCATTCTCCTGCCTCAGCCTTCTGAGCCGCTGGTATTATAGGCACGTGCCACAATGCCCAGCTATAAGTATGCATTTTTGTCATTTTGATTTCATTTTAAAATTAAGAATGAAATTAAGCACTCTTTAAATTAGTTTATATCATATATTCATTTTTGTGAATGGCCCATTCCTGTTCTGTTGCCAATGGTTTGGTTTTGTTTATTGTCATATGGGATGTCTTAAAATTTTATAAACTTATCAGTTTACTTGTATGACTTTGGTGTTTTGTGTGACACTTATAAAGCTTTTTTTTCTCTTCCAATATTAAAACAGAATCTCTGTTTTCCCACATATTTTATGGTTTGTTTTTGTTTTGCTTTGTTTAAATCTTTGATCTTAAACCTAAATTTATGTTAGGGTAAAAAATAAAGCCACATTTTGGAAGAACCTTATAAAGGTGAAAAAGTCCCTTCATTGCCTTCAAGCAATTTTCTCCTTCCTGCCTATCCCTCCAGAGTGTTTTCAGAGTGAAAAGGGTATAAATTGTGAAGTGCTCCTAATTCCCAAGGAAAGATAGGATTGTGATTGAATTGTTAGTCCTCTGGGGTCTGATGCTCTGCAGTTGCTGCTTCGGTAGCAAGTGTCACAGTTGAAGCCCATTGATGAACTCCATGAATAGAGTAAGTGTTGATGTAGCACACAGAGTCTTAGGAATTCTCAACCCTGCTCAACAGCATGGTTAAGAAAACTAGCCGGAAGCTGGGTAGCTTTGAGATAAAATCAAGTCACACACTGAGTTAGGCACAGGGAACTTCCTTTTAATCTTTTCATTATTTATTCAAGAATAAAAGCTTTATTCAAGTATGTTATACTGAAAGAAAACATATTCCAGAGATTGACCTATAGACAGATTTTATGAAGAAGTCATGGGGTTAACCATGACTTCATAACCATTTATGTAAGAAATCTTCTGAGCTTTCATAGTTTCATATTGATATCAAGAATCAAGCAATCACATTTAATTCCATATAGCTTGCACTTTGCAAAATGTTCTCATGAGCATCTGTGGTATTCATGTTGAGTAAAGACATAGTTAAGGAGAAGATGAGATATTTTAATAAACAGCTAGACTCATTTATTTTTCAGGATTCTCGCGATCTTTTTCTCTAGCTTTCATTTTCTGTAAAGCCTTAATAAAAATATATTATTATCAAAGCTTTTGTTAAACAGCTCCTTCTTACTTCATTTATTACAAAGTTTATGAGAGAATATAAATAAAGTCTTATGTATTATAAAATAATAAAGCCTAAAGATTCCCTTGAGGTCAACATGTCTAGTATCTTCTCTGTTATTGTAATCTCTTTAAAACATCCTTGAATGGGTCTTCAAAGCTCTTTCAGTGACAGTAAACACACTACAAGATAGTCAATGATATCAATGGGCGTTTTTGTTATAGGAAATTTCTTTCTTGTTTTGGCATAAATAGACTCAGATTCAAAGGAGAAAATCATGGTGTTAAAGGATGTAGAATCATAGCACGTGAAGAATGTTGGAAAAATCCGAGGGATGCTGCTTTTACTGGAGAGTGTACTTGAGGAGGCTGAGAGTGATCTGAGACTACATAGAGGATGAAATTCAATCTTTATGAACCCAAAGAAGATTTTGGCTTCTGAAACGAGTTGTTAACCGAGTCAGTTAAGGATTGAATGGCTGTTCTTGGCTGTACTGGATCCTGACCAAAGTGGGGATACAGAGGTTATCAGATTACCTGGTGGAACTATGGAGGATGATACTCACACATGGGTCCAATCTCAACAACAGGTTATATGACTCTAGGCAGTCTGCCTCCCTCTATATTTCTGTTCCTGGCCTCTAGCCTACCTGCTTACTGGCTTTGTTTGGATGCTGCCTTAGTTTTCTAAGTATGCTGTGACAAAGTGCCACAGACTTGGTGATGTAGATAACAGAATTAATTATCTCACAGTTCTGGTGGCTAGAAGTCTGAAATCCATCTGTTGGAAGGGCTGCTTCCTTTAGAGGGTTGTGAGTGAAGGATCTGTTTCAGGAGCCTCTCCTTGACTTACAGAAAGCTATTTTTATGTCTACAACTTTCTCACTGTCTTCAAGTTTCCTGTATGTGTGTCTGTCTCCAAATTCCCCCTTTACATAATGTTGCCAGTAATACTGGATTAGGGCTCAACCTGCACTTTAACTTGATTACCTCTGTAAAGAATTTATTTCCCAATAAAGTCACATTCTGAGGAACTTGGGGTTAGGCATTCATATGAATTTTGGGATGGGGGGCATATAATTAAATTTATGGCATATAGGACTTTGCATGTGTGTTGCTTAAAATAGTTTCTTCCCATATCTCCACCTAGCTAACCCCTATGAGTCTCCTAGCCTTCACGTTACATATCGTATTTTGGAGAGGCTGCCTTTGATTAGTTTGCAAAATTTCTATTATTGTACTTTTTTTCCTATGAAACAAATTACCTCAAAGTTAGCAGCTTAAGAAAAGCATTTTTATTATGTTCACACATGTTGTGGATCAGGAATTTGGACAAAGCATATGTCCAATGGCTTGTCTCTGCTCATTGTCTGGGGCCTCAGTTGAAAAGACTTGATGGCTAGGGGCGATGGAAGACCTGGGGCTGGAATCATCTGAAGGTGTCTTCACTCACCGCTTTGGTGTTTGATGATTTTCTTTTTGTCAGCTGGTTTGTCAGCAGGAGTGTCGAATCAATACATCTTCATATGACCTTTCTGTGTTGCTTGGATTTCCTCAAAGCCTGGTGGCCTCACAGTACACAAGGCTCCAAAAGTTAGTGCCTCAGCAAACAAAGTGGAAGAGCTACATTATCTTTTCTTCCTCAGCCTCAGAAACATGCAGTAACCCTTCTGGTGCATTCTAGTGGCTAAAAGTGAGTCCCACACATACTCAAGTCAAGGTCAGGGGATATAGATAAAAAGTGTGCCAAAGATGATAGATAGATAAACAACTATTGGCTCTTTTTCTCCTGGGGTGATCTTTATCCTGAGACATCCTCATACCAGAGACTCTGTGACTACAGTTCCCTTTAAATGAGTCATGTTTCCATGTCTTTAACCCCATGCTTCCAGCAATACACTGCTCTGTTGTGGGCCTTTTTTGGCTTCTCCGGGTTGACCTCTCAGATCCTAGGCTGCCTCACTGCGCTAGGACCCAGATGTGGGAGGCTCACCTTTTCCCACTTTCACTGAAAGTGCAGATCTTGTCCAACACAGACCTCTTGGCTTTTAGCAGTCAGGCTAATCTCATCACAGCCTTGTAGCTTTAGACTTCTTACAGCGGAGGTACACTCCATCTCGAGATGGATCTCCTCATCTTGGCCAAGTTCTTTTGAGTTTTGTAGACATTCCTATCACCTGAATTGCAGAGAGGTAAAGTGCTTTCTCATCTTCTTCCCTATCCTAGCCCCTCTAGAGTATCCAGAAATCTTTTTAAAGCAGTTTTCATTGTAGGTTTCTTCAGTTTTGATATTTATGAAGATGGTTATGGGGAAATTGAGCCATGCTAATAGAATCAGTCTCCTTGAGATGCATTGCTTCAGGGTCTAGCAACTTAGTTTAGAATCTTCTCAGACTTTGGAGCCTCAGATGAAATTCCCAGACAAATGGGCCCTATTTTAATACTTTGCTCAAAGTCAAGATTAATAAAGCAGAAATGCCACTTTCCCCATACTGGTATTTAGAGAAAGGATTTTCAGCAGTATTTCAAAACTAGCAAGGTTGCATGGCATTTTAAGAGAAGATAACGAGAGGAAACTTGTAAGGAGACCAGGTCAGGGAGATTTCAATAAGCTAGTGTGTTGCAAGCCATCCGTGGGCTGTGTGTGAGCCACCACACATCGTAGCCTAGTGAATAGGAACATCTGGTATGTGGGAGCTACCAGTGGACATTTCCTCTGTGTAGGATTAAAGTCTAATATTTTATACTTTTATTTCTCGGGTGGCTTACACACTCCTCAGCAGGAAGAACCCCCCAATGAGATGTTGGCTGTCACCCTATACTAGTGTTCTTATAAATCCCAAACTTGTCCCTTTCTAATCAACTCTTCACAGTGTGACTCAGGGGCCATTTTGAAAGGAAAACTATTTGTATAATTCCCCCTCTAATATTGTCTATGTCTCCTTTAAAAGATAAGGCCAAAGACCTTTAGTTTGACAACCAGAAGACTATTCAGGATCTAGCCCCTTGCCAGACTCTCAGGCTTTGGCTCTCACCAATACACTGGAGGACAAAGGAGAGGAAAAGTAAATAAGCAGAACTTGTCCGTCTACTTTTCAAATTACTCAGGTCAAATTGGGTTGGTGCCTAGAGGGAAAGATATGAACACAACACAGATTGAGAATAATGAATTTTTAAAGATTAAATTAGAAATTCCCGGAGGCCGAGGCATGAGGATCTCGAGTTCAAAGTCAGCCTCTGAAAAAGTGAGGCACTAAGCAGCTCAGTGAGACCCTGTCTCCAAACAAAATACAAAATAGGGCTGGGGATTTGGCTCAGTGGTTGAGTGCCCCTGAGTTCAATCACCAGTACCTTCCTTTCATCCCAGAATTAAATTAGAGCCAAGCACACACATCTGTAATCCTAATGACTTGGGGTTCAAGGCCAGCCTAGGCAACTTAGGCCCTTTTTCCAAAAAAATTTGAAGGGCTGGGTATATGGCTTAGTGGTAAGGTGCCTTTTAGTTCAATCCCTAAAACAATAAATAATAATTGCATTAGATTAGAATAGGCATTGCTCAAGATGCTCAAGATTGCTAAAATCTGCTCAAGATGTTTGAATAGAAAAAAAGAAAAAGTCTATGTTGCATAGTTAAAAGAAGGAAAAAACTCACCCAGTTTTATGCTTGTACTCAAAGTGTAAGTTACTTGATAAGTTTGGTTAAAAGATCTACATCTTTCATCAGGGACAAAGCTTAGTGGAGTGGTATATGGGAGTGTGGAGAATGCCAGGAAGATGCTTATTTGTATAATTTTGCTTGGAATTTGAAGTTTAACTTCACGTTGTAAATTATCTAGCAATATGCTTTTTAAAGTGGATATTCTGGATTTTAAAAATATAAATTCAGAGAAATAACATAATATTTTGTTTTACCTTATAATAATTCTCCCCATTGCTCCCTAAACACCGTGTTGGACTGTCTCAGTTTCTTAATGTGGCAGCTCTTTTTTGTCCTAGGGACTTTGCATGTGTGTTGCTTAAAATAGTTTCTTCCCATTTCTCCACCTAGCTAACCCCTATGAGTCTCCTAGCCTTCACATTACATATCATATTTTGGAGAGGCTGCCTTTGATTCCCCAGAGTAAACTGAGTATCCCCTTGTTATAACCACATATGCTTCCTTTGTTTTCCCTTGCTCACTATAATCTGTAATAATATATTTATTTTTGTGGTTATTATTCTAATTTCTGATTCCTCTACCAATGGAAAGCCTCTTGAGAGCAAGGCTGTACTTGTCTTATTCGTCACTCTATCAGTAACATCAAGCGCAATGGCTGAAGCACAGAGGGTATTCAATGAATATTTTTTTTTGAATCAGCTAATAAACCAAAGTGTTTACTTGATTACGTTAAAACATTCCAAGTATTTTTGAAAATTCTTTTTGGTTTGTGTTATGGTTGACATTGCCAGGCCACTGACACTGAGAGAGAGAATGAATAATTTAGACTATGAATATGTAGGCAACTTCGATTTAGGTGATGTGCAGCATAAATTAAAGGATAAAAGCAGAGGCCTGAGGTAAGGGATTTAAAAAAATTCTCCAAGTAGCCTGATGGATATGAGCTGGATACTAATTGTGGAACAGGCTTCATTTGTTATGCTGCTTGATTCTTCATCTCTGAGCTTCTTTAAAGGGGTGCATGTGAAATGAATCATGCTCACTTAATAAAAAAGAGCAATGAGATTGTGGGGCTGGGGATCTTTCTGTTTCGTTTGAAGCAAATTATGCATGGTAGAGTACATGTAGAACCGAAATTATGGGGGACTTAAATCTATTCTTCACAAGGATTTTGAATTAGATATTGACTCAGGATGCATTATAAATAAGGCACTGTGGAATAAGAAATGGTCTGTGAAAAGGGGGAAAAAGTATAAATTTCTAAATCAAGGGATTATTTATAATTTTAATACTTAGCATGTCTTCATCACTGTTACAGAATTCTGTAATGGAAATAGAAATATTCAACATTCACAGAATAATGTTTACTCTGTCTAGTTAGGATCAGACCTTAAAAATGCCAACTTCAGAAGGTCATTTGTTAGGAACATAACTGACAATGTCTATTTACACAAGGCAGTTATTTTCTATGCTTTGGGAAATAGAAATTGGGCATAAATGAACATTCAAATAAAGGTAGATATATAGGGTTGCAGAGAGGAAAATTTGTTTATTTCTACCCACAAGTTGGGCCAAGTCTTAGATGTCACATCATTAGCCAGATTCCACAGGAAATGGCCGTTGACCTTTATTTCTTGTTCATTGCCATTGAATCACTACGATTCAAAAACAAAAGTTTAACTTTCAAGTTGATTTTGGCAGAGGTGTTGGGGGATGTTTTGCTCCAGCTCTTTCTGTGTAACATCCGGGCCTCTGCAGTCTTTATCAGACATGTCCTGAAGCGACTTTTCTTGGAATAACAAATAATATGGCTAACACATAACTTCGAATTCATTCTGCACCAGATGCTGTGAATGAAAAGTTTATGCATGGATGATCTCTTGTATTCCACATTAGATATTTATGATGTGGATGTTATTATCATTATCTCCATTTTATGGATAGTAAAACTGAGGCTTAGAGAAGCTAAATCACTGGTCTATAGTTATACAACTAATAAGGAGCAGTGATCAAATCCAAACCCAGACAATTTGATTCTAAATCCTGTACTGCCTCTCTTCAGGAATTACACTGATAGATGTAGTGCAAGCTTAATGGATAGAAGATAAATATCGAGTGCTAGACATCTTGAATCAGATTTATTCAAGTGTCATTGATGTTGCCAAAGATTAGAATTATTTGGAAGTGCTTGAAAAACTCTGTATTGCTTGTTCTCCATGTACAAAGTACTTCTTGCACAAAGTTCAGCCCCTAGCCCCGCTCTCTAAACCTGATTGTCAGACTGGTGGATTGGAACTGTAGGACTACCACTAAAGCAATTTTGTGACATCGTTCCTCAGGCATCTGAAAATACACGCGCTGGCTATTTCCTTCCTCTACCATCTCTCTGTGGCCTTGAACTAGACTCAAATTTCCCCTGAATCACCCCTGAAGAAATAGTGGTTTGCTTTCATTTTTTTTCCCTTTCTGGATTACTAATGCAGTAGACTTTGTGAAATCTTTATAGACACTTCTGTGCCAAATATTTTTGAATACAGATAATTATTCATTTTGGAACTTCTATAATACCAACTTGACTTTAACTCAAAACAATAGGAAATTCAGATATATATTCACTCTTCAGATTTATTTTTTTGTAGCTCTAAATATTTGAGAAAGGATATAGTGAGAATCAATTATATGAACACTCTCCAACCATACCAATCTTTTAAAAATGTAAATACTGAAATAAAATTAGAGTTAAAACAATTCACAGGATTTCAATTTGGATGAGGGACTTTTTTTGACAATATAGAAAATTTTTGGTGAATTATTATTTTAATATGTAAAACATTAAGGACAAATTAAATCTAAAACATTTCTCCTAAAATGCTTGCACCCCAAGTCTAGAAAAAAACCATGAGACAGAGACTTAATTACAAAGATGGTGTTCAAAGGCATCATCCACTAGGAAAGAGGCTCCCTCTTCTGGTCCTTGATCCACAGTTTCAGACACCCAAAGCTACTTCACCCTGCATTAAGTCTCTTAGAATGTACTAGAAGTCCTCTCCTTGCTTTCCCACGAATCCCCATGAGTCTCCAGCTCTCCAGCTGATTTGAGGGTATATTTAAAGTTGCAATTATTGTACTTTGTAAACTCTTACTTAAAACTTCAGACTTTCAAACATTGCAGTCGAATACTTCCTTTTTCAGAATTCAATTCCAAGAAAAGTAATAGCTCTTCTGCCCCCAACTTTCCCCCTTGACAAAACCAATAAACAAACAAACAAGCAAAACACAAAACTCTGGAACTCTCAAAGTGAAAATATTCTTTCCCATGAGTTTCTCATGAATTATTTCCCTTTCCAACTGCACTCTATATCAATGTTCTGGGTACCTGCTTAATTCTGCAGTAAATTTTTAAGTAATAACTTCCAGAGATAGATTTTGTCTGTAATTGTACATTATCCATTAATCAATGAACCAGGTAAGAAATTTTGTCCCCCAGCCCCATAGCAAGGAACTAATTTTTTTTTGTAATATTTGCACATAATTTTAAGGTAATACATGAAACTTGAAAGGATTTCAGTTTTGTCCTTACCAACTTAGGTTTCATTCTCCTTTAAACTTATTCTCTCCTTCAAGTTTTATTTTCCATTCGAGTTTCATTTCTTATCTTAAAGTAGCCAGAATTATCCACTGTGTGTACTCATCTATTAGGTATTGCATATAGGACTCATGATACTTTAAAGACCCACAGGAATATTTGAACTTTATTTTAAATTCAGAAAAAATAAAGATTATGACAATTTATATAATTTATCCAGCTTGGAGTATATACCGAAGTACTCATAGAACTTTTATTTATTTATTTACTTTTAATAGCTGAAGGAGCTTCCTAGAGACCATGAAAGTAGCTGTATGCTTCATAGTAAATGAACATTTGTTAACTCACAACCACATTGAGATTCTTCAGAGTTCTCATGTTTGTGGGCTTGATGATCATGTGAACCATCCCTTGCCGTACATCTGGTTAGGTTGTGCAGTATATTGGTCACAAGTTAAAACGAGAGAACTGTGTAAGATTCTGAGTAATATGAGTCTTCCACAATAAAGAAGTCTTCAGATATTGATCTGGTACCTTTCTTTGGTTTTAGTCTTTCCTTATCACAATCCCTGTTTTTGTTTTAAATAAGGATTCACATTTAATATAGTTGTTTTTTTTTTTTTTTACCTTTAATAGTTTCCAAAACGATGGCACCATCTACTGGCCATTTAAAGAATGGTATCTATATATTTATATGTAGGTATATATATATCTGTATATCTAGATACAGATATCCATATAGGTATATCTCTGTCTATCTAAGGCCTTATTGCTGGTAAAAGACAATTTAGAGGATTATTTTTAGTGTGAGAGCAAAATGGGTTTAATAACATAACCTGAGAATGTTGGAGTTTAGCCGCCAGGTTATGGCAATGTCAGATGGGCCCAAGTTTTTCCTGCAGCCCTTCCTTCCTTCCTAAGACTTACCTGCATCTCACAACCTAGCTCTTAAGAGACTGCATGGAGTTGTTGTGGTGAACACATCCAGCAATTTATTCTCAGCTGCAACAATCATATATAATCTCCACTTCCCCTTGGGCAGAATAAGGGAAGATGACTAGTTACAATATTAGAATGTCCTAAAAAATGTAAGGAAAATATTGAGAGTGAGGAAGGAGCTGTGTTCTTCTACTAGCACCCATCCCTGAGCCATTTGTCATGGTCAGAAGATGGATTGACCCACTCCAAGTCACATAGACGTTGCCAGGGGTGATGTGAAGTCCACACCTCCTGCATCCCACAGACTGATGAGAACTTACTGCACAAAAAAAATCCAGATGCAAATTCTGTAAGCAGGGGAATATGGATCCTGATGACATCAACCACAAACTTCCACTGCTCAGTTTATTAGCTAAGTATAAAATATAATATAAAAAATATAAAGCTCTCTTTTCTCACTTGTGAAATGGGAACAATAACAATAATTACTCATTTGTGAAATGGGAAGAATAACAATATTTACTCAAGTGTTATTATAAAGATTCAATGAGACAATGTATGCCAAAGTTCAAAAAGATGTCCTTATGCAGGTTTGGGGGAAATGAACCCTTTGGCCCCTATTCTTAGAAAATTATAGTTTACTGAGAAAAGTGCAAAGAACATATCTCATAGAACAAATAAGAGCTTTCAAGCTGGCTATGCTCAGCAAGCATCATATCCCCATTTCTTATGGTTGAAGGGGTGGGAGGAAGCCCAGCCAGGCTAGAAGTGTGGGAATCCACTAAGTCTGTTATACCCAACACAGTATCCTAAAATTCCAGCACAGTTGCTCAGCTTATAAACATTGCCCTTAGAAAACTATGTCACCTGAATTTGACATTGGATATTCTAATAAAATTTTTTTAAGTTCTAAGCATTAGTTCAAAAGTTATAAATAATAAAAATTTATAAATATATGCCTATGTCTGTCAAAAGCTATGTGACCTAGATCTAGCATGTGGACTTTCTGGTAAAATCTGTACTTAACTACTAATGCTTAGTCCACTGGTTCTGTGTAAGAATGACTAGGCATCCTATATTCCAGTTGTGTTTGTGCAAGAACATGAAGGCAGTCCAAAAAAAAAAAAAAAAAAGAGTGACAGAAAGAGAACTCTTTGATCCATATCCAGTAAAGATGATCAAGCTATTACCTCAGTATTGCTTTCTCTAAACTGTAGTCATGATGAAAGGGAAGGTAATGCAAGACTCTAACCTCATCAGAAGTAATGTTGAATACATGCCAGTTATTAATCACAGCTCCTGAGAGTATCTGGTGTTGGCTACTTTCCCATAGTGCTCATAAAAGCACAACCTGATTTAACTATTCTAGAAGGCAGTTTTACAATGTAAATCAAAAGTTACAAAATATCCATACGTTTGACACAAATTACACTTCTGGAATATATTTTAAGGGTGTATAAAGCTATCTTTTGTGGTATCTGCTCAGCCTGTGTCCCCCTTCTCTGCATCCTAGAGCAAGAGCCCTATGTTGGTGTGCTTGAAGGAGAGAGAAAGCCAACAGGTATTAAGAAGAGTGAAGCCAGGCGGACTTGGGTCAGGGGAGCATGATGGATCCAGGGTATGACATATCCTCTCAGTTTCAAATAAAAAGAAAGATAGGTAATTGCTATAAGGAGACTTGTGAATGAAAGAACTTGGCCAACTCATAAAGGAGACATCTCCATGGACCACAAGTAGCACAGGAAATCACAGTAGCAAACAGGGATGAAGCTACAGATGCAGGCAGCAGGGAAGGAGAAGGAGGCTGAGATGCTGGAGAAGCTGCAGACCCCAGCCACCATGCCGCTCCTGACACCAGGAACCCTCCATCTGCAGAATGCGGGGGCTGTTCCACAGGGACAGAGCTTGCAGGTTAGAAAGATGGGGGAGAAGTGAGTAGCTATTTTTGGTGTTGGTAAGCAATGGATGAGTAACACTGAGTATGTCCCTAAAGAGAGAAATAGGCCTCCTCTTTAGACAAACACCTGGAATAGAAATATATGTGAGAAAAAGAGACACAGGCATAGGACACAAGACAGGTAAGGAAAACAGCCACCTTGTGTCAGTTACAGGGCATCCAGCAGGGCTTAAGATTCACAGATGGCTCTCAAAACCTATTGTGTAGGTTTATTTAAATAAATTATATTTTAAAAATTGTCTGTCTCTCTCTCTCATCTACACATATGGAGCCAGAGATGAGTGAAAATTACTATCCTCTGAATGAAGCAACTCAATCAGCAATCTCTGGTGGTTTTACAGCCCCCTGTACCAGTTTCTCTTGGGTCAATTAAACGAGATTGTATTTGTCCTGCATTCTATATTAAGCTGCACTTTTTCTACATAAGCACTTTTGTGTGACTTTTTATACTTTCCAACACAAAGAAGTCTTAGCTAAGCCAGGAAGTAATGGTCCTGGACCCAAATTTTATATATAGGGATATTCGATGAGGAACTGTGCTTAACAATGAAAACCTGGAAACAACCCAAAGGCACCAAACAGGGAAAGGTTGTCAGTGATGCTGCAGTCAGACGCCGCAGTGGCAGGAAGGCATTGGGAGGCACATTGTCAAAGAGACATTCAAAGACTGGGCAAAGTATGTCTTATGTTCTTTAGGAGGGAGGACTCATGTTGCTCATGGTCATCTCTTCCTCTGATGTCCCACTTGCACTGAGATGCTGTTATGTCTTACATCTTGCCATGGTATTTGGTTTTCTTCCATCCTCCCTCTTTTCTTTTCTCTTCTCCTGTCTTCTTGTCTTTCTTACCAGGGATTGAACAGGTGTGCTGCTATATCCCTTGTCCTTTTAGTTTGATACAGGGTTTCTTTAAGTTGCATAGGGCCTCGCTGAATTGCTGAGGCTGGCCTCAAACTTGTGATCCTCTTGCCTCAGCCTCCTGAGCTGCTGGGAGTAAGGCATGTACCATCACATCTGGCTTGGGGTTGGTTTTCTTAAAACACAACTCAGATAGGCATTTGTACAGATGAAACTTTATTAAGCGTCAAGGGGTACAAAGGCAGAGGCTTTGCATCACAAATTAATAAGACACATGTCAAACATTGTAAGACTGAATATTGGGCATTCATGGTCTTAAATGTCTCTTGGGAATTCCCAATGCTGGGAACTCTCCCTGGCATTGGTCTCCCAGGTCCTATACTTCTTCTACCTTGATATAGAGTTTCTTCTTCTCACCATCCTCCTCTCCTTTCCCTTGTTCTTGGCCTGTACTGCCTAGGTAATCTTGAAAATCTTCTACTTAAATAGGAAAAGCTATCTAATTTTGTCACTCTTATAATTCCCATATCATATCCTGGGGACCATCACTTCACAGTGGAATAATTTATTAAAGGACCAAAGATAGCTTTCCTCTAAGAAAATCACTGTTTCTATATTTTTAAATGACATTTGTTTTCTCTCCTGTATCTAACGCCTCCCATCTCTGCTCCCAGACACTGGGGAAAATGTATGATGGATAACAACAAACCATAAAAATAGTCTTTAAATCTTAGAGGTAAAGATTATTTTCCTTCTTTGTTGTTTTGTATCTTGAAATTCAGTATACATATAACTTTTAAAAAATCAGAAAAAAGTTTTAGAAATTATAATTCTGGTAGTGTCTTAATTAGGCTAAGCTAACAACAGAATAAAAACCTCAGAATTTTCAGCAGTTAATTGATATGCAAGATTATTTCTTGCTCATACAATAGTTCTTCTTGAGTACCCCTGATCTCTTCCATGCAGTGATTCAGGGTTCAGGCTTTTTCTATCAGGGGGCCCTATTGGATCTTCTGAATTTAGCTAGCAGGTGAGAGAAGCAATAAATGGCAGAAGATTGGCAGGATGTTATTTTTAGGTCATGCCTTCAAGTGGCATATTTTACTTGTACTTACTTATGGCTGGGACAGGAGGTCTAGCCTTTCCGTCAGGAGGAAGAAAATAATGAGGTTTATGGAATGGATACAAAGACAGCACTTTGGAAGGAAAGTATCATGAGCTTTGGACACAGATTTAATTCTCAGCTCCTCTAATGAGGTAATGGATTATCTTTTAAATTCAAATAATATTTTCAAAAGCGAAATCAGGGCTCTGTGAGTACTAGGCACTGTTTTGTCGTAGGTAACACAGAGACAATAAAGAAAAAAAAAGTCAACAGTGGGCGAACTCGCACTTTGTCCTCTGAACATGGGATCTTTGCAGTGTGGTAGGAGAAGTAGAAGGAGGGCTGTCTGCCTCAGGACAGCCCAGACACACCCTGTCACACAAGGAGAAGTAGGAAAGGGACCCTGAAAGGCTTCTCTGAGGAGGTTCCTTATTGACTTGGATTTGTAGGAGAAATAGGTGCTCACCAGAAAGTGGTGTTTGAGGGAGGACATTTCCTTTAAAGGAAAAACATGACTGCATCAGGAGAGGTAGAAAAGATCATGCTCAGGAAACCCAGTAAAACAAAGTCAGAGGAAAGGCAATAAACATGAGTCAGCCAGATCTCAAATAAATACTCTGAAAAGTTTGCCTTTGAATAGATGAATCATCTCTCTTCTAGGATCATGAGGATAATAAACATCCAGGGAAAGAGAAAACACACCACAAATGAGGTCAAGGGTCACTGGAATGAAAACATGTTCGCTTTTTGGATAAATTATGATCCTTCTCATATATTTATAGTGCTGGAAACTTACCAAGAAGTGTCATCATGATACTGTTTTTTAAAGTAATATATTGCTTTGCTCTTCTCTGGGATATGAAATGTGAATCGGACCATCCATGTGAACCAAACAGGTTGGGGTGCGTTTGTAAGGTAAGCACTGCAGATGTACACACTTAAGACACCCAGATACTCTTCCTCCTGTGGACAATAGAAACATACTCTTAACAAGCTTCAACTTTCAACAGGGCACATATGAAATTACATAATTATTTATTTCAAATATAAGTCAACTTGAATTTTCATGGGCCATATTCTAGATCAAATTGATTCTTTCCTTCGTTTTGAGTGTGAGCGCCACAATACAGGCTCTCAGTGTACATGTAGCTAATCAATTTCTCTTTCCGCAGTAGAGATTAACTTTCAGGCTTTCGAGAGTCTGTGGGATAATGAGTAATCCATATGTATGGGAAAAAAAGAGATAAAAATAAAAATCTGGAATAATGTTCAACCCAAATAAACAGCACTTGCAGCACAAGTTTACCTTAATGGAGCCTTCCTGTCATATAATTCGAACTTCCACTTCCTTTCTATCTGCCAATTATTAAAATGCTATGGCCTTGTGCTCTTTGTATCTTTTCAACAGGACTTTAAATGTGGAATGTACTGGCTACCGTGGATAGATTTAACTTACTTAGGACTCAATTAGTTCTTTTCCTACATAGGATGAAATATTTATAAAATAGATTTTGCATACACTCGTTAGAAGTCAAAATATATTTTGAGATTTGTGAAACTGGGTCTTAATCCATCTGGAGCTCTGGTTGTTCTTTTTTTATATGTAAAATGTAAGAATTTTAAGATCCTTTCAACTCGATTTTGCTTAAACCATTCCACTTTCTGGTTTTTTTTTTTTTCTTGAGGAATGTGATAATCATGTCATGTTCACTATCATTGATATTAGGGTTTTCCCCACAATGTTAATAGCAATTATATTAGGTTTCTGGAATTATGAGAACTTTTCTGCTTATCTGGATTTAAAACATTTTCTGCTTATCTGGCTAACATCTATTTATTTTATAAGAGTTAAAAATTAATGGTAAAATGTACATAGCTTAAAAATTATCATTTTTTATTTATACAACTTCTAATGTCTTATTTTATTTTATTTTAATTGCTTTTATTTTTTAAATACATGACAGTGGAATGCATCACATTTCTTATTACACATATAGAACACAATTTTTCATATCTCTGTATATAAAGTATGTCCACACCAATTCATGTCTTCATACATGTACTTTGGATAATGTCATTTTAATAACTTCTAAGTATACAGTTTGGTGATAGTAAGTACACTCATGTTTTTGTCCAGCCACTATCACCATTCATCTCCAGAACTTTTTTATTTTCCTGTTTTAGTCAGCTCTTTTGCTACTGCGGACTGAAGGATCCAACCAGAACAGCTGTAGAGGAGGACAAGTTTATTTCAGGGCTCACAGTTTCAGAGGTCTTAGACCATAGAAGGCTGGCTCAATTCCTCAGGGCTCGAGATGAGGCAGGTCATCAAGGCAGGAGAGTGTGACATAGGGAAGCAGCTCACAAGATGATCAGAGAGTAGTGAGAAAGGGATGTCCACTTGCCAGATACAAATATATAACCCAAAGCTATGCCCCAATTCCCACCTCCTCCAGCCACACCCTACCACTTCAGTTACCGCTCAATTAATCCCTATTAGGGGATTAATTCACTGATTGGGTTAAGACTCTCACACCACAACCATTCCTCCTCCAAACCTTCTTGCATTGCCTCATGTGTGAGCTTTTGGGGAAACCTTATATCCAAACCATAACACTACCCAATCTGAAACTCTATCCATTAAATCTAACTCCTTACCCCCCTCTCTTAGCCCCTGGTTATTCTCGTTCCTGTGCATTTGGTTGCTAGGTATCTATCGTATACATGGAATCATATAGCATGTGTCATTTTGTGACTGGCTTATTTTACTGACACAGAGTCTGTAAGGTTTATTCATATTATGTTGATCAGCTTTTCATTGTTATGACAAATACTGAGGAAAACCATTTGGAGGAGGAAAGGTTTTCTTTGGCACATGGTTTCAGTCTATGATTGCCTGGTTACATTGCTTTGGGTCTGAGGTGAAGCAGAACATCATGGTGGGAGGGCCTGGAAGAGGATTTCTAGCTGTTCAGCCCATGGCAACCAGGAAAAGAGAGTGTGAGAGAAGGGTGGGGGTGGCAGGAGAGGTGGGGGGAGAGAAGAGAGAGAATGAATGAATATGATTACCAAAGGGTCCAGAGACAGATATAGTACACAAAGGAACACCACCAGTGATCTAGTTCCTTCAACCATACGCTACCTGCCTACAATTTCCACCATCTCCTATTATTCCATATAACAACCAATGAACCAATGGATTAGTCCATTGAGGAGTTCAGAGCCCTCATGATCAATCACTTCCCCAAAGTCCAATCTCTTGAATATTGGTGAAGTGGGGACCAGGCTTTCAACACATGAGTCTGTGGGGGACCCTTCCTATCCAAACCATAACACAGCTATCCATGTTTCATTCCATTTTAAGGCTGAATAATAATTTTGTTTATCCATTTACCTGGTGACGAACATTTAGAATGTTTTCAACATTTTGCTGTTGTGAATAATGCTACCAAGGACATAAGCGCACAAATACTTGTTTTCAGTTCTTTTAGGTATTTACCCAGAAGTGGAATTGTTGACTCATATAATAATTATATGTTTAACTTTTGGAGGAGCTACAATACTTGGTATTTGTTTTAAGTATCAGCTGAACTGGTGAATGCTGCCTGGTTTTACTCTTCAGAAAAGACTCATGTTTGGCATAGGCTGAGCATCAAGACAAGTGAATGCTTTAAGTGAAGCCACTGTTAGTAGGTTAGTGGTGTATAGTTACCACTGGACAGGGATTGCTCTAGTGCTCTGACCTCATTTTAAAGTAACTTCACCAGAGTGTCTTTCTAGTCAAATTTATGCATACATAGACAAATTTATGTATACAGCATAGTTACTAACTACATTCTTTGGCTGATGTGAAAACATTAGCAGTTCCCATTCTACTTCCTTAGATATGCATCTTTGTGTTTTAATAATGGCTTACAACCTCTGTAACTCCCTAAACATTTCCAACTTAAATATTTTGCTGAGGTGGGTCTCTTTATTTATAGTCAATCTTGTATTAAATACCATTAGGAAGACTTAGTAAATATTAGTCCTCTGAATATGAGACACAATTACTTCCAAGGACTTAAAAAATATTCTATCTTTTTTGCTTAGTGGTTTTACTGTTATAAAGCATGACTGAGCATTTCATTTAAAGTGCATCTATAGATGCTCAGCTAAATGTTTTCCTTCAGGTTTATAGTATCAGTTTAGGGAATCCTTCTACATGGTGGAATTTCTAGAAGTAGGTATTTCAGATGAAACCTACTTCAGGAATTTGACTTAAAAAGTTTTTTTTTTTTTTTTTAATGGTAGAGCTACTAGAGGGCCAACCAAGCTTGTTACTTTGTACTCATTTAAAACCAAACCAAACCAAACCAAACCAACCAACCAAACAAACAAACAAACAAAAAACCTTAGAAGTAAATAAATAGGAGAGGGGGGAGGGGGAGGGGAAGGCAGTTTCTTTGGTGGGAGTTTTATTTTGGTAAATAATACTAAAAGCTTTTAGAGTTCTTTATTGTTCATCCTTTATTATAGACAAAGCAAGGCAGACAGTTTGATGGAAGATACATTATAGGAACTGAAGAGTACTGAAAATGATAATTTTTAAAATCTCTTTGGAAAAAGCCACAACCATATCTTCTGGGAAAACAACAAATGGAAAATCCATGGAAAATTGATTATTAATAGATTGTCAAAATTCCCCATTAGAAATGGGCACTCTATCACCATTTTTACACCACATTCATCATCTTTTCATCAGAGCAATGAAATGGTATCCAAGGCTTAGGCCTAGTGTGTAATTGGAGTTGGGCTGGCTGTTCTTCCTTCTGGTAAAAAAAAAACAAAACTTTTTCTGTGGAATCAAGGAGGTTGCAGTGATTGAAATACATTGAAGCTCCTGGAATTAAGGTCGCCTAGAGACCTTTGAATTTTAATAAGAATATATTTCCTGCAAAAGATAAAAATAGGGCAAAGATTTAAAGAGTTATACAATAATTAAGCATATTTTATATAATAACATTTCTTCAAACTAGCAGATGGAAAAGTTTCCCTTTTATTTAATTTCAGTTTTCTTGACATTGAAACAGTCATATGAAACCATTTTTGTATTTCATGTTGCATTCATATATTTCAACCATTATCATTATGGAAAGGAGTGATGGTATAATAAAAGATCATAAAATAAAATTGAATGTTTGCCCAGTGATTTATGCCACATAAAACTAATATACGATGCTGTTTTTCCAGTATCTTTATTGCTATAGCCTGAGCCATTGACTAACACATATTATGGCAAGAAATATGCTCAATGAAACTATAATGATCACAACATTGACATTAACAGAGCATTAAATTCAAATAATATAGCAATGATCAGGAACATAGTCAAATATACTTAGTATCAAAAATGCTAAAATAATGTTATAGAAAAAAAGAAAGAGGTGGCTAAGTTCAGGGTAGATTAATCTGATGGAATATCCACAATGTAATACATAGATGGAAAGAGAAAAGAGGAAAACAAAGGAAGAAAGACGGTCGTCTCTGCTCCTCACTAGCTTCTGTTACACTGAGATATTATACTGAGAAAAAAACGCTGAGAGTCTCCATTAAGTCTTAGCCTGATTGTCTTAGTATTATTACATTTGGGTGGTTTTGGAGAAGACTTAGATCAGTATAATTTGACAGCTTCCCATAATAAGATGTGCCATGTTTACTTTTTTTCCCCTTCTGACCCTTGGTAAAATATGCACTTACATTAGCTCTCTTTTTTACCACCTCCAATTAAAGGAGCAAGTAGGGTGTGGTGCATATACCTGTAATCCCAGCAACTTGGGAGGCTGAGGCAGGAGGAGTGCCAAGTTTGATTCCAGATTCAGTAACTTAGACCTTCTCTCAAAAATAAGAAAATAAAAAAGGACTAGGGTGTAGCTCAGTTGGTAGAACACCCCTGGGTTCTATCTCCAGTTGTGGAGGTGATGGGGAAAAATGAAAAAGAAAAAAAAAAGAAGGAAAAAAATGGAAAGTGCACTAATCACATCTAACATCTAAATAACTAAATAAACACTGGGGATGTTGTTTACCATTTTTAAAATATTTTTTTTTTTTTTTGCCATTTTATCTTGCTAAAGATTTAACCATCCTCTTTTCAACAGAAAGTTTGAATTTCTTTGAGGGTGTGGTTTTCTTAATTATTATGTTTCGTGAGACAAAACTTATTTTTTTTTTAAGAATTTAACCTTTATTTATTTAGTTTTATGTGGTGTTGAGGATGGAACTCAGTGCCTCACCAGTGCCAGGCAAGTGCTGTACCACTGAGCTACAATCCCAGCCCCAAACTTTTATTTTTTAAAATAGGAAATAGCCAGCCACCTCTGTGCTGAGGTGAACAAAGCAATTCAAACTAACCTTTTTTCTTCAGAGGAGTCTCTTGAGTGCCTTGCTGAATTCTGAAGGGTAAGCTGGGTAGCCTGGGAGGAAGGGTGTGACAAAATGTCTCATGAATTCAAAAGATCCTTCTCTTTGGATTCATGGTCAGTGGACAGGGCTGACCTCCTGGGCATGGAACCAACATGTTCATATAGAATCTCTTGCTCAGGAAGGCTCATTTGCCTTAATTCTTTCTTAAAGTTTGAACTTACAAGTGAAGTCTGATGGAACAATGGAGCAGGTTCTCGGGGCTTGGAGTGTCGGCTCACTTCCAGTCCCTCCTTCCTGCTTCCTACTCCCTCCTGCCTGGCACCCCAGCCTCTCCTTCTCTGTTTGCACCCTGCGACTGCTGCTGCCTTCCCCTTGAGGTGACAGGTTGCACTGGTCGGGAGGGAGGTGTTGGAGGTAGAATGGGCGGCATTCTGCTATGGCTCATTGCCTTTAAGGGGGTCTGGCCACAAACACAGAAAGTTGATGGGTCTCACAGCATGTTGGGGGCAGGGCAATGAGGTGGCTGTTTCTGCCTCAGGATAGCAACTCCATGGTATATTTGTCAGGTGAACTGGCAGGGTAGAATCTTTCAATCCCATCCAGGTACTGAGTGCAACCTAGCATGAAGGTTCTGGTCTTTTGGTGTTGCTCATCCTCCATGGGTAGAGGCTCCGGAGGGGGCAGTGTGGCCATGGGAAGAAGAGATTGACTTTCTTGCCTCTGATTAGGGCATGACTATTAATCTGGTGGCTACAGAGTGGTGGATCTTGGTGGCTGATGGCCACATGTACAGTCATAGGAAGGACCCCTAAGCAACCTGTGACGTTCTGTACCTTTCTTACATATATCCCTGTTTCTATGGGAGCATGGCATTAAATAGCAAACAAAATCACTCTACATACTGAGAGAGCAAGGGAGGGCAAGAGGTTGGGGAGCATTTGCCATGGAAGAGAGGGAAAGTTTTATATTGTAGTATTTCTGCTGACACATTTTCCTGTTCTTTGAACAAGAGGTCCCACCTTTTCATTTTGCACTGGACCTTGCAAATTATGTAGCTGATCTTTTCTGCCGTACCTGTGACTGGGTGGTTGGGGGTGTCTGCTAAGAGCCATAGCCAATATGCTGGACCTGTAGTCAGTGACCGGTATGATCCAATTGCTGTGGTATCAACCTAAGACAGAAGGCTGATGCCTACAGGTCAGCTCATCCGATGACGAGTAAGAACCATAAGTTGAATTGGACAACCTAACAGGCACGGTCCCTAAGCCACATTGCTTGTTGCTTAATTAAACAAAAAGGGGAGATGCTAAGAGCCATAGCTAAGTAGTATGATGCATGGCATTTTTGGTTGAAAGGTGACCCATTGAGATGATATGATTATGTTAAGATCTGCATTCATATGGATATTAGACCCCTGCTGTCCACCTCGGCCTGCTAGGGACTCCTGGAGAGTTCCCATTGTTTGGGGAAGTGTGGTAGGAGGGAATTCCAGAGGAGGGATTTCCTGTTGGTGGGTCCGGGAGAAGGCCATGTGTGTCGGTGGGCATATTTCCCGGGGCATTGGTGTATGGGGCATTGGTGGCAGTTTCAAAAATAAAGTTTGTTCCTGCTTGAGTGGCTTGTGATTTTGTGCCCAGCCAGACTTTGGCAGGTGTCAGTGAGTCTTCTGGAAGGAACGAACTGGGAGATCTCTCTGTAGGACAAAAGTGACCTTGACTTCACTCTTACATTGCTGGTGGGACTGTAAATTGGTGCAACCATTATGGAAAGCAGTATGGAGATTCCTTAGAAAACTTAGAATGGAACCACCATTTGACTCAGCTATCCCACTCCTCAGTTTACACCCAAAGGACTTAAAATCAGCATACTATAGTAATGCAGCCACATCAATGTTCATAGCAGCTCAATTCACAATAGCTAAACTGTGGAAACAACCTAGATGTCCCTCAATAGATGAATGGATAAAGAAAGTGTGGTATATATACACAATGAAATATTACTCAGCATTGAAAGAGAATAAAATTATGGTATTTGCAGGTAAATGGATGAAATTGGAGAATATCATGCTAAGTGAAGTAAGCCAATCCCCCCAAAAACAAAGGTCGAATGTTCTCTCTGATAAATGGATGCTGATCCATAAAGGGGGGGGAGGGATGAGAAAAAATCAGGAACTGTAATTGGGCAAAGGGGAGGGAGGGTGGGAGGGTGAATGGGGACAGGAAAGATGGAATGAGATGGAAATTATTATCCTAGGTCCACGTATGACTGCACATATGGTGTGACACTACATCATGTACAACCACTGAAATAAAAAGTTGTGCTGCAATTGTGTACAATGAATTAAAATGCATTCTGCTGTCATTTATACCTAATGAAAATAAATAAATTTATTTTTAAAAAGTGGCCTTGACTGACATTTGATGGCACATAAGGACCACAGGTTCACATATGGAAACCTGTGAGAAAAGGGGACATGTAGATTGTTGTACTTGGATTGCTATCACCAAAAATTTAATGCCTGTAGGTAGGTAATAACCACCATCAGAGAATGTAGAGTGGAGACTGAGGTTGTAGCTCAGTGGTAGAGCACCGGTCTAGCATGCAGAAAGCCCTGGTAGGGGCCTGTCAAGAAGTGTTTCTCTTATTTGATCTTTTGGGTAGTAGGTGAAAGATGGTACCTCCAATATTCCCCCCGATGGCTGTTGCTGTGTCAGATATAAGCTCGGTGTTATAGTGTTATTCAAGAGAGACTGGAAATTCAGATTTTGGAAGAAAATTTTTTTTATGAATTTTCAGACACAGGGTTGATTAATAAAATGAATCAAGGAAACATATTCAAACTGGGGAACCCTGGCTTTTAGGTCATGGGGTAGGCTGGTTCTTTCTGGTTTAGGATGCAGCTGAGGCTGTCAACCCCTCTAGATTCAGCCTTGCTTACCTGATAATTATTCTTTGGGAAAAAACTGAATTAAGCTCTTCAAATTATATTCAAGTGTGAGTTATACTGGGATGGAGACTAGAAATGATTTTCGTGCAAGATAAACATAATTTATAATTACCTATTAGGCTGTGAACATCCAGGGTTCAGCTGCGACATCTCGTGGCAATGAAAGCAACCACAGCAGTACTGGACCCGGAAAGCTTTCTTGTTTTCTCCATTAGCCAGGTGTTTAGAGTACATAAGCCTGTGGCTTAGAGAGAGGAAGGGTGGGTCTCAAGAGAGAGGTAATAGACTTTCTATTAACACAGGTGGGTGGAGTGAATCAGTGGAAAAATACAGATGCGACCAACCATGCATGTGACTGAATTATAGTGATTAAAATGCCACAGATGTCAAAATAGGGGGCTTACATTTAAGTTTTCTTATTTATGGAAATTCAATAGGAGTATTTCAAAAGGAGTTAAGATTAGTGTCAATTTTTATTAAATGTTTTATAACTTTATGGCCGAGTATTGACTCTTAATAATAATGTTCAATATATATTGAGCAATAAATATTTATTGAGTGTGGCATTGTTCTACTCTGTGTACATGGTGTCAGGTGTATTAGCATGTAAATCTCTCAAAAAACTTTTTGAGTTTTAGTTTGAGACAATGCCAGGGAATAAAAATACTAAATTATATTTACTTATTCATTTATTACATGGATATTTATTGTGTATGTGCCATGTATCAAGTTAGATTCTAGGATGCAATAGCAAGTATGATGTTTGTGCTTGCTGTTTTCATGGAATTTATAATCTAGTAGGAGAAGAGATATTGAGAAACCCTCCATAGAATTAGTTAACATCAACTGTTCTAAGTATTATGAAAAAACGTGAAGTATTGTGAAGATTGAAGATGTCACCTGGTTCCTAAGAAAGAAACATGTATATTGAGACATAAAGGATGACTAGGAGAAGTTCAAGGGAGAGTGAGGGGAAGGGGCAAGAAGAAAATTATTTCAGGCAGAGGGAACAGCATATATGCTGATTGGAAACAAGCTACTGGGAGCAGGTTTGGTAGTGAAGGCTAAACAGCAACGGGGAAAGTGGTCAGCAATGAGGCCGGAAATGTGGTTTGAACTACGTCATAGAGGCCTTGATGGCTGTGTGCAGGAATTAGCATCTTATCCCCAAATCAATGTGCAGACATTGAAAAATCTTTAAGCAGGTAAGTGCTATAATTGGGCATTAAAAAAATCACTCTAGGTATAGTGAACAAATAGATTGTATCTGCTTGAGAAAATAAACACAAAAAATTGAACATATAGAACTTTTGGACTACATAACTAAATACAGAAAGAAATTGTGCTCGGATGAAATTTTAAGTTTTTGTAATATGCAGAAGCAGCAGGAATAACTTCCTCATGCTTCCTTTTGCAGTGTATTTAGTGTCAGAAGCTAGCAGATTAAAAAAAAACAAAAACCGATGTTTCACACAGACAAAATCTGACATATTATAACTTCCAAAACACAGGTATGTCAAACTGCATTCATTGCTAAGTAAATAAGTTTGGGTTTAAAGAATACTTTTTTCTTGGTTTGCTTGGGAAAAGGATTGTAAGTAGGAAGGATTTATAGTCATGAGTTGCTTCATGACATTTCAGTCAATAAAAGACTATAGATGGGATGGTGTAACCATACAGCTTAGTTGTGTGCTAGGGTACTAGATTATACCACCTAGACTTATGTAAGCCTGTTCTGTTTTGTTCAGACAATGACAAAGTTGCTTAACAATGTGTTTCTCAGAACATATCCTGTTGTTAATCAATGCACTACTGTGTTTATTTCCACTGATAAAAATGATAGCTGGACACATGCCTGTATTCCCAGTGGCTTGGGAGACTGAGACAGGAGGATTGCAAGTTCAAAGCAAGCCTCAGCAATTCAGCGAGGCCCTAAGCAATTCAGCGAGACCCTGTCTCTAATAAAATACAAATTAGGGCTGGGGATGTGGCTCAGTGGTCGAGTGCCCCTGAATTCAATCCCTTGGACCTCCCCCCAACCCAAATGATAGACTTCTTGCCAACTACTAGTTCTGTTACTACTGATCATATGCTGAGAATTTCATTGTCAAACTCTCTGCACAAGCATACATACACACACACATGCAAACATATTTGTTTCATTTATTCTTCACAAAAGCCCCATGGGATATGCACTATATCATTTTTCTGATTTTTAAGAAGACCGATGCACAAATAAGTGAATACTTAATTACAAATTGCATAGCTCTTTGATAATGCTGCTTGGATATAAAACAGTATTTGATTCTAGAGTTAGTTCATAAGTATGACTCTCTTATATGCTTGACCCTCCATATCTGTGAGTTTTGCATCTATGGATTCTACCAATACGTATCAAAAATATAAAGGAAAAAGTTGTATCTGTACTGAACTCATGAAGACTTTTTTTTCTTGTCATTATTCCCTAAATAATCAAGTATATCAACTGTTTACATAGAGTTTACATTGTATAAGATATTATAAGAAATCTAGAGATCAGTTAAAGTATTTGGGAGAATTATATAGGTTAAATGCAAATACTATGCCAGTTTATATTAGGGAATTGAATGTCTGTGGATTTTAGTGTCCATGTGGGTTGGGAGCTTGGAATCAGTCCTCCATGGATACTAGAGGCAATGACTGTCAACTTTCTAAGGTTTTAAATTAAAAGTTTAATTATGGGGAAAATAATAAATTTACCCAACAAAAATAAAAGTTATCCTGGTTTGAGAAAACTCAATATAGAGTAATAATTCCACTGTACACACTTTGGAAATGTTTAATTATAATAGAACTCTTCAGTTATTTGAATGATAAAACATTCTTAAGTATTTCTTTATGCAGTTACTTTTTCAGGATATTTAAAGTAATTTGATTTATAGATCCCCATTGCCTTTAATTCATTTTTTTCCATCCTCAAAATGTTTAGTAGAGTGTTGTGGACATAACAGTTCAACTGAATTAAAGTAGATGGTTGCTGTGCATAGACACGCTGTAGGAGAGAAGAATATTCTTTTTTTCTACAACAAAGATGAAGTAAGAAAAGGTTACAAAACCTAGAACATAAAAAAAGGGAGGTGGAATGTTTTTATAATTATGTTGAAACGAATCCTAATGTTATGTATAGCTAAAAAGAGCCAATACAAAAGAAAATAAGGGGACATGGAATAACTATTGAAACAATTAGGAGTTCAGAACCAGGAGCCCACACATGTCCTTGGTGATGAAGCATCTTGAGTAGGAGACTTATTGTCCTGGGGGAAGTGTCTGGGCACTGACCCGGTGCTTCTAGTAGGATTGATGGTAAAATCCCAGGGGTACCTTTTTAGACCCTTGGACCTGGTCAATCTTGGCTTTCTCAGGCATGGATCATTAAGATCTTTTTGAAGTCCATCCCTATAAAAGACAGAAGCAGGCAATGGTAGATGGAATGGTCTCAGATTTATCTTCTGTGTTCTTCTCATATACTTTTAGATGCTAAGTATGAACTTTCAAACAGAACTGATTTGCTTTCTCCATTAGTTTTATTTTTACTATTAAAAAATTCCCTCAGCTTTGAGGGAAGAAAAAAAAAAAAGAAGGAATTCAGCTTTAGTCTTCTCACACCAAGATCTGAAATAATAAAAACTAAAGCAAAGCAGGCATCAAATAGCATAACTGATTGTCTTAATTACTCAATTATGAACTTAGTCCAAGTGGTTTTTTAAGAGTAAAACTTGTTAGGTGGTAGCCCCTTCATGAGTGACATGAGTGACAGAGAGTCCAAGAAGCCCTTAAAACTGTATGCATAATTATATGTGCGTATTTGGGAAGAGTTATTAGATTTGCAAAGGCTTTTTTTGAACATAGAGCAAAAACCCCCATCTTTAATGTATTTTTGGAGAAATCACATTTTTTTCATTAATTCAGTAAATATGTGCTGAGAACATAATATGGGACGGGCACTGTTTGGAGGCTGGGTTACCACTGTGAGCCAGACAGATAAAGAATCTTCTTTCATTGAACTTACATTCCAAAGAGAATAACATTTCACAAGAAATGTCATGGAAATCAGTTAGAGAAAACACAATGATGGCAGACTGCTCAGATTCTAATCTCAGATGTATGTTACCCAAGAATGTACAGTGGAACAGTTGGTCTCAAGGTTTGTGTTTATGTAGAGTCAAATATCTGGACACTGGACCTAATTTTTCACTTTGCTCTGGATTCTTTACACATTGTAGACATAACTGTGGTGTCTTGAATGATTTAGTTTCCTCCTCCTAAATGGTTTTGCAGCTTGAAAGTCTTTGAATACTCTGAAATAATGCATATTGGTACAAGGCAGTCCTGGTGCTGTCGGAATCTGACCATTTACAGAGCCTCCCCACCCCCTACATGTGTTGTTTTCTTTGCTCTCTTTTGTGGCTGGAGTCTTGCTGGTATAGGTCATCATCGACTGCCACTGGGTGGAGCTATAGCATCAGGAGAGTAATCTCTCTTGATAGAAGCAGCAATTTCCCTGACACGTAGCCATTAATTTTATCAGTTGTAATAGGTAAAGATTACCGATTTCCTGCAATTTGTAAGGGGCACTATTTTATTACTTATTTGGCTGTATTCCCTGAGTTCTTTTAAAGAGTCCTAAGGCAACTTTTTTTTAAAAAAGAAAATTAGGAGTATTAATTTTGGTTTGACATTTTCACGATACCCTTGAAATGGCCAATCAGTAAGTTTCAAACCAATACTGGTAGTTACTGGGGTGGGTGTAGTGAATGCCATTGACATATGTTTTGTACAACCTTAATAACTGATGACATGACTTAAACTTTTCCTACACAGGGGCCCATTCTGTGGTTTCCTGTTGAATTGCAGAAATTCTAAATTGGAATATTTCTCAAGTTTCATCAGTGCTTATGACTTGGAAACTACATCTAGAAAAATTGGTGTTATTTTAAATACTGGGTAAAAAAAAAACCTTTCAGTTTATATGAATATCTAAGAATCATCTATTTTCTGTCTCTTTCTATTCAAAATCGACTTTATTTTTAGTACTTTAATTACTCTCTACTAATGGGAAATTCTTTTTTGAAAAATGTGATCTCTAAAATTATCTACTAAGTTACTAATTGCTTAATTGCTAATATTGGAATTAGACAGTTTTTTAAAAAATTCAATTAAAATGCTTAAATATTTGTATATGCTATACAAATTAATTTTTGTATGTACATTAATTTGTGATTTTATAAAGATTTACTAAAGATTTATGAAATACCAGATCAGTTTTGTGAAGCAGGGCAGACAAGTCACTACTTCTTTACTGTTGCTGATTTTTCTAGTTTCCTGCTTTTTTTATAGAAAACTGATTCTGGTTCATACAACATATTCATATGAATGAGAGAGTAAATTCTCATTTTAAAAATATGACTTAAAAAATGTAAAAGATCTCTTTTGTGATTGTAAAATTCGTTCCCTACATTTTAGATTAAAATAAAAACACTTTTGGCCAAACAATTTCCTTTTGATCAATTTACTCTCTAGATACCACAGGCAACTTTTGTTGAAAAAACAATTAGATACATGGGCAGAACATGGGTTTTCTATTGAACAGACCTGACATTGAACTCTAATCCATCTCTCACCCTGTTAGTCTAATGCAAGACAAGAAGGGGCATCAGGAATATCAGATCCCTAATATACTTAATAGAAAATGCCTTAAAAGTTGTCATGGATAGAGTTTTAAAACAAGTCCTGTGTCTAGAATATGTTTCTGTTTGTCCCTCCTTCACAGATCAAATTGGACACATTTGCTTGTTTGGACATAAGTCGTATTCCCAAGTCCTGTCTTCTTTCACTCTTGTACTAGAAGGTGGGTACTCTGCACCCAAAGATGAAGGAGGTTTAGATGGAGGCCATTAAAATGATGAATTAATTTCTACCTCTGAGGGTTATGCTTCTGTGGCTAATTCACAAGCATGTGTCCCAATTTTTGGCATATGGTGATCATTCTTGAGCATTCATTGAGTTATAGTGGGGTGCCTACTCCGAACCAGGCATAGTTTGCTGATTGATATCAGGGAGCTTAATTCTATTTGCAGGAATAATATCTTATTCATCCTTAAATACACAATGCCTCAATATCTCTGTTTCTGACATCTTCAACTGTTTTTGAATGTTGTCTATTTGGTGCTCTAACTTCCTGATCTGGTGCTGTTGGTAGGACTGTGCTTCAGCTGTGGATGTTGGGGCATCTGACTCTGGTCTTCTGTTTCCTGTCTGGATTCATTTGTGCTCAACATATATGAGGTGTTCAACAGCGGTCAGTGATTGTTGAGCAAAGAAATAAAGATAGAAAGGCTGCACTGCAATTATTTCCTTTTTCCCTATAAATATGACTGAACTCAACTGAAGAAGAATCCAGAGAAGGGGATATGTTTCCCTCTGATGACTCTTTGATTGGAGAATTAAGAAATGAATTCTGAAAATGTTGCTCAGTAATACAGAATTTGTTGAAATTACTGAAAGAATTCTGAAATGAATTACTGAAAATAAATTACTGAAAAAGAATTACTGAAATGAATCACTGAAAATGTTGCTCAGGAATACAGAATTTCAAGATGGCCACACCATAACTGATGCTAAATTTAATCAGAAGAGGCCAGTTTGGGAGTTAGGTATGGAATGCTTTCCTTTAAGGACTCTCCTCCATAAAGATCCAAAGGATTAAGATTTAAAGATTTAAAACTACTAGCTAAGTTAGATATGACTCATACTCTGAAACATTTCATATTAGGGGAAAAAATGATCTGATGTCCTTGGTTCAGATGTATTACTGAACATCTCTTCTGGGTTGCTTTTTATATTTTCAAGAATCACTGGTGTTCTATTCTCTCTTTTTATGTGTAACTTTGTGCTAACAAACTTAGATATTTAGCTATACTATTTCAAAACGGTAATAGTCACTAACATATTTTTTTTTTAAATGAAGAAAATGGGGAATGATTGCTTCGTAATTTTTACTGGTCCTAAATAATAAAAACAGTGGTAAGCATGAGTGGAGGGAAAGCTGAGACCAAAAAAATAAAACCTCAACAAAAAATCAGATGAAACAGAGAAAAATGAACTAATAGCTTCATTGAGAAAGAACTAACTACAGCCCCATGCCACCAGGCAGATGCTTTCTAATGACACCAGACAAACATGAGCTTGAAAAAAATGCAGTTGAATTGGAGTGGCAGTGTTAATGGCCTGCACAGACCTAGCATTGTGACTTTGTTCAAGAAGGTGGAAATTAACTACAGATGGTTCTTGACTTATGAAGGTTTGATGTAGCTTTTTTTTTTTTTAACATTACCATAGTGTAAAAACAATACACATTTTTTTTATGTTTTAAATTCAGGTCTTTTCCTGGGTTATAGATCTGCACTATGATACTCTCTTGAGATGCCAGGCCGATGAAGCAAGTTGCACTGGGAAGTCAGCCATGAGGTCACTAGGGTGAACAATGGGTCCTCCATAGTGTACTGGGTTCTAGTTATGAAGGTCAGTAGGTGAGGTGTATTTAATGCATTTTCCACTTGTGATATCTTCAACTTCAAACAGGTTTATCAAGATGTAAACTGGATTTCAAGTCAAGGTGTGTCTACACTCAATTTGATGTGTTAATCAGGTCTTCAATTGAGTTTTCTAAATTTGTCTGTTTTTAACTGGAGGTTTGTTGTCCTTGTCCATCAAATCCAAAGATAAATGAATCTTAAGTATGCAAAGAATTGTATTTTCTCTTTCCATTTTGGAAAAATAACTCTCATTGAGATTAATGTAACTTCACATCTCTCTGTATCTCTGCTGCCTTCTGGAAATGCATTTTCTCCAATGCTTCTACATTTAATCCTTTCATAGTATGCAGTTTATCTTTAACTTTGCCTCTGAGAAGTCACTTATATTTTTCTTAAGATATTGAGACTTACCAGATCATAAAGATTTTTAGAAAGCTGTTTGTCAGCTTTTAAAGTCCTGGTCTTGATTTTGGGAACTCTGTGTTTTTTCCATTCCTCATTAACAGACTGATAAGGCAGATATCTTACGATAAGTTTGGTGGGGAATTTTAATTTTTTTTTATCTTGAAATTTGCACCACTTATGTTTAAAATTGTTAAATTTCTATCGTGCCCTATTGTGGAGCAACTCTGTGTCTGTAGGTTTCAAACCTATTAAATGTGATAACAGTAATAATTTTTATTTGGTCATTTTTATTATGAAAAAACCCATAAGGCTCTTCAATACAATGGTAAAATCAATTATTGTATTTTACTATACTACTAAAAAATTCTAAATATTTGTTATTTTTAGGAGGCAGTCCAAAGGTTAACCAGATAAATCTGAGGTTATCGTAATAAATAATTCAAACCAAGACTAGCCAGTAGAAACAGATGGTGCTTCTGGAAGAACTTGAAAATTTTCCACTCTTAAATGAACATAAACCTTCTGCTTGGAGCTGTGCAAGTACATGGACTTATGTGCAGGCCTGTAAATCTATGTGGTTGCTTTTTTTTGTGGTCTTGAATCACATTCTTTTAATTTGATGCTTCTCAAGGTATGGAAAGCAGAGAGGATAACTCAAAACACAAGAGTACAAGTTCTGGTTATTCTCAGTTTGTATTGCTATCTTTCCTCTTCCCTCGGTTGCTTCCTGCTTCTCTGTTTTGCATGTGAGAATGTGTATTCCAGGAAGAGGACAAAGGACATTTTAGCAAGCTCTTATTATATCTAAGCCTGGGTTTAACTCCCTAAATAACTGAATAGGCATATAATCCCATGGATTTCTTAAGGTAGCGAGTTGAGTCTAGATGGATTACTGACTTTTTTTTTCTTTTTTGAGCCTTTTCAAATGATTAGCAACACTTCTGTGGACAGTCGTGTTTGAGAGGTTACAACTGGTTTTGATGAATAATCTGAAGCATGGGGAAAATAACTATGCAAGCAAAGAAAGAAAAGGAAAAATGAAAGAAAGCAAATGAGGTGAATGCACGTGATAGCACTGTTTTGAAATTCATTTTTAAAAATTTTTACCTTTGAATTGACATTTGTACTTATTTATGGTGGATAGTATTATAATTTGATACAAGTCTACATTGTGTAATAAAAAAATCAGGATATTTAACATTTCCATCTCAAATGTTATCGTTTCTGTGTGCTGTGAACTTTCAAATTTTTTCCTTTTTATTATTTTGAAATGTATAATTAGTTGTCGTTGATTATAGTCACTCCATTCTGTTTTTAATTATCTATTCATGCTGATAGGTTGACTTTATGACCTCTCCTTTAAGAAAAGGCAAAGAGAAGTGAGCGTGATGAAGATAATCTTGCTAAGAATTTTTTCTTAAATGTGGGTAAGTATAAAAATTAGAGAACCATGTGGAGTAAAAATATAGAATATGTAATTGTCACCTAAGTTATTGGTTTAATTTTATTGTTAATTTTTGTAACTGGTAATCTCTTATTTATCTACAACTGAATAAATAATTTCAAAAGGAAATAAAATTACACAAATACATTGTCTGAATACTTATCTCCTAGTGAGATGCTGACACTAAAAAAATATGTGTTCACTGTATTAGTTTTCTATTGCTATAACAAAACACTTGAGAAAAACAACTTAAAAGGAGAAAAGATTTATTTTGGCTCCTAGTTTCAGAGGATTCAGTCCATGGGTCCTGTTGTTTTGAGTCTGTGGCAAGGCAGAACATCATGGGGGGAGTGCATGGTAGAGCAAAGATGCTCACCTCATTGTGATCTGGAAGCAAAAAGAAAGGGGAAGGAGCCAGGCCCTAATGCTCCCTTCAAGGACATGCCCCCAATAACCTAGCTTCCTCCCACTAGGCCTACTCACTGAAGTTTCCACTTTCTCCCCATAGCATCACTGGCTGACCTAGCCTTTAACATATGATACTCTGGGAGGCACTTCTGACCCAAATTATAACATTTACCTAACAATGGTCTGTAAGTGGAGAAACTTGACCATTAGTACCTTGCTGGTGGAAACATAAGATGGTTAGCTACTTTGGAAAACAGTTTGGCAGTTTCTCAAAAATCTAAATATGTGATTACTCCAGGGCTTATCAATTGTGCTCCTGGACATCTATCCTGGAGAAATGAAATCTTATATTCACAGAAATGGATAGCAGCTTTGTTTATAATAATTCCCAAACTGGAAGCAGCTCAAATATCCTTCAACAAGCAATGATTAAACAAACTGTGGTATGCTATACCATAGAATACTGCTCAGCAATATAAAGAAAGAAAACTAGTTATAGATGCAATAGTATGAATGAATCTCAAAGAGAATTATGCTGGGTGACAAGAGCCAGCTGTCAGAATTTAAATATAGTATGATTCCATTTAAATAACATTCTCAAAGTGGCAAAATTGCAGAAATGGAGTACAGATTAGAAGATAGGTTTAGGAGAAAGGCAAGGGGAAGTGGGTATGACTATAAAAGGATCACTTGATTGTGCTGTGGTAGGAGTGGTCTGTATCACGGTCATTATTCTGGTTGTGATATTGTACTACAACTTTGTGAATAGTTTCGCCCAATACCATTGGGCGAAATGGGTAAAGTGTAATGTGTGATCTCTACATTGTTTTGTAAAACTGCATATAATCTACAATTTTCTCAAAACAAAAATTTAATTAAAAATACATAGTAGGGTGTACAGAAGATAGCTCAATGCTGAATTGATGAATTCAGGGATATATTATAAACTTTCTTTTTAAAATTAAGTCTATTACCTTGAAATTTTGGATTATATGGTACAGAATCCTGATTGTTAAAGAGATATAATTTTGATTTTTAGTGCTAAAAACTGGGTTTTGCCATATAGCTATAACATTTCTATTGTGAAAAGCATTGTATTGTATTAGTTAAGAGAAAAGGTAAAATAAAATTAATTTTCTCTAATGCAAATACCTAAACTCACAAAGAGAGCAAATACTGTTTAAGTGATTTTTCTCTTGTATGTATTTTCTTCAACATAGGTTAAAATATAGTTTTAAGCTTTTCAATAAATTAAAATGAAGTAAAATTATTATCCAGTGAACTTTTGGTCGAAGTTAGCAGAGTATCCTTTTTACAATGTATTGCCTAATTTCTACTACTTTGGCTCTGTAAATGGCATTGCCATGGAGAAAGGTCCTCATCCATATTTTTTCCCCTAAGTCAAAGTCAGGGGAGTAATGTTTTTCTACATCTGTAGGTGTTTTGTATGTTGAAAGAGCCAAAGAGATCAAACAAGTAGTGTGTCTACATCAAATCAAAACAGAGAATTAAGAAGTACAGTATCCAACATTCTAAGTTAGCTGACTATGCCATCCCATGTATCTAAGGAAACTGATTTATTTTTACCAAACAGTAGACTGTATTAAGTTGTCACAAACTTAAATTAAGTTGTCACAAACTAAAACACAATGCTCAGTTGAGTTTTTCATCTCATAATTAAAAAGCATCAAAATATTTTTCTAGTTACTTAAAGATCAGTAATGTTTATATGTTCAATCAGGTCCTAGTTGATGCATCCTTTCAACATGAACCATTTGATAGCTATTTCTTATTACTACTTTTCAAATCCAGCTTAATTTCTCTTGGGATATTAGTTGACATAAAAAAAGTCATTCTGGTTCTATATTGGGATTTTAAAAATTAGAAGAAATATGCTCTACACCCAAATATTAAGATATTCAGAACTGTGGTAGATTTATTAATATTCATTTTTTAAAAGCTTCTGCTAAATTCACTCACTTATTTGCAATGTTTTCTAACTGGTTCCACCCTTAGCTGATGGACAGATACTTGATTTCTTTTAAAATATCTAATCTCTTCTTGACTGATTGTCATAAACTCCTTGACAAGTATTTTTGTTTGTTTGCTGTGACCTGTGACTTTCAGGAAGGTTGCACCCATGGGAGCAGTGATGATTATTATAGTCAGAGCTGTTTTTCTTGTGCTTTGTATTTCTCTTCAAATAGTATTCTGATGACTTTGGTTAGAAGGGAGGACATATATTCTGATATTTCTATTCTCTGTGTTATAAGATGCGTAGGATTAAATGAGTTAATATATATAAATACTTGGACAAGTGCCTGACACATATTAAATGTTATATGTCTTAGCCATTATTATTATTGCATTTGCTATTATTACTATTATTTGCTTGGTACAATTGTTGGTGAATGTTTTCCAAAGCTAACACTATGATAACCTTTTAAAACTCATTTTCAAGCATATTGTTATAATCTCAAATAGCTACACACACGTGTACACACAACACACACACATACACACACACACACACACTTGATTTTAGTTTTAGTGTGCAAGGAAGTTTTTAAAAAGTCTTTCAAACTAGGTAATACAGCAAGCACACAGAATATTCCACAAAGTAAAAATATAACTTAATTATTCATTACAAAGCAAATACCCAGGTAAGCCACTCAGATCAAGAAATAGTACATGGTCACCTCCCCAAAAAAGTTCCCTTCCACATCTCCTTCCAATAATTGTCCCATCTATGCCTCTTAGAGTTAGCTAATGCTATTACCTAATAGCTAATAGTTACTATGTAAATATGTAAACACTACTGCTCTTAGAGTTAGCTAATAGTATTATCCCATCTAATAGTATTATCCTTCCCTTGCTTTTCTTTATAGATGTACCCAAGTACATGTCTGTAATCTCTATTGTTTAGTTTTACCTGCGTATAAAACTTTTTGTAAATTAAATTGATATAAATTCTTTTGTATTTAGCTCCTTTATCTCAATACTTTTGTTTGTAAAAATCATTCTGGGTTGTTGTCTGACTTCAATGGCTTCATTATCATAGTTGCATAGAATTCCATTGTCTGGATTTATGACAATTTATCATTTTCTATTGACATTTGTATTGTTTTCAATTTTTTTGTATCATGAATGTCGCTATAAACATTCATGAACATGAATGTGTCTCTTGGAGCACATATACAGACATTACTGTTGGTGACATACCTAAAAGAGGAGAAGATGAGTCATAGGATATATATATTGCTATAGTTCGTGTCTTAAAGGTCCCCAGAGGCCCATGTGTTTGAGGCTTGGTCCCAGCTTAATGATTTTATGAGGTGGTGGAATCTTTAGAGGTGGGGCTTAGTGGCAGGTCTTAGGTCATTGGGGGGAACTTCAGCCCCCTCCCATGTCTTTTGTACGCAGGCCCTGAGGTAAGTGCCATGCTGCCACTGTGATGGGGGGCTTCACCAGAGGCCCAAAAGCAATGGAACCAACTGATTACAGACGAAACCTGTAAGCCCCAATAAACCTTTTTTTCCTTATAAGTTGATTATCTCAAATATTTGTTACACTAAGAAAGCTAGCTCAGATATATTTTAAGTTTAGTTCTAGATTGTTCTTGTATTATTTTTTTTCACATTATTCCTGTTACCAGTATTATTGTTCCCACTGTTTTACATACTTTCAAATACAAGTAGTATCAGACTTTTTCATTCTGGCCATTCTTGCGCTTGCTATGGTATCTCATGGTGGTTTAAATTTTTATTCCCTCATTACTTGTGATGTGGACTTTCTTTATTAGCCATTTAGATATCCTCTGTTTTACATAATGCCCAATTAGTAATTGTTGTATTCTGCTACCTTTCCTATCCCCTACTAAAATTGTGGATGTGTAACCGACGTGATTCTGCAATCTGCATTTGGGGTAAAATTGGGAGTTCATAACCCACTTCAATCTAATGTATGAAATATGATATGTCAAGAGCTTTGTAATGTTGTGAACAACCAATAAAAAAATAAAAAAAATAAAAAAATAGATATCCTCTGTTGTGAAGTACTTGAGTCTCTTGCCCACTATCACATTATTATTTTTTTCTCATTGATTTTTTTTTTTTTTTGGTGGATCTGAAACTCTTTGGTGGTTTTTGAAAAGTTAAATGTTTTGAACTCCAATGTACTCCATATATCAACTCTTTCTTTCATGAATGCATGATTAGATCAGATTGAATGTCTTATGATTTATCAACTCATTCTTTCATGATTTTTCTGTTCTGTATTTCCCTAGTTATATATATATATATATTTTTAACAATCTGTTTAATTTGCTTTTCATACTTTTCTGTTTGGTGTAAGGTCATGGCTGAGTTCCATCCCAAGTTTTTTCCTCCATATGGGCATCCACTTGTCTCAGCATTAGGTTTTGAAATGATCATCTTTCTTTGCTGTTTTACAATATCCTCTTTGTTAGAAATCATCTGTCCATAAATGAATGAGTGTATCTTGGCTTTCTGTTCTTTTCCATAGGTCTGTTTATTCCATTCTTGTGTCAATACCACATCGGTTTTATTATTGTAATTTTATATGATTCTTGATATCATAATAATTTTGGCCCTTGCTTCCATATAAATTTAGAACCAGCTTTTCAAATTCTATAAAACAAAACAAAGCAAAAGGCTGCTAGAATTTTTATTGAGATTGTGTTGAATCTATGAATGCTTGAAATATGCCTCTTGAATTTATTTTTAACAGAGATAATTTTTTTTAAAGATTTCAAAGTCCATTTTATATTAGTTGATCAGAGAATGTATTGTAGATTTCAATCCTTGGATATGTGTTGAAACTTGCTTTATGACCCAGAAGAGGGTCCGTTTTTATAAATGTTTTACATGTGTTTAAAAATACATATTCTTTTTTTTTGTTTTGTTTTTTTAAAATTTGTTCTAATTAGTTATACATGACAGTAAAATGTATTTTGATGAATTTTACATATATGGAGTATAGCTTCTCATTCTGGTTATACATGCTGTAGAGTTATATTAATCATCTAATCACAGATGCACGTAGAAAAGTAATGTCCAATTCATTTACTGTCTTTCCTATCTCCAAGCTTCCTCCCTTCTCTTGAATCTCCTTTGACTAATCCAAAGTACTTCTGTTCTTCCCTGCCTCCACCCTCTTATTATGAGTTAGCATCTGTATATCAGAGAGAACACTTGGCCTTTGTGTTTTGGGAACTGTCTTATTTCACTTAGCATGATATTCTCCATTTCTGTGCATTTACCAGCAAATGCCCTAATTTCCTTTCTCTTTATGGCTGAGTAGCATTACATTGTGTGTGTGTGTATATATATCTCACATTTTCTTTATCCATTCATCTGTTGAAGGCCACCTTGACTAGTTTCATAGTTTAGCTATTGTAAATTGAGCTTCTATAAATATTGACGTGGCAGCACCATTGTAGTATGTTGATTTTAAGTTTTTCAGGTATAAACCAAGGAGTGGGATAATTAGGGCAAATGGTAGTTCCTTCCCAAGTTTTTTGAGGAACCTTCATGCTGTTTTTTATAGTGTTTGCACCAATTTTAGTTCCACCAGCAATGTGTGTGTGTACCTTTTTTCCCATATCCTCGCCAACACTTATTGTCACTTATATTCTTGGAATTGCCATTCTGACTGGAGTGAGATGAAGTCTCAGTGTGATTTTAATTTGCATTTTTCTAACTGCTAGAGATTTTGAACAGTTTTTCATATATTTGTTGACTGATAGGGTTACTTGTTTTTTTGTGTGTGTGTGTTAAGTTTTTTGAGTTCTTTATATATCCTGGAGATTAATACTCTATCAGAGGTGCAGGTGGCAAAGATTTTCTCCCATTCTTTAGGCTCTCTCTCCACATTCTTAATTGTTTCCTTTTCTGTGAGAAAGCTTTTTAGTTTAAATCCATCTCCTTGATTTTACTTCTTGTGCTTTAGGAGTCTTGTTAAGGAATTTTCCTCCTAAGCTGATGTGATGGAGATTTGGACCTATTTTTTTCCCTCTGTTTGGCACAGTTTCTCTGGTCTAATTCTTAAGTCCTTGATCCACTTTGAGTTGATTTTGGCACATGGTGAGAGATAGGGGTTTATTTTCATTTCACTGCATTTGGATTTCCAGTTTTCCCAGCACCATTTTTTGAAGAGGCTATCTATTCTCCAATGTATGTTTTTGGGGCCTTTGTCTAGTATGAGATAACTGTATTGATGTGGGTTTGTCTATGTATCTTCTATTCTGTACCATTGGTCTTTGTGTCTTTTTTGGTGCCAATATCATGCCATTTTTGTTACTATAACCCTGCAGTATAATTTAAGGTATGGTATTGTGGCAAGTTTTGTGTAGGTGAGATATATATACCCAAAGGACTTAAAATCAGCATATTACAGTGCTGAAGATACATCAGTGTTTATAGCAGAACAATTCACAATAGCTAACCTATGGAACCAACCTACATTCCCTCCTACAGATGAATGGATAAAGAAAATGTGGTATATATGCACAATGAAATATTATTAAGCCATAGAAAAAATGACTTTATGACATTTTCTGGTAAATGGATGGAACTGGACACTATTATGCTAAGTGAAATAAGCCAATGCCAAAAAAATAAAATGTTGAAGGTTCTTTCTGATGTGTGGATGCTAACACACAACAAGGGGTGGGGGGAGAAAACAAGTTCAATGAATTAGACATAAAGGAATGAAAGGAAGAATAGGGGTACAGAAATAGACAATGAAATGAATCTGAGTTAACTTTCCTATGTACATATATAAATATAGTGAATCTCCACATCATATATAATCACAGGACTGAGATTCTAGTTAGAATACAACGTACCCTGTGGTTGTATAAATATGTCAAAATATACTCTACTGTCATGTGTAACTAAAAATAACAAATCAAAAAAGAAAAAAAGAGACTAAGAAAAAATGTCTTTTAAAAAATTCACTCTTGAGATGACCCATTAACCTATTAATACATTAATCCCTGAGTGGATTAATTCATTCTTGAGAGCAGAGCTCTCTCTTATGAACTAATCACCTCTTAAAAGTTCCACCTAGCCCCACCTCTTAATGCTTTGCAACAGGGATTACATTTCAACATAAATTTTGGTGGGGACTTTCAAACCATAGCAACTGCATAACATTTATCCTTCTTTTACTTTCAACTTACTGTATCATTTTTTCTTTAGGTGAGTTTATATATATATACATATCTGGTAATTTTTTCTCAATTGAAACATTTGTTCCCACTTCATGAAAATACTAAATCCTGATATGTCATGCAATCACTATCCCCCCAACACACCAAAAAAAAAAGCTAGTACTCCCTGGACTCTAACCCCCCCTTCTTCTAGTTGTACAAGACTGGAAAAGCACTGTTCGACCTCTTAGCCTCAGAGCTGACCCCTCTGAATGTGCCTAATCTTCCAGGGAATAAGTAGCCTAGTATGCTAGATTCATCTCTTTGGTCCTTGATTTTCTCCAGATGCCAGCTGGTAATTCTTCACTGTCTCTTGGCTATTTAACACCTTTCAATATTTTGGCCAGCTTTTCTAGCTGAGTATTTATTCAAATTAGTTTACTGTCACTAGATTCCTGCTACCACAATTTTTAGTCTTGTGTAGAATGTGCTTTTTAATTTAGTCATTAGAAACTATCTGAATATCAAAGTAGAAATTATGCAAAGTTAAGTTTGATGTTCAGAGCTTGGATGATCAGTAATAATGTCTTTTGTGATGATCCTTATGCAATCTCTTTGCTATAGTAGCACTACTGAGGTAATATACACTAGGTGAGCAATACATTTTCAGGCTATAATGTAATGACAGATACAGAAATCAATGTCATAATGTAATCTCAGCAGCCCGGGGAGTACCTGAGCTATATTGTACTCATTCCCAGAAAGGAGCCAACTAATCCCTTATAAATAAAATGTACACTGTGATGTCATGTGTTTCTGTGTGAATTATGACAAGTGGTTCTTTTGTGAGAAATGGTTCTATAATTTGAAGCCCTCTTTACTTTACCTGATTATTCTTTTAAATTTTACATTATGAATTTCATGCAATCATTTAATTAGCATATATGTTTCATGTTCCTTAAATAAGAGACCAGTAAATGTTTTGAATTGAATTTGCCTATTATGTTTTTCCTTGACGTTTAAGCTTAATATACTTTAAGTTAAATACAGTTGTCCGTCAGTATCCACAAGGGATCCCTTTCAGATAATTCGTGAATGCTCAAGTCCCTTATGTGATATGGCATCATATTTGTATATAATCTATGTCCAACTTCCCATATACTTTAAATCACCTCTAGGTTGCTTGTAATGTCTAATACAATGTAAGTGCCATATAAATAGTTGTCATAATGTGTCTTTTATGTAATAATGACAATGTAAAAAAGCCCATATGTGTTCAATATAGTTAAACTATTGTAGACTTAACTTCACAGTACACAAATGAGACATGAGATGAACAATGCTCAGACAGGGTTGCTGGAGAGAGATTGAGCATCTGAGAAATGGAGGGTGGCTACAGCTGTGTGTGCCTACATATCTTTTCATTCACAGGGATTCAGAATAATGCTTGTGTGCTGCAAATGCAAGTTTTGCATTTTGGAACTTTCTGGATTTTAAAAAAATGTTTTTTTTAGTTATATATGACAGTAGAATGTATTTTGACATATTATACATACATGAGAGTATAACTTCCCATTCTTGTGATTGTACATGATGTGGAGTTACAGTGGTCGTGTATTCATATATGGACTTAGAAAAGTTATGTCCAATTCATCCTACTGTAATTTTTCTGAATAATTTTGGTCCATAGTTGAATCATACAAACTGAGAAATGACTGTATTACTTTATCTTACTTTAAAAAAGAATGTTCAGTGTTTTCTTGAGCACTTTCAAAATCAAATAATTGAAATAATCTGATTAACAAAAATGCAGGCTGAATGTACATATTCTACATTTCTTGAAATATTCAACAGTGACAATTAGGATTAGACACCTGATACTATTATACATGTGTTTATTAAGAACCTCTGTAGTGAAAACCCTGTCACTGCTATCCTGCTTTACCCAGAATGGGTGCTTCTGCTGTCCAAGTTAACTTATGAGCTCTAGGGCGTGCACCTTGGTGGGGATTCTGGAAAGCTCTGTTTTCAGCATGGATGGGCCTTGAACTCAGACCCCTTTGGATTTCAGTCTATGTTCTACAACTTGCCAGTTCAAATCTGGGTTCTTTAATATTTTTTAAGTTTATTTCCTTACTTGTTAAAGTGAAGAAATCTTTGTATGGAGAGTCTAGAAAATACAATACTGAACCAGAACAATTTTTACAAATTCCACAATATCAGGGTAAGTCCACTGGGAAGTAAGTCCTATGTTGCAAGGTTTGTATGTAGATATGTGTAACAGAACTTTGTGTGTACCCTGAATTTTACTTCAACTAAAGTTTTAAATGTGTTAATATGTGCTTTTTTGGATCTGTTTACAGAAAATTATTTTTGTAATTTTATTACTAATTAAGTTTTAGGTGAAGCAATATAGTAGTGGATTTTATTTTTTAAAAAAATCTGGGGTGGTTACTGTTCTAGATAAGAATTTCTTTTATAAGCCAAATCCACCTGCAGTCTGTATTTATAAGTAAAGTTTTATTGGAATATGTTTACTTCCATGTGTTTAAGTATTATCTAGACTTGCATTTGTGCTTCAGCGAGAAGGTGGAGTAGTTGTGGCAGAGACTATGTGACGGCAAAGCTAAGAAATATTCTCTGACCCCCTGGAGAGAAGGTTTGCCAAGCCTGGTCTGGTGGGGAGAATAGAGGAAAACCAAGGATGAGTTGGTTCTGTGCTCTTTCAGCAGCTTTCCTGCTACTTTTTCCTTTCAGTGCCAGCCTTTCTTCTTCTCTCGTGCATACTACTAAATGTGATTGAACTTTTCTGTCCTGTTCTCTGTTTCTCTAGAAAAGAGAATCTGACCAGCCACTATACCTTGTCATGAATTAATTTATGTGTACTTAATCTCTCTTGGGAGCAATTTTGTCTTAAACAAAGAGTAGTCCATTTGCAATAAAAGTAAATCAATAAAATAATAATAATACCCCCAAAGAAAAGGAATTGAGGGAAGTTTATTCAGTAGGTTGAGTCTTTTAATATTGAAAACTCTGATTTTGGGGCATACAGGCAGGCATGGTTTCTAAGATGTCAAGAAGACCTTGGTGTGCTCAGGTGAGGCCTGCTGACCCTTCACCTCAGTGGGCAGGTTTGTCTCGGTGTCACTGTTCTCTTTCTTTTTTGTGTATGTTGCATCTAAACATCTCTGTAACTATAAGTACATTTATCTTGGCTTATAGCTCTACTTCTGCATTCCTCAGTACCTTATTCCCATGAATCTTAAAAACTGACTTCACCGTGTCTTTAGTCATAGAGATTTGGCTTATAATCAGAGAACTAGACACTATAAAGGCCAACAGTACAGTTAACATGGTTGTGATAATTTTACATTATCATCATCATGCTATCAGCAGTGTTTATTCAGATCCCAAGAGTAATTTGTAACATTGATGTACATTTTAAAGCAATTTGATATATTTAATCAACATGTTTAGTACATACCAAACCATGTGCCAGTACTTACTGTTGGGCAAGTTTTAAATACACACACACATTTTCATTCTTACAATAATGTTTCAGGTGGATATTATTTCTATTAGCCCTCAATTTTATTTTACAAACGAGGAAACTGAGATATAGACAGATTAAGTAACTTGCTTAAGATTATATTAATCTGTAAATACAGGAGCCACTATTTAAATCTTAGGTAGTTTTCTCTCTAAAGTTGTTACTAGATATCGTGTCATATTGTGCTTACAGACAGATAGGTTAAAGATTAAAATTGGTTTATCAAAATACATCCATTTTTTTTTGCACAATTGGTTCCTTCAATGAACTGGAAAAAATTAATTAAAAAGATATATAAAACTTGTTAGAAATAAATTGTTTTATAAAGATTATTTCATTGATAAAATAAATACTGGTCTTGCAATTTTTTTTAAAAAAAACAATGTGAATTATACTTGGGTTTTTTTTTTTGATTTACACGTGCTTCATATTTTAATGAAATCCAGAAAAAGGAAACTAAACCAAAAGTCAATATACCTTTGCCAAAGCTAAAATTGATGTCTCTAGGTGTTTTCTGTTGAATGACACTTAGGGATTTACTGCTGCTCTCCTGGCTGCTTCCTTATCTTTCAATGAACCTCATAAGTTGGAAATCCACACTGGTACCCCAGAGTCATATGTTGAGTCATATACTGAGCTTTTCTCAGCCTTGCCTTTCTGTCAAAAAGAATATTGAATATTGTGTAAGGATGCACCGTGGTGTTGTGGAAAGAATCTTGGACTTGGTGTCTTAAATCCCAAGTTAAAAATCTTGACTCCAACAATTACTAGCTTTATATAGTTTTGGGAAAATCATTCAACATCTAAGTTTCAGTCAACTTATTGGAAATGTGTTTAGTAACTCCATCATATAATTGCTTCTGAAGTTTAAATGAGATATCAAGTGAACATGTGTCCTAAATATTAATTAATATTTAAGTTGTTCTTTAGTCTCTTTTAGAGATCTTGATGAAGACAATACACACATATCAAATGGATTTGTGTTTGCCAAAAATTATTATTCATCATTTTCCTTGCATTATTTTATTTATATATTTATTTTACATTTTTTCATTTAAATACATAAGTTTGACTTGGCAGTAACATGCTATATCTGTCAAAAAATGATAACAATGAGAAAAACATAGCCACTTCTAAGAGTGTTTTTTGTTCAGGCTAACATTTAGACCTCAGCTTCTGTAATATCCAGATAGAAGCCTGTTAGAAATATTTTTTTCTTTGTCCCTCATCAGTAATGGAGAAACCAGTCATTGCATCAAGTTGGTCACTAATAGCCTTGCCTTTATTTCCTTTGAAATTTGTATGACACAAATGGAAGGCATGTTAGGTATATCACATGTTACGCAGTTTTTATATCTGAAGAGAAAAATTTCTTTAAAAATAAGTTCCTAGTTTTGATCACAATCTCACATGGTAGTCAGGAAAATATAATTTTTTTTGCTGAAATTAGTTATTCAAAGTGGTGAATCTGGTTATAAGAAAAAATGCCGCTTGCTTTCTGTGTTAAGTACATCCATGAATATTTGGCTTGGTGAACAGCAGGAGGTTAGGAATAATATCACTTTCAGCTGAGTGTAAAATGTCTTGGAAAGAAAATCAAGTGTCTAATAACTGCATATTTACAGGTTAAAATTTGTCACAAAATACTTTGAAGTGATGTTTCTTCAAACTGGTAACTTCCTGTAATGCACGAGTGAAGTCTTAGAGTAATACACACACATACACACATAGATCACACAAAACAGATGTCACATCTACACATAACATAATCATTAAACCATACATAAATACACACACAATCAAAGAATTAATAGAGGTCATAGCTATTTCTTAAGAAAGGAGCCTTTCTGGAATCTGTAAGATGGTCCCCTTGGAGCTCTGATAGATCATGGAGTTTCTCTTGCTCTTAATTCCTCCCAAGCAGTTGTAATAATGTCTAGTTGATGCAGCAGTACAATCTTATTTCAGGAAATCTTTGTTATTTGGCAGAAACAGGGCATTTGTGGATACTAATTTTCCTAAGGGCTTAAATGTGCCAGTCGGGAGGTGTTGCAAAGCTAAACTGGCCATATATAGTTCCTATAATGGAGGACTGTGATTGTGTCTGCAACTAAAATATCTACAATTAACAATTATATCGCAGAGATGTTAGAACATTAACCTTATGATCTTTTTTCTGGGAGCTGTGGCAATTTGTAACCATATCTTTTTCAGGAATTCGTTTGCATCCAAAGATGGGGCAAAGGGCTACGTGCGATAGAACCCCAATCAGTCATTAAAGTTCTTGTTATCAGTAGATGAAGAAGTCTGACATGTATCCTCTTTGATTTAGCCAAAATAATGAAAGACTAATAGATAAAGTTTAAAGCTGTAATCTTTGCCTTGAGAATGCTTCCACATAAAATGAGATCATCTTGGCTCATGCTAGACTTAGTAATTCAATTCTCAGTCTTAGATATTTCAGTTATTCTTTGTGTACTCTTTATTTTTATAGTATGAGAGGTTTTTTTTTTCTTAGTGTATATTGCTTTTGCAGGTATTCCTTCCAGGCAATTCTTTGACTTTCCATAAATTTTAAGGGAACACGTAACAGTTTAGCACATTTAATAAACAGACTTTATATGGAAATAATTTTGTGATTTGTAGCAAGTTAAAGTTTATCTTAAAAAGTTCTGTTTTAGGTTTGCTAAGCAAACGAATCATTAAGTGATTTAAGAGCCCATGGTAATGACAATTTAAATAAGAACTCTAATGTAAACCTTCTGCTCCAATATTCATTCACTTTTCCTAAGAGGGAAACCTGGACTATGTACTGCGGCAGTGTTTAATAAGACAAAATATCTCTTTATAAAATTATTTTGCTTACATTTGTAAAAGTGACAGCTTAAGAGGATAGTCCTATAACTCTGACAAAGGAATAGAGAAGCCAGAGGTCAAATAGCTTTTAATGGGCCATGCCATCCTCCAAGTTCACGTTTGGAAGTCACAGGTTCACATTTGTTTGGGTCCACAATTCTTGTATAATGTCTTCTTAAGTTTATTTATATAATTTGTTCCTACCAGTGCCCTGGGTCATTTATTATACCTATTAACTTCTCTCTCTGAAGAGATTCTGCCAGAATTCCTCAACAACAGTCTTCGAGTCTGTTTCTTCTCTCTTGAAATTTAAGATCAGGGTTTTGCTGGCCCAGTGTGTTGGGCTTGTTTTGCTGCTTGACTTATTTTTTTTTTCCTGCTGTGGATGTATACAAGTAATTCACTGCACTGATCTGCTTTCTGTGTGCAAACACTTTCATACAAAATTCAAAATTCACATGTATAAACTATTTTTTTTTAAATCTTACATTCAAAGCTAATTGGAGCAGACTCCAGATGCTGTAATGGCTTCTCTGCTAAGCACTGTTTCCCAGTTTTTATATTTTACATTTTGCCTATAGTTTGAGATGAACCTTCTTTCACTATTATTGTTTGGCTTTTCTTAAGAAAACAGCCTGAGAGGACTTTGCTTCAACCCATCTTTGTTGACTACAAGTACTACAAGTTCAACTATTATAATGCTTATTTGCTCAAGTCTCCCCCTTTCCCATCAAAATTATTAAATTGTGCTGATAAGAATAGTTTTGTTAAAAAGTAATTGATAACAGAATAAGATGGTACAATAGTCTTCAGTTAAACGTTGACGGAAAGTTTTAAATTAAATCGATGTAACTCCAAATTAATTGAATGTTGAAAAAGGAGACCCTCTTTAATGTTAAGAACAAGTTAAAATTATTTCATCAAATTGAATTATTACTATTTTAAGAAAACTGTGTCAAAACATTTAAAATATTCAAGTTGATAAGAGTGTTCATAGATGCAGCCACATTTTGAAACCTGGAAGATTAATTCCAATTTGTTAGCCTTTATTACAATACCCTGAGAGGATTATGCTTGCAAGGTCTATGCCTACTTTATTTTTTTCTCTAGAATAGTCTGTGAACATAACTTATCGGAATGAACTTAATACAAGTTAATACTCCATTGGTTGAACCTGATAAAGAAACTGTATGCCAGATATAACTAGAACTTTTTATACTGGATATTCTATGTAATTAGGAGTTGTTTGAATTGGATCTACTTTTTTTATAGTAAATGTCCAGTTACCAAGACAATCTGTGCTTTTAATTAGTGTTTCCCACAGATTTTTATAGATGTGTAAAAACTGCTAAAGATAAGAAGTGTATAAGATCCACCGCAGCAACATATTTCATGTCCACGTTTAAGTCTTGTTATGTGAAGGGTGCTTCTTACTGTTGTGGGTATTGGGTTAGGTACATCACTGTAGCAATAGCTAATGGATTTATTCCAATATGGAAAGCAATGGAACAATTTACTGAGGGAAAACTGAACTTTCTCTGTGGATTATATACTACATACCATCTAAACATAAGCATATATATGTGAAATATACTCCTTTCTAAATTTTTTGCTTTCTGGCAGTGGAGTATAATCATGGACACATGAATTAAAATGCAGATAGAAAACTGATGGTTAATAGATTGATTGTTTCATCAAAATTTGGTCTCTCTTTTCATAATTATCAAATAGCTAAGATAAAGACTACATATCCTACTTATTATTGTTTATGTGAGTTGTCCCCCAAAAGCATGTGTAAGACAATGCAAGAAGGTTTGGAGGAGAAATGTTTGTGTTATAGCCTTAACTTAATCAGTGAATTAATCCCTGGTGGGATTAACTGAGTGGTAACTAGAGGCAGGTGGGGAGTGGCTAGAGGAAGTGGTTCATTGGGGGTGTGGCAATGGGGTATATATTTTATGTCTTTCTCTCTGAATCTGATCAACATGTGAGCTGCTTCCCTCTGTTGCACTTTTCTGCCATGATGTTCTGCCTCACCTTGAGCCCAGAGGAGCGACTGTCTATGGACTAAGACCTCTGAAACCGTGAGCCCTTAAATAAACTTTTCCTCTTCTACAGTTGTTCTGATCAAAGGTCTTTTATTCCCAGCAGCAAAAAAGCTGAGTAAAACTTTAGTATTCCTTAGAGCCAAGGACATCCAAGTTTCTAAATTGTTACCAAAGATTCTGTGAAGTTAGGTGTGATACTTTTGGCCTTGGGTATTAAGATGTTTCCTGTGAGCTAAAACAAAACAAGACAAACAAACAAACAAAGAAACCAGGAATCTGGATCCAACTTCCTTTTTCATGACAGGAAAATGTCCCCGGGTATAGGAAAGTAAGGAGGTAGGAGAAAAATGATTCAGGTTCACCATGGGAACTAGAGACAGGGATTAGCCTGGAACATGGGTAGATCTGGTAGTTATAGCAGCAGAAATTTATTCTAATTAATCTTGGTGAGGACCAGCTGTAGTTATTAAGTTGCTCTGCTGTCTGAACTGATCTCTGTGCTCTGGCTTTAGTTCTGATGTCCTGCCTCTGCTAGCTCATGCACAGCCTTGGCACAGCCTAAGGCCTGAGGATACTGCAGTGACACCTCTCCTACAAGCCTGAGCAGTCCTAGTTTCTTCTCCATCCACCATTCTTTTTGTTTGTGGGGTAGGTTTCTTTCCCTCATGGTTCCAATGATTTTTCTTTTCTTTCTTTTTCTTCTTAATACCAGGATTGAACCTAGGGGTGCTTTATCACTGAGCCATATCCCCAACCTTTTTATGTTTTATTTTGAGACAAGGTCTAAGGTGCTTAGGACCTTGTTAAATTGCTGAGGCTGGCTTTGAACTCATGATCCTTCTGCCTCTCAGCCTCTGGAAATATAGGCTTGTGCCACTGCACCTGAGGGTTTCAGTGATTTTTTTAATATATGATCTTCTTGCTCCCTCAGCCTCAAACAGCAGACTCACTAGAGTCCTTTCGTTTGACTCACACAGTCTTTCCTATGGTTAACATTCTTCAAGAACTTGGGACTGGTTCCCTGGAATAAAGTGGAATCCAGTGTCACTCTTCACCATCAACTAATGAATACCTGTTGTGCTATCCTCAGATTTATGTAGGTGCATCAACTCATCAAGGTGTTTGGACTCAAAAAATATCAATAACTTCCCATGTAATCAGGAACACTTCCGGCTTACTTAATATTATTCTTTTTCTTGAAAAAGAAATCACCAGTTGTATTCTTATATATTTAAAAATTATACCAATAGCTGCACTTTCTCAAGGAATGCTGAACTTCTCCTTGTAATGTCTAGAAGAAAACCTGATGCAGCACAAAGAAAAGGGACATAAAAAGTCAAGGTCTAGGTACTAATTCCAGTCTTTTTATTTCCCCCTGTTTGACTTTGAGCAAGTCAATTAACAGTTATTGATTTCAGTTTCATTATCTATAAAATTACTACGGATAATCCTATTACCCAGAATAGTTATACATCATGAAATCACATCCCAGATCCTCACTTGGATTTAGAATTAGATCTCTTCAGTCATCTATTTCTGGGTTATTTGTTTTAAAGACTAAATGATTTTTTAATGTGTAGAATAAAAGAAGGCTTAGATAGTTGTTTCATTGCAACTGAACTTTTATCTAACTGAGGATTAATGCTTTTAGTATAATTAACTCATCTATCCTGACTAAACCCTCTTGAATTATGTAGAGCCTCGCATATAGGAGAAGGTCCTTAATTTTAGAATATTTTTCTTTGAAATTTACTTAACTATTTTCATTCTATCTGTCTGTGGGGGTGTTTAATGTCTATTGTCAAAGAATAAATAGAAGGTGTCTTTGTGTGTGTTGCTATAACAGAATATCCATAAACAGAATAATTTATAATGAACAGAAATTTAGTTGGTTCATGATTCTGGAGGCTGAGAAGTCCAAAATCAAGGGTACACATCTGGGGAGAGACTTCTTGTTGTTACATCTTATGGTGGAGGTGGAGGAGCCAGAGAGGTTGAGAGAAGATGGGAAAGAGGTGGGGTACCTGAACACTTCTTTTATAAGGAAACTACTCCTGTGATAACAACATTAATCCATTCATTAGAGCCTAGCCCCCATGAACCAAGCACTTCTCATTAGGCCCAATCTCTCAGCACCATCACAGTGGGGATCAAGTTTTTAATCCATGAACTTGGGATCCCATTTGAATCAGGAAGCACAACCTACTCTAGGTTTTCCTTGGGTGTGTTGTAGTATAGTCTGTTCTTACGTGGTACATGTGGGATTTCTAATCCCATATCAAGCACTTTATAGCATCTGTTAGATCCAGAAGAAATGAATAAGTGGTTCAGGCTCAGGATCTCTCATGCTGCAACATCAACTTTCCTTCAGTAGTCACAAAGCTGAGCTACTGACCAGCATGAGTTGATTTAGCTTTCTTAGCTTGAATCTACCCTCCTGCTCTCTTGGGAGGATATGTCCTAAGAAGGCTCTATAGGAAGAGATTTAACAGGGAGGGAGCTGGCATTAAACTCTTCTGTTCAGATCATGTAATCAATGACCTAATCCTGCTAGAAGTGAGTTATTGACTTCTTAATGTATAAGTTTGGCTGAAGTTTGGCTCCCTCTTCTCCTCCAGGGAACAGGAATCTGCTAAAGCCTTAAGGAATGTGAGGAGTTACTTCTTGTGGGAGGAGGAGGTTGGCTGTTTGAAAGTCACCAAGCAGGCCGGCATTTCTTCCTTCTATATTTTCAGCATTTAGGCCAAAGGATGTCATTTATAAAGGAAGCATTCATTTTACATATATTTGTTCTATTTCGAAGGCCTGAACACATGGTAGTAACCTAGCAGATGAAATAAGGAAAATCTGCTCATAGGTGTTTACAAACAGATGGCCTGTGGGGAGAAGAGAAAGATTATCTCGCTCAGCTTAGGAATGATGTGCCAAAAGCATTTTTTTTTTTTCAGATGAAAAATCGCTCTATTCTGTTTTCTGATTTGATACATAATATGTAATTGTACAGCAAATTCAAATAAAATATAAAGAGGAAGATATAAATAACTCTCAACACCATTTGGGTTAATATTAATTGTTAATTTTTTTGTGAAGATTCATTGAGAGGAACATTTTTGCAGACATAAACATCTGGAGTTTTCGATATATGTCTCTATCTTGATATCACAAATAAAACATGAAATTATATAACTATGTCATATATTTATATATATAAAGTATGTAGTTCATATGTAAAATACATTACAAAATTTATGATTACAATATATTTTAATATTTTAGATGTGATATATAATGTATATTTTATTTATATACTATAGAAAAAATATAAACATAAAATATGTTTTATCTATGTATACCTTCATACATCAATTATTTTTAACTGGGGACTATGCTTCCCAACCATCCACTCAAAAATTGGTGATTCTTATCTACTTTTAATTGTGGATGTATAAAATTTCTCATGATTTATGGCAGCAAAATGTTGAAAGGCGGGCTGGGGATGTGGCTCAAGCGGTAGCGCGCTCGCCTGGCATGTGTGCAGCCCAGGTTCGATCCTCAGCACCACATACAAACAAAGATGTTGTATCCGCCAAAAACTGAAAAATAAATATTAAAAAATTAAAAAAAATGTTGAAAGGCATTGTATATATCCTGCTTTGTGATTAGAACTTACATTAAATGATCTTCAGACCGCTCAAGGTCAGTAAATAGAAGTTTATGTTACCCACTTAAAAATAATTTTAGTTTTGTTGTGATGAGAATACTTAACATGAGATCTACCCTTTTAATAAAATTTTAAGCATAATTTGTATTTGTTGACTATAGGTATGATGTTGTGCAGCACATTCCTAGAATTTATTCAGCTTACTTGATTGAGACTTTATGTGCATTGATTAGTAACTCCTCATTTCCACTTGCCACTGGTCACCACCATTTCATTCATTGAGTCTCTGAATTTGGCTATTTTAGATACTTTATGTCACTGGAATCATGCAATATCTTTCTTTCTGTGATTGGCTGATATCTTATAATGCCCTTAAATTTCACTCATGTCACTGCATAGAGCCAAATTTCCTTCTTTTATAAAGCTCAGTAGTTATCCATTGTATGTAGGTACTGCATTTTCCTTATACATTGACTTGACATTTATATTTTATCTACATCTTGGCTATTGTGAGTAGTGAGGCTGTCAACATAGGAGTGCTAATCTCTTTTCAAGATCCTGATTTAATTATTTTGATAAATACCCAGAAGTAAAATTACTTGATCCTATGGTAAACCTGTTTTAATTTTTTGAGGAAGTTTCACACTGTTTTCCCCAGTGACTGCACCGTCTTACATTCCCACCAACAGAGTGCCACAGTTCCAATTTCTCTACATCCTCTCCAACACTGGTGCTTTGTTTTTGTTTTCGATAATAATGTCCTGACATGAAGTATTATCTCATTGTGATTTCAATTTTCATGTTTCTGATTAGTGGTATTGAACTTTTTTTTTTTTTTTTCACGTGCCTGTTGGCCCTCTTTGTACACCTTCTTTGGAGAAATATCTCTTCAAGTTTTAGCCAATTTTAAAATTGAGTTTTGAGTTTTTCCTGTTGAGTTATAGGAGTTCCTTATATATTTTGGAGAGCGACCCCTTGTGAGATATATAGTTTGTGAATACATCCCTCATTTTTCAGTCTGTATATGTATATAGATATGCTTTATTTAACCATTATTTCATTGATGATCATTGTGGTCGTTTTTATTTCTTTTCCCCTCCCACTGTTAACAATGTTTAAAGAACGATTTTGTTCATACATTTTTTTATATTTGATTCTTTATCTCCTAGAGATATATTAGAGAAAGAATATCTAGGTCAAAGAGAAGGCATTTTCATTGATGCAATTGCTAGACTGCCCTCCAGAAAGATTATATCAGTTGATCTACTAACAAGTTATGGGTGTCCACATAGCACTGGTGATCTTTAAGATGTTTATCAATGGGCTAGGTGGAAAGTAATAAGTCATTGTTTGCATTTGCATTGTGGATCAATAACAAGAGTATGCATATTATTAAGAATACAGGCTCTCTAGCATCTCACCATCTGAATTTTATCATGGCTTCTCACCTAACAGCTTTTTGACCTGTGTCAATTACTTAACCTCTCAATGTCTCAGGTTATTCATCAGCAAAATGGTGATAATAATAATACTCATCTCATAGGATTTTTGCAAGGATTAAGTGAATTAACATACATAAAGCTCTTGCAACATTTCCTGGTAAACTTATTCTCAATAAATATTACTTATTGGTGTATTTTTATGTTACTTAAATTTTCACTTTTTTCTTCAATTATATATTCAAGTTCTTTGGTCTATTCTGCACTAATGTTCATTCTGTATTTATTGATTTGATAGAGCTTTTTAAAATATTACATTTATTAACTACTTGTCTGTCCTGTAAGCTTCAAACATTTTGTTTTTTTTGGAATGGTATTTCTTTGTATCATTTTAGGTTTTGATATTTCAGTAATAAAGCAGACTCAATTTTTAACAACATTTTTTATCTGGGTGATTAAAAAGCCTTCTTCATCCTAGAGATTATTAAAAAAAATTCATCTGTGTTGTCTTTGAGGAAGTAAATTATTTTATTTCCAATGTTGAAGTCTCTGACTCATGTTGACTTGAATTTGATAACAATAATGAAGGATCCACAAAAGCTTTACTTTTTTGAGAACAATAAAGTAGTTTGAGCACTACAAGAATATACAAAATAACAGAACTTTCAGTTTTTCTTCAGCAGGCAAAATCTCAGTTTTTTTTTGGGGGGGAAACACTTTTTGTGATTTGAAGTAGAATTTACAATTTCTTTTATTTTCCACTTTCATTTTAAAAAAATTTCCCTTTTTGGAAAACTCCTTCTTTTGGGACTCCTATGAAAGCTTAACTGGTTTTTTTTTTCCCCATGAGTCATTATTCCTGCCATATCAGAATTTCACATTAAAATAATTGATTTTAAATGTTGCATTTTTATGTGATTAAAATGTTTCCACAGAATAATTCATTTTATGAGAATTATTTAAACACTACCAACAGAATTGCCAATCAAGATGAATGGATTTTACTGCTGATTCAAGATCCATTCATAATTTTAATGCCTACATTGTGCATTGGCCAGAGTGATATTTTCATCATTTAATCAATGCATTTAGTAATGTCCATTAAATATAAAAATACCCATATCAACAAATTGGATATGACCTATTTATTGTTAATATAATATAGATATTAATATTATATACACGTCTCTTGTGTACACCATAGACCTACTTTGCCTCGTCTTTGATATCAGTCAGGGTTACAGGGAAGAGTTATGCACAGATTTTGATCTACCTTGTATAGGTATAATTAGAGATGTCCTGCCTCAGTCCCTACAAAGCTCCTCCTCTGACACTTGCAGTCTGAAATTCTTGAACATACATGAGCAGTTTTGATGTGATAAGAGTTTATGATCCACCAGGCAAATCTTGACCAACATTGGCAGATTGCTGTGTGCTTTCAGTCTTCAGAAGGTGAGCTAGTTCATCTGTCAGTTTTCTAAGAAATCAGCTGCATTTAACAGTGGACAACTCCATGCTGCACTATGTATTGTTATCCTTCCTTTGCTATCCATTCTTGTCCCTCCTGGGCCTTTGGTTCCCTGCCCCTGCTTGTGGGATCACAGTTTGAATAAACCACTCATGCATCAGTTCTTTGTCTTAGGCTGAGGCTGTGCTTTTGGGGTTTCTTAAGCTAAAATCTAAGAAAAAAAGTTAAAATTATTTCTGGTCATTTTTATATTGTGGTTTCCATGGTCTTTATTTTTTTTGGCTTAAACCACAGAAAACATAGTTACAATAGAATAGACTATTGGAATTAAAGAATGCTAAAAGTGACCACAAATCATTTATTTTTAGTTGTTTTTATCTACAAACTAATTCCTAACCTTCCATTTCTTTCTCTAATGGCAAGAAGGCATTATATTTCAAGTTCGAAAAAAAAGTGCCCAAGTCAACAAAAAGGCATCAGAATTAACTGGTATGCTAAAAATATTTCATTGTAATTTATTTGAGATAAATGCAAAGTTATTTTAAAATATAGGCTTGACTTATTTGTATTTTTATCTTCTTTTTTTTTTTTTTTGCAATACTAGGGGTCGAAATCAGGAGCGTCCTACCACTGAGCTACATCCCCAGATATTTATATATTTTTAAAAATCTCGAGACAGGTTCTCTCTAAATCGCAGAGGCTGGCCTGGAGCTTACAATCCTCCTGCTATAGCTTCTAGTCACTGGGCTTATAGACCTGTACCACCATCCCTAGCCATATTTTATTAAAAGAAGAATTTCTTTTGTTGGGGGGACTAGTACAAATCTGTAATCCCAGATCCTTGAAAGACTGAGGCAGGAGAACTATAAATTCAAGGCTAGCCTAGGCAATTTGAGATTTTGTTTCAAAATAAAAATAAAAAGTGCTGGGGATATAACTCAGGGGTAAAGTGCCCCAAGGTTCAGTTTACAGTAACACACACACACACACACACACACACACACACACACACACACACACACAAAGTATTTTTGCTTTTATGGAAGTAAAACATAAAGAATAAAATCTTATGATAAATTCTCATACTCAGATTACCAAAAATCATCATAATAAGATATTTTAAAAACCTAAATAACATAGGAAGGGTATTGTATTCAGGTCCATAAACCAAAAATTCATGTAGGAGCTAATTGTAAAAAGAAGTACAGAAACACCGTGTTAAACTAAAATTTCACTTGCCCTATACATGTTTCTCATGAGAAGTCCCGTGTGCTTTATGAAGAACAGCTTCCTCCATCTTTGGCCAGTAGGTGTCAGGGTAGCTCCATATAAAAAGTCAACAGTGGGGGAGGGGTTGGCCACTGAGTGGCCCAATTTAAGACTTCTGTAGCTCTCCTGCTGAAAGTGTACCTTTAGTATACAAAACCAGCCATCTTACAATATGTAGGATCATCTCCAGGCAATATAAAAATCCAACTAATTTTGACCCTGTGACGATTGATGTGTTGGTTAAGAAAATGGTTGAAAACCACTTAAATTTTGTTTTTAGATGATGTCTTGCTCTATTCTTATCCCAACTTCATTGGAGATAGGGGAGAAGAACCCAGAAAAAATCCTCAGTGACAAATGAGAAATGAAAGCAAAAGGAACTCTCTAAAATTATGCATGTCACCATGAAACATACTGGCTAAGGAGAAAAAAAAGGATTTGTAGCATTTAAATAGCTGAAATGACATAACTTATTAGTTAATGAACTTAAATTCCTTTTATTTTCCTTTTTCTATATTGGAAAGATGTGGGGAGTTTCTAGGCATGGTTCATGGGTAACCCGTGTGTGTGTGTGTGTGTGTGTGTGTGTGTGTGTGTGTGTGTGTGTGTGTGCATGCATAGACAGTATAGAGGGTGTAGAATTAGGGGGATGGGAGCTCAGTTCCCAGCTTTGCAAAAGAAAATCAGGAACAAAAATAAACCAACCAAAAAAAGCAAGCACAACCAAAACCAAAACCCAAAGAACCCCAAAGGCCGCATTCCAGGTATGAATTCTCCTCCTACCAGCTGTGTGATGTTTTATCTCCTCTGTAAAAGAAAGCTGGTAATTATTACCTGGAAGGGTTGCCTTAAGGTTGAATAAGCATGTGAACATAAAGATCTTAGCACAGTATCCAGAACAGGGGAAGCATCTACTGAGATAGCTACTCTTATTAGGAAGATGAAATTTCATATTCAATTCTTTAAAATGAAAAGCACAACATTTCAAATGTAAATAAAAGGTCAGTGCCCTAGGCAAGGGATAGCCCTTAAGTGGAGGATAATAGAAATAGCCCTTCTAAAGCAAAGCTCTCCTGGACATTGAAGTAGAATCTACTTGAGGATGCATCCATGAAAAGATGTTTTACCAATTCCCACAATGGCAAGCCCCACCTCTTATTATGACGTTTTAAATGGTGATAACAGTGTCCACAGGGGCTCCTGACTTTGTGTCTCCTGCATTCCACTTGGGAGCTGGCAGTTCAAGTCAGATGGCCTTCTTTGTGTGGGTCCACCTGTTTCCTCTCATTCTGACAGTGGAACATTTAATGTGAAAGGTCAGAAGAGCATAATCCCAAGACCAGGCCTCACATTCCAGAGGGGCTGACCCAGAGATGATTTCATTACACCTTCTTAATATGCATGGAATAATGTGATGTTGGAGAGGTGGGGCAGCCTCCAACTGTCTCTACACATAGCTCTCCTAAAATGCTGAAGAGTACCATCACTAGGAAGTAACTCATATTTGTGTGTATTTGGATAATGATCTGAAATAAAGACTAATACTTGAAAAGACTTTGAACACATACTATTAACCTAACTCTATAAAACACACAGAATATTAACAAACATATTTTCAGAGGGATCAAAGGGAAAAATAAAAGAAGGGGATGATATGAGTGTGACTCCACGGGGAAAGACAAGATTAAGGAAAAGTGGAGAGGAATCCTCGCCATCCATGTGCCTGCCTGGCTTTTCTAGCTTCAGTGGGATTTAACAGTGTGTTCTTCTCATACCTGTCACAGCTTTCAGAAAACTTTTGGTGTACAGTCTGAGCAAAAAGACTGAAGATGGGATACAAAAAAAAGGAAAGTCTAGTGAGTAAAAGGATTTACTTCAATAACTCCCCAAATCCTACCACAAGTGAAATGATCATCTCCAATACTATAAGGCTGAGAGGGAAGCAGCCATGTACTAACAATTACAGCATGAGACCATGATTCATATGAAAGGCAGCATGATGAACTGTGAATATCAGATTGGATTTCAAAACGAGAAAAGAACATTTTAGTTAACTTTCTTGGCTAAGGATAGACATCACTGATTTATGATTAATACGAGGGTTCTGCTTATCTGGCAAATATATTGTATTTCATGTAGAAATGAACTTAAAGGCATTTTTCACATTTCAATGTGAAACCCAATATGCGCATGCCAGGGAAGCAGGGAGGAGTAGTAGCTGGAGCTCCTGAGGGATGGCAGTGCCTCACCAGACCAGCCAGAGGGCAGCCCCATCTGCTTCCTGGCAGCAGTAAGATCAATGGTGTGCCCCAGCTTAAAAGAACAAGAGGCAGTGGTTCTCTTATTCATTTATATATTTGTTTAAAATAAAAATTTGATTTATTAGAAAGAATGAGCATCCTCCTTCCCTTGGCTATGCATGCTGAGAAAAAAATCTTTAAAGTCCTGCTTCAGAGGGAAGCACATTCTAGTCCACAGCACACCCCAAATTCCTTTCTGAAGTCAAAGTTGCATTGTGAGCTTGCCATCAATGCGGTATTTGAAAGTCTGGAAGAAATCGGGCTTAGAAATGTTTCATACAGCCAGGCTCGGTGGTGCATCCCTGTAATCCTGGCAGCTTGGGAGGCTGAGGCAGGAGGATCAAAAGTTTAAGGCCAGTGTCTGCAACTTAGTGAGGCCCTCAGCAATTTAGTGAGACCTTGTCTCTAGATGAAATATAAAAAGGGCTAAAGATGTGACTCAGTGGTTAAGTGCCCCTGGGTTCAATTCTTTGTACCAAAAAAAAAAAAAGAGTTTTATACATAAATTGCTATATTCTATTAGGTTCATCGAGTTATTGTATTGAAGTGATTATAGTAGTTTGGTTAAGTGGAATTTATTTACTGTTCTGTTTATTTGAGGCAGAATGAGAAACATCAGAGACCTCTTCATATTTCCTGGGTTTGGCTAGCACAAGCTATGTGACTTTGGACAAGCTATATAATCTCTCCACACCTTGGTTTGTCTGTAAAATGAGTGGCATCCATTAGTCACTTAAGATGACTAAATTCAGATCTAAAGTACTCAACACAGTGTTATTTGTTTGCACCAGATTATTAACCTTTGAATCTACTTAACAATCCTGTGATAAAAGCAAGATACAGAGGATCAGAGAAAAAATTTTGCAGTTGAAAGAAATATTAGAGATTATTTAGTTCAATTCTCTTATTACAGACAAAGGTTGAGGTTCTGTTACTTATAAGGGTATTATAACTATTATTTGAAATCAGATGTATTAATTTTCAGGCTGATTCCCCCCCCCCCACCAGATTGCTTTGACTTCTACAAATAAATTTAAGGAAGAATAATCTTTTTGTTGAATAATCTTTTAGTTTTACAAAATGGTAACTGTGATAAATGAGAAGAAATATTATGAATTAAGAGTTATTAAGTTATGCAAAAGCATATTCATTTTTTTCAAGGATATGCTATAGTTAGGTTCAGTTACATGTAACAGTAACCCCCCACATGCTTTAGATAATACAGAAGTTTATTTCTCTTCTGCATGAATAAGTCTCCAGAGCTTTTATGGTGGCTTCTATGGTCAAAAGAGTCCTAAATCCTTTTCACCACCCCATTTCACCTTTATGAAAATGGCTTTTCATTTTTATAGTCACCCTTTTGTCCATGAAGGCTGATGGAATTTATGTTTAGCTTTCCAGATTGCAGGAAGGAGGAAGAGAGAAAGGACACGTGTGTGTGTGTGTGTGTGTGTGTGTGTGTGTGTGTGTATGTGTGTGATGAGTTGGTGTTCTTTCAGCAGTCTTCTAAGTCCCACATCCTCCTCCTCCACTTTTAGCTCATCAGTCAGAACTTCGTTGTGTGTCATACCTCACTCTAAGGTATGAGACTGCAAAGTGCTTTCAACCAATTTACCAATTCAAATTGTGGTTCTCTCATTAAGGAAAGGGGGTACACATATGGAATGGTAACTAATCATGTGCTACAAATAGGGTTTAGTTTTTCATATCCCCTTTCCTCTTCATATTTTCTATTCTCTCGACTTGAAACCAGAAGGGTAACATTGGACTAAGATGTAACACATTCATGCAGGAGAAAATAAATTTTATGAATCTAAAAGTAAAACATAGCTCTATATTAGGATTTTGTTGCAGGAAACAAATCAATTCACTTTGAACTAAAATGAGAAGGTGGTGTTTCATTTTTTTTTTTCATTTCACCATTAATAGGTGGTGGAAAGAGCTTAGATCTCTTGTAACCATGAGAACCACCATAAAAATTCGGGAGACTCATTCATGCAGAAGAGAAATAAACTTCTGTACTATCTAAGACATGTGAGGGTTTGCTATTATAAATGACAATGGTGTTTCATGGAACTCAAAAGTAAGAATAAAGAAATTCCGAGGAAGATTAGGCAGTAGGAAATACAGGCAGTATTTGTTTCAATTTCTTGTTGTTTCTTTGTGTACCTGATTCTTCTTCCTCCTTTAGATCTGTTTCCTTTACCAGTAAGGGATCAAATCTAGGATTTGAATTGGTCCTTAAATAGGGATTTCCACCCAAATTCTTCTACATCACACTATTATATTCTTTAGTTTAAAATTCTTTCCCTCCTTCTCTGTCAAATAGCCACAGAGTTCCTTCTCTTTACTGATTCATTGACAATTCTCAATTAAAGTGAATGTGATGGCTCTGAGTATACTAATTATATATGGACCAGCACCTTCAAGTCTGACTTCCAGAAATGCTTTCTAGGGTCTGCCATGCTGGTTGGCATTGCATACCAAGCGACTTTCCATTCTTAGTTTTTCTCAAGTTTGTATTTTCATCGATGACAAATTCAACTACCATATCACACTTGGATGACTCTCAAGCACACATTTTTGTTTTAGACCCCTTTCCTGAGCTCCAGCTTCTAATTTTTACACGATTATTGGTCATTTTCACTTGAATGTTTCTTAGTACCCACAGTACCTTCTAATTCAACATAACCATGATCTCGTTTTGAATTCTCTATCTTTAAGATGTATTCATCCAGTCATCCAATAACTTCCTGCCTCCTCACTCCTACTGCCAGTTAATTACAAAGTCCTCCAGAATCTGTCACCTAAAGCTCTTATTTCTTATGAGTATTGCCTTAAGTAATACCCTTGTAATCTTGTTTTTGTACCATCTCAGCCCCCTCCTAAATCTTCTCCCTGTCTTCGGTCTCATTTATTCTCTGCATTGTCTCAAGAGTAATCTTTTAAATCTATAAATATGATTATGTCACTTCTTTACTTAAAACTCATCAGCAGTTCCATTTACCTGCAGAACAATAGCCACATTCCTTGTTGGCCATAGAAGGCTGTTTATTATCTGATTTCTTCACATCTAGCCAGTCTCGTATTCACTTTTCCCCCAAATGTTTTGGCCTTAAAGAATTACTTGCAGTTCCCTAAATGCAAAAATAAAGTTTGCACTTCTGTGATATTTTATCTGCTTTTTATTTTCTTACACCACAAATGCCCTTGTCTGCTCAGTCCTCCTTGTGAGCTTCTATTCATGTCATGAAATGCAGTTCAAGCCCTACTTCTTGTTCAAAGGCCTCTCTGCAGCATGCTGACCCACCCTTTTATACTTCCTTTATTTTCCCTTCAGAAGTTAGTTTCCTTCCTTTGTTGGATCAAATAGCATGGATATTTGAGAAGTCAGAGGAACAGGTGAAAGCAGACACCACAGTTGTCTGGTGTGTCCTTATGTAGCAACAGGGTTTAATTCGGAATATTGTTGACCAGATGAGAAATACATTTCCCTTTGCAGTATTTGCATGTGATGAAGCTCTTTGCCAATGATTTGTGCATAGAATGGCATGTGCAATTCTGGGACATGGCCTTTAAAGTAAAGGGTGTGTCCTTGCATTATCTCTGTTTTCTTTCCCCATGAAGAGAATGTAACTGAGAGCCATTTTTGATTATGAAGACATGGGTAGCAGCCCAGGATGGCCAACCAGTAAGGCAGAAGAGGCCCAGATCCTTTATTCAGTGGGTTGCTATATATCTCCTCTGGTCTGCTCACAGTGAGACTGTTGTGTGTTAAAGATGAACTTCTTTGTTAAGCCCATATTATTTAGGATATTTGTATTCTAATACGAAGCCTAGCTAATGTACTTCCTCCAACTCTAAGAAGTTCAGGAACTTTTTTAACACCTAGAGCCTAAAGCATAATATATGATTGAAAAAAAAAATCTCGTTTAGAGAAGAGATAAAATTGTAAATGGATACAAGTTGCAATTTAAGTGTGCAAAGATATTTGCAGCGTACTTTTTCCCCCTATAATTAATGGTAGGTCTACATTTTGTTGTTGTTGTTGTTGTTGTTGATAAAGGCTAACTCACTATTGCCAATTTAGAGTAATTAGCATTTTTAGTTAAACTTTAAGTCTCTTTTTGGTAACAACTTAATTATGTTATGTAGTTAGATAATTACATTGATTATGATTCTGTAATTCTGATCAGAATTCTGGGAGGTGGTGATAGTGTTTTGTGTTTCTTCCTGGCATTTGGAGCTGCCCAGTTGGCCTGATGGACCTCTTGTATTCTTTCTGGCATATACTAAGGGGTCACTCATTTCTCTTGGCCTTGGGCATTGGCCTCTGTCCCTGCTGCAAAATTCACACCTCATCTTGGCTTCCAGTTCTAATCCCCACTGCAAGTCCTTTTTCGGCTTCCTGTTGGAGGAACTCTTGGTTGTTATATCTACACCACTCTGGGATGCAGGGACTGAATGAGGAAGCTTTCAGGTCCATCTGTCTAAGCACCCCCTCAGCCACTGCTTCTGCAGTTGGATTGTTGGATAGAGGACTTCTCTCTACCTAGCTTTTGGGTCATACTCTTTTGATAGCCAGTCTTTCTGTTCTGGATCTATCTCTTTAAATTTATTTGTTTTAGATGCCAGCACAAAGAGACATTGAGAAGAACTCTGAGAAGATATCTCAGATTTCCATCATATCCAGAGATGCCTCCTCACCTCCAATGGTTTCTCCCAATCATTAGTGAGCCCAAGGAGACAGAGCAGTAGACCTTTGCTCAAGTAGCTATTGATTTAGACAGTTGTAAACATCTTATATTCTTCTTTGTCCACTTACTGATTGACATATAACCTTCTGAGTTGGTGAAATGGGTCTTTGTGATTCAGTTTTCCTTATGCTAAGGTTATTAGGATATCATTATCCAGGATATCATTTTTGTAGACTGTGGTTCTTCATGTGTGAACAATCTTTTGTAGTTCAAGATATTTTCCCCTCTCTTTAAAATTTCCTCTTGAGTTTCAAGAAAACTGTTTCTGACACAAATTGATCAAAAAAAAATGAGCTTAGAACCTCAGTTGATTTCTTCATTCTGATCTTCTCTTTCTCAAGATAAGGAATGTCATTGCCGAAAAGAAATGTTGCTGAAGAAACCTGTTATTATCTCAAAATATCCTCCACCCATTATAGGATTGTAACAGATTTATTCATATAAAGAATTCTGTTTTTGTTAAAAAAGCTCAATATTTTATTTGTGTATGAAATATATATGTTTGTTCATGTATGTACACACACATATGCAAAAACTTGCCACCCTCTGTCCCTCTTTCTTTCTTAATAGACCGAACAGTCTGGAAAAGCAAAAGGACAACAACAAAAAATATTCTATGAGTTCACCAAACTATTGTATTTTTCTCCTGGACACCCATAAAAATATATTTCCCAGCAGCCCTTTGAGTGTGTAGATGGATGGTTTTATTGAGTTCTTTGAATGGACGATGAATGAAAGTGGTGCCTGGCTATAAGAATCCCTGGGTGAACTTCTTTGCTCTTTGTTCTGAACCACACAGCAGGAAGAGAGTGTCTTTGAGATGGTAGAACACAGTGGAAAGAACCTGAATCCCGAGTTGACCATTTGGAGGAGCTGTCCAAGAAATCTCCTGGCCAGGAACTTCAGCTATGGGTTTTACATGAACAAGAATATGACATGATTGTATTAGGCATTCTGACATTGGGGTTGTTTATTAGGAGTTAATGTTGAATAATACATTTAGAAAAAACAATAATAGGAACGGACAGATTAGGGGCTACAATGAGAGGAAAGCAAAAAGAGGAGGAACAGAAGAGAGATTGGAGCCAAGAAACCATCTTGACTAGGCTCCATGAAAGGGATGATCAGAAGAGAGAAGTTCCTACCGGTGTTAATGGCTACAGGAATTTTAAGAACCTAGGTGACTGATATTTAATGAAAATGTTTTTAGAATGCAATGTTTGATACCTATAAAAGAACATATAGTGATATTTAATTTTTGAAAAGCAATGAAGCAAACACTTGTAAATTCACCATGCAACCTAAGAATCAGAACATTATTTTTGTGAAACTGCAAATTCATAGATACATATTAGAAACATGATATCAATTTCAGAGCCATTTATTCTTAACAGTGTGGTGGCACATGCTGGTAAGTCTAGCTATGCAGTAGGCAAAGGTATGAGGATCACAAGTTTGAGGCCAGCTTTGGCAATTTAGCAAGATCCTGTCTCAAAATAAAATGAAAAGGGCTGGAGGTATATATAGCTCAGTGGTTGAGCTCTTGCTTAGGATGTGCAAGGTTCTGGGTTCCATTTCTCTGTCTCTGTCTCTCTCTGTCTCTGTCACACACATACAACACACACACACACACACACACATCTCAGAAGACAATACACTAAGCAATAACATTTTTATAAAGCTAAAAAAAAAACACCCCAAAACCAAATAATAAGGTACTTAGGGATGCATATATATTTAGTTTCAAAGTTGCTATGTTGTGATTTTTCCCACTAAAACTTCAGTAAAACCTTGTCTGAATTTTGCAGGCACATTGGGATTAGTAATAGTGTAGGCTCACGAGGGGGATATGGTATGGATAAGTTACAATATCCATTCAAGTTAGAGAATTATGACTGAGCAGCAACTGGGAGCCAGAGGTGACTGGATTCTAGGCAGTCCACTCCTCAGTCTGAATCCCTTGAGTTACAGAAGGATGGAGCAGCAATTCCTACCACAAGTTGAAGAAAGATTCAAATTACTAATTTGGAGGACTTGAGGAGCTGACATCAGGGATACAATTGAATGAATTTTAGTTTGTTTTATCTACATGTTATTGCTACAACTAAAAAACAATAACACCAGTTTTCTTTTTTTTTTTTTTTTTTTTGCTTTTGATCTGTGCTCCCTAAGAAGTCATATCTAGGTTTCTTTTTCTTTTTTCTGGTTTGGTACGGGGATTGAACTCAGGTGCACTTAACCACTGAGCTACATCTCCAGCCCTTTTTTGTATTTTATTTAGAGACAAGGGCTTGCTGAGTTGTTTAGGACCTCGATAGATTGTTGAGGCTGGCTTTGAACTCATGATCCTCCTGCCTCAACCTCTAGAGCTGAAAGGATTATAGGGGTGCACCACTGCACTCAAATCATATCTATGTTTCTGAAAAGGCTGAAGGAAGAATACTATTGGTAAAAGCAGTCAAAGTTGACAAATATTTAGTTATTAGTTATGATCATATTCATCGAGCATCTACTATATTGTAGATGAAAAATAGTAGTGAAAGTACTTTAGCTTTTTTTTCTCTTAAAATTCTTATCACATGTTTAAAGTCTGGATATAAGGACAAAATAAAATAATAGATATGAATAAACATAAACAATAAACAGTGCTTAACAAACAATTGGAGTCTTTCTTTTTTTAAATTGATAATGTGCTAATAAGGAGCTGAGGTAATGTAATCTTTGCGAGTTTTTATCAGAATCTTTAGAACACAGCATGCACTCTTCCCAATGAAGCCTGACTTGGCCCAGAGTAGCCAGGGTGCACTCACTGACAGCCTTTCCAAGAAATCCATGGCTTTGTTGCTGCTCAGGGCTTGGCTAACCCTGCCCTTTTCTGCAAGAGGAGAACTTATAATTCAACAGAGGAGGGCATAGGCTGGCACACAATAGGTGAATGTGGCCTCTGTCATATAAATACCTAAAATAGTATCAGGCATATAAAATTACAATGAATGGAACATACTAATTGATGACCCTGCTTCTGTCCATAGTTTGCTCTCTTAAACATGTCACTTCACTTTTCAAGTCTCTGTTTTTTCATTTAGTATGGTAATACTGAAACATAGAACATTTATTCAAGGACAAAATAAAATAATAGATATGAATAAACATATTCTAAATGGAGAACAATTGGAAGCATTCCTTCTAAAAACTGGAATAAGACAGGGATGCCCTCTTTCATTACTTTTATTTAACATAGTCCTGGAAACTCTAGCCAGAGCAATTAGACAGACAAAGAAAATTAAAGGGATAGGAATAGGAGAAGAAGAACTCAAAACTAATCACTATTTGCCAATGATGTGATTCTATATTTAGAAGATCCAAAAAATTCCACCAGACAACTTCTAGAGCTAATAATGGAAGAAAAAGTAGGCCCAAATCTTCAGCAAATTAGTAGTATATATAAGAGAAGTACCCATAAATCAAATACATTTCTATATATCACTGATGAATCCTGTGAAAGAGAAATTAACTACTCCATTTGCAAGAGCTTAAAAAAAAAACTTGGGAAACAATCTAACAAAAGAGGTGAAAGGCCTCCTCAATGAAAACTACAGAACACTAAAGAAAGAAATTGAGGAAGACTTTAGATGATGGAAAGATATTCCATGTTCTAGGATAGGCAGAATTAATATTGTCAAAATGGCCATACTACCAAAAGCATTATACAGATTTATGGAAATACAAAAAGTGATCATGAAATTTATTTGGAAAAATAAGAGACCCAGAATAGCCAAAGCAATCCTTAGTAAGAAAAGTGAAGCAGGAACCATCTAAATACCAGACCTTAAACTATACTATAGACTTATAGTAACAAAAATAGCATGATATTGGCACCAAAATAGACATGTAGACCAATGGTACAGAATAGAAGACACAGAGACAAACCCACAAAAATACAGTTATCTCATAATAGACAAAGACACCAAAAACATACGTTAGAGAAAACATATAGCCTCTTCAACAAATGGTGCTGTGAAAACTGTAAATCCACTTATAGCAAGACAGGATTAAACCCTATCTCTCACCCTGCACAAAACTCAACTCAAAATGGATCAAGGACTTAGGAATTAGGCCATAGACCCTGTGCCTAATGGAAGAAAAAGTAGGCCCAAATCTTTATCATGACAACTTAGGAACTGACTTCCTTAACACGACTCTTAAAACACACAAAATAAAATCAAGAATCAATAAGTGGGATGAATTCAAATTGAAAAGCTTCTCAGCAAAAGAAACAATCAGTGAAGTGAATAGAGAGCTTACAGAATGGGAGCAAATTTTTACCACATGCACATCAGATAGAGCACCAATCTCTAGGATATATAAAGAACTAAAAAAAATTAACACCAAACAAACAAATAACCCAATCAATAAATGGGCTAAGAAACTGAACAGATACTTCACAGAAAAAGATATACAATTGATTAATAAATATATGAAAAATGTTCAATATCTCTAGCAATTAGATAAATGCAAATCAAAACTACTCTGTCATCTCACTTCAGTCAGAATGGCAGTTACCAAGAATACAAACAGCAATGAGTATTGGTGAGGATGTCATGGAAAAGATACACTCAAACATTGCTGGTAGGACTGCAAATTGGTGTAACCACTTTGGAAAGCATTATGGAGATTCCTCAGAAAACTTGGAATAGAACCACCATTTGACCCAGCTATCCCACTCCTTGGTTTATACCTAAAGAACTTAAAATCAGCCATACTACAGTGACACAGCCACGTTAATGTTTATGGCAGCTCAATTCACAATAGCTGAACTACGGAGCCAACCTAGATGCCTTCAACAGATGAATGAATAAAGAAAATGTGGTATATATACACAATGGAATATTACTCAGGATTAAAAAAGAATGAAATTATGGCATTTGCAGGTAAATGGGTGGAGTTGGAGAATATCATACTAAGCAAAGTAAGCCAATCTCCAAAACCAAAGGTCAAATGTTTTCTCTGATATGTGGATGCTGATCCATAGTCGGGGTGTGGCTAGGGAAGAATGGAGGAACTTTGGATTGGGCAGAGAGGAGTGAGGGGAGGGGAAAGGATGTGGGGGTGGGAAGATGGTGGAATGAGATGCACATTGTTACCCTATGTACACCTAAGATAGCACGAACACCGTGACTCTGCATTGTGTACAGCTAGAGAAATGAGAAGTTGTGCTCCATTTGTATTCAATGAGTTGGAATGCATTCTGCTGTCATGTATAACTAATTAGAACAAATAAAAAATAGCCCTTTTATTACTATTTTAAAAAGCCTCTAATGTGCTCTACAAATAGAAGAGACTCAAGATTAGAAAGCTGTGTGAGGATTACATTGAGTGAGCCATTAACTAAGCCCCATGACCAGTTTTAACTTTTTGTTTATTCACCCAATTGATATTTATTGAGCTCTACTGTTCTTCCACTTACTCGGGGATACATCTGTAAAAATATTAATAAACAAATCTATTTCTGTGTCTTCTCAAAATTTGCATATATTCATCCATGAAAAATGGCTATAGAATTCTGAAACTGTAATATGAAGCTAATTTTTTTGTATAGATAAATAACAAAATATTAAAGCCATTAGAATCTACTTTTAGACAAATGTCAGATTAAATTTGTTGATCTCACATTAGTAAAACTCTTTCAAAGTGGTGTCTTTGTGTGTGAAAAATTTCCAAATCCCTTCTTTTATCATGAGTCAAAGAAAACCTGCATAGTTTCAGGTACTATATTGATATATATAGAAATTCTTCATTTCACAATGGGGCTACACCCCAATAAACCCATTGTCAGTTGAAAATACTATAAGTCCAAAATGCATTTAATACACCCAACATTGAACCTCATATCATAGCAACATGGCTCAATGTAGAGTGTTGGCTGTCTCCCCTTGATGATTGTGTGGTTGACCAGGGTCTGCAGTTCATTGCTGGTGTTCAGCATTGTGAGAGAGTATTTTACTGCATATTGCTAGTACAGGGAAATATCAAAATTCAAAGTTTGATGTATAGTTTCTACTGAATATGTATCACTTTCACATTAATCTAAAAATCTCAAATTGAACCATTAAAAGCCAGGAACTATATTTTTGTTTATCTCCCTTAAGGATGAATGAATGGTTGACTCTTAACGAAACAGCTTAAGACATGCCCAAAAATACTCATCTTGGGACTCAAGTTTAAATCTCCTTCCATCTTTGGCTAATTATTTTAACCAGCACTGTCTCTTTATGTTTCTGCTGAAATTACATGAGAAACTTGGATGTGTGGACCTGTCTTATAAAACTTGAATGCTGGTTGCTCCATTCTATCCTTTACAAGTGAGTTTCCCTCAAATCTCACTGTGGATGTTCTAGCCTTTGCAGCTGCTCCTGATGCTCACAGAATTCTATTCTTTATGGATTTGGAGAATCATAAGCTTGCTCTGGCCAAATTTTAAACAAACCTTGAGTCTTCAGAGGTTCTGGAGGAGAACACTTGCTATCACAACTCTGAGAGATACTGACGATAATGTGCTATGCTCTGTCCTAAAGAGAGTCTTTTCCAAACATAGTTGTGTTTGACAGTATTATTTATGAAATTTGACTATTTCCAAGGTTTTAGGTGCTATCCTTCTGGAAAAGTTTTTTGACCAAGATGCAAAGGCAGAGTAGCCCTTCTAGTTATTTCCAGGTATTTCACATAAGCATTAAGAATATTTCCTTCAATATCCAAATACTACTTATTTATTGCAGTGCTAAGATTGAACCCAGAGCCTTTTCAATGCTAGACAGGTGCTCTACCACTGAGTGACATCCCCAACCCATCTAACACTACATATTAATGAAACTACTTAGCATGTTGTAACATATGTATATTTTTACTAATGTGTATGCAGATTTCATAGATATCTGGAACCAACTTGAACAATGTCTTGACTTCATATAATTTAAGCATACTTTAACTGATACAGTAATTTTAGCAGACTGGCAGAAAGATTTGTGTCTTCCATAATCCAATTGCTTGTATTCATGCCTTAGATTAATCCTCTGTTCATATGTAGATTCAGGGTAAAGAAATTATAATTTGCTTCTAGGCATATAGAATATAACAAAGGTGATCAGATGTGTATGATTATGTGTGTGTGGTTATGCTACAGAAGATTATAATGCATGTCTGATAAGAATATTTTCTTGCTGGTTTTGATGAGGCAAGCTGCCATGTTGTGAGATGCCCATGAAGAGGGCCATGTGTCAGTAAACTGGCCTCTGACTGACAGCTGGCAGAAAACAAGAACTAGAAGCCCAAATACCTGAAGAAATGGAATTCTATCATCTGAACTTGGAAGTGGGTCCCTCCTCAGTCAAATTTCAGATGAAAACACAGCCCAGCTGATAATCAGTTTTTGTCTTATGAGATCCCAAGCAGGAAACCTACCTGAACTATTTTACAGAAAGTGTGATGTTATTTGAAAATGCTAGGTTTGTGGTAAGTTGTTATGCAGAATGAAGACTAATATTGGGTCTAGAAATGGTTTGACAGATCTTCAACCACAAGAAATTGGGACTAGAAGAATGTTTGCCTAGCAGTCATCTAACCAGGACGATATTTACAAATCAATGAGAAAATCTTGAGAAAACTACCTTAAACTTCAAAAAAAAAAAAATCTACCTTAATATATTGGCCTACCGTTACTTAAATGGCAGGAGGGAATTTTTCTCCACTCCTCATCTTTTTATGAAAGGTGCTAAGTCAGGTAAACTTTTACCAGACCTCAAATGATGAATAGAACTTGTTTAAGTGGTGAAGGAAGCAACAGAGAAGTGCATTTCAGGAAGATAAATAGCATAAACAAGGGTAACAGAGGCAGCACTTTTCAGAGTGCAATTGAGAGAAAAATGGTCACAATGTTTGGCTGATCCAGAAGTTTCAGGAATGGGCATAGTGTGAGAAAGACATTGATCAAGGAATCTAGAGATTATCTTGTAGAACCTCTTTAATCCAAAGCAGGAATTCTAACCCTTGTCATTTCAACCTGTGGTCTCTTCTCCCTCTTCCCTACCTTAACCCATAGAACTTCGCCTTTGTGTTTCATGTTACTGGACTTTTTCAAATATTTCATTTAAACAAATAGCTAAAAAGTATGTGAACTTAGAAATGTGGAACCTCTTGTTTTTTTTTTTTGAGCAAAGTCAAGCTATTAAATTTCTATTTTATAATTCATCAGAATATAATTTTCAAGTCTGATTGAAGGAAAGATGAATTGAAGTTTTAGGGATCAGTTAGAAATATATTGCAATTATTTACCCTCTGTAATGGGTTCATTGATGGAGGCAAAACAAGATTTTTTTTGCAATAAGATTCAGGGATTTAAATAGTGCTTAATCCAGAGCCTTGCGCAATTGAGATTCTCAATAAATATATGCTGATTTGTAGGGACTTAACAACCAGACTCACATTCAGAAAAATAAAAATGTTGCTAGAGAAAATTTTGTTGATTACCCACATTATAATACCCTCTTTTGGAGGGATAAGTTGAATGGAGGAATTCTATAAAAATAACAAAATATGGTCATTATTTTGAAAAATATCATTAGAATTTTGAGGTTATAACACTAACTCTTGCTAAGAAACAAATTATTTTACTATATTAATTTCCTAAGGTATTTTCAGTAAGTCATAGTGTTTGATATGTTTGATAAAGATTTGCAACATTTTATAGGATGTATTGTTATTTTGAAAGTTACAGATAATTAAATTATGCTTATTTGAGGAATTTCTGCTATTCACTGAGACTGAACAATTTTTCAAGGTTAATAATTTTCACTAAATGATGGACATCAGCTATTTCTTTCTTTCCTTTTTTTTAAAAGAAAAGAAATGGATTTTATAACTTTGACTTATTTATATTTTGGTACTAGGAATTGAACCCAGAAGTGCTTTACCACTGAGCCACATCCCCAGCCCTTATTTGTTATTTTGAGACAGGGTCTCTCTCTCTCTCTCTCTCTCTCTCTCTCTCTCTCTCTCTCTCTCTCTCTCTCTCTCTCTAAGTTGCTTAGGGACTCTCAAAGTTGCTGAGGCTGACCTTGAACTTGTGATCCTTCTGCCTCAGCCTCCCAGTCACGTATTACAGGCATGTGCCACCATGCCTGGCTGGATTTTTACAGCTTTTAAAAGTTAATCCCCTAAAATTAAAACACATGTTTGAGGAATTTTCAATATGAATAGTGAATGTGTTAACTAGTATCTCTTTAATCTTCTTAATTCAAGTATTCTAGTTGCTTTCAAATGAAATTTTGGATATATAGAAATTATGTTTTCTTATTTTCATACTTTAAATTAATAACATTATTTTTACAAATTAAATATGTAAATTTAAGCTTCTTAAAAATAACCTTTTTCATGGAGATGTGAATGGTTTTAGATGATAATGAGAGTCCAATGCATTTGACCGACAGATATTGAGAAACAGAAATAGATGCCAGTTGTGTTTAGAGTAATTGTTCTTGTTTAAGATGAATAGCATCATCTAATACATTGCTTCATAGTAATGTCTCCAGAATACTTTTCTCTTTATTTCTTCTCAAACATGCATTTTATAAAATCCATCTCAGAGGAGTATGGGTCAAGGAAAATATTCATATTTATTCCAAAAAGTCTCCTGTATTATTTTCTTTTATGACATCTTCAGGAAGGGTCTAAAAATGTATAGGATTGTCTAATTAATTATCTAGTAGCTTTTGAAGTTGAGTGACTCCTGGCTTATTTCTGCTTAATAGTGACTGCTTCTCCAAGAGGTATTTGAAAATTCCACAGACCTGTAAATGGAAAAGTACCAAAGATAAAAAGAAAGTTCTGAGTCTTATTGTATAAAAGAAAAATATTTCACAGAAATTTGTGATATTTTCCCTTTAAAAGAGAACAATTTCTAAAACATATTTTTCCTTTCTTTGTTAAAAAAATACATTAGCAATAAGTAATAAAGGAAAAGAATAAAATTAAAGAAAGACTAATGTGCCCGGAAAATAAAGAAGATCACATATTTGATGCAAGCTATGTATTTTTTTTAATGGCTACATTTAGGGAACTAAAATTATTATCTTTCAAAACTCTTAAACATGTCTGCAGGCATGCACATACAAATATTGTGATTGAGTTTCATTCTTGTTCTTACTAAACTTTCTTTTCATCATAGCTTCTCTTATAATCTTACAGAACTGCTGATGTGATAAAATCAACCTTACAGGCATTTCATGTAAATGTGGGAAATTCCATATTTCCTTGCATAATCATTGCAGATTTTATGCAAATTTTAAAAAAATATGTAGGTGTTACTTAAAAATCATTTATTACTAAACTGTCATTGGTATAAGTTAGGATTCATGGAATACTTGTGGATTTGCTTTCATATGGTGGTGACAATTATGTGGTGAAATATGGTTGATCAGCAGTTCTGAAAGGCTATAGGAAAGAACAATCTGGAAGTGAATGAATACTATAGAAATCTCAAGATGACATAAGATAAAAAGTTTCAATAAATTCTGAGAAGACATCCAAAGTCATTTTGGGCTTTGCATAAGACCAGGGAACAGATCACACATCCACAGGGCAGTGGCTATTTTGGAATAATCACTATTCAGTTGGCTGTTTGTGAGCTCTTAAGAAAAAGACAATGGAGGAGATCCAGAAAGGAGAGATAACAGATAACAAAGACTGAAGAATTGATTATGAGAGGAGAGAGTAAAGAAGCTGATTAAAGAAGTTCAGTGGAGATTAAGTGGACCTGATAACATGTGATGCATATTTGTGAAACCTAAGACATATTGAGCATAATGTGCCCATGGTTAAGACTGAGGTAGTTTTCCAGGACAGAAATTCCATTCTGCATAAAATATCTGCAGAGATACCTTATCAAAGAAGATATGCAGAGGCAAATGAGCATGTGAAAAGGCACAAATCAATACAGCACTGTGATACCACTACACACTATTTGATAAATCACTTATTAGAACATACTTCTCAACATTTTTTTCGTGAAAATATTAGTGTTGACAAAGTAGTAACTGTAAAAATGTTTTTATAAAATGAATGAGTTTGTAAATTTCTTGAACTTACATTTCAATTATATAAGAATTTACAAGTTATTTTATAAATCCTTATTCTTGTCAGCCAGAATCTGTTAGCAATTATCAAAGAACATTTAATTATGGAGAAAGAGAAAATCCCCAATATAGCAGTTCTCAACATTTTAATCTCAGAACTTCTTTACACTACTGTTTTTTGGTACTAGGGACTTTACAACTGAGCTCCTAGCATAGTTTGGTGCTCTGCTCTGTTTTTCTTTTTTCTTTTTTGCTAAATTGCTTATGCTGACTTTGAACTTGGGGTCCTCCTGCCTCAGCCTCCTGAGTTTCTGGGATTGCAGTTGCATGCCACCATGCCTGGATTCCTTTAAAATTTTTAAAAGTATTTGTTTACATGGATTATACTTATATATATTTAGTATACTAGAAATTAAATCTAGGACAATTTTGACATATTTATTATAACTTCATCATAAGTAATGAAAAATAGAATCATTCCATGTTAACATATAGGACACATTTTCAATAGAAAATAACTATAGAGTTAAGTGGTATAGTTTTATATTTTTGCAAGTCCCTTTAATGTCTGGCTTAATAGAAGACAGCTGGATTTCTACAAGCACTATACTAGGATGTGCTTTTTGGAATGAAGTATATGTAAAACATTCAGCTTCACACAGATATGTAGTGGAGAAATAAGGTATTTTAAAAGCCTTTTCATATAATTGTGCATCTCCTTTTTGATCCACACTGAAACTTGACAAGCTGTAGTTTCTCACAGCTTAGCTGCAATGTGGCATCCGACACCATATCTGTAAACATTTAGTGCTGTGTTACTTTTCTTTTTTTTTTCATTTTTCTTTTTTTATTTTCATTTATTATTATTAGTTGTTCAAAACATTACAAAGCTCTTGACATATCATATTTCACACATTTGATTCAAGCGAATTATGAACTCCCATTTTTACCCCGTATACAGATTGAAGAATCACATGGGTTACACATCCACTTTTTCACATACTGCCATACTAGTGTCTGTTGTATTCTGCTGCCCTTCCTATCCTCTGCTATCCCCCCTCCCCTGCCCTCCCCTCCCATCTTCTCTCTCTACTCCATCTACTGTAATTCATTTCTCTCTCTTGTTTTTTTCTCCCTTTCCCCTCACTTCCTCTTATATGTAATTTTGTATAACAATGAGGGTCTCCTTCCTTTACCATGCTGTGTTACTTTTGGCTTGCACTTTTAATGGATCTTTTGTGACTTTGTAACATTTGCATTTTGGTTGTTTGAAAATATTTGTTCTCTGTCTTATTCAGATCCTCCAAAGATTGACCCATTCATTGTACAATATCAAAAATTCAGATTACCGATGATCTCATCAGGAAGTCTTTGTGTTTGGAAAGCTGTTAAATTCACAGTGAAGGATATTATTTTCTAAAATTTGCATTTCTCCTGAAAGCTTAAATTGTATCATTGGTCTCTTGGTTGTCAGTTTAACTGAGGGATGCCTCAAAAATAGTGAAGCTAATTTCTGGATGTATTTTACAGAGATGATTGGCTTGTAGGTCTGCAAACTGAGGGGAAAGGTCTGCTCTGAATGTGGGAAGCACTGTATAATAGGCTAGGGGCTGCGAAAGAGAAGAAAAAAGGGGGAAATTGTATGTACACAGAAGCTAGGTGCTTCTTGAGTGGGTGTTTTTACTTTTATTATCTGTGGACATCAGACTCCAGATTTTTCAGCCTTTGAACTGGACTTGTAACAATGACTCTCTAGGGAACTTCCAGACCTTCAGCCTCCCACAGGGTCTGCATCATTGATCTCTCTAGTTTGAAGGTTTCCAGCTTCTTGGGCTGAGCAGCTTCTGGTTTTCTTGATTCTTTAGGGAAAGGAACGGCCTGCAGGTGGCCATTGTGGGACTATGCATCCTCTGTAAATGAATCTAATAAATCTGCTTTTATACATTCTATTGATTCTGTCCCTCTAGAGAACCCTGACCCAAACAACTACTTATACCATCGGTTGTTTATCTTGAAGCAACAAAATAACTTTGTTCATCTTTTAGAAAATATTTTCCAGTCTCAATCTGAATAGCCAGAGTCTGTCGGTCATCTTTTAAAAAGTAAGAATGGTGTTCCATGGAAAATATGGCTAGATCAGGTGCTTTTCTCAAGTCGTTGTCTGGTATGCAGCAGAAGTGCTTTCTGTGTCCTTTTTATTTCATTACAGAGAACATTAAGAGATGCATTTTGGGGACAAAAATTATAAAATTAAGATTTTTTAAAAAACTGATTCATCAAGAACATTTTTATGAGAAACTGGCTTTGTTCTTCCATGTCCATTGTGAGTGCACCCAGGTGAAGAATGAAATAGCTGCTAGCACAGTTTGGTGCCCTGCTCTGGTTTATGCCTTTGCACCTGCAGTTTTACCCACCATCAGTGCAAATGTTAGTGCAGTGAAAGGCACAATAATATCTTAACATAATTATGAGAATAGCTTGACCTTGTGGATCCCTTGAAAGCATCTCAAAGACCTCTAGTGCTGAGAAGCAAAAATTTGGCATTGTGAGTATAGGCAGTCACTCTTATTTTCATCCTTTGGTTCCTGAACACATGTATCATTTCTATGTAAAAAATTGTAGCATATATGGATTGCTGATTTATAATGCAATCACACTCACGAATACATTATACCGTACAAAGCATTTTCTCTCACTAGGGGCCATACCTGAGTTTTCCACTGCTCATTCTAGCAGGAAGATGCTCAAAAAAAACAAAAACAAACAAACAAAAAAACCCTGGGATGGGTGCGGGTATATAAAGTCCTAAACTATCATAGAAAAAGAGGGAAAGTTTACAACATTTCTTGGTGATGCTGTCAACAACTTCTTCCTACAGATATCCTAGTATTCTTTTCATCTAAGGGGCTCTGGATTTGGAAACTGAATAAGAGCTGATTATTAGAAGAAGAGCCAAGACTTCTCATAAGGCCATGAAAGTCAATTTTCTATTTTTCAGATTTAGAGAATCCCTCCTCCCATGATTTTTTTTACATACTATTAAACTATTCATCTTGTTTAGCCTTGAGGATTCAAGAAGGCTTAGAGGTTACCTCTTTCACTGAAAAAAAAAAAAACTGAAAATACATCAGTAAATAGAAGGTCAACATTCTAAGTACTAGAATAATTGTTCTCTCTAGGTTTAAGATGGGAGTGGCTGTCATTAAAATGGCTTTCCTGATATTGAAAAGAATCACAGCAGCCAGGATTGTACAGTGTAGTTGCACCACTTTGTCAACAGAAGCAAGGTCAGTGTGGTTGTCATAATTAATTACAAAACAGATGGCCATTGGAACTTTGGTACCACAGAGATCTTTGACAATACTTACTCTTTCTCTGGGACCTTTCAGACCATTTCTCTAAAACATCACTAGTGGCCTTTCTCTTTCGTTATCTTCCTCAAATGCTTTTACAGTATACTAGTATTTGCAAAATGTTATAATTCAAATGAGCAAAGAACTAAAAGTTTTGCTAGAGCAGACAAAAGTATTCTTTATCTCATTAGCTTTACATATCTAAAAAACATAAAAAATCTGTAGGAAGGGTAGATTTCTTCAAATTTATCACTTCAACCAAATGGTGAAATGGAGATCATCTAAATATAGCATAGAGTGTGAAATCAAGGTGTGAACTTAAGTTTGCATTAAGTTCATAATCAGAGACATAGTTTTCATGCTGTTTCCTTAAGTCCGTAACAGAGGTTGCCAAACATTTTGTCTATAAAAGGCCAGATAGTAAATATTTTAACCTATCTATGCCAGATAATTTCTACTGTTAACTATTCTGTCACAATGTGAAAGCAACTGTAGATAGTATGCAAATGAATGGGAGTAACTTTATTTTAATAAAACTTTATTGGAAAAGCAGGAGCCAGGATAGTTTTGCTGATTCCTTCTCTAAGCTCCTGCTGTACTTCTCAGCATCTACCAACCTCTATCCCATTATTTAATGAATCTATTTGAATGATGCATTCATGATTTCTAGTTACTATCTGCTCTTTTGATTTCTCTTACCACTGAACCATCTATTTTGCATATTTTCTGCCTTGACAGCCTAGTTATTTTAATAGGGAATATTATTAGGGTCAGAGTCAAGATTTGGATAGGCCACTTGATAATACATGTTGGCTGTTCTAAAAGAAAGTACTGGGCAAGTCAGCAAATGTACTTCAGAACTGTAAGCAGCAGATCTGTTTATACCTGAGTAACTAGTCTTTCTCCTTCTGGGTCAACCAGCAGGAAATTGATGTTACCTGGAACCCATAACTACTGTGGCTCAGGGGATATTCAGGTTACTTTCTGAGTGTTCTTGAAAATACTCAGAAAATATGAGCAGGGTGTTTGGTCTGGCAAGATGGAATTTTCCTTAGAGGGTAGGGAAACTGCATAGGCCAAATCAACACTCTTTAGAGGTGGAGAGTAAGGGAGTTGGAGAGGTGACAGAAGTTGGCCGTGAAAACATGTTAACACATCTCCTTCCAATTTCACAGTGAAATGTGGCTTACTTAAACAAGCCTTCAATAAAGCACTACCTTAAATTCCTAAGTAAAATTTGACTAATTTGGCATAATTTAAAAGATAAAATGGACTGTGGGTGTGATAATCTATTGATTTATTCAAAAAACAATATTGAAAGCTAACCCTCTCAACACCAAACTATAATGTGATTTTTGCTAACTTTGCTTCCTTTTTTCATACATAAAATAATGCAGTTCAGCGTGACTTGGATAGCTTATTTCAATTTTAAAGGAAAACAACTCGATTTTTTTTTTCTGTTTCCCATTCCCTCTGGAATAGTTTCCCAACCCACAGCTGATCTTTAATGTGCATAATGCATGACATGGTATAGGGAACTGTCGAAAGCAATTAGATCAAATTAAAAATATCCAGCAGAAAGTATCCATCATATGGTTTGCAAAGTTTGTGGCTTCATCCAAAGTAAGTGTAAAACTAAAACAGAAGTTCTTGGACTTTTACTGTTGATTTTCTCCCACGTGACCATACAGATTTCTGAAGCCAGTTGTTTGATTGGAATTCTATCTTCTATGCATATTGAATTAATTTTCTTGGCATTTTCCTGATTGTTCCACTACCTTTTTATTTGAAATGGAAACCCAGAAAATGTCATTGCTCTCTTTTCTGTTGTAAATGTTAGCATTTTTTTCCATTGAGTGATCAATCACCATGGCTGCTATTTTCCACATAGTCCCCTGCTCTCCTGGGAAATGTTTTCAGGCACATATCATGGTAGTCGTGCATTCATGCGTTGGAATTAGAGATATAAGAAAAGCAAAATCTGAGACAGTTTTTTGGCTATTGGACAATGGCATTTAGGATTTAAAAAAAGTTTGTGCATTCATTTGTTTCTTCATTGACAACTGTTAAATGCTTACTATAGGGAAAGGATTACGTTGAGATTGCAGTGTGTGTGTGGGGGAGGAATAAAAAGATATATATGATATGTGATAGAATCCTTGTCTTCTGAGAACCACAGAATCTTAGAACTTGAATGCATGACCTAGATAATTGCTGTCAATTTGAAAAGACAATATGGCTGCTATGTGCCACGTGTTTATTTCCCTTTTCTACTTTAATGGTTTTTCCCTATCCACCATTGCCCATCTCTAGTGAACAAAATGACTGATGTAGTTAAAGAAAACTGTTCAACTGTAAACCTAGTTTACACTTTTCATAAGATGTATGAGAATGCATAGCTCAAAAGTTTGAAATAGCATGTATAATGTCACATGAAATCAATTAGCTGAATCCAGGAGCACACATTCTAATGAGGAAATTTCCGTTTCTCAAAAACTACTTTATGGTAACTGGAATCAAAGATGAAATATTAAATTAAATCATTTAATAAGCTCTGAGAATTAGATCAAGGAGACTTTGAACTTCTTTCTTTCTAAAGGCATTGGTGAAATAATTTCATTATTTCTATACATTTTACTTTACATAGAAAGGTAAAGAGTGTTAACATGGCATTTGATCTACTGGGAGCACCTGGGTTCCTATTAAAACTGGAAGTAATAATTGGGCACCTGAAAACAATTTCCAAAATGCCTAAATAGAAAGCTTCATTTGCATGTAATAAAGCTAATTTAAGTTCAAGCTAGCTCGGGCTCTCTCTCTCTCTCTCTCTCTCTCTCTCTCTCTCTCTCTCTCTCTCTCTCTCTTTTCTCTCTCTGGAACTACATTGATACAGAATGGTTTTACTGGTAATGCAGGCTGATTAGAAACTCTAATTAATAGCTACCCATCACTGAATGTCTACTATGTGCCAAGTGCTTTATGTACACTCTCTTTTAATCATTATAAGAGGGAGGCATTTTTACCATTATTTTTAAACAAATGAGAACAGTGTGTTTCAGAGAAGTTCAGTAGCTTAGATGGGCTAAGTAACTTGTTCAAAGTCACCCACCTAATAAATGTCAGAGCTGGTATTCAATGCCAGGTCTTTCTGAGAATAAAGCTTACACATTTTCTACTATTCATCTAACCATTAATTGATTCCTTATTTTGTTTCAGAAAGGATTCAAAGCAGTTTAATAAAGAGAATCTCACAAAACATGAAGTTAGTGGGGAAGAATGATAGATGATAAATGGGTCCTTGACAACCTCATATTAGTAGCTCTAGAGTATTTTATAGAAGTGTCTACTCTCTTATGCTTCCATGTTAACAGAGCTTGCAACAAGTTCATTTTGATCTCAGTTCTTGCCAGGTGGATAGGAAAGAATGTTAATTTCCCTTGTTCCTTGTGGCAGTTTCTTTTGTCTCCTAGTGGCATTCAGACTGATAATCTTTATGGCCCGATTTATTTTTGTATTCTTTACAATCCCGCTCTTGAGTATACTCAAAACATGGAAATATGCAGACAGCTGATCTGAAATAAGAAGGACCAAGATAAAGAACCCACTGAATAAAGATAGGATTCCTTTAAAGTCTGTGACATTATAAAATGTTTACCGGCTTCTATAACCGTGTGGGAATGACAAGGTGGTTCCTTGATCAAGCAATGACCTAGAAGAACATGAAGGTTTAATCCAGCTTGGTAATTGACTTGCCCTGTTGTCTCTCTTGATGTTGTCAACAGTAGACTCTTAACTGTGAAGAATAATGATACATCTAATCTGTTTTGGTGCCTCAGTTTCCTTATCTGCAAACTGAAATCATATTAGGAGTAACTCAACTCAAAAAGAATGTGCAGTGTTCCAGAAATGCAAAGGGTTTAAGAATATAAAGTGCTAAAATATATTTAAGGAGCTCTAGATACAACAAAATTAAAATTATGTCCTCCTTCATAGTCGCTTATTCAATCTATACATATTTGGGCACTGAAGATCTCAAAAAAAAAAGTGAGTCAAATGGACCTGATATTTATGATATCTATCCTACCCAGTGAAATTTGATCTTGATTGAAATTGACCGAGTTAGGTATTTATTATTGATTCTACAAAAAGAAAAGAGTTTTTTTTTTTTCATGAATATTGTCCAGAAAAGGAACTAATGCCTACACAGCAAAGAAGTAAGATGAGATGGTGGGTGGAATGGAGCTGCTTTTTCTGTGTGGACACATGAGTACATCACATGTTTAATATTCTTCATGGGAAGGAAGACGAGAAGCATGTCAGAATAAGGAGAGAATTATTAATTGATCATGCCAGTAATTCTATGATCATTCTACATTAAACAATGCCAACCATCCTTTTCTTATAGTATTTTTTTTAACAATCAGAAAACACCCTGGATATATAAAACTAACTACAGAGTTAGTTGGAGAAAATGAAAATTACAATGTGATTCTACCTTATTGGCACTTACTTTTTGTAAGAAAAAAAGATGCGTAGGCAGGTCATTTCTTGTCTGAGTCAGTAATTATAGAAATTAGATCTCACTACACAGCCCCACATGCTGGCTTTGTTCCTAGACCAGCTGAGGGAGCTTCGTAATATAGCTCTTCAGTGAAGCAATAGACCTTCCTCCGGCTGGCCCACCACTGATTTGGTTTTTCCTGCTCTGATTCCTTAATTTTCAAGATTGGGCTGTGGATAGGACCTTCTAGTGACCTCTCACTGATGAGATTCTTCTCATTACCTTTTAAATTCCTTTTCAGTAGTAGCTGCCATACCTTATTCCTTAAAGTTGAGGAGGGTTTGGAGCTGGGGTCCCTGGTAGCATCTTAAAGATGCTAGAGACCCAGTTTACAATAAGAATTTTTGGGTCTCTTCCTCAATTTCTTTTTTTTTTTTTTTTTTTTTTAAAGCTGCCTTGCTGGCTGACTTAGGCTTAACTCCTTTGTTCTAATTCATTTGCTTTCCCGCTTTCTGAAAGAGAGCTTAAAAAATCTTACACTTGCAAAGCACTTCAGGCAAATGGGGGCAGGAGATACCACTGAATTAATGAAGTACTATGTTCTATGTCTATGCTTCAGTTAAAAGGTTTTCTCTGATTCTTCCTCCAAGATTGGAGTTGGCATAGTGCCTGGAACAGAGGCTGGTCTTCAGGGGAACCTTAGGCTCTCCACAGAGTCAAGTGGAAGAGTGTGGATAGATGGGGACCATTGTTTTTAAGCTAACAACCTTCTGGGATGACCTGATGCTTTTTTTTGTGGATTTTCCTTCTGGAAAGAGTTGCTTATATCTCTTATTTTACAGTTAGACTTTGGAATTCTTCACAGAATTGCATTGGCTGCCCCTCCAGCCAAATGGGAGGGAGCCTGCCTGGATTGCACACCCCCACTTGTCTACACTCATCCTATTTTTGAGAAATGAGCAGAGAAAGCAAAATCCCTCGTGGCTCTGGGATCTGGTCTGCTTTGTTATTCCTCTGCACTTTATTCCTAGGAGAGAAGCTAGTCTTTTGCATTCTTTTTTTTCTGTATTGGAAGAAGAGAACATGTTTTTCTGGTGACATAATTAGAGAAAGAGGTATAGTAGGGAAAGAAAACACCAAATAAAAAGGAATTGAATCTCTCTTAGGTAACGTTTTCAGTACTTGCAACAGTGTGAATTCAAGATGGTTCTGTACTGAGTTTGAAAGAGGAAGTTCCCATTGAGGATGGGATACGGCAACCAGTTACAGGGCTCTTGCCACCACTGTGGCGATGATTGGAGTCTGTAATTAGGAAAGCAATCAAGACTTTAGGATTAGACCTTCCACTTTAGAATAGAAGGGACCTGGTTTTATTTACCATGAGCTCAGTTTGCAGATGATCATTTTGCTGTGGTTTTTAGAGAAGACCACCTTGGGAGAAAGGCATGTAAATCTCATTTCACTGCTAGTTAAACAAATCAGTGAAAGTTGCAGGGGCGAACCCTCTCCAGAGTGAAACCCTGCAGTAATTACCAACTCTCTCCTATAAGGAGCTGGTGACACACACAGTGAATATGCGTCCTGGCTTGCTCTTTGGAGTAAAAGAACATTCATTTGAAAAACTGGTTCTCTTGTTATTGTGTCAGAAAAAGGGATTTCTAACAGAGAGATTTGACAGAAGAGACAAAAGCCCTGGTTAAATCATCAAATGCTCCTGCAGGTGTTCCAATTTTCCCTCCAGCTCTTGTACATACCAGATGAACTATGCTTGGGCCTGGTGTACATTCTCCTTCAGTTAAGATCTCTATATGTAAACATTTTTCATTGATGACATAAATTTATGTAGATATTTTGCTATGTAGAATATAACCAGTTGTTTAATTCAGAGGATGAGTTTCTTTCCCATTTCATTTAATAGGCAATGAACATTCATTATAATATTTCACTTTCATTGAGGCTGATTTGTGGGATTTCTGAGTTTGTCATTGACAACCACACTATTCAGATTGACTATTGGATTGTGGAGCAAGGAATCATCGCTCTAGTCTTTTCCCTATTCTTAGCAGTAGGCTACCTGTAATGATACTGAGAACCCTGTGCCTTGATCTAATCCAAGACATGGTTTTAGCCAGCATTCTTTTTGTTGCAAGGAAAAAAAACCCCTATTCAAACTAGCTCAAGTAGTAAATAAGCTTGCAAGACAATATAATGACATCTCTGAGGAAAAAAAAAAGAAATATAGTCTTGCTCAAAGGAAGCAAAGAACTGTCATTCAGTTACTCTTATTACCTGTAAGGTTGAAGGTCTCATTTCTACTCCCTGCACAGGATAAGCATGCAGTCCATTTTGCTTTTTTTTCAGTCTGTCTTTTTGTGTATACTCATCAGCATGCACACAACCTTTCAGTTGAGTGCTTACTGACAAGTTATTATTTATTTTAGACCAAATAGGGGGAAAAAAAGGAAGAAAATCAGGAAGGAGAAGGAAGGGATGGAGGAGGGGAGAGAAAGAGAAATAAGGAATCTGGTGAGCTGTTAGTCAGACAATGAATTTTCTTCTCTAGTTAGGGAGGGTAGACTAGTTAGGTTAGATTGGGTTAGGCTAGTAACAAACTTACAAATCTGAGATCAGGTATTATTTCCTTCTTATGTTGACAATTGTGAATTGTCTAAGAGGCTGCAAACATTGTAGTCACTCAAGGACACCCAGACTGATAGATTGGCCACCATTCTGAACATTCTGGACACCACGCCTGATGGAAAAGACAGCTTTGAGTGATCTTGCTTTGCAATAAAAATACTTGTTCCAAATGAAACATACCCCTTCCTGCTCACGATACATGGACTAAGAGTCATTTCATTCTCCCTCCCTCCAACCATATGTTTACAAGGGCACTCATGAAATATTTGGTGAAGAGCAATTGATACCATGCTTTAGGAAAAGGGACTTATCTTATGAACTCTTGGCATTCATATAACCATAAAAATATTTAGCACCCTCTCTTTCCACCAGTGTTCTTAATCTTGAAATGGGTTTGGTAGGAATGGTATATGCAAAGTTATTTCTGTGGAGAGAATTATAATAAAGACAATTATGAACCTATTATATGCCAGCCTATTTAGATTATCTAAGTATTAATTACATAGGTTATCTCTAATTGTAAGAATCAGGAGGTTGGCAATATTATCTCAATATTGACTAACTGAGGATGGTAATATCAACACAAGATTGACTAATTGAGAATGGTAATATTGATTCTAAATCTCAAGTTTGTGTTGTTCACATTGACTCTGAAGGGTAGTTTGAAACTTAAGTATCTTGCCTTATTGATTTATAATGGAAAAAAAAGTGTCAGTGCTTAAGAAACCAAGGGAAGGCTGCTGATCATTCTAATGCTTCATAAAGCAGAAGATAGATTTGTTTTGTCTTGAAAGCTTTTGAACAATCTCTCTTTCCTAACCTGTGGCTGGAGAAGCTATTTGAGACCAGGAAAGAAAAAAACATGTTTTAAACTACATTCTTGGGAATTTCTGAAATGGAGCAAGAGAACAGGAACATTAATGTTGTCTTTATAGTCCTGCCCATTGGAAGTTGGAAACACTCTGTCCCATGCTTTACTTGGCACTAGCACTCTTTCTGCTTCTGATTCCCTTCCCAAGACCCTCTCAATTTGGCTTCCACTCTTGGGAGCACATGAAGCCCTTTACTAACAAGCTATATTTTGCAAAGGAACTGTCGGGACTTCACTGATCTGATTTTGCAATCAAATCTCTGCACAGTCAGTCAACAGGTGTCTTACCCTTTCCATGTACAGGAAAGGCCAATGTCTGTCATGTAGTAGGTGAAAATGAAATTGGTTGAAATTATAAATATTCCAGAATGTACTTGACTTGAGACAGTTAAAGCACTCCAGGTGGAGAAGGAAATACTCTCTGCATTTACATCATTTATGTGCTTTAAATCGTTTACATGACTTTTGGGGGGCTTTTCTGTGTGGGTTAAATGGTTTCCTTGTGAATTCATATGTGTAATTCTGATTACTCTGTATGGCGAGGTGATCAGCACCTCACCAGGGTAATTTTTCCTGCGAAGGCGTAGATAAGCCACCTGAGAAAACAAAGTCTGAAGTAATAAAAGACAGTCACAATTATAGTTTTAAGGGACCACCTGATAGATTATTCCAGTCCTGGTAGGAGCTGGAACAGAACAATTAGAAAAAGGCTCCAGTGGCTTATTTAATGGGCTACATCAAAGGCAGGGACAAGGTTTCAGGGGTGGAGTCTTCATGGTGTCTTGCAGTCATCAAGTTGATTGGCATCTTGGCAGGCCACGCCCATCGCCCGGGCTGTGTGAGACCTGGCAGCTCTGAAAAGAAATTCACAAGTATCTGGGCGGTCTTAACCAGCAGGATTGCAACTGGAAGTTCCCAGATTTTCCTATTCAGTGGCTATAATGCCGGTTTGGTACACGCATAGTCCACGGATGGCTCTTCACAACTCTGATTGGTTAACAAGTCTCTACTCAAGAAAAATATAGCCTTGTTACTTTGTTGCTTACTGTTCAATTTTTAATTTAAAGTTTAATTTCTATTGAAGTAATATATATAAACACAGCCTATAAATACAGGAATAAATAATTTTAAAATTTGAAACAATAATGTCAACCTTATAACAAAAATTCTGGCTAATCCCTACCCAATTCTTCCTCAATTCTCACTCTGCAAAGCCATCTGCTTCTAATTCTTTTAGCTTTTTCCCCTTTTACCTTTATTTAAAAAATAACATCCTAAACTGCTATTTCTTGATTTTCAATTTTTGAATATAAACTATTTTGAAAGATGAGACGTTAGCTCTCTTAACTTTCAACCTACTCTGCTCCCTGTCCCCCACCCTGCCATACTTGACTCTCCCAACATATCATCCTTTTGGGTTAAAACAAAATTCAGTGTTACAACTAAATGAATGAGTTTTGCAACTAAGTAATGTTGTTAACTGTAATTATTTCTTAGAGTTAATAATTGCCTCTCTCTTTTAACTGACTTTTAGATAAGTTCTCCAACTTTCTGGGAAATACAAAAGTTCCTTCAATTTAAACAAATATGACTTTCTGCTTTCTTTTACCCCTCTCTCCCTTCCTTCTCTCACATCTTTCCATCTTTCTTTCTTCTTGGATGCATCCTTTAGAGACTTCTGCCCTTTTGCCTCACTCTTGAACGAATTGCTGTCTAGGCCCATTGTTTTCCTTTATTAACCCTCAAGAGAGGCCTTTGTTTCTCTACTTTGTTGAATTTTTAATTCTCTGGATCTCATATCCTTTTATTGATTTTACTCTCATTTTTACTGCCTTTTGGCCATCTGAAAACGGTGATAAGAATTAAAATTGTTCCAGTGCTTTTCATATTTTTATTTTTCTTCTCAAAAATGTTCATGAATTTGGCTGGGTATGGAATTCTAGGTAGGAAAACAGCTTCCTGAGAACCGTGAAGACATTTCTCTATTGTTCAGTGACTACTGAGAAGATAACGTTTTGGATTCCCAAGCATTTTTATATGACTTGCTTTTTTCTCTCTGTAAACTTTTATCCTATCCTACTTCATTTTTATGGTCACAATTTCATTCTCCAGCTCTTTTGTGGCGGTAGAACCTTTCTTTTGTTGCAGCATTCTTTTCTTGTTTCATGGCATCACTATCTTCTTATATCTTTTTGAGGAATTCACTTCTTTTCTTTCTTTCTTTCTTTTTTTGGATGGTAAATCATTTTTTAAATGTTTCAAAAAATAAATTTGTTTTAATTAATTAAATTGAATACATGACAGTAGAATACATTCATGCACTTTGATGTATTATACATAGATGGGATATAATTTCTCATTTTTTTGAGTGTACATGTTGTAAAATCACATTGGTCATGCAGTCACATGCATTCATAGAGCAATAATGTCTGTTTCGTTCTACTATCCTTCTTATCCCCACACGAGGCATTCATCCCTTAAAATGCTCGTGTATTTTTATTTTCAGTAGGCACTATACACACATGACAAACCATTCAAACAATAAGAAGAGTACTCAGTGAAAAAAAGGTCTTCCTTCCTTTCATGACACCTTCTGTCCTGTTTTGCTCCATCAAGGTATTCCCTTTGAGGCTAGTAAATATTCTTTACAAGAATTCAATCTTCCTGGGGGGAGGTGTATATGCCTTGGCTATCAGTTTTCTGGGATCCATGTGGGCAAACGTTCTAGAAGTTTCCATTGTTAGGGGTTCAACAATCTGGTAGTCTCTTTTCATTATGCTGCCTCACTCCCACTTTGACTTGTGCAATTTTATTTTATTTTTTCCAGTACCAGAGATTGAACCCAGGGGTGCTTAACCACTGAGCCACATTCCCAGCCTGTTTTTAAAATCTTGAGACAGGATCTTACTAAGTTGCTCAGGGCCTCTCTAAGTTGCTGAGGCTGTCTTTGAACTCGCCATCCTCCTGCCTCAGCCTCCCTAGCCACTGAGATTATAGGCATGCACTATGCACCCAGCTAGTTGGGCAAACTTCAGAGACTCCCTCATATAGCTGCTTGGGGAAGGGATGTTCAAAGGTCTTCTCTGAAATGGAGGAAGAGTGGTACATGACTGGGAAGGGGATCTGGGATTGCTTCTTAGAGACTGTTCAGTTCATCTCCCTGTTTTCAGCTTATACTTTAGAGGAAACTGTTTTCTGCCATTTCTGAGTCTTTCTGCGGTTTTGCAGCTTTTTTTCATAGTGAATTTCAGGTGTCTGATTTTGGTACTACTTTCAGATATTTAGCAGTCCATTGCAACCTAGAGAAAAGCCTTTCTTAAGTTCTCATCCAAATCAAAGCTGCTCTCTTTCTCTGCTTAGTGAATCAGTAGCCAGCAGTGAGCTAGCAGGTCTGGTGAATGATTATTTTACTTTCCTGGTTTCTGTCTCTCTTCTGCCTGCTTCAGGTTCCTTCAGAGAGAGGAAGAAAAAGACAGGAGTAGAGGTTGAAAGTCCTTTTAACTCAATACAAACTGTTGGTTCTCTCTCGGGGATGGAAAATCCTTTGTCATGGAAGGAGTCCACGTGTTTCCTATGTCTTGTGGGCCACCACTGTAGGTGTGTTGGAGTTTTCCATGAAGGGAACTTGACAGTATATCTCTCCTCTCCTACGGATTCCACAGTCCTCCAGCTCTCCCTGAATTCTACTCTCACAGCCTCTTTCTGCTGGTATCTCATGGTCATCTTGTGTAATGTTTTCCTGTTTTCTCCACCCCCATCTATCTTCCTCAGTGTCAACCTAGTCCATGTGAACATAGCATGAGCCCACTAACCCATGCATTCTTCACCCAACCAGCATAACCACTCTGACCAGTATTAACCTGTCTTTATTTTTCCAAATGACACCAGACACCAGGATCTATGCCCTAAAATTCCAGAAAAAGTCCAAGAGCCCTGTCTCTCTCTGTGCCAGTAATAATATAGGGCTGATCCATGAGTTTCTGTTTCTCAGCAAAAATATTGCTTGAGAATATTCTAGACAGCATCTTTTCTCAATCTTCTGAGTTGTTCTCTTGGGGACCCTTATTTAGCTTGAGGAAAAGGGAGAAAAGGGGAAATATAAATTTGTTATTGGTGCATAAATGCATTACAAAGTCTTCACCTGGAGAAATCGCTGTGGGTCTCTCTTCTTCTTTAATATTTATTTTTTGGTTTTCAGCGGACACAACATCTTTGTTTGTATGTGGTGCTGAGGATCGAACCCGGGCCGCACGCATGCCAGGCGAGCGCGCTACCGCTTGAGCCACATCCCAGCCCCTAGGTAGTTCTCTTTTTTAAACCACTGGGGATAAATGTAGCTTAATGATAAGTAGTTTGGTTATCAAATTCACTAACCAAATAACGTGCTTACAGGTCCTATCTGTGTTTGTCCACACCTTCTTTCTTTATATTTTGTTGCAATTTGAGATATATTTTTTTGTCCTTTCTACTCTGCAGTGTACTACCACAAGGAAAGCTGATTTCCACAGATTCCATAACTTGGATTTCCTAGCAGCTGATTTCTATCTTACAGTTGGATTTAGCCAAGAAAAGATCAGTGGGAGGATGGTAGGAGAGAATGATCAGAGAACATACTTCTGTTTCTTCCTATTATGTCTCCTATTGCTGCAGCTTCTACCACGTGGTCCCTCCTTCTCAGCATTGGGTCTCCCTGAGCCCCTGGAATATTATCTCCTCTTCCTTCAGTACCAGTAATGGTAATAGAGTCCCATTACTGACATCTCACCACCCTTTTTATTGTCTCCTTAACCCTGTCCAAATATATCCAATTTCTTGCTTCATAGGAGATTTTCATTTGATTTATTTGGAGCTAATATATTTCCCACCAGGGTCCTAAAGCATACAACAGGAAATCTTAGTATTACAGAAAATAGAAGTATAGTTTTAGAATTTAAAATAACACTTTGTCACTAATTGAGAAAGAATTGCATTGCAGGAAGGGAATATGGAAATAATCAAGGGCCAGATGCCAGTAACCACCACATCTTAGTTCCAGAATGTATCAAAACAAAAGTGTTATTATATACATATATAGCACATATTGTTGCCTCACTGAGGGAAAAGTAGAATATATAATTACAAATAAAATCTTTCTTAATTTGCAGAGGAAAGTGGTCACAATGTCTGTTTTGTGTTTATCATTTTGTTGAGACTAACTTTTTGGTTCACTCATCTATCTTATTATATAGAAGGACTGATGTGTTCCTATTTTTTTTTCTCAGTTTGAAGGAATAGAAACCCACCCCCACCATCTCCTGTTCCAAAAGCAAAGCCCATATTCCATAGAGGTTCAGGAAATGAATCTTCTGTCTTAAATTCTGTCTACTTCTGAAAATTTCCCCACTATTTTGAATATTTGCAGGCAGAAAAAGAAAAGGAAAAAAAAATCAATCTGGTGTATCATTCTTGAGATGGGGAAAGTGAGGAGGAGAAACAAGACCAGCCACCTGTTAAATGGCTGCAATTCTGTGACATTCCTGATGGATCTTGAGAAAAATGCTGTGTGTGAGCTGATCTACCCTATTGTCCCCAAAGGATAAAGCTGTAATAACTTCAACAGGTGTTCAGCAGCTTTTGCCAAAAGGAAAAATAATTAGATAGTGTGGGCAAAATTTTAGAAGTCACATACAAATCATCTTGTCTATTTGATAGATGCTCTGAGCATATGCCCTTGGAGAAATTGGTTTATTTTCAAAAGACTAAATTAATTGTGAAGTTGTGATATGACATGGCATGCTCAGTTTATTCAAATACACAAGTTCATATAACTTCAAAGGAAAGAAATATACATAATCATGTTCATTGATGGCTTCCCTTAGGTTTCAAATTAAGTAAATGTACATAAACTATCGAGAATTTTTTTTTTTGTTAGTGAATTTGGTAAGAGGAGGTATGCGGGCATTAAAAATTCCCTGCCATTTATACTTAAACTTATCACAGGTATGGTTGATTTTACTTGGTCTGCCCATGCACCTAGCACATAGGAGGTACTCCCAAATACTTACAAATACTTATTAGTCCATTTTTAATGGAACTCCAGTGGTTAATTTTCATCAATGTCCTCATAAAAGTAACTTCTATTTAAATAACTGTGTTCAGGAAAGAAGAATAGCTTTTCCAAAAATTTGCTTGAGGGCATCTAATTTCAATTGCTTTCTTGCTGACTACTTCAAAGATCTACATAAATGTGCCATATTTACTTATTTATTGTCAAGTTATTTTAGTGAGGAGACTCTTGGCAAGTAGTCAGTGAATTTAATAGTTCAGATGCTTCTGATTAGCAGATATTTTATGGTTTTTAGCCTGGTGTATAGATTTATAAAATTTCCTAACATCTATCTGCTAAATGTTCCTTATTTATTCAAAAAGTACATGTATTAGGAACTTAATATATGCCAGGCATACTTGGCTACACATTTGTGTTAGAAACAAAGGTCAAGAAGATAGATTTATGTTTTCATGGGGTCTAAAACTATGTGTGTGTGTGTGTATGTGTGTGTGTGTGTGTGTGTGTGTGTGTGTGTGTGTGTGTGTATGTGTAACGGCAGGGACATAGACCAATAAAATTAACATGGAATTACATTGCAATGTGATAATAACAGCTAAGGTGAAGAGCAGATTTCTAGGTGCCAACTTGGCCCTTGAGGATTAGGGAAGCCTGACTTCAAGAAGCCATGTTTGAACTTACAGTGGGGGAGGGATGGAGTTGACCAGGTAAGAAGGTAGTGTCAGGGACAATGTTTCAGGCAGAGAAAATTCTACATACAAATTCAGGAATCTGAGGGTGTCTGAAATATAGTTATCAGCTAAGTAAGAAATAAAATTTTTCTGCTATAGTAAAATTCCCACTCTTATTGACAAAAATATTGGCAATAATATTGACAGTATTTATTGATCTAAAAGTCAGTGTGACTTTTAGAACTTCTTGCAACACTTATTGAATATTTATCATGTTTCAGGTAGGTGCTATGTTTCGATAAGTATTGTTTTATTAAATTCTCACAGTAGATACACAAGGCAGGCTTCATGCTCTCTTTATCTCAAACATAGGGAGAGTCACAGTCAGAGATATTAGGAGAAAGGCCAGACACTGATTAATTGTGTATCCTGGACCCAGGCAGGTTTCTCTCACTCTAAAGTCTGTGCTCCTAATCACTGTGCTTATGATCTGTCTGAGTCTGGGAATTAATAAAGGAACTTAAGCAAGCACATAATTCACGTAACAGTTCATACATAAAGAATCTAAATTTTAAAAAGGAGAAGAATCTAGGTTATTTTCAAATGTGCTTTTCTACCCATCTGATAATTCTATCCCATTGTTATAAGTAAATGCAGATTTAATTCAAATCCTGAGTGCAAACACATTCACAAGTAATGCAAAGAGTGTGGACATAATACGTAGTTTTCAAGTCAGAGGAAACATTAGCAAAGCCATAGAAATCAAGTATGAATTATTAGGGCTGTATGTAACAACTAAAGAAAAACTAATATATTGTCTTAGATTTCCTAGAGAAGCCTCTATGAACTGCAGTTATTTGAAACGAGCCGGATACTAAAAGGCCACGCCTGGTGTTATTTTCAACATTACAGGCAAACCTTGGCTTCTGTGTGTTTGACATCTCAAATCCCCTATAAGTTCCTCACTGTGATCCAGCTTGGTCTGTTTACCAAATCTAAATCTCTGGAAAATTTGTTCCTGCAGAAGATCTAGAAAAGATGATTTATTTTTGGGCCGCACATTTGTCATTCACCTCCAACCGTTCCTTCCCAGGGTCTTGCTGAGGTTTCCATCATCGGGTCTGACACCTCTGGGAATATCCCTCCTCCTTTTTTGTTCCAGGTTCACTTTCTTTCTGTCCTTCCCATTAACTCCTTTATCTCTCTCCATAATTCTGGTTTATCGTTCATCCTTTCATATAACTATCGCTGGCATCTATCTTTCCGATTCCATCTCCTTCCACCTCATTTTGCTTTGGTTTCCCCTCATTTCAAACTTTCCCTTTGCTCTTCACCTTGAGAAAGTAATGATCTGTACAGATTTGCAGCCGGCGTTATCTAATTCCTTGTCTCCTTACCTCCTTCCTCTTGCACAGTCTGGCTGAGGCAGACAGATTCTCATCTCTGTTCTCCCCCTCTTGATCCCCTCCCCAGCTGTATTATTTCTTGCATGGTTTTATCGCTTTGGAGGAGGCTGAAAAGATTGCCAGGTGACCCACAAGACCTGACCGGTGGTCATTAGTTTCTCAGCACCCAAGGGGTAGTATTTAAATTTGATGGGGTGTGAAGTCTTATTTTGGATACTGTACAACTCCATTGTCTTAGAAAATCTCTTTGGGAGAGAGTGGACATTGAAATCTTTCAGCTATGCAATGCTATGTTCCTTCTGTAACTTCTTGTCTTTGTATATCTCAAATAAATATCCCAAATTAGGTTTGAGGTTAATAAACAATGATGTACATGTATTCTTATTAAAATATTAAAAATGTTTCTTGTAAAATAATTTGTGTTCACACTTGGTACAGTGGCACATGCTTGTAATCCCAGTGTTGCAGGAGGCTGAGGGAGGAGGATTGCAAGTTTAAGGCCAGCCTCAGACAGCAACTTAGTGAGACCTTAAAAAATTTAGCAAGACCCTGTCTCAAAATTTTTTTTAAAAAATTGTGCCCATTAAAAATGGTAAAAGAAAAAAATGGTAAAAAATTTTCTGAATTCCTCATTGCAACCATTGTCTATTTATTATTTTTATTCACTTTCAGATTTTTAAAAATTCTGTTATTTCTTTTGATTTCTGACTATTGCATATTTGTAAACATTATGTATGCAATTTGTATTTTGTCCACTTAGTATATAATGAATGGTTGAATTGTTTTTTTCATAGTCTACCATGGTTATGCTTTATAACTTATTTAATTTTATAGTGCTGGGGATTGAACCCAGGACCTTGTATTTTAGGCAAGTGCTGTACCACTCAGCTATACTCCAATCCAGTTATAACTAAAAACTGAATAATATTTTTTGGCATGTCTGAAGTATAATTTATTCAATCATTTGCCAACTTTTTAACACATGAGATTTCCCTGGCCTAAGTGCATAAAGACCAACTTTATGTCATCTTTGAGTGACTTTCCATGTGACCCTCTTAGATGCTGCCTCTGGGTCCTATGTGAGTGGTAACTCAGAGAATATAAGGCATGAAACAGAGAAAACAGTCCCCAGGCTGTGGCAAGCCTCCTTCCACAAATCTCTGTACCAATATGGTACCCAGAACAAAGTCAGAAAATGCCTGGGATTAACTGGGATGAGGAGTAGTGGGGAAAAGCAGTTAACGACATATAGACTGGCAGGCATAAGTCCTTAGAGGAAAGTTATTGACATCCCTTTCAACACAAATAAGGAATGTTACATGGGTACCTACAGGGAGGGTGAGTGTTTTGGTTGGATGTTTGTTGAAAGAATAGGGTAGTAAAAAAACTCACTAGAATCAGTTTGCTTTTAGGTATGTGTTAGGACTGCAAATATCAGAAAACAAAATTAAACCAACTTAAATAAATATTGTCTCACCTGTTGGAACATTGGGGGTGTGGGGATGGGGAGCTTCAGACAGGCTACAGCCAGAAGTTCTGGGCGATTCTCTTTAGTGGTTCTGCTATTCCTGCCTCTGTATGTCACCTTCATCTTCAGGCTGGCTTCATTTATGGGCAAAAATAACCCAAGTGGCTTTAAGCCTCACAGTTCCATTTCATGACTTCCACAGACAGTGAAAACTTACTTTTCTGGTTTTTTTTTTTGATGAAAAGTGAGAAAAGTTATTTCTCAAGAGTTCTACCTAAATCTTTCTATGTATTTCAGTGGTTTAAATTAGATTGCATGTCCAATTCTGTACAGATCCTGTGGCCAGGACAATATCACAAGCTGATTGGTTTATGTCTGTGTTCCTGACCCAATCCACTGTGACGGAAGTGTTAAAAGTAACCACCATTAAGTCAATCTGGTTTGCTCCAGGACTAGGGATGTATGTAGTTTGTGCCTCTTTATATATATGGAGTTCACCGGGTGAGAGATGGTGGCAGGAAGAAAAATCAGACCATTATTAGGAAAAAAAAATTGATGCTATAAAGTTTAATCCATAGTAATTGTCAGTCTGGAACTTGTGTCTAGTTTAGGGTTTGAAAAATGTTAAAATCTTAGGAAATGTTCACACAATTGGAATAGATAACACATCCAATGTAAACTGTGATAAAAATTGGTGTTATTAAATAAATCTTGATGAGGATATGGGGAAAAGGGTACACTCGTGTATTGTTGGTGGGACTGCAAATTAGTGCAACCAGTCTGGAAAACAGTATGCAGATTTCTCAACAAACTAGGAATGGAACCACCATTTAACCCATTTATCCAACTCGTTGGTATATATCCAGAGGAGTTAAAATCCACATACTAAAGTGATGCAGCCACATCAATGTTTATAAGAGCATAATTCATAATAGCTAAACTATGAAACCAACTTATATGCCCAGTAACAGATGAATGGATAAAGAAATTGTGGTATATATGCACAATGGAATATTACTCAGCCATAAAGAAGAATTACTGTATGACATTTGCTGATATATATGGGTGGATCTGGAGACTGTCATTCTAAATGAAAAAAAAATCCACCCCCAAAACAAAGGCTGAATGTTCTCTCTGACATGTGGATGCTAACCCACAATGAGAGGAGTGGGGAGCATAGAAGTTTAATGGATTAGACAAAGGAGAATAAAATGAATAGAAGGAGAATAGGAATAGGAAAAACAGAGGAGTGAATCTGACATAACTTTCCTATGTTCATATATGAATATACCACAGTGAATCTCAACATCACTTACATCCACAAGACTGGGATCCTAATTAGCATAAGATATATTCCAGGCTTGTATAAATATATCAAAATAGATTCTACCATCATGTATAACTAAAAAGAACAAATAAAAAAATTTGTTGTTGATTAATTTAGGAGAAATATGTTAAGGGAATATTTTGAGTATATACTTCTGGAAGCCTGTTTCCTGGGTTTTCAAATCTCATTTCTTTTACTTACTAGTTTTGTGATCTCAAACACTGTTACTTTATTTCCCTATGCATTTGAATTTCCTTTTCTGTAAATGGGATCATGAATATATCTATAGCACAGGGTTGCTGTGAGGATTAGAGGAGCTAATACATATAAAACTTTGATAACAGAATATAGTAAAGGATAACACTTGACAGTTATTTTCAATACTTTTTTAAATTTCATTTTATACTCTGACTCAAAATTCTCTCCCTGTCCATTTTATCCGTTATTTGTATTTTATATTTTCATACATGATTATTTGAAAACAGTTTCATGTCTCCCATAATTTGATACAAAATCAGTTTTTCAAACTATCCAAGAAATATACATGTTTGGTGAGATGTACTTGACTTTGTGTGCTCTCTCTGCCTCTCCCTTTCTGTGTGTGTGTGAGTGAGAGAGAGGGAGGAGCATATGTTGATAGAGCTCATCAATATTTTTTAAAACTTTATTCAGTTTTATGTGCTTTTTAAATTATAAGGACAATATATATTGATGGCTGTCATCTATGCCTTCTACTCCTCAGAGGTGGATGAACCCTTCTTGAGATGTGATTTTTGATGTTGAGACTGATGATGTCACACAGGCCTAAGAATACATGACAAGGTATATCACTCACATCACAGGGCTTTCTTCAGGGATCAGTGTAGAGAGAGACAGCTTGAGAGAGTAGAGAAGAGTCTTGGCCAATTGTTATTATGGTTAGGGAATGTATTAGACAGTTTTTCCTTGCTGATTCCCAATTTCCCAACAGGAACAACATAGAGGAGGAAAAATTTATTTTGGTTCATGGTTTCAGAGGTTTAGTTCTCAGTGGGCTGACTTTATTACTTTGAGCCCAAGATAGGGCAGAATACCTTGGTTTGAAGGGTGTGATAGAAAGTGCAGTCTATTCACGTAGGCCAAGAAGCAGAGCGTATGGGAAAAAGGCTAAAGGGAAGATGAACTCTTCCAGGGCACATCTCCAGTGACCCTAATTCCTTCAGCCACACCCCACTTGCCTGGAGTTACCACCCAGTTGGTCCATGCAAACTAGAATGGACTGATGAGGTCACAGCTCTCATAATCGAATCCTTTTACCTCTTCCATTAACACGAGAGCTTTTGTGGGGACTTCTCCTATCTAAACTGTTACAGGGGATGAATGTAAGGTAAGTGTTCTTGCCCATGGACAATGGATTGTATGGTTTGCACCTCCATCAACAGTAAAGGACAGGAACCCCACTCCATTCCCAACTCTCCACTTTTTGAGCTTTCTTATCAGCTTACCCAGATGAAGAGAAAGAGTGGATGAAGACATTTAGAAGCTTTCAGCAGCCCAAACATCATCAATGGAGTCAGACAACTGTCGAAAACATGGAAGATAGAGAAAGCATAAAGCAGAAGTTAAAATCTTCAGTAATCATCCTTTTTAAAAAAAATTATTCCTGGTAATTTTAAAGGACCAGACTTGATTTTTTTTTTTAGCCATTCTTTACCATTGTAAACCATTTGAAGCCTCATATTGTGTGTATTGAATCAAAGAGAAGAGGCTCTTTGGGTTATAAATCTTCTGTAAAAACCAAATTGTCTTCTGAGCTTTCCTCTTTCCAACTGCAAGTCATTTAAGGTTATCCGTAGTGATGTTTAACAGATAACTTCAGCCAAATGACTAGATAACTTCTGTTCATTTCATGTGAGTCTGTTGCCAGACAGTCAACATCATTCAGCCAGACAAAACCCTTACAAAAATGATCTGAAGTGTTTGTATTCCTTTTAGCCTTATTGATTGCCCATTTAAATTCAGAGTTATTAGTTTGATTTCATATATCTATTTTTGTTTTGTATATCATCCTTTATTTTTTGAAGAGAGCTGTGTTGAATCTGGGTCAAACAGACTCTAGAGGACCCTAAATATAGTCTAGCTTAGAGTAATGATTTCTTTTCTCTTCTTCATGCAAAAGATTATACGAGAAGTAGATATTTGAAGCTCCTTGGTCCAGAAAATGTAAGTTATTATTAAAAAAAAATAACAGTTTTTCTCTTGGCACAAACACAAGACATATTATTTAAGTACTTATTTTGCTTTTGTGTTAAAGGTAAATGATACATTAATTGGACCAGAAAAATTCTTAAACCTGTTCTAACTGCATTATATAGTTTTAAAAAGTGAAATGAAACCTCTATGCTCAGATATTCTGGTAATAGACCTAACAGTTTTGCAATAAGCCAGATGGAGTTCATAAATATTCCATCCATTGAAAATGCTGCCATAAAATTATAGTCGAGAGCACAACAATGACTAACGTATAGTCTCCAATTCAAGAAACTTTCACTTTAGTGGAGATGGCAGACAATGCAGAGTCAAGGACCTTGGAGTGTGGTGTTAGGACAGAACACACCAGCACCACACTCTCAAGATTCCATGGTCTTCACTTTTCCTTTAAGTGTGTGTGACTTGGATCTCTGGACCTCAGTCAGTTTGATTATGCATAATTTATAATTTTTAAGAATTAAATGAAAAAGTACAAATACACAGAGTACCTGGCAATAATGCTATGCATAGTAAGTGCTTAGTGAGTAATAGCTTTTATTATTTGTAGTCTTGAAGTCATGATCATTGTACAACCATACATCCTAAAAGCCTTCACAGATATTATTACTATGTCACTTACTCTCTTACTGCAAACCCTTGAGTGATTTCTTATTATATAATAAAAACCATAATACTTCTTTGAGGTTCTAAACAATCTGTCCTCCAAGCCCCACCCCCTTTTTTAATCAGTGTGCATCTTATCATCTATTACTTTACCTAGCACGCCCCATATTTGTCCATCCTTCCATACTTATTATTTAATAATAGAGACTAATACTTATTGTGCACCTATTATATAACAGGTATTATTACATCAAGCACTTTATATGAATATATTTAGTCTCAACAGTGAACCCAAGATTTTTTCTTATTATCTTCATTGGCCAATGAGAAACTGGCCTGAGTTTCATAATAGCTCTTTAGACGGTATTAGAATTCTAACTGTTAATTCATTCAGCTAATTCTTAACTGTTGTACTCTTCTGCCTCTACATGGCCTGTCTGATGAGATCCACTCCTCCTTCATAGCCTTCTTGAAATTTCAACTTCTGTAAGGATCTTCCTCCTTTAGTTACAGTTAACCTTTCCATCCAATAGGTACTCAGAGCTTGAATTTAAACCTTTGTTAATACTTTCTATTTTTGTTCTCTGTGTAAATATCTCCTGAAGGCCATTATCACAAACCAAGAGTGGGTGCAGTGTCTTATTTGACTTTGGGTTCCTTGAAGAACCACACAATGTGCTGTGCTTTACTTCAGAGGTACTCAATGGATGCCCAGGAAGTTAAATGAAATTATACTGACACTGTTTATCTGAGCTCTGGAAATATTTTGTTATCCATGCTAAAGTGTCTTTGATGAGTGTGACTCAGAGAGGAGATAGAAAGCTTGTGGAATTAAAAGGTAATATGGTACCCTTTATGTTAAGGACAACACTTGCTGTTCGTAAGTGGGTATCTGAAATTTAGTTTATGATTCAATTACCTCAGAAGTCTTCATAGAAACTTTCTAGTTTCAGTAGTCCATATGTGGACAGTCAGTTATATTATCTTTGCTAAACTGGACTGTATGGCTAGACTATAAGCTTTGAGAAGCAGAGACATACTTGTCCTGAATCCCTGATTACTATGAATCCCCAATTTTTAAAACTGTGTCTGGATAGAAAGTGCTCAATTAGATCAATGTGATTGACGTTAGCTTAATGTTGAGCTTCCTTCATTTTTTTTAAGGAAACGGGTGGACTATCAGTAAATAAGTCAAATGATGAATCAAACAAGGATGATTGTCTTAAATATAACATTTAACCAGTAATTTCCTTCCAAGCTAGAATAATAAATTGTTTTAATTCTCAATCTATACACTCAATTTTGGTTTTGTGCTTTTTTTTAAAAATTTACAAATGAAAAACAAACCCGAATAAAACATATTCATTTATTTTCACAGTTGTAACCACTCTTGATTTTGTGACTGTAATGACTGTATCTTGCTCCTTCCCTGTCTCCTATCTGTACTCTTCTGTGCAGTTTCTGGAGCTGACCTCTCAGTGTAAATCCTTATCTGAAACCCACACTTCACCACCATCTTCCTTTAGAGTGTGTGTAGCAGGGCCATTTCTAGCTGTGGAACTGACAGAATCCTAAGAGATAACCAGATGCATCAGTCACTTCCCAGGGTTTATAAAAATAGGGTTCTGACCAGGACTTTGCCAGGGGCCCCAAATGATCAGGAGAGCATAAGACTAATAAGTCATTTTAATGTATTTCAGGATGGAGATAAAATACCTATCATGGAAAATACCTTTTGTTCTAGGATTTATGAGTAGCCTGATTGTCTTTCTGATGAAACAATAATGCTGTGATTCAAAATTCCATTCCCTTGATGGAGGGATGATTGTTATCGGTTCCCTGGGGAAGGTTTTACCACCTCAAGTTGGGGAGTGGGGGAGGGAGGAGAAACAAGGCAGGGGGCAGTGAGTGGAAAAGAAAGGGAAGATGAAGTTCTCTTTAAAATTTTTTTTAATTCTTTTTAGATATACATGACAATAGAATGTATTTTTGCGTATTATACATACATGGAGTATAACTTATTCTAACTAAAATCCTATTCTTGTGGTTATACATGATGTGGAATTTCACTGGTGGGTATTCATATTTGAACATAGGAAAGTTATGTCTGATTCATTCTACTGATCTGCAAATACTTGTTCTCCTTTACTTTGTTATCTCAGTTTTTGTGAGTGTTCATAAATAAACAATTTTACTAAAATATTTGACAAAGTACATTAATACAGTGAGTTCATTGGAAATACCAGGAAATATGAAATAGTAAAATGATGTCTCTCCTTGCCCTTTTAATTCTATGCGTGCTTCCCTGGCACATGGCCAAATGAGCCTGGAGCACATTCTCTTGGAAGCCATCTTGTGGGAGCTTGTGGATTTTCATTTTCCAGCTAGACAAGGTCATAGGAGCTGAAAGTGAAAAGAGACCTCCTTCCAAGTCACTGCAAGACCCTCTGGAGTCCTTGATAGCAAAGCAGTAGTTCTAGAAAGTGGATTTGTTTTCAAGGTAAATGCTCCAGGAGTCATTAAGTTTCTGTTTCCAAACTTTGCCATGAAGTGATCTTTTCCCCTCCCAAAACCTTTATTACTCATACTGTTATCAGCTATAATCAGGTTAAGTTAGACATTCCCATTTTGTAATGCTCAGAAAAGCCTGTCATTTCCTAAATGCTCTGCAACAAAAACTACTTTCTATGCCAAACAATATGTGATGGAAAGCTTCCTTCTAAGATCCAAAGACTTTACTGCCTTAATGAAGAAGGTGCACATGCTCTGTCCAAGTTGGAGTTACTGGATTCAGACCTTATAGATTTCTTTGTAATTTTTAAAAATCTTCTTATTTGTTTAGCTAATTTTGCATTTTCTTTTCCTTTTCACTGTGCTCAAGAGTACCCATGCATTTATTCAATTTTCTGAGAGAAGATGGTTTTTGAAAATGATTCCGAACATAAACTGATGTACTGGATACACACACCTTAAAGATTTTCATTGTCTTCTCCACCTCCCCCCCCGATTCTTGGTGTCACGTTGCCTTTAACAGAGAAATGTCCCTCTGTCCTTGGCTCACATACTCCCCCAAGACACTCCATCTCTTGCCACCTCCTTCACCCTACGGAGTCTGCTGTCTCTATCATCTTTCTGCGGTGCTGAATGTATACAGCTTCTGAAACACTTTGGAATGAAAGGTGATATGAAATTGTAAAGTGTTTTTATCACAGAGTTCTGCCAATATGTCTCAATCCTGACGTGCAACACCTCTTCTATTTCAGTGTTATGACGGGAACACAGCTGGTCCTGAGAAGCCACCGCACTCAGACAAGCATGTGAGATTGCATTTGTCCCTGTGGGGGACCCCAAGCTTCAGGGCACCTACCATGTTAGATGATTGATTGTGAGCAAGGCTAAAGTAGGTTAGCGTCTTACTACGTGGAGTGTGGTCTGCGACATCACCTGAGAATCTGTCATAAATACAGAACCTCAGGCCCTGTATTTCATTCTGAGTCAAAAATCTGTGTTCTAACAAGCTCTCCAGGGCATTTGTGCACACATCATTAGAACAGTGGACATCTGTTAGGTTTGTCTGCCTTGCATTTCTTGCTTTGGTAACCATGTCTCTCCTTTCCCAAAGAACTGTTCCTTTCTTACTTTAATTGTGATTCTGGTAGGATTGCCAAAATCTCAGGGCCTTAATATCTCGACAAGAGATAGACATACATTTCAGATCTGGACATTGATGCTTCAGTGATTGATCCATGGGTGGTCACATGGGATGCAGGCAGGCCCATAAGGATTCTGTGTTTAGTCACCCTGAAGTTGAAGAGATGTCTTTCCCTGTGAAGTCATGGGCTTGGGAAGAGGTGAATGTAGTGTTTTCTGTAGCTATTCTTCCAGCTGAGTGGAGAATACCCGTCAACTATATGTGAGAAAGAGAGTAACACCTAAAGAGAAGCAGAGAGGAAAGATGGAGATCTGGTGCCCGATTTCTACCCGTGGTTTGGCTCAAAAAATGTTTTTTCTTCTTAGCTTACTTTCAGTCCCTTGCAAAACGTGCAGATATCCTTCAGGGCACAGACAGATGTAAGAAAGGCAGAGTTGTTGTGAGAAGGTGAAGATTGAGAAAACACACAACACGAGAAAAGCCAAGGCTTAGTTTCTCGTTTAGCACTTTACCCACCTAAACTCTCTCGTTTTCTTCCTTTATATAATCATGACTAAAACTTCTTATAAATTTATTGAAATTTTTAAGTGAGAGAGTATATATGGAACACAAAACATGGAGAAGTGTAAGTAGCAAATGTTCAATGAATGTCACCTGCTACCCATGTTTTTATTATTACTATGATTGACATCATCCCCTCATTTAGCTCCTTTGATAGGGTCGACTCCCTCTAACCTAGGGATCTGAATACTTCTTTACCCTTTTGAATCCTAGTAACTGCTAATGAAGGTTTAACTGTTTTCTTTTCCTTCTTTCCTCCCTTCATTTTTTCTTTCATCTGTCCTTTCTTTTTTAGAGCAGGTCTAAATGTTCCCTTCAGTGAGATGAATAACTGCTGTAGCCTCAAGTTAGAATGTCCCCCCAAGGCCCACGTGTTGAAGGCTTGATCCTCAGCTTGGAGTATTGGAAATGGCAAAAACTTTCAAGGGGTGGGACTCAGTGGGAGGTTTTAGATCACTGGGGGTGTGCCCTCAAAGGATATTGTAGAAACCTGATTCTTTTCTCTTTCTCTTTGTTTCCTGGCTGCCATGAGGTGGGCAACTTCCCCTGTCACATCATTTTATATTGCCTCACCATAGGCCCCAAAGCAGCAGGACCAATAGACCATAAATTAAAACCCCCAAACTATGAGTCAAAATAAACCTTTCTTCCTCCTCCTCCTCCTCTTCCTCCTCCTCCTCCTCCTCCTCTTCCTCCTCCTCCTCCTCCTCCTCCTCCTCCTCCTCCTCCTCTTCTTCTTCTTCTTCTTCTTCTTCTTTTTGGTACCAGGTGAACTGCCACACCCCCAATCTTCTTTTATTTGGAGGTAGGTTCTCACTAAGTTGTTTAAGATCTCACTAAGTTGCAGAGGATGACTTTGAACTTGTGATCCTCCTGCCTCATTCTCTCTAGCCACTGGGAACCTTCCCTCTTTAAGTTGCTTATTTCAGGTATTTTGTTATAGAAACAGAAAACTGATTAACATAATAACAAAAGTAATTCAGATTGCACAGGAGCTCCAGGTAGAAGGGTAAGTAGAACCCTATTCCCCTGTTGGAGAAGTCAAGAGGACCAGAATCCCTTGTGTCATGAAGTTGCATTGAATGAAGTAATTGAAACTCTTTCAATTTCAGTGTCAGCTACTACCAGGAGTGGCCACTTCCCTTGGATGTCCATCCTCTGCGTCCAGTTTCTTCCTCCACAGGAAGGATGTGGATGGCAACTCTCAGCTATAACTTATACTGACTCCTTTTTTGGTGTTCTTAGTCTTTTGGACTGTTCTTAAATATACTCTCTCAATACCTGGATACCTCAGTTTTTTGCACTGATTTGCTCTCAGAGGAATTCTTTTTGCCTGTGAGGTTGTCAAAATTTTCAAAATAACATTTTTTAAAGGAGATTATCCAAAGTTCTCCATCTTGCTTTAGGCAAATGATCTGCATTTTGTTCCCTTTAGGTGGGCATAAACACAATAATTCTTTGGGTATAAGTTGGGTCACATCTTCCAAAAGGTGTACTCACAGGCTACTATACAGTAGTCTTTTTCTCGGCCTTCAGCCAAAGTCTGAGCTCAGGTATTTGAACACATGACAACAGCTGCAAAGTCGTGTGTGTCTCTTTTTGGGGGCAATGGTGTCATCTGGGGAATCAAATTAGTAGTTTCCTAAAGAATAAGTTAGGTTACAGGTTGATATTTATTTTGTGTTGCACTTCTCTCTGTCTGGATTAAAAACTGATTTGAAAATAATGATCCTGGGGCTGGGGTTTAGCTCAATGATAAAGCACTTGTCTAGTACGTGTGAGGCACTGAGTTCGATCCTCATCACCACATAAAGATAAATAACAAATAAAATAAAGGTATTATGTCCATCTACAACTAAAAAATATAGTTTAAAAAATAATGATCCTAAAGAAAGTAGAAAATATCTTCTGATCTGGGCGAAGTGGCACACACCTATAATCCCAGGGGTCAGGAGGCTATAATCCCAGGCAGGAAGGATCATGAGTTCAAAGCTAGCCTCAGTATTATCAAATATTATCTTGACTCCCAAACATGAATTTTTACTTTTTTTGGAGGTGACATTGCCCTTGCTAAAAATGTATGGTGTAGTGATAATAACAGGTCTTTTAGAGCCAAAATCACTTAGGTTAAAATACCAGCTCCATCATTTATTTCTGGGTGGCTTTGGGGAAACAACCTAAACTTTTTGACCTTTAGTTTTCCTATCTATGATGTAGGAGTAATAATACATATGTACAAGAATATGGGCTGGGGATGTGGCTCAAGTGGTAGCGCGCTCGCCTGGTATGCGTGCGGCCCGGGTTCGATCCTCAGCACCACATACAAACAAAGATGTTGTATCCGCAGATAACTGAAAAATAAATATTAAAATTCTCTCTCTCTCTCTCACTCTCTCTTTAAAAAAAAACAAGAATATTGTGAGGATTAGTTGTAATATCAGTAAAGTGTTTGGCACTTTAATATGTGGTAATAATTTTCAGTCATGTTAATTCAACTGAATATCATTTAGACTGTTATGTCAGATAATATATAATGTTATGCCTTATTTATCATTAGGTAAATAGTGATAAATTAGATAAATAGTCTACATAGTGATATAATAATAAAAATTCTTATGGATCAGTGGTACTTAAACTTAGCTATATGTAAAATTTTCTGAGAATCTAGTAAATATTTCAAGTTTGGGCCAAACCAAGGCCAATTAATTAACAGTGTCTGGGGCAGAATAGAGGCACCTATATCCTTGCTCTAGACATTCAGTCCAAAGTATGAATAAAATCTGGAGATAACTTTAGCTTTTATCTCAAGAACATGTTACCTGAGATTTGAAAACAAACTATCACAGAGTCATGGAAGAAACTACAGTTGATTTATTCTAGTAGGGAATAAGTTGCATTAGATAAGTGCATTTTTCCCAAAAGATGTATTTTAATAATGTGTGATTTTTCAAACAGGTAATTCTTTTCTTCCTTGTTACTGTTTCAGAAAGCCATGAGTGAGCAAGCCCCAGGGGCCGCAGCCTTTGTGACATGTGGTATTTTTCTCTTTGAAGGGAAAGGCATATTTTCCAACTTGAGGCATACCACAGCCTAGACAGCATGTCACAGCTGAGAAGTCGGCTTATGATATGCTTTTCCTTTCATTGAGAAACATGTCACACGTCACAAAAGACAGTGGCTAAACTGTAACTGGCATGGATCAAGTGAGGAAAATTTTCCATCCAACTAAGAGTAGAAATAAATGCACTGTTTTTTTTTTATTTGACATACAGCATATGAAATTCTTGGTGTTCCATGATTTGCTTTCTAGAATTTCAGTTAGAGGTATTTGTCCTTGGAATGACAATCTTATTCCATCAATAAATTGATGCTCTGTCAGCAGTGGGATGCCAGGAGGACCTAGTTCAGAATGGGTATCTAAGAAGCATGTGACAGACACACCCTGGACACCAAACGTAGTATTATTAGGAAAGTCATGCTTGGCTCTACAAGGTAGAAACAATTTTAGACTCAAGCCTGAAAAGATAAATGGACAAAGAAAGAATTTCAGAGCTACATGAATATTTAATAACTATAGATTTTTTGGTGAGTAGCACATTAGACACATTATTGCCATGATCAAAAGTAATTGAGCTCAGTGTGGTGGCATACCCTGTAATCCCAGCAGCTCAGGAGGCTGAGATGGGAGGATCACAAGTTTAAAGCTGGCCTTAGCAATTTAGCTAGGCCCTATCTCAAAATAAAAATAAAAAAATAAAAAAGGACTGGGAATGTGGCTCAGTGGTTAAGTGCCCCTGGGTTCAAAACCCTGATACAAACAAAACAAAACAAAACAAAAAATAATAATTGATCACTGAACCAAGTCTGATGCTTGAGTAGTTGTCTGGTTCATATTGAGTGTGTCTGGCATTAATATAAAGCCATGTTTTAAAACCAAATCCAAAAGATTCTCACTAATAGTAATAAAAATTAGTTTTAATAATTGAGAAATATTCTAGTACTTAAGAAGTTATGACTTCTGGAAATTAAAGACCTAGTTTCAGAGTATGCAGTCTGAGCATTTCAAATATAGGTCAATTTCCCAACCAGATCAATTACTAACAAATAGAAAGTATAAAAAATTTCAAATGAAACTTTTCAGTTTGGGCTTATAGACAAAAAAAAAAACAAAACTGAACAAAGAAAATTTAAACCTTTATGTGCTTTCAATTTATTCTTTCTCTACTTGTTTTGAGATTATATCCTTATTTTAATGAGTATTCTTAATATTAACATAGAATTTTACACTTGAGTAATTAATTTTCTTCTTATAATTTTTCTTACGAATAGTTTTAGTTTTTAAACTAATGATTTTATTGTTGCTTCTCCTGCTAGTTGAAAAGCTAAAAGCTATACATTTAAAATTGATTGAATATCTATAATTTCTGGGTACTTGCATACTTTTCATTATTTGCCAATTGTTTTGATAAATCTTTTTTTTGTGTGAAAACCTTTATTATTTGCAGTTATTAGTTATTCATTGCCTTTTGCAGATCAAATTTCCTGGAATAGTAGGATGGAAATTATTAGCTATAGTTGCTAGAGAAATTAATTAGTCTTAACCATAGAAATTGTCACTTATAGGGAAAGCAGTTTGTGCTATTTTAATATATGTGCAAGAAAGGAACTTGGGTCTTCAAATCAAGAATAAATCATTGTCATCATTTAAAAATTAAATGTATCATCTCTCTCCATTATAATTCTATTATCAGTTGAAATGAAAAAATATATAAAATCCTAAGTTATGGGCTGGAGTTGTGGCTCAGCAATAGAGCGCTCACCTAGCATGTGCCAGGCACTGAGTTTGATCCTCAGCATCATATAAAATAAATAAATGAAATAAAGGTATTGTGTCCAACTACAACTAAAAAAGAAAGAAAGAAAGAAAAAATTCTTAGTTATTTATAATAAATATGAAGTTTTTACATACAGATTTATCAATAGAACATATTTTTTAAAAACTTAATGATTCGGGCTGGGGATGTGGCTCAAGTGGTAGCTCGCTCGCCTAGCATGCACAAGGCTCTGGGTTTGATCCTCAGCACCACATAAAAATAAAATAAAGATGTGTCCACCGAAAACTAAAAAACTAAATATTAAAAAAATTCTCTCTCTCTCTCTTTCTCTCTCTTAAAAAAAAAAACTTAATAATTCTTTCCAGGACTTAAAATGTACCAAATGCATTGACACATTCATGGAAAAACATGGTGCCAGTTCAATTTATTTGAATTACAACCTCAAGTTATGTATTTGTTGAAATGACTGAGACGATGAAAATTTTAGGAAGAGTTGTTGGTGACGCCAGTTCTCTCTCTTACAAGGGTATGAGCTTATTAAGAAGAACAATATATTAATTTGGTCTTTCAACTAACACAGAATATTTATGAAGCTTCTATTATTTGCAAGCTTCAGTTTTAAGGCATTCCAGAAATGTCTCTTTCAACACATTTGAAATAAAACAAATGCAGAGACACACACCAGTGCAAAAGCATATACATCCATGCGTACAATTTTATACACACATACACATTTCCTTTTGAGGTGTGCAGTGACGAGAGAAAAGAAGAGAACCTGTTTAGGGGCAGGATCTTAGGATGTATAGTGGGTTGAATGCTAAATCTATGGAAAAGAGAAATCAATGTTTGGGGTATAATTTAATTTGATGTGCCATGCTATTTTCTTCTGAGATTTATAGGAATGTTTTCCCAATAATAAAAAATAGAACAGAGGGCAACAATGGCAAGAAATGCTTTTCTGATGGTTTGGGATACCTAATGCTGAGTTTCTATAAACTTTTTCCTTTGCTCTCTAAAAGGAATTTCTCTGAAGAAGAAAAAAAGGGATTCTAAGAATGGAATAGATGTAGAATTAGCTTAAAGAAGCAATGATAGTGCATGTTGTTTATGAAAAACAAAACAACAGGGAAACAAAGAATTCTCCCCTAAACAAGTCCCTCAGTTCTCTATATTTAAAACTCATCTAACTATAGAGCAAGGGATGTATTCTCCTAGCACTTGAAGAGGACCATTCTGGCCATCATTGTCAATTGTTATCACAAATGAAGGTCAATTACCTCTTTCTAGTGGCTTCATTAGGAATGGGAAGAAGTACAATTTTTTTTCCATTGGGCCATAAGAATAAGACTCTTATTAGTATGAATTAGTAGTAGAATAAGTATGGATAGTAGAATAAATATTATTATTGTTATTATTGGTAAAATATTACCAATGATATATTGACAATAATATTTCATTTAATATTATTAATAAACAACAACAACAGTAATACTTTGTCCAATGAAAGAAATAGACACAAAAATAATCCGAATATTATTTCTAAGGGTACTTTTAATTAGTTAGGGGGAAACTTATTTTTCCATTAATGATTTAGCTTTGGGGTTTAGATTAAGAATGTGACTTAAAATTCTAATCTGTGGGTTATGTGCTAGAGGTGGTGTAGTCAGAGCTGTGAATGATGTCTCATTTATCTGAAGTTTACTCAGAAGAGAGGAGATTAACAAGAACTGACTCTTGCAGAAAGAAGAGGAGGGTGTGGGTGTCTCCAGCATGAATTAGAACAAAGGACTCCAGTAAGTCAGGTGCAAGGAGACCTCGAGTCAATATAATTAACATTTTCAAACATGCATCAGAACCTCATAACAGAGCTCCACTTCCTGAGCTTATAATAATGAAACAGGTCTTCATTTCTTAAATGTGTAGGTGGGTGAAGCTAGACATCCAACAAGCCAGTCTAAGACAGCTATGGTTAGGTACCAAGCTGTCATTTAGTGTCATTTCTAAAAATGAAAACAAATAGTTTTAATGTAGAAATGCCACTCAAGAAAAAAGGAGGAAAACAAAAATCATTTAATCTCCCTCTCCTTCAGGATAAGAAATTAACAATTTATGGTAATATAGCCTTCTGGTTTTCTTCCTACCTATATGTAAGCCAGTGTGTATGCCTGTAGGTGTTTTATTTATAAAATGGGACCATATATATACTGTTTTAGAGCATATCTTTCCTATTTGAAGATATATTGAAAATGTTTTTACATCATTAAATCTGTCTATAATTAAACAACTGCACAATATTTTTATGCATATCTTTTACAAAATGGATTTTTACTTAATTCCCCATTTTTGGACATTTAGTTTATACATTCTTCAAAAGACTTGTTCATTTCCTTTACTTTAGAGGAGCATTCCCAACCTCGGTATTGTTGGCATTTTGGTACAGAGAGTTACTGTTGTGGGGGGCTGTCCTGTGCACAGTAGGATATTTAGCACCATCTGTGGCCTCTACTTACTAAGTGCCATTTGTACCTCACAGCCATAACAACAAAATGTCTCCAGCTAGTGCCCAAAGTCCTGTGGGCTGAAGTTAGGTATAGTGAATTGTTCCCAATTGAGAGCCATTAATCTAACTGAAGAATAAAAAGAAACATTAATAGATATATCAATGGTATGAAAAATTGTGAAGTTTAGAAGTAGCCAGATTTGGTTTCAAATTTAGCTCTCCCATTTACTAGCTGTGTAAACTTGGTTAAGGAATGACAGAGCTAAGATTTAGAATTATATTTGGTGGAATTTGAGAGGTATTTGTAAGTTTCCATATATTCAAATATCTCCTTCACTGGATTAATATGGCTCAGTAAGCCCCGAAATCTCCCTGCAGTAGAGTAAATTGTCTGGATTCTGACATTATATTTCTACAAGCCAGCCCCTATCAAACTATTATCTCTTTGCAGGACTGATAGCATTATAAGCTTTACAGACCATTAATATTCAGCACATTTTGATCAGAGGGAAATACAGTTAGACTGGGTACAGAAGGGAGATACTGTGGATAGGTGATAGGTAGGAAGATTTCTTGGGTTGTAAGCATAGGAACTGACTGTGGCCAATTTAAGCAGGTGGAAGGAGACTGGGCAGGTTCTTACAGAGTTGAAGGGAGCCCAATGTGTAATTGTGTGGAGCATAGAAGGCAGGTGCTGTGAGCCTCTGACGACATTTATTCATGGTCATTCTTCCCAGGATATTGTGATTAATACCAAGATGTTGTACAGCTCAGTTTATAATTTCAAATTCTAATAAGAGTGCTGTCTTTTTCTGTTTGGGCAGATGACGACTTCTGAAACAATTAACTATTTCCAAGATGTCACAGCCACTTAGAAATATGGTCTCATATCCCATGCTTCTGTGTGTGTTTATTCCCAAACAAGGGGACAATTTTGTGTTAAGGAGTTATTCTTGAAATGTCTTTCAAAGATCAGTAAGATAGTTCAGGTTGCTCTGAAGATGGGAGACCTGGGTAGAGGGAAGTGGGTCAAGAGTGGCAGCAGAGTTCATTGACTTTGCATTTGACTTTGAGATTCAGGCAAATGGCTGTGTCCCTCTGTGTTTGACTGGAAAGCTCCCTTACATCAGGCACGATGCTGTCTTCTTAGAGCTGGATGGAGATGGCCCAGATTACTAATGACACTGGGTAGCTGCCCAGTAAATACCTGTAGAAACACCAATGCATTATGTCTTATACAAAGCTTTCTCTAATCGTTCCCTTATGACTATGTTTTGTCCTTCCTTCTTTCCTTCCTTCCTTCCTTTCTTCTTTCCTTCCTTCCTTTATTTTTTCCTTCCTCTTCTCCTTCTCCTTCCTTCTTCTTTCTTCTCCTTTCCCTCCCTTCTTCCTTCTCCATCTCCTCCCTTCATCTCCTTCTTCTTCCTTTTCTTCCCTTCTTCTCCTTCTCCTCCTTTTCTTCTCCTGTTTCCTTCTGCATCTCCTTGTCCTCCTCCTCCTTCTCCTCCTTCCTCTTCCCTCCGCCTCCCCACTTTTGTCCTGGGGATTGAACACTGAGCTACATTCCCAATGTTCTTTTTTTAAAAAAATTTGAGATAGACACTTGCTAAATTGTCAAGGTGGTCTTCAAATTTATGATCCTCCTACCAGGGCCTCCTGAGTTACTGGTATTATAGGCAAGAGCCCCTGTGCCTGGCTCAGTTTTATTTTCTATGGTGCATCACTTTGTGTTCATATGTATGGTTTTATTTAATCATATTACATTGAGGTTGTTTTCTTTCTCTGTTAGCCTCCACTAGACAGTGGGCACCTAGAGGTCCAGGCCTATAGCCGTTCATCTTTTGCCTAGAACTGTATCTGTAATGTCATATTTTTGTTTTTGTGACTTATCACATTAGGTAAGTGTTTCATATCATGTGAGCTCTACATATTGAGAATAAATAAACAAATGAATGAATCCATGAATGTCTCGGCAGCTCTAAGTATCAACCTCTGACATTCATCAACATATATAACAAATACAAGTTGATTTAAAAACCATAGTTCTTGGCTCAGTTGTTAGTACTTGCTTCACATGCACAAGGCCTTGGGTTCAATCCCCAGTACCACCAAAACAAACAAACAAAACAAAAACATAGTTCTTGGGGTAACCATGGGAATAAGTCACAGGCATTGTTCATTTTGTTGTCTGCATGATTGGCTTTAATATGGGCCTTTATATTTGGGGAAGAATTTTCTCTTGGGAAGTGGCATGAAAAACAGTTCTACTTGGCAACAGTGTTGTTAGGTAGGTCAGGAGCGGAGGTACGTCATGAGTATTCATTACCAAACATAGTTGAAGCACTGAAGCTTGCAAATAATTTACATTTAAAATATATTTAGAACAGTCTCAAGGTTATCTCTGTTATAGCATCACTCTCACTCTCTCCAGTGCTGATATGCCTTCTAGGAGTGAAGTGCTGTCTATCTGGAGTCCCACACTCTGTTAGGCAATATGGCTTACATGTGAGGCTCACATGTTGAGACCACTGCCTGGGGTGAAGGGTCACAGATGCAGTCATTCAATGGAGCTTATGAATTGCCCTTCCATTTATACACTTCCTGTTATTCAAGGCCCTTAGAACAAGGGTCTGATAATTTTAACTCAAGGGCCTGCGGAGAAAATATCTGATGGGAAGAATGACAACAAAGGGGGCTCTTAATTGTCTGGGGGAATCTACAATGATGTAAATGTGGCTCTGTCTCTTGAAATTTCCCCTTATAGTGACAGAAACGTGTATTCAGGTCTTACTTTTTGAATATAATAATACTTCTGACAATGGGGGCTAGAGAATTTCAACTAAAGCAATCACAAGTACTGAGTTGATGTGATCCAAGGGGTACTAGCCTCCAAAAGGGTTTGACGGCTGCCTCACTTGGTTCAACACCATTTATCCATTCTTCCCAAAAGTGGGTCATGATATCTGTGATTGAATCCACACCTCTATACTTTTCTCTTTAGCTTACCTGTTGGCAAATGATTAAATTCTTTCACCTAGTCCTAAATTTTATCGGTTTGCTCTTCCTCCTCCTCCTTTCCTTTCTGATAATCATACCTTCTTCTATTGCAGTCTGGAATTTGACTTTTTCTGTGTGTGTCCTTTAAAATTCACTATTTTGTTCAATCCTTATCTCCTAGGCCTCACAGCCACCCGTGCCGTGCTGTTCACGTCATCTACTATTTAAGTAACTCTTCCAGACTGTGATGGGTGAAAAGAGGAGACACACTCAGTTCTGTGATGCCCTGGAGTCTGTACCCTTCATTCCTTGGCCTCTTCTCATCTGGCTTCATACTTTCTGTTTGCAATAGAATAGTACCTCATCAGCAGGATTCCTCTGGCAAGAGATTTCGAGGGGTAAAAGGTTTCTTGTGCTTCATCTTCAGTAAGGAGAAGAATTAAAAAGTAAATATTGTACAACAGAGGTTGTCAAAATTTCTCTGTGAAGGGCTAGACAGTGGATATTTGATTTTGTATATAGGTTTTTTGGCTCCACTACTTAGCTTTGCTATTGTAGTGTGAAAATTCTTCTGGATGGTTACATAAGCAAATGGACTTGACTTTATTCCAATAATACTCTATTTATAGACACAAATTTGAATTTAATATAATTGTCACTTGTCACAAAAATAGTATCCTTTCAATTTTTTCCAATCATTTAAAGACAGAAGAATAATTTCTAGCTTGTGAGATACATAAAATCAGTGTGTTACATTTAAGGGTACTACATTTAGTATTTGGTGTCCTGGACATTTTTAATAGAAATTCATTTGTTGTTTATCTGAAATTAAAATTTTACTGGGCATTCTGTATTTTTTTTCAGACAACCCTAGCGTTTTGGTCTCTAGGCAAAGTTTGTAGACACCCATCCTATAAGTATTCAGTTCTTGCAAAATATTTCTCTGATTACACTTGTGGGGAGTAGCTGATAGTGGGTATAAACCTACATGTGCTTTGTTCATCTAGTTTTAAATAGTAATATGATCATCTGCTCTAATGGGGTTCTCAGATGTGGAAGAAAATATTGAGACACTCAGGAACCAGTTTGTTTCCAGAAGAGTCATGACATCATGCTGAGGTTTGCAGCAAAGATACATAAAGCTAAGGTAAGAATGACCTTAGATATTTAGCTGCATGACAAATATTATTCTTCAAATTTTGTTTCTAAGAGTGTTTGTTTTAAGGAGGAATGAAAAATACTCCACAGATTTTCCCTTTTACCAGCTAGGATAGTGGCCAATTACTGAAGTGCTCATAGTAAAATATTTGTGCTAATGGTTTTCCTATTCTTTAATATTCATATATCCATTGAGTTTTTGTTGTTGTTGTTTCTGTGGTATAAGGGATTGAACCCAGGGTCTTATACATTCCAGGCAAGTGCTCTACCATAGAACTAAGGGTCCAATCCTTTTTTAAAATTTTTATTTTGCTAAAGTGCCCAGGCTGACCTTGAACTTGCAATCCTTCTGCCTCAAAGTAGTAAAGCCTCTGCCCTTAGGAACTCCTATTCTAGTTCAAGAAAATAAACAAGAAAGTAAAATATTTGTCTAATATAGAAAGGGCTATGGGAAAAAATGTAGTAAAGAAGAGTGGGTATTGCTGGAGGAGAAGGGAATTGCATTTTCAACAGGGGGGTCCCTGAGAAGTTTACTGTGGAACAAAGACCCAAGGACATTGGAGAGTGGATCTTGTGGTCAAATGGCTGAAGCATCTGTGGCTAGTGTGAAGTCTTTAAATTTTGAAGAACAATAAGAAGGACAGAATAACTCAAGCCGTGGTCAATGAGGAGAATAGTAAAGTTAGAGTACTGTCATTTTCATGAGCATTTCTTCCATATTTTATTAAGTATATGTGTGTGCATATATACACATATGTTAAGCAAATATCTTTGTTTTCTTTCCTCTTATTCCTATATGATGTAACAACATTGATTGATTTTATGTAAGTATATAAATGCTATTAAATTTACATCATAGTATTTAAATTATCAATATCAGGAGAAGAGTAGGCATTGGTCAAAAAACTTTGCCTCCTCTTCTGGGGAGGACATTAGTGCAGAATTATGACCTTGTAATTGTCTTTATTTGGAGATTAAGTGCAGTTTAAAGAGAAATGTTTGGGTGCCATGTTGATAAGGGTGGACTTGTGATGATTAATCTTGATTGTCAACTTGACTGGATTGAGAGACCCTTAGAAAACTGTTAAGGCACACTTTTGGGTGTGTCTATGAAGGTGTTTCCAGAGACTGTTACATGGATCAGCAAACCAAGTGGTTAGGACCTGACCTGAATATCAGCAGCACCATTCAGTGGCTGGGGCCCAGATGGAATGGAATTAGGGGATATTTATACATGTGAACCCTTGATCCTTCTTTAGCAGGTGTGTTTTCTGCTGTGGCCAGTGCTCGTGAACATCTGTCTTCAGATTCTTCAGTCTTTAAATGCGAACTTGCACCTGTAACTCTCTAGGGAGCTTCCAGAACTTCAACCTCCTTCTCCCTCTTGTTCTAAGATATACAACTTCTTGTTGAGTGAGCTCCTGGTTTCTTGGCTCTCCCACCTGCAGTTAGCCATTGTGGGACTATCCACACTATTTAATAAAAACCCCTTAAAATTCAAAACATTTTATTATCTCTGTTAGTAGAACCCTAACACAGGGGGTAACAGGATAGATGAGGTATAGGGTGTGGTGTGCAGGGTATACAGGACTTTGGAGGGTTGGCTTTTAGTTTGCTGAAACAAAATATAATTTTAGGATTTTGAAAAGAGGAAGGACATGCTTTACTTAATCCCTTGTTTTTCCTAATCACTCTGAATACTTTATACCTACTAGACTATAAGCAGCAAGATCAAAGGCAGAGACCAGTTAGAAGATTATTGAGTAATCCAGGGGAGAGATGATGGCTCTTGGATCAACACAGATGCAGTAGAGACAGTGTGAAGTCAATCTAGGCAGCAGGGAAGGTACAACTAACAGGATTTGCTGATGGATGTCGGGTATGAAAGAGAGAAGTCGAAGGTAACTCTCAGATTTTTGGCTTGAGTAACTGGGAGGATGGACCCCTTATTTACTAAGAAGGGGAAAAATAGTGGAAACAGAAGATTTGGGAGAGAAATCAGAAGTTTGGGTTAGGCCAAGATAAGTGTGAAATGCGTATTATCCTTCAAATGGAGATGTCATGTAGGCTGCTGAATATATGGGTCTGGAGTTCAGAGTTGCTGTCTGGGTTCCAGATATAAATTTGAGAATCATCAGTGTATAGATGACGTTGAAAGCCAAGTGACTGAATGAGATCATCAAGGGAGTGAGCGTAGCAAGAGGAAAGATGAAGTTCAAAGAGCCATATTTTATGTGAGTTAGTGAAATACTTGATAGCTTCTGCATTAATCATAGCCACAAATATAGCTAATATTAGGAATATTCACATTATGCAAACATCAAATGCTTTATAGTAGCAAAGATCTTTCACCATATGAATGCTAAATATTCAGATGCATTTTTTTTGTAAACTAGATAAAAATGTTTAGATAAACATTTAATTTCCCTACTGGAATATTTCAACTGGAGATGTAAGATTTGACCAAATTTGTTAATATTTTGGTAAAACCTGAAAAAAATATGTTCTGATTTGAAAACTGCTTCTGGATAAAAACAATTTCAGAGGAATGAAAATACTTCCTGATTAGTTGATTCTTTTGTAGTTTTGCTTTGAAAAATGTTTTATTGCTAAATTTCAAAAAATTGTTTATAGTTACATTCATTTTACTAAAATACCTATATCTGTATTTATACATCTGTATTATCTCTATTGATGTGTATTTCATAAGATTTGTAAACATTACTTGGGGGGGTGTTAATTGTTCCTGGGCCTAGATGCCTCCACTACCTTCTCCCCCACCAAAGTCATTTTTTAATGAGAGTTAGGTTACCCCTCTCTTATTATTACCTGCTTATTACTATTTCCTAAAGTGGTTAAAACTAATGGGCCTTTGTTATAAAACTGTCTGAGGAATTTGTGGAATGTTTCATAAAACAGGACTTTGAATTTAGTCCCAAATACTACCTTCAAATGTAAAATATCATAAGCATTTTAATTTGTGATTTAAATGCCCCCCCCCATTCTGTTTGCTTTTTAAAATTCTTTTTTTTTTCTTAGCTTGGGAACGCCAGTCTCTAAATGTTTGACTATCAGAAATGAGTAGTCACCCTTAAATATCAAGACATCCTTAGGATAATAAGATGCTTGATTCTGGTGTCTATGGCCACTCCTAATAAGAATTTGTACAAGTCTGCTGGCCCCAGTAGGAGGAGCTGGAGTAGGAACAGCCTAAGCCACATGCATGGCACATATCTACTCAATCAATCTGTTGTCATTGTACCCTTCAGACCCAGCTAACAGAAATGCTGTCCATTTTCAGGAGAGGCAAGAAATGACTTGGCTTTCTTGAAGCCCTAGCTGTTTGGCTTCTCTTCCTCAGTAGGTTGCTGGACCCTGCATGGAGTTGTCGTGTCTTTACTGGCTAGGAAATTTCTCATTATTTCCCACTAGGGGTTCAGAAGAATAGAAGAGATTTTCTTCACACTCTGTAGTTCTGTATGACTTCTTATCATGGATCCTTATGGATCCTTATAAACCCCTTGGTCCAGAAGAAAAAGTACTTCTCGTATGGCTCCTCCTATATATCAAAATTTGTCCTTAATTGACTGGCATACAAATCCTTCTTCGTAAACTATTTCAGTATGATTGCCAAGGTCAACACATTTGATAGGCAGAGAAGAGGAGGGCGGGATGTGCCAACATTAAAAAAAAAAAAAAGTTCAAGAAGCAATAGAGGAATGAGGAAGGAATCCTAAGGTCTCACTGAGCTAGGGTCAAAGTATAAGTTGTTTTCTGGAAGCTTAATGGAAAAAAAATGTATTCAGAGGAAGAGAGCAGTTAGGTGTGTCAAGTGCAATTGACAGATCAATTCCTAGTTTGGGACTGAGATTTAGCAATGTGGAGATCATTAGTGATCTTGGAAAAATAACTTTGGAAACATCATAGAGGTTAAAATCAGAATGGAGTGGGGTTAAAGATAGGATGAGTTAGGTGAAGTAGGAGTGAGTGAGATTAGAGGATTCTTTTGAGTTTTGCTTAAAGGAAAGCAAAGAAATCACATGGGAGCTGGTGCGAAGTAAAGTCAAGGGCAAGGATTCATTTTCTAAGTTAAGAAACAACTTTGTGAAGAGAAGTCAATTAAGAGTCAAAAAATTGTGACTTAAAAAATAATTGATGGAAGGATGTCTTTATTTAGTGAGGGGGAAAAGGATTTGGTTCATATATGTAAAGACTGATTGCTGATAATAGCATTGGATGGTTGAATAATGATGACACAAAAGAAAAGATGTTTGCTGATTGCAGGCATGTGGGTAGAAGTGAGAATGGAATATGCGGGAATTATTTTTTTTTTAATTTGCTTTCTTTATCTTCTTTCTTTTTTTTTGCAAAATAGGAAGCAAGTTTAACAGCTGAATATAATGGTGTAAAAAGAAAACTTGAAAGGCAAAGGTATAAAATGTCAGTCTAAGGAATAGAATGGACAGACTAGACATAGTGTGTTGAGTGATGGGCCCACTTGAAGTTTGTCATACATAGAAAGCACAATTAGTCACTCTGATTTGTATTTTTCTACCTCATGTTTTAGGTTAACTGGGGCAGGCTTAGATTAGGCAGAAAATTGGATTTAAATAGGATTATGCTTTTGCCAACCAAGAACAACAAAATAGTAGAGGGACAAGAAAGTCAATAAACATTGACAATGGAATTTATGTCTTCTAAGGACAGAAAGGAGGATATTGAGGGGATTGGCATGGTGAAAAGATAGTGGGATCAATGAATTAAGGGGATAGAAGAATTGTGAGGTACAGAATGTAGAGAGAATGGGAGAAAAATGATAGGGGATGCTGGAGAGGTTGAGATCCATGTAACTGACACTAAAGATAAGATGTAGCATAATGACCATGGGAGGGAGTGGCTTGAATGTATAGAGGAAATAAAGAAGATCCTGAGATTTTGATGACCACCACCATGAGGAGTTGTGGGTGATATAATCTATGACACATATTCAACATGAGTGGCTTTTGGGAATCAGGGAGCATTGTGATATAGAACGAAAAACCACAATAAGGAACAAGGAGGATATGTTCTCTACTTCTAGGCAGTATAAGAAGCCTGGGAGACATTGTGAACTCCACTATAGAGGGAATCAGGGTGGCAGTGCCAAGCCAAGTTTTCCTTAAAGCAAGGAGAAAAGAGTGCTCAGATAATGGTGAAGAATCAGGGGAGTTTGCTGATGGCTGACTGAGTTTCAGAGGATAGAGTGGAAGGTTTTCAGAACTTGGGGAGGGGTGGGAAAAAGGGACAGAATAACTTCAAAATCTGATAAAGACTGTGTCAGCTGAGAATCAGCTTGAGTCTGGGCATTGCTTGACATGGAAAGGGAGTGGGGAATGATGAGTCCCGGGGCATCCAAGGCAGATGGTGCAGGTGAGGTTGAGCATTTCCTGGGGAGAAAGGACGGCTATGGTGGAGGGCTGGGCTTTCTCAGATTCACACTTCCTATAACCAGTGAAGTCCAATTTCAATCCAGATCTCCCTGGCTCCAAAGGAAATGTCCTTTCCTTTCCACTTTTCTATTCAAGGTGCTGTCTGCAGTGGTACAGATGAATAGGTATCACTGGAGAACTTGTCAGGAATTTAGACTCTCAGGCCCCAACTCAGCACTCTTCAATTTGAATCTGCATCTTATCACAATCTCCAGGTGATTCACATGCATATAACAGTTTGGGAGATGCTGCTTTACACTATATACTTTTCAACCAGTGAAAATTAATTTTTCTGCATACACTCGATGGGACTTCATGGGATTACAAAGGAGTAGAACTTTGGGGTATGAAGGCTTTCTGCACTTTTCAAGACTTTAAAATTTCCAAAAGCAGGGTGTGTAAAAATTGAAGGCAGCTGATTACAAGGGGGAAAAAAAGCTTGTCATATTTAGTTATCTGGCAGATGGCTGATCTGTTATTTTCCAAAGTTTTAGGGCTATGTGAGAAGAAGCCCCTTATGCCTTTGAGATTTAGTTCTTTCTACTTGGATTCTGGGTTTGCCACCCATCTAATTTATAAGCAAACTAGAATTATCAGGACAAGGAAGAGGTGGGGTAAAATGAGTGTTTATTTTCTTCAGCTATTATTAACCTAAGCTCTGGTGCTTGTACCAAAGAAAGGAATTACTTGTATTTATTCTTATGGATAAATTGCTTGCAATAAATTATGAGAAGGAAAAAAATAACCATGGGGGATAATTGACTGAAAAACAAATGTCAGTAAGAGTAAACAGAATGGATTCCACTAAACCTATTTGCAAAAATGTCAGAGGAGTTGAGCTGTTTTCCCTCACAATATTTGTGCTAGTATAAAGGGACTGCAGTTTAATTAAATTTCTCCACAGAGACTAGGTATTCCACTAGATGTCACTTTGAGATTTTGCTGAAGGAAGGACTGCATTCTGATTAAGTGACGCAGTGTCTTGTCCTCAGCAGTGGGGTGAAGACAATTGACACCTCTCTTCCCCAGCCCTGGAGAGTGGCAGGAAATGAGAAACATCTGCCACCAAACCAGGATCCTGGAAGCTGAGACTGGTCCTGCTTTGGTCACTAGCCAGCTGTGTGACCTTGAGCAGGTCTCCTGAGACATCCTAGCAGCAGTGTGTTAGAGACACTGCTTTGCCCTGCGACATATGTTCAACAGCCAACTCTTAAAATCGTTCAGCTCCAATAAGCTCCAGTTCTGTTGTATTGTGTTATGGAAACACCAATCTACATGCTCAGTGAAATTTAGCAGAATGAAAAGGAATTTTAGGAATTTTGAGAACTAATAAATTATTTACAGGGCTAGAGTCATCAAGTAGCTCTATATTATTCTGGAAAAAGAAACTTAAAGGAGTAATTACTTAAAGTAATACTTGCTGAACCTTTTATGATTTTTTAAAAAAAATCTCAATATTTAATTTATTTGGCTTATAAGGCCACTAGTTCTGACCATTCTTGAGTTTGGCTATGTTTTCAACCCATTTGAGAATTACAGACAAAAGAGTGTGGTTTGTATGTATAGTTATTTTCTTCTTTTTTTCTGGGGACTTAAGATTTTGGGGGACAATTTTAGATCTAACCACTTAGTAGTTTTTTTTTCTCTTAAAGGAATTGTCCCAATAATTATAGAATTGGAAGGAAGAACAGGCATATCACTAGTTAGAATTCTTACTTTAAAAAATTTACATATTAGTAATGCCTCAAAAAACAGTTATGGTAGTTTTATTTGTTTTTCTTGTGACTTTTCTTTTATGTGGAAGAAAAATAGAATTGACTTGTGTATGAAGAGGCAATTGAGCTATTGTTTGCCACTAAAATAATAAAGAAATGTTCCCAGTGAAGTAATCAAAGTGATTTTTTTTGTCTTTGCAATTATGAAATTGCCTTTTGTTTAGTTGGGAAATGAATAAGAACCAGAAGGAATCTCTGTTCATCAGAACTTCTATGGTATGTCCATTCACCTTCCATGTCATATAAATAAACAACTGTATTTGTGATATTCAGAAAACAAAGAAATCAAGAATAAAAGTTTAAAGAAAAGAATATGTCTGAGCTCTGAACCGCTGAGCTTTAAGGATTGCTAATGAGTCTTCTAGAACCCCTACAAGCTGCCTACTATTTACGCTGTAAACATTCATGATGTTTGCACCTATGCTCATTTGTTTACTAAATATATGAAAACAATGGATCTTAATTAAAAACAGATTAAGCACACAGGTACCAGAGGAATGTGTAATTGAGTTTGGTAAATCCAGCTAAGCTAAGCCCACCTAGGTTTTTCTTATGGTTACATACCATTTTAGCTTCTACTGCCAGGAGACCTTGTAGGCCATTGATTATACTGGGCTATAGATTAATCAGGTAATAAATGAAAAATATTCCAAGTCCTCAAGTATGATGCACTTAGTTTAGAGAAATAACAGAATAGCTGCTTTTCCACTCCGTGTTTGTGTGTTGTTTTTCTTTTATTCCTGCAGGAACACATATCTGAGGTCAAATCAAAATTTTCTGAAATTTGGCTTCCTCTGGGTATGTGCTATTTTTAGAAAAATATCTAAGCATGTTTACATTTCTGACTCTGATTGTGAAGATGAAAAGCATACCAGGAAGCTTAAAAATTTAATAAAACATCTGAATCTAAATTTACCTAGTGTTATCTAACTAATTGGTTGTTTTGCCATTACTGTTTCACTAAAAGTTTTGTGTAACTTTTTTTTCCTTTTTTATTTCTTTTATTTTACATACTGATAACTTATAGATATATAAATGTATTTTGACCTACAGTGAAAACAGCAAAGGAGTTGAACAAATGGGCTCTGTCATTTCGTGGAGGTGGAAACCTTTGTGGGGAACAGTATAACAATAAGTAGAAAAGACTTAATTTGTAGGCAGTTGTTAGTTTATGGGAAAAAAAAATTTTAGGACTTACATATTTTTTAAAAAAATTTTATATGTTTCACATAGTTGTTTTTAAGAAGAAGACCAGGAAAGATGGAGATTTGGGAGAAGATAGATAGTAGGAAGAGGTCAGAGGCAATGTGGAGAATCAGATCTGATATTGCCCTTTACCATTGTTTGATGCTAACCAAGAATTACTTCTTCTTTGTTGGTAACGCAAACTCTTATTCAAAGTTTAGTGTTTCTTTAAAGAAAAAAAAATAATTTATCAAAGGAATTCTAGAAGTTTTTCCTATCCATAAAGTTAGCACACTAAGAACGCACAGGAAACACAACTAAAATATCTCTTCGAATTTTTTGCAAACATAGTGCTTTTTTGTGTAAATTTAGCAAAATATTATTGATTCAGAATAAATTGTCACTTGATGAAACCCATTTCCTAGGTTCCTGGCCATTTACAAATATAGTTACAAAGCATATACGACGTGACATGAAACCATGGGAAGACACGGGCATCTCACCTTGTGGACCTAGTTTGGGTGGTTAGTATTTAGAATATTTTCAGAAATGAGATCTATTAAGGTTCTCCAGAGAAAAAGAGCCAGTGTGATGTGTGTATATATGTTTATGCATATATATTTAACATAGTTATTTTATGTACATGTACAAACGCATGTGTCAGCATCTATATCTACATGTCTAAAGATATACTTATTTTAAAGGATTGGCTTATGTCATTATGGAAGCTGGTAAGAAACAACTCTGCAAGGTAGGCTGGCAGGCTGTAGCAACAGGGAAGAGTCGATATTGCAGTTCAAGTCCAAAGTAGTCTGTTGGCTGAGTTCCCTCTTCCTCAGAGGAGGTAAGTTTTAAGGCCTTCAGTTGATTGAATGAGGCCCATCCACATGATGGAAGGTAATCGGTTTTACTCAGTCAGCAGATTTAAATGTTAATCTCATTTTAAAAATACCTTCACAGCAACATCCTGATATATTTGACCAAATAAGTGGGTACTGTGGCTTGCCAAGTTGACATATAAAATTAACCATCACATGAAGCCAAGCACTGACATTTTGAAAGTCATTACTAACTTGAGGGACAGCCATGCAGAGAAAACCTAGGTTGAATCCCAACTCAATAGATTTGTCTGCAATAAGGATATCTAGAGTTTATAATTCCCATAGGAAGTAATATTTTCCCCTCATATCTTTCCTGTATTGCTAACAGTAGACACTCTATATTTCAATCAAGTAAGCACTTCTATGAAAGTCTTCACAGGGTTCTTAGTTGTACGCCAGGACTTAAGAACAAAATTTGGTAGTGTCTCTAAAGCTGGGATGGGTCAAAATATCACTAAATCCCATTCTTTAGCTCACCAGTTAGAAACAATTCAGCACTGTGTCCACAGATTAATGAAGACCTCTGTGGACATTATGAAGTGATTTAGCCTAGTGGTTGAGCTTTGTAGCCTTTCAAAACTGGCAAATATATACATGAAATTGGAGTTTGGTTATGTCTTCTCTATGATGCAACAACTAGCTTTTTCCATAAAAGGAATCAGGGCCTTGTGTTCAGATATTTGGCCTCAAATTAGTTGAATAGCAAGGCCAATTGGACGGAATGAAAATAGATGACACTTCTCAAATGCTCACCCTATGCCACACCTCAATTCCAAGTACTTTGAATTAGGTAATTTAAATCCTCACAGAACTCTAGGAGTAAGGTCTAAATTATCCTCCTTCAGGGGAACTTGAAGCAGAGGAAAACTTAATACATCTTTTAAGACCATAGAGCCAGGACCCAGATCTGTGGAGCTTGGCCTCGGGTCTGTACCTAACTGCATCACTGTCCTATGTGCCAAAATAGAATAAGCAAGTTACAGAGTGCTTGGAGCAAAGCTCTCAGAATGGTAGGTACAGAGTCTCAAAGCCATGTTAACAGAATGAATGGTGTGTAGTCTTATTCTTCTAAAGAATAATACTAGGAAGGGGCAAGCCCCATGAGGATCTAGAAATGCTCACTCCTTAGCCAGATATGCAGAGAACTGAAGGATGGTAATGATATAAAAAGAAAGGTTTTTTGTTTGTTTGTTTTTCTTTCATACATCATGCAAAGAACTAAAGTATAGAGATGCTGGGGCCATTGCCAAGTAGGAATGACGCATCGAAATTTCCTTGCCAGCATACCCTATGTTAAATGGAATTGCCTTGGACATTGCATGTGTCTTTGAGAAAGGTGACCCTGCTCAAGGACCAGAGACATCCAAAAATTTGGGGAATGAAAAGAGACAAGAAAAAATGATTGCACCATAACAGAGACCACACTATTGCTAAGAATTGTCACCAATTCCTATGGAGGAGATAGTTGGACATTTATTCTGGAATCTCACTGTTCATAGTTTTGGTACAGACATATAATTACATATAAGTCATTTATGTAATTATATGCAATTATAAACAGATCTCATTTAATCCTGTAGGCTTACTAATGACTAAATAATTCCCTTTATTTTCTTCCTGAAACCTAAATTCAAGGATGCCTTGAGTTATTGTGCCTTGAACTGAACTTGAACTCATCTGGACTGAGCAGATCCTGTCTGGAGCATCATGGGCAGGATGCAGATGTTGATTGTCATCAGTTGGCCAAGCTTCATCCTTTTCAAGATGATTCCTTGTGTACCATCTGAAGTCTGTCTACTGCATAAAAACTTCTTAATGATTGGCTTCCCTTAGATGACTACAATAAGTGACCCTTCACAGAGCCTACAACTTGGATATTGTGTCTACCTCTGTTTGGACAGAAATATGACTTTGGGGGCTCTTGACAAAACCCCTGATATCTGAAGTATGAGGACGGGTGATTAGAACGAGGAGACATAGCAAGAGCTGTTGAGCTATTTGAATATGTTGGCAGAGAAGATTAGGAAGGAAAACTTATCTGCAAAACTGATTATGTGGATAGTCTTCTGAATGATTTAGAGGCTCTGGCATGGTCAAACCGTCACGAGCTTGGCTGTGGTTGTAAGATGCGCACTTCTCTTTCACATTCCTGGCTGGGGTTCAAATTTAGAGAGGTGGCGGGTTGAAGCTCTGGGTAGCTATCAGCATCTGTGTGGGCATCTGAGATGGCATGGAGCCCTCACATGGCAGCAAGTCAGACATGATCCCTCCTTTTCACACGTAGGGCTCTAGTCAAATGCTGACAAGTCCAGCTTTGGGCAGAGCAAGAGCCTGTGTCAGGGGAGTGGCTTGACTTCCACCTAGTGGCAATTGCAAATGGATCAGCCTCTTTTTTCAAGTTAGGAACATTGAAGGCTAATAGATTTTCCAAATATGCAACTCAGGGCCTTCCTAATAACTTTCCCTAAAGATAGGCCAATTCTGTCAGCTATGAAGAACAAACAAAGTACACCTTGCTGTGTGCACCTCCAGAGAGAAATTAATTTTCCCTTTTATTTCCACAAAACTCCTCTTAAAAAAAAAATTCCTATTTCTCTCTAGCTTCTGCATGAGATAAAACATCTAACCCTTGACATTAAGTCAGCTTATTTGACTTAGCATGATATTTTGTAGTTCCGTCCATTTATCAGCAAATGCCATAATTTCATTCATTTCTATGGCTGAATACAACTTCATTGTGTTTATATATAACATTTTCTTTATCCATTCATCTATTGAGGGACACCTAGGGGGGGTCCCATAACTTTGCTAGTGTGAATTGTGCTCCTATAAACATTGGTATGCATGTATCACTACAGTATGCTAATTTTAGTCCTTTTGGATAAATACCAAGAAGTGGGATAGCTGGGTCATATGGTGGTTCCATTCATCCTCTTTTGAGGAATCAACATACTGTTTTCCGAAGTTGTTGTGATCATTTACAGTCCAATGTCTGAGTGTACCATTTTTCTCACATCCACCCCAGCATTAATTGTTATTTGTATTCTTGATCATTGCTCTTCTAACTGGAATGAGATGAAATCTCAATGTAATTCAGATTTGCGTTTCCCTGATTGCTAGGGATGTTGAACTTTTTTTTTTTCATATGTTTGCTGGCTATTTGTATTTCTTCTTTTAAGAATATCTGTTGAGTTCTTTTGCCTATTTATTATTGAGTTATTTGTGGGTTTTTTGGTGTTAAGTTTTTTGAATTTTTTATATATTCTGGGTATTAATCTCCTGTTGGAAGAATAGCTGGCAAAGATTTTTTCAATTTTTTAGTCTCTCAGTTCATGTTCTTAATTGTGTTTCTATATGACATTTTCTTTATCCATTCATCTATTGAGGGACACCTAAGGTGTCCAAAGTCATATTTCTGACAAAAAAGAGGTAGACACAATATCCAATGTCCTCTGCAGAAGCTTTTCAATTTGAATCCACCTCACTTTTTTTTTTATTTCTTGAGTTTTAGGAGTTTATTAAGGAAGTCAGTGCCTATGCCAATATGTTGTAGTGTTGGCCCTATGTTTTGTTTTAGCAGTTGCAAAATTTCTGGTCTAATTCCTAGGTCTTTGATTTACTTTGAATTGACTTTTGTGCAATGGGTGAAGTTAGGGAACGAGTTTCGTTCTTCTATGTATGGATATCCAGTTTTCTCAGCATTCTTTATTCTATCTTCTCCATAAGCTATGGCTTATGGAATAATTTGAAGAAGATTGGCATTAATTCTTTTTTAAAGGTCTGATAAAATTCAGCAGAGAATCCATCTACTCTTGTTTTTTTTCTTTGTTGGAAGGCTTTTAACTTCAGGTTCAATCTCATTGTTTGCTATTGGTCCTTTAGGTTTTCTTTATCCTCTTGGTTCAACTTGGGTAGGTAATCTGTGTCTATCTAGATTCAACAATTTATTGGAATATAAGTTTTCAAAATAGTTCCTAATTATCTTCTGTGGTGATATTTCCTTTTTAATCTCTAATTTTATTTGATTTAGGTCTTCTCTCTTTCTTTTGGTTAGTTTGGCTAAGGGTTTGTAAATCATTTTTCAAAGAATCAACTCTTTATGGCATTGATCCTTTGTATTATTTTTTATTCTCAATTTCACTAATTTTGGCTCTGATATTAAGATCTTCATTATTTTCTGCCTTCTAATAATTTTGGAATTAGTTTGTGTTTTAAGGGTTTTGAGATGTAACATTAGATTGTTTACTTGGGATCTTTCCCTTTTTTTTTTTTAATATAGACATTCAATGCTAAAATCTTTCTCTGCCTTCATAGTGTTCCAGAGATTTTGATATGTTGCATCTCTGTTCTCATTTGTTTCTAAGAATGTTTTGATTTTTTCTATAATCCATTCCTCATTCAGAAATAACTATTCAGTTTCCATGTGTTAAAATGATTTGTATTTTTTATCTCATTATTAATTAATTTCTAATTTTATTTTATTATGATCTAATAAGATACAAGGAATTATCTTTTTTTTTTGTATTTGTAAGATCTGTTTTGTGTCCTAAAATGTGCTATATTTTGGAGAGCTTCCATGTGCAGCTGAGAAGTGAACTTGGTTGTTTATGGGTGAAATAGTTTATAGATGTCTATTAATTCTATTTGATTAATAGTATTGTTTAGGTCTGAGGAGTCTTTACTAAGTTTTTGTATGGATGGCCTATTTATTGATGAGACAGGTGTTTTGAAATCACCTACTATTATTTTATGGGGTTCTATCTGGGTCTTCATATTGAGTGGGTTTATTTTATGTGTGTGTATGAATTGGCATGTGGGGCACACATATTATAATCATTGTATCCTGTTGTAGAATGAAGTGACTGTCTTTGTCTTTTCAGATTAATTTTGGCTTGAGATTTACTTTTTTTTAACTTAGAAAATCCATCTTTTTACTCCTTATTTGGCTCATTACTTAAACACCACTTAATGTTCTTAAAGTTTGGCTTCTGTTGTATAATCAAATCCCACATTCTAAATATAATGAATCAATGTAGCATTAAAATCCAAACTATTAATATTTGATTAAATTTTGTTCATATTACTTTTCATTAGTTATTATTGATAACAATAAAACATGATCCTATAAAATAAAAATATGAAGTATTCCTAGTTTTATCTGGTGTTATGAATATGAGAATATAGAGTTACAAAAATTAATTTCAAATTCTTAGGGCACCTTTGTAATTATACTTGTTTAAGAATAGAGCATAGTTTTTTTTTTAATGGTGTTTTCAAGTGAGGGAGAAGGATCAAGTATCATCTTTGGGTCAGAGAGCTCAACCTTGGGCAGATAATATAGCATCTTAGCTACAGGTTTCTCATCTGAAAAATGGATATAATAAAATATACATGATATTTGTTGTGACAATAAACTAAGATTTGTAAAGCACTTGGAATATTGCTGAGAACAAAGTAATCAAAAGAGTGATTACTTTTGTTATGATGGTAATGATACATAATAGTACTGTCTTCTTTAATATTTACTTCTCAGAGAACCAATAATTCTGCCTGAGCTTCTTTTTGGCTACAGAAATGTAACTGCTCAGGTACTCCTATGTAATTAGTGTTTTGAGACAAAAAGAACTACTAATTTTCTGATTTATTTTGATTCCTTATTCTTGACTTTTGTTTTTTGCTCATGAGGTGATTTTTTTTTAAGAATAATACCAAAATATCTATGAGCAGCATCAACCAAATCCCATTATTTTACTTTGCCAACTGTAGATATTCTGTATTTTTAAAAAAATCACATAAATTTTATGATTTTTAATGCTACATAGGCTATTTGAAAGTATCATAATTGATTAAATTACCTTAAATTATCATATGTAGTGTACATAGATCATTTATTGCTTCATCACTAATATATAAAAAAGCATTTTTTGCTCCCAATTAAAAAGTCAGTAATTAAATTTAACAAAATACAGTTAACTAGTTCTTCATTAAGAAAGGATCTTTTAGGGCTGGGGTTGTAACTTAGTGGTAGAGCACTTGCCTAGCATGTGTGAGGCACTGGGTTCGATCCTTGGCACCACATAAAAATAAATAAATAAAAATAAAAGTATTGTGTCCATCTACAACTAAATATATATATATATATATATATATATATATAATATATATTTTTTTTTTTTTAAAGAAAGCATCTTTTAGGTAAATCAATTTATAATTTTCATCCTCATTTTCATTTAAAATCCTCATTGTTATCCTTTTAAAATGTTTCAGTATATTCAAATATATATGGAATAGAAAAAGTCTATTGTTTTTCTCTATAATCACATATATTGTTCTCCCCGCTTCTGCCCTGCACCAAGAAATTCTACAATTTAATTAAATAGCCAACTCAAAGTCCTACAATTAAACCCAATTTGGACACTCACAGTGTCAAAGCCCAATGGTTGAGAGCTGGTCTCACAGGACTGCCCCCACCTGTACTTTATCACCTGTACTTTTCAACTGAAGAGCTGTAAACCCAGTTTCTCATGACTGCCTTCTTGAGTTAGGCCATTTCATAGAATGGCTGGCAGAATTTGGGAAAACAAGTTACTTACTAAATTACTAGTTTAATAGAAAGGATATAGAGGAATAACAGATGAAAGATACATAAGGCAAGGAATAAGGCTAGGACCTTCCACACCCTCTCCAGGCACATGACCTTCTCAGACCTCCATGGGTTAAGGAACTCAGAAGCTTTCTGAACCCAGGTCTTTTGTTTTTCATAGAGGCTACTTCACATGGGCATGAGTGATTAAATCATTACCCATTGGTGGTTACGTCATTGTTCAGTCTTTCTCCTCTCCCTCAAGGTTGGGGCTTGGTGCTAAAAGGCCAATCCTCTAATCACATGGTTGGTTCCCCTGGCCAACAGTCTCCCATCTATAGAGGTTTTCCCTAAGTCACCTCATTAACATAAATCCATGTGATTAAAAAGGGCTTCTTATGATCATAACAAAAAAGTGGCCTTTCAACTACTCCTATGACTTAGGAAATTACAAGGAAATATGTGTGTGTGTGTGTATGTGTACATATATGTATATGTATTCATATCATAATATCACAAGTATAGCATTGAATCCAGTCAAATAGATCTCTGATGTAAAGCTTTGGCCAAGCTGTTCTCATAAATTTGGGAAGGATTCTCGTTGCTCATGCGGGAATATCAGAACACCAGTGCAAAAATCATAGCAACTTGATTTTACTAGTTAAAAAAAAACACAAAAAACTTATTTCCTAGGATTTTCAGACTACATGAAAGATGACATTTGCTTGTTTTCTTTGCTCACTAGAAACAATGCCGCAGTCTGGCTGGGCACAAAATCACCACTGAGGCACTTGTAGGTTCAAACAGGAACTCCTTTATTGCCCGAACTCCACCGGCACTCCATGCACACTCCCCAGGAACTCTCCCAGCTCTCCACAGGGCTCTGTGAGAACTCAACGGGAACTCAATGGGAACTCCAGGAGAACTCAAAAGTAGCAGGTGCCCAAGGCAGCAGGAGCCGCCCTGTTGCTGGACAGCAGGGGTCTATATACAACTGAATGCACAGCCTGTTTCAATCCAGCATCATCCAGTCACAGCAATTATACACAGCTTAACTTAATTATCATCATCTTAATGACTCGCTGGTGTCACCTCTCAACCACTCCTTCTGGCAAAATGCCAATGCAACTCGGCTGTGGCTCTCAACAAGCAAGGCCCTGATTGGTTGCAGAGTGGGTTGGTTATTCCGAAAGCTCTGCTCCAGAAGGTGGTGTGCTATGGGGCTGCTCCTAACGCTTGCCACCTCCCTCCTTTTTCATGAAGACTAGGTGCTGCCAACATAGAGCATGCACTCACTGCAGGAGGTGAAGGCCAGAAGTCTGTTCACTTCACAGTCAGCAGAGGGAAATGGGGATTCTTTCTGCTATTTAACTCTAGGCTCAGATAATACTAGCTTCTTCAATGCTTTTAATGTCAGAAGACACTGAATTATTATCAACCACATCTTGAAGGTACTATTTGTATAAATACAGATATAGAGGCCAGTTTTAAAAATAGCAAAATGGTGATCTAGACCTCACCAAGGCAAATATTTTGGAGTTCAAGAGGTAAAATACCTAAGGACAAGAAGATACAGAAGTTGTCTAAGTCTTTCACTTCCATATTTTGTGTTTTTCTTCCATAAAAGCCTATTTCTAAATTATTACAGGGAAATATTTATGTATATATTCTGATATACATCCTTATCTATATAATCCATCTCTATGTATATAATATGATATGTTTGCTAGTGTGTGTGTGTGTATTGTGTGTGTGTGTGTGTGTATATATATATATATATATACATACAGTGGATTTTATTGACTTTGCTTGTTTAATATAAGAATCTTCTTGGGCTGGATTTATTTTATTGCTGATAAATAAGAATCAATGAAAATTTGGTTGGTATAATTCTTTTGTTTTCAACAATAAAACTACCCTATTATTTCTTCTTGTTTAGTTTTATGGTACTTAGGTAATGACAAATCAGGCCAACTTACTTCATTTCAGTAGTTATAAATTTTTAGTGAACATTAACTTTCTAAACAAATGAGAAAACTTTATTCTACTCTTTCTTATAAATTACATTTAAATGCTATAAAAAATCCTTATAAAACTTACTAGCTTACTAGTGTGGCCTAAGAAAATATATTTGTCTTTCTAATAATACGTTTATGTCTTCATACATTCAGTTTCATAGGGAGTCTAATTATGACTATAGTTTCCTTGCAGGAATAACAATGACAGAAAGTGGCATGGTTTGGATATGAGGTGTCCCCTGAAAGCCCCTGTTAATGCAGTACTATTCAGAGGTGAAATGATGAGATTATGAGAGCTGTAACCTAATCAATCTTAGTTTGAATGGACCAGCTGGGTGGTAACTATTGGCAGATGAGGCATGGCTGGAGGAGGTGGATCACTGGGGGTTCCCTGGTAGGTTGCATCTTTCCTCCTGCTCACCTTTGTGACCCCATCAGACTATCCTCCACTTGGCTCTCCCCCCATGATATGCTGCCTCACCTAGGACCCAGAGCAATGGAGTCAGCCATTTTTGGCTTGAGTCCTCTGGTACCATGAGCACCAAATAAACTTTCCCCCCTTTAAGTTGTCCTTGTCGGGTATTTTGGTCATGGCAACAAATGCTAACTAAAACCAAAAGAAAGTAAAGTAAGAAACCTGCAAATTTAGTTAGCAAACAATAAGCCTTTGGCGTCCTCCTCTTCTCACCCTCCTTCTCCAATTAAAATTAATTTAATTAAATCTAACTTCTGTTAATTAGAATATATCAGCCACTGTGGTATAGATATTAGGTCACTCCACCTCGTTCTACAAAAAACACTTCTAGAGGATTGTATTCGGGCCTGGGTATTACAGGTTCAAGAATATGGCAAATTAAGCTTCCCTTGGGGGAAAGGAAACAAGAAGATGAGAAGATAAGGAACTTGAAATTATTCAATGCTGAAGACTCACGGAAATGTGACTGCTTAGGATGGAGAAGGAAGAATCAGGGGAGTGTCTGGGAACTATAAACTATGTCAATTTTTTTTTTCTCCTGAAAGAGAGCCAAATCTATTCTTTGTTACCTCCAAAGTGAAACAGAACTACTAGGTGAGGTTATAATGGAGGGATTTGGGGTAAATCTAAAGATGAATTTCCCTATGTTCATATCTGCTCTAAGAAAAAGATTCTCTTTGTGTGTGTGTGGTACTGGGATTGAAGTAAGGAATGCTCTACTAGTGAGCTATATCCCCAAACTTTTTTATTTTGAAATAGTGTCTTGCTATATTATCCAGGCTGATCTTGAATTTGCAATTCTCTTGCCTCAAACTCACGACTAGCTGGAATTACAGATCTGTGCTGCCATTCCTAGCTAGGATAACCTGTGGATAAGGGGGCTCTGTCATTAGTAATGCATTTGTATTAAATTCTCTTTAATGGCATTTCCAAACCTGAGATTCTGAAGAAATTTTTTTTCCCCTGTTTTTATGTCAGTCATTCTGAAGAGCTGAGGCTTAGACCAACTATTGTTTTCACATTTTTATTTTTTGGTAGAAATTTGCAAACTTACCGTGTATTGTAAATACTGCTGTCATTTTCTTCATGAGGAGAATATTTAATGTTTCATGCCAAGTATGAGTTCTTAGAGTTGAATGAATGTTTTAACCATGTAATCTTGATGTGCAAGTATCTTCATGGGAGTCATTACATTACGTTCATAAAACTTTATTTGAAATTTTAATGGTCATGGTAAAAAATTTATGGTCAGTGCTTTTGTAAGCTTAACTTCGTAAATATTTACGTTGGATTGCCTGAAAAATTTGATGCTGGTCTCTTTGCTTTTAGAGCACAGGGCTTTGGGGGGGGTCCTCTTCTTTCTTTTATACCCCTTCCAGAAGTTGCTTGGCTTAAGAATAAATATGGTAATTTTCAGACATGGGAGATCTGAAAGCAGATGTGTCCGGGGATGTGTCTCCTTTCTTGAGATAAGAAGCCAAATCTCTTTCATAGGGGTCTAAAGTTAAAAAGTTGGGATTTGGGAATATATTGGATTAGTTTGTTCCATATAATTCCTTCCAGGCTCTTTTATATGCTCACTGTCTTTAACTTTAGTAAGAGTCGGGAGAGGAGTAGAGAAAGAAATGAACATTATCTATCAGAGGGAAAGGGGAATCTTGCTTAAGTCGCTTCTGTTTTGCTTCAGTCAGAAGCTTGTAAATGTCATACTTGTGAACTTAAACTCTAAGAAGGAATTTATGCAATCAGAAAAGGAGAAAAATAAAATGATATTCATTGCTTTTAAACTTAGAAAATAAGTAGGCCTTTCTCCTTTCACCCTCCTACCTTCACATAAGCCCTAAGGAATCATCATGGGGCTGCTGTTTGCCCACTGCTGGGTTCTTGGGCATAAAGGGTTTAAAACAAGGCTTCTTCACTGCAGTGTGTGAGGGGAAAATGGGAGCAGACACCTCTATGCTGAGTGCAGCGTGTGGGAAAAGGCCTGAAGATGGAGCTCTTGGCAAAGTTTTGATGTAGAGTCTGACGCCAGTATCTGAATGGAGGTGCTTGTTTACAGTCTTTTAAAACTTTACCTTTTCCCCAAAACTTTGCTTTATAATCTGCTGGAAATGCAAACTGGGTCTCTGTGTTTTTAAATGTCTTAGAAAAAGTCACAAAGATTATGATTTCTGAGGGTCCTGTTTTTGAAAATAGTAACTCCATTTCTATCTTAAAAGACCCCTCCACTGTTCTTATTTTATTTTCTTCTCTCATCTTTTACCTTGTATCACTTTCGACCTTGCTGATCTGGTTCATTCTGTGATGTTAATGGTGGACATTGTCCCTTGATTGTGCTTGATCCTTCCTCCTGCCCCGTACCCCTGTTTATCTTTCTTGTTTTTGTCGAATGTATGAGATGCCACATACAGAAAGGTATCTTTCAGACTGTGATCTTCAGCGTCAATCCGGTGTCAAGTTTTGAAGAAGCTTTCTATCCCTTAGTCCTCCCTCTCCCCTTCACATATTTATTGAGAGGAATTCACTCTTCCTCTTGTTTTTCTTGGTACACAGTTGGTAAATCTCTTTGTGTATTATTTTCTCTTTTTTTTCACATTTAAATATGCATGCTTTATAAATCTAGGATCAATTTAGACATGTAGCTCTCTATTTATCTAAGATTTTAGGATGGTTAGGATTATATTCACTTTCTAAGAATCTTGTTCATTTAGGATTCAATAAAAACTGTTTAAAAGAATTTTTTTTTCAATATTTTCCGTCTTCTTTGTGTTTTGGTCAAGCTGCACTGTGAGCATTGCTTAAGATAACAGAAAAATAAATTATAATCACATTTCTGATAAACAAAGGCTGATGTTTTTAATTATAAAACTTTTTGGTTACAGGTTTTGAGTCATTCTAAGCCTCAGTTGAGAGTCTCCAAAGTGGGGAAACATGCACAGTCTTATATATTTCTTGATTCATTGTTATTGGCTTAATGAAGATGCTTAATCAAGCTTCAGAAATAATACGGTAAGAATGAATCTTATTAACCTTTTAAAAAATGTCCTAAAGTAGCACAGCATAAATATGAGAGAATATCATCTTTTGTCTTTTTAATTATTAAACTGAAACCCTAAAGCGTTAGTGTTACAAAACAAAAACTAAACTGCATACAAAATCAGAAGGCATATTTTGGAGTTGTTACCAAGTGTCAGTTTGCTATGTTTATATGTCTTTAGCTGCACACGTATATGCAGTTAACAATGAACAATGTCTATAATGCATATGCAATTAACAATGAATGATGGATGTCTAATTACAGTTTATTAAAGAAAATAAAACTCCCATATATAATAGTAGTTAATTTTCACTTTTTTAAATAAATGAAAAATAAATGATTGAAGATCATACAGATATGGAGTTTTTATAGTTTGATAAGTTTCTTTATTTCTTTTCTTTTCTTCTTTTTTTTTGGGGGGGGCGGTTATGGGGATGGAACCCGGAGGAATTGAGGAATCAACTACTGAGCCATCTCCCCAACTCCTATTTATTTATTTATTTTTATTTTGAGACTGGGTCTTGCTAAGTTACCTAGGGCCTTGCTCAGTTGCTGATTACGTAAATTACATAATTTACATAAGTAACATATTACTTTGAACTTGCAATCCTCCTGCCTCACCGGCCTGAGCTGCTGGGATCACAAGGTGTACACCATCATGCAAAACTTGATGCGATTTTAAATGACTATTTGAAACAGATTTTACTTATTGCTCCTGTGTTACCATAATAACTTTGCCAGATGAATAATCTTCTTTGTATTGAGCAGAATTTTTAGGGCAGATCAGCTCATTGTTTTGTCTTTAGGAAGATGAAAATGTACTGAACGTGGCTGATATTAGCTATGATAGCATTTTTACATAGTGTGGCAACTTGGAATCACCATCTTAAATCCAAATCATTTGAAATCCATTGAAATCTACTAGGGACTTGTGTCCACTAGATTTAATTTGGAGGATGAAGGGCAGGAATGTAGACCTCTCTGTAACTAGTCCCTCTCTTTAACTCACCAGGTAGGTGAGTACCAAAACCGTGGTGACCTCCCAATCTCTCCCTGTAGCTGGCACTTCTTGGCCCTCTGTGAGCTCCATGGTATCTGCACTTAGTCCTTCCATAATTCTTGTAACTCTATACTGACATCACTCTCTCCCCTCAATAGATATAGAACAAGAATATGACCTATATTATTCAAAAAACTAACCCAGCAAATAGCAAGTGTTGGCATCCAATAATTATCAATAAATACATCGGGATTCTACAACCTCTGGCATCTGGCTGCATACTGAGTCTTCAAAACAACAAGCTCATTAATGAGATGATCACTTTGCAGCTATCATTTTTAGAAATTACACTTATGTATGTAAATTTAGAAACTTTAGGTTTTTTATCTGAAACTAATAAAAGTGTTAGTTGAGTCTTTCTGTTTGTGATTTGGCTTTTGATAGCTTAAAAGGGATAGTATTTTCATCCCAAATAATATATTTTTATATTTCTTTGATATCCCATTTAGAATCTGATCAAATAAGAAATCATACATGTTTTTAAAAGGTTAATAGTTTGTTGTACTATTAATTTCTTAATGTAATATTGCCATGAATAATTACTTTTATGTGAGATCTGGAGAGATACACTGAGTAGTATTGTCATAGTAGTTTATGAATGAATGGAAATATACGGTAAAAATGTCTATTTGATTTTATGCTTTCAGAAATGTGGATTGTTTTCTCAGTACTGTAATGAAATCATCTGAAATCCATTAAAATCTACTAGGGGCCTGTGAAATTCAGAAGACAGAGAAGCCATTTAATTCCCCTATGTCATGACAAAGAGAAAGAAAATCTTACATGGTGCCAGTGATTCAAATCCCAACCCATCGTCTCCTCAGTCATTTGGTTTCTTCTTCATTTACTCTTACCTTTGTAGATGAGACCCTTGAGATTTAGGACTAATCCTCACTAGTTTTAACATGACCCCAAAATGCTATAGAAAAGTGTTTCATCTATTGCTAAATTAATTTTCTCTTAGTCACTAATTTGCATGTTTAAGAGATTATCCAAGGATCCTACAAAGGTGTTCTTCCTTTTTCAAAAGCTACTCTTCAAGAGTCTTGTCTATATTTTAAGTGACTTCCTTCTTCCTTTACCAGCTTGCCACATCCTCTTCCAAACAGTTTTTGTCTTGGGGTCTGCGGTCAATTATTTTGTGTGAGACTAATGAATAAGAACTATTCATAACTCTCTCACTAACACAGCAGATTAAAGAGTCTCACTGGGTATTTCCAGGCCTGAAAAATTAGATTGAATAGAAAAACAATTAATTGAAATATATAAGAGAAAATTTCATCCATCCATCCATCTATTCAGATAGCTATTTTGTCTTTGAACACTATACTATTTTCTTCTTTTCAAAAAATATTCAAGTTTTATTTTGATATGATTTAAGGCAACATGGGAGGAAGCATCATTAACAAAATGTGAACTGCAAAAATACAAAATGAAGAAAATGGGCTTAGACATTGTACAGAAAAAAAGATTTGCATTGAATTGTGGGATATCATCAGAATTTGAGGGAGTATTCTTACAAGCATGAGCCATATCACATAGCTAACATTAAAAAAGATGAATATGTTTTCATATGAAACAATATGGGTTTTTTAGAGTAAATCATTATCATAGTTAATTCATGATGGATTGTGGTCAGCCAAGAAAAGTAACACAAAAATGTCAGCAAAAAAAAGACAGCGAAATCCCATAATTCTTTCTGGGTTCTTAGTTTGAATGTCAGGGCACAAGGAGAGGCAGTTTGGTCGGGGGAGAGTATGGTGGTAATTGCAATTTGAGACAATTTTGAGCACTTTAAATGGTGATGATGTTTTCCAAAATTTAAGTTTTGCACTTGGAATGTTTTCTTCTTGAGAAAATTTATATTCATTAATTAGCCCAAACTTTTAAACAAGCATTGAGTTTTTCCCACAGCTCACTGATCAAAGAAAATCTAAATAAAATGAGAAATTAGTTTTCCTAAGGTTAAAAAATTTTAAAAAAAAGAAAAATAGGGGGAAGATAAAAGTGAAGTGGGGTTAAAATGTGTGTGTGTATATATTATATATTCTATATATATAAAATATATAGTATATGTTTTTATATATTTTACATAATTTAAGTAATATATAACTGAAAATGCACAATTCCTTCCACAACAATATATTTTTATGTTTCTTCAAAATTCTTATAATGTATGATCTGATTATTGCAGAACTTGGCAGTGTTACTAGTTCATGAATCTGGGCTTATCTGTACCAAGACATCAAAAGATTGCATTGGATTGGATTTTGAAGATACACCATGCTTTGGATCATAACAAACCTACTGCTAACTCAGGTCTTAGAATTGGTTTAAAATTGGTCATTCTTATCCTAGACTTTAAATTCTGAAGTGTGGAACCTCAATAATGTGTTTTACATTCATCAGTCAGTGTTTGTGGAGTGCCTGTTAACTCTAAGTCCCCGAATAATGTTCTGAGGGTGTCGGGACAAACATATGGCCCTGGCCTTAAGGAGCTTGAGTTTTCATGGAGAAAACCAACATTACAAAAGATACACACTGAATTATGATAGTTCAGAGATTCACAGTGGAGTGGGGAAGTGACCTCCATGGTCTGAAGGAATGACTTCATGTTACCTCTGTCCTGATAGTTTGTTTTTTCTCCTTGAAATATCAATTTCTTTCTTTTTCCTCTGCCCTATAGAAATCTCTTATCAATTCATTTCTTTTGACACATAGTAAAATCTCATTCGATTGGGACATTATTGATCCCATTATTATTATTGATTCTCTGCAAAGAGATACTCTTCCAAATAGTTAAATATGAATTTATACTTTCAAATGATGCTAGGAATTATTTTAGTATGGCTCAGTGGTTTCATACATGATATTTTAATTTTCCCTATTGTTTTCTTCTGTTCCTCTCCATTGATTTTCATTTTATAATAATGATCAGTGGAGTGGAGGGGAAGGAAAGGGGAGTTCAGGAGACTGATTGGAATTGGTTGTGCTCCATGCTTTTGTGATAATTTTAGGGTGTATCCTGGTGTTATATATACCTAAAAATAATAAGCAATAAATAAATAAATACAAAATTCAAAAAAATCATTAATCTGAAAAATTAGATAGTTATATGTTATGTTTGACATATTTATTTAGGTGATAATAAGATTTTGAAGATTATAGAAAGAATAAAGTTAGAAGGATGGCAAGACAAAAAGTCTTTGTAAAAGGAAAATAATATTTGAGTTAAAGAATCTGGAAACATTTTTTCTTCTAAATTTGCATGTCCTACAAAAAGAAAAAGAAAGAATGAATGGAACATGTTTGATTCCATTATATATGTTTACATAGTAACTGATGGGATATATTGGGAATTTATTGTCCTTAAATTCTATAAGTAAAAAAGAGAAAACATATGCCAAAATAAGTCTGAATACTATTAAATGAACAGTTAGAGTTAGGATATTAAGTAGATTCACATCACTACCTATTAGAACTTATTTTAAATTCTCATTTTTTGCATAAAGTGTTGAGATAGCTTTGAATATGAATACAATTGTAATACTTGATTTGTTTTGGAGATTACTCCATTGAAATGAAATGTAATTGTGCTTTTGCACAAATACTAGTTTAGTTGGCCTTTGCAAATTTCTTTCAAGGAAAACACATAGTCATGAATTCTTTATTATTGATACATAAGTAGGTGAACCTATATCTCAGATTGGCTGGAATTTTCTGGTCAGTTATAGATCAATTAATGTGTATTAATTATTTCAGCATTTTCTTTCCCTCCTAGTAGTGTCCCAATTTGGGAGATAAAAATATATCCTTTCTTTGTTAGTAGGCCCAAAGGTTTGGTTTTGTTTAGATAGCTAAATTAAAGAAAAAACCATTTTACACAAAAATTTAAAACATTCTGAGAAATTAATAAAGATCATAGAATATACACTTTTTAGAGTTGACTCCTACCTTGTCTAGTAATTGAGTCCCGAGACAATGTGAAGATTTCACTTTTAATTCCTTAGGCCATAATATTCAGTTTCAATTTGCTAGATTTTATAGAGCATTGAAGGATCACCTTAGAACTTCTAAATATGGATTTAGGAATGGTCCTGTTATTGATAACAGTTAACGTTTTAATCAGTCTATCGTGCCAGACACTGTTGTAAGAGTTTCTTCCACAACCTATTTAGTCTGCAAAGGAGCATGAGAGGGAAACATTAGTGTTATCCTTATTTAACAGTTGAGGAGACTGAAACTCAGTGCAATTAAGTGAATTGCGTCCTTTTTAACTTTTATTTTGTGAAGAATTAAATAGATAGCTATGATGTAAGTCAGAAGGATAAAGTAGTTCCATCTCAGGATCCTACCAGGGAATATAATATTAGTATTTGCCTTTTAACTTCTGCGATATCACATTGTTACACAAGGGAAGAGTGCTCATAGAAAATATACCACGTATACATTCCTGGAGAGATTCTAATTTTACTCTGGAATCAAGCTTCCTCACTGGGTGTACATACTTGGATAATATTTCTTTGGAACATTAAAAATGGTCTTCTTCTGAGCTAGGTTCTAGAGGTATTGGTGGGGTATGCCTTTGGGGCAATAGGAGAAAGCTCTCTGTTTTTGTTGGTGGTTTTAGTTTTGCTTTTAGAATGCTGTTTCCTCTTTCTCACAATGTTCAACAGACTTCAGAGTCACGTACCTTCTAGTTGTTGGTCTTTTATTTTATGGGCAAAATTGAGAATTTTGTTGCTGATTATCTTTCCTTTTCTTTTCTTTTCTTTTTTCTTTCTTTTCTTTCCTTTATCTTCTTTTTCTTTCCCCTCCCTCCCTCCCTACCCTTCCTCTTTCTCTTTTTCTTTTCCCCCAAAATAAAAGCAAATTTATGATTCACTCTTTGCTATTAGAAAAAATTTTCAATGCACTTTTCTTAGGCTGATTTTTAACTAAATTAACTCTTATTTCCTTTTTTTTTTTTAATCCCCCTTTGTCCTTACTGGCAAGAGCAGGGAATTAGGGCCAGACAATCAGGGTTCAAATCTGCTCCTCAGTTTTGGACTTGGGCTAATTAGCTGAGGACCCAGTATCTCAATTGTAGCAAATGAGGATAACAACAGATCACCTTCATAAGGTTGTTATGAGAACTAAAGCAAATAATTCATGCAGAATTCTTAGAACACTATCTGACATGTAACGTCTGATTGTGTCTCTTGCTGTTATATCATTACATTGTTTAAATATTTGTAAATCTACTGAAATCCTCCGTATGCTGAGACTCAACATAAATGTCAAAATGCTGCCTCTTTCTCTATATATGGTATGAACATATAAACATAAACATTCTCACCAAATTGGAATATTTCCCAAAGTTTGTTAGACTATATCTACAAATCACAAAATATAATTTAAAGTGTTTTATTTTCATAAATTATTTAGAAAATTAGAGCAAAACCCAGAGAACCTGTGTAGATGAATAACTGAATAAATCATAATTGATGTTCTGCAAACTTAGAGAAATGAATTACATAAACGATTTTGGTAGAATAGAAAATAAATCTGCTAAATACATGAATATAAATCTTATAAAAAAAGAAAACACTATGTCAGACATGAAATTTTGCAAAGACTTTACCTTTTCAAGGAAATGAAAGTATTTTTTCTTACCCTGTGTGGGAGGAAGCATCTGAGTTTCAACCACAAAAGTAAGCATGTCCAGGCAACTGAACACAAGCAGAGGTGGTTGGCCAGGCCCCATTTGTGCAACTAGCTCATGAAAGATGGTTTAATCAGGTTAAGACTCTGGCCTACCAAAAACCCATTGATGGTAATTAAGTCTTGTGGGGACACTGTATTTCACATTTCCTATTATTTCTTCAAAATTTGTCCAAGATATGTAATAAGAAACATTTTCTGTTAGAACTTAGTACTAGTATTACATATCAGGAGTGAGATTGTTTTCATATTCAACCTATTGAGTTTTATTAAGATTCTTGGCATTATACTTATAGATTTTTTATTTAGTTTTTGATTGTGAAGGTTAATACTGAACCATATGGTTCTCATTTGACTGTCCATAAATACCAGAATCATAGTAGTCAGCATCGCTATTCTAGTACCATCCAGGTCCTGGCTTGGGTTATCAATGAGAAGGTCCAGAGGGAAGGAAGGGTTAGAGAAGGATCCCTCAAAGTGAAGTCTTCGATTTACTAAAGTATAGCAAGTTGGGTAGTAAGTGCTAGAGATTCACTTGAAGAATGAAAAAGCAGGACAGAGTGGATGAGTAGGGTGCATCTAGCATTATATTAGAAAGAGTAGAGGGAGAAGAAAATAGTTATTTATTTTTCCATTTAGATCGGAAACAAACCAGAAAAGAATATTGCAATAGAATCAGTGATTCTTCCTAGAAATCCTAGAGTCAAAAGAAAATAATAAACCATCTATTTAAGGTTTAATAGTTTAGCACAACTAATTAATTCAGTAATTACATTCTCCAAATTGAAATGAAGAAAAGGCATCAACTTTGCTCATGTGTATAATTCTGATATCCCCTAGTTTTTTAATCTCCTATGGAATCAAATTCATAATTAAGATGCCAGAAATCCAATGGATCCCTGGTTCATATCCCAAGCATATGCAGAGGTGAGCACAAGTAAAACTGTTAGATTTACAAGGATCCCTGGTGGTACAAAGGAAGGAAAAAGAAGACAGCACATGAACACTTATGATTTCAGTGCATATATTCAAAAGTACTACTTTTCTTCTTCCCCTGAAATACTAGTTAATAATAAAGGGAGACATTTACTAAAAACCTGTTGTCAACCAAGCACTTTAATATCTCATTTAATTGAATCCTCATAAACATTCTGTGATTTATCTTCTGTAATGAACAGATGAAAACGGTGAAGGTCAGAAAAAGCCTATGACTTTTCTAGGTTTTGCAACTTAGAAGTGCAAGGATTTTATCAAAATTTTCGTAGCCATACTTATGGAATTGAAGACATAGCATAGATTGTAATTCATATCCTACAAACATGGTCACATTTTATTCAAAACAGAATGAGTTCATCAAACCAATACACATTTGCCTTCTGGTGCTACTTCACTCAAGGATGCTTCATAATTCAAATAATTTCAGACAATGTAATTGATTTTCACATTGAGTAGGTACCTTGAAACTGTCAATGATACCTGAATATTGGTGGGGAATGGAGATCTAATCTCTGTTTTTACACTTCACTGTTTTATAGCAAAGATCTTCTGTCTGAGTGCATATTTGAACCGTTATCTAGACAGAAATAGGAATGCATACCTGGACTTCTTACTGTTGAAATTTAGAAGAAACAATGAACAAAATTGTTTCTATTCTAAAAGATTAAATTGAACCAGAGAAAATTTTATCTTTTAACACTGTAAAGATGGGTTCTTAAAATTGTCAAGAGGTAAATAGGAGGATCAGTGAATTAATGAGGAGATACAAGCCATCTAGGCATTGGCAGTCTTTATGCTGTTGAAATTCTTGTAAGAAAACAAAACAGGTCTAACCTGGATATATCTATTTTGTATGTGTTTTAGGCTGTGGCTAATGATAGATTTGCTGATTTTAGTTTTACTTTATTTTTTCCATGTCTAGGAGACATCAATCAGAGTGGCCTTGTGCCATTTCCCCTTTATAGGTCATTGTACACAGTCAAAGGATGAAAAAGGATTGTCATTTGAGGAAGGATTAGACAGATTAGTATCTTCTGCCCTCCTTCAGAATTTTATTAATATTACATTTTAAAGGGATTACATTTTATTTTTAATATTTAATATTACATTTTATTTTTTTTCTGTTGGTCTAAAATTTGGCCCAATGGCCTATGTACCCCAAATTACAGAATAAAACAAACCTTATTTAATAGTTTGTAGCTTAATAAAACTAAAATTGAGCAAGACTGTATGAAGTATTTATAATCATAAATTGAAAAAAATTATTTCAGATTAATATTTGATATATTTTGTTTCTCTGTTCTACATTTGGCTGATATTTTTGACCTTTTATCTTGAGGTACTTGCTGGATCTGATCATATCAGATGCAAATGTTTTAGCACATGGGCAAAACGGGACATAATAAAATGCAGAAATAATCAGGATTTGTCTCTGGGAACAAGGAGGATTATTATCTCTAACAGAAGAATAAACACTTTCTTAAAGATCAAAGTTGTCAACCAGAGGGATAAAATTCTGATAATGGTTTCAGAGAGTTGGCTCACAAGGGAGAGAATTTTTGTGTGGGTGGAGGCCTCGCCTCAAATCCCATCAAGAAAGCATTGACTAGCTCTGTCTAGTTGGGAAAGCGTTTATGGATATTTTTGTAGCTATTCAATTGACATAAATTGTACTTTCCTTCTCATCTCTGTGGTGCTGTGTATTGTGCAAACAAGGGCTTCCATATTTACCTTTTGTACAATAAAGCTCGATCTTACAAACTGATCTTTATACCTAAGGAGAGAAAATTATAGTACATGTGAGAAAATCCATTTCCAATGAAACAAGTATTTCATATGTATACTTTTTTATATAGTCTTCAAGTACCCATTCACATCTTGATGGCACTCAGTTTAGGTTGTTGCTTTATATCTAGAACAGCTACTAATATATTTCAAGCATTATTAAGACTGATAAAGAAGAGAGATATCATGAACAGGTGATTTTCTCCAGACAGTTATTTAATATCATACCCTGTTTCTTTTCTTCTCAAACAATCTTTTAGTTTAGTACTTGTTAAATTTTAAAATGAGATTTCATTTGAAATCTGAGGAGTGTTTCAATCTTTTTTGGTCTTTTTTGAAGTATGCTAACAGGTAACCAAATATAAAAAAGCAAATGTAGACATCAGCTAAGGTCAGCCATACATCATGGGATGTTAAATTCCAGTTGCTGTTTCATAGGTTCAGAAACATTCACTCAGGCTTTTTCAGAGTCCATCTTATCCACCCTTGGAGATTATTTAGCTCCGTTTATTGAAAAGGTATAAAATAAATTCACCTAAGATAAAAGGGAGGAAATTATTTAGTCTTCAGAACTATTGGGCTATTCTAACTTAACCAAATTCTGGGTTATTTTATATCTGATGTTCTGGTTATGACAAGCAGTTTGATCATTTTCCCTCTTATTTCTTTTGAATATATTTCAGTGATTATATATTATTCTAATAAATTTTAGGTTATGACTTTAATGAGGCAATGAGTGATATATGTTGATTCTGATATTAGGTAATATGCAACATAAATAATTGGTCTTTCTAGGCAATAAATGAATGACTATAAAATTGAAGGACAATATATGCTTAAAGTGGTAGTAAACTTAAAATGAATTTGCTTGCCTGGATAATTATTTCTTTCATATGTTTTTCAGAATGAAAGCACAAAAATCAGATGTTCATGTATATGTGGCATCTTGGCAAATCAAAGTCATGTGTAGGCTGAAAGCTTTGAAAGAGCAGAAGAAGCTGGTCTACAGGGAAAAACTGAAAAATGAATGGACCAGAGACCCTGAGAATCAGAGCTGAGATGCCATGGGGCATGATGACTGACAAAGGAAAAGACCATCAGCTTCCCCCCTAATTTACAGGTAAAATCCCTCCATGTGACCAACCTATACTTTTTTCCTTTTCTAGGTCTGCAAAATTTTGTATTGTACTTTCAATGAGCCCAATTTTCATTTAAGATAGCCTGAGTGAATTTATCCCTTTTAAAAAAACGTTTGTTTGTACTTTTTTGTTTTTTATTTTGTGACAGGGTCTCACTAAGTTACTGAGGCTGGCCTGGAACTGGCCATCCTCCTGCCTCAGCCTCCCAAGTAGCTGGGATTCTAGGTGTATTCCCAGTGGTTTAAATAAATTTCATCCAAGTGATTCCTAACTGAGATTCGGAGTCATAAATATTTAAAATCCAACACATCTTCCACTCTATGTTTGCTCCCAGTGCTATCATTCTTATAATTTGCTCATGTCACAAACCTTGGCATGGTCATTAATTCATTTCTCACTCTTACTACCTGTAGCCAATCTTGAAGGTGTGTGGCATGCTTCTTGGTTACTCAGCATGGCAGTCTAAGCAATGGGATTTCTCATGGGTTCTATTTTAGTTAGCTTTCCATCACTATGATGAAATATCTGTGGCAAGTAACTTATAAAGAGAAAAGGTTTATTTCTTCTCATGATTTTGACGGTTCCAGATCATAAGTGAGCAGCTCCATCTCTTTGGGACTCTGACAAACAAACAAAAATTCATCTCTCTCAAAAAAGTATGGTAGGAGCATGTGGCAGAGAAAATGTCTCACCTCATTAGTCAAGAAGCAGAAGTGAGAGAAAGAGGAGAAGAGGTATACAGCATCTGTTGATATTGTAATGCTGAAGACCAAGGCTTTGACACATTGACATTTAGAGAACACTTACCCACACTAGCAGTTCCCTAATTCATATCCTTCATCCATGTAAAAGAAATTAACTGATAAACAGATACCTTTCTGTTTTCTTCCTTCAAATTTCTTTCTATCTCTGTACCTTAGTAACTATTCCTTTCCCTGGCCCCCTTCCTATTTAAAAATTTAGATGATTTCTTTCATATAGCCGAGTTTAAGTATTTTTTCCAGAATATTTTCTTATAAGCTTCAATTGTGTCTCTTTTGAATTTTTAATTAACTTGTTTGGACTATAATAATCAATAGTGTTAAAGATGGGGACTCTTTGGAAATAAAGATGGAATTATTAGTTCAATTCTGTTCAATAAGCTCCGTTGAGCACCAGCTATTTTCCAGGTCCTGGGCTAGTTGCTGAGACATGGGGTCAATAATGGATGCACTTATTCAATAGATATAGATTGAATTTGTAAAATATGCTAAATTCTGTTCTAGGTAATGTTTCTTGTTCTTATGGAGTTTATATTTCAATGGAGGAACTATATATATAAATTATATATACATAAATATATATAATATATGTTATATATATAAAAGGTTATACTTCTTTATATAATATAAAAGGAATTATATATTAAACATAACAAAATATGTTATATATTAAATATTATATATTTGATATATCTATAATTCCTTTTTCTACTTCATGAGGTTGTTGGAGGATTAAATAAATTTATCTCAGAAATTATTCAAGATAGATTTTTTTTTTTAAAGAGAGAGTGAGAGAGGGGAGATAGAGAGAGAGAGAGAGAGAGAATTTTTAATATTTATTTTCTAGTTCTCGGTGGACACAACATCTTTGTTGGTATGTGGTGCTGAGGATCGAACCCGGGCCGCACGCATGCCAGGCGAGCGCGCTACCGCTTGAGCCACATCCCCAGCCCTCAAGATAGATTTTCATTGCATATTTTACTGAAAGTATATAGTATATATTTTAGTGCGTATTTAATGATTGACTGTTAAGATATTTTGGTAAAGATTAGGCATGGATTTGTTGGGTGCCTATAAAGTGTGTATAAAAGTTTACTTATTAGGTGTTATTTAACAAATGCATTTCCAAATATATAATTTTATATGATAATGATGGTGGTAGTGGAGGAGATGATGTTACTGTGTGCATGCTGATGACCCCCATAAACAGAAAACACCGATGACAGGTTTCATGTCTGGCATGCTTCCTCATTCTTCACAGGCATTCTTATTTATGAAAACTCCTTAGCCTATATTCTCAGCGCTAATTTCTCTTCCTTTGTTCTTTAGTAGCAAATTCAGATATATTTGCAACTTTCGTAACTGCACAGTGCCCTGTTGGTAATGACCATGTATTCTATTCTGATACCTGAAAACCAGTCCCCATGCCCAGGTCCGTCCACCGCAGCCACTCAACTCTCACATGTCTAAGCACAAACTTCTGCCCTCATTTTAACTCTTCATGGCGCCGTCTCCTCAGTTTCTTAAGCTTGAAGCCATCCAGTCATCTTTGACTCATCCTCTGCTTGAGCCATGGCATCTAATTAGTCATGAAATTATATTGCTTCTTCCTTTTATTTGTTTTCTGTGTCCTTTACTTCTGATTCATGATCCCATCAACCACTCTGAATTAGGCCTCCATCATTTTGTGCGTGGACTATTAGGTTAGGTTTCTTAAGGGCCCCCTTGTCTTTCACTACTTGCAAGGCTTCCCGTTTATAAAGAAAACATCCTTTGCATACTTCCCTTTATCTTCTTTCTTTCTGTTCAGAAATCAACAAAGAAGTTCCATCTCTTACATCAAATCTCATTTTCTTGAGTGTCCAGCCACTCTATAACTTGGTCCAGATCTGTCTATCCAACTTTGTTTCCCTCCACTCTCAGCAGAAACTCCTTTTCTGTCAGGCTATTTTAACATGTGACCTGGTTGTTCTTGTTCCTTTGTTCTGGAAGCAGTAGAAAATCAAGGTCTGTTTGCTCCGAGCTCTGTGATCCAGAGCAAATTACTTAGCTTCCCAAGCCTTAGTTTCCTAATAGAAGTGTTAAACTTATCATGTGTTGTGATAAGTGAAAGAGATGATGCAGGTTATGTGCTCAGTACAATGTCTGATAATATCACGTGCTTCATAAATGTAATCGCTATTTTACTCTAAGTATTGTCTTTCTTCTCCTGGCATTCATTTCTTCCAAGAAACCTTAACCGATTTATTTGTGCTCTCTTTCACTTCCTGAAGAAAAAAGCAATAACATAAAAAATGAGAATCTGAAGTGCATGTTGAGAAGGTGAAAGTCAAGTGTTATCTGGGAATCCAGGAGGCTTTAAACTCTAACCCACTCTTCCAATAATTGGATTGAAAACACAGACATGATCATTCTAAATCTCAATTTCCTGGTTTTTAAAGTGGGAAAATTACCAGCTTTTTCTACTTCATGAGGTTGTTGTAGGATCAAATGGATTTACCTCAGAAATGGTTCAGGACAGATTTTTACTGCATATTTAATTACAAGAGTATCTCTTCAATGCATATTTAATGAATGATTGTTAGGATATTCTTGCAAAGGATAGACACTGATTTGTGGGTTGCTCATGGACTTTTGGAAGAGTAATGATGCATAAAAATTTATTAGTTGTAAGTTTTATTTAACAAATATATTTCCTTAGTACAATACGATAATAAAGAAATTCAATCTTGTTGATTCATTTCCATATGTGATGTATTTCTCCTTTCTTTGGTTTCTGGAGAATTATACTTAAGGAAAGGATCACAACTTATAACAAACATGGTGACAAACTTGTGGCATTCCTGGTGCTTATTGATAATTTCAGAGGAGCTTATTAGGTCTTCTTGAGTTATTTATAAGTTCTCAAAAGGAATAAAGAAGACCTCAAAAACAAAAGCTAATTAGGAAAATTTAAATATTTTTCTAATGTTAAAGTTTAACTTTTCTCATCCTTAAACTGTCTAATCCTATTTTTAGTTTTCCTGAAGCCCACAGACCCCTGTCTAAAGGGAAAAGCTATTACTAAAATGATTCAGTATGTAAGGTCACTCCCACTGGACCCCACCCAGGCTAATTGGCATTACTGAGAGGAGGTAGAGGGAATGGTGGCCAGAGGGTGTTGCCCGTTTGCTGTGAGTCACAGCTTGCAGCCACTGGGGGAAAATCTAGAGGGAATCCACTCCTATCTAAGTGCCAGGTTCACACCTCTACACAATTATTTTTAAGTACATAACGTTATTTAAAAAAAAAAAAACCTGGCCACACCTCTTGGGAAAACACAAAATACGTCAAGCTATCACAGGTTTCATTTTCAAATCTTATTCATTCACAGTTTCATTAGCCGCAGACACAAGGAAGAAATAAGATGTAGTAATCAAGGTGGTGGTTAGCTGAGTCCTGTGTAGACTCAGTTCTGGGAATTTTGTAAATAAGAACGTGTGCTGTAAAGACCAAGGTGATTTTTATTTCCCCCAAAGAAATAGGTTGGAATTTCCAGGAGTTGACCCTGCAGCCATATCTCTGTTATTATGTATTTTTTTTTTGTACCAAGGATTGAACCCAGGGGTGCTTAACCACCAAGCCACATCCCCACTCCATTTTCTATATTTTATTAGAGACAGGATCTTGCTGAGTTGTTCAGGGCCTCACTTTGAACTCATGATCCTCCTGCCTCAGCCTCCTGAATTGCTGGGATTGCAGGCCTGCACGAATGTGTCCGGCTGTATTGACGTTTTGGGAAGAAATAATATTCCAAAGTTACTGTAATGTGTGAAGGAACCCTTGGGAGCTACGAAACCTTCCAAACTGACCATTCAAAGCCCCAGGGCCATATCAATTTCTTTGGTAACTAGAAGAACCAATTATAATAATTATAATAATAAGTGAAACTTACCACTAGGGTCTCTGATCAGAATGTTTGAACAAAGAAGTGAGAACGGTGAGCATGGCAGCTAGAAATAATTTGGCTTAAAAGGTGTGGTCTACCTCGAAGTTAAAGCACATTGGTTGTGATCTCAATATGGGAACTTTTCCTTTTATTTCATTTCTGTGAAGTGAGTAGCTAAGAGAGTCTTCAGATGATTTTTCTTTCTTTTTTTTTTTTCAGTGAAGACTTGGACTGAAACTAAATTTGAAATGAAAATGACTTTACAGTGATATGTACTGGCATATTACTTTTTTTAAAATTGGATTGAATTTAATGAGGATTGAACCCAGGGGTGCTCTACCACTGACCTACATCTCCAGCCCTTTTTATTTTTCATTTTTGAGGCAAGGTCTCACTAAGTTGCCCAGTCTGGCTGCAAACTTAAATCCTTCTGCCCGCTCTGCCTCCTGAGTAGCTGGGATTACAGGCATGTGCCACTGTGCCCAGTTTTCCTTCCTTCCTTCAGGATCAACATTTAAAGTTTTGTTATAACAACAAGAATGGGATCCTACTTAGAATACATTATATTCCATGTGTGTGTAATATGTCAAAATACGCTCTACTGTCATGTTCATCTAAAAATAACAAATAAAAAAATTAAAGTTTTGTAATGTAAGATTTTTTAAAAGTAACAATTTAAATTTCAAAATCCTCTCTCCTACTCAGTAATTCTTCAGTGGATTGCCAAGTGTAGGCTCCAATAACATACAGATGGTTCTCATTTTCTGTATTGTTTGTTTTTTGATTGTTCTGCGTCCCTCACCTCATAGTTGTTCTATCACCTAATTTCAAAAATCAGATTTTCATATGTAATTCTTTAACTTAATTCATTTTACTAGAAATAAATGTTAGTCAAAATCCATTAATTCAACTGAATTTAATGACATAGTTGCTAATATTCTCTTATGAATTATAACAATTAGGAAAAGTAAAAACAACTTCTTTGTGAGACTCCACTGTCAAACTATAAGTGTGACAAAATTCACTTATTTAGTTTTGTCCCAACTCAAAATTCATGAGTAAATCTTTAGTTTGTTTCTTTGTTTCTTTCTTTCTTTCTTGACAATGAAAGGACTATATGTCTTTTAAATGATGAGAGGCTTAAGGAGGTGGAAGAATTAAGGAGTGGATTTGGAGAGTGATAGTATAAATTCAATATTTTCAACATAGCATCTGAGGTGAAGAGTGGCAATTTTCTGGGGGCAAAGAGGAAAAATGAGATTCTAGAAATTCTGTAAAAAACAGGTCCAGAAATGATGTATGTAAATGAATTTTCAAATTTTAGTCACTTTCTCCAAAGAATATTTCAAAATCATTTTTTCCTACGTATAGTTAACTGTAGAAAGAATAGGAACCTTGTTGATTGAGATTGCTACCATTACACAAAATTCTCTAATTTTAATGAAGTTCCACAGAAAGCTATGTGAAGAAAACTAATATTATAGCATTTTGTGATGAGCTGGCTCATTCTCATTTTTTCATGATAGGTGAGCTTTCTCTTCCCAATCCTAGTTCCCACTAATTTTTCCTCTCAAATATCTACAATTCAGAGTCTATGGCCAAGGAGAAAATGGGAGGACAACCCCAATATGAAGGGTAGAAAAGATTAAAAGGCAAATGACAGATATCAATTTTTTTTTCCAGTCTGGGCTGCAAATCTCGATTGTATTTCATGAGATGGGAGAGGAGTTACAGGAAGGTTTTCCCCTGTTGCTGTGACAGGTCACCATTTCTAATCTGAGGGTCACAGCCAAGTTCCCTGTTTAGTAATTGCTTGATTTGACATCTATCTTGACCTTTATTTACTTTGGCCTTTCTGGCTAGAGGTCACAAAAGCAAAAGAAGATAGAAGTCTTATGAATGCCTTGATGATGAAAAATGAGAATGGTATCCCTTTGGCCCCATGTATGAATATATGTATAATGTGTTGAGGTATTTTAACTCTTTGGTGCAGTCCACAGTGGAAACACACATTTTCACATCATTCTAGAGATGTATTTTGTAATGACTTTGTGGCGAAGATCATAGATAGTAACACTGGCAAAGTCTTGTTAATCAAAAACTTGACCATCAGAAGTAGAAGTTAATTGCCCTGGATTTTAATTATTTTTGATCCGACAGGAATTCATAAGTACAAAATCATCATGTCACAAATGGAAAGTTTTACTTTTCAAATCCTCTAAAACAGAGCAGACTGAGGATTTGATATGTGCTTTAACCGTGCGTTCATCATGTGTCATATGAATGTGATATCATGAATAATGTTAAATTTCTTTTTCATGTATTGTTAGCTATATGTCAGGCATAAGCCTCAGCCTTTTCCAAGGAAAAAATACTATTTTTTTCCTAGAATAATGTTAATAAATAAAATTCAGACATTTTTTGATCTCACTATCAGGTTAGGAATGTGAATTTGAAGGTGACGTGCTATATTCTCTTTGCCAAATATTTTTTCTTAATCAGAGGATTTTATCTGACAATCTTCAAGATAATTATTTAGAATAAACTGAATACTGTAGCCAAGAATCTATTTTAGTACAATTTCATAATACTTACATGAGATATTCTTCACATTATCACATGGTAAGCTGATGGGAAAAATTATAATTTGATACTATTCCAATTTTCCTGTGTTCCTTTGTAATGATATAGTAGGGGAATGCAGTGATATATAAGAGATACAATAATGATATAGTAAATGAAAAAGGAGGAGGTCCTTCATAGGAGGTCCTGTGATTATCAGAGTGCATATACTGAGATTTTTCAAAAAAATATATCAATATTTAATAAGAGTACACCTTAAAATGGTTATAATGGGCTTTTTATGAAACTATATCATCACAAGCTTTAATTTATAGCATCTAATAACAATGATGTCTTATTTTATATTATTGTAAGTGGTCCAGAAGCTTAAAATATTGAAGATATTTAATGTAATTATTTTTTCTTCATTCTCCATATTTTCTTCATAGTATTTATCAGCCTTTGTGATTATACATTATTTTATGATTTTAGTGATATTTTTATCCCCCACTTAACAAGAAATTCTAAGAACAGAAATGAAATCTGTTTGCTCACCATTACATTTGCAGCACCATCTAAGTTTCTGGCACACAGTAGGACGAAAATACACATTCTTGAATTACTTGCAAAAACAATACTTGCAATGAATAAATTTTCCACTAAGACTCCCATTTGCTAAGGGAGTGAGGTTAGTGGAAGGATTAGGAGATGAAAGAGTCCTTGCTTCTCTCAGCATAAAGAGATGAAGCTAACTGGTCTCTGGCCCCTTATGTTTCCAGCAGCTTATAGAGTGTTTCTTGCCAGGGATTCTTATTCATCATGATTCAAATCTGAGTTTATAGCTGCAGGGAGGAATGATGAAGTTTTGTGCTGGTAAACTTTTAGAAAAATCAAGCCTTGATTTATAACTTTTCCCAATTTCTGTGTTGCACATACTTCCACCCAGGATGATTTCAAGTCACACAGTGATGTCATAGATGTGGATTTGGGAAGAGACATGTGCAGTTGGCTCTCTCCAGCAGAGCCCACAAATCATCTTGAGACCATATCTTTGATAATTGTGTTTTTGCAGCACACTACAGGTTCACAGCCACATCAATGTTTATAGCAGCACAATTCACAATAGCTAAACTGTGGAACCAACCTAGATGCCCTTCAGTAGATGAATAGATAGAAAAAAATGTGGCATATATACACAACAGAATATTACTCTCAGTAAAAGAGAATAAAATCATAACATTTTTAGGTAAATGGATGGAGTTGGAGAAGATAATGCTAAATGAAGTTAGCTAATGCCCCCTAAAACAAATGCTGAGTTTTCTCTGATATAAGGAGGCTGATTCATAGTGGGGTAGGTAGGGGGAGCATGGGAGAAATAGAGGAACTCTAGATAGGGTAGAGGGGTGGGAGGGGACGAGAGGGACAGGGGGTTAGAAATGGTGGAATGTGATGGACATCATTATTAATAGTACATGTATGAGGACATGAATTGCTGTGGATATACTTTGTATACAATCAGAGATATGAAAAATTGTGCTCTATATGTATAATAGGAATTGTAATGCATTCGATGTCATATAAAAAAATAGAAAATTGTGTTTTTGGCTTCTTTTCCTACCACTCTCTACATAGAAATTTACAGTCTAAACCCTAGATTTAGATTTACAATGTGATGGACACAGAAATGCACCACCCTGGTCCCCTTCAAGAAGGACCTGCTGTCTAACTGCTTTCAGCTCCTGGCATGTTTTCTGCAGATTGCCTCAGTTTCAGTGTGCTATCTCTCCCAGTGTCACACCCTCTCAGGTTCCTGAATCTAGTGAAAGAGCCAGGAAGGGAAATAATTCCTGGTTTCTGTGCTCCCCATGGTGCTGGCAGATGCTGGGACCCCCAGCATCACTGCTCAACTTCTCCCTCTGTCCAGACCTCCCCCTCCCACTTCCTGCCCCATGCATGGATCCTCATGAACATCCCACACTTAGTGTCCACTTCAGAGGCTTTAAATTGTGACGTCACTTCCGTATTTTTATCTCACTTTGCTTCATTGCCTGGGAGAAATCTTTCCATCTTCCTCACTGATCAGACTTATCCATCTTTCATAAAATTAGATCAGGTCTTCATTCCCAGGAAATTTGTGAACTGCTGTTGGACAAACTGACCAAGGGGTTTCCTAGCATCCTGGTACCACATTATGTCATTATCTTCTTATCTCTCTCCATCACTAAATTGTAAGTTACTTAAAAGTTCTCTTCCATTTCTGTTACTATACACATTGTCTAATGGTGGCACATGGTAGGCACTTAATAAATACACATTTGTTGAACTGGACTAAATAAAATGATTTGCCAGCACTCATGAAGTTCCCATTGTGAGCTGGTGATATAATAATCGGGGACTTGTGAATCTCCGTGTGGCTGAGGTGGACTCCTGTGGGAAAGAATTGGCAGGATGGTCACCTGGCTAGATACAATGCTGGTCATCTTCTCTTGGTATGAATTAAGGCTATGACACTGACTCCATTTATAACACAAGACAAGTCAAAAAGTGAAGGGTTATGTCTCTTGGGGAGAGAAAAAGGCAGCCAGCATGCATACAATATTTAGAAATATCCATATTTTTTGATTCTTATATTTGTATAAGAAAGAAAAGGTAACACTCAAATGCTATTTCTGTTCTTAAAAGGGCCAATTTTATTGTTTGGTTAAAACAAATATATTCTGTAGAATATATATGCTTTTATAAAATAAAATGTTTATTTTGAAAGAAGGTAGAAATCATTGGATAAGATATGTTTAAGAGTTTTCAGAAAACAGATTTAACATTGATAGAATTCGATTATATGGTTTTATGACATGCTAAATCACAAACTGTGAGTTTGATTGTGTTTTGACATTTAGTTTGGCAGCAACCTACTGAAGAATAGCTTAATTTGTAGAAATTAGAGTGTACCACTGCTTAAATTAAGCCTTCAAAAATATTTAATATGTTTATATTAGCAATTTTTTGGTAAGGCTTATTGTGGTCCCCTATTCTTTTTATATGGAATTATACCTAAGAACATAAACTGGTATGTATAAATAGGAGTGATGATGATGGGAAACTTATGTTGGAACATTTCTTCTATATTTGCACATGATAATGTTGTACATTGCCCTATGTGGAAATAAAGTTTTAAAATGTTGTAATCTGATAATGATAAAATGAGGCAAAAGAAGCATGTGATGGCCATTGGGCTCTGTATCCAGTTATATAAGTTATATAAAAGTTATATATTTTTCTCTAAAATGTATGACAGGGTACTAGATATAATTGCTTTTGTAGCACATTGAATTGTCTATATTTTTATGATTCTGTATTTGCTTTCTTCTCTACATGAAGTCATTACCGGTTTTTAATGCTGCCTTATTCATTTGTTCTAAGTTGTAGGTACTAGAAGATTTAAGGAAAGATACCTAATTTTGGAGATGATTGAGGAAAAGACCCCTCCGAGAGCAACTGAAGATCTAGAATTGTCTTAGTGCTTTAGAGCTGCCATAACAAAATGCCACAAACTGAGTGGCTTAAACAGCAAATATGTCTTGTCTCACAGTTGTGGAGACTGGGAGTCTGAGATCAAGGTGTCAATCAAGCAATGCTCCCTCTGAAGGCAGTAGAGAGGATCTTTTCCAGAAATCTCTCCTAGCTCTGGTAGTTTCATGACTTGTGGCAATAAACTCCCCTTTTCTCAGAACATTCTCCCTGTGTGTGCTTGTCTCCAAATTTCCCCCTTTTATGAGGACACCAATCATATCTGTCTGGGGGCCCATCCTACTCTGTATGAGCTCATCTTAACTAATGACATCAGCAGTGGCCCTTCCAAATAAGATCATATTCTGAGGTACCAGGAGTTAGGACTTCAATATTCGAATTTTTGAAGGACAGAATATAATTCCTAACAAGACCCAATACAAATTATATCCAGTTTCAAAGAGGATTCTTCCTACTGCTGCTGATTAGAAGATAGGAATTGATAGGATTCTATTAAATTACTACTTTTATTTTTATCAACTCTCTGAACTTGACATAAGGAAAGATTTAATGCATCTAGTAGCCAGTAATGCATCCGGTCTAGCCAAATGTCATCAGCATTATAGGTAAAGTGCTTTATTTTATTTATTTATTTATTTATAAAAGAGACAGTGAGAGAGAGAGAGAGAGAGAGAGAGAGAGAGAGAGAGAGAGAGAGAGAGAGAGAAGAGGAGAGGAGAGAGAGAGAGAATTTTTTAATATTTATTTTTTAGTTTTTTGGCGGACACAACATCTTTGTTTGTATGTGGTGCTGAGGATCGAACCGGGCCGCATGCATGCCAGGAGAGCATGCTACCGCTTGAGCCACATCTTCAGCCCAAGGTAAAGTGCTTTATAACCAATAAAATCCTTATTTTCATTATAATTAATTATAACACTTTTTTGATGTCACATTTCCAAGTATTGGTATAATATAATATAATATAATATATGTATATAATGTAATATAATATAAGAAACAGTCTTATCTAGGAATAGGACCATTTTTCTAGGGATCCCAGAGCTAAGCTATTTTCCTGTTAGAAACAATATTTAGAATACAGGCCTAGGAGCCAAGAGATTCAGGTCTTATCTTTTGTCACTTGATGCTTTTGAGAAATTCACAATCTTCTGGGAACTTCAATTTCCCTTCTTTATTAATCTTTAACTAAAGATTTGGATTAGGTTACAGTTTGTTCCAGTGTGCTATTCAGAACCTTAGACTCTCCAGCAGCCAAATGAGAGGAGCATAGATAAATAGAAGAACCAGGGCCTTGCACATCTTGGCTGTTCCCACCTTCTTTAACTCCCAGGGAATAGCTGGAGAATAAAATTTTTTATGTACTGTTGACATAAGTATGATTTTGATCTATTGCTAAATAATGGATTGAAAATCCCTTGACTAACTTCTATGGCTCTTTTCTGCTCTGAAATTATGACTGTATCATTTTAATAGACATTATTATAAATCAAGATTGCATATCATAGTTTAAAAGAGAGAGGAAACCTATAGTATTCTATGGGATGTCTGTGGTTCTCAGAGTTTTTCAGGTGTGTGTTAAAAATTACAAGTACCATAAACCTTCTATAATGCCTATGTTCAGCAGTATGATCTTCACCTTTCATTTAATCCTACACAATAAATACCTTCTTATTAGCACTGTGAATCTCTTTTATATGTAGTTTGTCCTAGATCTAGTTTTGATGTTGGAATTAAAAGATGAATGAGACAGTTAATCAGATCATTATGTACTGGATATAGAGACCTTCAAGAAAAAGCATCTAAACCAAACTGAGCGAGAGTTGGGAAATAATCAGGAGTTCAAAAAGTTTTTGAACTTAATTACAATCATGCAGACATGAAGGGCAGTGGGAAAAGGAGAAGCAAAGAGAAAGAGGAGAGGCAGAGCTCCATTCCAGCATCTCTCACCTCTGGGGATGACACTAGTCTGGAATGGAGAAAGTTGAAACTATTCCCTAAAGAAGGAACAGTTATCCAAAAAATAAAGAAAGGAGTAGGGAGAAAGAAGAAATTCTTCAGCCAGTAGGAAGCCAACATGTCCTGGGAGCATAATGGCAGAGAACAACATTGCATGTTTTGGTAATTTGAGGACATTTAGTGCAGTGGGACATGGTCTGTGTGGGGTAGTAGGAGGTAAGGATGGAGAGGGAGCAAGAGACAGTTAATAAAGGGAACTCAGGTCTTGAGAAGATTATGGGCTATTGCCTGAAGACTCAAAAGAAGCCATTAAGGTTTACATAATAAACTGTGTCCTGAAAGCTCGTTCTGATTGTGATGTGGACACTTGATCAGAGATAGGTAAGACTGGAAGTACAAACATCAGTTGACAACTTTTACAACATTCTAGGAAAAAGGTTATGAGGGTAAGAACTCAGGTAATGGAGATGTACCTAAAGAAAAGCAGAATCTGAAAGTTATAAAGTGAGGAAAGATTCACATGTGATGAGTTATTATTGGATATGGGAAATGAGAAAACTGAAGGAGTTAAGAACTGTCCCTGTTTTTTGGCTTTTTCCATTAAATGGGGGTAATTAGGGTAGATTTAGGAATTTGTAGGAAAGATATTCAGTTTTATATGTATGGATTTCAGGGTAGGGTGAGCATATAAATTAGTGTTCTTTTGGGAAAAATTAGTGTTCTTTTGTGAATGAAGGGAGCATACTATGAATGATTAAGCAATATGAAAATTATGTGGAATGGATGGCCATCTTAGCTTTACATGGAACAGAAAATGGAGAGTTGGATCTATGGAAAGCATCATTGTGTAGTGGTAGCATCTAAGTTTTGGAATTAGACCTGCATTTGAATCCATCCCTATTGAATACTTCAGGGATTTCAATTTTTCTACTTTTCAAAATCTATTTGTTTTTAGCATACAATTTGACCCCTCTTTGCCTTAAAGTCTTCATGTATGTAGTGTGAGTGTTAGAACATCCATTTCATACAGTGTCTGCTGCATCAAATGAAAAAAAATTAGGTGAGATGTATACTTAGTCCCAAGTACATACGCTCCCAAGACAGAAGAGGACTGGAAACTCTTGACTAGCCCATGTGTTTACATGAGTTTGAAGGAAATAGAGTTCTTGTTCACAAATAAGTGGTGTAGGCAATATCAGGTGCGCTTATCATGTTCATGTTCTATAGCATCCTCAAGGGCCAGGTGTTTGTTTTTCTTCTTGTTCAAAATATTATAGGATAACAATGAAGATGGCTCAAAATAGAGAATACTGCTATTCAACTTTGAAGTCAAAATTTTCATCACAGAAGTGCTAGCAGATTCAAGCGATGATGCAAAATATTATTCCTAAATTAATAAAAGAATCATTTTTAGATCAGATTCCTTAGACTTGAAATTGACTTCAGAAATTTAATTTTATACTTCCTTAAAATTTTGTGCAACTAAGCTTTATTCTCTAAAGTAAAACTTGGCCCAGAGAAGTGAAAATATAGGGGTTGTTTAACTGCTGCATGGGCTATTTCTCTTTCTTTGCTGTGTCATCTTTTAATTTTACTGTTATATAAAATTAGACAATTTTAGTAATAATACTACCTTTCAATGAATAAGACTTTCTTCTATTCTAGCACATCATATAATTAAGAACCATTAACTACTGTTAGGGGATTTGGTTAAGTCATCTTTAAGTTCATGAAAACAAAAATGAATGGCCTTCCATAATCTCAAAAAAGTCATCTACTTGGCAGCCAGTGGAAGCTACTGTCGACAGTTCTCCTTGGGTATTACTCTATTGTGTGATCTTCATCACCGATGTTTTAAAGACCTTATCAGAGTTTTTATGTAAACTTGCTAAAAGGTTTTGGGTTTATGAAGCAACATTGGCTACTTCTAACAAGCTACTTATTGTTAAAGTCACTTTCTAGGGAGATGCCCTATTTGTGGCAGTAATGATGGTACATTTTCAGCATGGATGCAATGCCAAGTAGGCAGAAATTAACATTGAAACACAACCTTTAACGATGGTATTTAGAATTTGGCCTCATTTGGCTTTTATTTCTTTAGAAAAGGCATAAGAAGGGATTTCATTTTCTCATGAGGTGTGACAGAACTTTTTTCTGCAATTCACAATTTTTTTAAAACTTACTTCTGCTTGCATGTTATAACTCTCCTAGTGCTAGTATCTCTTCAATTTTTTGAAGGAATGTATTTCTTTCCCATTGTACCATAGAGTTGTGATAATATGTTAATTTTAGGTTGTCGAAGATAGTAATTATTGAGATAATGTATTTTGTTTCAGCATGCCTCAATGGGAAGAATTTGTTAAAAGTTCAAATGGGCCTGAGGAAAAATCTATGATGTCAGACCACTGGGAAGAATTTTAAGGACACCCAATCATTGCTGTCTCCTCTACTGGTCTGGTCTTTAAAAATACAAACAGCTCAGGTTACTTCATAAGTCATGGACAAGTCTGATCTTGGTGGCAAGCATAAGTACAGAGGAGGCACGTGCTCTTGGTGGAAGAGAGGAGTCAAATGTCAAATACGGGGTGATACAGTTATTTATCACTTAATGGAGTGAAGCTCATGACCTTGAACGTGAATCCTACATAGTTCAAGGAATTGTAGATTTGTGACAATTTTCTTCAGTGAAGGAGCAAGCCAGTTCTCTAAGTAGGCATCAGAGTAGCTTCAAGATCATATCTGCATACCTTATAATTCAATATCTTATAAAAATTTAGAAAATATGCTTCTTTTCAAATTCTCTGTTAAAGGAAAAGAAACTTTAAAACAGAGAAGTTTTGAATCCTGAAAATTGTCATCTTCTCCCCAGCAGAGGATGTACCATAGACCTCTCGTGACTGACAAATCCCCAAAGGGGCTCATTGCCTCCCTCCCCCTTATTCCTAGGATTGCGTTTCTCCTCAGTGGTCTTGAGACCATGACCATTCCAAGCAACTGGAATTTAGGCTTTCTTTCATACTTCCAAAGGATATTATCATTGCTTCTTCTTTTCTCCACTTTCACTTTAGCACTTATTCTAAAGGTTATGCTCCATTGTTATAGTGATGGTAGTGACGGTAAGAGAGAGGAATTAGTCAGTTAATGGGAGAGAATAAAAAATGGAGGAAAAGAAGAAATAAAACTCACATTTACAGATCTCTGTGCTGGTGTGTTTTATTGAGAATATGAGATATGTTATTGCCCATATTTTATATTTTTAAGAAATAGTAAAATCATCTCCTTTAACATATGACCTTGTGGACAAAATGAGAAGCCTCCGGTATTAAGTAATTTATCCACATGATCTAACCGGTTGATGATCTGGAACTTAAACCCAGATCTATCTGACTCATTCTTCTAATTATGCTCTTCAAAATTACCAAGTCTTTATTTTTATAGGTAGTGGGGAGTCATTGAAAAGTATTAGGTTAGAAGGATACTGATATGATCAGGTATATATGGTGCATATTTACATATAAGGTATGTTAGACATGAAGTACCAGAGGAATGGAGATTCAGTTTGGAAATTAGTACCACTGCCAAGAAAAGATGTCATGAACGTTGAAGATAAATCATTCATTACACAAATATTAATTGATCACCAATTGTATGTTAGGTATTCTTATCTTTGCTATATCACAGTATACAAATGGGACTCTCTTCTCTCATGGGGCACATACTTGAGGTGAAGAGAGCCAGTATATCATTTTACACACGATCCTGTGAACACTTTGCTAGGGCCCCTTCTCAGACTTTGGAAAGACCCGGAGTGGGCTGAAGTTGAAGTTCCACTAGCTTCTTGGTAAATCTGCCTTGGACACTCCAGTGGCTTATATAAAGCTTTCTGATGTCTCTCCTTCCCCTCTAAACTTCTTCCCATGGATGTTTGCTCCCTGCATAAGTGGATTGCTGCAGATTCATCTGAGGACAGCATTTTTTCAGTTCTTCTTTTAGTTCCTCAAATGTATTCAGTTCATTCTTAACTCAGGTCTTCCTCCAACGTTAATCCTTCTGCCTACCAGATTCTTTCACCTCCTGGTTATCTGGCCAACTTCTACTTACTCTTTAGGTGTCAGGTTTTTCTAAAGAACATTTCTCAGAAAGGTCATCCATGAACTCCCATCTAGATTAGAGCTTCCCCCCATTATTCTCTCTCACTAACCCTGTCTTGTTCCTTTATCATTTTTCATAGTCTGCAAATTGCTCCTTTGTGTGTTTATTTGTAGTATTTGCTTTTTACACTTGGATACCTGCTGAAGAGCAGAGAAAGAGCTCCTCTAGCTCACTACTTCATAAGTGTCGTGTAAATACAGTGATTGTCATAGAAAAATGTTGTTTAAGTTTTGTTGATGGAATGTATGAACAGATGAACAACTGATATTAGTTTCTGAAGGTCAAACATGCATGCTATGTTTGTAGAACTAGTTCTTTATCTTTAGGCATCCTTCCATTCTCTTAGTTTGAAGAGCAGCATGTATAGCTGAAACTATTCTCAAATATTTCTTAGTAGTTGAGGTTTACAAACTTGACAGGTAAGTATCACTTTGGAGAAATGTTATGAAATAAATCCTCTTGGGTTTGCACAGATACAAGCTGGAATTATTTTTTTTTCAGAAGAATTTCTTTTAATTACTGAATATTTCTCATTGAATTTCCTACTTTTCAAAGGTTTGGGCTCTTTGATTTGTTTTTATTGGGTTGTTAGTTTCTGTTGCATTACAATTGCTAAGTGCAATGTAGCTAACATAGCTAATAATTTGGCTTACTATGCAAAAGTTTCTTTGAAATTACTGATTCTGTTGAACTTTTTTTTTAAATGGATCTATGCACGTTTTCCATTGAACTCAGCAGTATTCACAAAAAAGCAACAAACTTATTTTGAGTTATTATTTGCTCTGATATATCAAGTTTCAGTAACCAATTCTGCCATGTATTTAGGGTACATTATTTGTTAGTTCTTGGCCTTTTGGTTACTTCTTGCTGGCCTCATGTTCAGGACTGTTTACTCCATTCTGGAGCCAATACAGATTTTTCTGGGCAGGTGACTGTGGTCTTGAGGTTCTACTCTTTTGAAAGTGAGGTTTTGTCAAAGTCTTATGCATTTCAAGCTTAAGCAGATACCAGCTTTTCAACATAAACCATTTAAAATAAACCCATGCCATAAATTTGATGACCATTTACAAAAAGCTGAACATAAATAAAAGTTTAAATGGTAATCCTTACTTTAATTTTAATAAAGCCCTGTGTTTAAATAGCTTCAGCAGCCTTAACTAGGGAATTTAAAAAAAAATAGTATTTATGGGGAAATGCCAGTGTCCTCTTGCTCTCTAACGTCATCATCCTACTTGGTCAGGTTAAAAAGTTAGTCATTTGTGGTTTTCCAACATTTGAAATATTGGATAATAAACCTTTTGGCTTATAAATCCCAGAGTCATCCTGCATTATGTTCTAATTTTAGCAATATCCTGAGATGATACTTTAACCTTTAGATCCCTGGGGTCTCCATGAATTATTTTAACCCCCTAGTTATTTGAAACTGGTTCATCTTTAAACAATTTGTCTAACAAAACAAACAAATAAATAAGTAAACCAAAAGCTTCAATTTTTTTTCATGGTATTATTCAGTAAGAAAATGCCCCCTAAAATAATAATGTTTATTATTATGGTTGTCTTTCAAACATTTTAAACAGTTTTTTCGTACTAATACTTCTGAAAATGCAATCAATAATCCAATGTCATTTCTCTTCTTTTAAAAATTAAATGACTATTTTCTTTTCAATTGCTTATAAATACCACTATATTCCAATACTAATACTAATAGATTCAAGCAATATATTGAACATACATATATCCTTCTCATGAAATTATATAAATTTTCCTGATCAGTTCAATTATTTTGATGCTCAGCACAAACATATTTTCACTGGGAATATAATCAGCAGAGAAGATTTTATTATCACTAAACCAATTCTGTTCCCTTAGATTGACCCTTGCTTTAAGAAAGAAGAAATGAAGTTAGAGTAAATGACTATCGATTAATATTGGTCTCCAGTTTCTAGGACTCAAAGTAAAAGTAGAGGTTGGAAAAAAAATCGTTATGGACTAACACATTTATCCCAAATGGATTTATAAATTAGTGTCTAAATATTTATGGGAAAACAGAAGCTAGCAAATGGGTGGGTCGTATGAGTATTGGGTGTCAAGTTATGCTCCCTCTCTTTCTATTTCAATTCAGCTTAAAAAATCTTTTCACTTAAAAAAGTGATTGCCTGGAGACCTTTGAAGCTAGGGAGGATGATGAGGGGGCAAGAGGTTTATTCCCAGGGTCATACTTCATTTGCATAAGCTAGTAACCATAGGGCACTGTGGAATGTCTGTAAATAGATTTCATTACAGAAGTTCAGCTTAAAGGGACTAAAAATAATCCTCAAGCAAACATTTTATATTGCTTCAGGTTCTGCTGTAATAAAAATATTTTAGTAACACAACATTCTACAGAGGCAGGAAATGAAACAGAAGGGCATCTATATCTTTCTTTTGGTGGACTCTTATGAAATGGTTTAAAAAAGAAAAAACATAATATTCTTATTTTAACAAAATAGTCCTACAAAAACAGGATTATGCCATTCTATATTGCTGTTATTAGGTAGTAAAACAAATAGATCTCTTGCTTCTTTCCCCTTTGCCTCCCTGTCTCCCCCCACCCCGTGTGTGTGTGTGTGTGTGTGTGTGTGTGTGTGTGTGTGTGTGTCCCTCTTTCCTCTGTCTTGGCTTTTGTCTCTTCTGAACTCTTACTTTTTTATCCTGCCTAACATCGCTGCAGGATCTGTTCAGCAAGAGTGCATCGTGTCTGGAAGCGTTGAATATTACATTCTTCTCTCCAAAAGAGTTTCTGCCAGAAAACAGGATTTAAAACCCACATATCAGACTCAAATATTGGCATTTCTGAAAAAAACAATGTATGTGCAATACAGTTTTAATTTGGACATAGAAAAAGGGAATGTCCCATTCATAAATCATAATGAAGTTTGAACTTGAGTGGTAACAGTGGAAGACATCAATATGCCCAATTCTTCAGAGATACATGCTCTGCTATGTTACAATATAGGTAATTCACGTAAATTTTTCAAATAGAAATAAGCTGTTATGAATGTGACTTTAATTAAATTATACCATTTCATGATTACTTTTTATGAGTTTTGTATGTTGACTTTAAGAAACTGATAGTACATTTCAAATTTGTGCCTTATGTCCTATATTTTACCAAATCTAATATTTCATTCATTCATTCATTGGATATTTACTAAGCACATACTAATTACCAGATGCTGCTAGGTTCTGAGCAGAAGTAAAGATTGGGTTCAAGTTTCAGATTGGGTACCAGGAATGTGAGAGGTTCCATAGTGCCCTGGAACGATCATATGCTTTTGAATCAGGTTTATTGTGGTTCAAGTACTGCTTAGCACTAGTTAGTTGAGCAGGCTGGGGTAAGACACTTTATAAACCTGAGCCTTGGTGACCCCATCTGGAAAAAGAGTCAGTAAATTTACCATGTGGAATCTTATGAGGTCTAGGAAAAACTAGAAAAAAAATGATTACTGTGTATGACATTGATGCTGAAAACATCACATAATTTTATTACTATGAATGGTACTGGTATATTCTATTTTTAATAAACCCAATAATACATTTTTTTAAATTAATAATATTATTTTGATGCCAGGAATTGAACCCAAGGACACTTAACAACTGAGTCATATTTCCAGCCCTTTTTATTTTTTTATTTTGAGACAGGATCTTGCTAAGTTGCTTAGGGCCTAGCTAAGTTGCTGAAGCTGGCTTTGAACTTGTGATCTTCCTGGTTCAGCCTCTGAAGTGGCTGGGATTAGAAGTGTGCACCACCATTCCTGGCCAATGATACAATCATTTCTGATTGAGCAGTTAAGCATATTTCTGGCTCAGTAATGTGGGCACATATTTTTCATGGCTTCAAGCTGAATGGTAGAGGTCTCAATGAAGTAATTTTATTTTCATTCCCATAGATTTACATGATCACAATAGGTTTAATAGATTTAGCCATTTATCAGAAAATAAAGACTTGAGCATTTGAGACCTTGAGGCTTTTTACAATTAAAAAAATTTAATGACATGATAATTGTACATACTTATGGGGTACAATTTGATATGAATACATAATATGTATTGATTAACCAAGGCAATTAGAATTTCCTTCTGAAATGTTTAATTATTTCTTTGTATCAAATACTTTCAACTCCTGTCTTTTAGTTCCTTATAAAATATATAATAAATAAGGCTTAATCTGGATCTGGTATTCAGGAAGAACATTTGTAAAAACAGAATACATTCACTAGCCTAGGGACTGTTTGAAAAGGCTCTAAACATAAAGTACCATAGTACGTCTTTAATTTGCCATGGCCCAAAATGCATTTTTACTTAAAATATCCTCATAAACTCCATATTATTTTTTTTCAAAAATTTTTTTTAGTTGTAGATGGACACAATACCTTTATTTTATTTATTTATTTTTATGTGATGCTGAGGACTGAACCCAGGGCTTCACACATGCAAGGCAAGTGCTCTGCCACTAAGCCCCAGCCTCAGCCCCTGTATGAATTTCTTTACAAGGGAGTGCAAATTATAACATTGTCCTATAACAAGAAAAAAAAGGGAAAGTAAAATATAGAGAACAAAGATAACTACTTTTCCATGAAAACTATTAGCCTTTTATAGTAATTTAGTCAAATAATTTCAGTTTATGTTACTTGTGTTTCATCATGTTTACTTTTCTAATAACTACAATTATTCTCAGACTGACATTACATTTTTCTCCTGGAATAGATGTGCTTAAATTGAAAAAATCCAATTGAATAAGAGCGTGTAACGAGAAAATGTAATCCATCGTTATTAAAAAAGGCAGCTTACCTTTATCTGGGTGTTAAATAGTACAAATCCACGAGAGCCAGTGAATGTTTTGAAGTCAAAACGAAGGGCATTACTAAGGCTGAAGTGGATTTGTCGCAGAATTATATGTATTACTTCAGAAATAGGTTATTATATCGAGGAGGGGTAAGGGGAAATGCAAAGGAATAAAATAAAAGACCATTTCATTTTTATATATCCTTACCAGGGTGAAATACTTCTGATTTAGATTTCTATGCAAAACTTATTCAAGATAAATAAAATCCAAAGCAGTTAACTGAATAAAGAGTTTTATATCAGTTGATTAAATAGGATATGAGTTCTGGAGGGAAGCTTTGGAGGATGTGTCTGACTGATAAGAATTCCCACAGGAGCCCTGTCAAGGATGCCAGCACAGAGAGCAGACACTGTGAGGTGACATCTGCCTCATCCGGGGACCTTTGTACTTTGCCTCCAGGATTCATGTTTGGTTCAATGCTATTGATGTGTCTTAAAATGTTTATGAATCATGTTGTTCTTGTTAGAAGATGTGGTCACTTCCGTAGTTGTTAAAAACTTGACAGTGGAAGCAACCAAGTCCACGTGACCTTAAGCATGCATTTTTAAATAAATTATTTAAAATAAATAAAGCATTAACATGTATGGATTCATATCATTTATACATTCCTTGAATTTATTTCCAAGGAAAACAACAGAAAACAGTAAGAAACAGCATTGCACTGGATAATAGCCCTTTAATAGTATAGTAAGCAAAGCATGGTTTGGAGTAAAACTACCTGAATAATTGAAAGAATTTCACCATAACATGATTTCACCTGCACATTAGACCCCACAGCATTGATTTTTATGGGCCCACTCAGAAGGTTGTGCCTGAGTATAAATTACATGCTTTACAGAATCAAATTCAAATGTGCTTCTGTGGATCATCAGAACTGTCATAGAAAGTGGTAATCATACATGTAGTATCGTTTTAAGTAAATAGTCTTTTAAAAAGAATTGTGTAAGCCTTTATATGAAATGATCCAGAGAAAACTTGCTTTATCTTAGTAAATCTTTTCTTAATGCTTTACCCTAAACATTTCTTTATACCTTATAAGAGAGGCTTTGTTTACTATTGCTCTCTCCTCTGCATATCTGTCTCTTGCTATTCAGGACAAAAACAAGACACGCTCACCATCCAAGGTGATTTTGATTATAAGGATATACATTTTTGATCTTTTAGTTTCTGGAACATGTTGAATGGAATGATGTTGTTGCCTCAGAAGGTGGCGGTTAAGACTGAGAAATGTAGACCCTGTGGAAAGTCATTGTCATTATTTCCCACGGATGGGGCCTTGTAGAGTCCTAAGGAGTGGTACGAAGTGCTTAGGAACTTTTCAATTGACAGATCACAGGTTCCCTAAATAAGGGAAAGGACTGAGTTAATCAGAGAAATAAAGATTATAATAGTAGCTCTTATTTCTTGAGATTTACATACAGCTCCATGCCAGGTTTCACATGCAGTGCCCTCTCAATAACACTGGAAGGCAGGTGTGAGCTTCGTAGTTTTGCAGTTGAAGAAACAAGACTTCAGAGAATTTAAATAACTTTTCACTGCCACATATATGGCAGCAGAGCTGAGATTCAAATGTAAGTCTCTTGGCTTTATGGGACCTGCAAAGATGGTGGAAAGTACAGGTAGAATGAGAAAGGGTGGAAGAGTGGGTAGAAGGGAACTGGGGTTATGCAAGCAACAAAACCAAAGGTGAATGTGCTAATGAGGGTGTTGGAGTGGTCCCAAAGGATGATGACAGGACTTTATTAGGACTGTCCGATTTGTTGGTGCTTTAGGATTTGTGTATGCATTTGCATATCCTGCCACAGTGAAAAGTCACATTCACAGGACCCTGAGGTCCCACGTGTGAATAGGGTGAATGCTCTGAGCATAACTGTTCAAACAAAAAGACTTACATTGATTTGAAAATGAATCTTATCTGCTTCCTCATAGTAAATTTTTCTCCAAAAGATAATCATTTTTTAACATTTTTATATATGTATGTAGGTTTTAAAAATGAATTTATGAATTTGTCATACATATACTTTGTTCTTTGTTAACATAAATTTATATTGTAAGCAACATTTTCATCTGTATTTTTCATTTGGTGGCATATCTACCACAGGCAACATCCCCCATCAGAGTGGTACTTTTGTTACAATCAATGAATCTACACTGACACATCATAATCACCCCAAGTCCATAACTAGTCTTGGGGTTCAGTCTTGGTGCTGTGCATTTTATAGGCCTGAACAAATGTACAATGACATGGATTCATCAATAAAGCATCATACAATTTTCACTGCCCGAAAAATCTTTTGTGCTCTGCCTAGTCATCTTTCCCCCTACCTTCTACACTTGATAACCACTGGTCTTTTTACTGTCTCCATAGTTTTGCCTTTTCTAGAATGCCATAGAATCATATAGTAGGCAGCCTTTTCAGATTGGCTTCTTTCACTGAATAATACACAATGCTCCTTCATGTTTTTGCATGCTGATAGGTCATTTATTTTTATCACTGAATAATATTCCACCTTGTCTGTATATACCATAATTTGTCCATTCACCTATTAATGGACATCTACTTCCAAGTTGCTTCCAAGTTTTGGCAATTGCAAACAAAGCTGCTATAAACATCTGTGAGCAAGTTTTTGTGAGGAAATAAGTTTTCATTCCCTTTGGGTAGATACCAAGTGGTATTGCTGGATCTTATGGTAAGATTATGTTTCGCTTTGGAAAACCTCACCAAACCGTCTTCCTAAGTGGCTGTGTTATTTTGAATCCCCACCAGCAAGGAATGATAGTTCCATTTTTCAACATCCTCACTAGCATTTGTCTTTGTCAGTTATTTGGATTTTGACCTTTCTAACCCATATGCAGTGGTATCTCATTGTTGTTTTAATCAGCTGACGTGTGATGTGGGGCATTTTTTTCTTTCTCTGTATCTTTTTTTGGTGAGGTCGAAGTAAGGTCTTTGGCCATTTTTCAGTTGTGCTGTTTGTTTCCTTATTGTTAAGTTTTAAAGGATAATAGTCCTTTATGAGATATGTCCTTTGAAATTTTTTTCTCTCTGTTTGTGTCTTATCTTTTCATTTTATTGATTGTCTTTGCACAAAGCAAAAGTTTTTAAATCTTAATGAAGCCCTTCTAATCAATTATTTCTTTCATGGAACATGCATTTTGTGTTATATTTGAAGTCATTGATACTCCAAGGTCACTTGCTTTTGCTCCATCTATCTTTTAGGAGCTTTGTGGTTTTGTATTTTACATTTAGATCTATGAATCATTTTGAGTTAATTTTTGCAAAGGGCATATCTGTGTCTAGATTCCTTTTTTTTTTAACAGTTGGATCTTCATTTATTCTAAGTGCACCATTTGTTGAAAAGGCTAGCTCAAAGTTAATTATACATATGTGGTTCTATTTCTGGCCTTTCTACCATGTTTCATTGATCTATTTTTTTTTACCAATATCACAATGTTTTGATTACCGTAGCTTTTTATTAAGTCTTGAAGTTGGGTAGTGTTGTTCCTCCAATTTTGTTCCTTTTTGATATCATTTTGGCTATTTGGTGGGTAAGATAAGTCTTTTCTAGATGGGGAATGGTAACCAGAGAAACTAATAACATTGTCAGAGGATTAGAATTTTCAGTATTGCCTCCCAAACTCTGGGGGAGGTGGGAGTGGCTGGAGATTGAACATTATCAATGGCCAGTGATCTAACCATCCATACCTATGCAATGCCACCAATATCCATAGAGGCCTTTAATGATTTGGGGAGGAAGCTTTTGAGTAGGTGTGAACCTATCTAGGTGCTAGGGGAATAGCTCACCCAAACTTCACAGGGACATAGTTCCTGTGCTGGGGAACTTTCTGGATCTTATCCTATGTACTTCTTCATCTGGCTTTTCATTTTATACCTTTATAATAATCTGTAATAATATACAATTTCCAGACATCTATGAGTCATTTCGGTGAACGTGTGAAACTGAGGAGAGGGCATAGGAACACCCATATTTTTAGTCGGGTGAGCGTGGAAGTGTAGGAAGCCTGGCATTCAATTTTTGGCTAGCCTCTGAAGTAGGAAAAGTTTTGTGGGACACAGGCCTTACCCTCTGGGTTTCTGTACTAACACTGGAAGTTAGTATTAGAACTGAATTGAATTGTTGGACACCCAGTTGGTGTCAGAACAATCAGACAATTGGAGAATTGGTGTGTAAAAATGATCTCTGTATGACGTCAGAGAAAAATCACACATTGAGTGTCCAAAATATATCAAGAGACACCACATACACAGGAAAAATTAATTAAGATATATCTACCAATAAATGTATTAAACAAATTTACATAACAATTATTTACAGCAAAAATGTTTTAAAATATATGAAAACTATAGATAACTGTACTATGTGATGTATCCTCTCTCCATGGATACTGTTATTTGGATTCTTGTGACCAAGTAAAGATAAGTTTAGGAAGACAATCTGATCTGGGGTATTTGGCTATATGTTAAAACACCTGTGAATGGTTCCAGCATCATTGATTTCTGTTACCTTTTCTGTTTGGTTCACACCACAATAAATTAAGTGGTCACTTAAGCAAATTTAAGAAGCATCTCTGAAAGTGAGAATTGGCACATGAGGTATGCTTACAGAATGTCTCTCATATGAAATCACTACTAGAGATAGGGAATTGGATGAATTTTAGCCATGAGCTCAAGGAAATAGGAGACAATGAAGAGAATTCTGAGAGTACCAAAAGAAAGGAAGAGATGAAGGCATCCAGAGATAATGAGGAAAAAAAAAACACCAAAAATCAGGATAAGAATCACTGGGAGTCAAGGGAGCCTGAGATTGTCAAATCTTCTTTATCTGTTTGCATCATCTTTATATATTGTCTTTTCATTGCTGCAATGATAATGAAAGCAAGTTTCAGGAAATCAGTAGCTTGAAAAATCCAGTAGCATAATTTAATCACCACCAACTGGGTGTCCAACAACTCATTTCAGTTCTAATACTAACTTCCTATGTCAGTACAGAAACCTAGAGCCTAATGTGTTCTTTGGAATTAACAAATGTGATGGCCCTAAAATAGTTTTAATAGTTGTAGGACAATGAATTTTGGTGGGAGGTAGAGGTGAGGGAAGAGGCAGAAATTTTCAAATGTAACCTTTTTATTAAGTGATTTAAATATCAGAATGTGTTTTTCACATTCTAGAGTTGTAAGAATGAGTGAATATATAAGTATGGCCCATGCCCTAATACATTCTAAACTCATTGTAAGCTCCACAATGAAGTGATGTGACCCAATAAATCCTACTCATGTCTTGTGGGTTCTTAATAATAATTCTGACAAGATTTTTGACATTTGAATTCACTTGTGGCTTTAATCAACTTTCTGACTTGATTATAAATTACATAACATAGATGTGAACATTGTGAACTCCAAAGATATTATTATCCCTTTACATTTTAGATTTTAACAGTTTAGAGTGCTTTGCCATTCTTATTTAATTTGATCTATTCACAGTTTTACAGGGCACAGCAGATATTAAAGAAAACTTAGAGAAGTTTTGTGGCTTAACCAGAGTAAAGTCTTTTTGGTGGACTGAGGAATAGACTGTTTATCTCCTCATTCCCATTCTAGTGCCTTTCACCCTTTACATGGGTATCTTTACAAAGATTTCATGTACCTAATATGGGTATGATAATGTCAGATTTTAAGGCTACTGAGAAATACAAATCTGTTAGCTTTTTGTCACTGTAACAAATACTTGAGAAAATCATCTCAGAAATTGAAAAATTTATTTTGGCTCATAGTTCGGAGGTTTCAACCTATGGTCGACTGGCTCCATTCATTCTGGGCTTCAGATGAGGCCATATGTGTATCATGGCAGAACATGGCAAAGCAGAGCTGCTCACATCATGGTGGTCAGGGAGGGAGGGGGAGAGGCAAGATATAACTTTCCAGGGAATGGCCCCAATGACCTACAACCTGTTTCCTTCAAAGAAGCCCCACCACACAGTTTTCACCACCTCCCAATGTTATCAAATATAAATCCCTTAATTAATCCATCGTTGAGGTGAGAGTTCTTAAGATCTAATCACTTTTATTTTGCATAGGAAACCTCTTACATAAGTGTATTTCTACTGGGGCTGCCTGGGCAGCCAAACTGGGAAATTTAAAAGTTTACTTGAGTTTTTAAAAAAATGGAAAATGAAGTATAAATGGCAATATAATAAATGTAAGTTTGCTGATTATAATCTTCAGGATTAAATTTCAAGCAATTAGATGCCAAATCCTAACTAACAAAAATGAAACATATGGACTCCCATAAATGAAAATATTATGGATAGTACTAGCTTTAAGCATCTGGGAATGAAAATAATGTCAGGATTCTGCTTTCAACACCTCTATCCTTCTACATTTCTATTGGCTCCATTTTCAGGCAGTCTATTTTCTCCTTATAAGTAGCACTAAAAAGCATACTATCTGAAATTGAGAACCACAGTGTTTGGACTTAACAATATATTAGTCACTAGACAATAGGGCAACAGCAAGAATCCAAATGAAAACAGAAGAAAATTTAGAAAATATAGAACACAGTCTAAAAAATGTGATATATGATAAAGATATCTAATTAGTAATGTGTAATTTAAGTGACAAAAACAGGAGAGAGAAAATCAGGAAGAAGCCTGTTTGAAAGGATAATGAAACTGAGGATGTCCCAAATGGATGAAAAGGCAAAAATTCATAGATTTGAAGATCTCAACAGATTTCAAAAAGGACAGATTCAACAAACAAATAAAAACCAACCAACCAACACACATACACACACACTCACACACACACACACACAATCTCTCTCTCTCTCTCTCTCTCTCTCTCTCTCTCTCACACGTGCAGAACTTTTAAATCAACTATTGAAAACCAAGGTCAAAGAGAAAAATTTTAGACCTGGGGAACATTAGTAACTTCAGAGAAATAACTTGATGAGCTAGAGTTGACTTCTTAACAGAAATAATGAAAAGTCAAAAATTGTTTTGAAGCCAGGCGCAGTGGTTCATACCTATAATCCCAGCGGCTTGGGAGTTGAGACAGGAGGATTTTGCCTTAGCAAAATGCAGGCACCAACCAACTCAGTGAGACGCTCTCTCTAAAATAAAATACAAAACAAGGCTGGGGATGTGGCTCAGTGGTCAAGTGCCCCTGAATTCAATCCCTAGTACAGCCCCCCGCCAAAAAAAAAAAAATGTTTTGAAAGAGTTAAAAGAAAATTGTAGCCTAAAATTCTATGCCCAGAGAAAATATCCTTTAGAAATGAAGTGGGATGAAGATATTTTAAAGCCAGGTGCAGTGGCACACACCTAGAATCCCAGTGATTCTAATCCCAGTGATTCCGGAGGCTGAGGTAGGAAGATCACAAATTCAAGGCCAGTCTCAACAACATAGTGAAACACTTTCTCAAAATTAAAAATAAAAAAGACGGAGGTTGTAGCTCAGAGGTAAAGCATCCCTGGATTCAATCTCCAGTGCCAAAAGAAATAAAAGCAAATTTTAAGCAAATAAAAAGTTAAAAGAATTTGTCTCATGCAGGCCTATATTGAAATAAATATTAAAGAGAATTCTTAAGGAAGAGGAAAATGGTCCTAGACAAAAAAATATAAAGAGAAAGGTAGAGTACTGGGAAAAGTAATTATTGAATGCAAAATAATGTCTTATGGAGTATAAAATATTTTTAGAATTAAAATATAGAACTAATTAAAAAGATAGGAAGAGATAAATGGAGTTGTCCCATTAATATTTTAGCATTTTACTTGAGGGAATGCATATTGTTAACATTTAGGGTAATGGTTAAAAAAAGCATATCTAACAATTTAATAATTCAAGGAATGGGGTAATAATAAAAAGTTTAATTAGTTCACAAGATTACAAGGAAAGATAAAAAGAAAACATAAACCAGAAGGATAAGATAGGAAAAAACCTAAAATGAGAAGTGTAAACCTCATTATGTCAGTATTTAGTGTCACTAAAATAAGTATGCCAAAAATATGTGAAAGTCATAGACTGAGTGGAAAAAATCTATGTGATGCTTATAAGACACACATTATAAATATATAAATGATTTAAATAAAAGAATTAAAGTAGTTACAGAATGCATATGCTAGCCCAAAATAAATAATGCCAGATAAGTTATACTTAAGAAGTTATATTTGTGTCATTATTGGAGATAAATAGGGACATTTTAAATTAGAAATAGTGAAGCCATGAGGAAAATGTCAGAGTCTTAAATCTTTATGTATATAGCATATTTTCAATATTAAAAATATAAAACACAAATTAGCTAAAAGAAAAGGAGAAATAGAGAAATTCACAATGAGAATAGGCCTATCCCAATAATTGAGGGGAAAAAAAGCAGATGAAAATCTTAGTGGGAATAAAGAAGACCTAAACAGAACGATTAACAAATTTGACCTAATTGACTTATATAAACCAATGTACTCAACAAGGATAGAATTCAAGTTCTTTCAAATGCATACAGAATACTTATGAAATTACTATAATCAGGACCATTAAGTGTCTCAATAAATTTCACAGGCTTGAAATAATTCAGACTATATATTTTTCTAAATGTAACAAAATCAATAGCCAAAAGGTGATCAAAATTTCACACTTTAAATTAAAAAAATATATGAATACCTGTGAATTCAAGGAACAAAATCAGAATAAACTTTAAAAATTATTTCAAATTAAATGGTGGCAAAACCAAAGCACATCAAAAGTTACAGAATGCAGCTAGAGCCTGGTTAGTTATCTGCTTAGGTGGACATTTATAACAATTAGATGCATACAAGTCTGAAAATCAGTGTTCTAATGTTTCCACGTGAATATGTTAGAATAAATTACAACAAATCAAACTGAAGAGAAATACAAAAAGGAACTATTAAAGATTACTTTTTAGACAAATAACTTGAAGGGAAAATTTTCATTTTGGCTCATGTTTTCAGAGTTTTTATTTCCATGGGGAACTAAGTCCATTACCCTGGCTCTGAGGAAAGGAAGAACAGCATGGTGGAAGGGCATAGCAGAACCAAGCTACTGGGTTTATGGCAGCCAGGATGTGGGGAGGGCTAAGGACATGCCCCTCCCCCCGACCCCATGACCTACTTCCTCCAAACATGTCCCACCTGCCTACAGTTTTAGCCACCTCCCATTAGTCCATTGATGAGGTCAGAGCCTTCATGATCAATGATTTCGCAGAAGCTCCACTTCTGATCATTACTACATTGGGTACAAAATCTTCAACACATGAATTTGGGGGGGATGTTCCATATCCAAACCAAAACAAAAACCAAAATAAATATCGGAGAATAGAATCAACAGCCAAAATTTGGTTCTTTGAAAAGGTCAATGAAACTGAAAAATTGCTTGTAACAGTGGGGAAGAAAAAGAGAATACAAATGATCAATATGAACAATGAAAAAAGCAATAATATTGTAGATATTAAAGACATTAAAAGGGTAACAAGAAGGGTTAGAGATGTAACTTAGTGGTAGAATCCTTCCCTAACATGTAGGATACCCTTGGTTAGATTCCCATCATTGAATAAAGAACATAAATCAATGAAATGTCAATAAGAGAACATTAGAAACAAATTTACACTAATAACTGAAAAGTTGGATGAAATGAATAAATTCTTTTAAAAAGAAGACCAAAGTGATAGAAGAGAAAATAAAATAAAAAATGACTCAATCCTTAAAGAATCTATTTCCTTTACTATTTCATGCCAGGTTACTCTGTTGTGAACTAGTATTTTATATTTCATAGTCTTCTGCTAGCCATCAAGCATTTTTTTTCCTCTTTTCTATTTCTGCTCATTCTATATTGTGGCAAAATTTCATGTTTAGATCATTGCAATGGCTTCTTGTTATTAGTTTTTTTCTGCTTTAGAGCCTTTCCTGACCCTAACTATTTCTTGAATATTTATGGCCTCGTTAATCTTTCTAAAGTACTATTTTAACATTAGGTAACCATGGTTCCCAAACAACTCTTGAACTTCTAGCTAAGCCTTAACTATTTGTTTAAATCTTTTTCCTTTTCTTCTACACAGTGGTCCTTAATGTGTGGTCCCAATATGGACAGTATTAGTCCAAATGAAAAAACTTGCTAAGGCATCGTCTCAAGTCCCACCCCAGAGTACTGAATCAGCATGCTGGAGTGAGATATTTTTAGTAAAATCTTCTGGAGATTCCCATTGATCATGATATGTGCTATAATTTGTGAAACATTGTCCTGTATATAGGAAAAATCTTTTCACATTTTCCTAAATGACCTAGATGGGCATTGTTGTCTCCTCCTCCTCCTCCTTCTCCTCCTCCTCCTCCTCCTCCTCCTCCTCCTCCTCCTCCCAACTTCCTCCTTCCTCCCCCTCCTCCTCTGCTTCCTCATTCTCCTCCTTCTGGTACTCCTCCTCCTCCTCCTTCTTTTTGATACCTATATATATTTGTTATAATTCACTACTGCTTTGATCAACTAATTGTCCTTTCATATATGTGTCTCATCTCCCTAACCAGATTGTATGTCAAGACAAGGAAACATTTCCTCTAGTGCAGGACTTCATGTATGGTATTGCTCTAAACTCATTAAATCAACCAGAACACTAGGTTGTATTTGTTCTTCAATACCACTATAACATATTGTTACACATTTAGCATCTTTTTAAAAGAAAGAATCAGTCTCTATTCTGAATTGTACTATTGCTTCTTAATTTTTTTTAGAGAAAATTTCAAACATATTCAAAGATATAGTGAATGGCAAAAATATATCCTTATGTACTCAGCATCATCCAGCTGCAACAATTTTCAGTTTTAGGAAATTTGTTTCATTCATGCTCCTGTTCACTACTTCCAGTAATCAAGTAATATCCTTACCAGACTCAAGTATTATCTTCATAAATGTTTCATCATGCATCTTTAAAATTCTAAGATTCTTTTTAATTAAGCACAACTACAACATTTATATTTACCTCTCACCCAAAATTTTAAGAGTCTGTCTTTTCAAAAAATCTTATATAATACTGAGGTTTGTTTTGATGTAATTATATATGCATGGAACATAATTTGCTCCACCTCAGACCCCAATGCTTTCCCTCCTCTTCTCTTTCCTTCACTTCCCCTTCCTCTACTGGTCTTCTGTTTGTTTATATTTCTTTAAAAATGGGAAATATATATATATATATATATATATATATATATATATAAATAAAATAGAGAGAGGGGGGAAATTCATTGTAGTACTTTAATATATGTACATAGCATAATCAGATCAAATTCATTCTGCCGGTTCCTCCCTTAGCCCTTCCCTCCTCACTCCCCCTCTCATTCCTTGCTCTACTCCACTGATCTCCCTTCTATTTTCATGAGACCTTCAACTTTTTTCTCTTAGTTTGAACAAGTTTCCTCATATGGAAGAAAACATTCAATTCTTGCTTTTCCGAGTCTGGCTTATTTTTGCCTAGCAGGATGTAATCAGCAAATGCCATAATTTTATTCATCTTTATGGCTGAGTAAAACTCCATTATGTATGTATATGCCAATCTTCTTTATTCATTCATCTGTTGAGGGGCATCTGATCTGGTTCCATAACTTGGTTATTGTGAACTACACTGCTATAAATATTAATATGCCTGTATCATTATAGTATGCTGATTTTACTTCTTTAGGATGAATACCAAGGAATGGGATAACAAAAGCAACATGGTTTTGACTTTAAAACAGATATGAAGACCAATGGAATAGAATAGAAGACATAGAGAGAAATTTGCATATATATAGTCACCTGATACTATACAAAGGTGCCCAAAAACATACATTGGAGAAAAGACAGCCTTTTTAACAAATGGAGCTGGGAAAACTGGTTATCCACAGGTAGAAGAACAAAGCAAGATCCCTGTCTTTCACCCTGCACGAAAGTCAACCTAAAGTGGATCAACGATCTAAGATTTATACCAAAAACACTTCAAATGCTAAAAGAAAACATAGGGTAAATATTCCAACATATTGGCACAGACATCAACTTCCTTAACAGGACCCCCAAAAACTAAAGAAATAAAACCAAGAGTTAATAAATGGGGTGGCATCAAATTAAAAGGTTTATGCACAGCAAAGGAAACAAGAGCATGAAGAAAGAAACTACAGAATGGAAGAGAATCTTTAAGATTAATATCAGGAATCTATAAAGAACTCAAAAAACTTATTGTCAAAAGATTTCCACAAATAACCCAATCAATAAATGGGCAAAAGAACTAAACAGACACTTCTCAAAAGAAGAAATACAAATAGCTAGCAAATTTATGAAAAAACCTTCAACATCTCTAGCAATCAGGGAAATGCAAGTCAAAACTACATCAAGATTTCATTTCACTGCAGTTAGAATGACAATCATCAAGAACACAAATAAGCCAGGTATGGTAACGCATGCCTGTAATCCCAGCAGATCAGGAGGCTGAGGCAGGAGGATCTTGAGTTCAAAGCCAACCTCAACAAAAGTGAGACACTAAACAACTCAGTGAGATCCTGTATCTAAATAAAATACAAAATAGGGCTGGGGATGTGGCTCAGTGATTGAGTGCCCCTGAGTTCAATCTCTGGTAACCAAGAAAAAAAGAAAAAAAAAGCCCACAATTAACAATAAATGCTGGAGAGGCAATGGGGAAAAAAGTTGGACTCATACATTGTTGATGGGCTGCAAATTAGATCAACCATTTTGAAAAGCAATATGGAGATTCCTCACAAGGCTAGGAGTGGACCCACCAGGTAACCCACATTTAGCATCTTAAACAAAACAAATTTCTCTTTCAGTTTTCATAGAACTTGGAAGTTCTGATAGACAAGGGTGGGCCCTCTGCTCAGGTTGTCACAATACAAAAGGACAAAATCAAGGTCTGGGCTGGGCTGTATTTCTTACTGGAGGCTTTGGGAAGAATCTGCTTCCAAACTCATTTAGGTCGCCGGCATGGTTGCAGGACCGAGGTCCCTGTTTCCTTGTTGACTGTTAACTGGGTTTGTCCTTGTGCCTAGAGACTGTCCACATTCTTCTATACATTTTCTGTGGTGGACTCCTTTACAAATGATGTGCTGATTTCCTACCATGTTTGGGATTTCTAACTTAGAATCTCTCTGGATCTCTTCTGCAGAATGTCTCTGATTACATTCAAAGAAATTTCTCTGCTTTTATTAGCCCATGTGACTAGATTGGGCCCACCAGACTAATCCAGGATAATCTTCCTATTTTAAAGATTGTGACTTTAATTACATTTTCAAAGGTCCTTTTGCTATGCAAGTTGTCACAGTCACAGGTTCCAGGAATTAGGACATGACATCTTTGAGAGCCCATTCTACCTACCCAAGTAGGCAATTGATTTAATGACCATATGCAGAAAGATTCAATTAAAAATGATAAATTCTGCATTACATTTGTAACTCAGGTATAGTAAATCAAGAAACAATGAAAATGATAACAGGATGAAAAAAATCAGTAGCCAAAGAATATTTATCTATAAAGGCAGAATGAAGAAATAAAGGTACAAGAAAAAAAAACTGAGGGAAATCTTTAACATTTTTAGTATTGGAAAAAAAGCCTTAGGTCATAAGATAAGCATAGATTTCACCTAGTATTTCAGTTTAGATTGCCCTGTGTAGCTTTATACTATATACAAATAAATATACTATATTTATTTATTCTGGATGATGATGTCTTCTCTCTGTGAGAGGCCAGCCAGGTCCCTCTCTATTGAACTTGCTGAGCAACTGTTATTTTTATATCTTAAGCCGGGTCATCACAAACATACATGCCAAATTTGGTGAAAGCCTGTCTAGCCATTTTCATGTGAGTGTATAACAACTAGCAGGTAGAAACTTTATTTATATAGATTAGGACATAAATGTTTTGTATACCAATTATGATGCAACGATGAGAGTTTGAAAAGCTTTGAAATCTCTAAAACAAACGCAAGGTATGATTATCGTCAATATCAACAATTATGCTGTATGATTTTCATTGTAAGCACTGTCATTGTATTTATGTCCATGCATAAGAAGGGATAATGCATTCTATCGAAGATCTGTTTAATAGGGCTTAATTATTTGTTATGGGACTTTATAGTATATTTAATAAAATTAATGAGATTCTGATTACTTGAGCCTGCCACTCTCTTTGGCTGGAAGCTTTCTTTGATAAGAAGTAAAGCAAGATTGCCAGTTTTCTTATGAGAATTATAGGGTTTGAGGATTAGTCAACTGAGAATTGGTAAGGTCCTCCTCTAATTAATGTCTTCCCACTGATGTTTGCCCTAATCTCCCCTTTTATTACATTTATTACAATGCTTCAGCGGGATGTCTGTGTGGCAGGGAAGATCTATTAAATAAGGTTACTGTTCAGTTAGTGAAATAGCAATAAAGATCCTAATTCTGTATTTGTTACTTTGTTAATTCCTTTTAATTTAAAGAGTCACCCTGAGGCAGGCACACATTTAAAATGGAAAGAATAATTGGCCTGACAGTCAGGAGACCCACTTCTAGTCTTGTCTTTACAATCTTGGGCAAGTCATCAAACTTTCATAGTCCACACTTTCTAAACCAAAAAATATAGAGGCTTTGGACAAGATGACCGCTAAAATTACCTTATCCCACAAACTAACTGGTCTGATCAATTAAGGGAAAAAATCTTGCAGAAATGCATCAGCAGAAACTGTTTCAGAGTTATATTTACATCCCACTTGGAATTTTACAGTTGTCTCTTAGCTAGTTTTTTTTGCTTTTTAAAAAATTTGATGCAGTAGCTGTTATGTAATCTTTTGGAATATTTAGATTTTGTAAAATGCTACTTCATTCCTTGTTCAAAACCTGTGTACGGGCAGGGATTGTGGCTCAGTGGCAGAGCGCTTGCCTTGCACATGTGAGACACTGGGTTCGATCCTCAGCACCACATAAAAATAAATAAACAAAATAAAGATATCATGTCCATCTGTAACTAAAAATTGTTAAAAAAAAAAAAAACTCCAAAACCTGTGTACATTTACTGTGGACTTCAAGGGCCTTTAAAATTTTGAATTTATCTGTCCTTTTGCCTCATTTTCCTTTTCCTCTCAACAAAATCCTTCTCCCTAACCCCATATGGGAGTCAATTTGCTTGCTCTAATTGAGTGTATTTGTATTTATCCTCCTTGTCTTTACTCTCCTTAGTCTGTCCTGCCCCCCCCAACCCACCCTTTGCATTCCCACCCTTGCCTTCCCACATGTGAATATCCATTTTTTTAAAAAAATATTTTGCTTTTTAGTTGTAGTTGGACACAATATTTTATTTTATTTTTATGTGGTGCTGAGGGTCAAACCCGGGGCTTCACACATGCTAGGCGAGCACTGTACCACTGAGCCACAACTCCAGCCCCTGAATATCCATTTTTTAACACCACCTACCGAAATGGTAATTCATTCTTCAAGGTCAGCTCCAAAGTTGTTGCCTTTCCACTGTCTTCTAAAGTACCCTAAGTATACATGTATGAAGGCACGGATGGTGTGATTCTACATTGTGCGCATCCAGAGTAATGAAAAATTGTACTCTTTGTGTACTCTGAATTGAAATGCATTGTGCTGTCATGTATAACAAATTAGAATAAATAAATAAATTTTTAAAAATAAAGTACTTCAAATACAAGCAATCTGTCAGAACCCAGGGTAAAAAGCTCAACCCAGAGGACATTTCCTCTCCAGTGACAAGACCCAGTTGTCAGATTCTTTGGCCTGTGATTAAACTATCAGAGGATATGACGGACACCCACACAGTGTACAGACACACACATACGCACACACAGTTGGAAATATTCATAGTAACTTAGTAACTCAAAGTATTTCCTAATGTATTTCCATTTCCTATACCGTAATAAGAATTATTATTATAATAATCTTTAATTCAATAATAAAGATTGAACAAATATTTGTTTAATGATCATGTTTTCCAAGTCCTGTCTTTGGTCCTGGGGATCAAATAAAGAGGAAAATAGATATGATCTCTGTCATAATGAACCAGGTTAGACTCATGGATTAGTCTGATACAAATGAGGATAGGCATATGAACGAAAAATTTGTACTTCACTTTATGCTTTAATAGTCTCAGCCTCTATACTAAATTGCGAACATCAATAATTTTGTTTTACAAATCTTTGATCATTTTAATTCATTTCTATAAAAATATTTTTGGAAGAAATGCTTGGTGTTATATTTTTAAAAATGACTCCTTAGTTGTTTTAAACCAGGGAATAATTGAGCATTTTCATTGAGTAGAAAAGAAGTAGATTAGGTTAAACATGTGAGTAAAATCCCATAGTTCATTTTATGTCTAGGAGATTGAGAAGTAATTTTCTTTTTTGTACTGGGAATGGAACCCATGAGTACTTGATATCTCTAGTCCTTTATTTTTATTTTTTATTTGGAGACTGGATCTCGTCACCTTGCCAAAGCTGGCCTCAAAGTTGTAGTCCTCCTGCTTTAGCCTCCTGTGTTGCTGGGATTACAAGAATGGGCCACCACACCTGGACCACCACACCTGGGCCACCACACCTGGCTGGGAATTCTTTTTTTTTTTTTTTTTAGTAGAAGTTATCTTACCTTGATCCTTTTTGGTTCCTATGTATTTTACATTTTGCTTTTAAAATTAATTGTTTTTATTATCATATTTTGAGTAAAATATTATTATTTTTTTCTAATAAATATTTTTTGAAAACAATTCATGCACCCAGGTCTGTGGAACTTTTTATGGATGGTACAAAGCAGTATGAGTTAGTTCAATAAACATTTGTTGAGCTCACAGTGAAGTGGACTTTGAGCATAAATAAGACATGATTTATACCTTTTAATAGTTGCTATGATGTGGAGGAGGAAGAATAAATACTGATAATACCAAAATTTTAGATGCAAACACAGATTCTTTGATCAGTAGATATAATCATATAAATTCCAACAACAATGTTCTTTGAAAGTAAGAATTAAGATCCATACAATGTGAAAATAGTAAAATTTCTAAGGAAATCTATCATCAGAGAAATTTGATTCATTCCATTGTCAAGTCTCTGGTCTCTAAGGTTGTTATAATAATAATTCTTATTACGGTATAGGAAATGGAAATACATTAGGAAATACTTTGAGTTACTAAGTTACTATGAATATTTCCAACTGTGTGTGTGTATGTGTGTGTGTACACTATGTGGGTGTCCATCATATCCTCTAATAGTTTAATCACAGGCCAAAGAATCTGACAACTGGGTCTTGTCACTGGAGAGGACATGTCCTCTGGGTTAAGCTTTTTACCCTGGGTTCTGACAGTCCTGTGCTTGTACCAAAATCAAGCCTTCATTGCTTACTCACAATATAAAAACCTATCTAAATCTCAGTCTCCTTATCTACAAGATGCAAGTCATAACTGATCTATTTTAAAATAAATGCTGGAAATGTAGCTATGTATATTTTCAATCAAATTTTATTTTGAAAATGGAGAATTTTTGTTGTATTTGTAAAATATTTACAATCAAACATCCAAGTAAGGATGGTTTGACTTTTGTTAAGTGGAAATAGTTAAAATTGGGGCTAGGAGTAGAAGTTTCTGTTTGGCTCAAAGAAACACAAGTAAAGGCACCTGTTTGCACTTTACTGAGTTTACACACGTATGGGTAAGTTACACCTCAAATTGCCTTTTACAGCTCAAATGATCATGAATTTTAAAGATGTGGGTTCCTTAATAATATTTTTGTGCTTATTTTGTTTAATTTTGTTCACAGAATCATCATATAATGCTTTTAAAAATAGAATAGAATTGATTTGTAGAGCATTGACAAAAGTGTGAAGCATCACAGTCCCAGAATTTCAAGATAGTTCCAGAATTGCGAAGGTTAAAAAAAAAAAAAAAGAGAGAGAGAGAGAAAAAAAATGAAAGAAAAAGAGAAAATAAAAAGAAAAATAGCTACTAAGTTCAGAGTTACAGAAAAGAAGACTTAGGAAGCCCATTGGGCAAAAGGGAAAAAAGGTACAAAGAGGAAAAATGATAGAGAATACAAGTAGCCCTTAGTTCAATAAACTTTATTATTTTCCCTTGTAATATGCACTTAGTGGAACTAATATACTGTTTCTATCAAAATACTTTGTAGAGTATAAAAATTATAAATTTTACTGCCAAAGTTTAACAAAATCTGAACATTAAACTTATATGAATCTCCTTGTTGAAGTAAAGCTGTGTAAATGAGAGAAATAAATGAATTTTGAATAAGTACTACTTAGTAAGTTTCAGTTTATTCCATTTAGGACATTTTTATGCTTAATGAAGGCATATAGAAAAAAGCATTTAAACAGATGTATAAAGAAAATAAAAATACACCTTCTATCCAATTAATTCTTAACTCTCAGCAATTTTCACTCACTTGCTGGAAATGTAACCCACAATATTCAAAATGTCATCTCGGACCTCTATGTTTTATTGGGTTCCTTACCTAAGCTTGTGATCATAAATGACTGAAAATTTCAGGTGGAATTGAATGCCAAATGAAGGGAGAGAAAAGGAAAGGGTAGGGCAAGAAAAGAAGAAGAAGAGGAGGAAAAGAAGAAGAAGAAGAAGAAAAGAAATAAAAAACTAATAAATCAATCAGAAGGCAATACCAGATGTACAGTTGTATATTTTCCATCTTGAGAAAACCTCTGGAGCTCTGCAAATAGTTTAGATGATGAGCCCACTTTCCTATTTTGGGTAACATTATTATTTTTTTTTTTTAAGTACAAATTTAGATAAATCTCAAGGTGAACTAGAAAACTGAAAAACAGATCCTTTCATAGTATCATACCCTGAAATACTTGGAAGGTTTTGTTTTTGTGGAGTCTTTAGATGCATGTTAATATTTAGTTAAAATTATAAAATGTTCATTGATAGAAATGATAATAATGGATGGCTTTGCAAGTATTAAAGTATCAGGAGAAAAATGCAGCAATATTGATTTTTCTTGATCATCCTTAGTTGAGAGTTATCTAAGCTAAGTGATAATAATGTCCATTGATTGCATTGGGTGGCTAGTTTGAGCACAATTAGCAAGTCAAAAAAATATTTAGGACATAAAAAGGCTTTCATGTGCAATTACCTTTTCTTCTACTTTCATCTTTGTTGAAAACGGGGAAACTAGACTTTCTTGTAAAGTTATCAGGCTTCCAGATTAAGGGAATAACTTTTGTGAAAAAAAGGTAGTCATGAAGCAATTTGTGTTGTAATTGTATTCCCCAACTTCCTGTTTCTGGATGACCAAACGAAGAATGTGTTATTTAATACTTATGACACAATTTGAAAACCGAAATCACATTGTCTAAACTAGGCAACTGTTGAAAATTAAGTAGCAGATTTATTAGCTGCGATTTTCACAAAGATTCCATTTAATAACGTTGGTGTACCCTCTGTAATTTATTTGATTAATAATATTTGATTTGAACCCAAATGATGACTTCTCACATATATGACAGAACTAATGAACTGTGAAAGAAGAACCGTTCAGATGGTCACCAATAACCACTGCTTAGTTAATCCTTTAAATAAACTGGAGCTCACAATGTGTCCCTTTGAAGTCATAAATAATGTATATTTTTCTTTTGACTTTTAATAAGCCAGTAGGGTTCATCTCACAGTCTCCAAACACATATATTTTATTATGGGCCTCTGCAGTTTACTTTAATTAGTGTGTCTGAGTGCTTTGGGAGACTTAGCCCTACTGAAAACAAACAGAGTCTTACCATCTATAAAACATTAGCTCCCTTTGGTTTATCCTGACACAGCGGGGGAGGCTCAGTGGAAACACATGGTGTAAGTAAACACTCATAATTGCATTAGCATTCTCTGGTGGATTGGTAATTCAAGCTCTGTTCCATGATATTGTAAGAGCAGTTAGAACAGGTTTACCAATCTTGTGGTCTGCTGGGGATTTCATCGAATTCCATGTGAACAGAACTTTAAGTGACAAATCTACTAGAAACAGAATACGAGAGAGGGGAGCTCGCTTTTAAATGGAACTTAGTTGGTTGGCGGTACAATTTTGCTTTATTTCCTAGGGAGCTGCAAGATTTTTCAGTTCTATTTGCCATTCCTTTTCTCATGTTATTTAACATCAAAGTTGGTCCCAATATGTTCTTTGGATACATCCACTCTATTGATGAAGATTGTATCACACTTCATCAGACAGCTGCTTGACTGGATTGAAATTTTCAGTTTTCAGATATCTATTCTGATATCCTTATACCCAAAAATACTTGTCAAAAAAATAACTGTGCTACTGATTGTTGATGAAATTAATGTATTATTAAAAAATAATTGGCATTAAAACTCTAGGTTTTTAAGTGATAATTGTAGTGGAAGCCTACTGTACATTATTACTCTTTTGCTTTTGAACCTTCTATTCAAAGCCATTGCTTAGAATAATTCCTGACAAATATATATGGGAGGATAACAGTAGTGTAAAATATTCCCTAATTGAAGGAATCCAATTGACATAATAGAGTGAACCAAATCAGGAAGCACAAATAATTTGCATAATTGAATGACTGAAGCAGGCTATTTGCCTATTTTTTTGCATTGCTGGGATTAAACCCAGGGCCTCATGCATGCTAGACCAGCACTCTGCCACTGAGCTACTTCCCCAGACCCTATTTGCATGTTTTTATATACTTTTCCATGTTTTTTTTCCTTCTGTTTTTGGATTTACTTTACTTTTTTTCCTCCTCTTTTTTTCTTTTGGCTAATTTTGTCAGACATATTGGTCAAAATAGGCAGACTTGATTTGTCTGCTTAGAGCATCTCTCAGACCCTGTAGAACAAAGAAGTCACATAAAAGTTTTGGTTGAAGTTACTAATCACTTAGTGCCATGTATATACATGGTCGACTACCATGTCCATTTAAAAATCTAGTGCGAGAAGTAGAATTTTACATTTTCTAGTGGAAATATTAAAAAAGTAAAAAGAAATAGAAGTAGTAAATTTTTCTAATAGATATTAACCCCAGTATATCCAAAATATTATAACTTCAGCATGTAATCAGTACAACAAATTATTAAGGATAGATTTCATAATTTTTTTGTACTAAGTCTTTGAAATTCAGTGTTTATTTTGCACTGAAATTACATCTCAATTTGGAGTAGTTAAGTTCAAAATGCTTAATAACTACATGTGGCAGCGGCTGTCATTCTGAACAGTAAGATTATACCCTTTCATATAGATAGAATAATTGGGTGGTTAAAAACTCCTATGGTTAAACTTTTAAAATAATCCACAAAATTCATATCCTCTATTTTATATATACTTCCTTAAGAATATAATTCTTTTTGTGACTGATAATCTCTGCTCTGATTTGTAGATTGTAATTTTCCTACTTTGTTTTACCCTCTTTCCTCAACTTCAGTCATTTTATCACTTACTCCACTGTCTCATCTTTTGAAAGTGACTTGGATGACTTGAATGACATGCATATGAAAGTGTATAATATTTCATATCAGTGTCTTTTATGGCAATTTGCGATGCTATTCATAGGAAACATACTTAAAGAAGCAAAGAAAGACTTATGTGAAAAAGATTATCTTGCAAGTATAAAAAAGAGGCTAATTATATTTTCAAGATTATACCACACCATTTCTGCATTGTTTTCATTTGTGAGACCTGCAATTTAGGGGCATGTATTGCCTGCATGGAGAGGTGGAAAGAATAGTGATGATGCTTTAGAATTTGAAAGTGTTAGCCAGGAGCGGAGTACCATAAGTTATTTTTCCTCTCCAAGTTTAATGTTTTAGAAATTAATTTACTTTCTATAGAGAACATATTTAAAAAATTTGTTCCACATGCTGCTGACTCTGTAGTTTTTATCCAGTTCTTATTACTTGAGAAAATTTTCTACAGAGTGTCATGTTATATTTAGGAGAAAATGTCTAAGATTGAGTCTAATTGATAGTCAATAAGTAGGCGAACAAAAGGAAGACATCAAGTTTTCTGATCCAAAACTCATTAAGTATACACAGATATTCTCATCTGATTGTAGCTATTTAATCCTACCCCAGTCTACATGATTTCCCTTTGCAGACCACAAACATTTGGATACTTTTAAGAATTTATATTGTTAATGTAAAAATCATGCAATAGTTATGTATTCTGATGATTAATTTAAAGAATGAAAACTGTCAGAAAATATGCTTTTAAAAATGTTAACAAAATTATTGGATAGCTGAAAGCATTATATTATTTAATTTGTTGAACCAGGTTTAATCAAAATGGATATTTTAATTTATTAGGTTTTTGCTGATGGCAGTCTTGTGGCTGTAATTGATATCATATTTAAAAAAAAAATCTTTTTTAAATTCTTTTTTAAAATTTGCTTATATAATGTAAACTAAAATGTATGTATAAAAATTTCATATAGAATCAAAATGCACATAATATATAAATACATTTTACATAAATTGTATAGACTCAATATGTAAATAAAATTAAAATAATGTGTCATTCATAAAGTGAAAGTATAGATTATATTTAACTTGTAGCACAGATTAGGTTAAACCATTTGTATATTTTTCATGTCATATCTATAAAATCTAACATGAAAATCACTACTTAAATATTTTGAATATTATTATCAATATTTCATTAACAGATTTTCTTAATTTTATGTTGACTTTTGAAAATTTTTTTGAATTACCACATGCAAAATGTATTAATGTATATAGTCTTATATAAGATTCACTTTCTTAGAATAAAAATAATGTAAAAAAAATGCAATAGAATAAAGCAGTTTTTCTTAAATCTCTAAACTATTAAGTAGGTTATAGTATAAGGTTATTTAAATTAAAATTTAATATTATGAGGCATGTCAACATACATTATGATTTTAAAAAGTAGTAAAAGATATTTTTCAAATGGAGACTTAATTTTTAGAATAACCTACATATGTTTTTGGTACAATTTATGCAGGCTTCTTGTTTATGTATTATGAGTATTTAAGTCTCATGAAGGAAATCATTTATCTGTCAAAACTTTCAAGATTTATATTTGGTAACTAAACGAACAATGATAAATAATTCTGTTCCCAGTGATCTTTTTTAGGAGTAGAAACCAGGTTTGCTTTGAAATCATTAAAATGTTTGCCTCCTGCCAAAGCTGAGCTGTCTGATAAGCACACCTCTCGGCTTAAGCAAGGTGCCTGACAGACTAGAATGGTTGGTGAGGAATCAAAAATATGCTTTAATCCAGTGTTCATTTTCATATCACAAAAGGTGCTACAGAATGATTTCCATTCGCAAAAGGAAAAGGCAAGCTAAATTAAAAGCCAAGTTTCTAATCCCCTCTGCTTGGCTTTAGAACCAGAGCCAAAAGAAATAGTGCTTTAACAGGTACATATGCCCTTAGGGGACGCACCGGACCACCTAGCTGGCGAGATGAAAAGATAATAGGATTGAGTTATATCAGTGGCCAACAAATTGTGCCCCTACTGCTGTGGCTGACAAGAGGCAGTAGAGCTAGTGGGTGGCCAACAAAAACTCTATTTTGTGACAATGGGTAGATAAATATTGCAGCCACTCAAATGCCATCTTTCTAGCTTATAGTTTCGGTCTTAGCAGTCAAGACATTTATCAGCAGTATGTGAGAAAATCTTAGAGCAAGTGCCTGACATTTGTGTGGATAGCCTTGTCCAGATGATTGAAGGGCAGTCTGAGCTGCTAACCACTAATTAGCCTAATTGACACCAAATTGAAAGGGATGGCTCAGCTGTTGCAGAAACACTGCCTAATGGTAGTGTTGTGTCTCAGCTGCTTGGATGAGAAGTGATTATTAATTGCACCTTGTGGAAAGAGAAACTGCTGCATTATATTAATATTGGGGAAGTAGAGGATTAATCTGACAATAAACTTGCCCCACCCTGCTGGCACTCTCATCATTAAGAATATTTGACACAAATGACATAAACTGATTTAAACTCTACTGTGGCTATAAGGGGGATTTTACCGATAGGTTGAATTGCAAGCTGAGTTTTTTGAGAGTACCAAAACTACGAAAAATAAATCTAATGATGCAGACAAAAAGAGAAAACTCAATCATGGATACTAAATAGTTTTTGTTATTGAAGAGCATGAGTTTTTGTTTCATGTTACTTTTTAAACACAACAATATTTTTAGCTGATAAGCAGGATTTTATTTTCTACTTAAGATACTCCTTTTCTATTGATAGATATGACAGAGTTGTTCAGTGAAGCATCTACGGAAGGAAGGAATGAAAGTTAAAAGTACTACAAGTTACAGGTTAGGATATGGCCAAACAGTGGAAAACAAAAATAAATTAATTGGATTTGTTAATTTACATTGAGAGAATAATTTCTGGAACCAGCAGAAAGGAAAAATTTTGAAATACAATTCTTTCCTTACAAATTTTCTCCTTCCCTATAAATCGTTGGATTCCATTATTCCTTAATAAAGATGAGATCTTTCCTGCATAGTTTCATAGTGGTAAGATTGAAAGGACCTCTCAAGTCATTTGGGTTTGTTTTGATAAACATAGGAACATGGGGTGGGGATCACCTTCTCTAGTATTATGCTGGAAACTTTTAATTTCAAAGTCAGTTACTGAATTTAAAAAAGGCATGGTAATAAAAACTATATCTAATCAAGAGTTTTAAAACTTATTTGAGAAAGCTCATCAAGGGAGACAAAATTTGATTCTGCTAAAACAATCATCCCCACAAAGATCTTTATGAACTTTGGCAGTTGAGGAATAAATAACATTATATATTCTGGTGTCTGACAATAAACATGAAGAGTCAAATGAAATTATATCAGATGTAGTCAATTTCTAAGCCAGCAATGGGATGTGTTCTAAGTGAGCATTTTCAATTAGTTGGATATCAGCATACTTTTGGATGCCAGAAAGTGATTGTGATCTTACTTTATTCTTTCATATAATCATTAATTCAGTAAGTATCCTTCAGTATGTATACAAGCACCACATAAATCTTTGAACTAAAGGTCAGATTAGCCAGAAAGAGACTAATTTATAAAATATTTTCTAGCAGTATATTCCCAAAGAAAATAATGGAAACTAATAATTGTAATGTAGCTGTGAGGAAAAGATGCAACGTGGCATCAATTTGTGTGTTTTTAATGAAAATAAGAAGTTAGTGAGTTGGCCCCTCCTTTAAAAAACTTTATTTTTTCACACTAGCTCCACAGATATACATTTTTTTCAAAACACATGAAAATATGAGACTGGTTGTTACTTGTTGCTCAACTGGAGCAAAGTTCATGGTAGAGATTATTTATGTCAATGGTAATATGAAATTGTAATGCTAATGAAGAGAAAAAATGCAGGGAAAGTATATTTTGAGAACAGAGTTAATTTGTTAAGTGCAATTCTGAGCCTGTTGCTTTCATTTGTTACCATTTTTCACTTGTTCACTTGGCCTCCAGACACATAGATAGGCTCCCCCCAGGGTGAATCTGAGTCTAGAGGTTTGGAGGAAAAATAACTATACAGACAAAAATGATTTTGCATAATTTTAGAAATGCAATATCTTCTCTCAACAGTTTAGCAAGTTAATTCTCCCAGTGCTAAATGGAGAAATACCTCCATAATATCCACTTCTGTCAATGACCTTCATATTTCATAGGTTGTAAAATAACTGGGGATACATTATGGAAGTGCAACTGTATTATGAGTACTTCCTTCTAAGGGATTGTCCATTAAATAAAATTAAGAGAGGAGGTGAATGTTGAGTCTCACCATGGGTTCATCACTTCTCTGTGTCTTGAATTTTGTTGTGCACTTACCATGTGGAACCATTTGTGATGATTCCAGAAATAGAAGAGGTAGGAACAAGCTTTGGTTGGAGCCTCTGATCATCAGAACTCTGCATGCTGGAAATGTACTTCAGAACTGAATACAGTTACTTAGTTTTTGTTTTCACTCTAGTTCCAGAAGTAAGAAATAAGCAATCTCATGCTGGGCATGGTAGTGCATGTCTGTAATCCCAGCAGCTCAGGAAGCTGAGGCAAGAGAGTCACAAGTTCAAAGCCAGTCTCAGAAACTTAGTGAGGCCCTAAACAACTCAGTGGGACCCTGTCTTTAAATAAAATATAAAAAAGACCTGGGGATGTGGCTCAGTGGTTAAGCACCTCTGGGTTCCATACCCAGAACAACAACAACAACAAAAAGCATCTCCTACTTTGCTCCTAAAAAACAACCATGGAAATTTCCTTTTTTTTTTCCACATTAGTATTATTATTTTTTTCTCAGACCATGAGATTGTCTAATGTGCAAGGTGGAGAGAGAACTTGAGTCTTTAATCTCATAAATACAGGGCAGGAGGTTTAAGATTGAAGGCTTAGTAACCCCACCACCACCACCACTGCCCCAGAGAAGAAAGAGGTATAATGGGAAGAGAGAAAGATTTTAAGTGAGGTGCTTTTACTTTTCCTGATAATCATGAGCCATTGCAGATGAAAAGTTTGGATGTCTTTGAATTTCAGTTACATTTTCAAGATCTTTGTGAAGTAACTTGCTGGAGGCATTTTGTAGAGTCTCGCAGGAGCCAATTCCCAATTCCAAGATCAGGGACACACTGATATCTTCAAATTGTCCAAAGTAGGAATATTTGTTTCCAAAGGAATTGGCAAATGTCACAAATCAGGGTGAGGCTTCTTCCTGTCCTGGAGATCTGGCTGTTAACCTTTTACCAGCACACCATGGGCAGTAAGAGCTTTAGATCTCAATGAATCATCCAAATACATCCAACTGTGCTGTGACCAGCTTCAGCAATTAGCACTTGGCTGCTGATGTAGTGCAAATCCAACCTAAACCACCCAGAGCCACTGGGAAAAAAACCAGTGATTGCAGTTGCTATGTCAATGACTCATAGACAAGTAATACAGCAATTGTAAATTTGCGTCACACTCAAGTTGTTGGTATAAATGAAAGCAGAACCACAAATAATTTAAAACTTGCAACATTGAACAATGCATTCCATTGTAAGAACCTGCACTAGTATTCAAGGTACTCTTAAGATGCTGCAAAAAACTTCAATATTTAAATAAGTCATTTTTAAATAAGAAAAGGAAAAAATTCAGTCAAACATATACTACAATTTATAAATACTCTTATGACAAGTTGTGAAGGGGGGGTATTTCTGACAATGTTTTGAGAATTTTACCATAAAAACTTATAGTCCTTAATGGCTAGAGTTATTAAATATACTTTATCTTCCCTGATTTTCTTCTTCTAGATTGTCTGATTTTGTATTTTCCATATTTCTTACTGTAATTGTTTTTACTTGGCAAGTTACATTAATTTTATTTCCAAAAAATATGTCGAAGAAGTGTAGAACTGTACTTTGCATCTATATACCTTGGATTGAAGCTAGCAAACATTTATTCATTTTGGACCAAAAAATATTTCATCTCAAACTGGGCATGGTGGAACAGGCCTGTAAACACAGCTACTGGGAGGCTGAGGCAAGAGGATCTCAAATTCAATGCCAGCCTGGGCAATTTAATGAGACCCTGTCTCAAGATTAAAAAATAAAAATGGACAGGTGTGTAGCTTGGTAGTCGTATGCTCCCGGTTCAATGCTCAGAATTAAAAAATAATACCAAAAATATTTTTCACTTTTTTTTTCAGCTAAAGACAAAACTAATTTGGGTTTCTGTCAAGATAGAGACAATTTACAAAGTAATAAACATCTTATGGTTCTTACAATTTCCTGAATAAGTTTAAAAATATTTGAAAAGTCAGTAAACATGGATTTAATTACATATGCATTATGTAGTTACATATTTAATATAAATATAAAAAAACAGAGAAGTAATCTATTAACATCCAGGATTTGAGATGGGAAAAGTGGGATCTTCATTTCCTGATGTATATGTTTGTTTGTTTGTTTGTTTGCTACAAAAAAATACATCTTAATTAAAAAAATTGTTAGTTTCATTTTTGGAATATTCCTCTTACCTTTCAAAGGCAGGAAGAGATAGAATTAAAAAATACAGAAAATAAAAAGTATAATTTTTTGTTTGCATTTATCTTTCAAAAATGTACACAGATTTCTTACACTTTTTAAAATCTAAATGACTTTTTCCTGTTGCTGTTTCTGTATTTGTACCAGAAAGAATAATCATCAGATCTATTTCTCAGTGAGGTATTCACTTACTGCTCTGCTAGTGCTTTGACACTTACATGAAAATTTGTATTAGTACAGTTTGGAACTGAAATTTATTATTTTGTTGAGGGTTTCTTGCTTTGAAGTCTTAATGGCGTAAGAGAATATGCCTAACTGCAGAGGTTTACCTAGTCACACGTTGGTGTATCATCTGGTATGTAAAGTAAGGAAAAATGCAGCTGATCTGGTATTATTTATTATAATTCTGATGGATTACAGGAATATTTTCCCATTATAATATAAAATAGCCTAGCAATTTAAGCTACAGTTGAAAAAACAATAAGAACACTTTCTATAAAGAAAGGCTCCAAAACTTACTGTGCTTTATGTACCTTTTAACGAGATGAAAGTAATATTTTAATGTCTCCAGCGGTCAGCAAAACAGTTTGAGGTGTGCCGTTACCACATCACCTCAGCTTTTTCACTCAAGAGCGATTTCAGATCTCTTTGTGGTATGTTTGGCAATACACTTAAAAGATTACGACTTAAGCTAGTAATAATCTGGCTTCAAGCAATTTTCTGTCTGTCCATCCAGCCGCCTATTCTTTCTTCGGTTTTTCAAAAACCCCAAAATGAACAGCATGAAACACAACAACAACAGAAAAGGAAGAAACCATAATCCTCTTTAGAGTTCCCCCCTGACTCTCAGACAGCCCTGAAATTACTAGAAGGCTAATGTACTCTGGGTTTTATTTCAACACTAATTTTCCAGCATTTGGGGGAGCGGGGTGGGGTATGAGATGGGAGGTAGTGGGGAATGGAGTAATTGTGTGATTTCTATGACCTCTTTTGTGTTTTAATCTGTCCCTTTCCGTGTTTTAATTTAGATTAGGGAAGGCAAATCTCTTTTGAATTTTGAAGTTTGCTTTTTGGTGGGTTAACTAGATGAGACATTGCTCTCATGAGTCCAGCTAAAGACAAAACTGATTTGCGTTGCTGTCAAGACAGAGGCAATTTACAAAGTAATAAACATCTTGTTAGCTTCAACTTCACCATTGTTGAAGTCTGTATTTTATCTAGGATCTCTTCTAAGAACTCATACTTTTTATATATATAAACACTATACTATATGTGTACAGCATATTATATATAATATATATAATCTACTTGAGATTTATTGAAAAATAATTTGATTTTAAAAAGAAATGATACCATCCTATGTGCATATATGATTACATGACCTGTCTCTACATCATGCACAACCAGATGAATGAGAAGTTATATCCTTTTTATGTATGATGTGTCAAAATGTCATGTATAACTGATTAGAACAAAAAAAAACCTGATTAGAACAAAAAAGTCCAATTAAAAAAAACTCACGAAAGTTATAAAAAACAGAACATATGAACAAACAGTAGATTGTTCAGTTCTTTGATACCTGAGTTTTGTTTGCCTAGATAGTCACAAAATATTTACTTATTCATACTAATGTTAGCAATTATTGAGTATATCAATACTTAGAATTTTCTGATGCATGTTATAATATTTTTATATTGATATTTGTATTGATATTTATTGAAGTTTTTCATTTATATTTTATAGTATTTTGTTTTAATGAAAATCACATAATAAAAATCACAATTATAGATATCTATGTGTATGTATATATATTTATGTGTATTTCTAATGACTCTACACATGTCCATGGCAGATTCTTCATGTTACTCACTTTTTCTCCTTCTTCCAATGCTTTAATGTGGAAGAGAGTTTGTTGGTCTACAGTGAATTGTGTTTCCTTAAGTAAGTCAAGTTTCTACTGCAGTAAAACAAAAAACACCCTCCCCCGCAAACAAACAAACAAACAAAACAAAAACCAAGAAACCCCACAGTCTATAGAACTACTAAGGTTTTGTCTTCTTGAATTCCCTGGGCTCTTTCCCCAAGGAAGTAGTCAAAAAATTTAAGAACATGTTTTGAAAGTATAATAAATGAAAGAGGTATTAGGATATAATAAGACAGCAGAAGGTCATGGAATACAGACTTTCCTATACAAAAGACTGTGGACTATAGTTCTTTGCACAACCCTGTGTGCTTGTAGGTGCTTCCACCTAAGGTTACTATTTTTTTTTCTTGTTCTTTTCTGTCTTATGAGATTTTCCCACTTCCCAACTTTTCAGGGTCAGTCATCTTTGACTGTGAGAGGTCTTCCTTTAGTCAGGTGCCAGACCTCTGCAGGGCTGTTTCTCTGTAGAATATTCCTTGTCAAGAATAAGGGAATTTGGTAGGTAGAAATCAGAGGCATGAGCAGGTCTGGTGAAGCTGGGGGATTATACAATTTTGGAGTGTCTTCAATTTTTTTAAAAAAACACAAAATTAGAAGATAGTGGAATGAAACCGACATCATTACCCTAGGTATATGTATGATTGCACAAATGGTGTGACCCTACTTAGGGTACTATCAGAGAAGTCAAAAATTGTGCTCCATTTGTGTACAATGAATCGAAGAGCATTTCGGCTGTCATGTATAACTAATTAGAACAAATAAATAAATGAAAATAAATGAAAAAAATTCAAAATTAGGCACAAAAGGAAACATTTATTTACAATGAGAAAAATTCTGTATGATGAATTTTTTAAATTTGACAAATATGACAAGCATTATAAAATAAAGAAGAATAGCATAATTATTTTAATTAACTGCCAAATACTTATATTTCTTCCCTACACATTTGGCAGCATATTTTGATTATATCTTCATAGGATAGCAGTATTATAATACCAACACTGATAGAGGAAATGGAAAGGTAATTTTGTCTTTTCTCTGGCATAATACATCATTTTTTATTACTTCACAATTTGTTATGGTTCTTATGTAACCATATGTAAATGTCTAGGGTATGCTAAGCCTTTAGGTAGGTAAGATTTTCTTGTGCAGTGACCAATCTTAAGTCTCCTTGAGTTGATGACCTTCTTAATCCTCATTGCAAAGAGCTAGTTCAAGGGGACTGGGAGAGTCTCATGTAGTTAAGGGGCCTAGAAGCTTGAGCATCACTTCTTTGTGGTCAATCCTTTCTGAACGATAGATAATGTTGACAAAGAAAAACCTTTGGAGTTAGGTCCATATTCAAATTTCAGCTTCACTTATATGACTTAAGAAAAATCATTAAGTACTTTAAGCTCCATGTTTCTCAATTATAGAATAAGAATATTAATAATGTCAATGGTATTAGACTATTTGGAGGATTTTAAAGTAGTAAGGGGGTCCTCAAAACAAGTAATTCTTTTCATCATCCTCTCCTTCTTATTATGTTTTAATCTGAATTTTAAAGAGCCTTTTTGAAACCACATCTTAGTGTCAATATTAGATGAGGATTTTACTGTTGGTCTTATTTTGTCTAATTAATCATGAGAAATATTTGGGAAAAAAATGAGAAAAAAAGTGAAGATACTTTGAATATCTAATATGTGGCAATGTTTTTTTCATGTATTATTTTAGCTGGCATATCTTGGGTCCTCATGTCTATTCAAAAATATATACACATATAGAATCAGTCTTAGAATCCTATCCTCTAATTACTGACAGCACCTAAACATAGTTAAATCTCAAAACATATTTATTCATGGGTAAATAAACTAGTTGCCTCATATATTCTTCAACAGCTCTGATAGGGAGACTGACCTTGCATTTTACCTATAAGGACTCTGAGCTAATAAGACCCCATCCAACCAAGGTCTGTCTGAGTCCATCCATGTGCCATTCATCTTCAACAGATTTTTTCTTTAAACTTTAGACATTTATTTCTCACCGTTCTGGAGGCCAGGAATCAAGGTTCTGTCAGACTTGGTTTTTAGTGAGGGCTCTCTTCCTGATTGCAGTTGGTCATCTTCTTGCTGTGTCCTCACATGGTGAAGAGGGAGAGCTCAGGACCTCATCTAGGCAATACTACCTGCTGAAGGGCTCCATCATATTATAGGTTAATACCTCAACATATGAATTACAGGTAGGAGGATGACTTTCAGTTCATAACATACCACTGACTAAAGTGGTAAAAAGGATTACTAACCCCCAAATGCTCTTCAATTAGATGACCTTTAAAGAATTTATTTATTTATTTATTTTTGCTAAGTGTCTCTCCATTTATCAGCCATACTTTTTCTTCCTTTTGGTGAATCTCCTCTTACACTTTCAGAAATTCTCATCTTGGCTCCAGGATGGAGAATGTCACCCAAGCCTAAGGCAATCATTAAAATATTGCAACCTCCCAAGTACAGCGATTGCTTATAGGTGCAGAAATCACAAAGAAAATTCAAATGAGTGGAAACAAGGAGACTTTGGCAGGAACTTCAAATGTAGAGACACATGCTTTTTCCCCTTCCTGCCCTCACCTGAACATAGGACGAAGACAGACTGTGGTCATAGCGGCTGTCTTACAATCGCCTCCACAGATCTTCATGCTCCTTAAGTCACTTCTTGTAGGTGTTGCCTACTTATCTATCTGCCTACCCTGTCAATCAGTTCGGAAATGTTTTTCAATTCCTCAGACTCTAAGTCATATTCTAGTCTTTTTCTTTCATAACCCAAATCCAGCCCACCACACACCCTTGGGTTGCTTTAGACCACAGCACCATTACCATGGTGGTCCATGTGAGCACCATCTTGTGCCAAAGTTATTGTGAGAGTCTCTCCTTTGGAAATGTAAATCAGGTCATTCCACCCTTCCCAGAAAAACTCTCCCAAAGTGTCTACAATGCTGACCACTCTCAACCTCCAAGCACAGTCTTTAAGGAGGTCTGCACTTGCCATTTCTTTGGTCAGGAACCGTCCTTCCCCGCATAATAACATGGGGCCTTTCCTTTATGCCTCTATTCAAGTTTTACTTTGTCAGTCAGGAAGGGCATCGTCACCTCATATAAAATAGCAAGTCCTTACTTTCTGGGAATTTTACATCCCTCCTTGATGCTTTGCTTTTCTCCTCCTTGCTCATCTGCATCTGATGTACACTATGCTTTAACTATTACTTGGTTATCATTTGACTTTCCTAAGTAGAATAAAACCATCATAGGACATATCTGATTTTTTTTCATTAATAAACTCTATCTCAAACAGTAGCATCCAAAAAGTTGACACTCAATACACATTTGTTGAGTAATGATTACCTCACAGAAAGATTAAATATTAAGTGATTTCAGCTTGTGGTTTTCCTCTGGCATTTATGAGTTTTTTATATTTGACTTACACAGAATCTCAAAATTTAAGTTAAAATTAAAAATGAATTTGAAATTACATAACGGCTGAAAAATAAGTGCTATCCCCCTACAAAATCCTTAATTTTAAAGTTTACTTAGATTAAAATTATTTCATTTTATTACCATTACTTAAAGAGTTTTATTTAAATACTTCTCTATACATATTTCTCTCTGCAAGTTGAAGTTAAAATTGTAATTTCCCACTTCCTATAGTGGCTACTTGTTTTTGATAATCAAATATCTTGTTGATATTAGAATCATAGTCATTAATTCACAGATTATCACTTTTCTTGAAAATATACTATAGCTGGGTATGACGGTTTCCACTTGGGAAGCTGAGGCAGGAGGATTGAGAGTTCAAAGACAGCCTTGCCACTTAGCAAGGCCCTAAGCAACTCAGTGAGACCCTGTCTATAAATAAAATACAAAAAAGGGCTGGGCATATGACTCAGTGGTTAAGTCCCCTGAGTTCAATCCTTGGTACCTCCCACCCCTCAAAAATTATAGACCACAATTGTAGTAATTGTAAATATTTGCTTTGGTGATTTATAAAACAACTTAAACCTCTTATTCCTTACAATGTCATCATAAACATCAAATTTATTATATGTCACATTCAATAACAACGTTGAACTAATAACAGAAATAAATAAGGTAAATAATAAAAAGCAAATTTTTAGTTTTATTCTGTATGTGTGTGTGCGTGCGTGTGTGCCACAGTTTCAGGTGCAGAAATCCTTTTTGGCCACCTCACTATTCTGATCTTACTCCATCGGACTCTTGTGGGCTCCCATCTAAATCATAGGGTTTGTATCCATATCTCATTTTTTTTGGATTATGTCATAGTTAAGATTACAAATAGAGTCCCTATTTTGTTGTCTGTCTAAATGGAGTCTAAATATTCACTACAGCAATTTGTAGCACAAGAGAATGGTTATGTTAAATTTTAGTGAGAAGCATATTAGTATTTAAAAATTCAATAAACTTTCTGATATTTTTTCTAAGTATAGTATTATACTTCTGAACTTATTAAAGCTTAAAATTATATAAAGATCTCTGGAACACCCTCTAAAGTTAAGTCTCTATCTATGCAAATTTAGTCAATAAACGAAATTACCTGAAGTGTTTATTACAAACACAAATCTTTGGGGGTTCCCATATTCTTCTTCCATTTCTATCAGAAATTCTCAGTCTTGTCAATCCTGATGGGACCCAACCAATCGTTTCTACATCTGTGTCAATGTTTATACCTGTGTCTAGATTTAGGTGCAAGATCTAGGTATCTCTCTCCCTATCTGTGTGTGAAGATATGTCAAGCTATAGAATCACATGAGCTACAGTAGCATTTCTTTTTTTTTTTTATTGGTTGCATTTCTTATAGTGTGTGTGAATGAACTAATCTCCCAATCAACTTTACAATGGAGAGCTCATAGTCAGATAAGATCATGTGTCCTGCATGCCTGTAATATTCAGCGCAAAGTAGTATATAGTTTAGGCTCTGAAAATTCCTGTCATTCATGAAATGGGAAACTTTGTTTAAAAGTTTATCAATCTGCTTCATCACGGAATCCCATTATCCCCGCCACAGCAGCTGCTAACATTCCTTGAAACCAAGGAACTGACATGTTACGTTCAGTCTTTGTTACACAACTGAAATTCATCAGACTATTCTCAAATAGAAGAGGAAGACTGTTTTTTATAGAAGACATGAGTTTTGAAATATTTCAATTCCTCCCCGAAGCCCAAATTTATTTGTATACTAAGGTAAAGTTCAATCATTATGGTTTTCTTAAAGTAAGCAAGAGGTTATTTTTTACTTTTTAAAAGAAACAGGTTATAATAATGCTTCATGGCCATAAAAGAATATTTGTAATGATTTATTCATGGAATTGGCACTTTGTTAGGATTTGGGGGGTGTTACCCTTTCCTGGGATCCACATCATTTTGTTTATCAGGTGCTCAGGGCTAGTTTTACTCCTAGTAAGTTTGTTTACTAATAGTAGCATAGAAAGCTTTATTTTAAAAGACGCTTAATTCAGCTATGGCAATAGCTTCTTATTCTTTGTCTGTTAATGGTTACAAGTATGGTAAAATGAATCTAAAGAGTACCATGTCCAAAGACTTCCCAACTTCTCGCCATTATCTTCACAATTAACAACAACAACAACAACAAAAAACAAAAAACAAAACAAAAAAATTCTTTCTCTTTCTACATTTCTAATTTTTTTGTGCTTACAACAGAGTGCAAAGATAGCAAGAAGGCAGTGTTTCTCTACCTCCTTTCCTTCCTTCCCTCCCTTCTTCTCCCCCCCTGTCTTTTTATTTGGTACTAGGATTGAATTTAGGGGTACTGACCACTGAGCCACATCCCCAGCCCTATCTCATATTTTATTTACAGACAGGGTCTCACTGAGTTTCTTAGTGCCTCCCTTTTGCTGAGGCTGGCTTTGAACTCATGGGCCTCAGCCTCCTGACCTGGGGGATTGCAAGAGTACGCCACCGCTCCCTGACCTTCTTTCCTCTTTTGCTTACACTTTCTCATTCTCTTTCTTTGATTATTTATTTACTTATTTATTTTTGGTACTTGGGATTGAACTTAGGGGCTGGGTTCAACTACTGAGTCACAAGGTGTTACTAAGTTGCTTAGGGCTTCAATAAATTTCTGAGGCTGGCTTTGAACCTGCTATGTCAACTTATATTTTTTTAAATTGTACAACCTAATGTTTTTTAGGCCTAAGTTTTAAGATATCTATTTTTATTGTCTGCCTTATATACAAATGCTGATTATATAGGCCTTTCCTTTTTCCATAATCTATTATAGAAATACCTATGCTACAAGAAAAATTCTTTGCAAATACAATGTAAAAGTCAGGTCTGTGGAGATACAGTATAGAAGGCTTTGTCTTTCTTTATTCTTCTGCCAATCAATGTGTTAGCATGTTTGTCACAAAAGAAAAATGTAATGGAAAATTAAGGTCAGTCTTGCCTGCTGCTGCAGAACTATAGTGAGCATTTGATACACACTTGTTGTAACAGAGGCACTATGATAACACTTTCTCAAAAGGGTTTCCCAAAATCATTCAGGGATGTGTGTTCCTGTATTCCTCAAGACTGATGCAGGCTCTAAGGACAACTTTTCCAGCCTCCTTAACTCATTGTGATTTCTCTGACTGAGGAAGGCTAACAGAAATGGAATTCAAAGATATGGAAGAAAGAAAAGGAATAATATCAGGTAACCACCTCCCACCCCCCACCACCCGCTTATTGTGGTCAAGCCTTGGGTTTCCAGATGTGGCAGAGCTGAAGGCAATCATGTTCAGATGGGATTCCTCAACACTGAATCTTTTGCTTCACACGCATTATTAATTTTATAAAGAAAACATTTTGCATGAAGTTTCTGTGGTTAGACCATACATCCAACATGAGTAGAACAATCTTTAGCCTCTGAGTTTCTGTTAAGATTTCTGGGGCTCATGGCCTTAGCACAAATTGTTTTGTTGTTTGTTTACTCTTAATTGTGGAAAAGATTAAGGATACAGCTTCTGCAATTCAAGTTGCTTATACATAATTGTTTGGGCATATTGAAATGCAGAGAAATGAAGCACCTTAGCAAGATTGTCAGGTGTCAATTCCAAACATAGTGAAGAGGAAAGACCACATCTCCTGAACCCCATCTCTGGCTCCGTTATCTGAAGCCTGCTTTCTCAGGACAAGTCAGTGACAGCTGGGTGTATGATCAAAGTACAAAACACAAAGCAAGGACAAGATGGGAGGGATAAGGATATAAGCTATAAGGATATAAGGGTGATATTTTCCGACCTGTTCCATTATCTTTGATTCTTAAGTTTTCATGCCTGATTTCATACAAATACTTAGAATCACATGAAAGAATATCCTATACTCACTTTGTTCTGGTATGTTCTTCTTAGCCTGTTTTAAAAGTTTGATTATCTCCTGTTCTCCAAACCACCAACTCTGCTTTTTCTTTTATTTTCTGTTTCAGCTTCTCTGTGGATGAAATTCTCAGTATTTCTTTTGCTCATTTGCTCTTTTCCTTGATGTGTTGCATCAGTCCTCAGCTATTTAAGCTTAATTAAGTATGATTCTATTGCTTCTCACCTGAAGTCACGTTCCCACTATTCAGAAAGAATCAGATAATTTTAAAACCAGGATTAAGAGTTCAGAAATATGGTCAAAGACTTAAACAGATATTTCAAAGAAGAAGATATGCAAATAGCCATTACACACTGAAAAAATGCTCAGTATTATTAGTCATCAGGAAGACACAAAATTAAAACCACAATGAGATACTACTATCTACCTATTCAAATGGCTGAATACAAAGATGGACAATACTAAGTACTGACAATGATGAACAGCAGATGACACTCTCATATATTGGTGGTGTCAGAATAACAGGACACAAACATTTGAGAACATTTCAAAAGTTTTATATGTAGTACAATATGTAGATACTACAGTGCACGTAATTTTTCTCCTAGTTATTTACTTAAGTGAAAGAAAAATTAGAACACAGAATTGCACAAGAATGTTCCTAACAGTTTTATTCACATGGCCTAAAACTAGAAGTGGTCCTGATGTTATTATAGGAGAATGGATGAGCCCATTGTTGTATATCCATACGATAGAATATCACTTAGCAGTAAAAATGAACAAAATTATTACAACAATATGGATGAATCTTAAAAATGCTATCCTGTACAAAGGAGAACAGCTACAAGAGTACACTATGTGATTGCAAATATATGAATTTATACAACAGGCTAATCTAGAGAGATAGAAAGCACATGGATTATTACAGGGTACTAAGGGTAGGGGAAATTACTACAAAAGTTACCAGAGAATTTTTTTGGGAAATGTCAGTGTTCACCTTGACTGTGAAAGGGGATACATGGATATACACATTTGTCAAAACTCATCAAAATGTATATTTAAAAATGGGTACATTCATTGTTTGTAAATTATAACCGAATATCAATTTAAAAATTAAATAAAACTCACTGGGGAAAGGGAAGCATCTAACAATGATAATAACCAAATCCTAATTAAGGAAGTGCAGGGATTTGAGCCAGTTTCCAAAAGATGCCATAGGAAAATGTATAGTGAATTCAGCTGTATTGTGACCAAAGCACACAGTCCTTGAAAAGCAGAATCAAATACCGTGTGTTATGTGCCTATTCTGTGTTTTGAATTCTTCAAAATACCCTGTGAGCATTTTCTTGTTCAATCATCAAAACATCCCTGTGAAGAGGACACTTTAAACAACATTTTAAAGATCGGACATTTCAAGGGGACAGATATTTTGTGGAAGATTACCCAGGCATAACATATATCATATAATTAAAGTACAGGAGGTTTTAATATTACATATTCACACAGGACTAGTACATTCTCCTTCCCCCCCCCTTATCAATAGAAAAAGTTTGATGAAGCAGGTAGAGCAGACCATTTATTTGTATTTTCCAGTAATATGATTTGAATCTGATTGCAAGAGTAATATTACTACAAAATGTTTAAAATGATTTTAGTAAGTTTGACTAATTTTTTTTATAGATAGGAATATAACACATTCACTACATTTTAGAACATTAACAAAAATGGTCAAATATACAATAAATGAAACCTCAAGATGACAAAAATAACTGAAATTCAACTTAAAGTATCTTAAGGATTTTTTACCTTTTGAAGAAAAAGATTAAAATATTACTCTTTTATTATATCCTCAAAGGACTTAAAAATCAGAAATATCATCTTGGTAGATTTCTCTGTGTTCTTGAGAGTAACTATCCAAACGGTTTAATTTTTTTTCTTTCTCAAATTCTTGTTTATTAAAAATAAGTTTGATATAAAAAAGTCAAGTTAACAGATCCTCCAGAAGCAGCAAATATCCATAGACTTCAGTGTCAAAATGTTGTGGATGCTCTCCCCTGTCTTCAGGGAAGTCCTGTGTTTTTTCTTAATTCTTACATTACCCGAATTGAACCCAGTTGCACTAAACCACTGAGCTACATCACCAGATAAAATACATATATATCATGTAAAGTACACACACGCACACACACACACATATATAATACATATATATAATTTTTAAATTTAGAGACAGGGTATTGCTAAGTTACCTAAGGCCTCACTCAGTTGCTGAGGCTGGCTTTAAGCCTATGATCCTCCTGCCTCAGCCTCCCTTTTTGTTTTTTTTTGTTTTTTTGTTTTTTTGTTTTTAGGACCTGGGATTGAACTCAGGGGCACTCAACCACTGAGCCACTTCCCCAGCCCTATTTTGTATTTTATTTAGAGACAAGGTCTCTGAATTGCTTAGTGCCTCACTTTTGCTAAGGCTGATTTTGAACTCACGATCCTCCTGCCTCAGCCTCCGGAGCCCCTGGAGTATAGGCATGCACCATTACCCTCATATAACATCGTCAATTTCTATAACTCTGGATGAGAGTGTGGAACTCACCTTCAGGTGTTGTGCACTTTGAAAGTTCTCCAATTTAACCCACATAACAATTTCCTCCTCTCTCCTTTTAATTCGCATATACCTTAATAAAATTGAAATTTGATTCAATATTTGACGACTAAATGAGAGAGACAATTTCACATATTGATGTATAAAAAGCAGTTCTAACTTTTGAGGTTAAAAATTTCTAGTCTTTAATTTTTCTTGCCTACATGTCTCCATTCGTTATGTTAGAAGAAACAAAAAGGATAAGATGAAAAATGTGATATTCAAAAATAGGAAGTCATGATTTTGGTATCCTCTTAAAGAAATGAGCCACATAGTGGATTAAACTTGTTGTACTGGGGAGGGGTAAATAAAAGACCGCAAGGACATTTTTGTTTTTTGTTTTGTTTTTTAATCCTAGTTTATTAGAATAAACATAATATTGTGTCTCTTGGTTACCCAATTCCTGTTTCCAGATACGACTGAGTTTTGGGCACAGCCTAGTTGGCTTGGTTCGTCACTTTTGATATAAGCAGGACAGTTTGTGTCCTGTGTTTACCCCATTTTCATGCATCTAGTTTAGAAAGTTTTCCATTAGGCATTTTTCCTCTGGATTCTGACTCATTAACTAGTTTTAATGCTTAATGGTCTCTCTTGTGGCTAATAGGACTTAGGTTCTGGGAAATAAACCTAAAGTCATATCACAAAGTGCTCTTATGTAACAGTGCCTAACACTTTACCAGTGATGAGCCCCTGATGTCTCTGATTATAACCTGTGATTTTCAATGGGAGATTTAAGATAATAAATTCTCTTCCTAAAATTATGAAAAAAGTAATGGTCAGATAATAGGGGGGAAATATATAAAAATGTCTATACTCATGTATATTCATATAAACACTGAATGGAAAGCTAAAGACAAAAATGAAAACCAGGTTTCACTAAAATGGTGAAATGGTAACATTATCACAATCGCTTACATTTTATTGTAGTATTAGAGCAACCTGTAAAGCCACCTTGCAGGTGAGATGCCTTTCGTTTTCAGAAGCTACATTTGATTTGATATTTTTAAAAACACAGCAGGAGAAGCATTGTTTTTACAACCCTCGATTGTTTCACCACTAGAACACTAGAGGTCACTGTAGCGAGTATTTGTGTCGCTGTCACTAGCTGATCTTTGTGTTGCAGTCTCAGTAATTTAAATTCCTTGCAGTTTTCTGTTTACTTCAGTAGCTGTTGGTTTAAAGGGAATCTGATCTTCCTGATCTCGTGGGTTGTATATCTCTACATCTCTCTATGGTTTTAGATAGGTCTAACTGCAGTTTTCTATTTCAGAAAGGCAATGTAAACCAGGAAAAATACATGATAGATGAGAAAGCTACATTACCCATTTCTACCCAAACTGGAAAGTATTTGCAGTTTTTTACTTTGCTCTGGATGTTCTTTGTCCTACAGTTGAGTTCCAATTTCAATTTCTAAAGTTGTTATCCCACGAAAAAATAAAGTTTAGGTGACAGATTAACATATCACTCCGATTCCTAATTGGTTCATTAAGGCCTGATGTGATTGCAAATGATGAAGAGAAGATGTTTGGGGAAGGCCAGGAGGTGGGGTGCTGTTTGCCAGCTCCTTCAAGTCATCATCTCAGTCAGGAGGGACCATTTGTGATCCAGAGGGGATCTTGGAAGCAGGGCCCTATGCCAGCCTCTTGAATGGCTCTAGGACACAGTCCAGTCTTCAGAAGTCAAAAGCTGGGTTTGTGGCTTTAACCTGTGGAAGGTAGTCTAGCAAAGGGCCGGGTTTAATTGGTATTTATTGTTGCTGGTGTTTTGGGTTCCAGACCTTTGATAAACCTTTCCCAGCACAGCAAACCCATGGTTAGCTCTGCAGCAGTGAGGAAGCTGTGGCAGCAGAACTACAATTACCCTTCACTGGCAAAACAAAACATAAAAAACTACGAGGAAAGCGAGCTCTCTACACATGCAATTTTTAATGACAGTTGGCAGGTGAAAACAATACCCCTCAAAATGAGAACGTATTCCTTGTTCCTTTACACTCACCAGGGAAGAGACATTTATCAAAAAGGGCTAATTATTCATACTGAAGTGAGGAGAATAAAAGGAAGAATGTAAAAGACAAAATATCATAATTAAAAAGTAGATCGTTTCAAATACTGGGATTCAAATGTAAGTGTTGTTGCTGTTTTTTTTTTTTTTGTTTGTTTTGTTTTTTAACAAGGGTACCAAATCCTAACTCAAAATTTTCTGTGTCATTATCTGGAAGAGATGGTGTCAGTAATGGTAAACACTCTGTCTTAAAAAGCTGCAGATTCTAGCTAATTGTAAACAGGCAAGACATTCACCTGTTCTAAGCCTCAATTTCTGAAAAATTCAGAGGCCCCTTAACAGTCTGTAAGCGGAGTGCTCTGTCACACTGTATTTTGAGACCCTTTGGGTCTCTAAGCTCTCTAATTACAGTAGAGCGTGTTTAGTAACTTATCCTTGAACATACTCTGCTTAACATGTTAGTAAAAACAGGAGACTGGGGAAAGTTCATTAGAAGAAGATTAAAGGGAATGAAAGTCTAGAGGCAAGAGTCCAGTTTTTAAACTAGAAAAATATAGTCTTTGGGAGAAGGACAACATGACATGGAAGACTTAGCCATATTCTGGAGAAAAGGCCGGATAAAGATAAAGAATGGAGGAGGAAGGGAACAGAAAAGTGATAAAGGCAAGAAGGGGCTTTGTGCATGAATTATCTAGGAAGACATCTTTAAGAGGTAGGATGAAGTATCCAAATTGACAGGTCAGCCTTGTGGGTAGGAGTGGGGTTGGCCAAGTCTCCCTCCTGCTCTTCCTTGATTAGTTACCATTGTTTGTGAATTATTGTGCCTCGTGCTTGAGGTTTGACATTTGCTGGTAAATATAGAGACTTATAAATTTGGACGGCAGATAGATCTTCCCATCTTTGTTCCAAAGCATTTTCCTTTCTCAGAAGTTATGCTTTGAATTTGGAGACTGCTATGAAGGGAAAACTCTCAAGAGAACCAAGGCATTGTTGTTTGTGGGACACGGTTGAAACCTGGGCCAAGGCCCAGAAATTCTGATGCTGTGAATCTCCAAGAGCCTGCCGGGAACCTCTGGGAGTTGCTCATATTGAAGACTCTCAGCTGGAATATATTCTGTATGTTAACATTTTTCATTGTGTCAGTTTCCATTTCGAATTACTTGTCAGGTTGGGAATACTCTGATATAGCCTTTTCCCCTGGTGTTACAGTATTTATTCTTCTTTTCTAAATCTGAAGCCACTAATGAAATGGTATGTGGGTTGAAGCCTTGCTTCTCTCTCCTCCCTTGTCATCTCTTTCCCCTGAAGTCTTGCCGTGTTTTTAAAGCTTCAGATGCTCTTGGAAACTTTATCTTGGGACTTTTGTTACTTGAAATTGATTTTCTATATAAGGAAAGTCCTCCTGGGTCCGACCTCTATCTTTCTTTCTTCTCATCTTTACATTGACACCAGCTGTTACCAGGTGGTGAAGATGATGGGATAATGAGCTTTTGCTGGAGATAATTCATTCCCTGCAGCCTTTTTTTGTCCTGAACTGTGCTGACATTCTCGGTGGCCACTGAGGGGAGCCACATACCCATATTCTGTCAGCCTGAACAGTGTCCCCTTTTAAGGAAGTTGAGACCATATTCAGCATGTACCAATATGAAAATTAAATTGCTAAATGCCTTCGGAAAGAAAACAGCGATTCACTTTGGCAAAATCTTGTGTTTAAGTTTGAAGCAGTAATTTAACTTGACTTTCTCTATTTCTATCTTCAGAGGATATGGAAACTCATGCAAAAGGGGCTGCATCTTTAAGAATATATGCAAACTACTCATATCTCTCCTTGAAAAAAAGCATCCTTCTTTCTTCCTTCTGAGGCTGCAAATGGCAAGCCAGTTAAAACTTCTATGAGCATACATTGTAGCTATTAGAGCACTATGTTCTCCAGGAAGGTTAGACAAACAGCATTAAAGGGGATGTCTTAAATTTCATTCTCTTTGATTTGCATCTCTTGGCTATCTCCAAATTGAGTTTGTTTTTAGTTCCATCACCAAAACCTGACCTTTACTCATAGTGTTAGGAGATTATTGAATCTATGGGAAACAGAAACATGAGTGGTGGGAAGAAATATCTGGGATATTGCTACTCACATCAATTTATAATAGTGGTAGTACTGTGTTTGAATACAGTGGTACAAAATAAAAAGTCCGAGAAGTAGTGATGAAATGAAATTTAAAAATGACATACTGAGCTGGGGTTGTAGCTCAGTGGTAGAGTGCTTGCCTAGCACACTTGTGGCACTGGGTTTGATCCTCAGCACCACATAAGAATAAATAAAATAAAATAAAGATATTGTGTCCATCTACAACTAAAAAAAATGGCATACTAACTCAGGAACTTATTCTAAGTGTCTTCTTTTGAGGAATGAGGTCAAGTTTATATTGAAAGATATTGGACATAGGATTTAAGGAGGTTGTAAACCCAGTGATTTGAAGCTTTGAAGAATATGATGCAAACAGAAAGACCTGTTGTTCTGATACCTTTGGTTTGACTCACCTGAGCAGGAACCATCATTTGATTAGACTGTGGTAGTGTCTCTTAATTTTCCTGTAAAGTACTTTTACTAATCTGGCTCCTTTTTTCATTTAATTGTGTTATAATCAACTACCTCTTTGGAGAATAATAATCTGGAATTTTAATCAGGTTAACTCTGTCCCACATTAATGTGAACTTTAGGTTAATGCCCATTATATTTGAAAAAAAAAATCTTCTTTGGAAAAAACACATTAAAATTTGATACTTTTAGAATTGTATAACCTAAAAGATTACTAATCCAAACTTTTCTGTTTTTCTTGATTAAAAACAATCATGTCCAGAATGTTTATAAATACGCTTAACTTTGGAAGATAATCCAGAAGTGATTGGCAAATTGTTTACTAATTAAGATATTATTGTATTATTGTATTAAGGAAACACAGTTGGTAAATCATTTCAAGGAAATAGTTTGGATGAAAACTTGCATTTGTTAAGGGTTTGCTCTGCACTAAGCACTTTATTTATACATTTATTCATTTACTCCTCACAATGCCAATGAAAATGATACATATTTGACAGAAAACTTAAATACAGATTTTAAATAACTTGCACAAGCACATCAGTTGATGTCAGAGGCATAGTTAACAGGACACTTACACCAACATTTATTCTTTTAATTTTAAAGAAAAAAAATTTCTTATTTTATTTCAGTACCATTCAAATTAAACTTTTATATGTGTTAATGTAATTTATGATTCTGTTAATTTTAGAGTGGTATCTTAAAATAGTTCAAACCAAATCCATGTTTTCTGCATATGTCGACTTCCATAGAGAAGCTTGCCCAGCTAGTCTCTAAAGGCAGTGCTGAGTAATTGTTCAATATTTCCCTTTCCCCAGAACTCAGACTTTTAAAGTTTATTAAAATTATAACAGTAAAAAATAATTGTAGGCATCTTGCTCAGGTATTCAATCCAACTTTACTGAATATTATGGATAATTAAATTTGATTCTAATAAGCTGCTTCTTCCAGTTTCAATGTTGAGTACTATTTTATGACTTAGAGGTAGAAGAGTATTAGAGAAATATTGGGGTATGTGTGATTTTATTTCTTAGGTACCTCCAATATTCAATTGAAGCAGACCTTTTATTAATAATAGAGAGAAGGTGGTCATAGTGGAGAAATTAACCAGAAGAGATACTGAGGAAATATTAATAAAAACCCAGAATATTATAGCAAGTGAAACATTATTCTTTTCTTAATTTATATTTTGGATCAATATCTAATGATATTTAGCAGAAAAGTTTAGCTTAACAAATGATGGTTTAGCAATAAGTACAAAGTAAAAGATATACCTTATGGTTAAGGGTAGTCCTTTTAAATGACAGTAGATTTTGTTTCAAATTTTCTGGACCAATATCACAGTCTAGTCAATAAAATAGCTAATATGCTATCTAAGTATAATAGACTGATTCATTTACTTTCTATCGTTCTTTCCTTCCTCCTTTCTCTCTGTCTCTCTCTCTCTCTGGTACTGAGGATTAAACCCAGAGGCACTTTACCATGGAACTACATTCTCAGCCCATTTTTTTTTAAATTTTAAAACAGGGTCTCACAGAGTTGCCTGGGTCTTGCTAAATTGCTGAGGCTGACATTGAACTTGGGATCCTCCTGCCTCAGACTCCAGAGCTACTGGGATTACAATTGTGTGCCAGTGTGTTAGGTTAATAGATTAAATTTTAGTCAAATACAAGAGCAAGTTCATTTTACCTACATAAACTTTCCCATGAGTATATTATTTTCCATGTCCCCATTTTAGTGGTCTAGGAAAAAACTTGTCTTGAGTAATATAACTTCTAAAGATCAATTATTTGTAGCCTCTAAGATAGTCTAGATCATGGATTTTTTTAAACTAGAAAAGAAAACCTACAAGGAACTAGAAAGCATATGTTCATATTGGTTGTAAATCCATTTCTACTTAAGATTTAAGACAAAAAAAGACAGTCCTAATTTCCTATAGCTTCTAATTTTGAAAAATTTAAAACTATGAAGAAATTCACCACATCAATAAACTTAAAGATAAGAACCATATGATCATCTCGATAGATGCGGAAAAAGCATTCGACAAAGTACAGCATCCCTTTATGTTCAAAACATTAGAAAAACTAGGAATAACAGGAACTTACCTCAACATTGTAAAAGCTATCTATGCTAAGCCTCAGGCTAGCATCATTCTGAATGGACAAAAGTTGAAGGCATTCCCTCTAAAATCTGGAACAAGAGAGGGATGCCCTCTATCACCACTTCTATTCAATATAGTTCTTGAAACACTGGCCAGAGCAATTAGACAGACAAAAGAAATTAAAGACATAAAAATAGGAAAAGAAGAACTTAAATTATTACTATTTGCGGGTGACATGATTCTATACCTAGAAGACCCAAAAGGGTCTACAAAAAAACTATTAGAACTAATAAATGAATTCAGCAAAGTGGCAGGATATAAAATCAACATGCATAAATCAAAGGCATTTCTGTATATCAGTGACAAAACTTCTGAAACAGAAATGAGGAAAAACACTCCATTCACAATATCCTCAAAAAATAAAATAAAATAAAATACTTGGGAATAAACCTAATGAAAGAGGTGAAAGATTTGTACAATGAAAACTACAGAACCCTAAAGAGAGAAATAGAAGAAGATCTTAGAAGATGGAAAAATATACCCTTTTCATGGATAGGCAGAACTAACATCATCAAAATGGCGATATTACCAAAAGTTCTCTATAAGTTTAATGCAATGCCAATCAAAATCCCAATGGCATTTCTTGTAGAAATAGATAAAGCAATCATGAAATTCATATAGAAAAATAAAAGACCCAGAATAGCAAAAGCAATTTTAAGCAGGAAGTGTGATCAGGTGGTATAGCGATACCAGATTTCAAACTATATTATAGAGCAATAGTAACAAAAATAGTCTTGCTAAATTGCTGAGGCTGACATTGAACTTGGGACAGCATGGAACTGGTACCAAAACAGGCGGGTGGACCAATGGTACAGAATAGAGGACACAGAGACTAATCCACAAAGTTACAACTATCTTATATTTGATAAAGGGGCTAAAAGCATGCAATGGAGGAAGGATAGCATCTTCATCAAATGGTGTTGGGAAAACTGGAAATCCATATGCAACAAAATGAAACTGAATCCCCTCCTCTCCCCATGCACAAAAGGTAACTCAAAATGAATCAAGGAGCTTGATATCCAATCAGAGACTCTGCATGTGATAGAAGAAAAAGTTGGCTCCGATCTACATATTGTGGGGTCGGGCTCCAAATTCCTCATTAGGACACCCATAGCACAAGAGTTAATAACAAGAATCAACAAATGGGACTTACTTAAACTAAAAAGTTTTTTCTCAGCAAGAGAAACAATAAGAGAGGTAAATAGGGAGCCTATATCATGAGAACAAACTTTTACTCCTCGCACTTCAGATAGAGCCCTAATATCCAGAGTACACAAAGAACTCAAAAAATTAAACAATAAGATAACACATAACCCAATCAACAAATGGGCCAATACCTAAACAGACACTTCTCAGAGGAGGACATACAATCAATCAACAAGTACATGAAAAAATGCTCACCATCTCTAGCAGTCAGAGAAATGCAAATCAAAACCACCCTAAGATACCATCTCACTCCAGTAAGATTGGCAGCCATTATGAAGTCAAACAACAACAAGTGCTGGCGAGGATGTGGGGAAAAGTGTACTCTTGTATATTGCTGGTGGGACTGCAAATTGGTGCGGCCAATTGGGAAAGCAGTAAGGAGATTCCTGGGAAAGCTGGAAATGGAACCACCATTGACCCAGCTATTGCCCTTCTCGGACTATTCCCTGAAGGCTTTAAAAGAGCGTACTACAAGGATACTGCCTCATTGATGTTCATAGCAGCACAATTCACAATAGCTAGACTGTGGAACCAACCCAGATGCCCTTCAATAGATGAATGGATAAAAAAATGTGGCATTTATACACCATGGAGTATTATGCAGCACTAAAAAATGACAAAATCATGGAATTTGCAGGGAAATGGATGGCACTAGAGCAGATTATGCTAAGTGAAGCTAGCCAATCCCTAAAAAACAAATGCCAAATGTCTTCTTTGATATAATGAGAGCAACTAAGAATAGAGCAGGGAAGAAGAGTAGGAGGAAAATATTAACATTAAACAGAGACATGAGGTGGGAGGGAAAGGGAGAAAAAAGGGAAATTGCATGGAAATGGAAGGAGACCCTCATTGTTATACAAAATTACATATAAGAGGTTGTGAGGGGAATGGGAAAAAAACAAAAAGAGAAATGAATTACAGTAGATGGGGTAGAGAGAGAAGATGGGAGAGGAGGGGAGGGGAGATAGTAGAGGATAGGAAAGGTAGCAGAATACAACAGTTACTAATATGGTATTATGTAAAAATGTAGATGTGTAACCGAAGTGATTCTGCAATCTGTATTTGGGGTAAAAATGGGAGTTCATAACCCACTTGAATCAAACATATGAAAGATGATATGTCATGAGCTTTGTAATGTTTTGAACAACCAATAAAAAAAAATTTAAACAGCACAACAAATACTCACATATCCTTCACTTATGTTCTGAAATTGCCAATATTTTGCCACATTTTATGTCTCTCTCTTTTAATATCTCTCTCTTCATACAATCCCTTTAAAAATCTATTTGAAAATAAATTGGAGGCATCAGGACACTTCTAGACATTCTAATATGTAACTCTCAAGAAGAAAAGAACTTTCTAATACATAACTGCAAAACCATCATCACACTTGAAAAAAATGTACAGTAATTTATCAATTTTATTGAATATCCAACACATTTTAAAATTTCTTCGATAGTTCCCTGATGGTTTTGGAGGTTCTTCTCAGTAATGCTTGCAGAGAAGTTTAAGTTAGCTCCATGGAACAGGAGGCTGATAAGAGCTACTGGACTCTGTTGCCTCCATATTTCTAGTGAGACCATTTGCTCAGTCTGGAAGACTTCAGTGCTGCTTAGTTGTACAGATCAACCTTGCCCAGCCTACACCCTGTGGATATGTAGAGAGCCTTATCAATGGTGAAGGGTCCTTCTCTCCTGGAACATTGGTCAGCCAACTTAGAGGTCATCTGTCACCAGTCTAAATTCTGAGATTATGAGAGTTATGCAGATGAATGCATTCTATTCTTTTTTTGCTTTAAGTCTGTTATTCATTATTTTATATCATGATATTGTTTGTCTGTCATCTCTTTGAATTGCATTACTGGAGACTTAAGCAATTCCTTTTTTTCCTATACATGATCCAATATTGGCTTACAGATTGCACTTGGTTTTAATCTCTTTAGTCATTTATAGAGCAGTCCTTTATCCTCGCCCCCCCCCACCCCAACAACAGGAACTTTAGAAGAATTGTGGGCAATTTTCTCTTAGAATGTAATACATTCTAGATTTGTCTGATTGCTTCCTCATGGATATAACTTGTTTCTCCATCCCACATATTTCTAGTGAATTGGATATTTGGTCTATATATAAATTTGATAAGCTTAAGTTTAAACATGTATGGCAAGAAGATTTCATAGATGATGCATACTGTGTATTATATTTTTATCAGGAGGCATAGAATATAAGGTCATCCCACTGTGATTGGTTAGACTGCTGACCACCAGAATTGATATTGAAAAAGGTATACCTTTCTGTTTTTTAAAAGCATTATTTAATCTGGTATATGACATGTTGGCACTACAAAGCTGTATTTCACCCATTGATCTTAGCTCCCTTTAATAATTCCTGCTTGAATCGTTTATTATATTGGGGGTGGGGGGAGTTAAATGGTGATTTCTAATTTGATTATCTTTTTCAACATTTATTATCTGGGATTCTTTTTATTAAAAAAGACTCTAATTCCCCTCCACTTCCCACCTTTTGAAAAATGCTACAGACTCATGCATTTAAGAAAATTCATTGCATTATAACCAATTGTTATAGTTATCCTTATTAATGACAATTGGTCTAAATAGTCAATTCAACCAAAGCCCACTCAAGTTGGTTCCATTAACCTTTGATATAATTCAGATGATAGGCAGTCACTGGAATGCCTCCTGACAATCCCTGCTTCTTCGTATGTAGTCTACCATTATCTGCAAGGCAGATGTTCCAGGAACCCCAGTGTTGGCCTGAAATCTTGGATGGCACTAAACATGACATAAACCATGTTTTGTACCACATATGCATGCCTATGATAAAGCTGAATGCTTAAGCACAGTACAAGATTAATAATAACAATAATAAAATAGAATAATTATGACAATGTACTGTAATAACAGTTATGTGCATGTGGTCTTTCTCTTTCTCTCAAGATGATCTGTACTGAATTTACTCTTCCTCTTTTTGCAAGATGATAGAATGTCTATGTTATGAGGAGAATGGAGATGAATGACTGAGCACTGACCATGCACTATGGCTAGAACTTTTGCATTTTGAGGTACAAAAGCAAAACTGGTATGAATTTCTTTTTTCTTTTGTGCAATATCTTGGATAAAAGATTTTCTTACCCTAGATCTTAGCAACTTCAACCTACCTTTTTTCCTCATAAATTGAGAACTTTCACCTTTTTACTTAAAGGAAGCACTTTGTGACTTCTCTTTGGCATATCTGGTGTCTTTGTCTTTTTTTACCTTACTATGACTGAATACTTGAGATTGGGTAATTTCTAAAGAATAGAGACTTATTTGGCTTATAATTCTGAGGGTTGGAAAGTATAAGAGCATGGTGCTGGTGAGGGACCTGTGCTATTTTCATGCATAACAGAATAGGGAAAAATAAGAGGATCCATATGAAAAAGAAAAGAGGTCCAAGTTCCTGTGATAGTTAATCCATTACTGTGAGGAGGTATTAAAACATTCATGAAAGCCCCGCCTCCATGGTCCAAATACCTCCTACTAGGAGGTCCCACTTCCCCACACTGCCACAGGGGAAACCAAATTTCAACCTGAGTTTTGGAGGGGACAAATCATATTTAAATAATAGACCTGAATTTTCAGCATCCCTATTTTTGTGCTTTGCAGATATTATTAAGTAAAGTGAGTGTTATTTGTACAAAAGTACTGCATTACCACAACAGTCAATCTGATAACCCAGGTGGCTACTAAGTGACTGATGGATGCATAGCATATATGTCATGGATATATTGGACAAAGGAATGATTCAGGTTCCAAACAGGACAGAGAAGGAAGAGTATGAGATTTCATCATGCCATTCAGAAGTTTTACATTGTGAAATGTAGAACTTATGAATTATTTATTTCTGCAATTTTGAATTCAATATTTTTGGATTGCTTTTGACTTTGGGCAGTTGAAACTGCAGAAAGTAGAATTGGGGGAAAAGGGGTCTACTGTATCCATACCATTATGTAATTCCTCTCCTGAGTAGGGCTGAATTTAGTGACTTCTAACCAATAGCACTGGGTAAAAGTAGAAGGTATGCCGTGTGTGAGATTAGGTTATTAGAAAGCCTATGCCTTCTGTTGTGCTTACTTTTTCTTACTCTTTTCTTCTTGCTAATGAAGGTCAGCTGCCATTTTAAATTTTCCTGTGAGGAAGCCACACAGCTAGACAGTGAGAGAACCTGTGATCGATATTCAGTAAGGAACTTAAGTTTTCAATTCACAGCCAATAAGGAAACAAACATTGTCAGCAGCCACATGAGTGAGCTCACAAGCAGATCCTCCCCAGATGACCCTGTAGCACACTGAGCCTGGTTGACAACTCCATTACAGTCTTGTTTGTTAGGGATTCTGATTCAGAGGACCCAGCCAAGATACCCTCATATTTTTAGTTCACAAAACTGAGATAATATTTGTTGTCCTAAGACCCAAAGTTTGGATGGTATTTTTCAGATTTTCCAGATTCACTTTGTATTTTCCTCAACCCATACATAGAATAAATGTTTTTCTAACTCCCTCAATTTATTTATTTATTAGTAGAGAACTGAGTTTAAAATATAAGATCTGAGCACAAAATATGCTAATTGCTAAAGAGAGGTCGTCGTTTCTACATCCATCAATGAATATAGCTGGAAACCACACATAAAAAGTCTGGTACTCATGTTGATATTTCTAATTCACACTTAGTATCCCATGGCTCTTATCTTCTATTACTATTCATTATGCCTCTTTTATGGTAGAAAACCTGTTTTCTTATTTCAGCAGCAGAGGATTCACATTATAAGGAAGTTGAGTACTAGGCATCATAATTTTAGCAATGACAGTAAGTTCTCTGGCTTTTAGGAATATTCCCTTTTGTAGTGCCTTTATTTCTACCATTTAAGATTTATTTGGGGAAGACCCATGCCAAAGGTGGCCCCCACCCAGGACTGCCCACCCCACCTGGGATCCCAGGCCCAGGTTAGGCCCAGAACCACCTCCTGGGCCCACATGAGATCCCAGGCATAGCCCACCTCCATCTTGGGACACTGCATTCATCACCATAGCCCTACCCATGCAGTAGCCTCCACCTTGCAACAACAGACAGCTGCATCTCAGAACAGGCAACCTAAAGCCATTATAAAGGCCCACCCTATCAGCTCCATCTCTGAAAATGGTTGCATCCATCTTGGGACACTCCCACTGCTATCTGAGTTACCTCCGCTATTGCTGCGACCACCTTTAATTGCAGTAGCATCCATCATGCAACACTGGCAGGGTCTGGAAGCCAGACACCAAGATGAAGTACAGATAATCTGCATGGTCACTATAAGATTATTAGAAACCTCTGATCCACACTGTAAGAACGGAAGATGCATAGGCAACATGAAGAAAGAAGGGAAGAAAGTGCCCCAAACAAACCAGGATACTACAATAATAGAATCCATGGATGGTGCAGTTGATGAAATGTTGGAGAAGGAGTTCAGAATATACATAATTAAGATGATCTGTGAATTAAAGAAAGACCTAAATAAGCAAATAGAGGCAACCATTGATCACACTAGCAAAGAGATAAGAGACAAATACAGGTAGGAAAATATTACTTCAAGAAAGAGAAATTAAAATAATAATCAGAAATCCTTGAAATAAAGGAAACAATAAACCAAATTAAAAAATTCAATAAAAAGCATAACCAACAGTCTAGATCTAGCTTGTAAGACAGAATGTCAGATAATGAAAACAAAGTATACAATCTTGAAAATAAAGTTGACCACATAGTAAAGATTATAAGAAACCATGAGCAGAACATCCAAGAATTATGGAATAGCATCAAAAGACCAAATATAAGAATTATTGGAATAGAGGAAGGCACAGAGATTCAAACCAAAGGAATGCACAATCTCTTCAATGATGATATGAGAAAATTTCCCAAACATGAAGAATGAATTGAAAAAATCAAATATAAGAGGCTTATAGGAGACTAAATATACAAAATTACAACAAGGCACATTATAATGAAAATGCCTAGCATACAGAATAAAGATAGAGTCTTAAAGGCTGCAAGAGAGAGGAATCAGATCACATATAGGGGGAGACCAATTTGTATCTCAGCAGATTTTTCAACCCAGATCCTCAAAGTCAGGAGATCCTGGAACAACATATTACAAGCTCTGAAAGAAAATGAATGCCAACCAAGAATCTTATATGCAGCAAAATTAAACTTCAGATTTGATGACAAAAGAGACACCTTTCATGATAAGCAAAAGTTAAAAGATTTTACAGTGAGAAAAGAGAAAACCTGCACTATAGAACATACTCAGCAAAATATTCTAGGAGGAGGAAATAAAAAACAACAGTGAAAACCAGCAAAGGGAGGAACTGTACTAAAAGAAAAGCCAATCAAAGGAGAAACAAAGTCAATTTAAAAACCAAAAATAAACCAAAATGTCTGGGAATACAAATCATATTTCAATGATAACCCTGAATATGAATGGCCTAAACTCATCAACTAAAAGACATAGACTGTCAGATTGGATTAAAAAAAAAGGAGACCCAACAATATGTTGCCTTCAAAGAGACTCATCTCACAGGAAAAGACATCCACAGACTGAAGGTGATAGGCTGGGAAAAAAACATACCTCTCACTTGAACCATATAAACAAGCAGATAAAGTGGAATATCAGATAAAGTGGAATTCAAACCAAAGCAAATGAAAAGGGATAAAGAAGGACATTTTGAACTGCTTAAGGGATTCATACATCAACAAGACATAACAATCATAAATATCTATGTGCTATTGGGGCATTTTTGTATGTCAAACAAACTCTTCTGGAATACAAGAACCAAATAAACCACAACACAATAATACTGGGTGACTTTAATATACCTCTCTCACTACTGGATACATCTTCCAAATAAAAAATAAACAAAGAAACTATGGAACTCAATAATACAATCAATAAATTGAACTTAACAGACAAATATAGGATATTCCATCCATCAAGGAGTGAATACATTTTTCTCAGCGGCTCATGGATACTTCTCCAAAATAGACCATAATATTATGCCACAAAGCAAGTCTTAGCAAATATGAAAATATAAAGAGGTACTACCCTGTATCCTATCAAAACATAATGGAATGAAATTAGAAATCAATGATAAAAGTAAAAAGAGAAGCTACTCCAATAACTGATGACTAAACTTACATTAGTGCCAAAGAAATTAATTCTGGGTATGTATAGCACAGGAAGTATATATAGGTATGTGTAGCACACTGCTTTAGGAAGCTCATCCTGGGCCAGTGGCACATCAGGCTTTGCAGAAGCCAAACATGTATGACTGGGTGAAAAAAGCCAATAATCATGGATTTTCATGGGTTATTTGCTACATATAAATGTTAATAAAATACTAATTAAATTAATTAAAATAATTTAGTAAGTTCTTTTTTTTTTTGCTTATGAACACAGTCACTGGCACAATGCATGTTATTCTTTCAGAGAAGATAGTTCTGATTTGCAAAGTTGAAATATAAACTAGAGATTGCTATCTGCTGATCACCTAAGGCACTATAGGCACAGAGAATGGAGGACAAAGCGTCTGCTGTCAAACAATTCTTAGCCTAAGCCCATCTGAGCCATTACCACGGACACAGGCATCAATAGCAGTGATGTTTTATACGGTAGTGTCAACCATGGGATATCACTGGAGAGTACCCATTTAGGAGACTACCTTGTGGACTATTTGAGTGCTTCAGTCTTTTGTAACACTTGAAGCAAAATGAATTTATATACTTACTGTCTTGTCATTGTGTGATAGATAACAGTGAAGTAAAGGACAGATGAAGCTAGCCTAGTTCCCAGGCCTTGTAAACAACAATCAATTTGATGAAGGTATCCTTGCAGAGCAGTTTGAGTCATGGTTAAGTGATTGTGACATGTCTGAAAGACAAACTGATGTCAAAGACGAGAAGAGCTCTCTGAATAGATGGTTACATATAGTTTTATAAAGACATCTGGAAACTTTGGTCTGGGAGAGATCACTTCACAGAGAAATTATTCCCATCTGAGAGCACACTGGTGATAAAAACTTTTAAATATCTTATAACTAAATCTTCTATGTGCTCAAATTGCCACCTGTTTTGTGATCACCAGAGTCTATAGTCTGCCAGACATAAGGCTAAGTGGATATCCTAGCAGGGAAATGCATGCTTCTTCCTCTCTGATATTTGACTTCAAGTTTGTTTCCAATATTCACTCAAAGTATGATAACACCATTAGATTTGAAAATTGTCATGTTGTGAGATTTTCTCCCATTAAAAAAAAACTATAATAATGGAGGTCAAAAAGAATGTGTTCAGGAAAGCTGCAAGAGAACACACTCTTTTATTTGACATAGGATGCAGAAGTCTGTGTGGTCTAGCTCTTGATTCTCTAGTCTGATTTCTTGCCACGTTCCAACATGTGTTTATTTCTTTTTTATTCACCTAAATCAACCAATTGACAATAGTCACCTAATGTTCTATATATGGCTTATATGCTGTCACTTCACTGTGTCCTTTGAGTGCCTGCAACACCCAATAGAACATTGCCAAGAAAATTACTTCACTATTGGCCCAGTTCGTCTTATGAGAGGCCAACATTTCTTTTTCTTTCTAGTTCTGTTTCATTTCTTTTTCTTTCTGATCCTGTTTTTTCCCCCTTCTCTTTATCTGTTCTTCTCTAAACCTTTTTGAATTTATCTCTCTTGTAATCATTGGGTTCTCCAGAAAGCGAATATAGAGATGAGTTAGGAGAGCAAAAGTTACAGGAAGCAGAAAAGGAGAGAGAAGTCATGAAACTTAATGCTGATGAAGTCAAAAGGAACGTGTGAAGCAATGGTCACCCTGTCACGTCCACAGCCCAGGTGTGCCAGGTCAGTGGGCTAGAGCACGGGAAAGCCAAAGAAAGTGCCCAGAGCATGAGAGACATATGGCTTATTGGAGAAAGCTTACAAGAGATCAATGACTGCTCCAAGAAGAGTTCAGGGGCAACAGGCTGACAGCACCTTGGTCCCTCACAGTGGCTTTCCAAGCAGGACCTCCTCTCCCTCATTTTTGTCCAGTGATGGCTGGCAAGATGAGTGATTCATATTGCTTCCATAGAGCCCTAAGTTCCATGCCCATCCCCACTCAGTGGATTTTTTATATTAGGCTGTAGAAGCAGCGACATGGTCAACATCAGCTTGCTAGTGACTTATATGAGCAGCATCTCAAGCAGCAACTGTCCAGTGTACATGCAAGAAAGTAGCTTTCTACATATAACATTAGGTGCCAAGTTCCCAGTGTGCATGGGAGAAAGTGAGGATAAAATGTGTGTGGATATTCCAAACCAGGCCTGCTCTCCTTGTTCCCCTAACTGGTCTAGGATTGGGGGAACAAAAGTGGGGCATGTGGGGACATGATGCTTTATTGACTCCCTCTATGTTGGGATATTACATCCCCTTTGAGGAGTCCACATTGGGTAGAAATAGCCAGCCCCCTGCCTCACTGTCTTGTTCAGTCATTGGCTTCCCTCTGGCCCCAGGAAAAAAACCTGACTTCAGCTGGACAGCGAGAGGAGACCTAGTTAGAGCTGATGTCTGGTGACTGCCAGTCTCAGGCTTTCCTCTTTGCAGCTAGACAACTTGTCCTTTCTTTAAGAGGATTTTTTCTCTGCCACATCCTGCCCCTCAGAATCCCAACTTCATGCATCAGAGTCTCCAACATTCCCAATTTCTGTTTCCATCATTTGGTATGTTCTTCCTGTATGCATTACAAAGGAGTCTTAAGATTTTCCATTTTTTAGAGTTAAGAGAGCAAAAGTAACCTTTTCTCTGGCTGATTTAAAAAATCCCTTGTAACATGACTTTGTTGCCCTATCTAAGGGCTTTGCATCTTTTCTCTGTCTCCTCAGTCTAACACATTTTGAGAAGAAGAAAGAGGAAGGGAGAAGAATGAGACAGATCAAAGGTCACTTTGTCCTTGGAAGACCTTCCAATCACCTTCCCTCCTCTCTCTAGACTGAATTTACCAGCTTCAACTCTATGTGCATTTGAATGGCTTATTTACAGCACTTGCACCTTGTGTTTTAATAGCTGACCAGACTGGACACTTCTCAGGGGCAAGAAAATTCACTGGCTGTCTCCAACACTTAGTTTTGCAATACATGCTTCCAATTTTGAGCTCTGTGCTACAATGCGGTGCCAAAGTCGCTGTGATACAAAGCTGTATTTTAATTATCTTCATTAGAGAGCACCAAATGGTTGAAATATAGTCAGGACACAATCTTTAAAAAGCTTTTTATAATGCATATGCATATGAAATAGAGAAAATATAGAACCATTTTAGGAGAAAATAACTTTTAGAATAGTATCATCTAAATATAATTAATATTTTTTATTTCCTTTGTGCCTTTTAATGTGATTTAGCATTTTATGAGTTGACATGCATTAATAAATCTAGTTTTCTACCTAATATTACATCATAACACCTTCCATATTGTTCAACATTCTTTAAAAATTATTTAATTAGTTTTCTAATATTCAAAATTAGGTTGTTTCTAATATTTGCTTTTATATGTAAGTGAACATTACCTAGTTATTTTCTAGAAACTTCATGCCAATTTATCTTTCCGCTAGCTATGTGTGAAAGACTTCCCAATACACTCGGCTGTACTGAACACGTTATTCTAAAACAAAATGACAAGTTAGATAATACATTATTCTCTCCTTGATTTAACTTGTATCACTATTTTTTAATAATGTGAGTATTTTTTCATATTTTATTAACTATCTTTATTCCATCTTCTATTTCTATGAACGAGGTTGGCTCTATTACCTATTTTCAATCTCAGTTTTAGTATTCTTATTATTGTTCTGCATGGGATTTTAATATGGTAAATATTATTAAATGCCTGCTATTGTTGGTATAAATTAAATTCTAAGTTTGGACTGTCTTAGAATTATTTGAAGTTTTGCTCTTAGAGGACTTTGAATTTTACATGGGTAAATTTCATATTTGCTAATGACACATTCCATTTGTTCCATATGTAGAAAGCTCTTATCCACTCTGAGCTCAGTTAAATAGTTGCTAATTTCCATATGTTTTCTTCTTTTATCTTTAGGTTAGATTTATTTTCACGGATGATGTCTTGAAATTCTGATCCAACTTAAGTCTTTTTCTCAGAAGCTGTGGATAATTTATCCATACAAATTAATTTGTGGTACTTCTTTTCCATCTGTTATGTTTTCATTTATTTTGTTGGTTTTAAAATGGTTTCTAATGTTCTGTTCATTCATTTGTCAGTTCTTGAAACAACATTAACAAATGTTTCATAGGTACTTGAAACCAAGGCGTATCCTCTGTTACTGGAAAAATAAACATGTGCACTCATACATTCAGTATTTGTTTCAGGTTAAATCCACATACCTCAGAAGTCAGAAGTCAGGTAATTGAAACAAATGCACTTAGTGGCCAGATGTGATTCCACAGAGAGTGGAGCCAATCAAGTAGCAGGAGAGCACTTACTTCATGTGGAGACATGAATCTCAATTCTCTCTCTCTCTCTCTCTCTCTCTCTCTCTCTCTCTCTCTCTCTCTCTCACACACACACACACACACACACACACACACACACACACAACACACACCTCACACAGAAGTATTGAGACAACTTCTTCCACCTGATCTCTGTTTACAGAGTATATTTTGCTTATTTTCTCTTTGTGTATTGGAGGGGAGATTTTATTTAAAACAAAACAAACTGCTTTTGCTTTCTGAGAGGAGGCAAGAATGATGTTTGTACACTTTATGGGGGAAAGAGACTGAAGGGAGAGGAAAGAGAGCAACTTGAACTTTCCAAGCTTCTATTAATTCTTCTATATTCAACTCAAAGTGTTGGGCTATTTGTTTGAGAGCATATTATCTAATATTTGCACTTGTTGATGGAGAAATTACCAGGGAAATAAATAGTGAGGTTATAGAGTGGCAATTGGAATGGAGGGAAGACTAGATAAGACCTTGTCTTTCTTGAGAAGAAATATAATAAGAAGCAAAATTTACAGCTATGTGCATTGAAGTTTAAATACCACCTAAAAATAAGTGGAATGTGATTTAATGGAAAAATACTTGCATTAAAGGGCAGAACAAAAGAACCCTTCCAGGACTCTAAGGATAAGGAAAGTAAATAAAATGAAATAAAGAAAAAGGATAGTACCAGTTAGCACTCACTTAGGTTTTCAACCATATGCATACAAAGTTTTAGGCTCTTTACATTATTTTTTTTCAAACATATACAACATCTTTTGCACAGATGTGGAAGTAAATCAGTTAAGATTGACTTTATCACTGAGGAATGATTGCAATAGGTGTCAGATGAAAGATTGCCTAGGACACCAAACCACTGATTATAGTTTAAGCAATGATTTAATCTCCATGGAGTAGTACTAAGCAGTAGGGTCTTCTAGGAGCTGATTAGCTCTCATGAATGGGATTAGGTGCCCTTAAAGAAGGCTTCAGAGAGTGGCCCTTCTACCTTCAGCTATATAAAGGCACAGAAGTCCCTTACCAGATAACAAATGCTGGCACCTTAATCTTGGACTTCCACCTTCCAGAACTGAGAAAGAAATTCTTTATAAATTACCCAATTTGGGGGATTCTCTTATAGAAGCACAAAGATACTATACTTACCAATATATAAAGACATGCCAGCAAAATGATCCAGAGCCTCAGCCTTGATCTACCACATGCCCTCTGTGAGAGACCAGCTCTTTCATTGTCTTTCATGAGAAAAGCCCACTCTCAGCAGCAACCTGTTGGGATAAACTGCAAGAATAGAATGAACCCCCACCAAACAATAGGAAGTCCTATCACAGGGACTGAGGGAGCACTGAAGGGGAATTGGGAGGAGAAAGAAAGGAGACAAAGGAAGAAGTTTTGTTGTTGTTCTGCTTTGTGGAAATCTAAATAAGCTGTGTTTATTAAGGGGAAGATCCAAACTAGGTGGAGTATAATAATGAAAAGTTTTCTCTTCTGTAATCACTGCCCTTCATTTATCAAACCCTCCATTCTCTAAGTGTTTGTAGACAGATTCTATGGCTTGGACGCTCTCAGATTTAAAAGCTCAACTCAGTCATGTTAAAAGTTCTCCTCTTACTTTATCTAAAGTGTTTCTAAATCTAATATCCTCTTAAAAATCAGGATTCAAGGTTCTTTCAGTGGGAGGTTGACTTGGTCTGTTCTTGAGCTCCCTTACATTCACCCCACATCCAGGTTCTAATTTCTTCAGTGTTGGGGGTCCAAGAGGAAGGAATAAAGGGCCCCAAATCAATCTGTTTTAATTTGGTATAGTTCTACTTCTTCCTTTGTCGGTTTGTAGTGGTTTATTCTGCTCTCATACTGATCCTGACAGGTTGCTGGTAGTGGTTTCTTAACTGTGAAAGATGTTGACAGAGTTGATCTTTCATGGAGAGTGTGCTAATGCTTTGCTTCATCCTACAAGAATTCCCTAGGGCACATGAATGGGACATCTTCTCTTGAAACAGGTTCTTTTAATTCCTTCTCCTCAGTTCTTATCCACAGTGGTATACCCAATATCCTCTCCCTGATGGAATGCCTTTGGCTGAGGATAGCCCTCTGGGTTGATATTATAGTAAAAGGGCTCAAGACTAGCTCCTTTTCTGTTGTTCCCTCATTTTACTGGAAATTGGCACACCCTTCCTACAGCAATGGATGAGTCTTGGCTTTTTCATTGTCACTCTTGCCATTATCTCTGTTTACCTCAAACTGACCGGTCAAGGAGTCTTAACAGACAGTTATTCTCTACATACAAGGCCAACTGCTCATCTTGGAGGCACTAAAATGTTCTATCTGATCTGTGAACCCCGCTTGACACCATAGTTTGAGGTCTGGGGAAGTACTTTTTGCATAACCCAGAAGCCCAATGACTTCAACATCCTTCCTTCTACCACATCTAGTCATCTCCTTACAAAGATGTCTGGGGAGGAGAGGGAGATGGGACCTAACTGGGAGTTGTAGGCTAAATTCTTCTGTGGTTCATTAGATTTTGTGAGAGATGCTGAATCCGCAGTCCAACTCTTTGGCATTTTGTATAGTAATTCATATTTTTCTTCAGGTTTGAACACTGATCAAGTGAACACTAAATCATATAGTTTCATATCCATGTTGCTTAACTGTTCTGGTCAATATTGTTGCATGAGAACAGCGTGGACTAGAATGACCAAGTTCCTGTGATTCATATGGAATCTAAGCACTGGAGTCATTCCATTTCTTAGAATCCTCACTCTGTTCTAACCACCACTCTGGAGAATTTGACTGAATCATCTGGAAAGGATATGAATCAACAGACTTGAATCTTCACTCATATATTAAAAACAGGATTTTCTTAAAGTCTATTTAATGTTAAGCTGTTAAATAGGCTCAACAAACAAACAACCCACAAAAATCCTCAACCCCAAACCAAACCACACCCCACAAATAATAATAATTAAAACAAAAACCAAACCAAACAACAACAAAAACACACTGGTATTTGTAATGTATGTTGACTTCTCTGGTTCTAAGTCTTCTCACTATGCAGATTTCAGCCTACTAATATGAAACTACTGCATGGACAGTAGGGATCTACATAATCCACTTTTATAAGCCAGTACAACCTGGCTGCAGCACACTATTGATTATAGTTTATTTGGCATGATTCTATGGAGCCTCATGGAATTATAGTATTAGTGTAGTCCCTCCAATCTATTGCTATCTGTAATGCTACCTCTAATATTTAAAAAAATAGAAATTTATTTCTGAGACATAGCTTAATGGAGTAGATCTGAAAATAGAGCATTAGGAAAAACATTGATATGGTATTCTTTAAGATAGCAGGAACAGGATAACAAGGCAAGAAGCTAGATTTTATTAGAGAAATGAGCAATAAATTCATAGTGGTGGGATATCCAAAGACTAAAGACTTTCAAGAATAGGTTGCCTACTGTGTGGTTGTAAGTAGTTTGCTTGTCAGGGCTGTAATATTAATCCATTTCCCCAAACTTTCACTTAAATCAACTATAAATGAAAAAGGCTCTGGTGAGCTGTTATTAGATAAATGTCAAATAATGGTTTGTGTCCCATGTCTGGGACTATGTGTGGTAGGTAAAAGAGAATTAAACATCGGGCAAGAAAATAATGAGATTCATGGAGCAAGGACAAGGCTAGAAGGAATCTTACGAATTAAAGACATGGAAATTCCCAGAAGTCTTGGGAATGTCATTGAACCTTGGCTAGATGTGTAACAGGGCATTTTCCAATTTTACTTTATATTTTTTAAAGAAAGATGACCTTGGCTTTCATCTGGATAGAATTTATTCTATAGTTAACAGTAATTATCACCTTATTTTTTTTTTGTTTGATCTTCCAAGGTTGATGTTTGCTACCAGAGGGTGTTTACTCACAAGTATAACAATTTTGTTCTTAATACCTTGATGTTATACTACTTAAGGAACAGAAACTCATGTTACTATAACTTATTTGTGGATTATCAAGTCAAAACCTCTCCTTGCCTCTCCAAGAATATGGTGTGCTTTTTCATGTGTTCAGATCTCATTTTGCATCTTTCTGGCAATTTAAGTGTATTTCTCAGCAGGTCTTACATATCTTATTAAACTTATTCCTAGGTCTGACAGATACTTTGAGTTTTCTACTAATACTATTTCTTCCCTTCTTTCCTTGTAGTGAAAGCACTGAATTTTAACTGGCACCTTGCCTCTCATAATAAAGGATATCTATTGTGCAGCTTCTCTTTCAGTTAATCCTGATCATATGACTAAATTTTGGACAAATGGATATAAGTAGAAGTGGGATGGGCAATTTTGAGGAGTGTTTTTTTAAGGAACAGGTGTGTTCCCTTCCCCTTTCTTGTGATGGGAATGGGGCATCATATTTAGAGAAGACAACTGGAAAGAATTGAGGATCTTTATGATCTGTACAATGGCTATTCCAGTCTTGAGTTCTTGATCACTGGACTTTTCTCTGAAACAATAACTACTTTTATGTCTAACCCATTGTTTATTTGGAGTTTCTGTTGCATGTATCTGGACCTAATGTTAATTTACATGCTAAGCACTTTTTTTAAAAGTCTCTTATTTGTATGGTAAATGAGATATTTTTCTCATTATCTCTTCTAATTCTTATTTCTATGTGTGAAATCTATTGATGTATTCCCTTTGTGCCTCACCACTTGACCGAATCTTCATATAATTGGCAATAGTGAGCAATAAAGATGGGATACAGGGTAAAGGAGAAGCACTGCTTTATTCAACAACCTAGCACTTGAAAGATGTAAGGTGCGAGGTTATGTCAACAATTTGAATTGATTTGTTTTAGTAACTGTTTAGAGTTTTATAGGAGAAGAACAATAGGCTCACTCAGCTAACTTAGCCTGCACTGTGAAAATCAGACAACTCACAGAGCTGCACTGAAATAAAACCACATCTCCTACAATTAGAGAGCCACCTGTATCAAAAATCAGGCTTCAAGTTAGATTGTAAGACTTGCAAGTTATCAAAGAGTGAATTCATAGCCTAACTAGTTTCAGATGCTAGAGTCAAAGACCTGTGACATTTGGGTAGATGCTCTTGAGAGCACAAGTGTTCTTGTAAAACCTCCTGGAAAGCTAAAGGGGCCTTCTTCTCTTTGCTAGGGAACAGTAGTCTCCTCTTGCCTGGAAGTAAAGATTTATTGTAAAAACAGCTTGTTTTATTCTCCTTTCCTTATTCTTTCCCAAGTCAACAAGGCCAGGTCTCAGCATGCTCTTTCTAGGCAATTACCACCTCTGCAAGAGATGTGTGATGCAGTATGTGTCCAATATTGACCAGGAGGAACCAGAACAACAAAACAAAACAAATCAAAACAACAACAACAAAAAACATGTTTGAGAATGGATCTTGAAGCTGCTGAACCAGGAGAGGAAGAATATAAAAGTCAAGTAGGAAAAAGTTTTGTCTTTTAACTTTTTTCTCCACTATAAAACATTTTGTTAGATGTATTATTTATTAACTTGAGTTTTCTTACTATTTTTCTTTTGTGTTTAAGAATATCTTTCCATATGATTTTGAACGAAGAATGCGTGTTTTTAATTCTACCAATATTTGGCTTCACAGTTGTTATGGTTTGGATATGAGGTATCCTTGAAAAGCTCATGTGTGGGTCAATGCAAAACAGTTTGGAAGTGTTTTGATTGGGTTATGAGACCCTTAACCTAATGAATGTGTTAATCCACTGATAAGGATTAACTGGGTGGTAACTGGAGGAAGTAGGTCCCTGGGAACATGCCTTTGGGGTATATATCTCATCTTTGTTGAGCAGAGATCTTTCTGTGCTTCCTGGTAGGAGATCCTGAGTTGCTCTCCACCACACTCATCCACCTCCACCATGATGTTCTTCCTTACCTTGAGCCTGAGAATTGGAGCTGGCTCTCTATAGACTGAGACCTCTGAAACTGTGAGTGCCAAATAAACTTTTCTTCCTTAAAATTGTGTTTGGTAGGTATTTTGGTCCAGAAGCAAAAACCAAACAAACAAACAAAACAAAACAAACAAAAAAAACTGACTAAAAAATAGCTTAAATAATTTCTCTTAAGTCTCAGCATAAATTCATTTGGGATCTTTGAGGGTTGTAATTGCTAAGGCAATGTCTCAGATCATCTTTTTTTTTTACTTCTAAATCTTAGATGCTTATAAAAATTTTAAATTATTCTTATGCTTTAAAAATTCTAACATGTATTAAGTATTTTAATGTATGATTTAAGGAAAAAATGAAAAAAGGAGAAAATAAGTGACTATTACAGTTTCCTAAGTAAGTAGGATAATCTATGATCCAAAGTTTATGTGGAAGGGCTGTCTATATCAGAGGCAAAAATCATACCTATTTCAACAAAAGACAAAAAGAGAGGATGAGTGAGTACATTGGTAGGTAATGTCTCTTTGGTGGTAAAATGGCAGAGAGTTCAGAAAGTTTCTGTCTGATGTCTTAAATTATTTTGGTGCAACAGGAGAAAGTTAATTTCCTGAGATTAACAGTGTATAGGGGTGGATGGTTGGGAGTTGGATGTTGTCGATTATTGGAAAAACCTGGAAATAGTTATTGCAGAGAGAACTGACCAGAGAAATAGGAATTTATCTTGGCAATGTTAAAGCTCTGTTTGTAGTAGATGATTCCGGCCACACACAAATGATACTTACTTGCATTTCCATTGGATTATTTTCACTAGTGGTAGGCTGTTTTCAGTGGAAAGGAAGAGAGAGTTAAGAGTAGGTAGTCTTTAGAGTTTGAAATTTCAGAAAAGGATGACGCACACACAAAAAAATCAAAGAATCAAAAGCATTAGGGTATTGGCAAGAGTGCTGTGCTTGGGGAATGAGAAAGTGAAGAAAGGAGAATACTTACATACTGGAAGAGCTGTGGTACAAGCATCTACAAGCTGGAGGGCCAATAAAGCCCAAGCACTGTTGGGGGAGGTTAATAAAGACAGCTGGAAGGTGAATCAGTTATAACTGGTGAGAAAACAGGATCCTTGAGTGGGTATTTTTGGAGGTAGAGGATTGTGATTGGTGACAAAAACTGGGGCATAAATCCCCTTGTGGGTGATTGTTGGATGTAGAGATGAAAATAACTTCATAGAAAGGTCTGGTAATTGAGTGTTGATGGAGTTCCTTTGGGCAATTGGTAGTGGAAAGGAAGAGTGTGGGCCAGATGACAAAGGGTATAATTTTATTTGGTTACAATAACAAAAAAGCTGTAGAGAATGGTAAAATTGCATGAGCCTCTAAGAGTGGGTTTTATATAAATGGTGGGGATAAAAATGGTTTGGAGTAATGATACAGTCCTAAGGGCTCTGAATTCATGGGAAAGGAATAGAGAGAAAATATTTTCTTTTTGTATTCGTTTGGGTAGGAAAATATTTTCCCCAAATTCAGTTAGATCAATCTTATTGTTTGTAGAAATTCCTCCAAAACTCTGACAATGTCATTATTGCTAGAATGAATGCATTTTACTGGGCACAGTGGCACACGCCTGTAATCCTAGGGAGGCTGAGGCAGGAGTATCCAAAGTTCAAGGCCAGTCTAAGCAATTTAGAGAGACCCTGTCTCAAAATAAAACATGAAAAAGGGGGCTGGGGATGTGGCTCAAGCAGTAGTATGCTCACCTGGCATGCGTGCCGCCCAGGTTCGATCCTCATACAAACAAAAGATGTTGTGTCCGCCAAAAACTAAAAAATAAATATTAAAATTCTCTCTCTCTCTCTTTTTAAAGAAAAAACATGAAAAAGGGCTGTGGATGTGGCTCAGTGGTTAATCCCTGGTACCAAATATAAATAATAAACAAATAAAATCATGTTCAAAAATTAATTAATTGATTAATAACAAATAAATAAATTAATAAATCAACAACAAATGAACGAATAAATAAATTAATAAATAGATTGTGTTCAATCCCTGGTACCAAAAATAAATAATAAATATATAAATAAAGAATGAATGCATTTCAAATGGGAAATTAAAAGAATTCAAGGAGCTGCCAACCCACCACCATTTTTAAATAGTAAGTTTAAAGAAAGTCTGTAATATATATGTCAATGAATTATGTACATCAGTAAAAATCCATTTTTAGTTTAAGATTTTTGTACTATTCTTCAGCTATTAATGATTTGTGATAAAATGATGTCAATGAAACTGGAAAATTCAATAAAATTCATAACCAATTTCTTTTTAAATACAAATCTGGCTATTAAAAGTGACCAATATGTTAATTTCAGTACTACTTTAAGAGCAAAATTGTTCAGCTTTTCAATTGCTGCTACAGCTGTTTTCTTTTATTTGATTCTATTTTTGCCTGTTATGCCATAGAGACAATAAATAGAAAATTCTAAAACACATGGCTACTATGTATTTTGTAGTCTATTTTAAAATACATAACCCACTGCATCAGATGTATTCTGGAACTAGTTTTCAGAAATAATTTTGAAGTGATGTTTAATATAGATGCAATTGGAAATGATACTGGTATAGATAAAAACTAGACAAACACTAAGGTGAGCAGCATGCTTTTCTGGAAGCATTTGAAGAGTTCCTGGGGCTTTATATAATTTTTTAGGTAAATTCTACCCTTTTGTCAATAATATTTTAAATTTCAACTCAGTCTCATGTTTTCATGTTTTCTTCCTGTAAAACCTCTATGTTTTCCCTCATTTTTTACCAGATCATACTTTATCTTATAGGTCTTATGATATTACAAGGCTGATTCTTGTTCTTTCTAAGTAAAACTAAGTATATCAAAATTTGACATAGGAACCTCATTAGGATAATCAGCAGGTATATTTAAGTAGCTACCTGCTTCAAAGTTTATTTCTTAATAAAATCCATGTTTGTTTCTAAGATTATAATGAAGAGTGCTAATATAGTGAGACATTTAGCCCATCATTTTAATACTTTCAGATTTAAAGTTTCTGTTGATGTTCTAGAAAACATGGAAAGCTTGAAAATCAGAGAATTGACTTACTTGTTTTTCTTTGTAAGAGTAACAATGTTAAAAGAAGATATTTAGTTAGGATTTTTAGCAAATATGCATGGCATTAGACTAATGCAGTTCATCAATCAAATACATGTACATGTTTTGATATTTTAAATTAATTGCTGTTTTTTAGCAAATATTTGTGGAATCCTTAATACATTACAGACACTGCGGAGGTATTAGACACGAACAAACCAGACAAACTTGCCTTCAAATGAGGAAGATAGATAATAAGCAAATAATAAATGTAAAATATTTTAATTTTAGAAAAAAGATAAAATTTAGACAAAGACAGAAAACAAATGCATAAATGTATAAAAAGCATAACTTTCAAAAATCATAAACACTAAGGAGAAGAAATAGCATAATAAGAAAATAGAAAATGACTGATAGGGTCATATTAGAGATATTATTTCTTCACTTCAAAAATATAAAATCAAATCTGTGATATTTCCTGCATAAAAATGTATGTAAATTTATTATGGTTGGTGTCCCACAAAGCTTATGTGTGAGGCAATGCAAGAAAGTTCAGAGAACAAGTGATTGGGTTAGAGCCTTACCCCAGTCAGTGAATTAATCACCCCATGGGATTAATTGAGTGTAACTGAAGGCAGGTGGGATGTGGCTGAAGGAGATGGGCATTGGGGGTGTGGCTTTGGGGTATGTATTTGTTTCTGGCAAGTGGAGATTTCTCTTTCTGCTCTCTGATCATCATGTGAGCTGCTTCCCTATGTCACATCTTTCCACCATGATGTTATGCCTCACTGCTAGTCCCAAGGAATGAAACCGGCTGTCTATGGACTGAGACCTCTGAAACCATGAGCCACCAAATAAACTTTTCCTCTTTTACAATTATTCTGGTTGTAAAGGTTCCTCCTTTACAATTAACTTTTCCTCCTTTACAATTATTTGCTCAGCAGTGAGAAAGCTGACTGAAACAAAGTTTTAAAAATCTTTTATCTCCAACTCTGATGGATATAAAAATGCTAATACCTATCATTTTCCCCTCTAATTATTATTGCTTGTAATTCTTTCTTAGAATTTTGCATTTGCATATTTTGACTATTTCTTTCTTATGTAACCATTTTGAACAGTATAGTAAGGGGCAGCCAGACACGTAGTTCCCATCTGGTACCTGAGAAGACATAAGAAAAATATGATTAAGTTGAATGTTCACATAGTTAGCAAAGAGTGTGTTACATAGATCTGTAGGAGACCTAGATTTTGAAGTACACTTTTTTCCTTCATTAATTTCTATTTATAATACTTTAGTCTCAGTTCCCTCATCTGCAAAACAAAGAAGATTTTCTAATTTTCTAAGATTTTCTACTACCGGTATAACAGGTGGTAGGGAGTACAGGACATTTTTTAGTAATTTTTCAGGTATATGCTGCATTAATTGGGAGGCAAAAACCATGCTAGTTATTTGAGCAAGGAAAAACTAATGTAGTGCTAAGATGTAGAGAGAACGCTAAATAGAAAAATAGAAGAGGGGAGCAGTCACAATCTCTAGTGCTGAGTAGAGTAGCCCAGGAGGGAAAATCCTTAGAAGAGGTCCCTAAGTCTGAGGGTCACAGTGTCTGACCATGGGTGTGTCCATGGGCAGTGGGAAGGTTTGCAGAGGTGTCACCTATTGGGTCCAGCAAGCAGGAAACTGTCCACTGGGGTTCTAGCTAACTTCATGAAGAAGCTGCCTGCTAGGCTGTTCAGAACTTTCTTGCCAGGTTGCCTGGGAGACCTACCAAGAGGGTGAATGCCACCAGGTGTTCTACATGCTGATATTTGAAAGAATCAATAGGAAACCCCACCTCAGAACCTGGAAGAGAAACCCCTGGCTCTCAGAGGGTTCCTCTAACAATTCCTGCTGACAAGTTTTAACCTAGCACTTAACTTGGTACAATCTGGCAAAGAAAAACTGTTTGTAGGATCCAGCTCTGCAGTAACAGAGCATGGCCCACAGGGGAGATTTGGAGCTAGGAGACAATAATTGGTAAACCAGCATGCTGAGCTCCTCTTCTTTTTGAGGTTCTTCCTTCCTTAGGAAAACCACCTACATTTACCCAGTGCTTGGCAAAAAGATGAAGTCTCGCTTTTCCTAAACTTCCTGAGAGAGTAGTCACTAGTCACATGACCTCACTAAATGCAAGAAAAATGAGAAATGTCTTCTACTGTGTACCCAGGAAGAGGAAAATTACAGAGGTCCAAGAGACTATAATCAGAATATTGTTGGCCTAGGAGAAGACAACTGGATCAGGCCAATAGGACAAAGAATAGATCAAATTGTATGTGTATGAATGTCACAATGAATCCCTCTATTATGTATAATACACCAATAAAAATCATGGAAAAGAATTGAACGTTGATAGAGCATGTGAAAGCTAAAGATAGGCATGTCCATCCACTCTTTGAAATGTAGCTCACAATAAGACATAAAAGCTCCATTATAAGAATGTATCTAGGCAATGCTATTAGTTTTAGGATTTCTTGGTAGTCATTAACAAAGACATAAAGCCCATGAATGGCCATGAAGAATTAAATAGTGGAATCAGTTATGCTGTATCATATTAGACAATATAAATTTATAATAAAAATGAATTAAATATTTGCTTATGAACTGGAAGAAATATCTTCAGTGAGAAATGTAATGTGTATTGTTTGATGCCAGTTTTGTAAAGCACAAACATCTAAGAATCTTATTTCTCTTATTCTAGTATAAATTTATATGATCAAAGGGAAGAATATTAACATTGATTACCCAGCATGGAGATGGAAGGAGGAGGAAAGAAATCATTAACTGTTTCTTTATGTATCTTAGCTTATTCCCTTAGACACAATATCATAAGATTATTTTCTAAGATTAAAAAAATAAGACATGAGTTGAAAGAGTAAACTTTTCTCTTTTTTTCAAATTCAAATAAATAAATGCCTTGGGTCTGAAATCCAGGCAACAATAAGCTGCCTCTTCCCATGTATCCACACCCACATTTGAACTGTGACTTTGGCTTGCCTATATTTTGTCTTACAGCAGCTTTCCACCTGCCTGTCTTTGAACCACCTATAAAAGGAAACTGACCTTAAGTTCAGTGGCATTGCATACATAGACCCATTTGCATAATAATAGTTTATGGCTGAAAATGTGCTTGTATGTTGATACTGAAGGTGTAGAGAGGTTGTGTTTCTGTATAGCTAGTGTGTAATATTCAGGCTATTCTGACATATAACAATTATATATATGCTTATTTGTGTGTGTGTGTGTGTATATATATATATATATATATATATATATATATATATATGATATCTCTCTGTATATTTCATGAATAAAAACACCCCAAAGAGGAAGAAAGATTTAATTAGATTATTAAAAATAAAAAATTAATATATAGTCTAGTATTTCTTATAGATTTCCCTAGAAATAATCCTAAAGAAGGACAAAAAAGTACACATAGTAGTGGGGAGGGAAATTCAGCCTATAGGATCCCTTTTATGTAGGAAATTTTTTTGGAAGCTCATTTTGTCTATTAAAAATTAACGAGAATTTTTCATTCTACTCCACAGTATATTCAAATTTACTTTGTCCACTTAATATTTTAAAGTATGTACAAATAAGTTAAACGTACATTTCTGACTCCAGTCCCCCAAACAGTTAGCTATTGCAGGAAAAGCATGATGTTTATCATGCAATTTTAGCCCAAATGAATAATTGGGTACCTACAAAGACAAATGTATCTTGTTTGCAAAGGGAGGCACCTAACAAGATGGTACCATCAAATGGTCAAGGAGGAAGTGCACTAATTGACTTCCTGTCTCCACCATCTTCCTGGTTGTGTTCTCTAAGGCTTGAGAGACAACTTTCTCCTAGGTCACATTTGTAGCAGAGACTGGCTGGATGCTCTCCAGCCTCATTTCCTCTTCTGGGGCAGAGGACTGTGTGCATCAGCTTCCCTTGCTGGTAGGTTGGAGACCCGGGATCAGGTGGTAGCCTGAGAGATGATCAGAGAGGAGTTGAACTGTCTGCGGATATGGCTGCAGTGGTTTTCCTTACTCTCATACATTTGTTTGAATGCAGAAGAGCCCACAAATGCCTCTGAAAGCTGTAGTAGATGGTAGTGCAATGAGAGCAGAGCAGCCAGCATCCTGAAAAGTCTGTGTGCACATCTTACCTGTGTTAAACCACTGACATTACCCTAATACATGTAGGCAAAGTATCTTACTTACAGCAGGCTTTATAGCAATCCAAAAGGTTAGTTTTTCCCCCCTTTTCTTTTTGGTACTGGGGATTGAACTCAGGAAACACTTACCACTGAGTTACATCCCCAGTCCTTTTTATTTTGAGATAAAAACTTGTATTTTTTTTTTACTTTATTTTTTACTGTAGTAAGCCATAGATAACATAAAATTGATTATTTTTTTTACCATTTTTAAGGGTATGACTTAGTGCCATTATGTACCTTCCCACTGCTCTGCACCACCCTGCATCTGCAGAATATGTTTTAAACTAAAACTTCCCAAACTGTAGCTCTGTATCTATTAAGTAATAACTCCTCATTATTCTCCCCACCCTCCAGCCTCTGGCAATCATCATTTTAATTTTTGTCTCTATTAATTTGACTACTCTTGGCACCTCATGTATTTGGAATCATAGACCAGATGTCATTTTGTGACTGACTTATTTTGCTTCATGGAGCATTTTCAGGTTTTGTCCTTCCTGTAGCATGTGTCAGGAATTTACTTTTTAAAGACTGAATACTATTCCATTTATGTGTACATCACATTTTATTTATTCATTCCTCTGTCCATTGACAAATTGAGCTGCTTCCACATTTTAGCTATTGTGAATAATGTGGATGTGAACAGCAAATTCTTGTTACTTGATATACTCATATGCTTTTAATTCTTTCGGTATATATTCAGAAATGAATTGCTGGTTCATATGGGGTGTTAGTCAGTTTTTCCCTGCTGTGAATAAAACACCCCAGAAGAACAATTAGAGGAGGAAAAGGTTCTATAAGTGTTCATGGCTTTAGAGGTCTCAGTCCATAAATGGCTGACTTTATTCCTCAAGGTGTGGGATGAGGCACAATATCAAGATGGAAGAGCACGTGGAAGAAAAGCGCTCAAGAAAGCAGCAGGAAGCAGGGAGCAAGAGAGCCCTGTTCAACAAGGACCAAAAATAAGCCCCAAAGACGTGCTGGAGGGATCCACCTCCTCCAGCTGCCCACCACTTGCCTAAAGTTACCATCCAGTTAATCCCCATCAGGAGATTGATGCATTGATTAGGTTAAGACTCTCATATCCCAATCATCTCACCTCTAAACTCTCTTGTATTGTTTCACACATGTGCTTTGGGGGGATACCTCATAAATTTTGGGGGAAAACTTGTGTTACCTCATAGCAGCCTCTCCATATTACATTCCCACCCTCAGTGTTCAAAAGCTCCAGTTTTTCCTTTTCCTCTTCAATACTTGCTATTTTCTGAGTTTTTTTTTTAATAATAGCCATCCTAATGTAGAAGTGATATTTCATTGTGGCTTTGGCTTGCATTTCCCTAATGAGCAGTTATATTGACCCTCTTTTCATGTACTCATTGATATATTCTTGAGAGAAATGTCTGTTCAAATTCTTTACTCATTTTTTTTAGTTATGGAATATTTGTTTTTTATTAAATTATTTACTCTAATTTGTTATACATGATGGCAAAATGCCATTCATTTTATATTACACATATAGAGCACAATTTCTCAAGTCATACAAAGTAGTTTCACACCATTCATGTCTTCATACATGTACTTAGGATAATGATGTCTTCATTCATTTTTTAAATCCAGTTGTTTTGTTCTTGTTGGGTTCTATAAGTTCCTTATAAATTCTGGCTACTGCTTCTTCATCAGATTTATGATTTGCAAATATTTTTTTCCATTCAGTGTGAATCCTTTTTTAGTCTGTTGATAGTGTCTTTTGTTGCACAAAAACTTTAATTTTGATAAAGTGTATTTATTCATTTGTTGCCTGTGCTAAGTGTTACATCTAAGGAATCACTGCCAAATCCAATGTCACAAAGCTTTTGCTCTTTGTTTTCTTAAGAGTTTCTTCTAAGTGCTCTACTACTAGGTCACCTCCCACATCTCTCTCTTTCTGTTTCAATACATCCTTTATCACAGCATTGAACTGAAACTAGAGGAAGAAAAGAAGTTGAAACCACAGTGTTCCCAGCTGAAGGTGGATAAATACAGGCTTTTTGCCTGATGTAGTTGATGGAGCTTTAGAAATACAGTCTTCAAACTTGCCTGCCAAGTGACCTTTTGTCAATGGCAGTCCTCGGTTTATCTCCAGCTCTTTAGGCACTAGGCACTATTTACAGGCAAATCAAAACAAAATGAGTGTTCTTGATTTTTCAAGGATGGGTACATTTAAATGATTCTTTAAAATTTGTTCTTATCGGTATACTATTGATAAAATTTTTTAAGAGGGAAAGCAACTTAAGCAAAGATTTTGGTATCAGTCTTTTTCTGAGTGTAGCATTTATGTCAATCTAAAGTGAAGAAATGGTCCAGAGACATGTCTTAAAAGGCTAGATAGGAGCCCTGTGCCATTTGGTGCTAGGCCCCACTGACAGATTTACTGCCAGTTCAGAGCCAGAGCTGAGGCTCTGAGTGATGGAAGCAGCAGGTGAGGGCTATAGCCTGGAGGACTCCCGGGCTCCACGCACATGTGCATTGGGCAGCATCCAGAGTCAGGGAGGGACTGACCTGTTTATGGTCAGGGTTTTGTTTTCTTTTATCCTTTATGTAAGAAGATATTCCAAAGTGACCAAACCAAGTATTGACATTTTAGAAGCAGTTCCATGATTATGCCTTATAAAAGTTCTGTAGCATGAAAAAAAGAATCACAAATGCCAAAAAAAAAAAAAAACTAACCTATTTGCACACTTTGTTAAATAATAAGCACTTCATTCAAACTAATGACAGGGCACGAACATGAGTGCTTTTGGTCTCCTTTATGCAAAATAGCACTGATAGTAAAATAAAATAGGCACAGTTTCGAATTTAACAGTTCATAATTGGTTAACTTTGAATTTAAAGACCATGCTAGTGTTTGTTAGAGATCTGCTTTTTTTTTGTGGTCTATATTTGAACTATTTTAAAGGTTGTGCACAACAGGAAGCAGCAATCTCGGGACCATTTTAAAATTCTGCCCACCACATTTCCTTTGAGATATATATTGTGTGTAATCAAACATGTTGGTAATTATGCAATTTGAAGATGTTTTAATGCTAGTATTTTGTTTTAATAACAATTATTAAACAATGCAATACTTTAGGTACCAACTGGTATTCACCCTTTCCTGATTCTGCAGTGCTTAACGCAGAGCCTGGCTCCTATCTCTAAGTGTTCAGTATGTCTCAAGTCTGTGTTTAAAGGGAAACTCCAGAGGCATTCATACCAATGCTTTTATTCTTTTGAGTCGAGAGCTCTTAATTCCATTCTCACTTTGTGACCCACTTAAAATGTTTATATTTGATGAGTGTGAAAAAGCAGCAGAACTAACTTTGCTTGCTGATAGGTTAATGTGTTGGTTGTTGGGACACTTTTGAAATCTGATGATGAACTTTTGCCAGGAATCAATGTTTGCAGATTGACTGAGTGAAAGCACCATGTAATTTTCTTATGGAATATTTGGAGTGTTTGGGTTGGCAGGGTATACCAGGGTGGCATCACAAGTTGACCAGCTACTAGGAAACTTCTAGACATGGAAGAAAAAAAAACCCCAGACATGCAGCTTTTAGTGAAATGCAACTGATCTGACTATTGTTTTGTTTCTGTGATAAAATGCAAAAATCTTTAATGTAGCACATCATAATACACTGTAAGTAGAGTTTTATGAGTCTGTCTCTCTTTGGATCACAAAGTGTGGTAAAACATCTAATATCTTTATCCAGTATTTAATGACTATGCTCCTGGGTTGTCAATAATTATTTATTAAACAAATAAGGCAAACACATGCAAATAAAGCCTTCTATATTGTGTCTGGAAAAACATGTATATGTGTGGTTTTACATATGTATAATTTTGTATACTTACATATATATATGTAAGTATACATATTTATATAATGCATTTTATATAGGTATATTTTTTTCCCTTTGGCACATAGTAGAATATCATCCAGTGTCATGGGCTATTTGAACTATTCAATGAAGATAAATTCAAGATTTAACAGTTCAAGAGCTTTGAGAGTTGCTGAGACTGATGCAGAGTAACCTGTCATAAATATTTTCATTCCCCTCTTTTTGGAATGTGTATCAATTCACGTTTTCTCCTATACTTTGAAAAGAGAATAGCAAAAAATCCAAACATTACTCATTGAGAATGACATTGTTATTCATGGAGGAAGGATGGGACTTAAATCCACTGATACACCTTATCATGAGAGGAAGGCTTGAACTTTCTTGTTTTATGTATCATGTGGCATCATGTTAGCTATCCTTCCAACCCATACACATGAAAAAAGAACTCCAAATTAGGGTACAGTAGGAAATTGTAGAGGAGCACACTAGGATACACCTTCTTAACAGGCTGCAACAGAAGTAAGTTTGTTTGAGATCCTTTCTTTCAGAACCTGGGAAGATGGGGTGGAAATATGAAGGGAACTTGCCTTGTCTCTCTTACTATGGACTTGGAGAGCACAGTCATCTATTCTTTGTGTCTTTTAAAATTTTTTTAGTTGTCAATGGATCTTTATTTATATGCAGTGCTGAGAATTGAACCCTACGCCTCATACATTCTAGGCAACCACTCTATCTCTGAGCCACGGCCCCAGCCCATAGTCACCTATTCTTAATTGTACTAGCTCTATGATTCAGTTGCCTTAATGCTTTATCTCTGTCCTGAGCAAACTTATGTATTTCCTAATGTGTATTTTTTTTATCACATTAGGTCATTTTTCATCATCAAACAGTTTATTGGAGATTTTAGCAGAATTATAAGTTGCTTAAGGATAAGTTGAATGGAAAGTTAATAATATATATAAAAATTGAAATCACAACACATACTTTTTGATAGAATTGTAAATTGTATACATACAACAAAATTAATTATTTTATTATAAACATGGGTGCATGTTAAGTTTTGGTATTTAGTATGGTCACTGTCAGTGATTAAAAGTCTTTTGACTATTTTTAAATACTCTATGCCTCCCCCATCGATACTGTGTAGATTTTGGAAATGAGAATTGAATCCTGTGTCACTCACAGCTATTTTTATCTCCCCTATTTTTATCTTCCCCTCTCTCAGGGAAGAACTAGTTTTTGAGTTCATTTATTGTCTTTAATTACGGCTATGATTAGTTTTAATTTTTTAGTAAGACATCAAATGAAGGTAAATGAGAACTCTCCTCCCTACATCTACTTATAAAGCTTTTGAGAGGACTACTAAAGGGCATTGTGGCTCCAGTCAGAATGACCACTATCAATAATAACAATAATAATCCATGCTGGCAATGCTGCAGGGAAAGGTGAACTCATATATTGTTGGTGGTACTGCAAATTAGAACTGGAAAGCAGTATGGAGATTCTGCAAAAAACTAAGAATAGAACCCCATATGACCCAGCTATCCCACTTCTTGAAATTGATCCAAAAGAGCTAAAATCAGCATACTATAGTGATACAGGCACTTCAGTGTTTACAGGAGCAAAATTCATAATGGTCAAGTTATAGAGTCAACTTGGCTAAATGAATAAATGCTGTAGATAGCAAGTGTATTTCTTAAAGCATCATATTTTCCATAGTTCTTGAAAATAAGTTTAACACAGAAATACATTTCCACAATATCCTTGAAAGTTTTAAATCAAATGTTTGAATTTTGTTTAACGATAAGGTTTCAGACTATAATTTTTGTGTTTTTATATTTAACGGTAGTGAACTAGATGAGAAGGAATGGGCTCCAAATTCACTACCACTGTCAAACCTTTAGTCCCTTATTTGTTCTTTTTTTTTTTCTTTTGGTACCAGGGATTGAACCCAGGGGAGCTTAACATCTCCAGCCCTTTATTATATTTTTATTTAGAGATAGAATCTCCACTGAGTTGCTTAGGGACTCACTAAATTGCTGAGGCTGCCTGGAAGTCCTCCTGCCTCAGGCTCCTGAGCCACTGGGATTACAGGTGTGTGCCACCATGCCCAGCCCAACTGATAGGATTTAAAAAGCAAAAACAAGTATAAAGTCAAGTTTCCAAGCAGAAAAAAAAAATTTATTTCTACTAGAAAGATGGTATTTGACGATTTAAAAAAAAATTGTTGAGCAGAGTGCTGGAGTTACATTTCCACTCTGTTAAATGTAACTCCAGCACTTGCAAGCCTCCTGTGATAATCCCTGTGGTGGTCTGAGGGGTTCTACTTCCTGGGTGGTATGCTGTGCTTAGCCTCGCCACATCCTTGTGTTGTATTTCAGAATATGTGTTTCTTCCAAGAACCATTTACTGGGGCACCTAGTACCATAAAAATGTGTTCACTTATATTTGAGTGATAATTTAGAGCCAGTTGTCTTCAAAATGAGGCCCCTCCTCTAGCAGAATCAGCATTATCTGGGAACTTGTCAGAAATGCACATTTCCTGACCCACCCAGGACTTAGTGAATCAGAAACTCCAGGGTGAGGCCCAGGCCTTGTATTAACAAGCCCTCAGGTGATTCTGATGCACACTGGGGTTAGACAACCATGCCTTGGAGTTCTCAGTGTTTTCATTTTGGCTTTAGGTAGAAGGGTACTAGGTTTGTTTTGTAAAGAAATCTAAAGCTTAGAGAAGTCAATTGAAGTGCTCAGTTTTACCCAGATCTTTTGCCCCAGTTCTTCTCATTCTTTCCATGTATATTGCCACCCTGGCTTGTGAAAGTAACTCAAACTACAAAAATTGAGCATCTGAGACCCAGGTGATTATTTCACAACCTCCTGATGGTGGATGCTGTCTGGATTTCAGGAGTAATCTGCTTCAAGGTACAAAATAATTTTGCTACTCTTCAGTGAACAGGCAGGAAGCATGAATCTTCGCATCACTGTGATTCCTGTCAAATCCAGGGAATCAAAACAGGGTCTTGGAGACAGCAGACTAGGGACCAGAGCCTTCTATGGAGATGTCCATTTTACCTGCCCCTTACTTTTGCCACCTTTAGGATTTTCTCATGGTGATGATGATAAGGTATAAGGTAATTTATGGTCCTACATGATACATATAAACTTACTGGAACCTAAGCAATTGGACATAGTGTAGGATAAGAATAGTGAAAATGAAGCTATGCGCTTTATGATATACAGCATTTATTTGGAAAGCTAGCCATGACTTGCTATCTGTGCTAATTCCACCTCAAAAACAGTCCTGCAAAGTTCTAATTCTAGACATGTTACCTTGCCCCTTGTGAAAAATACAACTTAAATACAAAGTGGAAAAGATAATCAAGTTTCTCCCCTTGTAGGACATCAATTAGTATAAAAGCACTTCCAGAAGAAAAAAATCTAAATTACATTCATGTAGTTGTCTCTTGCTATTTTGCCATGTATATATGAATGTAAATAAATATATAAGTATATGTACATGAAATGCTTGAATTGCTGAAAAATATAACTTGGGAATGGAAGAAGGCGACTGATTTTACTACATTTTAAGAATATGTACCTTAAAATACTTCAAAACTAGGTTTTAGCATTTTAACAGTAGCTTTTATCCCATCTCTTATTTTGTGACTTCCAATGTAATTTTAGAAAAGAATATATCATAACTCAGGAAGAGTAATTTCATATTTGTTTATTTTTTATAATATTGCATTTAAAATGATAAAATTAATAATTATATAATTTTGTATAATACTTTTTGATTATTTAATAAATGTATCTACATAGTTTTGTTTAATACTCAAAATAATTGCGACTTCAATTTTTTTCTTTTTTCCAACTTTATCAAAGAATTATCTACAAACAACAATTGTATGTATTTAAAATGCACATATAGTGTCTGGATATATTGCACATTATCCACAATCAGGCTAATTAACTTAACCATCACTTCATTGTTACATGTGTGTGTATGTGTGTGTGTGTGTGTGTGTGTGTGTGTGTGTACATTTAAGATTTACTCTCAGAAAATTTTAAGTATATAATGCAGTATATTTTTAACTGTAGTCCTCATGCTGTACCTTAGATCTCCAAAACTTATTCATCCTATGAAATCATGCAGCATTTGTCTTTCTCTGATTGGCTTATTTTACTTTAGTTTAATATCCTCCAGATTCATCCATGTTCTTCCAAATGACAGGTTTTCTTTCTTTTTTAAGGCCAAACAATATTTTATATTATATATATATGTATATATATATATATATACACACACACACACATATATAATTTCATGTATATATAACATTTCATATATATATATATAATTTATTCTTCTGGTTGCTAGACACTTAGGTTGATTCTGTATATCTTGGCCACTGTGTTTAATTCTGTAATGAACATGGGAGTTCAGATGTCTCTTTGAGATACAGATTTCATTTCCTTTGGTTATAAACTCAGTAGTGGGATTGTTGCACCTCTTGGTAATTTTATTTTTAATTTTTTAGAAACCTCTTTACTGTTTTTGCTAATGACTAGACCAATTTATATTCCCAGTAACAGTATACAAGGCTTTTTTTTTTCATCTTTGCCAACACTTGATTTATTTTACCTTTTTGACTGTGGCCATTCTGACAGGTACAAGGTGATATGTCATGGTTTTGATTTGTCTTTCTCAGATGATTAGTGAGGCTAAGCATTTCTCATATGCCTGTTGTATATGTATCCTTTGGAGAAACATCTGATAATATCCTCTGCCCTGTTTTTCAAATTGGGTTATTTGTTTTCTACTTTTTGAGTTGTCTGTGTTCCTTGTACATTTAGATCATTAATTGATTATCAGACGTGTGTCCTGCAAACATTATCTTCTATTCCATAGATTGTCTTTTTACTCTGTTGATTGTTTCCTGTTTTGTGTGGAAGTTTTTGATGTGATACCATCCCACGTGTCTGTTTTTTTACCTTTGTTGTCTGTGCTTTTGGAATTATATAAAAAATATTATTTAGAACACTAGGAGGAAACTTTTTCCCTATGTTCTTTTTAAGTTGTTTTACAGTTTCAGGTCTTACATTTCAAGACTTAACATTTAAGTATTTGATTCATTTTGAGTTTATTTTTGTGTATGCTATGCTATAAGAGTTCAAATTTGTTCTTCTTGTGTGTATATCCAACTTTCCCAACATGTTTTATTGAAAGACTCTTTTCTCCACTGTGTATTCTTGGCAATTTTTAAAAACAAGATTGACTGAAAATATGAAGATTTATTTCTGGGCTCTTACTCTATTGCATTGGTCTATATGTCTGTTTCATGCCATTACCATACTATTTTGATTACTATGCATAAAAGGAAAGAAAGGATCTGTTGCACATATACAATATATTTCTGAAAACTTGGCCTCCTAAATATATAAAATTCATACAAAATTATACACTAGACAATATAAGGAGAAATTGCCCTCCCTGATCCTTTTTTAATTCTGTGCAACAATGCCCAAGAACATCTTAAAGATCTTTACTAGCTCCACAGCCCAAAGTCCCAATTCTAGTACCCACAGCCCTTTTTGGATTTCCTATAAGTCCTTGTTCATAGTCAGGTTTAAAATGGTGTTTCCAAGAATACAACTAATCCCATAAAGTTCTTTGTAGAAGATTAGATCAGTGCTAAAAATCCTTGATGCAGCTCTGACCCAAATTGGACTAAGACAACCTGCTGAACTAAAAGGGGACTTTCCAAATGTCACCAAATTACTTAAATCAATCAACTAAGAAGTTTAGTTGATTTGGAAGCTTATTTTTCTTCTAAATGTAAAAACTTTATCACTAGGTGAACATCAATCACAATAGGAGTTAAAATGATTTTGAGGATTGAAAGTTTATTTATAGTGTCCAGAATAGACTCTGGCACATAGGAAACACTATCTGTATGTGATTACGATTATCAGTGTATTATTTATCAAATCTTTAAGACTGCATTAAGTGAGATGGTATAACATACTATCTAAATATTAAAATAATGCTCAGATGTGGTTGTTTGCTATGGATGAGAAGAAAATTAGGCAACAAAGTAGTACTTCTACCATTCAGCAGATAATTAAAAAATTATTATGTAAACTTTCCAAATAAATGAAAAATAATCCCAAGATCGGTTTTCTAAAGTTATGAAGCCCTGGTTTGCTGTTGCCACTGGAGCCACTGTCGACAGTAAGTCAATAATTCTGGAAAGCAGCATGCATTCTTTGTAGCCCCAGACTGGAAACATAGGAACCATCTAATTTAGGGCAGTTCTGTTGCTAATTTAATTTTCATGTTGCTGAGCCTGTGATGCTTAAAAAAAAAAAAAAAATATATATATATATATATATATATATATTTAAAATAGATATATACTATATGTACCTATATACATATATATTTTATTTTATTTGGGGGGGGGTACCAGAGATTGAACTCAGGGGCAATTGACCACTGAGCTACAACGCCAGCTCTATTTTTTGTATTTTATTTAGAGACAGGGTGTCACTGAGTTGCTTAGCGCTTTTGTGAGGCTGGCTTTGAACTTGTGACTCAGCCTCCTGAGCTGCTGGGATTACTGGCATGTGCCACCATGCCTGGCTTATTTACATATTTACTTTAAATATATGTATTTTACATTTTTTAAAAAAATATATATTCTCTCTATATAATATATAAGTATATACACACACACATACACACACATGCACACACAGTCTCTAAGACTGCATTCACTTTTGACACCATTTGCCAGGCTTGGGGGTTCCCAAGACCTTTGCAGTTTCACTAGAAGGACTCAGAACTTACAAAACTATTTTATTCACATTATATTTCATTACAAGGAAAGAATACAATAAAAAATCACCCAAAGGGAGATATTTGTGGGTGGAAAGTTCTAGACAAGGGGCTAGATGAGGCTTCCACCTATCCTGTCCTCATGGAGTCAGGTACAGCATGACTTTTCTGGCACTGATGAATGACAGTACAACTAGGGAAGTTCATCTGAACCTGGGGCTCATACTTTTTATCAGGGCCTAATCATATACTTGACACCTGACTATCTGACCTTTAACCTCCAGTTCATTCTGAAGTCAAGCAGATTCCTTTAGTCTCCAGGTCCTCTGAAGGTACAGGTGATACTATGTGGACCAAAGCACCCATCACAAGTCACACTGTTAGAATTTCTGGTGGAGCCCCAAGCTCCCAGGTTAACAAAGACACTCTTTCTAGAGATCACCTCTCAGGAGACAAGGACAAAGGACAGATCTTACTTTGGGTAATAGTATGTCTTTTCTACATATTCTGAGATTTAACTAGCTTAACTGACTGACTTTCTGATCCATTTCTTTTCCACACTCACTGGTAAGGAGGTGTATGCACACAGCCATCCCAAAGAATGTCACAAAATGTGTTTTAACTGTCTCTTCCTAAGGACTTTCACATTTTAATGTTAATTTCCAATGTTTTATCAGTAGTGGTATAATGGAACTAAGTGGCAGCTTTGGATCAGCTTTTATGTACATATTCAAAGGTACATGTTAACACAGCCATTAAATAGCAGAGCTTCTCCTTGTCATATACATTGCACTGGCTCGCTTCTGCCTCAACTGTTTCTTCTCTTTTGTAACTATCATCCATCTTTTTTTTTTTTTGATCTGCCAACCAAAAATAGGTGGAGGATACAAATGTTGATTGGAAAATAATTATCTATCCTATCTTATCTGCCTGTCTGTCCATCTATTCATCCATCCATCCATCCATCTATCTTTCCTTTGCTAAAATAGGCTTGATAAACAACTTGAAACTATTAGGCTTATAAACTATTGAAACTATTAGCTTATTTGAATGGAAAATTTTACTTTGCTGTGCTCCACTATTTATTCAGAGTTTATTCATCTTCTGCTATGTGTCAGGTACTGATGCGCACACAATATGCATGACACATATCGTCACCTCACAGGAATGTTGTAAAAATACACATGACCTCCCTTTATCCTCTGCTCTCCTCCTTGTGTTCTGTTGTAGTTTCAGAGTGGCAGTAAGTACTGGAAAGGTGAATGCATACATACAAAGAAGTCCATGAATGACCTGTTATGTTCTGTCCACCTACTATTAAGAGCTACTATTAGAAGTTTATGATATAAAGGAGACAGAGATGAATAAATAATTTAACTCTCTGGCTGAAATATTAATAGAGGAATATTCAAAATGCTGCTAAATATATTCAAGTGTTTGGCTAACATTGTTGGGTAGAGAAAGCAAGGTAGAGGAACAGATTCTCTACTACATTTTTCCAATAGGTAACAGATTTTCAGCAAAGATAATTTAAAAGATAACTGAAAGAAGAAAAAGAAGTATTCAGTTATTTATTTTTTTTTGTAAAGCTTACCCATTTTCTTTTTCTTTTGACCCCATGAATTGACGCCTGTCTGGAACTTGGCATGGTTCATTTTCCTGATTCAAATGAATGGTTTGACATTGAAGAGATGTATTTGAATTTAAGTATATTTAATTGTATATATAATTTCAGAGGAGAATAAAATTAGGCAGTTTCACAATAGTAGAAATTAAAAGGGATAATCATTAACTGTGTAACATCATGCACAAGCATTTTATTGTAGGAAGAAAGATAAGCCTTTTCTTTTTCATTAAAAAGAAATCTATATAGATGTAGCCTGGAGAGGATGAAAGTGTCGGTTTTTACATTTAAGGATTTGTGCTTTATGAGCCTTGATATGTTAACGCTTCCTCTGGGGCTCTTCTGATGAGCACATTGCACAGGTGGCCCACTGAATTTATAGACACAATAACCGAACGGGAGAAATAAGAGGCCAGAACATTTGTGGCACATGGGATGCAGCTGGCTGGGCCACTTAACAGCCGACATAAGTTTTATGTGACAGAGACACTTACTGAAACTCAGGAGACACTTTGTCCTGGGTCCCTGACCTGCTGCTTTTTGACTCTTCCCTTCCTCTAGCCCAGACCAGAGCAGGCTCTGAGAGCTGCCTTGTCAAACTCCAAAATGAGCAAATCAATTTACCATAATTTACAGTGTTCTGAAACTTCTTGAACATCTGCTAAATGCAGCTTCTCTTTGTAACACTCTAAAGCTTGGATGAGTTCAAGGGGTTGGAAACTTCAAAAAATTAAGTGCTTGTGTCTGAAGAAAGTTCCCAAAAGCCAAAGAGCTAGCTTTTGCAAATTAAAGTGGTAAATTTTTCATCTAAGTTATCAATAAACACTTACATGTTTGCTGCACTTGTAGGTATAAGGAGTTCTTTGAAATTCCATTAAGTCCATTGGTATAGTTATTGTCAAACGTAGCTGAAAATAGAATAAAAGTAATTTTGCACACACATATACACATTCAATACTTAAATCTTAAAAGATATAGATGTAGTGATTGGCAAGTACTTCCAAAGATTTAAGGTATTTCCCTGCTAGATTAATTTAAGCTAATTGTGTATCCAAGTTTGCTTGCTACTGAAGGGTCACACTTTGAAAATATTAGGATATACACAGGCAAGACAAACAATTGTCATACTCATGGCAAGTCCTGAACCTAGGTTCATTTAAGTTAGACTCCTAAAATTCCAAACAAAACACATTTTCTTATTACTACTCTATGTACCCAGAGAAACAAACCTACATTTCTTTGAAGTATTTTATAATTCAAATTATTTACTATTTCACATTGGTATTTCTCTAACCTATAGTGAAAAATCAGGTATGTTTATATAAGGAAAACACATGAGCATGGTATGTTTTGGCTTGCTATGTTCAAAAATATAAGTAGATTGAACTAAATTATTAACATAGCTCTTCCAGTTTTCCTGTTAGTTTGACGCAGTGACTGTGTGTGCATGTGTGTGTGCATGTGTGTGTGTGTGTGTGTGTGTGTTTGCTTGCTGGCACCCTGAGCATGTTCAGCTGCATTCATTCATGTACCTGAAGCAACCTGAAATTATTTAACTTCATTAGTTTAGTGGATTTTGATGTTATCACTATGACCCCATGAGCTCTGGGCTGCAATTAAAGAACTGAAGTCAGATTAACTGGAGAAAATGACAGAAATTAGATAAAGCATTTTTAGAGTATATTTTGCAATGTATAGCATATGCTGATAGAAACCATTTTTTCTTAGGGTGCATTCTATAAAGGTAATGCCTCCTTGATCTTTGTGGGCTTTGTTATCTTATTTTTTTAAATATTTATTTTATAGTTATAGTTGGACATAATACCTTTATTTCACTCATTGATTTTTTATGTGATGCCGAGGATTGAACCCAGGGTCCTATGTGTGCAAGACAAGCGCTCTACCACTGAGCCACAACCCCAGCCCCATGTTGTCTAATTTTTAAATATATCTTGATTTGAATAATAATATAACTTTTAACTTGTTTTAGTCCGCTTTTTCCACCACTCTGACCAAAAGACCCAAACAAGAAAAGTTTCTTTGGCACTCAGAGTTTCAGAAGTCTCAGTCCACAGACAGTGGATTCCATTGCTCTGTGCCCAAGCGGAGACAGAACAGGGCAGAAGGGTGTGACAGAGGAAAGCAGCTCAGGACACAGCAATCAGGAAGCAGAGAGAAAACTCTGCTCACCAGGGACAAAAATATGTACCCCAAAGTCATGCCCCCAGTGACCCACCTCCTCTAGTCACACCTACCTGCCTACAGTTACCACCCAGTTAATCCATATCAGTGGATTAATGCACTGATTAGGTTAAGGCGCTCATAACACCATCCTTTCACCTCAAAATTATTTTTGCATGATCTTGCATATGAGATTTTGGGGGTACCTCATATCTAAGCTATAACACACCTTTTCTGATTTCATTAGAAATATATTTCTTCTTGGGAATTTATTATAGCTTATGAAATGATTAGTTAGGAAGTAATTGAAACTGATGATTGAGAAATGTACATGGTTAACTGGCAGCTAATATGACCATATAGTCCACAAAATTAATACAAATAATAAGGTGTTTACAATGATCCTTCCTCATTAAAAATGGGTGGAACTCTTGGCCAGATGTGACTAGTGATATTGTCTTTTTATTATGGATCTGGCATTGGGATGTGGATTTTAATACAGACAATCAAGAATTATCAGTTTCTTTTCCTGGTAGTGATCAAATTTTTGTCATTAAGTTTCTCTTTTTTTTCCCCATTATCCTCTAGATCTATGCAAAAGTTAGACCATAATATTTGCTCTGATGACATGTGCTTTTTGTGAAACATCTCCTGTGTTGCTATGGATACTTCTTTGAGACATGATTGTATTTTCTTTTTAGAACTCTACTATACTGGTGTCAAGAACTCAGAATGTTGTAGATCTAGCTTTTTTTTTTTTTTTACAGGAAATGATACTTTTTTCTTGAAAAAGTCATAGAACAAGAAAAAGAGGGAATGCAGGGTCATAAAGTCAATTGTTTTAGTTGCAGAATGTCTCAAATATTTCCTTGAGGCTTCTAGGGGAGAATTAGTTCATAACAGTAGAATGAGTGACTCAGAACCCAGTAGTATTTTTAAAAGTGTTTTACTCCTTTAAGTAATACATTGTTCTATTCGTGGGAATATAGTGGCAAAGAATAATTCATTGTTTAAACTTGCCTTAAGAAGAGAGTTAGTCATTGAGCTAATGATAGACTTTTTTGATTTCTAAGAATTTATCCCTAAACCATGAGTAGTATCCACACAAACTTGACTAGAGGGGTAATCGTCTTAATGTGCATATTAATAGTAGAAAACCATTAGTATCTCTTGGTTCAATAATAAATTATTCTAACAAGCAAGATGGAACCCTGAAGTAGCATGTTATTATTGATATGGGATGTTCATTGTATAGTTTTACTCTTTAAATGACAGGACAGTAGTATAGTATAATTTCTATTTTGAAATTTTAGTATAGCTCTTTAATTAGTGATAGAATTAAGAATAATTTTAAATTTCTTCTATTTATTTCTAATTATCTGCAATTGACATGTATTGCATCAGAATGTTATGCACATAATTTTCAATCACACTTAGTGAACAGTAATATTTCAGTTAATAGAAAGTTATGAGGTAAATTACATATTGATTAATTTGCTTTTTCATTTAACTATACCTTATGGACATCTTTCTATGTCAGAACATGTTCACTAACCTCATTTATTAAAAATTGTATTCTGTTTTATTGCCTAAATATATTAGTTTTATCAATACTATATTGATGGACAAAATGGTTATTTTAGAGCTATATTAAAAACTATTTGTAGTTACACCTTTATATACTTGTAAGAGTATTTCAAAGGACAAATTTTCGGTAATGGAATTTCTAGACCAGAGAGAATGCCAATATACTAATATTAAAAATATTAAAGCTTTTATTTAGCAAATATCCTTTAAAAACCTATCACTTTACACTCAGACCATCAGGGTACCCTTGTTACCATTCCTCTAGAGCCTCAAACACTGGTTATTATCCATCATAGCTGTTGTTCACAATGAAGTCACTATCAAAATGTGTGATGATTTAAATTAACTAAAATTAAATAAAGTTAAAATTTCAGTTTTTCATTCTCAGGAGTCATCTTTCAAGCGCTTGGTAGCTACCTGTGGCTAGCTGCTATCATAGTAGACAGCCTATATGGAATATTTCCATCATCTTGGAAATTTCTATTGCACTTGTGCTATTAGAGTTTTGACCTTTGCTAACTTGGCAAATGAGAAATACCTTTAAAAATTTTTCATTTCTTATTTCTCAGTTAAGCATGATTGTTGATTTTGTTTCTTTTTCTGTGAATTGCCCTTTCTTGTCTTTTGCTTACTTATGTACTATATTCATGTACTATATTGGTATTACTTATTTTATAAGATCTTTTTGTTAAGAATGTTAACCCTTTACAAATCTTTTGCACAGTTTTCCTTACTGTTTACTTTTCATCTTTCAGCCAAGTTTACAGTGTCTTTCATTACAGAGATTCAAATACATATGTGGTCAAATGTGTGTTACTGTAACTGTCATATTCTATCACTTCCACCACATACTTTATTATTATTTATTTAAGTTGCCTTAAATATACAAGTAAGTTCAGAAGAAATAGATTCATATAATTTTGAAGTTTTCATTTAAGGATAGTGATTCAATGTAACTTGAAGTAAGTACATTAAAACTGGTAATATTCAATTTTATATTTGTGGTTTGGGCTCACATTTATGCCTATCACTTTTAATCTTGTTTTGGCTATCCAGCCTATAATCTAATCTGACTAGTTTTGTGTCATTCAAAATTTTGTTCCAGTGAGGAATCATTTACATTTTCAACAATATAATTATTAAAAATGCCAGCAGAAGGGCTGGGGTTAGAGTTCAGTAGTGGAGTACTTACCTAGCACACATGAGGTCCTGAGTTTAATCACTAACACATAGCACACAGACATGCACACACACATATGTGTACACGTATGTGCAAAGTGCTAGCAGGATAGAGTCAAGCCCATAATATGGTGAGCAAATTAAATAACATAGATTTGAGATCTATTCAAATAATTTAAGCAATCTCTAATTTTATTTAATATAAAAACTATATTTTAAGATAGACTTTAATTTTTAAATATTATTTAAGATTATTCAGGAAGTTGTTGAAGATCTTTATTATCTATATATCACTGATTCTTATACAATTTATATATAAAGGTATTGATTAGTGAGGTTGGTGATTGGCAAAACACTAATAACCTAATAACCAGACTTTCCATCATAATACAGCAAGAAATATCACCTTCTCCCCAATAAACTCCATATTCCTGTGCTCTCTTTTCAAAATCTTGCTCTCACTCAAAGGGTCAAAATGAATGTTTTCTATATGTCCACTTCTGCTTGCCCAATATTTGGCTTACTTGCTGAGACAATGAATGTCAGCTCTCACTCCCTATTAGAAACCTTTAAATCTTGCCACAACAAAGGGATAAGAATTCACTGTGCTGCCCTCAACTTGAGTCTGTTGTTTTTGGGTGACTCCTGATAAAGCCTCAGCTTGCCTTTTCTCCAGTCATCTCCACATGAATCCCACGATCAATAGCTTATATTCCAGACACCATCGAGAGTGAGATCCTACCCTGAACACCAGGCTGATTTGGGTCCTACTGTCTCCTTTTGTTCTGAAAAGCTGAATTCTATATTTAACTTCCACTCACTCTGGTTGAGGCATTGCTTCAGTCTATCTTTTACTGCTATCTCAGGTTCAAGATAACTATAGGCAGGTGTGACCACTTTCCAGATTCACATCATAATGACCTCATCTTATAGAATGCAAGACACAGAGGATTAAAAGCTTGAATGGGACCCAGTTCATAATCTTTCCCTAAGGTACTAAGGTTGAATTCTTGGTAATTTCATTTGGGTCCCATCCTAAAACCTTTTAACTGAGTCAGTATAATCCTAGTTCCAAATACTTGCTTTTTCCTGTCAGGTAGCTTCAGACATTTTGTCTGAGACTCTGAAATTTTTTTTTAAAGAGGAGAGAGAGAGAGAGAGAGAGAGAGAGAGAGAGAGAGAGAGAGTTTTTTAATATTTATTTTCTAGTTTTTGGCGGACACAACATCTTTGTTGGTATGTGGTGCTGAGGATGGATCCCGGGCCGCACGCATGCCAGGTGAGCGCGCTACCGCTTGAGCCACATCCCCAGCCCCAAGAGACTCTGAAAATTATGACATTATTATATCTTCCTTCACAAGTATAGAGTAATCATTAAATTATTTTTTTCATTCAATTTGTAATTTATTCCAAACTCCTAAAGAATGAAAAGTATACCTTGCTCCAACTATCATTATGGTAGTAGCCAAATTTTCTAGAAAAGGTCCAGATACATGATTTGATAAATTCAGTTATCTTTATAGGGTCAGAGTATGGATTATTTGAAATAAAATTTGACATTGTATTCTGACTATTGTGATTACTCTATATGTAGCAGAGTTTCTTGCATGTAATATTCAAAACATATTTCTTGGTTAATGTATATGAATGATATATGACATGCATTGGATGAAAAAGTATTTGTGACTGTGAAAAGTCATGATTATTATTATCAGGGACTTCTGAATATGTTTCTTAATTTTTTTTTTTTGAAAACTCTTAGCATTTACATATTATGTCAGGCAGATCCTTTCCTCTTGGTACATAGAATAGTTCTTTCAACATAGCACCTGAAGGGGTCACTCATGCACAGGACAAGTAACATTCTCTCCCTGGCATCTACTCTTGAATTTGGACAGAGCAGTTGAATTCTGTCTTGAAATAAATGTTGTTTTTTCCTAATTTATATGTTCAGACTTGGGAATTTAAGGAAATTTGAAAAATCATTTTTGAAAAGTTTTTAATTCTTTTGACATTTTTCTAGAAGCTTATTCTAAGGATAAGAATGAAGCCTGGAGCACATAAGCATTAGGGAGATTAGATTTTTTTTTCAAATATTTTGGATGGAAATAAGGATGAGGGAAATGTCTTGTCAGATTTTTTTTTCCTCTATATTTTTTTTCCCTAGAGAAAGGATCCTTTTTTATTAAGGAGTAGGCTAGGAAAAGTTACAATTACATAGGCATATTATTTTCAAAACTCAAATTCAGTTGTGTTTTTTCGAATCCAAAATATAGCTCAAGAAAGTATCCTCTTGCTTCATGGTTTATAACTGATTTCACTGTAGGCAAGAATACAGGAAAATAAGCAGCTCTTGGCAATTAGATACTGCTGAGATAAACTCTTTTAATAATACTGAGATGACTCTTTCCCCATTAAAAACTGGGACAGATTAACTTCACCCAGAAAGCCAACTTGGAAATTCAGATATTTGTCTGATTATCATATATCTGGCTTTTTAATTTAAAAAGTATCTGCTTCTTATATAATAATGCAATGATTCTATGATAAAATTTGATATTGCTTTTGCAAATGCTTTATGTCCCTCTGTGAGAGAAAATGAGGAAGGCCCTTTTTCCACCCGTCCTCTGAGTCATCTTTTTTTTTATTTCTAAATTTAGTTGGGTTGACATCTTAAATAGTTTTATCGAGGAAAGTACAATCTCTTTTCTCGGTTCCTGGTGTTTGACACTTGCGTTTTCTTAAGCAATACTCATCGATTACCTAGAAAGTTTCTTTATGCTTTGTTAATTTGAGAGACCAGGCAATTTATTAGGTGTTTCCTGTTTTTAACTGCAGTCTGATTCTGAAGGAAATGAGGAGAGTCTGTGGCACAGCAGATGAGTCTGTGTCTGATGAGAGCCATGTGGGCCAAACACTCATTTTTCATAAGTGCTGTCATTTTACAGATGTATGACCTTTTTCTTCTTTCTCTGGAGGAGGAGGGGTTGGGGGAAGATAATGCACAGGGTTCATTTGAGAAACTCTTGTAGGCAGATACACAAATCATGTCATGTAAACCAGAACAGGCTAAGGAAACCTCACATCTCTTTTCGGAAGACAATAACAGATAGGACAGAGAAAGATGGAGTCGGCGATGATTAGGAAAACAGGAATGGTTAATGGATAACAGCAACGTGGCGCCAAGCTGTTCATTCCATGTCATAAAGATATGAAGCCACACAAACAGAGGCCAGGTAAAAGGTCTCTGACTGGATATCCAATCAATGCAGATGTAGATTTTTGCTCTGAGACTCTTTGGTGCAGTGTAATAGGAAGCACGGGGAAGTCACTTATACTAAATTCAGCTATTCCTAACTTAGAAGTTTCAGCATACCTAGGGTTGGCTTTATAGGTGTGTGGTGTGACCAGTGCAATCACACCAGGCCCTGAGTCAGATGCCTCAATCCTTGGTCTCATGTTCATTGTTGCCCTGCATTTTCATTACCCACTGGGTCCTGAAGATTATGTAGCCAGTCCTGAGAATGCCTACTAAATTGTGTTTTTAGTACACAGTACTTTGTTTTTAAATTCTGAAACCCTAGGTTCATATGGTCCTTGAAACCAATGGTGGTTCAAATGATCATCAGAGTAAGTCCATAAGGAGAGGTATCTTATGTTCTCATTGTACCCAATGCCCAAACCACTTGCCTTAGGACCTGGGTGTTTATTTAAGCAAGGCCAAAATGGATGAAAAGATCATATCTTGTTTTAGATGGGATGAAGAAAAAAATTATTCTCAGATTGTTTTCCTAAGTAGAACCCAAAGATTATGTTCTCCAAAGTCCATCAACCAATGTGTGCACTTGTGCGCACACGTGAACACAAAGCTAGGAATAAGTTCAATGTTAAAAATTACATATTATGTTAAAAACAAACTTCTATTTTATAATCTGAAGTGTATCTGAATGAAGTATGAGGTTTTCATGCATATGAAGAGAGATTACTTCATAGCCTGTCCTTGTGAAAATAAACCTTCAACCAACCAGGTATTCTTTGGAATAAACATTCTATGATATTATCATCACATCTTTTAAAAGTGTTCATTAAGAATACTATTATTTTTTCCCATAACTCTTGCTAAATTATTTTCTAACATTGAATAGGTTTTTTTTTTTTTGTATTCCCTAAGCATTTATACGAGGTCTGTCAGGACTGTATTATAAAGTCAGACCTCATTTGATTTTGAAGAACGTCTTTGTTTGATTCACTACTTTACTTTGTCCTCTAATAAAATCTCATGAGACGTGAGTGTAACTGATGAAAGCCAAGTGAATTATCTCATCTGGGGTTTATTTGACTTCATTATTAAAGGGAATTTTCTAATCTGAGCTTCCCAGTAGCTGTCTCCACCTCATGTACACTATAAACTGTGTTGGGAGCCTTCCCTCCTCCTGCTGTCTCTGATGCAGGAGTTAATGTTTATTTTGGGGGAACTACAAAGGAAGAAACTCTTTCACTTCAGTTGATCTTTTGCAAAAAGACAATAATGTGCTATCCAGCTTCACATCTTGTATCTAATGATAAATGTCCAGAGTGGCTCTGATATCAATTAAATCAAGTTCATGCATTCATCTTAAAGGACAATCAATCTAAATGCTTTCCGGCAAGGTCCAAGTGGACCATTAAATGACAGTTGCCAAGCAATTTCTATTTTACAAATCAATTCCATACTTGGATTGAGATATAAGTTTAAAATATCTAATCTATTACATAGTGATTTTTTTTAAAAAGACCCTGCCCCAAACCCAAACTGTTAATTATTGCATAGTCAACCCTGCAATTAAAGTCTGGATAGATTTGTGCAGTGAGATAACAGAGGAAAACGAGGGATAGTATCTCTCTATGGAACAGTTGCATCACACTTGATAGCCCTCTCATGGATGCTGCTGTTTGTTCCTTAGCAGAATGTCCTGGTCAATAGATATGCAAAAGTAAAGAGCAATTGAGATGAGCATCTGACTGATTATTGGAAAGAATACACCTCTATGAAAGGCCTGAAAGATTCTCCTCTATCCTAACATCTCAATACGCCCTATCTCTAGTTAATTTGTCAGGAAAATGTCATTGATGACCATATAACTATCCAATCATTTATTTACTCAAAGATAAGGGACCATGCGTAAACTTACTTATGATAGACAGTGATTCTTTTAAGAAACGAGATTTCTTTAAAGATTTGGTTTATCTAACAAAACAGAGCGAAGACTATAGAAAGATATTTAAAAGTGAAGATACGTGTCTTAGTATTATTCTGTTTTCATAACCAAACTTGAAGTCTCTACAGTTACTTCTAAGGTGACTTGGATTTGTTTTCAGCATTGTTTTGAAATCTTTTGCCTAATATATAAAAAGGTTTGTTCATTTAATTTTTATTTTTTCTACTTTTCAGTTTTTAAATCATCTACTTCTGGAAGTAATTGTCTTCATCCATTTACTCCACACTCCCCACCACTTTTAATAAATGATAGTCAGGGGCTGAGGTTGTGGCTCAACAGTAGAGTGCTCGCCTGGCATGTGTGAGGCCCTGGGTTCCATCCTCAGCACCACATATAAATAAATAAGTTAAACAAAGGTATTATGTCCAACTACAGCTAAAAACTAAATATTAAAAAAAAAGATAGTCAGCTCTTGTTTTAGTCTCTAAAGCCCATGCTTTTGAATCTGGAAAGATGTTCTAATTCATTTTTTTTGCTTTCCTTTTGAATTATCCCTCATTCATGTAATGCCTTATTGTATTTTCTATTGTATATTTAACTCAGGGACACTTGCCTGTATCTTTCGGCAACATTTTATTCAACTTAATACAAGGGGCATTGATCAAAATCTATGTATAAATTCTTTCTCCTTTATTTAATAAATCTACTGTATTGTAATTTCTATATGTGACAGAAATAAGGAAACATATGTTCATCTATTTGAATCTCAACAAATATACATAGAAATGTAATGACCCAACCATGGTGTTGCTTTGAATAGAATCCCACAATTGATCAAAAAGATGCTTAACTGCTTTTTGGGATACATGATTGTCATAACTGCATTCTTGAATAGTTTTTGACATGAAGGAAACATTTTTCTTTGCTACAAAGATTGAAGATCTAAGGAAAATATCCACAAAATAAAATGTGGAGGAGTGGAGCTTATGAGAGATTGGAGCATGTGCCTAACTCTTGCTTGTAACATTTCACTGATTTAATTATGTTGAGAGTCATAATAATATTTCCCCCTTTACAACTTCACAATAATGACAAATAATTGTAAAAAAACTGGCCAGGGAATTTAATGAAAGGTGAACCTTCCCCCACTCCTTTGGTACCAGAAATTGAATCCAGGGGCACTCAACCACTGAGCCACATCCCAGTCCTTTTTATGTTTTGGTTTTGAGACAAGGTCTTGTTAAGTTGCCTCACTAAGTTGCTGAGGCTGGTTTTGAACTTGGGATTCTTCTGCCTCAGACGTCTGAGCCACTGGGATTACAGTCACATGCCCCAGAACTTCATGAGAATCATAAAACCTTCTTTGTGAACCCTACAATGGAGTAGATCCTACCCAAGTTTTCAAACTTTTCATTAGCTCTGATGTGCATGCATATAAATTTGTATGAAACTTGAGATCACTGGGCTCTCCTAATGTTCTGACTATTCTTGAGTGATTTTCATATGACTCATTTAATCTTCCATTTCTATTGCATCTTCAGAAAGGCCTGTAGATCCCTATTTAAGGTTTCAATTGCTGCCCATGCTGTTTTGAGTATTAGGAAGCTCAATATTGTCATTGTGATAGAGCATATTCTGGCTTTTCCTTCTTAAAAAAAGGCAATGATATAATCTAACAGGATATTGAAAGCTGATTTCTCATTTTGTGCAATATCTACTAGGCAGCAATTCTGAATTGAAACAATATAGCAAACTTTTTACACTGAGCAGCAATATTTGTAAGTTTTATATTTTAGACTCTTTGGGAAATTGAAAATACAAAATAGTATGTCTGTTTTGCTTAATTGTACCATTGTAAGATTTAATCTTCAAGCAACATGCAAATCAGAAAGCAACATCCAGGAAAGAGTCAATCAAAAAATACCATGATTAAACAATTCATTTGGTAACCATTCAAAGGGACGCCCCAGCCCCTCATATTCTTTTTATTTTTCAGAGTAGTTGTTTTCTCTCTTATTTCCTCAGGTCTATGGCATCTTATTTGCATTTGATTTGCATTTTGTTCTTAATGGGAAAAAAGAGAAAGCGGGGAGATAAGAGGAGAGAAGAAAAAACAGTTCCAGATATCTAGCAGTAACCAATTCCTTAGTGTTAGCCTGTGCTTTTGAATATTTTATAATTTATAAACTGAAAACACATTATGCTCTGCTTTTTAAACAGGCTTTGTCACATGCCTTTCCTAAACCTTTTAAGACATTAGGCTTGTGACTGGGATAAAAAAATCTGCGTTCTTTATTTCTCCATATCTTTTGCATTGCTACACTGTGGGAATGGAAGAACAGAGGAGGTTAGAAGGAGATCCCAGTGCCTGCTAATCAGTTACAGAGGCAAACTGATTTTTAACGTTTTATTTTTATTGAAAAAATACATGTTGATACTTTAGAAATATCCAGAGAATAGCTGCTAGCTAAAGAATGCCTGATTTCTTAACCATCATCTGGACACAATATTTTGGGAGATGCTACTGAGAGATTTGTTGAACCCTCATTGAATTAAGGTCAACTCATCAATTCTTAACAAGAATATAAGTTGAAGCTGATTCCTAATAGCTTCTGGAATGTAAAAGAAATTCCGACCTTTAGTCTAGATGTCAATGGAAGCAGAGTCAAGAGTCAGAGAGTTTGGATAGGAAATTTATACATTGCTGATAAGAGGTGCAGATTGTCTGTGTTTCATGTGCTGGAATCCAGAAGGGACGATTCTACTTCTGCTCTTTAAAACCAGGACCAGTCATTTAAGCACTCTTTTATTTTCTTGTGCTAATGAGAAATTTTTTATGTTGGCAAATTGCTTTCTGGAGAGAAAATGAAAACTAACCAATGTAGATATTCAATAATTGCAACTTGTGTAATATCAGTGATTTGAATTTTGTGAGAATAAAGTCTCCAGTTAGCTGAAGTCCAGATCTGGGAGCAGCGGAAACATGGAAGAGAAGGGCAGAGGCTGTCTGTTCTTGGAAAAGGATGGTCATGTGCCCTGCGGCTTCCAGACAGCTGCCCAAGAGCCAGGCAGTGCAGGGATCCTGTAAAACTTCAGCCCTTGAATTCTGTAGCGATAAGGGAGGCTGTTTGGATTAACAACCCTGTCAAGGGGATCCCTCTGAAGTGCTTATTTGTTTAGAAAAAGAATCTCATTCATCATCAGGGAGTGACAGAAATGGGGGCTCTCTGACACTATATCTGAAGGCTACCTGGATGTATGGGCTCTTTTGGCACCTTCCATCATAAGGAAGAAAAAGGAAAAGACACTCTTGCTATTCAGTTTCAACTGAGTGTTAAAGGGAAATGTATTTATACATGTTCAAAGTTGCTATTTTTTATGATGCCAATTTCATCCTTTTCCTTATAAACCACTTTGGGGGAAAATTTGTCTTAAGTAAAAATCAGAGATGACAATCATAGCTATGTTGTTAAGTAGCATAAGATGGTCCCCCATCCTCCCAAAAGTAAAGTAAATCTGAAAGTGGAATCACAGTTTGCCTCTTAATTACTTTATTATTAGATCTTTTGAAACCTCTTTTATCAATTCCCCTAGTCTAGCATGTGGCTCTGGTATTTATTTGCTATAATAAAGAGATTATAAGCCCCAAATGTTTTTGTTTTAAAATGTTATTGCTGAAATAGTGACTCAAAAAGATTTGGGATAATTTCAAAGTTTTTGATAGTCTAGTATTTATAATGTTATTAATGTTATTAAAATAAAGTTCAAAAGCAAATGAATAACAAAATTAATATTGTTAAAATTAATTCATCTGAGAAAATGAATAACAAAAATTAATATTAAAATCAGTACCCTAAGTATAAATAAGAATATAATTACTTGCTAGGTAGGCAAAATTTTAGGTACAATACTTTATCAGTTATGTTTTGCAATAAAAACTTAATTCTAGGGCTGGGGATGTGGCTCAGTGGTAGAGTACTTGCCTGGCTTGTCCAAGGCCTGGATTCAATCTTTGGTACCACGGGGAAAAAGAAGAAACAAAAAACAGAACTAAATTCTGTAATATTTAGAATATGTATAATGATTAATAAGAGATTTCAGATTTATTTAAAACAAGAAATGACCTATTTCAATTAGCAAATTATAATATAAATCACAACTACTATGTCATGATAGTTTCATATATTACAAATAAGACTATATATTACATATTATATATATATATATACTTATTATATATTATCTGTAGAGAGAACCTGTAAAATTCAAAGCACATCTGCACTCTCTATTATAGCTATAATTTTAAAAGAAATATTATTTGCCAATAGTTATCCCTTTTTAAATGCATTTCTGCAGGCGGATATTATGATTTTAGTTTATATGTGAGGAAAGTGAAGTTAGGGCAGATTAAATGACATCTGCAAGACCAGACAACTAGTGAGTGCTAGAAACAGGCTTTGAAGGCCAGTTCACCTTGTACCAAGGCCCCTGCTTACCCTTTGTCCTGAGCCTTCCATACAGCCTTCCTTTAACAACTCTGTCTACATGTTCTGCAAATGTCACTGTTATTTCTAATAAAACCATGAGAAATGTATTTCTGAAAGGATGTAACAGCTACAAAGGAAAAAACAAAACCAACTACAATGCCTGATACTTACTGTCATCTAAGAATCAGACCCAGCATACACAGTAGGTTGGAAGAGCAGGCTGTTGTTAGAAGAAAACATGGTGCAATAGGCAGATTGTTTCTGATATCATCTTGCTGCTTCTTCTAATTTTTTCCAGTGCTGTGGGAATCCTCCCCATGACTGCTTTACTCAGATCTCACATCCCAAGAACTTCCTTCATTTTGTCTGATTTCTGAAGGTTTTGATATCTCCTAGATGACTATGGATAAAAATAGATTATCCTAGAAATCTGGTTAATGTATAGTAAGCTAACCTGGGTCTATTTAGAGAAATAAAATTATAACAATACCAAGAAGAGGAATAAAATAAGCAATAATGACAACTAAACAATCTAATAAAACCATGAGAAACGTATTTCTGAAATGCAAGCCTTGACACTACTACCTCCCCTACTCCTCCACACCAAACAAAATTTGCTGTCTACATTGACTTGAGCGCTATTTCATGATTTTGCTCAGGCAAGTGGCTTGGTTGTTCATTATAAGATCTTCTCTAAAGACTGACCGACTCTGAAGGCGAGAACCAAATGGCAATTAGGGATGTACAAATACACATGATCTTCACCTAATTCTAATCGAGGTCCCTAACAGAGAAAGCCATCATAAATCAAACTTCCAGTTCTTGAAAATGTTGACCTTGCTTTCTTCTGTTCAGGATATACTTGACCTCACCATAGTAAGAAACGGGTCATTTCAGGTGGTTAGTAATATTAGGGGGACTGGCATTAAACAATAATATCAACTATATTTGCATAGTACAGTATATAAATGTGTCAGGTCCTTTAAGTGCATATGTGTAACACACACACACACACATCACATAATAGTTTTAACAAGAATTGTCATTAGAATTGTCATGGCCATATTATATATGAAGGAACTGAGGCCCAAAGAAGTGTTATGTAGCTTACCTAGATGATACGGCTTCTTAAATGACCTTCTAGACTGTCTCTTGGAGTCCACCACCATCAGAGAAATGTGTCTTCAGGAGGCCTCTATGAGAGCCACTGTTAAGTGGACTTATGGAACTCTGATAGGCCTAAGGTATATAGACAGCTGTCACTGAGTATGTTTCTAGTGAGACCAGCTGCTCTCATTGTCTGCAGGGGGTACCAGTCTTGCACGTTGAGTCAGTCAGTTTGAAGGAATTAGTGTGGCATATTGGTTGAGGCAGGAAGATACCAGGGGCATTAGCATAGGTGACTGTCCATGATGGCTGGTTTCTCACATAAACTCTATCTACTTTCTCAGATCAGACTTACATTCACCAGGAAGCTCTGCTGTGCTTTATTCCAACCAAGAGAGGACGTCCTCATGAGGTCAGGACAGAGGAAACGAAGCTGCAGATAAAAAGCTCAGCAACTCACACTCCCTGGATCAAACTCAGTGCCATGACAATAAATCATCATTAGGCTTCATTAGCACCAGGAATGATGAGGTCAAATTCTCTGCTTGATAGTCTACCAATTCTCTACCAATAAACTTTAGGCAATGGGACTGGTTGGATTCCCCACACCACTGTCTCTCTTACCAGTGTTGTAGAATAGTGCAAACATCCCTTGCCATCAGAGCTTATCAAGTTCCTGAATTTGGATAGGCAGAATTTGGATAATAGGGGATACCTGTGTTTCCCGGTCCTCTTTTTTTCATATATTTTTTTCTCTCTGTCTTCATCTTTCTTGCAAATTCTTCCCAAGAAAATTCTCTCCATCCTGTTTCTCTGATGCTGTCACAGTTCTGCATTAGGTTTCTGTAGGTGGTGACTAGGTCGACATGTGTTTTGTGACCTCATCATCTGAGGAGTGAATTACTGTTTGATAAAAGGCTGCCTGAGAATTGCACTCCTGGGATCATTTTACTTCCTGGAAACTAAGAGCAGGGAGCCCTGATACTCTTTAGGAATTAGTAAAAAAGAAAATATGGGATTAAGTATGACACATTTAAATACTTCTTAAATCCTTTATCCTACATGACTCTCAAGTGAACAACTAAATAGGATTCTAATTGTTTTTGTGATATATGTATCTATGCACATGTGTATATGTGCATGTATGTATATACAGATATAGATATGTAACTCTTTAATTTGCAGTATTATAGTCTTCTTTCTAAAGTAACTTCCCTGTTTCAAGTCTTTATCTTCATCTACAAAATGGAATATTAACTGTATTCTATAGCTTATGGTTCTATCGTGTAAGCTATAGAACATGTAAGCTATATGTTCTATAGCTTATACTTACCTACTGTAGTTTTCTAGAGAAGGGCGTCTCAAATGTTAAAGTGTACATGAATCACTGGGGATCTAGTTACAATGCAGATTCCCTTTCAGCAGATCTAGGTTGAAGCCCAAGATACTGCAGTCTTACATATGCACAAGTGAGACTCCTGATACTTATCCCTGATCTACTTTAGAATAGGGGTGATTCTAGATTCCAGATCCTGGATCCTTCAGTAATAAGCCATTTTTTCCTACTCATTACCACTTTTGATGATGTTTTACTCTTCCTGTCCATGTGCATCGTGCAGATTGTTTCAGGTCAGCCTCTATTCTCCTGGTATTTTCTCCAGAAATAAAAATGAATGGGATAGCCTCTCATTGGCAGAACATGTCTTTTCAAAAGCCACATTTTCATGCCTGTGAAGGAAGTCCTTTGCACCCCGTTTTCCTGGGAGAATACATATCTTTGAACCACCCTTTATATCCCCTCAAACACCCAAGGAAATGGAGAGCCCCTGCCTCACACAACACTATAAGTCACAGGGGACACTGGCACAGACTGGAATACAGGCTTAGGATATAGAAATAGCATTTTCTCTCAAAACATTACAAAATCTACCATGAACTGTTCTTCTCTTTCTCTACCACTAGGAAAAACATGGCAGACTCAGGATGATGAAAGCAAATAATACTGGCCTTTAAGACACAAGGTGAAGTACAGAGCGCTCTAGCCGGCTCTGTAAATTAGAAACCTCCTGGATTCTGGGACTCTTGTGAGCACGTGCCTTTCTTTGAAAGGAGTTTGCAGTGATTATCTCACAAGAGTTAATGACAGTCTCCCCTGGAAAGTGCTAATTAATAACACAGGACCATCTCATCCAGTATTTATACTGCTGAAGTTGGTCACCTGCCTCCTTGGCAGGAGGACACTGGTGTGGCAGAGCAGGCACAGGAGCAGCAGTCAATCCCTCCTGATGAGTGCCAACCCCTCCGCACCCATTCGGAAGGCACTGCTCTCAGGACACAGACAGCCCTTCAGCCTCACAGCCTGATCTCCCCAAAGTGAAATCCTCCGTTCACCTGGTTAAGCTGGCTAATCCTAAATCAGCTTTTAGATAGTCACTTAACAACTCGGAGGCCCTCCAGCCGGATCCTGTGCAAATCCCGAGGTAAATGAGGCCCAGGGGGAGTGAAATGAATCAACACAAAGGATTTAAAATGAACAAATTCTCTACCTAATTGCGTTTTATTTCTTTTGTCTGAGAATTAGGTACAGTTGCCATCTTCTAACGATGTTGTATGATCTTCAGATTTATCCCATCAATGCTACATGACTAAATTTAAGAACCAGGTAATAGAAGAAAAGCTACATTTTCTATTAAATTTCTTGGTTGCATTGTATAACCCGCAGAATTTCAAAATCTGCTTGAGGCTGGATATCCTTGCTTGTAATTTGTTCATGCAGTTGAGGAAGTGCACACTTTTCAAAATATATGTGTTTTGTTATGGAAAGGACTGTGTGTCCTTTTGAGAGTGTTTTCCTCATTCTCAGGATGTCATAAAAATATTAGTGCTCCAATGAGAAGTTCTCAAATTTGAAATGCAAATCCCTTATAATAAACCTATTCATGTTCTCATTTAATAATTCAAGAATGAAGCCAGGAATCTGTATTTTTATCATGCCTACCAGGTAATTCTAATGCACACTTAAGTAGGTTCGATATTTCTTAAGGAAAGTGTCTTTTTAATTTGTAAATTTCTCATCCAAAAGTTAAAAGAGTAAAATTCAGGCATGAAGCACAACTTTTTTTTTTTTTTTTTTTTTTTTTTGGTGGGGCGATGGTTGCCTTGTAGTGCTGTCTCAGGGAGGAAAGAAACCACCTAGATGCTGTGGGAATCCACCACCCTGGATGAGAACTGCTGGCACAGGGCTAGTCCTAGCAGGAACAGATCCATGCAGAAAGATCCAAGGGAAGAGGGCATTTGGGAGCTCTGATGAGTGATTTTGAAAGGAAGGAATGATTTGAGTAGAGGCCACATGGTTTAACTTACAATGAACCTGCAGGTTTTGAAAATTGCAAGCTGGATTTCCTCATAAACATACATCAATCTCAGAGAACAGGAGGCTCTGCTCTTTGTATGCAATCTTTTGGGAGTTTTTCCTCATTCGGTACAAAAACACAGAAAATATGGAGTTGAGAATTTAAAAATGTAGAGAAATAGAAAAAGCTTTCGATAATTTAATAAAAAGCACGTGGGCAAATGCAAGCTCCAGTCACTTTCTATTTAAACTATGAAAGCTTAGAATTTGCTTTTAGGAGGGTAAGCACCATGTCCTTTGGCATTATTTTTTTTCTCTATTTTTTTTTTAAACCTGCACGTCATTTTGGAATGAAGTGGTAGCAATTATTGTCAGGGACCCAGGCAAGCAGTAGCACTTCAGAAGAATGACACATGATACAGAGTGAAATTGGGGTGCCACCTGCCACCGATCTTAAGCACTTATCTTTTCTGATAGACAATTATACAGGAAAAAAGAGAGAAATATGAACACACAGAGATATTAAAGTATTATTTTACTGTTCTTTTGGAATTAATAGAATATAAAAAAAAATCTCTGGTTGTCTTGTAGGAAGTTTAGTAAGTTTCCAGGATTAAATGGCTTTCCTCTTCTGTGAAGGGTCTGATGTAAACCCTTGTACCAAGGCTTAAAGTCTTAGGTCTGTTAGAAGTTTCCATCAGTCAGTCTGTATGTCAGTGGATAAAGTCGGTTGCTGATATAGCCTATTCATTGCTTTCTGGAAAAATGCATCAAACTACAGATATATTTTTTAATGATGAAGGAAGGCTGGGGAAATGTCGACTCATCCAAAGATAAAATGCATTTTCTAACTGGCAACATTTTGGAGCCGTGTTTTACCACAATGCTTTTCTAAGAAATTCTAAGTGCTGTATTTGATAGAAGTGGTGATAAAAAAGGCATGAGTTGTCTTTGGTAATCTATCTTTAGTTGCTTTCATGAAGTTGAAAGTATCTGTCATTTCCATGGTTAGAAAAATTTGTGTTCTATGTGTATTCTGCTTGGAATAATTTATTTTACACATTCAGTATCAGACAGATTAAGTGAGAGGGAATTTGTTTTACCCCTATTCTCTTTTATCTTAATTTGATGTACACTGTAATACTTAAAATACCTGCATTTTACAACAACATTATATTATGTGTAGTGGGATGCATGTAGTCTGTTGGTCAACTTACTTTGTGCTGAATTGTGTACTGTGCTCGTTCAAGTATTAAAAGCGGACAGAGAAGGGATAGAACACAGATCAAATGTGTCTGGTCTGGGCTTTGGCCCTCAGGAGTTGGTTAGTATATAGTATTTGAAAACATGTGATGGGAACTGTTCATAAACTTGGCTGAATACATATAAGTATCCACATGCTTTTTATGCCAGTGAATCCTTAATAGGCTTCTCTTATAGTTCATGTTACAAAGTTCACCAAAGGAATTTGCTAATGATTTAACATTGTTGAAAGTACTGGGTTACTTTTCAGTCCAGCTAGACTGGTAAACTTTCTATGAAGCATTTTAAATCAACCTTATTACATTGTGTTCCAATAATGGGGGGGGCAGTTCCCAAAAGACTTGTCAACTTCTCTTTTGTTATCCTGTTTTTACGATTACTTCTGAAGTTATATTACATTTATCAGATAGTCTTAGCACCAAATTATCACAATAGACAATGAGTGGATTCACAGGGACCTAAGGTGAATTTTGAAATTTTTCCTTCAGGTAAAACAACTATATTCAGAACTGATTTAGTCTATTCAGCTAGGCAGATACACTGTAACATTATTCATGTTTTAAAATATTATACCTAAGTCTTTGACTTAAGCACATTGCAATTGATCAACAAATATATGAAGAAATGTTCAACTTCTACTCGTAAGTTTCATGTCACTCCAGTCAGAATGGCACTTATAAAAAAATACAAGCAATAATAAGTGTTGGTGAGAATGTGGGGAAAAAGGTACACTCATACATTGCCAGTGGCAGTGCAATTTGGTGCAACCACTCCGGAAAGCAATATGGAGATTTCTTAGAAAACTTGGAATGGACTCACCATTTGACCCAGCTATCCCACTCCTCCGTCAATACCCAAAGGACTTAAAATAAGCATACTCTAGTGATGCAGCCACATCAATGTTCATAGAAGCTCAATTCACAATAGCTAAACTGTGGAAGCAACCTAGATGCCCTTAAATAAATGAATGAATAAAAAATGTGGTATATATACACAATGGAATATTCCTCAGCATTAAAAGAGAATAAAATATGGCATTTGCAGGTAAATGGATGGAGTTGGAGAATATCATGCTAAGCAAAGTAAGCCAATTCCAAAAAATCAAAGGCTGAATATTCTCTCAGATAAGTGGATTCTGATCCATAATGAGGGCGGGTATCTGTGGGAAGAATGGAGGAACTTTGGGCAAAGAGGAGGGAGGGGGGCAGTAAAGATGGTGGAATGAAACAGACATTATTACCCTGGGTATATGTATGACTGCACATATGGTTCAACTCTACATCCTGTACAACCAGAGAAATGGAAAGTTGAGATCCATTTGTGTACAATGAATCAAAATGCATTCTGCTGCCATGTATAACTAATTAGAACAAATAAAAAAGAAAGAAAAGCACATTGCAATAAAGTTATGTCCTATTGAGAGCTATAGAATAATATTTTTGTACACGAGCAAAAAACAATGATGGAAAAGTGACAAACTTGAAATTTCCCAAGAGATATCTATTGATTGGAAGAAGTTTCATTGCTTTCAACAAATATAAAACAGAAACATGGTGTTTTTTTTTTTTTTTTTTTTTGCAAGTCTAAAATTTTTGTAAGCCAAATTCTGTGGAATACATCAGCCACTATGAGTTCCAGGCTGGGATTTTAGGAAGGGGATCAACTCTGTTGGGGCCATGTGGATATCCAGCACTTCCTAGGAGAGAGGTTCATTCATAAGTAGCATCTGGCTCGAGGTTAGCTTTGTTATATTTGCATTTTCCCCCTTTACAACCTGGTATTCATTTCCTGCTGCTACTTTCTATCTCAGTTTAGATGATTTTTGGAGTTGGAATATTGTATCTACTTTCTTCCTTCTCTCTTCACCAACTGCCAACCCAGATGTCTAAAAAATTCTTGATTTGAATATAGAAAAGCTCAAAAAATTTTCCTTAAAAGGAGATTTGGTTTAAAAAAAAACAGTGAAAAGTACATGGAGAAAAATTAAAATAAAAGCTCACTTGAGTTTCTCAACAAATTTTTAATTTTAGATCACTATAAAAATAATCTTAGCAGAGTTTAAAACAAAAACGGTTAACCCCGATTCTAAGCAATAGAATAATTCTTACCCTATCATCATAGGTGAGAGATGTTTTCTCATTTACTTCTTAAACAATCCCTTGAGAGCAGTCCTTTCCACACATTTCAGTCACTCCTGTCACGCAACATAACTTGGTGGTCCAGGGGTTCAGGGGAGCGCCATGTTGGTCGTCTAAGAAAACAAGCCAATAAAAGTTAGCTGGGTTAATTTTTTATAACTGATAATATTAGGAGAATGCAGAGTTTATCAATTGGGAGGGAGAAAATCAGGATAGAAAACAAACATTAAACTCACATAGCACAGAAACAAACAAAACAAAACTTTGGTCAGTCACAGAAAATAAGGTCATGAAACAAGTCTTGAGTAAGGACAAATTTGCTTCGCTTTGTAAAAAGCTGACCATTCTTTTTATGATAATTTATCCTTGTTAACTTTCTGTAAATTTTCACCTTGAAATTCTCTGGATAGTTTTTATTTTAATCAGTAATATTTAATTGAAATTTTTTTTTGGATAGAGTAACTATTGAAGGTTTAAGATATATTTTATATGCTAAACTCTCATATGCAGAGGACATCAGATCTTTACCATCCAAACCTGAATGTCTTAGAACTGAGGAGATTGTTCCTAAGATTTCAGTCGCAAACTAACCCACAACTATCTTACAGACCAAACCAGAATTTCATCTGGTTATTTTTATTTATCATAAAATTGGCTTTTGGTTAAAGTGCCTGAATTATTACAAAGGAAAAAAAAAGAACAAACCTTCAAATCTATGAATAATTACCAAAAAATAGTCCCTTTGTGCTTTGCATGAAAAAAAAAACACATCCTGATTTTATCAAAATTTTCCCCAATAAAAGTTTGTTATTATAACGCAAAGTAGCAGTAACAGATGTTATAATTTTTAAGATTAAATGCTGTTGATATAACTTCAATAATCATAATCTTCCAATAATGGAATGTTTTTTTTTTCCAGAATCTCAAGCTTTTTGGAGAATTAGGGTCCCATATCACATCTTATCACATGTATTATTTTGGCGAGGAACGTGATCTTTTTTAGCATCGATTTCCTTATTTTTGAACCAGGGACTAATAATAATATAAAATATTTACTGATCCACTTTTCTGTGTCAAGTGCTATGTTAAGTCCTTTAATCACTCTTCAGAACAATCCTATGCTACCAGTGTACTATTATTCCCTTTTAAAGATGAAGAGACTGAGGCAAAAAAAAAAATAAACTTATCCACAGATCAGACAATAAATAGCAAAGCCAGGATTTATACCCAGGAAATATTGCTTCAATATTATTTATTTTCAGTTCTTCTATAGATCCTAATCAGTAAACCACTCTACCTTTGTGTTATTTTAAGTGTGAATTAAATATTAGAATATCCCTATAGAAGTAGAGGCTTCATAATTATATATTGGTTCAGAAAAATTTATAAACTTTCATAATGTTCTTTAGCCCTTTAGAGTTATAGTAAAAATATTTATATATTATATCATGTTAATCCTGGTGAATTTTAAAGTTGTGAAAAACAATTGAGTCCTTCTGAGTTGAATAGAAATTCAAGTTTATTTTCATCTGGCATAATTTATTTTAGACTTTCACATTTTGAATCTAAATCAATATGTGTAGAAATATTAAACAGAAATAAAAAAGGGATGTTGAAGAGAAAATGTGAATTTAGTTGTAAATTTTATATCAGGATATTACCATTTAATTACATCATTGCTCCTTGGGTTAATATAAAACCAGATGGATATCAATAGTAGGCAGGCATGATGGCCAATTAAGTTCAGATATTAAGATGTTCATTTAATAGCTTTTCATTGAGAAATATATGGATGTATGATTTTTGAAGTCCCTGACATGGGTAGTTCATAATTTGCATTTTATGATTATTTTTATAAGAATACTAATGCATATCACCTCAAATTTTAAAACTTCATTGAATACAAAATATGGGTAGAGGCAAGAAATTTATTCTATGCCATGTATTTAGGTTGTACTTTATTTAAATTGTGAAATAGGCAAGTACCTTTTTATATGATAATTTATTTAAAAAACAGTGTTAGAAGAGACCCTGTGCTTCAGCTTCATTCGCCTTTCGCACCATTTGCCTCCCTTTCTGGTTCCCAATGTTACTGGAACTCATAGAATTCCATTAATACCTGTGGAAAATTTAAGTATACATAACTTCAAATTTATAATTTTCTGTGTACCAGTTGGATAAAATATGCATAAATTAAAATTTACAATTTTTCAGTGTACTATTCATTCAGTGATATCACGTATATTCACAGTGTCATATGACTATTGCCTCTATATAAACTTTTTCATTATCCCATATAGAAACTTTGTACTTGCTAAATAATATTTCCCCCACTCTTCTTTCCCCTTACACTCCAGTAATTTCTATTTTATTTTCCATCTCTGTGAACTTTCTGAATTACCTATCTCATATAACTGCAATCATGCAATATGGACCTTTTTGTGCCTGGTTTATTTCACTTAACATAATGTTTTGAAGCCATCCATATTTTGGCATGTATCAGAATATCATTCTTTTTAAGGCTGAATAATATTCCATTGTCTGGATATACCATATTGTTTATCCATTTTTCTGATGATAGATCTTTGAGTTGTTTCCACTTTAGGCTATTGTAAATAATGCTGCTATAAACATTGGTTCAAATGTTTTTTTGCTTGGGTCTCTGCTTTGACTTCTTTTAGATATGTATTAGAAGTGGAATTGCTGGATCATAAGATGATTCTATATGCACATAACTTTTTGAGGAAATGACAAAATTGTTTTCCATTGTGATTTCATCATTTTACATTTTTATTAGTACTGAAAAAGGCTCCGATTTTTCATCTCTTCATCAACATTTTCCATTTCCTTCTTTTCCATCCTTCCTCTCTTCCTCTTTCCTTCCATTCTTTCTTTCTTTCCACCTCCCACCCAATTATATATAGCCATCCTAATGGACATGAAATGGCATTTCATCATCATTTTGATTTGCAACCCTTAATGACTAGTGATGTTGCCTGTGAAGGATTTAAGTGTTTTCCAAAAACTTTCCAAGAATTATATTGATATGCACCTTGTATGGCTACACAAATCATTGGAAAACCAAAATTTATTTCTTATAGCTTTCATCAGAGGAGGAAAAGTTGACTAAATGGGAACCAATACAATGTGATTTAAAAATGTGATTTATAAATAAGCAGAGACTGAAATAAAAATCTACTGCCTCACTTGTAAATAATAAGGTCTTGGACAAATTTTTCAAAATTGGGAAGCACTTACTGCCCTTGGGATATTATGAACCTTACATTGAGCAGTGTACCTGTGTTTATTCATTGCTATACTCCCACATTTATTGTAGTTTCTGGGTTATAATAGGTGCTTGCTAAGTATTTCCTGAGTGAATGGATAATACTGGTAATATTAAATCAAGAAAACTGTTGCTATTCTTATTATCCAATTAGCAGAGGCATTAGACCTTCTATTTAAGTAAATTAAAGAGGGCAGATCTCAATGTATACGCATTTTTATGATTTGAAAAATATCATGATATGTACATGTATAATATGAATATATTATCAATATATATCTCACATAAATATACAGCTCAGAATCACTTAGAATTTACAATATAATATTAAATTTCAAAACTTTCACAGAAATAAATTTTGAGTAGCTGAAATGGAAAGGAGTATATCCTCCTCAGTTGATGCTGCTTGGATTGTAAAATGATTTAGGATCTCTCTTAGAGAAGAATTTAATTGTTTTCTAGTAATGTAGGCCACAAGAGTTAGTAGAGTGTTTTGGGAACATAGCTAACCGAATAGATTCAGGTAATGCTATCTCAGTGTGCACTATTCATTTTTGAAATATGAGTTGTTCAAATGATTGCACATATAATATATAGAGACAAGTTAGATCCCTGCCTTTTCCCTTGGTTTTTCAAGCATTTTTAGCAGTTCCTTTGTGTTTGTCTGTTTGATTTTTTTTTCAATTTATACTGTTTTAAATCTACACAGAGTTCCCAGTATGTCCTTGTACCATGAAAATAAGGTAAACTGACCAGTCTACTACAGATAATTCCAACTTTTATGACTTTGCTTAAACAAGAGAAATTTAAAAATGAAGCTATTTGTTATTTACATTTTAGACAAGTAAAACAATTAGTTGAGATGCAGTTATTTTACATAGCCTTAGGAAAATTACCTTTAAAGTTTCCTGTGTACAATTTTAAGAAGAAGATCTTTCATAGGTTCTCCATTCCACAGAATCATTAATCAAATAAGCTTTCTTCTCAAATTAGATGAATTCTTCCTGGCATCTTCTTATGAAATGCTGATGTTTTATAAGCGATGATATTTTCTTCGAAGAATTCCTCACTCATCAGCTGAGGGTTTTTATTTTTATTTTTTCAATTTTTATTTGGAAAATTACTCCTCTCATGATGTTCTCCTCTCTGTCTCTCTAGATGGCAGCATTTGCCTTATGGACTGTCTCCTGTTCTTTTCTGGATCACCTTCTTCAAGAAAGTGCTGCATGAGGACAATCCAAAAGCTGGCTGCTAAGGTCTAACTGATACAGAATGATTGAGTGGCTTGTGGGTAAGAGTAGAGTTTGTTACTATGTGAACCTGGTTTGTTTCTCAGCAAAAATACTGTAGCTCACCTAAATCAATTCATGTGAACTGGCATATGGGAAAGCATTCCAAATGGAATGAGTAACTTCCGAATCTGAAGGCTTTACTTCAACCCCATTCCCAATATGTTCACATGGGGGACTGACATTCTTCTGTTTTAAAATAATATCATTGAGGTTTTTAACAACCTGGCAGAAAACCAAACACTAAAGAAACGTAAAAAAACAAAACAAAAACCTAAAAAAACCAACCAAACAAACAAACAAACAATAACCAAGTTTCCTTGTTAAAGTAATCTGGGAATGAACATGTGTATTCACTTGTTATATGGAAATAGAAATAAGAGGCCCCAAATTTTTGAGATTGGTAGGAAATGTGGTTCTAGAATTATGACTTAGAAGAAACTGATATAAACTAGCAAAAGAGCCAACTTCTGTGGATGTCTGCCCTAGACTGTTGCATAGGGCCACACATTTAGAAGGACTCAAATTTGGCTTAATGCTCTGCTATAATTGTTATAAAATTCTTAATAACATTGAACAAGAGGCCCTCCATTTTTGTTTTGCACTGGCCCCATAAATTAGGTAGTCATTCTTGCTATACTTTTAAATATTTAGGTATGATACATTTTAAAGAAGGGTAAGTGTCTGAAATTGACAATATCTACATAAAATAATAACAGGGGCTGGTAGCATAGCTCAGTGATAGACCCTTGCCTAGAATGTGTTAGGCTTTGAGTTCAATTTCCAGCACTGAAGAAAAAAGTAATAACAGATCATTGCTGAGATTTGATGTAATGTAAAATAAAGCAGATGTACGATAACTAAGACCTTTAGGTATAATAGAAAATACTTATCTAGGTCTCACGAATGTTGAGATTGCAATTTTCCAAAATTAATAAGGTTTTCTAAATTTATGTCAACTGTGAAAAAGATGACATTCAGAATGGAGAATGGAGTATTTTTTCTCTTTTTAAAAACTGGATGTATTTGCACACTTCTATTCCCGTGGTTCCAACTGGAATCCAGAAATCTAGTAGCACGTATAAATGAAGGAAGACAGACAGAACCAAATGTACTTCATGTATGTTTTGTAGATGAAGCATCTAATGAGCTGTTAGAAGGGCTGGAAAAATAAAATGAGGATTTGGTGCTACTCTACGAACAAAAATATTGGGCAGTCAGTTTTTAACAGTGTGAGAGAGTATAAAAGAGAAAAAATAAATTAGAATGTTGAGACTCTTTTTCTCATATACTTTTTAAGGGAAAAAAACAGCATTAATTTACAGTCACAATGGGGGAATAAACAACAAACAAAATTTATACTCATTTTCCTCCTGTAGTAGTAATGTAAGGCAGAACAGGTGCTGACAACTTTCATGCCTGAACAAAGTAGTTGTATAAACCACTTTAAAAAGCTAAGGTTAGAGTTGCCAGGTTAATTTTATGGCTCCATGTATCCAGCTTACTTCATTGACATCTAATTAAACATATCTTGTAATAGTGGCTCACTTTTTGGATGTTGAAGAAGTAAAGAGCATGTAAACAACCCAGTAACCTCCATCAATCAAAGGGGAATGCAAATAATGTCCAGTCTCCTGTTTATCTCATTGGTACCTTCCTAGATGCCAGAGGAGAAGTCAGAATGGTCCTGGAAAGCCATGTGATCTCCACAGAAGTTTATTTGTACAAGAACTTATGTAGAAATATCATGATATATGAAGGAAGGAAGGAAGGGAGGGAGGGAGAAATGAAGGGGGGAAAAAGGGGCGGGGGAAGAGAGAAGAAAAGATCAAAGGAGGGAGGGAAAAAAGAAGGTAGAAAAAAATTTTCTATGTGTACATGAGCTATGAAATTAGTAGGAGTAAAAGAAAATCAGGTTTGCAATATTAGAAAAAAGAAGATGTTAAAATTTTTAATTTCTAGGACATATATGGTCTGCTCCAAACTTACAGAGCGTGTGGAACTTTCTGAATGTACTAGAGGGAAGTTTCATACTTAGAAATGTTGGTAAATGGGACAATAACATTCACACAATCCTTTCCCAGTCTGTAATATAAAGAAAACCACAATCCTAGGGTCAGGGACAAGGATACAACATTCTCATTTTATATTGTTGGGTATCTTTGATCCTATTTTTAAGTGTAAAAACTTTCATTCAGCAGGTCAGTGATAAACTCCAAACTTACACCTAAACATAAGAAGCAATAACAGTACTTTCTCATATCATAAGCTCATAGGTCACTTATTCAGTGGAAAATATTGTCTGAAGGCATTCAAATACTCTCAAAATAAGAGACAGTCATAAATTGGAAGGTCGTAAAGAACATGCCAAAGGGAGAAAATGGTATTAAAATAAAAAAAGAAATGACTTTCTTTAGAGACTTTCCTAACTACATGGTTTGGAGAGAGGTAAGAGAGTGGTATGAATCACTACCGGTATCAGAATAACTCAAGGAGATAAACAGAGAAGTTATCTAAACAAACAAGTTATAATTCTACTCCATGATGACATTTATAGGAGCAGTCATTTTTTTCTCAAGCCGATAGAATATCAAACGATACATAAACATCGAAATAAATTGCATATTCTAGATATATGTGAAAGGAAAGGCACTGTAGATTAATCAGGCACATATGTATCACACATAGTTTCTTTCTGAGCCACAACTCTGTCTCTTATTTTTTTTCCCAGTTGGGAAAATACATCTGTTTCTTCTCCCTCATTTGATATGATCCAGTAAAATCCAAGCTTTGGAGACATTTGCCTGGAACATCAATGATTAACTCGATTTCTCAGCACATAAATCTAATTGCAGTCCTTGTTGGACAGATATTAGGTATGAGGTAACTCGGTCTATGTCATCATCTGCTCTTTGTTTCTCTCCACCAGGAGACTCCTTGTAACCCACCACTCCAACACTGTCAAGGCTGATGTCAATTATTTTCCCAGTTCCTCAAGATGGAAAAAGACATGCTGTTTAAAGAAAGACAAAAAAAAAATGCTTATGGAGTTATGAAGTATTTCTGGATATCGGCACCGTGAACACTGAATTCCAAACTTGTAGTTAAATTATAAAACATGATGTCCTGAAAGACTCAGTGGGAACCAGGAAGATAATTCACTGTTAAATTGTCTTCTCCCATGCCCCATGTATGCTCTTTTGTCTCACTGCTGCTTTTCATTTTAAAACTTAAAAAAATAGATTCACAGCTCCTTCTTTTTAACAGAATACAACACATTCATAATTATATTTTTAAAATTCTTATTTTAGTTTCAGAATATTCACCAGCCTTGCCAGCAGGGCAGGGATGTCAGTTATCTGAAGATGAATTCTGTTGTAAGCTGTTTGTTTCTTGGTTGGTAAATTTGGTGTGAAGATCTGTTTGTTTTGCTGATTTGACAAGGAAGGGCTGAAAACAGGCTACTTTGATTTATGAAAACTTGTGTATCTATCAATGCTATGGAGCATATATATTTAAATGCTTTTCATTTAATATTAATATTGCATTTTAGATTTCTGGTGTGGCCAGCTGTATGGATGTGACACATATCATTTCACAAAAGTCTGCACTCATTGAGGCCCCTAGTTTATTTTATGCCTACTGTTGTCTTGAAATTCTTAATAATGCTCAATAATTTTTAGAGACAGAGCTGAGAATTGCCATGTTGTCTTGAGTCCCGTGTCTTGTTTTGCTAGTCTTGACTTCTAATAATAATTTCTTTCTGATTCTAAGCCTCCAGGTACATTGTTACTGGACAGATATTAGGTATGAGGTAATTCAGTCTATGTCCTCATCTGCTCCTGGTACATTGTTACTGGTGAGGAGGACTAGTTTATATCGCTCAGGAAAACATACTAAGTATTGAATAAATTGTTGGTTTAGACATAGTGCAGATCTTGAAAAAACAACATAGGTGTCTGATGATTTTACAGGATTGTTTATAAAGAATAATTATATATATTTTTTCATCATCATTCATGGTAAAAAACAAAGATTTGTTCTTAGGGATCATTCTGTCATTGCACAGAGTTGATATCCTTTGATGATAGGAGTTTGCCTCAGTCTCCATGGATTCTCTGGGCAAGGCAGAACCGATTGCTGAGGAAGAAGCAAAGCATCTAGTTAATGAGGACTCCAGGTAGACTGTCTCAAAACTGAAAAAGGAAGTGACAAGTGCAGGGATCACGTAAAGTTAAAATTTGTCTGTACAATGTATTGTGTTGCTGATGCTCAAGAAAACTTCTATAGAAATTTTCTGAGCAGATAGGAAAGCTGGGGCATCGCCTGGAGCCTCAGAGTTTTACAATGCAGCTGAGGAGGACTAGACATTTGCTCTTTGGTAAAATGTAATACAATTATGTGCTGCCTAATATACTGCATTATGGCAAATAAGGGTCCCATAAGACTATAAAAATTCCTATCACCTAGTGATGTCATGGTTGTCAGAATGTGACAGTGCAACACAGTTCTCATGTTGCTGTGGTGATGCTGGTATAAACAAATCTACTGTAGTGCCAGTGGTACAAAAGCATAGCACATACCATTGGCTCATGTATTTACCAGACTATACTTGTATGGTTATTTTTAAAGTCTACTCCTACTTATTAAAAAAAAGTTACTGTAAAGGAGTGGACTGTGTTATGCTGCAGAAGATTGTCTCAAGAGGCTATTTCTAGTGACTGATCTAGGTTTTTAAGGATACTCTATGAAGTTCCTATGATAACAAAATTGTCTATTGACACAGTTCTTAGAACATATTCCTGTTGTTAAGTGACACATGACTGTATTATTTTTTATAAAAGATGATAGGCTGTTGAAGGAAGTAAGAGATTGTGTTTACATAATTACAATGAAGACTTCTCCTTTCTGTTCAATGAATACTTTGGGGGAAAGTTACATTTATTGTTGTAATAATTGGCTAGTCTGTGATCTCTATCTAAGCTTCTTCAACGTACAGCTTCTACACTCCTACAATTAACTTTTTGTTATATCTTCCAAATTACTGGGTGCTTTTATGGCCTGTGGTCCTGTGAGTGAAGATTATAAAGTCTTTTAGAACAACAGAGATCATGTTTAAACCCTAGCCATGGTACAGCGATGGGTTTAATCTCTGACTACAATAAAGCCAGGCATTTTGACATTTCATCGAGGTAGCAGGAACACTTGGCTTTGTTTTCTGCAGACTGGCATTGTGCCATCACTTTATATCCCCCTGAAATAGCACTTCTTATACCCGTGCCTCCTTCCAAGGCTCTTGCACTGGTTCAAGGCTAAGAAGAAGTGGCGCAGTGCCAGGTCTAATTAAGCAATAAGACACTCCAGGCGGTACATTTCTGGGGATTACTGCATGCCTGCCTTAAGTGCGTCACTACTCAAGAAGGGCAATCATCCTTTAGAAAATGCATTCTCTGGAGTGACTTATTGCCATTTGGAAGGGGAACTTCTATAAACTGGAAAGAAGAGAGGAGGAGAGGTATTTCCCAAGTACTGGATGGTATTCTGTGTGTGGCTTTTTTATTCCTTTGCCAGAGGGGAGCAATGAGAACATCATAGCATGTAGATGTTCCACCCAGACCAGATCTGATTACAGACACACACTTTTTCTGTTGGTTTCTCACTACTGGACAGTATACACAATGAATATAATCTTTAATAGGAAGTGGTTTTGCTTGCGTGTTGATGGAACAGATTAACTTTAAAATAGCACCAGAACTCTCTTGTTTCAAGTTTTGATGAGTTAAAATAAATTTTGATGAATTTAAGAAAACCATTTGGCTTTAGTTCCCTCCATCCCCTGGAACTGGGGATTTGAATACATGGGTGTTCTACCACTTAGCTACATCCCCAGTCCTTTTTGAATTTTGAGACAGGGTCTGGCTAAGTTGCTGAGACTGACCTTGAACTTGAGATTCTCCTGCCTCAGTCTCCTGAGTAGCTGGGCTAAGAGGCATACAGTAGAGAGTGCTGGTTTTGAGAGCAACCACTCAAGCCAGACTGATAACTTGGAAGGTCATCCCTGACACTTTTTTTTTTTTTTTTTTTTGCTGTGTGACATTTATTTTCATTTTTTCTTATTTGTAAAATGTGTATCATAAGAATAGAATTGTTTTCTGGATTAAGTGTGATGATGACCTATATAAAGTGATTAAGTTGTACCTGTTATCTAGAGAGGTAAAAATGTATTTCTTGATTTTTGTTTTTGAAAATAATAATTATTATAATTTAATTTTATCAATAATCCTGAAAAGATGCTGAGCAGGCATTCAGGATTTCTTTATTGCCCTTTGACTATGTAACTTGGGAAAAATTGACATCTTTAGGTTTCAACTCCTGTATCTATAAAATGATCAGTACTTTTAGCCAGCCTCTGATGGCCTCCTGGGATCCCAGCCTCTTGCTAGTCACACCTGCATAATCTCCCCTTGGATGCGAGATGGTCTAAAATGCCACTTCTGAGATTAGTCTATAAAAGATTGTGGCTTCTGTCTTGGAAGTTTTCTCTAGCTCTCTTTATCTATTTATAAGGCTCCAAAAGTTATGACTAATTAATTCTACTGCCTTTCTATTCCCGCATCATAAGGACACTCAGGCAGCCCATGTGATCAGGAACCCAGGCCAGCCAGCAACTACATGAGTGAACCTGAAAGTAGATTCCTCAGCCCCAGGAGAGCCTTAGATGGCTGCAGACCCAGCCATGGATTTGACTGCACCCTCATGGGAAATGTGGCAAGAGGTGTAGAACCAGGGCACCAACTAGTTGCACCCTAATTCCTCATCATAGAGACTGGGATACCAAACATTTGTTACATTTAGCCACTAAGTTTTGAAGTAACTTGTTACGTGGCAACAAATAATTAGTACACTCAAAAGCTAGTGGGTATGGAAGATGCCAGAAGAGCACAATGCTTACAAAATTGAGCAGTTAATATTATTCATGGCTATCCTAAAGTAATATAGGCCAAAAAAGACTTAAACTCTTAATATAATCACTTCACTGCCTTGATTGTATCTGTATAATTCCTTTATTTTAAAAATACCTCAGTATTTATCCAGAAGAATTAAAGTCAGCATACTATAGAGATACATGCATACCCATGTTTATAGCAGCATAAATCACACTAGCCAAGTTATGGAACCAGCCTAGCTGTCTGTCAACAAATGAATGGATAAAGAAAATGTGGCATGTGTACACAATGGAGTTTTAATTTCATTTTCAGGACAATGGATGGAACTTGGAACTTGAGGGCATTATTGTAAATGCTCTCAAAACATTCAAAGTCAAGGGTCATATGTTTTTCCTTATATGTGGAAGCTGAGAAGGAAAAGGGAAAAAGGAATCTCATTAAAATAAAGGGTGTCTAGTAAAGAAAGGGGACCAGAGGAGGCAGAAGGGAAGAAAAAGAAGGTACTGTAAAATTAAAGTTGACCAAATTATATTATGTGCATACATGAATGTCACAATGAATCACACTATTATGTATAATTATAATGCAATAATAAAAATTTAAAAGTTGAAAATGCTTCACAAATTAAAATATGTATGCAATATCTAGAGAGTACCTCCAACATGCCAGGCACCATCACAGGACTGGTGATTTAGCAGGGTGCAACACAGGCAAGCATTGACCTTTTAAAACTTGGATATGGGTAAATATATAAAATACATAGTATATTAGATACTGGTAAGTGCCCATGAGAAGAATTAAGTAAGGTAAGGTATAGGGATTGCTTGCATTTTTTTTTTTACTTTTAAAACAGATTGACTATGAAAAGACTCTATGAGAAGATAGTATTTAGATCAAGATCTAAGGAGAGGGTGATAAGCCTTGAGTATTCTAGGGGAAAATGTCCCAAGCAGAGGCAAAAGGAGGTGCAGATGCCCTGAGGCTAAGGTTGTGAGGAGCAGCAGGTAAATTTTTAAGTTATATAATATATGATAGTAGAAAGTATTTTGGTAGAATGTCCATACTCAGAGTATAACTTATTCTATTTAGGTTCCCACTCATGGTCGTACATGATGTGGAGTTTCCCTGGTTGTGTATACAAATATAAGGCTCCAAAAGTTATGACCAATTAGTTTTACTGTCTTTCTATTCCCTTCCTCCCTCCCTTCCCTTCATTTCCCTGTGTGTAATCCAGTGGTCTCTATTTTTCCCCTCTCCATTCTCCCTTGTTATGAGTTAGCATCTACAAATCAAGAGAGAACATTTTTGCCTTTGGTTTTTTGGGGATTTGCTTATTTCAGTTAACATGATATTCTCCAGTTCCATCTATTTACCTTCAAATGCCATACTTTTCACTCTTCTTTGTGGCTGAGTAATACTCCATTGTGTATATATACCTCATTTTCTTTATCCATTCATCTGTTGAAGGACACCTAGGCTGTTTCCATAGATTGGCTATTGTGAGTTGAGCTGCTATAAACATCCACATGGCTACATCACTATAGTAAGCAGCACATGATGTTAAAGGAGTCCAAGGAATAAGTGGAGTTTCTGATAGCCTGTTTAAGAAAGTAGTATAGCGCTTAAGTGAGATAGGAAATCATGGAGTGTTCTCAGCAGACAATGGCAAGATCCAATTCTAGTTCGACTTGATTTTTGTCTGCAAGAGGAGAATAAGTTTGGGGTTGGGGAACAGGGGAAGGGAGGGAAGAGATGGCTGTCTGGAGGCCAATTATTAACATTAGATTAAGTAAAATACTAAAATGTGATTTGACTTTGTGGTAATTGAGGAAAAGATGTTAAAATTTCCTTTTATTTCTAAATATTATATTGTACAAACTTTGTTAAACTTTCACGAGAAAGGCAATGTATTTAAGTATTAAAATAGAAGTAAAAATGTTATTTTGCACATGCCACTAGACAAGGCCTAGCCTGAGGAATAAGATTATGAATGTACATCTCATTAATTCTCAAATGATTCAGCTACAAATGCACATGTACGTGTTCATGGCTATTATAAATATATATGTATATATAAACATATACATACAAGCCCATATATGTATATATAGTTGCAGACGTATATATTGTCTATGTGACTGTACACACATAAAAACAGACACATGCAGATACATACATGAGTATGCAAATGTGACCAAAAAGAAGTGTTGGCAATTGGTAAATCCAGGCAATGATGTTATATGGGTGCTTACTTCCGACTCTTGCGAATGTTCTGCAAGTTTAAAGAGTTTCAAAACAAAGTGTTAAAGGATAAATGCCTCATTATCATGTATTCATTCAAAATTGAGTTTTCACTATATACATAAATTTATTATGATAGGAAAACAGAATTATGACCTTGACATTCTCATTCAAGTGTTCAAATACTACCAAACTAAACAGTATAGACTTAATTCAAATGATCAGTGCTTGAGTCTCTGGTCATTTTTCCATATAATTATTTTATAACACTACCCATAAAGACTTGAAGAAAACCTCATTTACTCGTGAAAATAATTAACTTCTGAGCCTTTGCTAAGGAGAAGTGGACATATCTAAATGAACAGATAGAATGTGGCAGCTGTGGAGAAGCTGACTCTGACCAATATGTGCACTGCTTAGAAGAGTGATTCATGTATGCATTGTAGACAAGAAACATCGATTGTCCCAGAAACACAGTCAACTAAAGGATGTATGTGGACAGTAATGCTTTAGGAGTTTAATGCATGAAGAGTGCTGTCGGTCTGCTACCACTAATTCTATCACAATGATATCTGTTCTTGCCTTTGTCTATCAAAACTGCTGTTTATGCATTAACATTTTTTTTCAGTTTTATTTATAAAGTCAAAGCAAGTAAAATGAATGAAAGGTAAAGGCTAATTTTAAATCACACAAAAGAGATAATTCTTATATCCAAAATAATAATAATAATTGCAACTATATATATGTATTAACTATATATATTATCTTCTATATGTATATATGTATTTATGTGTGTATATATATTAAACCAAAAGTTGCTGGAAAAACATTCATGTTATTCATTAACTTATAGTTTTTAATTGTCTATTGGGGCCCTCCCCCCAAATCATACCATAGTTCTACAGACTATATTAGTCATGAGCAAATGTTGGACTTAATTTCCAAGATATTTTGGACAATAGTCAAAAGTTGGCAGGAATCCAAAACAAATCAAATTACTGTTGAAGTTAAAAGAATTCAGACTATATTTCAAATATAGTCTCTGAAATTTTATGACATTTATTAAAAAGAAGCATTTTAAGTTATTGTTGCCTTTACTATGTTAAGAGACTTAAATTGTGGGACATTTACTTCTATATACTGTCATTCCTAGAACTGAGATATGGTAATGATTTATGTTCTTGGTATAATATCAATAACAATAATTATGGAGTAATAATGCAAAATTGTTTTTCTATACCACTTCATGAGAAAACACACAGAGCCCAGCTAAACTTTTTGCTTCAATGAAAATGAAACATTTTTACTTTTATAAGGATTATGTGGGAGAACTAATTTACTCTGTTTAAATTCAAATGTTATAATTGTAATATTAATCATAAGTAATAACAATGACCTTTAATCTCTTCCCATATTATTCTATTTTAAAGACAGATATAAGTCATTTGTTTTACATATACACATTTGTTATGTTTTAGACATGAAGTGTACCCCTAAAGCTCATGTGTGAAACAATACAAGAAAGTTTAGAGATGAAATTATTGGGCAAATGAAACTCTTAACTTAGTGCATTTATCCCCTGATAGGGATTAACAGGCTGGCAGGATATGGCTGGCTGTGGTCCGTCATTGGGGGCTACTGTTTTCCTCAACCACATCCATCCATCATGATGTGCTGCCTCATCTTGGGCCAGGAGCAATGGAGTTGGCCATCTATGGACTGAGACCTCTGAAACCATGAGCCCTAGATAAATGTCTTCCTCCTCTGAATTTTTTCTTGTCAGGTATTTTGGTCACAGAGGTGAAAAAACTAACTGAAACAACATTTAACAAATTTTAAAAACGTTACATATTTTTATCAATTCACTCTGCACATACCTTATCCTCCCCACACTTTGCTCCACGTGGTCTGCAGTAACAATATGTCTGAGGAAGCGGAAGCCAAGACATTTGACACTCTAGTTTTAGAAGGCTTCTGTCAGGAAGGCCTGATGAGAAGGTGGATTTGTACTCAGTTTCATAGTTAAATTCTTTGCATTTAGTTTCTGATCCAAGGGTCATTTTTAATACCACAAGTATCCCTATCTTATACAGCAAAAAGTTCCTTTGACAAGAGATAACTCTCTGACATAATTCTTGTCTAAAGAATTTATACAAATTGACTTTTTCTTGGCCACGATGTAGACTTTCATTAGTTACCATTTATAAATCTGGTTGCCAGGAATAAGCACTTTACTTCAGGAGAAATGATGGTGAGCTGGACAAGGAGGTATGTAAATGAAGTTATAAAAAGTAGCGAGGAGAAAACTGGAAGAATTGGGTCATCTTATTCGACAAAACAGTAATTATTGGCCTAATCATTCCCAGGTTTTGAAATTTCACAAAATAGTAACCCACATACATATTTTATGTGGGGGCCTCTCATGTGGTTAGCCATTTTGGAGGGGGGGTCAGGTGGGATTTTAACAAAAATTTGAGAGGAAAAATAAGGCTCTTACCTAACCTTATCATAATTACATAAAAATAGAATTTTAATATAAAGAGGAATAGAACATGATCCTACATTAGATCAATTGAAGTATTACCACCTAAGAGAGGAATTCAAGGTTATAATCTCTTTCTACTAATGATCTTATCAAGTAGCCTGAGGGTGAGGGGGACTTATTTTAATCCCAACATGCTTTATTTTATCCGGCTTTATTAAGATATAATTGACAAAAAAGAAATTCTTTGGCAATGCTGGAGATTGAACCCAGGCCCTTGTGCATGTAAAGCGCTCAGTCTATTGCTGAGCTACATACTCTCTTAGCGCCCATATTATGTATTTTCAAAGAGACATTTTTTTTAAAACTTCAGGTTTATGAAGTACACACATTATTTTCTTTTATAATAAACTTAAAACCTGGAATATGTCTTTATTTTGATTTAGTTAATTTTTCTGAGAGACATTGTGCTATCTTTATGTTTCTATTTCTACAACTGAACACTTTGTGATAGTTCACCACTGAGCTTGTTCCCCTCAGCAGTATTCCTGTCTGAGGTGCTCTGCCACCTCTTCCCTGCTCCTATCACATACTCTCAGTCTCCGAGGAAGCAGCCCATGCAACATAGAATAGTGACAAATCAGGAAAATGTAGGGTTTATTTTAGAAGGAAGGTTACTGTCCATAGTCTTCAATGGAAGGAGCAAACATCTTTGAATAAGTCACCTCTGAACACCAATACAGCCATATTTTGGTTTGTCCTTAAGGTCAAATAGGCCAAATAATTGAGACATGTATCTATATGAATAATTTATGTGAATTTCTCATGCAGAAGAACTACAAATCTACTTCAGTCTATTCCTTCTTGTTTTTCTACCTTCTGGTTAATATTCTTTTTAACAGATTCTCTTTAAGGAAGATCCTTCTTATAATTTAAATTTTAAAATTTGGAACTGCCAATTTTCCCTAGTCTCTTGCTGAATCTCAATTACTATAGACCACTAAGAATAGCCAATTATGCTTCCAAATGTATTTATGAGGACAAAGCATTATAAAGACTACATGTTGTCAAATTAGTATGCAGGTATTCTTGGGGCTGGTTATTTGATTAATATGATGTCAGGACCCTGAGAAATCTCAAAAACCAATGATGGAGCTGTGCATAGTGGCATGAACTTATAATCCCAGGAGGCTGAAGCAAGAGGATACCAAGTTTAAAGCCAGCCAGAATAACTTAGTAAGGCCCTATGCAACTTGGTGAGAACTTGTCTTAAAATATAAAAATAAAAAGGACTAAGGATGTGGTTCATTGGGTTCAATCCTCATACCAAAAATAAATAAAATAATAAAATAAATAAAAGCAAAAAATTGTAATTTGCATTAGTGTTCTAGGGCCCTGTGACACATGACCAAAAATTTAGCAACTTGCCAGCTGCTGGCCAGCTCACAGTTCTGTAGTTCTTGGCTATGGAGTAGCTGGACTCTCCTCATGGTGTCACCAGCCTGCAGTCAAGGATTGCCTGGGACTGTGGTTCTCATCCAGGTCTCAGAATCATCTCCCAAGTTCAGGAGCTATGAACAGAGTTCAGTTCTTCTTAACGGTAGGACCAAGGTCTCTGTTTCCTTGTTGGTTGTCAGCTGGGGCTGCTCTCACCTCCAGGAGGCTGCCCACCTTCCTTAGGGTGCCACCTTCATTCTGAGCCAGCAATTCTGCAACAGCATGAATCTTCAAACCTCTGACTTCCTTTTTCCTCAACCAACTAGAGAAAATGTCCTATATTTAAAGGGCTCATGTGATTAGGATAAGTCCAACCAGATAATCTCTTTGTCTCAAGGTCAATTGATTTGGTACCTTAATTACATCTGCAAAAATCTCTTCACAGCAGTGTCTAGATTAGTGTTTGATTGAATAATTGGGAGAAACTATGTGTATACCAGAGGTCAAAATCTTGGGGGAGTGCTTTTATTAGAATTGTGATAACCACAGATCTTACTGCTTAAACTGTCTTGCATATGAACGATGTCAATTTCCTGTAAACTGTCTTCAATTCATTTACTAATGTGGATCAATAGCTGGGCCTTTCCAACCTCATTCCCTTATTTTGAGTCAGCTGTTGAAATGCTACTTCTTTTTCTGAAGGAAAAAGTGCAAAATAATTTGTTTTAATATATTTTCCTAGTTACAATTACACAGGTAACTAACGTGCCTATTCAGAAGAGGGGAAAACTGAAAAAGAATTCTGTAGAAATTCAGGTTTTCCAATTGTCACATATATTTTTTCAATGTTATATTCATTGAGATGCCAGAGATGGAGATGTTGGATGAAGCATAAATAACTCAGTCTGCAATTCTTATGTGAGGTGTAGTGGTGTGTATGTGTAGGGCTGGGGCATATGAGTAAGATATGGAAAAGTAATGGCATCATTGAAAGCTTTGCTCAAGTTCCTCATGCTGCTATTCACTTTGTGTTAACATAAGTTATAGAAGATGATGTTAATTCCCCAAAGCTGAAACATTTTGAATAATGGCTGCTGATTCCATGTCATGATTTTTGGCACTATTTTGGATATATTCCTTCATATTCCATAATACTTCCTGTGCCCTCACTGAGCTTTCTCACCTCGTGATTGGATTACTATTTTAGCCTTCATCCTCACCCTCTCTGCAGGGCTCTTGTCCTTCAATTCAGCCTGCATGTGGCTGTGCAATCAATCTTCCTGAAACATTGCTGTCATCACATTATCCCTGATTTGGCAGGTAGAATGGATCAGAGAGAGATAAAATGGGAGCCAGCGACTTGGACTGGGTTCCTGGGTTCAGCCTCTACCAGTTGAGTGACTTTGGATGTGTCTTTTTCCTTCTAGGCAGAATTAGTCTGGTTAAGTCTTAAGACCCCCTCCAACTCTACAATCCCACATACCTGTGGAAAATAACATCTTTAGCCTCATAGATAAGTTTATGCAAATTTGATCTGTATAACCCTGCTGCCATTCCCCCCCTCCCTGCCTTACCTGAGCAACCCACAGAATCTTATCTTCCCTCTTTGCAGAGATCATAAAACTTTTGGTGAGTGAGAAGTTAATTATTTGAATTATTACATATGACACTTGCCCAGGTGGATCCAGAGCAAGCTACTTTTAAGGTGTGTTCAAGGGTCTAATTCACTGCAACTTTTTAGATAAAATTCGATTTTCCAGTTTGGCATCACCTGATGCTTTAGTTTAACAGATTTTTCTTTCTGGACAATGTTTCCCCATAGCCTCACGATATGACCACATCTACCTCTCCTGGCATCTCCATAGTTCCTTTGGCTTCTGTTCTCCACCTTGAAAAGGATTCCTTCCTGTCCCTCTATTCATCCACTCCATCCTGCAAATTTCACCTAGTACCTTACTTTTATGAAGTTTTTCTAAAGGTCTTTAGTTTATACACTACAGTTCATATATTTAGAATCCTTGCCTTTATCTCACAACTTAGCTCTCACAGATGGTCTAAATATGGTGACAATAATATTAGCTCTATCTTATTAAACACTTAGCAAGAATCAGTACTTCATCAAATGCTTTATTTACCTTATCTCATTTATTCCTACAACAGGATACTATCATTATTCTTGCTTTATGAATTAGGAAAACAAGGCATAGAGAGTATACCAAACTTCCAAAGAGAATTAAGGGCATGTTATCTAGACACACGTGAATCCAAGCTCTTAACCACCAAACCATGATATCAGTGCTGCTGTCTCTGTTTTGTTTGTATTTGTTTCTCTTGACAATTGAAATATATAATCAAGAACTTTTGTGTTATACTTCTCATTGAATACCACACAAGTCTGATCCTGGGAATCGACAGCGGCACATAAGTTCTCAGTGAGAAGTTATTGATTAATAGAGACAAAGAGGCATTTGCTTAGGGCAAGTAGTTTCTAATTGTGTTATTAAACATAATGAGTTAGATCTATATGTTATGAAGAGAAAAGAAGTTTACAGGTTGTATTAGTTTAAAAAAATACTCCATTTGTGTATAATAATTCAAAGAACATTCTGCTGTTATGTAGAACTGATTCAAACGAATAAATAAAAAAGAATAAACAATACTATATAAAAATACTGTGATAAAAACCATGTGTACTTTTATGTATTTAAAACTTGAGGACAATCTTATTTTTATATACTTTAAATTAAAAATTAAAAGAAAGCCATGAATATGTATGCAAATACTTACAATAAATATTTAAATTAGCATGGAAGAAAATGTGAAAGCTATACACCAAAATTTAATATTAATTTTTAATATTACTTCTGGTGTGTAAGGTTAAAGGGAAAGAAGATCATTTATTATAACTATTATTTGAATTGATACAAGGGATATGTAAGCTTTTTTAGAATTTCAGAATGAAATATTAAAAGTTGAAATTTAGTTTTTAAACTTTCTTAAAAATAGACTTTTATTATTTGGATTAAAGCCATACAACATGACGTATGGATACATAATAGTAAAAAGATTACCATAGTGAAGTAAATGAACATATCCAACATATCACATACTACCCATTTTTTTTTTTTGCAGGATCAGCACAAGGGTCACCCATTTAGCATAGACCTCAAGACAGAAGGATTCTCTTAGTTTTATCCTTGAGATAGCTTTACAGTGCCCTTTCCTGAAATATTTGTTTCATTTATGTTTATCATGCCCTTAGCTGACTTTTAAAAAATTAATGCAAGTTTTTCTTACCTTTACTGGGAGAAGAACATAACCCTGTAATAATAGGAAAACTAAAGAATTCTATGGTGTGTTTCTTCAACACAATTTGTCTCAACCTCACAGGACTGTGAACTCTACCTTCAAATGCAGGCATCCATACTCTTTGTAGAGTGCTGATACTGAAATTATTGTTGATTTATTCTTCACATAAAGATTTGATTTTTTGTCTTTAATAATTCAGAAGACGAGTCATGAAAATATTTCTGGATCTTTTTACTTATCATTTCTCACTAATATTATATGTCAGAAAACCAATATTTGAAGACAAGAGCTAAAATTTTGAGATAATATTCTCAAACATTGTCTGTGAAATTCCTATAATTAGCATGACCCTTGGAGAATGTCATTGTATATTTGATGAAACAGGGCATGAACTCTGTCTTGGGGGTGGGAGTGTAAAACTACCCAGAATGATGCCTGGGAATTTTAAACTACCAGATAGTTCTTATCTAAGAAACTCAGAGAGAAAGGTGTTTGTCCACTCTAATGACTTCTGTTAGCAGATTTATGTCACTTGGATCAATTTATTTCCACCTTCCCACCCACTAAATTCTGCTTTTTAGATTCAAAAAGGGTGAGGGGTGGGGGTTGTGGAAGAAGACAAACTCAATCCCAATTTTCATAAGTGAAAAAAATGATGATAACATTAAAAACGACTCTAATTCCTACTTCTCGTTACAATATTTTTAAACATACTTAGAGATACAAAGAAGTAAACAGACAGGAAGCTATTAATGGTCCTTGTAGGACTAATTATCCATTTTAAGAGAACAAGCAGAATTAAATTGAAGTAAGAGGCCAGAGAATGAAATACTCTATCAAAACCATTTCAATCAGAAGTCATCTCTTAATCAGCTTTTCAAAATGGTCATTGTTTCAGTAATTATAAGACCATTATCCTTTATCCCAAATCAGTCTTGACTAAAGATCAATAAAAAGAATAAATGTCTCTTTTATAAAGATAAATATTGTTGGAGAAAGGGAGATTTTTTTTAAAGGTGTGCAATAGTTTCAGAAGTAAAAAAAAATTGCCTATTGTAACCAAGGGTTTGCTCTTTGATTAAAAGTATTTCTAGAGCAAATAACCTGCATGTGTATATGTGTGTGTAACTAATACAATTAATCTTCATGCTAGATTAACTTGATAAAATATTGACCTAATTTGGGATTAAAAGATTACCAGTAACATTTTGCGCTGAAGGCTGCAACATGCTTCATGTCAACGCAGTAATGACAGAATTAACCTCCCAAGCCCTCTTCAATTGGGGCATTTCTGAGCAGCTACTTGAGCAGTGTTTAGATGACCTACAATGACGGGGGCACAAAAGGCCCCAAGATGCTGTTTTCCCTGCCAGCTGAGCAGGCTTCATGGTTCAGGATCCTACAAAGGGAAAATATTTAGAAGGTAGTCTAGAAATCCAGCTTCTGCTTGTCCAGTGACTATTTTAATTTCCTAGTCAAACAACTTGTCTGGAAGTACTTAAAACATTTTTTATTATAAGTATAAAAATGTCCTTTGTAAACATTGTATAATTGCTTACAAGCATCATTTGGTTATTAAATATAAAACCCTGAAGCTAGAAAAATTTTACTCTGATATTTAATTCTTTTTCTCTGATTTTGGTTATAGTTTTCTGACAATTAGGAATGACTTCTTATTGACTGATTACTGTGGACAGATAAGATTGACTCCTTTTTCTCATTAGGCTTAACTGAATGATACATTACAGTTAACTCTCCTTTACCCTTTGGAATTGGGAATGAGGTTTCATGACAAATGAAATGCATAAATGATTTGAAAAGATTTTATGCAAATACAGTTGTGAAAGTGAAAGAAAAACAGCCTTAATTTAAATTTCACTTATTGATTAAAACAGACAATGGCCAACAAGACTTGCTTTCTTGAATTGACTCTATCTTCCTTTAATAGGATTTTGAATTATCTGATTTTCCCGGCCTGTATAAGTGCACTAAATTATATGGAAGGGAGTTAGGAAAATCCTAATTCTGTTAGCCTGTAAATTAATAAAAAAATTTCATATATGGAAGTATGTGAAAGAAGAATATCTTAGGCAGGGCCAATCTTGCAGATAGGGACAATGATGCTTATAGTGAGCCTTGAAGAAATTATAGGTCAAACCTTCATAAAATAAAATGAAGATGGACACGGTGGCACACGCCTGTAATCCTGACAGCTTGGGAGACTGACACAGGAGAGATCGCAAGTTCAAAGCCAGCCTCAGCAAAAGTGAGGTGCTAAGCAACTCAGTGAGACCCTGTCTCTAAATGAATATAAAAAAGGGAATGTGATTCAGTGGGTAAGTGGCCCTGGGTTCAATCCCTGGCACCAAAAATTTTAAAAATAAAAATAAAAAAAAATAGCACATGATCAACTCCTAATCTTTCTGCCATGAAAGTCTCCTTCTTTTAGGTTTGAAGGCATTTGAAAAGACTCGGGTAATGATTATTTGAATTTATAACACCTCCCATCATGTTTCTTTTACTTTACAGTTACATTTGTAATATTTAGTTATGGCCCTTGAAATCAGTCAATTTGCTGGGTCACTGTCAAGATATGTATAGATTTTTCACATCTTTCTTTGTTTGAGAAATGACTTTTGAGTTCCTATAATGTACTGTATCCTACGCTGGATGTTGGGGCTACGATGAAAAAAGATATTTTGGAAGGTTCTAGCAAAAATGTGCTCTGCCTTTACTGAAAAGAAGTTGACATGTTAAAAATGTTTTAAAGACACATGTTGTAGAAATTTTTAAAGTTCACAAAAATTAAAGAGGAATTAAAATGAGAATACTGGATCATGGTGTGACTGAAAGATCACCATGTCCTTTACTCCATCCATTTACTTTCCCCCTGCTGAACAAGTGCAGCTGAGACTTTTTATATACAAAAATATCTGAAGTATATAAGCTCTCAAATAGGTCTTATTCAATGGATTGCGTGAGTGAAATCTCTAATAAAATAATAATTTTGTCCATTTCTTTTCTATTCATTTATCTAAAACTGTTCCTAGAAATTCTAAGGAACCAAGAAATAACATTCGAGCACACATAATTTAAACTCTGGAGGACACAAAATATCCAATAGTGTTTCTTAGTAGATGGCAGGGGTTTTAGCTTTTCTGCAATCTTTCATTTTCTTCTTTTTATATCTTTTTACTTATTGTTTCTGATAGTTCCTATTTTATTTGATAAGAGAGTCAACATATGGTAGTAGATAGAATAAAAATTTTTTCCAGATCAAGAGAAACAATACAATAAACCTTATAAAATAAAGAACTGTATATATATGGGACAACTACAATGAAACATTTGATTTCTTATTGCATTTTTATTATAACTCTTTGTTCATATGAGTTAAAGTTCCTATAATTCATAGGAGTTGTATTTCTTATTAAGTAATAATGTTCAGTTTCCATAATTATGTATTTTGAAGGGACTGCAAATTTCAATATTTTCACACAGTTGTTAGTAAGGATGTGATTACTACCTGTCTCAGAAGACAATTATAATGATCCATTTATGTTTTATTTTTGCCTGCTAAAACTGATTTTAAAATATACATTTTGATTTGCTGCAGTTTAACTATCTTCAATTTAAAATGGCACCGTGGTATTGTGGAAAGCGTGGCAAATGGAAACCACACACTTTACCTGGGCCCACAGGGGCTGTGAGGATGCCACACCTTTCTTTCTTCTAGGATATAATGGCGAAGAAGAAAGGCATAGATTCTGCTTTCAGGGTTTTAACTAAATTTTGTGGTCCTAGAAAACTGACTTCTCTACTGACTGGATTTTCTCATCTGGAAACAAATAAACAGAAAACGTTGTGATAGATAAATGTCAAATTATTCCAATTTGGTGCAGTAATGAAATACATTTTGCAGTGCCTCACAAACATTAAGTACTTAATAAATGGAAGGTATTTTAACACTTTATGTTATTCCTATTATTTATAAAACTAGAATCTTGGTATCTAAGCTTTTTTGAATGTATCTACTACACAGTTCATCTGAAAAAATACTTGATGAATTCATGAATTTAAATTTTATCCCATCTCTCACCTCCATTTTGACGATGCACAAGGACATCTATTTTTCTTTTAAGAACCAATGACTAAAATGCACACACACACACACACACACACACACACATACACACACAGTATTTATCAATTTTATAGTTAAAATGATGGGATTTTATGTCAACTTTTAATGGCTTTCATCAGTAATTCAATACATATTCAAAAATACTTTAAAAAATTATCACCAGGGGTTCTGGATAATTCTAAATGAAGGGTCAGAGACAACTCTTTCAGCAGTCTCTTGCCTGCCATTCTTTCTGTACATTACTCATTTCCTCTCCTTGTCCTTTGGTGTTTTTTATTCAAAAGTAACTCAAAATATTTTTGAAGTCTACATAGTTCTGCCATTTTATCTCCACAAGTGTTTAGCACATGGAGCCAGTCTTCATTGTTTTCAAGTATAGAAACTCAAAATGCAAAGAAGAAATAACAGAAGAAAGTGCTATTTTGTCAGAGATCCCATTAGTCCAATCCATTGACTGTGGCATATATGGCAGCTTAGACTTCAGATGTTTTTATAGATAAAGACTCTCAGCCACTCTTGCCTTTCAGCAGGGCCAAAATAAATTAAAAGGTAAAAGAGGTTGTAATCTTTCTGTCAATGGGTGCAATTGTCTTCATGAAATGATTAGTGCTTGCTATATAAAAAAAAAAAAAAAGTAGACAAGCACAAAGTTGTAATTTGTCCTGGTACAAAGTTCTACTTTTGTACAAAGCACAAAATTACTAGTGCGTGCCAAAGCAAAGAACAGAAAACTTGTTTTTCCTGACTGAACTTGTTCCTTTATACTATTAATATTATTTAATTCAGCAGAATTTATTGGGTAAGTGGTCCATGATGTTTATACTAGTTACATACGATGAAGATTAAGAAAGAGTTGTGCGAAAAGTAATCCCATTGACCTTTTCTGTCCATGTCCACTGTTTTGATTGTGAATTATTTCTGATTCTGTACTTATACCTCTGTCTTAGAATTCTTATCCTTCAGCTTCCAGAGATGTGATTGTTCCAATTCTATTTGTATTGTGGTGATATTTTCTCCAGTCTTTCTGTTCATAGATCTTGTTTTTGTATTCCTTCAGTTCTTCCCTTTTACTTCTTTTATACCTCTCCCTTAGTGAGCTCATTTATTCTCTTGGCCTCACCTATCAAATTTAGGTCAGTAACATCAGCATTCCATCTAGATATTTTCAATTTGTCATGTTTGCTGAGCTCAGAAAAATTGTTCACTGGAGACAGACACCAGGACAGATTTCCCCTTTTACCACATCTCTCAGTTTCAGGGCAGTGTCTGACTGTGAAAAGACAGCAAGATTTTGTGGGTACACTCTGTTAGCCAATGGGACTCAAGCCCATCACAGTGTCCGTGCTTATCATTATCCTCTACCAACAATCAAAACCACGATTCACACCGTCAACTACACAGTCCTTGATCTCAAGGCATTTTTGTTTCTCTCTGTAGATATGAGTTCAGGCATAAGAATAGAGGAATATGATTGTAAGACCTTGTAATTATATGTTATGAAAATTTAAGTTGAGAATGTTTTCAAAATATACATGATTATTTTAAGCTTTGCAATGTTTGCTAGCACATATATTAAGAGAAAATAATGAACATGAAATATTAGCAAATACATGTTCTGTGCATATAAGTGAAAAGAATGAATAATAGAAACTACAGTTTCTTTGGCTTTTTATTCTCAGACCCTAATGCTGTGCCTGCCCCACAGCAGGAGATCCCATATTTTGTCCTTAGCCTCTCTATTCCATGAGTCATAACACATAAGGGATTTGGATGGGCTGGTTTGCTGTGGCTTCTGTTTCTTTTTATTTTCTGTTGCTTTCCAGGTGCAAATTGGATACCTCAGTAGGACTTTCTATAAGGGAGTCCAGAATAAAAGGAAAAATCATCTTATATTAAACCATGAGAATTTATTCCATTCTTAGGAAAAAGCAGTAGGAAATTAATACATGTTTTGGCTCATATGTCTTATTATTTCTCTTATTTCAAATACATTAAAGTATTAATCTCCTTAGAAACTAATTTCATCACTATGATTTAAAAAATATTTTAAATTTCCTCTAAGAAATATTGACAATAATTTTCTTAGTTTGGTCATAAATCAGTAAAAATTCTCTATGTCTGGAAGTAACTCCTGTAAGCAGAAACCAGAGTATGAAGCAGAACTTGGGGAAAATCAGATTGTATGTGTGCACATATTTCACATAGAACATGTGGGGATTTGGGTTGCTGAAATCTAGTGTTTCTTTCCAAGGAATGCCATTACAGGGGACTTTATATAATCTCTTTAATATTGGAATTTTTAACAAATAATAATTATGACTTTTAAAATAAAAGATAATGATCGTGTTCTCATATCATCTTTGAATGGCTTACACCAATGGCTCAGGCCCTAATTCTTTGAACACATAAGTTTTTAACAGTTTTACTTTTCTTATTTTCCTTTCGTCCCTCCGAGTCAAAATGTAGCTCAACATACCCAGTCATACCACAGCTCCAACGGTCTTGGAAGTGAGTCCCAAGTTATTCCCATGGATATATCATTATTTATGAAGATCTCTCCATTTCTGAGGTTTTAGACTCCCTTTGTGCGTTCTAATGTCCCACTTAAGATACTTCCAAGTTACTTCACTATTATTTAAAATTTTTAATCTGATTTGCAAATTACCTAAGGTTTACAAATTGTAGTGAGAATATTCATGATAAAACCTAAACCAGATTAATTGTCTTACTAAATACTAAGGGCTCTAAAGAAAAATAAAGCAAGAGTAGGTGACTTGTGTGTGTGTGGGGGGGTATGTTGTTGTTGAATATGGATGATGATATATGAGAAAAACCATCATGATTGTGCAACTTATCTCTGTACAACATATGCTGCTATACTTATTCAGTTGGGACTACCTCATTAAGGGAATCTGTCTCTCTCTCACACACACACACACATCTTTTCTTCACTTGAGTTTTTGGAAACAAGTCTTTGAAAATGGTAAAACATACACATCAACATTTGCATAAGCATTGCATCTGTTCCAGCTTCTTTTAGCTGTTACTGTATTGCTCTGCCAAGAGCCTTTTAGCAAGAGGGAAAATATGGTTTCCTTGCACTGTGTATGTATATTTTCCTAAGTCAGCCCTCTTCTTTCTGATTCATTCTCTGTGATATTTATGGCCTTCTGTGGCACATTAAAGCCTGGGTTTATTATGGTTTGAATCTATAAAAATTTTCCCCTTTGTATGACTCCTAACACTTTCTTCAGTGTATAAAACACAAGTTTTTTCCTCAGTAAATGTTTTTTTTTTTTAATTGAACTGAATCCATAATTTGAAGGTTTCATTCTACATGCTAGGAAGGGTTGGAATTTCATAATTTTTTTAATTCAGAGATTTCAGTAATACTTTTCTTCCTAAGATTATTATAGTTATACAAGATAGTACTTTCATGTGTTCCAGCTTACAGAGGTTTGGAAGCTAAAAGAAATGTCCCTTGGAAAGTTGGTTACTTTTTGCTCATTTGTCACTGCTCATGAAAATACCTGTCCCTATACACACGAGAGCCTGGATTGTCCCCTCTCTGTCCAGAAGATCATCCTTTCCCTTCCAGGAATCATGATCTTTCAAATGTGGCTGTGGGGGTCAATTTGGAGGTCAGGTGTTTACATTTTTTTTTATTTCAGGGAAAATTTCCATGAAAACTCTGAACATACTTTTGCTCAAAGAATAAGTCACTTTACCTTCAGCATATGCCTTGATTTTGACCTCATGAAGTCATGACGTAAACCTAGAAGTCATGAATTAACTTAAAAGTTTGCTCAGAAGCTGAATAATTTTGTTTATAGAATTAGAAAATTATTTCCAAGTTAATCAGATTCTCCCACATAATTATTTCAAATTGTGGCCAAACTTTTGGGAGTTTCTCTATATGGGTTCATCAAACTTTGCCTTTTAGAATTATATTGAAAAATTTAAAAATTTCTTCTGATACCTCCATATAGAACAGAAAATGAACTGGTTTGTTCTTCAAATTCTAGAATTCCCATATTTTGTCCTTAGCCTATCTATTCCACAACCCATCTCATATACACCTAAATTTAAATAGTTTCTATGGCTTTTGCTAATTGTGCTAATTTCCTTGATTTGTACCTGTTCCTAGTCACTGGGTTCCTCCTCTTCTCTACCTTCAGTGGACCTCATGGCTGGTCACCTGAATTACTCTGTCACCAACATCCTTGACTCTTGGGTATGTCTATTCATCTACTACCTACCAAATCCTGAATCTGGATTATTGCCACAATTTATTTTCTCCAATTCCATATCCAGGCAGCTGAACCTACAGAAGAATAATCACACAAAATTGTAGATTCTGTTACAAAAAGGTAGTCTCTAATTTGGCCATTCATTCTACTAACTCCCTCTTTTAGCAACTCCTTTCAATTTGTTCAATGAATGACATAAAGTTCTACAATCTTTCTCATGTGCCCTATTCAAACTTTTCCTTCTAAGAAATAGTGATCTCTATATTTTTTCAGAAAATTTTCTCTACCATAACTTCATTGCAAATTAATTATAATTGCTACCTATCATAAACTCTCTCTCCAGACCAAAGTCTTCCCACTAAACTTGGAAAATGTATCCATTCACTCTGTTGGGTGATTCCATAGAAGATGTATCCATTCACCCTATTGGGTAGCTTCATGGTCTCCTTATTTTCCTAAATTTTCCTCCCTTTTTCAGGCTCTCATCTCACCTCGAATGCACTGCCTTTGATGACTCCTTCTCATGGACCTAAAATGATGCTCATTTCTTTTACTCTAATAAAATGTTCCTTAATTCTGACTTTGCCTCATTATCATTCTTTTGTTTTTCTTTCTCTTCTTCTCAGCCAAACTTTACAAAAGAATGATCTTCACACTAATTTACATTTATTAGTTCCTTAAAATGATTTATTTCCATGAGACTTTATTTTAACGTCTTTCATTAGTTTTTATTTAATTAACACTAATAATTTTAATTTTCCATACTCAGTCATCCCTTTTTATCCTCATTTTACTGGACCAGACATTGAACATAAAAATGCAGGCATTATATAATTGCTGAATTGTTTGACTTTTAATGAGATTTTATTTTATACTGTAAAATCCACAACAATCTAAGCATTACTACAATTTGATGTTCTTATTTAGGTTTTCAAGGATAAAAAAAACAAGGCTTTCAAAGATGCAAAACAATAAGTTCATCTACAATAAAAACTACAAAACTGATTAGTCCACGGAATGATCTGAACCTGGTCTCTTTAGAAGTTTTGTGGAGATTATTGTCATTTTTGAAAAGAAGATCAATAAAGTAATGCAATAGTTTTATTCTATTAAGAAAGCCAGCCTTCTGGTTTAAAGTGTCATAGGAGTCTTTAAATGCACAATAATTCTAATTTCCCTTCCATCCCTTCATCTTTCTTTATTTGGTGCATATAGTTTATTCAAACTTGTATCATATCAATTATCACAGTCATGAAAAAGACAGAAATTCTTTGTCCTAAAAAGCTTGGTGGTCTCTTATCTTTGAGAAAATGGGAAAGGATAGAGGTTTGCTTGGAACCCTGCCCTGCAGGTGGTTTCACTGCAGTGACTCAATAATTACCACCCATATAATATCTGTAAAACCTTTCCTTCCTCTGACAATCTTTTAGCATATTTAAAATTGTAAATATTTGGAGTTTTTATATAACTCCAAATCATAGCCCATTTGTTTGTCTTTCCACTGATTCTTCTATGTACATAACATGAATGGCAGTTAAATAAAGTTCTCTTATTCTATAAACATCCTTTGAGGATGATGTTTTTCATAAGCTTCATTTTTATTTCAAAATGTTTTCTAAGTGGTTATATTATTCATGACGTTATTTTCATTGCTATTTTACTATTTAAAATGAAGAAATATATTTTAACTCCCATCATTTGTTAGTGCATATATGCTTCAGAAACAAGGAAAAAAACCAGCCAATGTTTCTCTTCTTTCACAACTAAATTTGTGACGTGCTTGTCCTAAGATTTTTAAAAAAAAAAAAAAATGAGTCTAGGACCTTAGAAATTTGAACTCAGAGTGCCAATGCACAGTGGCTTCTTGCCCTGTGGTTTAAATGTATTCAGAAAAATTGAGGTCTATAGCTTCAGGAAGCAGGGTGGACTCCAGACAATAGCAGTTTTCTCCATCAAACCAGTGCCCAAGAAAGTACTATCCTTTCCTTTGTACATTACAATATGAAAATAATCAGGAAGTACAACTTCACAGTAAAGCAGAATTTATCCTTAAGGGTATTATAGTAGAAAATCAACACTCTGATGCTCATTTATGTAGTTGTTTATATTATTACAAATACAATAAAATAAATATTATTTTATTAGAAACTAAGAAATCCCCAAAAGGTCTTTAATGATTATTAACTAGTGAGAAAAAGCTGTATATATAATATATAAATATGCAAACAGTTTCATGTTCACTATTAAAAGTGAGAATCATGATATAATTGGTTGTTATTTTTAAATAATATTATCTATAGTGATGGTCTATTGTCAAACTGGTTTGTAAGTAAGCATAGATTTGAAAGTTTGTTCATACCCATAACATTGGATTAATTGACTCTAGTTAAAAAAATATATCACATCGCTTCAAGACAAAGAAATTTTATTTGCTCTAATTCCAAATAAACAATTGCATCTATGTTTTTTATTCATTATTCTTACTCTTTATGCTCCATGTGTTAAGATCACCCAATAGAGCAATGTTGTCAAAAATAAAATTTCTAAGAAGCAATTTTTTTTTTAGCCTCTTGTGGAACAAAGTAAATTCAATACATTTTGTGTCAAACATGTTTTACTGATTTATCTGTCTTGTCATCACATGTTTATTGTGTGCCTACTATGGGCCAGACACAGTGAGATGACAGAGCAATGGGTAGGCAAGATGAATTCATCCCAGGCTCAAAATGTTAATTTGGGACTGTTAATTCCTCCTCTCCTAATTATATATAGTAAAGTACCATACCTGAGGAATTGAGACTTAATTCATACTATTTCCTGAGGAGAAAACAGCTCTTCTTCTTAGAAAATGAGAGAATTGGTTTCTAAAATCAACGAGCAGAACATAAACATCCTGCTATTTTATTTTTAGAGTCTGTGATTGTTAACCCCCTTAAATGTCAAAGCTCCATTTTAAAAACTAGTATAAAGTTATAGGGAAAATTTAGCTAAAACTGAAGATATCTGAATATTCTAATTTTTGATATTTTAGAACTATTTAGAAAATATATGCTAGTTTCTCCTTAGTCTCATCTGAGAGCCCGTGATGAGAGGTACTTTTCACTTTATGAAGCACAATTTGCTGAGAGAAAATACAAGCCCTAAGTTATTTTAGATTGTAAGATATATGAGCAAATGGAAACTTTGCCATCAAAACTATTTCACAACCATTCTTTAAGAATTTTAGTAACTCTTATTTTTGAGGAACTATCCCTTCTGTGTATTCTTACCTCTTAACTCTCTCAGGTGGTTTCTGGAACTGATGTCCAAGTGCTTTTATGAAAAAAAGAAAGAAAGAAAGAGACAGGGAGGGCGGAAGGAAGAATCATGTACTCATTTTGTTATAATAACAAATGAATAAATATTATCATGATTATTTACTTCGTTTCAGCTTAAATTTCATTACATAATACCATCATATTAAAATTTATTACGAAGGCGAGAGAGAACACGTGTATTTGGCTATGTCACCAATGTCAACCTTTTTCTTTCATCATGGGGGGAGGGAGTAGGGGAGGCCAAGCGTCGTTAGGAGAATAACATCTCTATCTTTCTTGGAGGTGGGGGTATTATTTTATGAATCCAATTTCATATCTATCTTGCCATCTGTCACTAGGCAGAAGAGATATAGGACAGTGGCAAACTCATGTTAAAAATGCTGTCTTGGGATAACAAAGAAAAAAGTTAATGGACATGGCTTTACAAATTATTAATGATTTTTCTTGTCATTTCTTGAAAAATGAAAGCTATGCACGCTGCCTCTCTCCCCAAACAGATTGCATTTTATTCCTCTGCAGTTTGTCCATCAGCCTTCACTCTGACAACATAATCCAGAACTAATCCAGAGCATTCAGTTTTCCTTGTTGGCTCTCAGGCAGCCTGCTTAGACAAATCCTGCTACCTGTCAGCCCTCCTGTGGGTGCCAAACCGGCTGCCAGGTTAACCTCTGGGGAAGCAGCAAGACCTGCTGGTTTAACCCCTGCTTCCCTTCCAGTAATCCACAGTAAATAGGGGGGATGTGAACAGGCTAACTGTTTTAATCAGGCCTGGATCCCTTAAAATCTGTTTCATACACAGCTTTAAGAACTCAGGTCATGAACATCCCTATGTGAAATCACATGGCACTTCCTCCAAAATGTGGGCCCTAAAGAAACAGATGGATCAGATACATTGAAAGGTCTTAATCCTTTAAAGTCGCCTGGTAAAAATTATATACTACTTCCCTGAGTCACATCATTGCTAATGAATACTTCCTAATTGTCAGGGAGAGGTCAAAACTAACGTAGGGACAAAAGATGAAAGGGGAAAATAAAAACCCAATTTGGTTATTATAAAGGCTCGCATTTTGTTAATTCCTAATACGACTGCCATAATTTACCTTCTCTTTATCCCCTACCTCTCCCAATACATGTATATGCACACACGTTAATTCTCGTTGCATGACAGTGAATTTGAATATTGTTTACAGATAGGTCTCCAATGATTCCAATATGAGCAAATAACTAGACAAAGTTTTCAAATGAGTAAATATAAATTAATGTTGCCTGGCATTTAAATGACTCACATCGAATTGATCAAGAATAAAAATGGAACACAGTAAGGTAAAAAGCCTCTCAAAGGTATGCACTCTTTATTCAAAAAGAACAGCAGCACACTACCTTCTCCTTGTTGGAATTCAAGGCACATCAGTCTATCTGCTCCTGCAGCATCAACAATCCACAGCAGAAAAACCTTGCATGAGCACGTCGTTCCAAGGCAAAAACTTTAAAGTTCCCTAAGTTTAGCCTCCTGCAAAATGTAATGAAATGAAATGTCACTCAGCTCTTTAGTGATAGGCAGGTACGATATCCAGGTTAGTACAGGGGGAGCTGAGCTTCCATCAGTCCCTGGGGAGGGAATCTGAGCTCCACCACAAACAAGTGGTGAGAATCACTATGACTTCTAATGAGTATCTTTAGTTTTCGTCCATTTAATCACAGGCTTTTCTCTAAGAGCAAGAAGGACAAGTTTACCCCCTCCCTACGAATTCCCTCCCACAGAGCAGAAGATGAAAGATGAGGAATGTTCATTATGCAAAGCAAACACCCTATGTGGGCTCAGTGCAGCCAGCAGACTTATACATACATAAACACCCTCACCTACACCCACTTGATGGCTTCTGACCTAACCAGTTTTGAAATGAAAAATTTTACTCAAATTTAATTATTGTGGTGGTGGATATATTTTTGTGTCAAAAAGTTGTATCTTAAATTTTTTATTCAATAAAAATGAAAACAAGAACTTGGCTTCTTAAGTAAATAGATCTTTAAATAAATGTTCGACTCTTTTTTTTTCCCCTATTAAGTAAGTAATAAATATTTATAGTTACTTGAAGAGAGATTTTTTTTTCCAAACTCTTCTCGTTTAGTTTTTGGTAGCATCCTTTCACCTATTCCTTTTGCTCTTTTTCTGGTTCATGTTCTCTTGTTTACTTCTTTTAATTCGTACAGTATTTGTTTTATTGGTGTTAAAGTTCACTAGCCAGTATTTATCACAGAGTTATCAGACTTGCATGGTTAAGGTGAGAACAGGGATTAATTGTCAAACAACACCATAGAAGATAAAGTTTGTTTTAAAGCAAACCAATTTGTGTATATTCTGTTTGATAATGAAGCGGTTATTAAACTGAACTCTAAAAATAAAATTCAAAATCAGAAAGACAAGATGAATTTTAAAAATTTAACCATTAGAGTAAGAGTCTTTAAAGTCTTCTGTAAGATCATTTTTATTCATTATTTGTAATGATTCCCTGTGATTATATTGCTCATTATTTGAAAAACAACTTTATTACAGCAATGACTGTAAATTCATTCCTGGTAAGATGCTCTGCGGCTAATATGTTAGAATGGCCGTGGATGATAACTGAGGCCTGGAAATGAGGTGGTCAAAGGGAGGTGGACAGGGTGTAGAGGTCAGAGGAACCCAGCGGCTCCAGAGAGAAGACAGAGCGAAACTTTTGGGAGAAAAGCAACTTCAGGAATCAGTGTAAATAAGTTGAGAGGTGAAGGAAAATGGATAACAAAGGGAGATAAAGAAAGAAAGAAAAAAGTGTGTGGCAATAGGTTTAAATACGAATATGCCACATGAGTGAAAATAATCACAAAGCTTTTCAAAAAGTTTGGCGAGTTAATGCAACTTTTGTGTTGCATTTAAAACTTGTGGCTTGGTGGTAGAGCGCTTGTGTGAGGCACTGGGTTTGATTCTCAGCACCACATTAAAAATAAATAAATTGTGTTCGTTTACAGCACATCTATATGTGAAGAATTTTAAAGATACATAACTTAATGCCTACAAACAAAATATAAGAAAAAACTTCTCAATTCTATGATAGCACAGAGTTAGGAGCATGAACTGCAGAGCTGGACTGTCTGTCTAGGTCTGAAACTCAGCTCTACCTTTCACTAAGTGGATAACTAAGGCAGATTCAGTTTCTTTATGCTTTGATGCCCCTCCCCTTTAAGATGCAGAGTACGGACCAGATGGTGGTGGGGTGGGTATTACATGGAATAGTGTCTGTGTGATGCTTAGGGTGGAGCCTGATGTGTAGAAGGAGTACAAATGCACTTAAACCTCATTTAAATTTCACTGTTAGAACTCTTTAGTCAGGAATCATAGGTTAGTGTTTGTTAAAGGAATGTATCAAGTTGTTTAAGGTTTATATTAGAAAGAATATTTAGAATCTCCGTATCAGAATTATATCCAGGGCTTTAGAGCTTTAAAACAGAGCTTTGATCCTTTGGGATATTGAGTAAATTGATTTAAAAATACTCATACTCTCCTTTGCTCTGAGATATTTCAAGGCTTAAGCTGACCTACTTTTTGTTTGTATTTGACATATTTACTTAGTGAAGAACACATTATTTACAGGGTGGTTGCAAGAAAAGTGGCAACCCGCATCAACAAGGTTATCTATTAAAGAGAAATACAAAATATCTGTAGTCACACTTGGGTTGCATTTTGGTAATGATATAAGGGAACTTTGGTGCGAGCAGTCATGCTGTTTAGAATACACTGACTGTTGTACAATTGATCAATATGGTATAAACACACGCTGAAAATGTTGGGTTGGTTTTGATCATCTTCTCTTTCTAAAGCACCGGCTGTGAGGTGCTATCTGGTTATTGATCATGTTTCTTATCTGCTCTGCACAGTATGGTATGTTTGCGGTTGGTGCATAATCTAAACAACACTGCCCTAATTCATCGACCTTTGAAATCTGGGTTCAAATGGCAGTAAAACAAGAAGACTGATCACACTCAAAGAAGTATTTAACTGTGTCTCACTGTCCAGTGAAATTTGAAATGTTCACAGTCCAGAAAGTAAGCTGGAGAATATAATTTATCCCAGGAATAAAGAATGTTCAAATCAACAGATGAAAATTGAATTTGAACTTTAAATTTTAAGTCATTGTTGTTCTTTTTTTTTTTTTTTTTTTTTTTGAGAAGGGGAAACTATGCTCATTTATTTATTTGTTAAAACATAACTAACCCGATCTCTATTAGAATTTTGCCTCCTCTTTCTGCCAAGGGATAATAGGACGACCCTTGAATAGGTCTCAATAAAACATAGATGGTTCTAATTTGAAATGAAATATTACTAATGAAGTTTTGTGGTCTAGAGCTTTTTAGACACAATTTGCCTACCACTTAGGGCACATATTATTCAGTGAGCGAAAACATAAATCTCTTTACTAAATGGATTCTAAGTTCACATTTAAAAATAAAAATGTGGCCATAAATTAAAAACAGAAGAGGGAAAGGTTTAAATTAAATAGAGTTAGTAGATAAATGGGAAACTTTAATTAATAGGTTCCCTCATCCTTGACCAAATCCCACTAGTTTGATACATATGTACTCTGACTTTTTAAATGGGATCATTCAGGACTTATGAATGCTCCTCAAAACTTCTTCTGAATGTCATTACTTACCTGAATATTATTACTCTTTGATTATGAAAATAATGATACCCAGGATAACTTTTAATTGTCTTTGTTTATTTATTTGGGTACTGGGAACTGAGTACGGGGTGCTTAACCACTAAGCAACATCCCCAGTTTTTTCATTTGTACACAGGATCTTGCTAAGTTGCTGAGGCTGGCATTGAACTTGCAATTCCCCTGCCTCATTCTTCTGAGCTGCTGGGATTACAGGTGTGCACCACCATGCCAAACAATACTCCCCTTTAATAAGTTTGTTTTTAAGTTTTCACTATTTTGATCATTATGGAATACAACATATTTGTCTGCTCTCACACTGTTTTTTTTCCCTTGGGATAAATTTTTAAAGATGAAATGAATGGGTTAGATAGTATCCATGTTGAAAACTTCAAATATATTTCTGTTACCTTTTAGAAAGAGTGCTTCAATTTATACTTTCACTTTCTTTCCCATCATTAGTGCCTTCCACATTCCATTAACACTCTTTTGGATTCATTTTGTTGCTTTCTGAACTGACCAATAAAAATATCTTATTTGAAGTTTGCATTTTCATTTGTTTGGTTATGATAGTGAACAACTTTTCAGGTTGTTGGCCTTTTATTACTTTTTTTTCCGACTTCTCTATTTGCTGTTGTACACTTTTCCATTGAGTTGTAAAACTTTTTCTTATTTATTTATGAAATATAGTTCCTTTATAAATTTATAAATATAGTTCCTTTGCATAGGAACTATATTCTTTTTTATTATACATAAGAATATATTTATGTGATAGATGTATTTCTTCTAGGTATTACAAATATTCCTCTTGTATTTTAATCATTAATGTTTCTTATCTCTAAGTTTGTTACATTGTGGCAGAAGAAAAATGGTGTATGGAATATACTTTTGGGATTTTCTTCCTTCTTTGTGATTTCACATGCAATCATTGGTTAATAAATATTTCATGAATACTTACAGGAATACTGCAAAGAAGATATGTTCTCTGCTATGTATTAGACTTAATCTGATTAATACATAGAATGAGGAGTAGCTTAGTTTGCTCAAACCTTAAATAATAATGTTGAGAAAATGAAGTTGAACATGAATGGTCAAAAGAACCTAATATGCTCCTAAATGTTATATTACTTACAAATAAACAGTAGTTTGTATGCTCCTTGGCAAATTAATTGCTTTGTTAAAGATAATTCTCATAAAATCCTAAGATCTGTTTAATATACAAAATGGTTCTAAAATTTAACTAGAATAAAAAAAATTATTAATAAAAATTTGGAAAAAAATGAAACTGAACACAGATTCAATAATTTAAACTTTCAATAAAGATGTTAAGAATAGGCAGATAGATAGATTTATAAGGGTCCTGACATAGACTTGTTGAGCTGCAGGAGACACTAAAGGTGCCTTATGAAGGGAAGGATTGGTCTTGGTATTAGTTGACCATTTGAAGCTAGCATTTCATATCTTGTATTTAAAAAAAACATCAAATCACATAATTTTAAAATATAAAAACATGTAAAATTAAGTAGAATAGAATACTTCCTAAACTTTTATTATGGAGAGAAAGAGAAAGCACAAGACTGACAAATTTTAGAAACAATTGAATCCAACTTGGAGTTGAATGTCTATGGTTGATACAAATATAATTAATATGAATAAATAGGGTGTGAATAGATGTAAAGAAGTGGGAATCTGAAGGAAGGAGAGTTCATGTTGGATTGCAGCAGTTGCTGGGAACATATTAGCAGTAAAATGAGGCTTTATGAGAAGGATTGGATTGTTCAGAGTAGGACAAGCAGACAGGAGTGTGAGTGTAAGGAGACCTGGAGCTGGGAACTCCAGCTGGGAAGACATGTGTAGGGCACAATTATCAGACTGTCTTATTTCTGGAGCAGAATGTGCTTCTGGGAAGAGCTGAGAGGTCGTATTAAGAAAGGCCTTAAGAATCAGTGTCAGCAGCCCCATGGATATTCATAGCAGCTCAATTCACAACAGCTAAACTGTGGAACCAACCTAGATGCCCTTCAATAGATGAATGGATAAAGAAACCGTGGGTCATATACACAATAGAATATTCCTCAGTATTAAATGAAAATAAAATCATGGCATTTGCAGGTAAACAGATGGAGTTGGAGAATATCATGCTAAGTAAGCCAATCCCCCAAAACTGAAGGACAAATATTCTTTCTGATAAGTGGATGCTGATCCATAATGGGGTGTGTGTGTGTGTGTGTGTGTGTGTGTGTGTGGGAAGAATGGAGGAACTTTGATTGGGCCAAGAGGAGGGAGGGAAGGGGAGAGGATGTGGTGGCAGGAAAGATGGTGGAATGAGATGAACGTCATTATCCTAGGTACATGTATGATTGATTGCACATATGATGCGACACTACATTGTGTACAACAAGAGAAATGTAAAACTGTGCTCCATGTGTGTACAAAAAAAAAGAATCAGTGTCAGGAGCATGGATACATGGCACAAAATGATTTATTTGTGGGAAGTATGAAATAAAGAAACTTGCTTTATTTTTATTTTCAATTATTTTCTTTCTATTTGCTTATTTAATGTTTTGCCTTTTCAACATAAATCTCCAGAGAGGGAAGAAATCCAAAACTTTGTTCCCATTAAGATCTCTTTGTCACCTCTTGTTCTAAGTGGGGAAGATGGAATATATTCATAGTATTGAAGTCACCTTTAGAGCCAAATGGCACATGAGGAAGCAAATGGTATACAATTTTTGTGTCATCAGAAGCTTCTATTTCTAACTAATGCATTTTCAAAGAATGATTTCATCATTGTACAAGATTATTTTGCCACATCTTGTAATTTCTAAAATAGCAAGATATTCTGAAGTGTTAACAAGCCATGGCGTATCACTTAGCATTTACTTTGGTTGATAACAATGTTCATCTCCTTTGCTCTTTCGTTGGTGACTCTGGATGAAGGTCTGATAACTTACTCTTGGCAGTTGCCCTACAACACAATAGTGAGGAATGGTGAAACCTGGGGTGGAATTTCATAGGATGATTTGCTAAGTTCTAGAAAGAATCAATAAAAATAGTTGACATGGATAGCTCTGCATATAAGTAGAAAAGTTTAACGAGTAATGTACAAGCATTGTGTCATTGAGTCTTTTGAACAACTCAATCGAGTAAGTACCCATCTTACATATGAGGAAACTAAGGCTTATAGAAGTTAAGTGACTTGCTGGAATCATAGAACTGGTGAACACCACAGCCAGCATTTGGATCCAGGCATCTTCTTCTAAATCCCAGGGTCTTAGCAACTATATCCTATTGCCTCCAACATTCCCTGTGTGTGGAGTTCTGTTCGTTTGTCAAGGTTCGATGAAACCTTACTTTCCCTCTGAATACTTCTCCAATCCCTCACCTGGATTTGCTCACTAGGTTTTTTAGGTGCTCAGTAAATTTTGCTTGTGCCCTTAGAAAGTTATCATGCAAAAATTTGTCTTATATATTTTTAAAAACAAGGATTGCAAATTGCAGACTAAATTGGGCCATTTTGATTTATTGGTGCAATGATTTTTTCTTTTTTTGATGCCTGTTGGGGAATGGGGCATGAGCTCCACAGTCAGAGATTCTACCATTTCCTAATGTCTTAACACTTAACTAGTTCACGAGTTACCACTTCCTGCCTGTCCTCTTAAAAGGTTTTGCTTCTGAGCTCTGCATCATGGGTTCAGTTTACCCTCAGAATTGTGTTCAGTTCTCCTCTGTATTTGTCCTCCTTCACCCGTTTCCCTCACACACCACTAGCATAAAAGCTCTTGGAAGACAGTTTTGTTTTGTTTTGTTTTGTTTTACTTCCATCACTGTATGCCCCAGTGCCTGGCATATAGTTAGTATTACATAAAAGGTGACTTTTTAAACATCTTCACTTGCTCTTCTTGATGCTTAGGATTATATTAAACTTCCATAAAAATAGAAGTGCTCTAATTAAATATTCCCAAGAAAATTTTGAAAGGGCGTTATTACCATTAACCTTGACATAAACCATTTTTAGATGTCTTAAATAATGCTTATAAATCATTCCCTTTGAACTAGTACTATTGCTTTTGTTTAAAAACACATAAACAAACCCTTTTCCCTCAACAAAAATGTTTAAATTTAGTCAAATGTCTGATAATAATCTCACCAAATAGCTCTTTGAGGAGCAATCTTTTTTTTTTTTTTTTAACAGCACTTCATGAGTCTAGATATAGTCATAATGGCTAGGAGTCATTATTTCCTATCTGACAACATGTTATTTTCCTAATCTATAGCAACACTAACACTCCACTTGGAAGGGAATCTGCACTAATGCCACTTGTTATCTGTGAATTACAAATCAAGTTCAATCTTTTAAAAGATTATGCAATAACTGTCACTTTTTTTTCGTTTTTTGGAGACAAAGCCTATGTTTTTAATTTGAAAGTTTAATATCACCCCAGGTCCCTTGCATCTATGTGAAGGGCAGAATTAGAAAAGATTATACAGTTAAATTGTTTATAATAATTTGTTTGAAAAAAATTACTAACCGAAGCATCAATATTTACAATATTCTAATGATAATTGTTCTCTGAAGTGGGTTTACCAAATAAAGTATGGTTATAATACAGCTATACTAGAATATAAAACTACTTCAGTTAAATTTAATATATTTTGAATGTGTTAATTCTAATGATCATTATTGGGTTCAAATTATTTTTAAATTATTAGACTGAACTTGTCAAGACATAATGAGGACAATATACTGACATAGAAGAAACAGAGAATATTATAAGGAATATGGTAGATGGGTTTAAACAAATTTTATGTATAATTTAGAATCAAGATTTGTTTTAAATTGCTCTGTGACATCTGTTCTTAGTGTCTGGTACTACCAGCTTCATGTACTGTAAACATTTCATAAGTTGTTCCTTGAAAGATAACCTGTCCTCTGTAGGAATGTTGCAAAATTTTTAATTCTAAAGGGGGAAAACGTAAAATCGCAAGGCCAGTACCTTGGACATAACTTTTAACAGTTTAAGTTTAAATGAGACCTATTTTGCTGTACTTATGGATAGAAATGCATCAGAATTTTTCTTTAAATCTTGGGGCAAACCATTTAAAAAATATGAAATTAAAGCTGCACAGTAATTGTCATGCATGGCTGGAAGCGGTAACCACTTCAGGCTTCGGAATACACTGCGATTGGTGTTCATGTGGATTACATTTTAATATTATACGGGAAGCTTAATTATAAAGGATTATTAGCAGATCATAAGAGGACTACAATGAAATGGGGTCGTGCAGAGTGGAATATTATTAGCTGTCTAATCCTCAAGTCACATCTTCCTTACAGGTTGCCATCTTTCTTCTCTGTGAACTGTGGACCAGTTTAAAAGGGCTGATAGCTTTACCCACCCCAGACATATTAGCAAAATGCCTGTTTCTGCATTGTTATTGGTGGGAATTTTTAGTTGGTTGGTTTGATTCCTGCTCATAGTTGATGACCTTGGAAACCGAACTTCATCCTTTGGTCCCCCAAAAGCTACTTGACTGCATTGGCTAATGAATGTCAGTTGAGAAAAGAGGAACAGGATATAGGAAAAGCAGCTCTTCACTTTATTTCTTTGTCAAAGTTAACACATGAAATAAATGAATGCATTAAAGTACATAGTTGAGCTCCACATTTAAAATCTTGCTAATCTCCCAGCAAAACTGCAATTAGGTAAAGATTCGGTGCTGCCTGTTAAACTTTTCAACAGATGGCAGGGGTGGTCAGGCATAAGGAACTCTGTCTTTCATAATGTGGGTGCAGCATTGTCTTAAAATAGCACTTATGTTGACTTTGTCATGTTAACTGTGGGAACTTTGGAGGAAATACATTTAGGCACTTGAAGACTATAAGTTAAAAGATAAGGCCAACTGATATGGTGAACAGTGTGCCTGAGAGGTAAATTGCATGGAGAAACTAAACATGACAGGCTTAGATAAAACACTTATTATGATTAATACCAGAAGTAGTAACAAGCTCATTTCTTTCTGCAGCCCCAGGAAACCTCACTTTTACCTGATAATGTTTATGGCTCCAGCTCACTGACCTGATGCCCCACACTTTCTTAATGGCAGGCTACTAATCTGTGAAACATCAGGACTTTAGGAATTCTTGCTTCTCTGATTTTCACCTTTCTTTAGAAGATTTACAAATCGTTACTCCAATTCCCACATCAAAAGCTTAAAGAAGGTAGGCCAGAAGCCCAATATTTATTGAGATGAACGAATTGACTATCATGTATTTTCCTTTATATAGTTAGCTATCAACTGCTGTTGATTCTTGGAGCATGTGGAGGAACACAGTAGATTTCACCTGACTTGTTGCAGAGGGGAACAATGAGTGGATGAACTAGACCAATACTTGGAAAGTTACTTTGGGCAAATATGAGAGGAAGCAAGAGATGCAAACACATGGCACTTTAATATCGACAGAAGGCAAACTTATCTGCTTTTATTTTTAACATTCATAAAGTCATCTACATCTTAGAACTGTAAAATTTTGATATTTGTAGAAAATGCACAGATCTTTCTATCTGACCCATTACTAATCTATTATATCCCTGACATTTTTTACCCAGCACATTATTATTCTCAGAAGCACTTTGGTTTTCTGAATAGCTCTATTTCTGTCCCATTCTAACTAACATTGATCAGAGCTATTTCTATTACTTTGGCTTGCTTCTTCAAGTTTAGCATCTTGGCATTGTGCATAAAAGATGGAATTCTTCTTTAACAAGGTGATTTTTCAAAACATAGCATAATTTCTCTAAGATCCATGTTCTACTCGCAGAAAGTTTATACATCCTTCAACCATTCCTCAAATGAAATATTTTTTGGACAACTCAATTATTATTATTATTATTTTCATGCTAACGATTGAACTCAGGGACACTTAACCCCTGAGTCACATCCTCAGCCATTTTTTTTTGTATTTTTTTTTTGACAGGGCTTCACTGAGTTGCTTAGGGCCTCACTAAGTTGCTGTGGCTGGCTTTGAACTTGCAATCCCCCTGCCTCAGCCTCCCGAGCCACTGGGATTACAGGGATGCAGCACAGTGCCCTGCTGGACAACTCAATTCTTTATGACCATGAACCATAAAGAATTGAGTTGTCCAGCAGTATTCAAAGTTGAATATTTTGCTTTTGATGTGTGATCAGCTCATAATGAAGTTGATTACTTATACTGTAGAACACTCCTTAAACTAATGAACTTTAAATTGTACATTACATTTTTGGGAAGTCATTTCTTGGTAGACTCATACAATCAAGTAGAGAGATATCAAATAAGCCCTAAGTCTTGTTTTTTTCCCTCTCTCTTTCTCTCTTTCTTTTTCTGTTTGTTGTAACATGTATTGACATATACTGCTGTTAAACAGGCCTCCAATTGAGTTGCTGATTTTTAAAAAATCTATATGTAAGACTTTAAAACTCCCCTCATTAGTATAATCCAAATGTCCCAATAGCTAGAATCTTATTTAAAGTCTTCCCCTAAATTCACATTAATCCATAAGTCAGTAGTCTTTGGCTTTAATTGCACATCTATATAATCTTATTGAGTATATAAACTTCACATAACGTTGGTGAATATTGTATGCAAGCTTCATGAGACTAAAGGAACCTTATTGGTCTTTTTATAAAAGGCTATATTTTTAGTTCTTAGAAAAACACAGATGTACTGGCACATAGTAAGCATCAAATAAATGAATAAATGAAGAAATCCATGAAAACTAATGTCATTACTACGTAATGTGGGGATATAAACTTTAAAATAGTGTTATAGGTAGAAGGTGCTAAGACCTAGAAAGTTGATGTGCACTTGGGTGTTGGTATAAATTCTTCCATTTCTAATGACATCAATTGACTTGAAAGATGGCAGCTCACAGACATGGTTTACATCAGAAAAGTCAAGGGGGAGATTGTAGGAATTTTCTTCCTGTCCACTCTCTTTCAACCAATCATGGCATGGAAGGGCCATTAGTCTAACCTCTCTTCATAATTTCCCCTGGCTCAGGCATAGTAGGAAAATTCTATATGGACAACAGGGACTAGAGGCCTTAGAGGGGATCTTGAGGACGGAAATGATGACAGAGTTGACAGCAACCAGTTTGGACCTGTTTCCCAGGACCAGGAGTGGTCACACATACAAATTCTTTCAAGTTCATGAAAAAGTAAGGTTATATTTTTTGCACACTGAGCTCATGGATGAAACTTGATGTCTGTGAAACAATTCCAGGGAAGCAGTTTTAAATATGCATGATATCACGGTGAGCCAACCCTGGAAACTGGGTTATAACAGTGAAGAAACTGGAGTCTTAAACCAGGACTCAAGCTTTATGAAGTGTTAGTGATTATCAACAATATTTATTGTGTGGCAAATTTATTTCAGAATCATCTTTCACTGATATAGAAATATCAAGGGTTCTTGGGCTTTATCAAGGGTTCTTGGTTTCAAACAATGAAACATATTCTAGACAGTTTAAACAGAAAAGGAATATATTATAAGGATCATGGCCATTTCACAGAATTATTAGTGAGGTTTAAGGGTGAATTCACATTCTACCTCATGTTCAGAATTATGTCTACTGCCATTGATGCCAGAAAGAATTGGGTGGCATGACCACAAGCTTACTGCAGGGGGCACAATTGCAAGCACTGATGTCCATTTTCCATTATGCACATGAGCATTCTCCCTTAAGGCAGGGAAGCCTTCACTGCCATCTGTGCCTTCAAGTTGAAGCCTCCCACAGAGCCTCTATGCTCAAGGTGCTCATTCCTAAATCAGTTTTAAGAAGTTGAGAGATGGGCAGAGAGAGGCAAGATGGCATGTCTATATCTCAGCCATAGGAAAGGCTGAGATTCTCCATTTTGACTTCTACCCTAGAAAAAGAGATGCAAGATCTAGAAATTTTCTCTAATCCAGAAACTATATTTAACATCTGATGAACAGACATGAACTCATGCATTCAATGCATACTTATTAAGTGACAAAATTGAACAAAAGTCAAATGAAACCAAATGTCAGGTATTGTGCAGTTTATATTCTGGGAAGCTAGATGAGTTCTAAGATGAGAATCCCTTTGCCTACATTTCTGCCAATTCCATTTTATTTTCCTGTTCCTTATAATGCTCATTTCTTCACTCACCTAACACCTATTGGGTAGTAGTTTTGTGTATATGCTAGAAGCTACCAGGACACACACACAAAATTGAATCAAATATAGATCTTACCCATGTATAAATAAACACTGTAAATTGCACAACATTATAGTTTAATTATCTGTGAAAATAAAGCATTGTAAAAGTTGCAGTGGGGCTGGGCGTGGTGGCACATGCCTGTAATCCCAGCAGCTTCAGAGGCTGAGACAGGAGGATCCCTTGTTTGAAGCCAGCCTCAGCAATGGTGAGGCACTAAGAAACTCAGTGAGAATCTGTCTCTAAGTAAAGTATAAAAATGGAGTGGGGATGTGGCTCAGTGGTCAAAATGCCCCTGAGTTCAATCCCAGGTACTCCCCTCAACAACAATAACAAAAAGTTGCAGTGGGTACAGAACTATTGAAGCCCATGAAGAAGATTGTGTTTGAAGTGGCTGGTGAAATGTTTGGACAGAGAAGGAGTTGCATTCCATCTCTAACCAACAGCAGGAGGGGAAAACAGGAGTGTGAAAATGTGTCCAGTATTCAGAGGACAACAAATTGTTCATTTTGGCTGGATTAGAGAGTGAATAAAAAGAAGTTGCAAGAAAACAATTTGCAAAAAAAATCAGTTGGAATCAAGGAAAATCGTGTCCTAGTGTTTGGGCTAAGGATGTTGAGTTTTATATTGATGACAATAGAGAAATATTGAAGATTTTAACTATGGGAGTGTTAAAGTCGAATTCTTTAATTTGAAGAAGATAATGGATTAGAAAAAGGATATTAGAGACTAGAAAAGAGTTGAAATGCTTCATGGGAAGAAAGTGTTAAGACTCATGGTTTAGATAAGGTTGTTTAGGCTATTTAACATTTAGGCTCAGAAATAAAGAAATAGTAATGGAGTATAGAAGGGAACAAATCCAAGAGATTAAATTGATATCAGGAAGAATTACAAACAAAGCTGATATACAGCAGATTTACAAAATTACTGATACACTATTGCTACAGTATTGGATTACTAGTTGATAGGCCCCATTTTCTTGAGACACCCGCGTACCCCCCACCTCAACTCACTGAATGCTTAGGCTTCTCTCCAGTTCTGGGACCCCTTCAATGTACTAGCAGAAGGACTAACTGGTAGAGCACTGAGAACTGACTGGTTGGTGCCTGCTCAGAACTGCTTATTAAATAGCTTGAATATTACCCTTAACACACGGATTTAGGAACATCAGGTTCAAAATACCATTTCTCCTCTCTTGCCTCCTTTGCCTCTAGGAAATGAAATTATCAGCAAGTCAAAGCAAGGCAAGGCAGGATTTATCAGGTGCTCTGCTTTTAGAGAATGAGGCTTCTGAGTCATGTCCAGGAGGCTGAGTTTTTCAAACATACATATACTTACTGCCTGTGTCAGCTTTGTAATTAAGATTAGGAAAATATCAATTATATTTTCTGTGCAGTCAGCTCTGCTGATAATTGTAGCAGTTCAGTCATTATAATATTAAGTAAATCTTTGTATTCCCTATAATGTACTCTTGCCTTTGAGAAGAAAACTCTAGAAGAAGAAAACAGTCATACATCTAAATTATTATAATGACCCCATCAATTAAAATCCAATTATTTATATTATTTGTTGCTAATTTAGTTACAATAATTATCAGAAGATACTTAAGGCTCAGTGGACTCAAAACTAAACATTAGAAGTTGTTTTCTAATTTCAGAATATCTTCAAATTCTTTATTTCATTTTATTTTTTATTCTCTTTGGGTCCTAATGGAAATATAAGTGCCAAATAATTGTGTATATTGATAGAGAAAAGTATGATGTTTAATCTATGTATAGATTATTGAGAGATTAAATTGAACTAATTAATACACTCATTACATCATCAGCTTATTTGTGTGTGTGTGTGTGTGTGTGTGTGTGTGTGTGTGTGTGTGTTGAGAGTTTTAAAAATCTATTTGTAATTTTGAGAGCAGGGAGCTGCCACTGACTGACTGGATGACGTCATCGGCTATCTCAGGAGCACCAAGCCCTTGAAGGTGGTCAAGAGGTGGGCACGCAGCATGGCCAAGATCCACATCAAAGGTGAAGGGAGTTACTGCCCAGTTGATCCAAATAGCATGGCACAACCCAGAAGCCGGCAAACGCCAAGGTCTCACTGTACGACTGCCCAGTCGTTGTGGGTGTCAGTGGGTATCAGCTCAGCAGAGACCATCAGAGCCATCGGGAGCTGCGGAGGGTTCTAGAGACCAAGAAGACAGCGGCACCACACCCCATCCCAGCAGCAGCAGCAGCAGGTTGTCCCTTCTGTCTCACCTCGATCCAGAGCATCACTTGTTACAAGGTTTCCACTGAATCCTACAGACACCTCCAGGAAATTAAATTTATTCTTTAAAAAGACAGGGGTGCACTTTTGTCCTCTTGCCTTCTCAAGGAAGGAACTTCAGCCTCCTTGAGAGCCAGTGACAGCTGGTGCTGTGATTCTGAGAACCCATGGACTCCGGGGTGGCCTTGCAGGTTCTGGCTTTCACCCACCCAGGCTGGATCTATTAGGCTGAGAGGACCCAAGGCAGCTTCATCCTCCCCTAACTCAGCTCAGCTGAGTCAGCAGGTGATGGGCAAGGACTCCTTTAGCCAGCAGCAGCACCTGGCCCTAACAAGGTAGACAGCGCCACTGTGATGCCCTCCAGACCTACTTCTCCAGCCAGTAGCACCAGGGGCAGAATGTGGATTGCAGCCTCACTAGAGCAGAATTCCTCAAGTTGCTGGAAGAGGAGGGCATCTTGCTTTCAGAGCTGATGCCTGCCTCTCTGCACCACCTGGCATGCAGCACATCTGTGGGATTCCACCAGCCACAGAGGCATGGGCTTGGGGCTGCCTCGGGCATGTGTTCCAGCTTGCAGCCAGAAAGCTCTTCAGAGTTCACATGGATGAGGTCATGAACAGGCTGAGGAACAGTGTTTCCAGTAGGTGTCATGAGGTAAGGTCAGGTGCTTTTGTACTTTTCTGGGGCTTACAGCTTCTACGACATCCAGGACCTGGGGCAGAAACTCAAAGGGGATTCTGGCCCTACCATGGCCTGCCTCTCAGGATGCTTGAATAGCAGAGCCCAGCTCAAGGCCCTGGGCATGCCCACCAGGGACTTTTCTCCAGCAGGTGGACAGATGGTACAGCATAGTCAGGGTAGAGATACCCCAGGATGCACCAGGAGTCCAGGAGCTGTACCAGTGCTGGCTGCAGAGTGAGTGCCTGCCACCTGCAGCACATACCACTGGGTAGAGAAGGCCAGCTTGGGCCTTGGGGTCAGGAGTGGCAGGAGGCCTTGGGGTCAGCCAGGGCCGGCACCAGGACTCCCAGCAAGGACCAGATGGTGCCCATCAGCAAAGCTACACACCTCAGACCTCAGGGCTCTGCCCCATAATTCAGGATGAATTGCAGTGACATGTTAGAACCTGTGTCAGATGGATTCAGTCACATTGGGATACACACAGGGCTTTACTGGTCAGGTAGTGTGACCTGTGCCAGCAAGCCATGGGACTAAGCACTGGCTTTGCTGTAGGGTAGGGGATGGTGAAGAAGATGGAAGTTTTTCTCAGGTTCTAGAACCTCTTCCACTGTCCCTTCCTGACCATACTGGCCCTGTGTGTGGGCCTCCATAGCTTCTGGAGATACTGTCCTTGGAGTCTGGAGTCACCAGAAGCTGCAGGGTGACAGGGCTGGTCCTGCTGAGTGTGGGGACTGCCTTCAGGACAGGGCATCTGGATCCCTGGAAACCAGGGTGACCAAGATGTGAGCTTAAGATCACCCCTGGGTCTTGGATTGTGTCTCTGCACAAAGCCTCTCTGGCCATTGTCTCCTCAGGGCTAGGTTCCTACCAGGTCTGTCTCTGGCGTAGTATCCCCTTTAATAAAGGGATGTGCCTAGAAACCTCAGAAAAAAAAAATACAAGTAATTTGGAAATATACAAAGTATTATTATTAACTGTGTTAACCACACTGCTGAGAGCCACAGCTGAGTCGGAATGGCCCCTGACATTTTGCCAATAGTATTGATCGACAGGCGAGGCATTACTATCCACCTCGGCCCTACTTTGCAGTTCTCGTGGAGATTCCCGGGGAATTCCCAGAGAGTTCCCATTGGTTGGGGAAGTGCAGAAGGAGGGATTTCCGGAGGATTTTTCTGGCTGCTGGTTCCTGGAGGAGCCCTGTGGTGTTCGTTCGGGAGGAGTTCCTGGGAAGCGTGTGTGGAGCGTGCTGGTGGAGTTCAGAAATAAAGTTTGTTCCTACTTCAGTGGCTTGTGATTCGTGCTTGCCAGACTGCGGCACCACATAGTGCAATAGATCACTAAGAATCAATTCCTCCCCATCATCCCCAATTTTGGTAACCACCTTTCTATTCTCTGTTTCTTAGATCAATGTTTTTAGATTTCATATAGTTGTCATATCTTACAGTATTTGTCTTTGTGTGTCTGGCTTATTTTACTTATCTTAATGTCCTCTAGTTTCATCCATGTTGTGTGAATAGCAATTTCCTTTTTAAAGGCTGTTTACTATTCCACATTTTCTTTATCCATTCATCCATCCATAGGCACTCAGGCTGTTTCCATACCTTGGAAGCACTGTTGTGCACAGTGTTGCAGTAAATATAGGAGTGCAAGTACTTCTTTAATACATGGATTACATTTCCTTTGAAGATATATCCAAAAGTGGGATTATTGGTAATACTATTATTAGTTGCTTTTTTTTAAAAAAAGAAACCTCCATGTTATTTTCCAAAATGGTGTATTAATTTATAGTTTCACCAGCAATGTTCCTTTTTCTCTACATCCTCTGCTGTGATTATTTTCATTCAGTCTTTGACAGACATTATTGCTTGGGACTAAGTGATATCTGAAGTCATTTGTACTTTTAATTTGCATTTCCCTGATGATTCAACATTTAGCTTTTTACATAAGTCTTTTGACCATTTCTCTCTCTTCTCTTGAAAAACCTCTGTTCAGATCATTTGCTCATCTTCTAATTGGATTATTTGTTTTCATGCTATTGAGTTGTTTGAGTTCCTTACATATTTTAAATATTAGTTTCTTACCAGATGGATGTTGTACAAATGTATTTTTCCCAGTCTGTGGATTATCTCTTTATTATTGTTTTCTTTCTGTGCAGAATTTTTGCTTGTTTTGGCCATGCTTTTGGAGCCTTATCCAAGTTATAACTGCCCAGTTCAATATCATGGAGATTTTCTTTCGTGCTTTCTTTTAGTAGTTTAACAGTTTGGGGTCTTATGTTTAAATTTTTTATTCATATTGAGCTAATTTTTGTGTATGGTATGAGAAAAGGATACAATCCACATTTCTGCAGGTGGACGTTAACTTTTTACAACACCATTTACTAAAGGGACTGTCTTGTCCTTATTATGTATTCTTGGCATCTTTGCCAAAACCCAATAGACTAAAAACACCTGGGTTTTTCTGTCCTATACACTTGCTCAAAGTGCCTGATTTATGCCACCACCATGCTATTTTATAATAGTTTTATTATAATACATTATAATGGTTTTGCCTATTAAACTATTATATAAGATTATAATAGTTTTATCACATATAATTTGAAATTAGGAGATGTGAAGCCCCCAGTTTTATTCTTTTTGCTCAAGATTTCTTTGATAGCTCAAAGTCCATTTCCATTCCATATTATGTTATTGACCTTTTATAACATTTTCATGAGGTATGTACAGCCATATCACTATTTATAAGTGAAATAACTAAATCTTGGAGAAATAAGCTTACTTACCTAAAGTTGCCTCTGTAGTATTCAGAAGAATCAAGATTCAAACCTAGGTAATATGTCTAGGCCCAAGCTATTTTTCAATGTATTCTCTTACCTACAGTCAAGTATCAGAAGGTACATCTGGAATAAGTCATGTTCATTATCCCATATATATAATACAAATTTTCAAGCACCATGCCTGTCACTTTGTTAAACTATCTCACTAAGATGAAGCATATTAGAAAAATGAGATTGTTGTTTTTTTATTTGATTCCATATTCAATTATTTTTGTATCTGAAATAAAGTTTAGAGATATTGAAAACTTACAGGTCAACTAGAATAAAAACTAAGATTTCCTAGCACTTATCTTTATTAAGCTGAGTTGCCAGAAGTAAGAAAGAGATAAAGAGTCTTAAAATCATTTTCATATCACTGGCCTGGGTAGTAGAGTTCAATTTTTTAATAGGACCCAATTGATAAAGACTACATGAAAACAAAGAACAGGCAGGAAGCTTGAAGAAGTTAAAATTTTAGACTTCTTTCTAAAATAATTATTAAGTACAGCATAGTTAAAACAATGCAGAACCAACTTGTATGAAAGAAGAAAAATGGGGCAATTCATCGAATTTTTTTTCATATGAGTTGATTTTCAAGAAAATGGAAAATAATTTCATTAGAAAAAGACATATTGTTAGATGAAAAATAAGAAAATACTCAAAAGCTTCCCTGCACTGTATTAAATGGAGGAAAGCATAGTTTATTTTTCAGTGTTAATCTGTTAATGGATTCAAGCTGTGAATATTAGTTGAGTATTGTTCATGTGCCAAGAACTGTTTTAGTCAACAGAGCTGGAAGAGCAAACAACATAGGCACAATGCTTGGCCTCTTGAAGTTTATATGAATACATATAACTGAACACAGATACATAAATCACCATCATGCCAGATGGTGTGAGTGCTACAGAAAAAAAATTTAAGCTGGGCCAACGGGAATGAAGAATAACTGCTTCAAATATACACGGAGGGGAATGGTGACTAGAGACCTTGAAATTCTAAGCTGACTGGTGATCATGCTATTTTTTGCTTCTCTGTGTCCTCACACATTCCTTGATAAGATATGTGACCAAGAAACCATCAGGATTCGAGGACAGAAGGAGCCATTTGCCTTAGGGGCATGGGATTATGTGATTTCACAGTTATTATGTCACTAACACTGTCAGATTTGGTTGTGTCCAGATCAACTGGGCTACAGGGCATTAAATCCATCCATTTTCTTGTAATGGAGGAATTTATAATTTTTTTTTTTAGTCCATTAGTTCTTAGCTGAAGGACTTAACTGTTACTATCAAGAGAAAACACTTTGTGCTGCATATGGGTAATAAGAATTGTAATGCATTCCGCTGTCATTTATTTTTTAAAAATCAATAAAAAAGATTAATTATTAACTAAAAAAAGAGAAAATACTTTAAATGACAGCAGCACAGAGTGAGATTAATATTTAGTATCATCAACTAGAAAGAAAATTGGGGAAAAAGTAAGCAGAGGCATCAGAAAATTATTAGTAAAAATTATAAATAATTTAGTTAATGTTTTATCTAGTTAAACTAACTTTAAATATCTGGTGGCAACAAATTTTCTATAACCACTGTCAATTTGAAGAGACCAGGTTTTGTTTGGAAGGTATCACTGGAAAAATCCTTAAGATCCTTAGATTTTGGATATAGCATCATCAATGGGCATCAAAAATAAAATAATATATCCAATGGTAATATTGCTGATAAAAACAGCAGCAGAAAAACATCAGACTTTTGTATAGAAATGGGGTTATTTCATAGAGTTGGTCATAGAGTCAATTGATGGAAGGATAGAATAACTGAAAAAATTCTATGACAGAACATTTTTTGAAGTAGATATTTATTTCTAGAATAGAATAAAAAAATTTCTTATTCTTGCTGCTCGTAAGAAAGGAAGCACATTAACTAAAGGAAAAGGATAATTAAAAATATGAAAGAGTAGAGCTTTAGAGCAAGTAGTTGACAGATGCTGGGCATCTAAGTGGGCATGATTAGGGAAAAGAAACCTCACAGAGATCTGAGTTCCTCCTGATGATTTGTCTTGGTCCAAGAGCTCCCAGCTGATTGGTGGCCAATCTTGCATGCATGAGAGCCAGTGCAGGAAAAAGAAGCTATTTCTGGTGGAGCTATTTAAATATATTAATTTTTTCATAAAAATGCACTATCTGCAACTATGCATTACTTTTATTTTTTAATGCCTTAATATCTTTGAATAGAATATCAGAAATCATGAACTATTAAATTATAATCATGTGCTTTTAGGAATAAAATTCAGTAAGATGCTTGGAAACCTGGATTTTTTTTTTAAATTATTATTTAGTTTCAAAAGTGATTTGCCTACCAATAAAAAGATCTTATTTCATGTTACCTCTCATTACTATGCTCTTTAAATAAAGAAATATTTCTATTTCAAAGGAAAGAACAGTTTATTGAACATAAAAACGACTCCTAAAATGACTTAATTGAAATAAAATTCTCATCAACCTTTTATTTTCTGGGTAATAGCTGTAGGGAATACATTTTATTTAGAAAATGAATATGTATCAAAATCAGTTGCTTAGCTAGGCACAGGGGAGCATGCCTGTAATCCCAATGGTTCAGGAGGCTGAGGCAGGAGGATTGCAAGTTCAAAACCAGTCTCAGCAATGGCGAGGTGCTAAGCAACTCAGTGAGACCCTGTCTCTAAATAAAATATAAAATAGGACTGGGGATGTGGCTTAGTGGTTGAGTGCCCTTGAGTTCAATCTCTAGTTTAAAAAAAAAATCAGTTGCTTTGTTGGGACAATTTCTGTAATAGGCAAACCCAAGCTATGTATTCCTCTGAACTTGGGTGGTCCCATGGAACAGTGGTCTCCAAAGCACATGTTTATTCTTGGGGTATTTAATACATGATCCACTTGGGCAGGAGAAAACAAGATTATGATTCTGCTTATGCTGATTTTCACCTACAATGGGAAAGGCTGAAAATTAATAATATTTGGTGTCTGTTCCAACACTTTGGCTCTCCCGGGTCTGGATTTCACACGTGCTACCTGCATGTTCTGAGAAGGGTGTGTGCATGTTGGCAGTAGCCCACTCACATGTTCATTTGCTTGCAGCTTATTGTGGGGTATTGTAGTTTATGTGTTTGAAGGTGTCATTGATGTTGTTATGATCAAACCAAGATTTTAAAATAGTGGAATCTTCAGTATTATGTGGAATGGCCATGAAAAACTCTTGTACCTCACAGAATTCATGGGTTATCTTGTGAATTGTCAAAGATGAGTTACACACATTCTTTTCTAAAGTGAAAATAAAAGTGATCTAATTTTTCCTGACCGCTTCCCTGATATCAGCTGGGTGATGATAAGGTGCTACCTAATGGGTATTATCAAAATATTATACATGATGAAGTTAAAGGTTTAAACAGTGCTTGAGAGATGAAGTGCTGCTCAAAATAAACTTGTGATTCTGGAGAAAGTATCTTGGAAGTTTGATTTAAAAAAATTTAGGCATTGTGTGATTTAATTGTTAAAATATAATCGCAACCTATAAAAATTCCTGTGGTTGCCTACTTTTTAATTTTTCAAGCTTGGAAGTGGGGATTCCAAACAATTTAAAACTACCAGTAAAGAGTTTTAATAGGTTTTGAATATAAGTTTAAAAATATAAAAAGGCAAAATCTTCCATATAGATTGTAAGAACATCTGATTGACTCAAGAGACATTAGAAATTTCCTAGCAAAGTTTAAATAATTATTCTGAAAGTCTATACTATGCAAACTATATAATGATGATAGATTATTGCTATAAATTAATACTATGGAGTAGTCCTTATATATGCTATAGAATATGAGATATATAATAATATATATTTTATTGTTCTATTAAGGGGTTATAGAAATAGGCATCATAATTCAGTAAATGCAGTAAATGTACTTTGGTAAATGCCCATCTGGATTGACTTATCTTTGTGAAGCACCTCTTTTAGCAATGATTGCTATTAAAAGCAAAGATCAATTGATCTTGATTATAAAGAAATATTCAATGATATGTCTGCTTAAAAATATTATCATTAATCAAGATTTTTGTGAGAGTAAATCAGCAGCCTTTAGAATTGTTGATAAATATATAAAAGAATGCTTATTTCACATTGAGATCATTCTAATTTCTATTGTATTTATGTTTAATAATGCATATTAGATGCATATGATTTAAATATGTACACTTAAAGTTTTATAATAATTTATTGATGACATTCATATAGCATAAGCCTTTTTTAAGTGAATGATTCAGTGCCATTTAATAGATCTTTAATGTTGTGCAAACACCACATCTATCTAGTTCAAATCATTTTTGAAACCCATCATTCGTAAAGCAGTTAGTTGTTCCCTATTCTTATCTTTGTACAGTTCCTGACAACCACCAGTCTGCATTCTGTCTGTACTGGTTTATCTGTTTTTGATATTTCAGGTAAATGGAATCCTGCAATATGTAACCTTTGTATCTGACTTCTTTACTTAGCATTCTTTGGAGATTAATTCTTGCTGCAGTGTAGAGTGGTACTTTGTTCCTTTATATGTCTGGATAACATTTTGTTGCGTGATCATACCATAACTTATTTATCCATCAATGGGCATGAGCTGTTTTTTCCTTTTGGCTTTTGGGATAGTGCTGCTGTGAACACTTGTGTGTTCACATTTGGCCACTTATTTTTGGTTCTTTTGTGGATACAATTAGTAGTGAAATTGTGAGACTATCGGTGATAAAAGGTATATTGAGTTTTTGACTGAAAGGCCACGGTACTTTCCTTAACTGCTGTTATGTATGAGGGCTTCAATTTCAACGAATATACGTTTAAAATTAATAAATTATTCATATGCTTGCCCAAATGTTTGCTGAGTAGTGATAAAAATACAAAAAAAGTTCAGATCCTACTTCTGGAGAGCAGTTTGATCCCATGAGAGATGGGTATATGATCAGGGTATTTTGGGGATGTTGGGCTGGAACACTGCAGTAGTAAGGGTCTGGGTCTGACTGTCTTTCTCCTTGACTTCTCCATCTGTCAGTGGAAAGTTTCTGTAATGGGGCTGGAGAGTGCCCTTCATCAGCCTATGGTGTGTGTTGTGGTTGTGTTATTGTAGGCGCCTTTTTTGCTACTGCAGCCTCTTTTTTTTAAGACATCATAAAATAACATTAATGAAAACAACATGAATAAGATGTCTTGTGTAGAACACACAATACATTATTTGCAAACAGAAGCTCCCTACCTAAAGTATGGTTAATACCATGACCATACAGTCATTACATTCTCTTTCTTGAAAAAAAAAAGTTATGAATTTAAAAGAGGTTAACCAGCTTGTCTAAAGCAAAAATGAAAGAACTTGAGTTGGAATCAAATTGGACTGATCTCAACATAATTTTTCTCTTTTTTGTATTTTGTCTGGAAAGTAAAAAAAAAATGTTTTAATGTTTCTTCTGAATATTTTAGCCAGTCACTTAGCCAACAACACCTATCTTGGCTTGATTGAGCTTCACTACACATAGGCACTAATGAGTTGTCAAACAACATTAGCCCTATAATAGAAGGTTCTTTAAAACAAATCATTAATAACAGTGACTAAGATGATGTCAGATCGGCTAAGGAGATCCAGTTTCTCTACGCCCCTTCTCCCCTGAGGCAGGTAGGTTAGAATTTGTTTATTGCTTTTTCCTTCAAATCCTTTCCTCTGTATGTTGGTACATCTACATCTGGTCCAGGAAAACAGATGCTTTAAGACAGTAAGTCTCAGGAGCCTAAACTCAAATGCCAAGACTCATCATTCTTCATTATAAAAAAAGCCGTGTTCCTATTATATAACCATTCTACATTTCCCATGCTTCATTCAATCAAAGATTTACAAAGATCAGGAAGTCCTTTGTGGGGATGTAGAAGTACAGATCAAGGGGAAGAACAGTAAAGCTCTACTGTAAAGTCATCTTGATCAAGAAAGTTGAGGGCTTTGGAATTCTGCAAGGGCTTGGGAATTCTGAGCACCACGTTTTAACATGATATCTGCACAGAAGAACTATATATTTTTATTTAACACAAATGCCACTATCCAAGCATTGGAGTCATAGGTTAAAAAATCCAAAGCTAAAAGAGATAAAGCAACTAGTTCTTTTCAGTAATGCAGGAAGTCACACAAAGGTCCTTAACTCTGTTGTACTCGTTTTTCTAGTCATCATTGTAATAATTTGTCTATTGAACTAAATTTTTCCTTTGCAATGTGAGTTCTAGAAAACAAGTATTACTTCTCATATCTGCTGCCCAGTACCATACCTGGCAGAGAGGAAATGCTCAAAACAGATATGAGAAAGCAAAATGAAAAAAGAAGCAGAGATAAAATTGTCTCAAGGTAAAAGTTATTTTATTACCTATGTTTAAACTTAAAATATAGATTTTAATATATAGTGAATTTTCCAGAATGCTACAAATATAACTACATATATATAATTCTAAGAAGAAGGAAGCCCTAGAAAAATAGAAGATATGAATAAATGACGCTTCTCTTAGTCACCTTCCATCTGTAGCCTTCTCAAGTACATTCTCACCTTCTCCCTGTTGTCACAGGCGAAGAGACCAGAGGGGTAGAGAGTGAGGTCAGATTATCCACTTCCTTACTTCCCCTACCTCCTTTTTCAGATAGACTTTGCCAGACCCACCACTGTCTCCAGGTTCTCAAAACTGCTCTTTCTGGTCTCTCCTTCAGGCCTAGGGGCTTTATAATCTGTGGAGGACATAGTAAATACTATTCAGGCTGATTTCTCAATCTTGATGAATGAATTCATTATTTTGGAATTTTAATGATATAATGAACTAGAAGCTCTTTATAATAACTCTTTCTATTATATTTCTTAAGGAAAAAATAACATGGTTACTGCTAATCTGAAATCCTCAAATACAATATTTATCCTTCATTTGTTTTCATGTCTTTACAAGGCATTTTTTTTAAAACTATAAGATCCATTGGAATACAATGATTTACCAGTAAGACATAATGTATTATTTCTACATAATTCTTAGTTCTATTGTTCTTGTAAGCATATGCACAGTGTAATTATGAAGAAGCCAAAGTTGTTCATTTTGATTGGAGACTCAAAGTTCTGTAGCCAAACTACCTAAACTCCAGGTATTGACTCCACTACTCACTTGAAATGTTTATAAATTTACTTAAATGTCTCAGTTTCTCCATCGGCAATATAAAAATGACAATTGTTTTTATTGTTGAGTGTTGAGAAAGCTAAATGTAAATGGCTTAGCCAAGCACCTGGTAAGAGGAAGAATACACCTGTGTATATGCTCTGCTACTACAATTACTATCAGTGTTCCCTTATTATCTAGGAGTGTCAATTATGTGTATTTGTTAAAACTCCAATTTTTAAAAACAATTATTTTAATAATTTTTTTCAAAAGTGTGCCCTATTCTCTGAGTTCTTTTTTCTTTGTTAAAGATTACCTGTCTTCATGACAAGGCTTATTTTATAGACATTAATGATGATAGATTTATGATACCATTGGTGAATATTAAAGTATTTTGTTATGTTCACTTATTTACTATATTGGTAAGCTTCCTGTCAGAACAAAATATGTGAGACAATTAACTTACAAATAGAAAAAATTATTTTGGCTTATAGTTTTGGAAGTTCAAGTTCAATATCAGGCAGACCCATATTTAGGCCTTCCGTGCTTGGATGGCTATGGTGGGAAGTATGTGGTAAAGTAAACTTCTGACCTGTTGACCAGGGAGCAAAAAAGAGGAAGAGATAGGGGTCCTAAAATCCCTTTTTAGAGCATGCCTGCCAACAATTTAAGGATATCTACCTCCTAAAGGGCCACATTAGCTCCCAACAATGCTACCCTAAGTATCAAGCCTTTAGCACATGGGTCTTTGAGGGACATTCAACAACTAGACTATCACATAGTAAATAGTATGGTATTTCATTTTGTTCACTTTTTTTACTAAATGTCAAAAAGAGAGAGAAATTGCTTTGCAACCACAAAAGCATTTAAGTAACCAGTTCTAAAAATATTTCCAGGTTCTCTATGAATTATACAGACAATAAATACCATGGGATTGCTGTGGATTTGAATGATTAAAGAAGGCTTCATAAATGGGATTTCAGCTGGACCTGGAAAAAATAGACTTGTTTTTACTAATCCTCAGATGAAGTGAATCCATTTACACTGCAGGCTCAGGCAGTTTCAGGTGAATGCTCCCCGACAGTCACCTGGGGATCAGTCTATCATGCTAGAGAAATGGAGGCCAGGAGAGTTTCCTAACAATATCAAGAACAAATTGTGCAGCACCTAAACTGACCCCTGGGACTTGGACAGAGGACACATGTTTAGAAGTTGCAAACTTCCCCTCCAAAGAAAGCAAGTGATTCCTTCTTCTACTATATTAAAGGACAATATGCTAATCAACTGGAAAAGGAAGAAACATTCTTTTATATTTTAAGCATGTCAAGCAGGCCTAAGGCTTCTGAACTTGCAGGATGAAGTTGCAGTTCTCTTTTTTTCAGACTAACCTTGAAATAGATCGTGTATTTAAGAGTGAGGAGATATTGAAATGACCCTGCCTTGTTAAAAATTTGTTTTGTACAGATCAGAAACAGAGGAGTTGGGCAAAAACATCAGCTATGAATGACATATACTTCAGAAATAAGTGACTGTTGGGGTATGTAATATAAAAAAAGGAGAGGAAGGAGGAAACCGAGAGTTGGAAGAGCAAAGACATCTCTGAGTAATATGCATGTGCAGACAAAGGCTCTGTACTTTCATGGTGGGGATAGCAAGGGAACCTCTAAAGTTCCTATGGTGTTTGGAGAGAAATTCTAAAAATCATATTTCTAAATTCAGGTTGACTTGTGAGAGGATTTAACTGGGTCTCTATCAAAAGGGCTTTCATTGACATGGCAGTTTTAGAGCACTTGAAATAATCCCTATATAGCAGATGAAAAAATCATATTCTTAGGAGATATTGATGAAATGAGAGAATATTAAGGAACAACATATAGATATTGCTTGACTTATTACATCTATACTAAAATCATTTGCTTAGCAAAATTACATAATACCTCTCGAAAGCAGCCCTATTTATATAAACTTCTTCCAAATATTGATGTACCATTTATCTCAGCATATTATTTACAGTTTTTTAAATGTCACTGTGTATTTTAAATATCTATCTCTGCCTCTGATTTCTTCTCCCTTGACTATGTAGGAGAGAAAAATAAAAAGTAAGAGCTGGTGATGCAATCAGGTAGATCTAGATTCTAATTTAGCCTTGGGCTACTTATTCCTTGTGTGCTTTTTGGCATATTAGTGAGCTACTTGGAGCCTCAGTTACTCGATTCCTAAACTGAAAATAACTCACACAAACCTCACTGTCTTGGTAAAAATTCAATGTGGTAATATATTCAAAGTGCTTAGCTCAGTATATGACACGCAGACATCATGGATAAATGAAGTATCACTTCTTTAACTCTTCAAATGAGATTTTATGATGATTATGCTGGTGGTTCCCACTATATATTTATTGTACAAGTAAGTTTATGTTTATTGTCTCATTTTCTATCTCAGTTTGGTAGGGCTTGTTGTTGTTGTTATTATTAGTATTATTATTCCAAGTGTACAGAACAGAAAGCTGTACCTCAGAGATTTTTAAGTCATTTCCAGTTACTGAGTAGGAGAATTAAGATTGGAATAAATCATCTAATTGTAAGTAACAGAATATTCCGTCAGTGGTATATAGAGTGATATGTATGGAGAATGAAATTGATGCATTTTTTTCTTTTTTAAATGATGTCTTCCTTTTTAGTTCATGTCCCTGATTCTTTAGATCTGTCGTCAGATGACTGAAACATCTTCCTCTTGTCTCAGTGGGCTCATAGACAGCAACAGAAGAAATATTCTTATGCTGCCTGTGTAGGGGAAATGGGCAAGCACCCTTCATGCTGTCCTATTTTAAGGCATGAGAATTTTTTACTGTTACCCAGATAGTTTTTAAAACACAGGGACATGCCATATAAAATATAATTTAAAGGAGCTATCCAGTTCCTCTGAGATAAGCAAATGGCTATAGGGATTTCAGTCAGCTTACAAAGTGAGACCAAGACACCTTTGGTCTCATTTATATCCTTGAAAAGAAATGTAGAATAGGATATTTTATTTGGCTTCATTTCTACTGGCAAGAAAAGAAAAAGAAACATTATCAACTCAAAAGGATTTTTTCAGGTCTCACAGATTAGCCACTGAAAACACAAGACAATTTTATTAAAAGTTCTTCACCTTAACCATCTAAAAAGATTGATCTGAACTATAGATTCCAAGAGGTTTTACATTAGATGACAGAATCATTCATCTTTACAATATCAACCAGTCAGGGCATGAAAGTCTAGAGTCCTTAGGGAAAATAATGTTATATTACTTTTGGTTGAGTGTTTCCATACTAAGAACATAAGCAGAACTTATACGATTAGAAAAAATAAAATGCTAATTTTTAAACTTCATTTGCACAATGTTACTTACCCTTTATTTTTTTCTATATCTGCTTTGAGTATGTTTGTTTGTCTGTCTGTCTGTTTTTGCAGTGCTGGGATTGAATTCAGGGCCTAATGTATGGTATGTAAATATTTCTAAGTTATATCCCCAGGCCTGTCTTGAGTATTTCCTCCTCCTCCTACTCCTCTTCCTCCTTTTCCTCCTCCTCCTCCTTCTTCTTCTTATTTATTTATTTTTTTTACAAAAAAATGGGATAAAGATTTTATTATTTTATTTTATTTAATAGTTTTCAAAAATGAGTTAGGTTCCTAGCATTCTTCAAATGTGATCAGTATATATAAATTTAAACAGGCAGTCTGTTGTAGTTATTTTCCATATAGATGTTAATATTGTCCCATCTTTGGCTAATGAGAGCCTCTTGTGTCTCCTTGTAATGTACCTTTAATAATTTTTGACAGCTTCTATTTTACCTAGATTTGCATCATGGTGACCAAAAGACCTGACAAGAACAACTTGTCAGGAGGAAAGGTTTATTTTGACTCACAGTGTCAGAGGTTCAGTTCACAGGCACCCAACTCCATATCTCTGGGCCTAAAGTGAGGCAGAACCACATGGCAGAAGGGGGTAAGGAAGGGAAGCAGTTTAGGACATGGAAACCAGGAAGCAGAGAGGTGGGCAAGGGTCATAGGGAAGATTCACCAGGGCTTGTCCCCATCCACCAACATCTTCTATCCACACTCCCCCGACTACAGTTACCATCTAGACTGTCCATTCAAACTAGGATGGAGACTACTGAACATTCCTTCATTGTCAGGAGCTCTGGGGAACATCTCCAATCCAGCCATAATAGTTTCCTCATTTTATACCAGATTTATCATACATGTTTTCCACTGAAGACCTGATACCAGTCTTTGCTTCAAGGGATCCCTGTTTCTTTTTAGTGGGCAACCATTTTTGGAAATCACATTCTGGATTTTAGTTACGGAAACCAAACATTTCCTAGAAGATTTAACATCATAGCTTAATTCAAAAATTTTTAAATTATTACAATTGATAGTACTTCAGTACCAAACAAGAGTACTTTCACCAATGATTTTCAATTATTTTTAGTTATATACACCTTTAAATAAAATGTGCTCTGGGTATTCTCTTATTATAAGTAAACTTACTTTTGTACTACTAAAAATTATTATTATATTAATTTACTTTTTTAAAAAGCCAAAAATGAGAAATAGGACTTTTATAATATTTTCTAGTCACACTCCAGTGTGAGGGATATGCAGGCATAGCCCCTAATCAGAGAAGACTAATCTAAATGAGGAAGATCAAATATCACATGTTATAGTTTACAGAATACTAAATCTTTTTACTTGTGTGATTTCCTCTTGCCTGTTTTGAAAGTTAAATCAAGACAATGATAATCCGTTTTTGCTTCATAAAATTGTGAGGTGCTTGAGATTTAGACAAAATGAATTCTGAATGTTCCTGTTTAATGTTTTCTTTTGACTCATAAGTCCATTTATACTCCTCCCTCTTGCTGGTGATTTAACCGTTTTGCTCAAGTACTTGCCTGTGTATAATAAATAAGAGGCTATTGTCTGCTATTTTCTATTTAGTAAGCATTGTTAAATTTGTAAGTAGAGTCCTCTTACCATTTAAAATGGTAGTGCTTATCTTTTGCTGAAATCAGTGGTTTTTATTGTCTTGGGAATTTAATAAAATATCACTTGATCAACATTAAATTTTAGTGTATCTTGAATTTTTTTCTTATGAAGATGAACTGACAGCATGTAGAAAAAAGTGCTTGCTATTTGATAAAATTTGACATCCTTTCCTTCCCTAACAAATTATAAGGATGATACTTCAACATAATAAAGACTACATTGACAAACTCACAACCAGCACCATTCTGAATGGGAACAAGCTGAAAGCATGTCTTCTAAGTTTATGGACAAAATAAGGTACCAATTATTACCACTCTCATTTAATACAGTACTAGAAATTTTTCCCAAAGCAATTAGGCAAGAAAAAGAAATAAAACTAATACAAACAGGAATCAAGGATTATACTTGTTTGCAGGTGATATGATTTTATACATAGAAAACACTAAAGAATTCACCAAAAGACTATTACAAGTGATAAATGAATTCAGTAAAGTAGCACAATATAAAATAAATATATAAAATATTTAGTAACTTTTTATGTTTTCTAATAATGATTTTGATGAGAAAAAATAATTTTAAAAATTCCATTCATAATATCTACAAAAATTTACCTAAGGATAAACTTAACCAAGGATGTCAAAGAAATCTATAATGAAAATTACATAACACTAATGAAGGAATTTGAAAAAGACATACACACACAAATAGAAAGAACTTCCATGTTCATAAATCAGGAGAATTTATACTGTAAAAATGGCCATATTACCTAAAGTGTTCTACAGATTCAAAGCAATTCCCATCAAAATAAGAGTGACATTATCTAGTCAGCTGCCCACAATTATGAGATGAGCTGAGTTCAAAAGAGCTGGCTGCAACATTAAGATAAGAAAATGTCGAAGAAATCACTCAACACACAAGTAGTTTTCATGTCCAGGGCAGGACTTCTCTGTGACCTTAAGGGTCAGCTGGGAAAAAAAGAGAGCATGCACCCAGAATCTCATTATCTTTATAGGAGGGGACCCACAAAGGAGATTTGATGGAATGTTCTTAACTAAATAAAGCAGGGGAAAATATTTCAAAGGTGGAGTCTTGCTTGGTGATGTCTTGTGGTCAGCAGATTGATTGACATCTTGGCAAGTCACATCCATCTCAGGTGCTGTGTGGGATCACAGGCAGAGTAAGAGGAAAGGCACACTTATGTCGCACAGCCCAATCAGTGTGGAATGCCTCCTATAGCTCCAATGTGCATAGCTCACACACATAGCCCATGGATGGCTTGCGACAACATTATTCACAGAACTAGGAAAAAAATCCTAAAGTTCATATGAAATCCCCAAGGACAACAAATAGCCAAAGCAATACTGAATCAAAAGAATAAAACTGGAAGCATCACAAAATCAGATTTCAAACCATACTGCAGAGTCATGGTAACTAAAATTGAATGGTATTAGCAAAGACACACAGATAAATGCAACTGAGACCCCAGAGACCCCAGAAATAAACCTATTCATTATTCATTTACAACCAAATGATCTAGACATATGTGCTAAAAGTATGCATTGAAGAAAGGACAATCTTCTCAATAACAAATGCTGGGAAAACTACATATTTACATGCAGAAAATTGAAGCTTGGCTCCTCTTTCACTATCTACAAAAGTCAACTCAAAACGGATCAGTAACTTTAGTGTAAGACTTGAAATTCTGAAACTACTAGAACATAGACAATGATTTCCTAGATAGAATCCCAATAGCCCAGGAAACAAAAGCAAAAATTGACAAATGGGATTACGCCAAACTGAAAAGCTTTTTCATAGTAAAGAAAACAATCAGAAGAGTGAAGAGACTACCTAGAGAATGGGAGAAAATATGTGCAACTATTTTTCCAATACAGGGTTAATATCCAGGCTATAATAAAAACATTAACAATGGAAAATATGTGATCCAATTAAAAATGAACAAGTGATCTGAACAGACATTTCTCAAAATAATACAAATGGCTGCTGTGTTGTGGCTCAGTGGTAGAGCACTTGATTAGCATGTATGAGGCACTAGGTTCAATTCTCAGCACCACATAAAAATAAATAAAATAAAGATATAAAAAATACAAATGGCCAACAAATATATGAAAAAATTCTTAATATTGTTAGCCATAAGGAAAATGTGATTTGAAACTATGATGAGATATTATCTTACTCTAGTTAGAATTGCTATTATCAAAATAATAATAAAAAATAATAAGCAATACTGGTGAAAATGTGAAGAAAAGGAAAGTCATACACTGTGGATGAAAATCTAATACTACAGCCACTATGGAGAACAATATGGAGGTTCCTCAAAAAACTAAAAATAGAATGACCATATGTTCCAGTTATCCCACTGGAATATATCCAAAGGAAATGAAATGAGCATACCAAAGAGATACATGCATGCCCATGTTTATTGCAGCACTTTTCCTAAGAGCTAAGATGTGGAATCAATCTAGGTGCCTGTCAACAGATAAATGGAAAAGGAAATATGTTATGTATACTAATGAAGTATTATTCAACCATCAAGAAGAATGAAATCTTGTCATTTGCAGCAAAATGTATGGAATAGGAGAACATTATGTTAAGTGAAATAAGCCAGACACAAAAAGACAAGTTCATTCTTATATGTAGAAACTTTACAAAGTTCTTCTGAAATCAGAATAGCAATTACGAGAGATGAGGAAGGGTACAGAGATGTGGGGTAGAAAATGGTTGTTAAATCTGATCATGCATGCTGCATGAATGTATGGAAAGTATCACACTCAAACCCATTAGCATATAAAAGTAATACATTTTAATTGTTAAAAAAAAGTTTAAAGAAGACAAGTAAGTGAAAATAAAACAGTGGTGTTTTATTTTAAGTTGGCATTCATTACCCAATAATAATGATGATAATAAAATATCTAACTAATTTTATTGCCCACATGTATGCTATAAAGTATTACGGGTGAATGAATAAAAATGGATATTATCATGCTAAGTGAAATAAGCTAATCTTAAATAAAAACAAAGGTCGAATGTTCTTTCTGATATATGGATGCTAACACAAAACAAGGAGGGAGGGAGGAATAGAAGTTCAGTGGATTAGACAAAAGGGAATGAAGGAAAGGGAGGAAATATAGGAAAGACATTAGAATGAATCTGACATGACTTTCCTATGTTCATATATGAATTCGAACAATGAAACTACACATCATGTAAAACCACAAGACTGAAATCCTAATTAGAATAATATATATTTCATGTATGTATAATATGTCAAAATAGACTCTACTGTTGTGTATAACTGAAAAAAAATTTAAATGACTTTTTTAAAAGGATTTGAAGCACACCACATGCCTTAGTTTAGAACAATGTACTCTCTATTTTATTATTATACTATTAAAAAAATAAACTAGGTTTATGTGGTTTATGTTGAATGGTGCATTCTATTTATACCAAATATAAAACTTAGTTATGGTTAAGAATTATCTTTGCTATAGTAAAAATAACTAAATTTGATTAATTAATGTGCTAATAAGCACCACTCACTTTGTGTTACTCTGTGCTGGGCAGTCCAGGACTGGAAAACCGTAGAAAATCAGATAAGAAACATTTCATGCTAGGCTCTGTGGACCATGTAATCTCTATTCCAATAACTAAGTCTGCTCTCACAGCCTAGAAGCAGTCACAGACAATACATAGATGAATTACTTTTGCTGTGTTTAAATTAAACTTTATTTTTGGGTACTGAAATTTGAATTTTATATAATTTTTACTGAAAGTATTTTTTCCTCTTTCCATTTGTTTCCCTCTAACTGATTGGAAATGTGAGAACCACTTAGCCTACAGGTCATAAATAGACAGGAGGTGGGCTAGGTTTGACTTGTGGCTTGTAGTTTTTTAATGCATGGTTTAGTCTACAGAATAGTCCACAGACTAAATTTTATATTTGGTTGTTAATTTAAGGGAACCAAGAAAAGCTGAAATTAAGTCCTTCAGAGTAGGAAAGATTGTCTTAGCAGCAATCATTTGACAGTCAAGTTCAAATATCTAAAGATGTCAGGAAATAAGTAGGAATTTGATACCCTTCTAATCTGAAGTACAGTATTAATCTTTTTTTCCTATAATTTTCTTGTTTGAAGCTCTTTTTCTTCACTTACATGCATTAAGTGAATTATAAGATTAGATTCATGCATAGAAATCAATTGAAATGGTCAGCAAGGCTAATTTTATTCTTTTTGTCCAGGCAGGAAGTAAAGTTATATAGATCTTTCTCTGAAACATATAGTAACAATGGACAACTCAATAGCACTTTGATTTTTACTTTCTTTGCCTAATTTGTGACTACAGCTTAGGAGAAAGGTGTAAAAATCATGTCACTTTCAGAAGATAAAAATTAAGAAAGATTTAAATAATCACCCAAGTGGATTTTAATCTCTTAGGTTAAAATTCAGACTTGAATTGCTTCTCTTGGATTCCTGAGCTTGTATCTTTGCCATAGTTAATGTGTCTGTGAGGGTGTTTGCATCTGTGTACAAATGAACAAACACATATATTTCATTTATAGCCAAAATCTTTAATCACTTGAAAAAATTACCTACCCCTTACTTATTTGAAAAAAATCAGAAAAATTGTATTATTCTATAAACATGGAATAGTCAATTTTTCTCATTTTATTAGTGATTTTTAAGAACATCTGTGCAGAGGTTCTTATAATTCAGACTTGAGGCAATATTTGAGTCATCAATGCGATACCTAGGATACTCAAACTTTACTTTAAAAAAAAGAAAACTTTGATTTATCTTTCCTCTCCTGTTTTTTTTTTTCCACTTCAGAAGATTTTTTTTTTCCCCGAAAGAATAATCAAGGAGTATTAAGATAAAGCAAATGAAGTCAAATGAAGGGAAAACAAGAAAGGCAAGATAAAAATATCTGATTCCTGCCTTCAGGAATGGATTAAACACATGAGAAATTTATTTTTTAAGGACAGGTTTCTAATTTTACATTTATTCAGTGATATCAGTTGTGTTGAGTTTCATTGCTATGGAATTCCACAGTAACCCTGTGACCTAAGCATTATGTTAAGTTTTTCAAACTCTAAGCCATTATATGTTAATAATGGGTCATGAGATGAATATGGCAAGTATGTTCTCCTTATAAAAATGATAAAATAAAAATGGTGAGAGTGCATTGCAATATAGATAAGTTACTTCATGAGACTCTAACTTTAGTTATGGAAGCTTGGTTGTTATCTCTGTGCCTTCCAGGTCCCAATGTAGAATGAATGTCTTTCTGTGCATGGTGGACCTAAACCTCCAGAAGCCCCTGGTTTATGGAAGTGGTAATTCTCTTCTACTTCCCTGAATAGAAGTTGTTGTCTCAGTTCGAACTCAGCCCCAGCTTTCACGAGTAAGTGATCACTAGTAAGTGATCAAGAACTTGATCTCGAATGCTTTTGTTTGAAAATATTTGACTTTTGTTATTTATGCTTAGCTGTGTTAAGCCAGAAAATCACAGATTCAGAAGTTTGGACAGAAACATTTTAATAATAGTGAATGAAAATATGGGCAGATGCTTGCAAGAATTACAAGGAAATAGCGAGATAACAACACCCATGGATATAGAGTGAGAAACTACAATATAAAAAAAAAAATCACAGTTTAGGGCATTTATCTTACTATATATTTATATATTCATCATGGGCGGCAAAAAGCTGTATTTATCAAAATATTCTGAATTAAATATTTTTCAATAGGCAACACATTTCCATGTGAAATGTTAAACCAGATATTTCAAGACTTTTAGAGATTACCAAAAATAAAATGAGGGACTCAGGTAGCATAGTATTAAATATTTTATTTTAAAGTTCAAGATAAAGAAAAATGATCAAATAGCTATCTTCCTTAATTGTGTGTGTGTATATACATTTTTAAAAATAAAAAATTACAAATTATAAAAATTGAGTAAATTTTATTTAAATTCACTATATTGTTATTCCTTTCTTTTCTCTCTCTCTCTCTCTCTCTCTCTCTCTCTCTCTCTCTCTCTCTCTTTTTCTCAATTCACCAAATGCTTAAGTTTCACTTGGTAATCACTGCTCTGAATTGCTTTCCAAGGCTGCAGAAAGGGTGTGTCCACCAGTCTGGCAGTCTGTCTATCTGGGTTTCTATTCCAACTGGGAAATACAAGACCTTGGGAACATGTGGAAATGCTAAATAAAAGCTACACATTAACTGACTTCCTAGCATCAGAGGGAAAGGCGGTTCCCAAATAGATTAGCATTTGAAATGAGAAAAGGCAGTTAGTCAAACAGAGTGATAGATGGTTGGCTGATTCTCTATTAGTGCTGCTGATCTATTTTTTCCCAAAAGATTGCCTAGATACTTCCTAGTATACCTCTGTTTTTTTGACCATGGATTCACTTAAACATTTGTACTCTTAAACAACATAATATTGCAGAAGGTAGTGAAAATGTCTCATTTAAGACATATCTTGAATCCTATTAATTCATCTATAAATTTGCCTGTCATCACTGAAGATAACTGACATAATTAGGATTATTGTCTCAACACTTTGGAAACATTTTTCCCCCAAAAGCCATGTTTGTAATCATCTTTGTTATTACTCTTTTGCACACCATAAGACATAGTTTCAGAATTAGGCAGTGGAGATTCTGTTTGCTGTGGTATATTAAGACATGTGAAATATTTTCACTGGTCTGCCTTATTTCTTTACACACTTATTGTGAAGTTGATACCTCTCACAGAGCTTTAGATCTTTCTCTTTCAACTTTCGACTTGGGGTAAATGGATTCTATGAGATACTTATAAAATGCATTTCACATTCAATTATTACTGCTAGAAACAGTACATAAAACATTCAGCAACCACATGTCAGCAGTACCACCATTGTACTTCAACATTTTTCTTCAAGTCTTTGGATCCTTTGAACAACTGATGAGGGGGCTTATTGGACTAACATTTTCCTGGTTTTTAGCAAAGTCACAGTGTGTGCTTTCTAAAGATTGTGGATTTCATAAAATTGTGCAGCTGCCTATGTAGAACAGTACTGTTCTTGCCATTCTCAGGCAGATGTCTTGGCACATGACCACTGAGTGCTGCTGGCATGTTAAAAATGTCCTTGCCTTTGTTTCAACACTCATTGCCTCACTAGATCGTCCATGAGTTGATTAGCACCTCTCACATCCTTCAAAGAACTGCAGAGATCTTCTCTCAGTCATTTAACAAGCTGGGATTTAAAGATCGGGAAAGTTTGTGCTGCAGACATTTCAATGTGACTGTCATTCTGAGAAAATCCTGCTCTCGACTTTCAACAATTGTTCAAAACCTAGCTCAGTCACTGGTAAATCGCCACTGTCACACTGTGCTTACAACATTGGCTCCACATTGGTTCTGCTGTCAGTGATAAATTAGGAAGAAAGCCCTGGGAAGAAAACCACAGATGCATTTGTCCTTTAAGCTTTAAGATTGACTCTTAACACACAGTGTATCTTCATTTAAATCCAAATGGGATCAGTGGTGGATCACATTTCTTTCCCTTTCACATTCATCCTCCAAAGCTGTTCTTAGAGGGAAAGTGGTTAGGCCTAGACCTTCACACTGTCCATCCTCATGTCATTTGAAGAGGAAAAGTCACTTGGCAATTATGAATGGAAGAGGGTCTGACATGGTATGAAACTGCAAGAAAAAAGGTAATTTATGAAAGCTAATGTCATATGCTCTTTCCTTCTCTAGCCCAGTTGGACAATCAGTCATTTCCCACTAATTTTTCTTATATACAGTCACATAAATCCTCACTTCTCCTCTTTGAGGAATCAAAATAGTCTCAATGGAGTACAGGAATTTGGGGGACATTTTAATGACAAGAAGTATTACAATAAAAGAATTTAAAATCACTTTATAAACACTTTGTTAAAATAGTCTTCATTTAGATTATTTTGTAAACATGAAGGTTAAGAATGATAAAATGTTTTATGTCTACTAGATCAACTATCTTGACTATTTTGATAGTTTGTTGATCAATGTCTTTACTTGAACATTTTTCATTATTTAAAACTAAAAAAATAAAAGGAATATAGTTAATTTATCGTTTGTTCCACTGAGGATTTGTTGAGTGCTTGTATTTGCCAGGTTTAAGATGGCCCTCTAGAAGGATACATAGGTGAATAAGAAGCAGTCCCTTTCTCCAGGAAGTTCCTTTCTATGATGGGGACAGAAACTTGACATTACTGATGCTTTTGGTACGCAGATATAACCTAATCAAGGAGGTTCCACCATTGAGGAAGTTTATTTTACTTTCAGAATTTCCTGGGGTTGCTTCCCTTTGTCAATAATTATTTTTTATCTTCAGTCTTTTCCAAAGTATAGATCAAATTTTCTCTGTTAAATAGAGTCAGATTAAGCCTGGCCTAGTGGCACAGGCCAGTAATCCCAGCAACTCAGGGGGCCTAGGTGGGAGGATTGCAAATTTGAGATGAGTCTCAGCAATTATTGAGGCCTTAAGCAACATAGTGAGACCCTGTCCCAAAAGAAAAAAAAAAAGGACTGGGGATATGGCTCAGTGGTAAATTTCCCCTATGTTCAGTCCTCAGTGCCAAATTAAAAAAAAAAAAAAAAAACCTACTAGAAAATCTCAACCAGTGCAAAGGTAGTAAAAATACTGGCTTAAGAGCTAGTCACTTAATCTTTCTATGCCAAATTACCCACAAAAAAAGATTTTCCTAATGTATATAGTTATTATAAAGATCAGATGAGACATTATATAAAAACAGCACAAATGCTATGTGGAATACACAGATATTAAGATTATAAAAATCCTAGAAAATAGGGAATTTGATTTAGAAAATTTTACCAGTGCAAGAAATAGTTCTGAATGTCTTTGTGATTTTCCTGTTACATAAAAAATAAACAATCCATGAATATGCATTTGAGAATTTTAGCATTATTTTCTATGTTCAAAACTTTGCTATCCCTCTTACCATTTTTTCTATGTAGAAAATTCTCTAATGTTTATGTACATGTACAGTGTGCTTATTTAAGTGCAAGGAATTATTATTCTACTGTATTAAGTTTATCATTGAAAATTCTTTATGAGATAGTAGAAGTAATCCTGGACCAAGAATTAAAAACCTAGTAGTTCAGAGCTCCTAATCTGTGATTGTGTTATTCTGAGTTTTGGATTGCTCTACTGGAGAGAATAGGGATAATAAATACTGTAATGTTTACTTTATTAGCTTTTGGGGAAGAATAACTAGGCAAAGCCTGCAGTGTCATATAGACATAAGGTGTTGTATCTGGAATTACAATGGCAGAGCATATGTTGCATTGAGAACTAAAATTGTGGTAAATGCAACTTTTCTGGAATGTGGAATTGCTTCTAATAATAGAAGCTTTCCTGGCATCTCTTTCATGTGAATTATTTGTGCAGGAAAAAATAGCCATGAATCTTGCTGCCTTTTCATGAGTCCTAAGAGGCAAGAGCCTTTTGAGAAGTGCATAGATGTGTCTGCCTGAGGATAGAAGTGCTGCCAAAAAGAGAGTGTTTAGCCATGTACATTGGAATGCTCCAGATGCACACAACTCCATTTTAAAATGTTTTTGAAAAAAATGCATAAAATACAAACAGGGCACATACACATGATCTGGTCGGAGACGAATGAACCTTCCCATACCTTTAGAAATTGTGTAATCTAGATATTTGGGAATATATTTGAACAACCGTATGTGGGATCAGAAAAAAAATAAAACAGGAAATTATCCTATATGACAAAAGTGGGACTCTTTTTTTAATATTTATTTTTTAATTGTAGTTGGACACAATACCTTTATTTATTTATTTGTATGTGGTGCTGAGGATCGAACTCAGGGACTCGCATGTGCTAGATGAGTGCTCTACTGCTGAGCCCCAGCCCCAGCCCAAAAGTAGTACTCTTTATAAAATAATTGCATGACTGTTAAGAGATAAATGTGGTAATAACACTACCAATGTGATTTCATAGGAGGAATAAGGCTTTGAATGGATGGTCCCTATGAAATGTAAACCAAAACAATTTCTCTTCTCCAAGTAGAAAGTGGTTTCCTGTCATTCACCAGTTCCATGGTTCTCCTAAATAAAATACCAAACTATATTCTAGTCCTTTATCTTACTAGAACACTCTTGGAAACTGTTGATTGCATTTATTATTATTTGAAATAAATATATGAAGCCATTTATTTTTGGTCTTGTTATCTCTGCTTATCATTCCCAGAATAGCGATAGGTATTTAAGTTGTGTTTTGTTTGTTTGGTTGGTATTCGTTACTCATTGAACCACTAAAGGGAGAAACAAACTCCTGTAACATCATATCACCCTCCTCTACAGCAAATTTAACTGTGTCATGTTACTATCTTTACTCATGTGTACACATTCCTTATTTTTTGTAATAATTGTGAGACATTTTTGTATAACCATAGAACCTTAGACTAGAGTTTTGTATTTGACAAAGTCATAATAAAATATTGTTGAATACATAAATGTAAATACATATTTTTAAACATAAATTAAATATTCCTTTGATATATAATCATATAAAAACATGAATACAATTCAACTGAAACTTATTTCTATTATTATTTAAGGTGTTAGTTTATCATTATTGTAAATTGAATAGTTCTTAATACTTGGGTTACAAATATTTAACCTTAAAATAATTCATAAAGTTATTAGTTTATTGATTTCTGAAAAAAGAAATTGCCATTAAGGGGTGGGAAATCTGAGAAGCAGATATCAGGTGACTGATAATGAAAATGCTAGTGTATGCCTTCACTTGGGGTTGAGCATAGCATGTTCTGATTTTCCTATCTCCTCAGATTTCTCCAACAGTCTAATTTCAATTTCACATGTTCCCACACTGTCATTTGGAACTTATTGAGCATGACAGACTCTGTTGAAGTGAATAATCCCCAAGGACATCCAAACATTTCTTTTATTCTGTACAACCATCAGTTTAAATCTACATTGTTTTCTTTTCAGAGGCATGTTATTCAACCAACAATTTACTGGCCACATTTTTGCTGTGATATATTTTCCAGTTGAAAATACAAGAAGGTTTAAAATCATATAGAATTCTTAGGTTAATGTTGTTATTCTGAGTTCTCTTTTGCCATCATGATGCATGCAGTGCTGAGGGCAAGATCAACAATTCCAAATTATACGAAATGACCACATTTTCCTTCTGAAGCACTTCTCAAGGAAAGGTTTGAAATATGAAAAGGGTTAGGATTGTAACTTCAATGCACAACAGGGAAACTTTCTGTGGATAATGGGAAAAATACTTTTGGAACAAAAACTTGTATAGTCTGAGTATGGGTGTGTATTCTTTTAAGGGGGATGAAGAGGAAGCAAACCAAAAAGCTGGCTTAAAAGCTCTCTTCATTGTTTTACAATTTAAAAAATTGACAGTGTTACTAAGTGATTTTAAACTTAGCTAACACTCTAATCATCTTACAACTAAAGCAGAACAAGGAGTTTCAAAATTAGAAGAATGTGGTTAAATACACTCAGGGCCTCCAGGTGGCTCACTTTAAGTAAATACCATTCCAATCTTTCATATAAAACTCAGCAATGAAACAAAAGGTATTTTCTCTCCTACTGAACCTCCTTTGACTGCTTTCTTATTCATTTAATTTTTTTTATCTCCAAGATGGTAGATTTTCCTGTTTTCTTTGGAGAACTTGGAATGTGAGCACAATAAACGGTAAAAGGTGATAAATTACCTTAACTGACCTTCCCCATGATAAATTAACTCCATGTTGGTAAGTAAACAGTGAGTCATTTGTTTTCATTTGAAGCCCTTGTGATATCTAAGACCCCAAAGAAGCCAATATCATATAGCAATCCATTTCAAAGAGGGTGAGGGTGGGGAGAGAAACTATCAGGCAACTTGGCCAATCCCAACAACAATAATGATGTGGTTTCTTGGCTTTATTCCATTTTTCTTGAATTTGTTTTCCCCAAACATGAAAATAGTTTGTTTTTTTTTTTTTTTGGAAAAAAAAAGGTTTGCATTTCTACTTATTCACCAGCTCTTGAGCAGGACTACCATTTTCTTCTGCATAGAACTTGTATTTTGATGCACCATATGTACCTATATAATTCCTGTCAAGTGGATTATCTCATTTGTGATTAGTTTTTCCTCTGAGTTGTTACACTAATTTTGTTCCCATTGTTTTTAACCTAATGTTCATCAGGAAATGCTGTTCATCTGTAGTTATTTTTGATTCTTCAATTCTATAATTTCTTTTCAATACTGTAGTCATAACTCCTAAAACTCAATTAAGACCAAATCACTACTTTGCTAAAAACTTCCAATGTCTTTCTGTATGGGGGTCTAAAAGGCTCTATAATTATCAATGTGATTTTGATATTGCTATTTCAAATTAGTTTAGGATCTGTTGATTTCTTCTGTTATTTTGTTAGATTTTGGCTTTAAAGAATTTGAGAATATATTTTTAGATACATTTATGATTGTTGTAAGTTTTTAGACCATTGTTTATTTTAATAATAATAGTATCATATTTTTCCCTAGTAATCCTTTTTGTCTCTTATTAATCTCAATGAAAACATCATTTTGGAAAAAAAAAATTTCTGGTCTTATGTTTCTTACCATTTTATGTTAACATATCTATGTCATTGTGTTTTATACTTGTCTTTGGTAAAATTTAGAAATATTATAGGTAGTCCAATCTCAGAATCTATATTTTAGTAAGTTTAGTTGCTTTTTACAGACTGTAATTGTTGATGTGTTTGATTATAATTCTATTTCCTCATGCTATGTTTTTCCCGAATTTTTACTTATACCTTATTTTCATCTGTTTCTTTCTATTAATATGATTTGCATCTCTATGCAGACTATGCATCTCTATCTCCATCTATATTATGCATATATTACATATATATATGTTCTGTATGTGCACATACATTTAACCTATTAGTGTCTAAATTTAATATATTAATCTTTCTCCTGTTATTGTTTATTTGTTTAAACATTTTAATAATACCTTTAAGTCATTTTGGATTGTGCTGATATTCTGTGAGTGAGATTTCTTGGTTTATGAATATTGACCCCATCTGTACATTTGTTCCCCTTTTTATTTAAAAATTTTAATAATATATTCTTAAGTGAAAAAGATCAACTTGTGGGAGTCCTATGTGTGACCTAAGTTGCAGAGGGAGGAATTTTCCCCCCTATGTTTATCTATGTTGTATCCTTATTCTTACAGATTTAGCTGGTTTGTGACCAGTTCTTCTGTTTTTTATCTTACACAGGATTTTTTTTGTATGTGTGTGTGTTTGCGCGTGCACAAATACACACACACACAGATGTTTAAATGACATTTATAACTAAATTGGGAAATGCTGTAAATTGTTATTGGCAGGAACAAGTTTACACAGGGCAAGAACTAATGATTCAAATATCAGCTGGGCTGCCCTTACCTAACAGAACAAAAACAGTGTCAGTAACTTATAACTGCCAGATCTAAGGTGTTCACTTCCGCTCATCATTTGGATCATTTTATAATGTTAATTCAAGTGTGTCTACTTCTGCAAATGTTTTCAAACATTGGATTTTCCTGGTTCTTGTACTAATTTCAGCATGAGTAAGGCCACATATTCCCGTGAGAAGACGTAAGAATCTGTGCACAGGTGTTTTTAATAATGCCTCAGCTTTCAGCTTACCACTGTCTTGGAAAAGTTGTTTCTCCATGGATCACCTTCTAACTGATCTAATGTGACTTTTTTTTTCTAGACAGTTTTGATAATGAGTTTGAGCCAAAGCTATTATTCTACAAGAAAATTTCTCAAAAAAATATTTATTGAGCACAGATTGTCTGTGAGGCAGAAAATAGATACTGAGGAAGTAGTTAAATGAGGCATCATCCCTATCTCAGGTAGAGCTCATAGTCTGGAAAATTCACATTATTGGTAGTATGTGTCTCTCCCCTTTTAGATGATGATGATGATGATGATGTTAATGGTGATGATGATATTGTCTCATTGGTTAAAAAAGAAAATATAGGAGAAGGTTGGTATTAGAACCAGTATTCTGCAATGGTCAAACCATGCTCAAACCTTAATGCTTAATGTGGGGCATTATATCCTTTATTTATTTGTTTGAGATGGGATTATTTTGTTTTTGTTATCCAGGATAGTGTGAACTCCCAGGCTCAAGTGATCCTTCCATTTCTGCCTCTAGACTACATGAAACTACAGGCTGGCACCCACACACCCAGTTTGTGGCATTATACTTCAAGGGAACAATGTGAATTGTTATTTATTCAGAAATGTGGAGATTTTAAGCCAAGTTCTGTTGAGAAATGGGTAAAGGGACTGGAGAATTATAATTTCTCATAGTAAAGTTGGAGAACTCATATCCATCAATTCCTATATCCATTTTTCATGATGGCATTCAGAATAAAAAGCCTTATCATTTCTTATTTCTCTTAGTGTAAATACCATAGTAATTGTTTTACCAGAGCCATGGCACATGGATCTAGCATATTTAATGGATTGTCACAGGTTCCCAATGGTTAACAGTAGGGATGGAGACTTTCTACTGTTCATTATTCAGCAAATACTAATGCCAATGGCAAGCTCAAGTTTTGTTTACATAAAGGGATGCTAAAGCTGCTATCATATGCTAGAGAAGGCCCTTCACATTTGTTTCTGGTCAAATCCAAATGTGAATGGTCTTTAATTTATTTATTTACCAAGGAATAAATTATAGCTTTTCACACTGAGAATAAACGCTTTCCATCTGTCTCTTTCCAAAATTGTGTTGTGCCACGCATGGGGCTCTTGTGAGCCACAGATAGAGTCACATTTCTTTCTACTAACTGAAACAAGCTTGTAGAAAGTTAACCATCAGAAAGTTAAATATTTGTTATGGGTTCTACAAATGGAAAATATGAACATGAAATTAGTTTTTCTTTTTCTTGAAAATATGATATATCTGTAAAATGGTAGGATAGCAATATAAAATGATTTTAGTGCATGATAAATTCGTAGCTCTCTACATCAATTTGGGGAAAGAGAGGTATAAAAAAAGTTGGATTTCTGGCTTGTTATCAAATTTAAATCATTACCAGACAAGATCATCCTACAGCCCAAATACTGTGGTTTGGAAGTATCTGAATCTATTCCAAATTACCCTTGGACAACATGAGACAAGTTTAAATTCATTGAGCTTATATAAGAGGTTGCTTTTGCCTGTACGGGTTCCATCTGTTCTAAGCTGCAATGAACAAGCCCCAGTTGCATCTTCAACCACAGGAAAGGTGTCTCACAGGTGCACATGGAGGCACTTGTTGGTAAAAGAGTCACTGAAACTTCTTACAGATTTAGTTTTAGGTTTAAGTCTTTTCTCAAAGCATTGAAGAGATTATTAGAGTGGAAAGGGAAGAGTGCTTTATTTCTCAAAGCCAGAAAAAAAATTTTATTCTTATTCTTTCCTCCCCTTTTACACTGAAGGGTTTAGACTTGCAGACCAGTTTGTAGTCAAGTCTCTAGTTCACAGTTAACTTCCAAACATCTCTGTCTACATATTTTTATGTCCTCTTGGATGCACCATTTTAGTAAGGTTATATCTGTGCCAGTTCTAGTGAAGAAGAATCAGAGAAAGGTTTGAGATATCAGCTGTTAAAATGGAAAGTCTGAGGTTCTATAGGCTCCCAGAAATCATCTCTTTCAATGAAGAATATTTATAGTCTCATCCTTATGCTCTATATTGTCCCTCTCCTCTCCCCACCAGCATGTTCCAAGAAAGTTTGCACAATGGTACCTAGCATATATTGTGCACATAGCCCACAAGACAATAAAATTGATACATTGCAAAAATATAAAATTAAAACATTAAATAAAGAATATTCATTGTCTCTCCGAATCATCATTTTCCATTATGCAAATGCACCTACATTTCAGAAAATTAAGAATGTCTCTTAAAAAATTTTTATAAATAGATACACAAATACAAATATATGTTCTTACAGAATATTTATCTTTTTTATACAAAATTTCAATTTCCAAGCATTTAAATCTTTTCCAAGTATTTAATTCTCTTTTACTTTGTCATTTTTTTTACAATGATGTTTTCAGGTTTCTTTATTGGCATGCCTTTATTTCTCTCACCCTGTAGTGACCCATGGCTTGACAGAACACAGCATGTGGTTCCCAGCTTTCCTCCCAGAAGAATAGGTGTTTGTGTGTGCCAAGTGCACTAGTGGATGGGTTGCAAGCAACACCATCTGTGACAGAATCTAGGAAATTGGTTGGAGAGAATTGAATGTAGTCTTTATCCTCCTCTTTTCTTTTCTCTCATTTTTCTGCCCGAAGTACAGGTTTGGGTCATCTTGGACCAGATGAATGAGGCCAGGTTTCCGAGTGTTGGAGCAGTAATTGGAGGAGCCCCAGATGGCTGTACTGTTGTACAGCTTCAATTCATATGCTCTCCTCTGTGAAGAGTCCCTTCTAGGAGTTGTATGATGTAGGGCTAGAGATGGGTCCTGGAAGACTTTGTGGGTCAGGGTTAACATTCCAGTGACCATTTTCCTGGGATTCGTGTATATATGTGAGAAAAACAAACAAACAAAACTTCAGTTTGTTCTGGGGAATATGAATGGGATTTTCCTATTAGTTATAGTTGGATCTACTACTGTCTCATTCATAAATCTGAAAAAAAGCTTTCAGTCAAGTTGGGAAATAAATATACATGCATCAATGATGACATAAACAATTACAGAGTTATTTGACAACAGGTATAAAAATTAAATTATTATTACAGTAGTGAAAGTTATTGAATTTTCCCCCTAGGAAATACAAATAAAGTGAGAATTTCAAAACAAATGACATAAATGCAGAAAATATAATATCTCAGTGATGGAAAGCAGATGAAGAAAGTAAAAGAAAGGACTAGAATTGGATGATAATGAAAAATGAAATGGCAATATAGATGCCAGAAGTGGAAATGACTTTTAATGAGAGACTCCATAGAACTAGAATTTTGCATTGTGAGATCATGAGATGATTTTTTATTCATATTTCAAGAGTTATCAGTGTTTATACCTTCTCACTATATGTGTCAAAATAACTGGCTTATAGATAGTAGTGATTTCCTTTTATTATTTCATAATTTTCCTAAATGGCCTTCTCTTCTTTTTATAAAAGAATAAATAACCTTGAAATAACTCACAATTTTTAAGCAAAACTTTTGACCCACTTAGTTATTAAAGAATTTAAAATATTTATGTAGAGTTTTCAAAGAGATTTAGTTTCAGAAGATTATATGATTGCCTGATAATTCCCCATAATAAGCCATGTCCACATTTTAAATTTTTTGCTGTTAGGAAACTCTTCCATATACTTATGTTAAAATATGTGGTTTAAGTCAAATTGTTTTGTTTGTTTCCTAATATAGATGCAGTTTCATTTTGTGGACAATCATCATTTTAAAAGGAAATTTAAATAGTATTAAGTGGCTTCGTTACTTTATAGACCTTTACACGTGATGATATATAACATGTGTTTCATTTACTTTTCACAAAAATCTATAACAGAAGTATTCTTAGTATAACTTAAGATTATCTCTCCTGGAAATTTCTGAACAGAGAACTGAATCCAACTGTTATAACATCAAATCCAGAAGATTTTGTACATAAATCTAGATTTTATGACATGTGAAACCTAAACTATACAATATTTGGGGTCTTCTTAAGAAAAATAACACAACATTAATATTGAAATATTAGGTGAGCAATTACTAGGCATGAGGGAAAACATCATAAAATATAAAACTAAAGAAATGAAAAAATATCACACAACTTTGTGAATAGCCTGAAAAACTCCTGAATTATACACTTTGGTGAATTGTATAGTATATGAATTATGTCGATAAAGTATTACGACAAAATTTAAAAAACTGAAAAATATAGAAATAAAATTTATATAAAATGATAGCATTTTAATTAATAACTCTTGGACATAATCCCTGTAACACTTTTATCCTGAATTTTATGCAACAAACACTCTGCAAACTCTTTGTCTCTTCATATGACCAGGATAATTTCTTTACATAGAAAGATAATTTATTCTACCTTCTGGAATACTTGAGAAAATTTCTGTTTTTTAAATTGATGGATCAGAAAATTTCAGTGTCCTCATTTATTTTAGTTATGTCAAGTAGATTTTAGCTTCATCACTGAATTTGGGAAACCCATCAGCTTTCTTTCATGTTTGGACTCTAAGGTTTCATAATCTTTCAAGGTTACTTATGCAATTAGTGTTCTTTAATACCCATTGCATTAAGCAATTTTTTTCTGTACTATATCTTTTTGTGAAGGACTGTAAGTTTTGAATTACTTTGCTTGTGCAGTATTTTGTGTCAAATCAGCAAAAAATATCTGCCAATATATTTATGACATTTATTCTGGGGTTGGATTTGTAATTTAGTGTTATAGCACACGCTTAACTAAATGTGTGAGGCCTGCAAAGATTTTTGTCTTCTTTATTTATCATATTTTCAAATAATCTAAGTGTCTACTCATTGCTTCTCTTCAAAACTTACATCTTCCTCATAATGAGTTGTTATTACTAATATAGTCTAATTTTTGCCATAATTTACTTCTCAAGATTAGAATAAGTTGTATTGTGTTCCTTATTTTAACACTTTATTTTATATGTTCCTAATTTTAAATAGATTTTCTTGGTTATTTTCAGAAATAAATTTATGGATGACTAAAGAAGTTGCTATCCATTTATTTCAAATCTAGAGTCTTTATCTACATGAAAGTATAACCAAACGTTGATCCTACATACATTGCTGGATCCATGAATATGTGAAGAACTTTATTGCTGAACTTTTGTTTCTTCACATGGACTTGCTTTATCTATAGCAATTGAGTAGGCCTTGTTGGAACCCTGAGACTTCATTAGGCCATGATGGGTTGGATACATGTAGATAATGGTCAATATATTGGGACATTGAAAGTGCCTGATTTCACTCAAATGTATCCTACTTGAAGCAGTCACACACTGGGTTGTGTTCTACAAACATGGGATTTCTGATAACCTTCTAATGTGATTCCCATAGAAAAATAAAGGTTTTGATTGATTCGTAATTTATATGTTGCATTATTGAGTGTATTTTTTTCCTGATGTGGGAGAACTTATGTTAGGTATAGGCATTGATAAGAAAGCAAATCCTCCCCTGAGAACTTCATGTGTCAAGTGATTGGGATATTATCCAATGAATAGCTTTCAGCTCTATTCATTTCTCTTATTCTTTCTTTCTTTTTTATTTCTCCAGCTCTCCTACTTATATATTTTTCAGTTCTTGGTCTTCAAGTATACATTCATATCATGGCTCTATTTCTGGTTCTGCCAATTGTTCACAGGGGATTTGTGAGCCATTCCTACCACTAACAATAACCTAAATATATAGAAATCTCTGAAAACCCCTGAAATATATTTGTGAGTATAAATATTTTCACTACTTATTCTTAGCCGGGTCTCAGAAAGATCCATGGACACTCAATGAGAATGTCAAGGGCAGAAATAATCAAGTGCAGGAAAGGATGTAAAGAAAGGGGACCCCTGGGGCAGTAATGGTGGGAACTTTAAATTGGTAAAAATCATTATGGAAAACAGTATGGAGGTTCCTAGAAAATTAAAAGTGGAACTACTATGTGATCCACCGATCCCTCCTGGGTGTATTTGCTTTTTCTTCTCTTTTCTTTTCCCCTTTCTTCCTTTACTGCCTTCCTTCTCTCACTTCCTTTCTACCTTCCTTCCTCTTTTTGGTACCAGGGATCAAACCCAGGGATACTCAGCCACTGAGCCACACGCACAGCCCTTTTTATTTTTTATTTTGAGACAAGTTCTTACTGAGTTGCTTTGGGCCTCAATATAATGCTGAATGTGGCTTTGAACTTGTGATTTTCCTGCCTTGGTCTCCTGAGCTGCTGAGATTACAGGCCTGAGCTACTGCACCTGGCTCTGGGTATATTTTCAAAGGAAATTAAGTCAACATACCAAAGGGACACTTTCACTCCTATATTCATTGCAGCACTATTCACAAAAGCCAAGAAACTGAAACAATGGTAAGTTTTTCCATCAGCTAATTAATGGATAAAGAACGTAGTCCATATACACAGTGAAATACTATTCAACCATAAAAAAAGAAATCGGTTATTCATGGCCACATGGATGGAACTGGAGATTGCTATGTTAAGTGAACTAATCCAGGCACAGAAAAGCAAGCATTACATGATCTCACTCATGTGTAATCTAAAAAAAGTTGATTTCATAGAGGTTGAGAATAGAATGTAGTTAGCAGAGACTGGGGATAGAAGGGTGCAGGGTGGGTGGGATAGGGAGAGGTTGATCAGTGGGTTCTATTACAGTTAGACAGGAGCAAGAGGTTCTGGCACCCTATTGCACAGTACAATGACTAATGAAAACAATTATATACTGAATATTTCCAAGAGCTAGAGGAAAGGGTTTTTAATGTTTTCACCATAAACAATGATAAACATTTGAGATAATGTTTAACCTGATTTAAACATTATACAATGTATGCATGAGTTGGAACATAACATGGTACCCCATTAATATGTATATTCTTTGTTTTTATATCAGCTAAAAGTAAACTTAATTTAAATTTTGAAAAGTAGAAGACAGACTTGTTTACCAAACCCAACTAAAATATTATTTTTGCATGTTTTGCAAAAACCATATAAACTTTGGGATCCTGGAAGAGTCTGTTGAAAGTAAGGGATGTTTCAATAGCTATGCAGAAGTCTGCCTCAGTATGCAATCCTTTCATTTTAAAGATGTAGACTTTGCATCTATAGTTGAAATTCTTTACTGTCCATTCTTTTTGGGAAGTGTAAAATCAGAGTTATGTTATGGCACAGGGTTATGGTTTGGAGATAAAGTAGCCCCCCCCCCAAAGCTCCTGTGTTAATGCCGAAGGTGAAATGATTAGATTGTAAGAGCTATGAGCTAAGCACCGGATTACCTCATTGGATGGGTTAATAATTTGAAAGGTAACCGTTTGCAGGTGGGGTGTGGCTGGAGGAGATGGGGGCATGCCCTTGAGGATTATATCTTGTCCCTATGGTTCCTCCTACTCTCCCTTTCTTCTTCCCATCTACCAGGAAGTGAACAGCTTTCCTCTGCCTTGCCCTTTTGGTGACGTGTTCTGCTTCACCCCAGGCTCAAAGTGATGGAGTTGGCCATCTGTGGACTGAAACCTCTGAAACTATGATCCCTAAAATAAAGTTTTCCTCCAAGTTGTTCCTGTCAGGTATTTTGGTAACAGTGATAAAAAAAAACACACACACACACTGAGGTTTTGTTTTTTTTTTTTTTTTTTTAAATCTAATCTAATCTGTCAGCTCTTTAGCTATTCTTTATGGGTCTTATTTATGTATTCGGTTCTGTCTTTTCATTTTGTTGTGTATTTGGATGGCCTGTCGGTTGCTAATACTTTTCAGTGGTTAATTGCCATACCACCACAATTATTAACAGAGTCCCTCAATTTTAGTACCTTATTCCTGCCCACCTTGTTACTGTGCCAAAAGGGAATCCTATGGTTATTGGTTTTTCTTTCATTCTCTTCTCAGTTTTATTGAAATTGGATTATTTTGCAGTAGGTAAGCATGAATATTGGTATAGGTGGCCAGGCTACAGTCAGATTGTAGTACAGATTTCTATTGTAGTACAGATTTTATTCAATTGGTGTCAGTAGTGTTGAAATGATCAAGTTATCATTAAATTGAATATGCTGTATGTGTCCAATGCCTACGTATTCCCACTACCGACATATTTTCCTTCATCTCAACATGTGCTGTGCATTTTGTCAGTTAAATTCCAAAAGAACTGGTTTTGCATTCTTGGTGTAATATTCCACTTCTTTATTTACTGAAAACATCACTGTATTTTCTTAGATAATGAAGCATATGACTAAAAATATATTTTTTGATTAAACTTTTAATCTCAATATTTATTGTAGCTGTGCTTGACAAGAGCATCCATAGGTTAAAAATTCTCCTCAACAGGCTGGTACCATGACCTCAAATTTCACACATTTTTTTTTTATGCTGGGAAAAAATATGGCTTTCCTGGGGATAGTTTATAATACTTGGTGATGATATATGATAAGGGATGGGTGTTTATATTGCCTGTGTCAGGATTCCCTTAGGTCTATAATTAACATGCTCACCAAATGCTATAGAATTCCCTGATGAATGCACTCAGCCTTTTAACTAAGTGACCCAAGGATATGGTGTATTTTAATCTCCACCTGACTGCTACATTCACTTTTCCCAAACATTTTATTTGGCATTTATCATGTTCAGTACCCTCACATTCTTTTCATCCTTCTTGTTTTATTGATGAATAATGAGAATGTTAACACTGCTTATCTTGACTCTGGCAAATGAAGAGTGACTTGCCTAAGAGCCTCTTGCCTGAATCAACTGGATGATTTCTGTGTGTTTGCTTCCAGTTTTAAGCTATGATTGCTTACACCTAACAGTAGCTATAAAATACACATTTGTGGGAAAGGCTCTAATCTCACAGTCAACGAAAGTAATCTTATTCTGTGATATGACTATAAATGAAATTGTACTTTACAGTGGCTAGTCTGATGCCCATATAGAACCAAAAGGGTTTGAAGCAGGAAAATTCAGAAGAATTAGTTCAATAGGCATTTTACCCATGCTAACCATATTTTTCCCATTTCAACCACTGCTGTGGTGAATATTCTTAACATATATTCATTCTCATAAATTTAATAGGTCAGCCATTTGATCTGAGAATGCTGAGTAGCAACAAAATGTGAGAGTAACAGGGGAAGTCACATACATGTACAAAAGTGGCTTGTTATATAAATTTACATGCTAACCACATCATACATAGACAATACACACATGACCCTATGCATATGACATATGTGTATATAGATATACATATGTAAATAGGAGGACAGCATGCAGGATTCTAAAATATTTTCTATGTGAAATAAACAGCCAATATTGGTTCTTTAGTTCAATGCAGCACTGTTAGGATCTTGTAATAATACATGTAGGTATATGTGTTCAGGTAATGTAAGTACATATACCTACTACATAATGTATCAACAAATATTTTTCCTTCATCAACAAAAACTAAACTTCTATAACATGTTTGTAACTAACCAAGAGTCAATTCTGGTAACTTCAGCACTTTTTGAATTTTTTTTATCTTTTATTTACAAAATAGAGGCTATCATCAATTTGTTTAGTCACTCTGGATTGATGTTTCATTATCATCAAAGATTTTACTGGAATAGATTCAACCACAATATCTTGTATTTTCATTTATTGCTTACAGCATCCTTCAGAGTGAAAAGTACTAATTTAAACGAGAAGACATTTTGGTTTGTGAGTTAACCTCCTCTTACCTTTAATAGTACGGAATTTTGATTCTGAAATACTTTTAAGTGGCATTTCTTGCTTTAATACCACATTTTTATGTGTTCTCTAGGTTACAATAAAAAGTTATGTAAAATCATAAAGTTTAGAAAAATACATTAAGAAAAAAATTGGAAAAACTTTCCATATTTCCTAAGAGACAATAACTAGCTTAAAGCATGCATTTTCTAAATAAAATATTTGTTTCTTGTATATCCTAAAATGTTTCTAGTGATGCCATTAAAATTAAGCAGAAGTGAGTACAACATAAACTGGACACTGTTTGTTTTGTTCAAATGATGCAATATATAGAGATTTGGAGAGAAAATCAATCCTTTCTATATTTACTATCTATTGAATCTGTGGCCTAGGCCTAGTAATTTATTTTTATTAAAGGATCTGTGTAGTCCCTATATTTACATGAAGATATCTGTAAGGGTCTCAGCCGGTCTTCAAATTGCAAATTCTCAAGATACTTATTCTTGTTTTTAAGTTCAAACAAAATAAGTTGTTCTGAGGTTAAAATGGTAGAAATATCATATGATAATTTTTTATTCATTTAAAAAACTTCTAGTTTTCTTAATACCTTTCTAGTTAATCTTTTGGTAATTTACAAAGTAATTTTGTACCTTTATAGGGGCAATTAAAGCATCATTAATCACACAAATCCTTCAAACTATCTTAAAACTGTTTTTTAAAAAATTTGAATTTTCACATGCACTTTCTGGATCTTTTGGTTAATATTAAAATCGAGTTTGGGCCAAATGTTAGGATATTAAATGGTGAGACTACATGCAATCAAAAGGCCTCGGCTGGAGACTGGTTTTACCACTTAGCAGATGGACTTAAAGGAGGAGGTAACTTCTAGCAGATGGACTTAAAGGAGGAGGTAACTTCAGCCCCCTGAACTTTAATTTTCTAATTTGGAAAATGGGTATCACAGTATATGATTCACAGGGTGGTTGAGAATGGAATAATATGTATATTAATCTTACATACGTGTTAGTTGTGATTTTTATATAGTGATATATTTAAAGCATCATAATTATTATTGCCAATGATTAGATAATGACCCACTTCTGGTTTCTCTCCCAAGTCTTTAAAAAGAGTGAATCTAAGTAATTATTTGAGCTGGACCCTGTGTAGGGGGAACTGAGAAAGCAGTGCAGAGATGTAGTTATTAAAGTCAAAGGAACGCCTCCCATATATTAGTGCTTGTGACTGGTGCAGAAATAGCTCTGTGAGAGCTGGTGTTGGGCGCTCCTTTTAAGGGATTAAACTTGAAAGTGGGGAATATGCATTCACATCAGAAAAGGCATTCCTGCTGGAGAGGTCATAACAATCACAAATCTGCTTCTATTTTATCAGTTCATGTTGAAAATTATATTTTGTACTAATAGTTCCATAAAAAAATTGTTCAAAATATTTCAAGGAGACCAAGTACAGCTGTTTGGCACACTACAGGTATTGATAATAAATATGCTTGATAGTTACTGACAGAAACCAGCAGGCCTGGGTTGAGCTTAAGCAGCTCACTTGAGCCTGCCAGAGCTGTAAATCTCCCTTGGGAGTTGTGTTATGTAACATCACATGAAATCAAACACTAGCAACTTTGAAAAGTAGTATGCTGAAAAGGGAAGTAGCTACTTTTATCACCTTTCCCACCTCAGCTTAGAGCTTGTTTGATCATTCAAAATATATAAACAGTACGGCTATATATTTATATAAAATGAATTTATAATTTTTAGAACTGATACATAATTAATTCTAAAATTAGAATAACCTCCAAATAACTATAAAATCTTTTAACAAAAAAAATTTTTAAATCAACATGGAAAAAAAAGAATGATTATGTATAGGAAGGTAAAATATTGGGGCGGGGGCTGTAGCTCAGTGGTAAAGCACTTGACTAGCATGCAGGAGGCCCTGACTTCAATCCCCAGCACTGAAAAAAAAAAAAGGAAGATAAAATATTCAAACTGTGCTACTATTCAGCTGAGATGAAATATATAGATTAGTTTATGAAAATTTTATTAAGATATGCCTATAAAGATGACAAAATGTTTTGAAAGTGTCAAGCTAGATCATAAAGTGCCTTAAGCCTATTTGTGAATTTGACAAATTCTCTTCACAATTGCCCCTTTCAGAAGCTTCTCAGATTTCAGATAATTTCATAAAAGGGTTTTGGTCACATTGATCCTGCAACAGGGATTTTATTGTTTCTTTTTACAGGATAGTGTGATATCTTTGGAACCTGTTAGTCAACCATTTCTTTTCCTGAGTAACATTGAGGGTTGATGTTGATCCAAAGATAAGCACCCTATAAACAAAATAAGCAAAGTGTTTTATAAAAGAATGTTTTTCACAATAGTCATTTACATTACTACCATAAAACAGTGTTTCCATACAAATCATTGTCTTTGAAGCTATGAGAGATGTAAACAAGAGCTTTACCTAGTAAAGAGACATAATAATGTAATTGGTTAAAAATAACTCCCAGCTCCTGAGTGCTTATAGACAGAAGATAACTTGTAAGATTTAGGCATGAAAAAGCTTCAGTGTCTTTTGTTAGTCTGAGTATTTTAGCCTGGCTCACACAGAAATCCCTATGTGTTTCAGAATATTTTTCAAAAGCTCTCATGTGGTGAATGACAAAGGAAAGGTGCAGGTCCCAGAGAGCCCAGGAAATGCAAAGATCAGATCTAATGCTGATCAAGGAGGGACTCAACATCTGGGTGGGCCAGAATCTGAGCTCCAGTCTTCTGAACAGTACCTACTCAATGTCTTCAACTGGATGTTCATTAGAAATTTCTGACTTATGTCCAAAATGGAAATCTTGGATTTTCCTCCCAATTACTGCAACATGATAAAGGTCCCAGGATTTTTCCAGTTGTAGAAGCTCTAAACATATATTTTTTCTTTTCCTTCTTTCTACCCTTTTTTTGGGGGACGGGGGTGTACCAGGATTGAACCAAGGGTGCTTAACCACTGAGTCACATCCTCAGCACTTTTTTGTATTTTATTTAGAGACAGGGTCTTGCTGAGTTGCTTAGGGCCTTGATAAGTTGCTGAGGCTGGCTCTGAACCTGCCATCCTGCCTCAGCCTCCTGAGCTGCTGGATACAGGCCTGTGGCCCCTCACCCTGCTCCTACCCTTGATTTAGCATCACACATTTAATTCCTGATCAGATCGATCCAGTCCTCATTTCCCCCTGCTGACAGCCCCATCTGGACCAATGTCTCACTCTGGCCACTCCTGCTGGAGACTTCCAATGGATTTCCTCTGCTCCCATGTTCCCTTTCTGAGATGTTTGCATAGATAGTCCCTTCTCACCCTGCAGCTAAAAGTCATCCAACCAGAGAAGTTGATCTTCTCAAGTTTCTCTCTCTCTTATCCTCCTCAAAACTTTTATTTATCTTATTATAATTCATCTAGTCTTTGACAGTATCAGTTCCATTGAGGATATAAAACTTGCTTGTCTTTTTATTTACCATTGTTTGTCTGATCACTACTGAGTGCTAGGCATATAATAAGTGCTCAATAATTATTTACTGAGGGATAGAATACATGTATATGTTTTGGGGGTCATGGCATTTGCCGAGGAAAGACAGTAGACAGAGCATATCAAAAAATATGAAAGATTTGAATATGGAAAAAAAGAACAATCCAGTTCCCTTGGCCACATGGAAGCTAAAATTCATGAAGTAGACTAATGAGACAAAAAGCAGGAATGGTAGCAGGGGAGGGTTTGCTCAGTTTTAAATGCAAGAAGTGGGTTGTACTTAATTTGTACATCAGTACGGACAACTTGAAGATCTTTTTAGTTAATGAAATCCAGGAAAAGGCAGCAGGGAATGATTGCCAGAGAGCCTATGTTTGAATCCCAGCTCTTGCTTCCTGGCTAAATGACCTTGAAAAAACCACATGACCTTTATGTGCCTCATTTTCTTTATAGACTGATAGTAATAATTTTAATATCTCATAAAATGTGTAAAAAGGTTAAATACATGAATATACATAAAATACTCAGAATTATATCTCATTTAAATGAAATATTAACTAGTCTTATTTCACATTTAGACACAGGCAGAAGTACAAGCATTTGGTCTATATATCAAATATTCAAACATACAGAATGAAATGGTAGTGGAAAAAATTAATCTGACCAAGTATAGTATCTTCCAGTTTTAAGACTGTTATTTGAAAATAGTCTTTGGGGTAAACTTTGTTTTATAAGTAATTAGGTTTCATAGCTTTACCCCATCTTTCCCACTATCTGCACAAGGGGAGATGCAGATCTGTTAGCTGTGATGGGAGAAATGACAGGAAGCACAGACCCTTTGGGAAACCTTGAGCCAAAGATGCTCATTAGAAACTTAAATTTCAGGGGAACAGGACTGCTTTGTGCCTGCACCACCATTAGCCATTAACTAGGAATAGTCTGTTGGAAGTGTGACTTTCACCCGAACATGATGGTGGATTCAGAGATACATCCTACTGTGAAAGCTGTCCATCAGTTGTATTCCATGCCACAGGAGATCTGATGGTGCCACCAGGCCTGGATATGCATCTCTGGTTTCTGTATGAGAACCAGGGAAACTTGTAAGTGACCCAGGCCTGGTGTCTGTCTAATCACACTGTGCCGTCATTTAAACCTGCAAATCTGCATTTAGTAAAGGCAATTCACCTAGAGGTGCTCCTAAGAATGTTCAGCATCCACAAAAGAATAAGCGGAATCTCTAGAAAAGAAATCAGAAAGGCCTTTAATTTTTCTGTAGAAACATTCAGTACCAGAAACAAGGCAGAAACATTTAACATCAACAATACAAAAATAATAAGAGACTCTAAGTAGCTTCAAATACAGCATTAAAAAAGACCAGAAATTAAAATTTTTAAGAATATGTTTTAAATTTTAAATTTCAGTAAATATATTTAGGAATGATTATTCTTGAGCTTCATCACTTAAATGTGTGGATTTTCCCAATAGGAATTTTGAGTCATTTAGAAGCAGTAGGAATTTATTTCCTAGTCCTGGAGACTGAGAAACCTAACATCAATTCCCAGGAGACCCGGTGTCTGATAAGGGCTTGCTTTCTGCTCCCAAGAAAAGTATTTAATATATAAATTTATTATTATTTGCTTTTATTAGTTATTCCTCATTGACTAATTTGCTAAACTTTTGTTTAGCATTTTGAGGTATAGAGAATGCATTTCTAGTGATACTCTTCATACCATATCAACAATCTTATAAAGATCCTAGTCAATCCCTAAAAAACAAATACCAAATGTCTTCTTTGATATAATGAGAGCAACTATGAACAGAGCAAGGAGGAAGAGCAGGAAGAAAAGACTAACATTTAACAGAGTCATGAGATGGGAGGGAAAGGGAGAGAAAAGGGAAATTGCATGGAAATGAAGGGAGACCCTCATTGCTATACAAAAATACATATAAGAGGTTGTGAGGGGAATGGGAAAATAAACAAGGAGAGTAATGAATTACAGTAGATGGGGTAGAGAGAGAAGAAGGGAGGGGAGGGGAGGGGAGGGGGGATAGTAGGGGATAGGAAAGGTAGCAGAATACAATAATTACTAATTGGGCATTATGTAAAATTGTGGATGTATAACCGACGTGATTCTGCAATCTGCATTTGGGGTAAAATTGGGAGTTCATAACCCACTTCAATCTAATGTATGAAATATGATATGTCAAGAGCTTTGTAATGTTGTGAACAACCAATAAAAAAATAAAAAATTTAAAAAAAAAAAGAAAAAAAAAGAAAATTCAAAAAAAAAAAAAAGATCCTAATGACGAATCCTTTGTGGTCATGAAGCATTTCTTCATATTTCATTGCAGTTTTTTTCTTTTGGAATTTTATTCATCAATCTTAGCTCTTCTTTGTGCATTTTGCATTACCTTTTTACCTAATTGAAGGAGTCAATCCTCAGGAATCATTCAAAGAGCATATGGAAGAAGAAGAAGAACAGAGAATGAAGGGAACTTGCTCTCTGGTCTGGTTGGCCTGAAGAAATGCTCTGATACCTTCCTACTTCTATGCCATGGTCTGCTGAAAGGCTGTTGAGGGTCTCCTGGGCCCAGGGTATTTCAATAAATCCTTGCTTTATTGACAAGGTAAATGTGTTACAGATGCACTTTGACAACTCAGATTCCTTGATTCCTTAATTTTGGCACTGTGATCTCTATTTTATACTATTTCATTTCTAAATATGCTTTTTCACCTTTCTTTTTTTTTGCTATTAGTCATCCATTTCTATCACAATGTTTTCATTTAACAAATTTAAAAAAAAAACAGATTAATTTACCTTAAATATATTATGTACAAAAATAAAATCACTAACAAATAAATTTGTAAATAACACAGTATTTTACATTTAGTTTGGGAACATTTAAAGTAACATGAGATTTGAACACAATTCACAGAATTAAAATAGAAAAAAAATATTACATAGAAAAGATGTTAGTTTTTTTTATTTGCACTTTTTTTCTTATGCCAGAGATTGAACTCAGGGGCACTCAACCACAGAGCCATGTCTAAGGTCTCTTTTGATTTTTTATTTTGACAGATTTTTTTATTTTTATCTAAGTTGCTCAGGGTCTCACCAAATTGCTGAGGCTGGCCTTAAACATGCAATCCTTCTTCCTCAGCCTCTCAAGCTGCTGGGATTATAGGCATGACCACTGGGCCTGGCTTTATTTGCACTTTTTGCTTAAAAGATTGTTAAATTATTCTATAATGTTTAGTTATTTTTCTAACTGATAAGATAATACATTTAGTTTGTCATTTTATTTTAAAACTTTTCTCCAATTATATGACATTCTGATGTGAGTAAGCTTTATTTGGCCTAAGTGAAAAGTCTAATTTGGACTAGTTGTCACAGGATTTTTGAAACTGTTTAGTTAATAATAAAAAAGTGTCTGGTATATAATATGAGTATTAGAGAACTAGTAAAAATCATTGTGGTATACATTTTTAGGATCATCACTCAGGCTCTGTGTCATAACAGTCCATTGGCCTTTATGCATTTCTCAGTCTCCTTGCCAGTGAACATTGTGTGAGGAGAAAATGATTCATGCATCTTAAGCCAATGCTATGCAAAGTGCACATATGATTCTCCAGTGTTTCCTTTTCTCTTGCAACGGGGATCAAGAAGGCCACATCTCCAGGTGGTACAATGACAAGATGGTGACCACCCCCATCATCTCCATCAGCTTGATACTGGAGTGACCTGTACTGAACAGAGTATCTCTGTCCTCCTCCAAGTCCTACCACCTGGATATGTGCTGTGAATGAGAGAAGCATGTTAATTTTTGAGAATTTGGGATTACTTGATATAGTATTACTTTTGCTGACCAACAGGTTATGCTACAAGAGCATCATCTATGCTATATCTAAATAAATACAAACTTTTTATTGCCTTCTAATTATATTTAAATAAAAGCCTAATGTAGGTTTAAATATATCATCATATTATGGCTAAGCACAAAAATTTACATCATAATGATCAATAACACAATTGTAGTTATTTGGTGAGCTACTGCTTGAGATTAAGTTATTGAATGATTGAGGCTAATCATACTCTCTGATCTTGTGCTCTCACCCATAACGATTTATTATGCACAAGATGATTTCACATTATAAATAACTTATTTATAAAAGTGAAAATGAAAATGATATAATATTTACCACCCTCAATGTCATGAATCTTTGGAATAACTTCATACTCTGTATAAAATGTTTAGGGCACAACACCAAAGCCTCAGTACCAAAAGCATTTGTGAAATCATCAGTGCTATTGTATTATGTGTATAGCATATTATTAGTGTGAAGGGTAGATATATAAATCTAAAAAGTAAATAAGTAAAATGAATTGGTTTTATGTATTGCCACATCTTATGTTCACTGCTAAAATTCAGAAAAAATAGTTTTGGTGCATTATCACAAAAAAATATATAACGTCTATTGTGACAATATTTTATTTGGGTACCAGGGATTGAACTCAGGGGCATTTGATCACTGAACCACATCCCCAGCCCTATTTTATATTTTATTTAGAGACAGGGTCTCACTGAGTTGCTTAGCGCCTTGCTTTTTGCTGAGGCTGGCTTTGAACTCACAATCCTCCTGTCTCAGCCTCCTGAGCCTCTGGGATTACAGGCATGCGCCACCACGTCCAGCTTTTGTGACAACATTTTAAAATGCATTTGCTAGGAATCATCTCAAGCTAACTTAAAAAATGAATTTAGTGAAATCACACAGAAGTGCAAACTTACTGATAAGGCATAGATATATTTGAGACTCAGAACAGGTGAAACATCTGTGATGCACACCTGCAATCCCAGTGTCTCAGGAGACTGAGACAGAAGGATGGCAAGTTCAAAGCCAGACTCAGCAATACTGAGGTACTAAGCAACTCAGTGAGACCCTGTCTCTAAATAAAATACAAAAAATAGGGCTGGGGATGTGGCTCAGTGGTTGAGTGCCCCTGAGTTCAATAACCAGTAGCCCCCCCCCCAAAAAAAAGAAACAGCTAAAACAAAATGTTATTTGTATGCTGTTCCCATGATCATCTCAACAGAAAAAGTATTTAAAAAAATATAGTGTCCATTCATGTTCAAAAACACTAGAAAAACTAAGGATAGTAGGAATATACCTCAATATTGTGAAAGCTCTATACATTACAGCAAAGGCCACTATCATTCTAAATGGAGAGAAACTGGAAGCCTTCCCTCTATAAAATGGAACAAGACAGGATGCTCTCTTTCAGCACTTTTATTCAATGTAGACCTTGATACCCTAGCCAGAGCAATGAGGCAAAAGAAAGAAATTAAAATAATACAAAGAAGAGTTCAAACTATCCCTATTTGCAGATGACAGGATCATATATTTAGAAGATCCAAAAATTCCATCTGAAAACTTCTAGAACTCATAAGCAAATTCAGCAATGTAATAGAATAGAAAAGTAACAACCATAAATAAATTGTGTTCCTAAATAGTAATGATGAATCAGCCAAAAGAGAAATTAGGAGAACTATTCCATTCACAATAGCTGCAAAAATAAATAAATAAACAAAATACTTGGGAATCAAATTAACAATGAAAACTCAGAACACTAAAGAAAGAAATTGGAGAAGACCTTAGAAGATGGAAAGATCTATCATGTTCTTAGATAGGCAGAATTAATATTATCAAAGTGGCCATACTACCAAAAGTGCTGAACAGTTTTACTGCAATTCCTATTAAAATTCCAATGACATTCTTCATAGAAATAAAGAAAGCAATCACAAAATTCATTTGGAAAAATAAGAGGCCCAGAATAACCAAGGCAATCCTTAGTGAGAAAAGTGAAGCAGGAGGCATCATAATATCATATCTTAAATTATACTACAGGGCTATAGTAACAAAAATGGCATCGCATTGGCACAAAAACAGACAAGACCAATGAAAGAGAATATAAGACACAGAGGCAAACATGTATAAATACAGTTATCTCATACTAGACAAAATTTCCATAAACATACAGTTGAGAAAAGATAGTCTCTTTAACAAATGGTGCTGGGAAAACCAGAAATACCTTATCACCTGCCCTGCAGAAAACTCAACTCTGAGTGGATCAAGGACCTAGGCATTGGACCAGAGACCCACCACCTACTAGAAGAAAAAGTAGACCCAAATTTCCATCATTTCTGATGAGGACCACAACCAAGTTAAGATGGCTCCTGGCAGTATGCTAGGAGGAGTGGTTTCTGAGTAATGCCAGCAAGCCATTAAGATGATAGAGATTCCTTAATGACTGTCTGCTGTGTCTAGATTATGTCAATTAAGTTAAGCTGTGTGTAATCATTAAGATGATGAGGATTCCTTATTGGTTGACTGCTGTATCTAGTTTATGTTAATTAAGAACAAGCTGTGTATCCAATTATGTATATATACCCCTACTGTCCTACAATAAAGCGGCTCCCGCTGTATCAATCTTCACAAGTTCCTTGTCACCCCCCCCACCCCCGGTTATTTCTCCCAGTCAGACTGCGACAATGTCAGCTTAGGAACTGGCTTCCTCAAAGAAATTCCTAAAGCATAAGCAGTAAAATCAAGAATCAGTAAATGGGATGAATTCAAACTACAAAAACTTCTTCACAGCAAAGGAAACAATCAAGAATTTGAAGAAAGAGCTTATAGAATGAAAGAAAATCTTTGCCATTTGTACCTCAGATAGAACATTAATCTCCATGATATACAAAGAACTAAAAATCAACAACAACAACAAAAAGAATAATAAAATACACCCCCCCACACACACAAATAACCTAATCAATAAATGGGCAGAGAAACTGAATAGGCATTTCACAGAAGAAGAAATATGAATTGTCCACAAAGATATGAAAACAACATCTCTAACAACTAGAGAAATCCAAATTAAAACTATACTGAGATTCTACCTCGATCCAGTGTGGGGGGGGGATAATCAAGAATGCAAATAACAATAAATGTTTGTGAAGATATGGAGAAAAGGGTTCACTCATACATTGCTAATGGGACTGCAAATTGGTGCGACAACTCTGGAAAGCAGTATGGAGATTCCTCAGAAAACCAGGAAAGGAACCCCCATTTGACTCAGTTATCCCACTCCACAGTATATATTCAAAGAAGTTGAAATCAGCATACTGTAGTGATGCAACCACATCAATGTTTATAGCAGCACAATTCACAGTAGCTAAGCTATAGAACCAACCTAGGTGCCCTTCAACAGTTGAATGGATAAAGAAAATATGAAATATATGCCCAGTGGAATGTTACCCAGTTATAAAAAAAAAAGACTGTATGGCTTTTGCTGGTAAATAGATGGATCTGGTTACTATCATGCTCCATTAAAGAAGCCAATCCCAAAAAGCCAAAGGTTGAATGTTGTCTCAGATATGTGGCTGCTTACACACTATAAGAGTGGGAAGGGAGTAAGGGGAATGAAGGGAAGGGTACGGGGAAAGAAATAGGAAAGACAATGGAATGAATTGGACATAAATCTCCTATGTTCATATGTGAATATACCACAGTGAATCTCCACATGCTATACAACCACAAGATCCTAAGTAGAATAAGATATACTCCATGTTTGTATAAATATGTTAAAATATACTGTCATGTGTAATTAATTAGAACAAATAAAAAAAATTAAGAGTAACATTTCTCCTCTTATCGCTGCATTTCTTCAGGTGGCCTTTTTATTTTTTCTTACTGTGGATTTGTTTTCTCCATGTAACCAAAAAGCACATGTAGCCAAAGCTCTAGATTTTGCATCTATTTGACCTAGACAGCTAAAGAGAGAATGAGCAAACTCTGTTGGCTCCACTAAAAATAAAATGCCAGGAAAAGAACATATTTCCTAACTTAGGACAGGAACATATCTCCTGTACCAGAGACAGGTTGTCTAACAAACAGCCCCTCTCCCCCCCCCTTTTTTTTTTTGGCTTGAGGTCCCTGTGACTAGGAGGATAGTCAAATAGTAAAATAGGCAATTAAAGCAATGGACACCCCAAAGCCTTCTCCAAGTAAGATGGAGAGAACAGGCAGCTTCATTGAGATGGACTGTCCTGTAGAAACACGCCAAACATTCCAGCCAAGTCCTTTGCCCAGAGAGGTGGGAAAGGGATCCTATGCCCAAGAGGAGTGGGAAAAGGGAAAACCGAATGGACCTAAAAGAAGGCTACTGAAAATTTCAAATTCATCAACTAAAAGACACCATCAATTGGAATGTTGTCAGCCTGACCAACAGTCTTGGTATTTTTCCAGTATATGATTAGCATAAATATTGAACAATGTCCCTACCTACCTGGATATAAGTCACGAGACTGGTGCATGTAAGTGGAAGCCCTTCCTCAGGACCCTCCTTGCAGGGAGACCTCTGTTTCTTTTCTCTTGAGTAAATTTGACTCTTTTGCTCTCACTCCCCATTGTCCATGGATTTCATTCTTTGGGCTTGCTAGACAAGAACATGGTAAGGCATTGCTGGCAATTTGCTACTGAGCAGTTACACTAGCCGGTATGGTCTGCTGTGGAGCAGAAAGAGCTGTAACCCAAACAGGCCGTGCTTGCTGTGATTGGGATTGTAACAGCTGAAAATCCAGTTTCACTTGGATTTTCACCTATGTTTCAAAATGAAGAGCAGAGTAAGCACCCACATTGCATAGGAGGTAATGGTTGAGATTGATTCTTTCATCACTGCAAAATGCACAGCTATAACTGGCAGGCAGATGGGTGCCCTTTTTGGTCTAGGGTGTGTGGGGAGCAGAACAGTGTACTGAGGGTCCCATTAAAAAAGCAGAATTATACAGTTTTTTTTTTGAAATTATGGAAGCAGTGTCCACTCTTATATCTCCCCAAGCAGATTGAGAAGATCACTAGTTTATTACTGAAAGATATATGGACATGAATGGGTACAAAAAAGGTAACTGGTCCAACTGGTTCATATGTAGTCCTTCATTTAAGCCCATAGACCAGCCACAATTCTTACACGTCTTCTTTATGTTCATTTTCTTCTCTCCTCCCTCCCTCTCTCACTCCTCCACCCCCCCACCACCTCTTTCTCATATCAAGATGGAATTCTGAGCCTTTTTGGAAGAATAATCCAGGTTCCTTTGTGGAAGAATAACTTCTTTGTTCACTGGTAGTCTTTCATTCAACTATTCTAGGTTACCATTTCCTCTAGTTTCTTTTATCCTTCAGTACAATCCCACCTGCTTTCATTCATTAGAAATGTATTAACATCTTAAACACACATCTACTAACCATGAATTTGATCTTTGTTAATATTCAAAATATTTAAGATCCTCATTGCATAGGGAAAATAAGACAAAGAACTAATATCAGTATCAAAGGTGACAACTGATTGGATAACAATTCTGTATGGTTACTGTTGTAAAGAAGTCTCGGGAAAGAGGGAATGTGATAAAGTTGTGATGATTGAGTTTTAGAATTATGTATTCATTCTTTCTTAATTGCTTGTTTCATGTTTGCACTGAATGGTACACACAATCAAAACTGCAAGAACCTAGCATATAAAAGTTAGAGATGGGATTGCAAGACCAAACTTCCTAAACTTGATCCTATTCTCATATTAGTCCTTTCTTAACATTTTAATCCCATATATCTGATTAAAAAGTATAATATTTGAATAAAGTGGTTTTAATAAAATTACCCTTTAGATATAGCTAAATCTGAGTGAAATCATTACATGATGAAGGATGAGTTGTGAAAAAAATTTAAAAATACATATTTTTAAGAGTAAATGAGCATATGAATTTCGGACATTTTTAAAAATCATTTAATTAATTCCATTCAGAAGCTCTTTAATATTGCACACATATATTTATGTTTCCTTTTACTTTGTACCTTATAAGATCTAGCAAGTGACTTCATGAAAAAAAGTTCACATCCAGAGAACAAGTCTAAACCTTCATATTTGGTTAAGATACACACCAAATACAAGTATGTATTTTAAATTCCATATTGTATTTTATCAACACAGAATCAATTTTTCCTTTGTTTCATGATGACTGTTATTTTTCCATTTATATTTTTAGTCTTTATGTGGTTTATTTTTAAAATATCAGATAATTTAGTTCTAAAATTATTCAGTTAGTTGAAGGTTTTAGCTTTAACACAGTCTAAACATATTCTTCCCTCCTACAGTACTGGGATTGGAATCAGGGGCTTTCCACACTGAGCTACGTCTATACTTTTTAAAAAATTTTTGAAACAGTGCTGAGGCTGGCCTCAAACTTTTGATCCTCTGGCCTTAGCCTCCTGAGTAGCTGTGAGTACAGACATGTGCCAAGGCACTTAGCAAACATATTCCTTTTTAGACTGAACTGATACTGTGTTGACTTTACTGTGGAAGACCATACAATGATTACGATAACCACAGAACTAAAGAAACAGTGGTGACTCATTTGACTTTTGAAAACTGTCTTCTGTTAATGTTGAACATTCCTTGTAACTCCTCAGGCTACTGATGTGGCAAAGAAATCAGTGCAGTGGCTATTTTCCTCAATAAGAGTTAGTTTTATTTAACTCCCTGTAGCTTTTATGTCCTTGGCTTACTCTTTTATACTAATTGTTTTGTTTATTTTAGAGATGTTTTTGAGAACTCTGCCTACATCATGATGGAGTGACTTTTTAATGAAGAAGTCGGAGGCATTTTTTTTGATCATAGCCATGTGGAGAGTTGGCTTTCTGAGAAACTTTTTTTTTTTTTTTTTTGGTTAACTTTATGAAAACAGAATCATGGAACTGGTTAGGCCTCCATTCTGAAATGATTATGGAAAAACTCAGAGGTATACTTGTTAGTTCTTTCTCAGTAGGCAATGTAGGTACTAATCTTATTCCTGGCTTTGTCTTAGTTATCCTTATCGTATTTCCTTTCACTCACATTTTCTCACTTATGTTTATTTATAGTATAGTATTTAAATAGGTTTTGATATTTTTAACTTCCATAAAATCCTTTCTGGGCAAAATAGGAACCAAATGACATTTTTGAATTAAAAACCACAGAGTAATAATTTCTTTTGCTACTTATGACTATAAAGATGAACTCCTTGGGAGTTACTTTATAACTTGTTATATTAGCAGCTGTAACAAGCTTTTTTTTTTTTTTTTTACTCATGGAGATCAATGTTTTTATTTCAGGAAAGGCATTCACTAGTCTGCATGGGCCCAAGAAACAAAAGTGTTTGCATGTACTGAAATATCAAAATTCGGGAAGAATTCCAGTGGGCTCAATGTGACATATTGAGAAGGCTTGCTGTGGTTCTGAGAGGGAGAAAAAATGAGGAGGGAGTAGATGGTGAAGGAAAGGAAAAGAAGTGGAAAAATGGTAGAAGGCTGCATGCCCTATAAAATGACCTCACCATGTGCTTCTCTGTATTCCTCAGAAATATCAAAAGGAACTCCTTCCCTGTGCACACTAAAATGGGACTAACTTTTATGCCAAGGTCAATGCCTTTCTGGACAAAGACAACTAAAGAGGGCATGTACAAGTTCAAAGGTAGGTGGAGATGCAGATAATTAACTGGTGAAGGAATTGGAACTTCCATAGGTCAAAGAAAACTGACGAGGGGTTAGAAAGGAGAGTATAGAACATATCTTATATTTGTGTATTAAATAAGTAAATTAAAGTACTTTTTAGGCATCTCTAAAATGTTTCATAGTTCTTGAGATCAGTATATTTTAGACTTGTTCCAATTTATTTATTATGTTGGTTGAGTTTAAAATTTTCTTTATCTTCAGATTTTACAACCTTTATTGAAACACTTGATGTATACACAGAAAATCTTGGACTGGGGTTGTAGTTCATTGGCAGAACTCTTGACTAGCCTGTGTGAGTTTGAATTACCAGTCAAAACAAAACAACAAGAATAAAGAAAACAAAACAAAACAAAACAAAAAGATAAACAACAACAACAAAAATACCCCCCAGAGATCCTTGGGAATATGTAGGCTATTGTAGATATTTGCATCCCGTAGTTACAAAGAAAATTGATAGTATCTTTCCAAAATTATAGATTCTTTAAAAAAAAGATGATCATAATTTATTTTAATAGAGACTGAATTATTGCTTTTTCTCAAGCTTTATTCTATTTTAAAAAGTTCCATTCATAACCTAAGAAGTCACAACTTGTCAACACAGCAAGCAGAGAGAACACATTCAACCACGTGCAAAAGACATGGAGGCATCTGAACATTCAGACGTAACTACCAGGTCCCTCTATGTTCCTGCAGGAAATGAAGTAAACCAACCTACCGCTCCATAGTGAAACTTGTATTCTGGTGAGCAAAGACAGGCAATAAATCAAATAAATAAAAAAATAAAATACACCATATAACAGATTGTGACAAGCTCAATGGAAAAAATGCAAATAAAGGCAGGGGATAGAGAGAGAGATCCAGAGCATGAACATAGGTAGCATTATAGAGAAGGTGGCCTTTGGGTAGAGAACTAAAAAGTCTCTGAGATGATACAGGTGCTTATTCAGAATACTAGAGGATATCAGACTCACAGGCCTTTGAAGTGGGTTGCATGGCCTCTGTGTTGGGGAAACAACAAAGAGTTGAATTCTATCACCGGAGTGAATGAAAAAGATAGGAAACAAATAGTGGGTGATGGCCAGATTTTGCAGATCCTTGTAGGTTATTTTAATAGATTAAGATTTTTTAAAAACATTGTATTAATCATACAACATAATGGGTTTACTGCTGCATATTTGATATGCTTACTTTTACTATGAGGTTTGTATGTGCAGCTTTGATAATATCCACACTCTCATGCTGCTTGATTACTTTCCTTTCCTTCTCCACCTGATCCCCTTCCTTTTCTCTAATAGTCTAAGGTCAAGGTGTGCTTTGTTTGTTGGTTCTCTGAGTGGAGAGGAACAGCCTTGGAGAGTTTCCAGGACCAGATTGTTGTAATCGGAAATGATTTAAAAAGAATTGCTCTGGCTTTCTGTTAAAAAAAAAATAGACTTAGAAGAGTGGAAAGGATGAAAGATTAGAGACGAGTGGTGAAGAGTGGTTGAATTTCAGTGCAGAGCCCACAGGATGTGTCAAATGATCTCATTGTAGGGTGAAAGAGTATCAGTGGCGATGCTAGGATTGTACTGTGAGCAACTGAAAGGATGGAGTTGCTAGAAATTAGATTGAAGAATGCTGCCAAAGGGATGGGAGTGGTTGATCTGCAGTTCACTGTTGCTCCTATTATGTTTGAGATGCCTATCAAGCATCTGAATAGAAATGTAGAGCAGATTCGACATTGCCCAGTGTCTTTTGTGATTTTCAATTTCATATTCATGCAACTGTATATATATATATATATATATATAAAATTCCAATGATCCATAAAAGGCAGAAAGTGCTATTCTCAGATTCTCTAGGAAAATCTTATCAGATTATCTGTAGATATTTCTGTTGCCTTCATTGTCTACTGAAGAAAGTCACTGTTTTCTATTAGACTAACTAAAATGCTTATTTCACTGTTCATACAGAAAGCACACATAAATGATCTTTTAAGTTGGAGAGAAAGCCGTGGATAAAGAGTTCTCCCTACATTACAAGGCTTTCAGTAGGTCAACAAGAAATCTAAACAGAGAGCAAGGAATTTGAAATTAGCACAAGTCTAAAAATGATAAAAATAGGTTTGATCCTTCTGCTTTAAGAAGAAACTGAGGGTATATAAATGTTCATTACTATCAAGGACCTTTTGTATTAAATGGGGTCAAAATTGTCTGGTTGCCTCTGGTGCACTGATTAGCAGGACCCTTCTTCTGACCAAGCCTTGCTAGTTGAGTCTGTTAAGGGAGCAACAGATAAGGTGGAGAGCTCACAACTTAGCAACAGCTTGGAAAGTATTGTCAATAAATGCTGCAGCTTGAAATGGGGCCAAGTCACAGCATGTGATACTATTGTACAACTGAAGCAGCACTTCAGTATCTAATCTTGGGATTAGAGAAGATCTGGGGGTTCACACCACTGAAACCATGTCAGGGTGGAATTTATAGCTCTTCTCCATTGATATTAATAACAGCCACAGATTAGGGGAGGCAAACTATGATACAGTTTATTGCAACTTGTCTATTGATAAAGTGTGGAAACTTGCTCTTTCTAACAGAGCGGGCAGAGAAGACCCACTCCTCAAACACATTGTAGCAGAAACTAAAGCATCTGGTTTCCACTATCACCATGTTTTGTATAAATGTTTCCAAAGATCTAGCTCCTTGATAATGGCCTTTGGTAAATTCATTTAAAAAAAAAAATTGGCCCCACACCAACATTTCCCTAAACAACAATGATCTTACATATGAGAGAAGGATTCTCTAGCCCAGCTTTTCATTGTTAGCATAATGTTGAGACAATTTGCATTTAGTTTACGATAAGCAAACAGGAAATCCCAAGGAAGTATGTTACCACTTCACAGATAGCTGGCCAGGAAGCCAGGAGGGAGGCAAGGAGGTGACAAAAGAAGGGAAGAGAGGGCGAGTGAAGAAGGGAAGAGAGGGATGGAGTGTGAGAGAGAGTACAAATTGGAAACAGAAGCTGGAATGGGAGAATGCCATTTTAGAAAGTAATCTTTTAAATTCTGTTTTTTAAGTTATGCCTAGAAGCTGTCCAAACTACAGCCAAATAATAAGATTACGTCTGATTCCCGATCCTAGCACTGTCAGGCTTGGTTAGTGTGATGCATATCATGCATTTGGTGTGGTTGCTTTTTGTTTTGTATTGGCAGTGGGAATCTTCCACATTAGACAGAAATTGTTTACAGGTTTTTTTTTTTTGGTTGCCAAATTTGCATGGATATTTCAAAGTGAACATTATACTGTATGTGTGTGTAATATATATATATATATATATATATATATATATATATATATATATATTCTCCAACTGACAGATACAGCTACTTAAGTAGAAATAAAAATCAGCACACACAGCTAATATTTCTCTTTCAGGAGTATTGCAGGATACTTCATATTTTATATTAATGTTACATTGTATAAGAGAAAACTTGTTTATTTTCCTCTTAGAATTATATCATGGCATTGTCTGAATAATATTAATAATTAATAATATTGATAATTATAGAACCAACACAAACACCAATCATATACTCAAAAGGTTATATTTGGAAACTTGAAAACTATAATTTGATTCTTCTTCCAAATTCTTTTTTTTTTTTTTTTTTGAGACAGGATCTTGCTTAGGGCCTCTCTAAATTGCTGAGGCTGGCTTTGAACTTGAGGTCCTCCTGCCTCAGCCTTGCAGGGCCCCTGGAATGACAGGTAAGTGCCACTGTACCCAGCTGATTCTTCCAAAGTCTTTAAGACTACCTTCTGTTCATCATCTTATCTCAGGAAATGTTTACATATGGATTGGGCATCAATAGTTATTAGAAGAAGGATTTGTGACTAAGGCATGTCACTGTGACAATTTTTGAGTTAGATGTTGCTAATACTTTTATTTTCCACTTTGGGGAGAATATTGTTATCCTTTCATTTCCTAAGAATATTGGTAGGACTAGTTCACAAAAGTCTACACTTTACAATATTGGTATTGTTAATACTTCTAAACATTATTATCTTGACACATTCATAAAGGGATTAGTTAATTTTGTGAGCCTTGTTCTTAGAAATGGAAATGAAGTTAAGTATGTTTGGAACACAATCAGAGAAAATAAGGGTCACATTCCTGAGTGGGCAAAAGTTTTAGGAATTTCCCCTGATTTCTATCTCAGGTCCTTAAATAATTATTCTTTAAAAATTATTCTCTAAAGAGTTACACTCATATTTGTGCAGACAGATTACTTGCCCTACCCAATATCAGATGAGGTACCAAATGGTAATGATGTCAATTATTTTTGTTATCTTTACTATTGTACAGAATATACTTTGATGAAAGCAAAGATAAATGAAAGAATCCAGAGATCCAAACAAACAGTGCTCATTGTACTTGGTAACTACTCTCTTCAATGCAAATTTGAATTGTCATCTGCAGCATTCTGGTGGTATTTTGTAAAGAATCAGCCTTGAACATTTCACTCCTCTTTAACAAAGACTCTTGGAACTTTGGGCTTTTCTCTATAAATCTGCAGTGTTTCTTTTTTTGTCAATAGGCACGCGGAAAGCCTTAAAAAGACACATTTATTCCATTTATGAGAAATTAAATCCAGATTTAAAGCTCTTGTCTCACCCACTACTGTTGGCTCTCTTAAGAATCATTCTGGGGTGGCACTGGGCCCCAGGAAGCGTTGTAACATGTGTTGGCAATCTTGCAAACTAAATTTAGAGTCCCTTAGATTCAATATCAGGATATTTATTAGGAGTAAAGCTTGCCTTGAGATCTTTCTGTGGGTTGATGTTAAGCCACTGGCAGGGTTTCTAGGGTGAGTTTTCTTGTTTATACTTAATGATGTTTAAGGCAAAGCTAATGCATTTCCTGGGACATCCCACTGAGGACAGGTCCCTTCATTAATACCTAGAAGTGTCGACTGTGATTTACAACTGGGCTATGAAATGAGGGTCTATCTTCTGAGTGGATTTCACTCATACATGTCAAAATCTCCTTGAGACAATAGGGAAAGGATGAAATGTAAAAGTGGAATTTTTGTTTTTTGAGACATCTTGCTGCACATTATTTTAAATGTCCACAATCTGAATTACTCTTAGAAACAATTTCTACAATTAAAGCATGGAGCCAATCGTTATTCAAACCATGCAAAAGCAGAATATCTTTGTTTTTTTTAATACAGTAATTCATTTATTTTACTTAACAAAGCCCAGAAGTATGATGTTAATGTGTAACAACTGGCTCAAAAAAAAAAAAAAAGAATAAAATGTGTAATGTTTGTAAATGTACATGGTATAAATGATCCAGTCATGATCAGTTCCACCCTGACAGCCTCATGTCAATTGGGTTTCAATATGCCTAAATATTTAGTTATGGCTGACTCCTACATGCCACTGGGAGGAAAATAAAGTTTTATGGGTTTTGTTGTTGTTATTTCTATGTTGTTATTAAGTTCAATATTTTATATTAAAATTTATCCTTTCCTAACTAAAAGATTGAAAATGTGGCTATGCTATCTTTCAAAATAATCAAACAGTGCTCTCTATGAAAGCAGATTATTTGGAATGACCAACTCTTTGAGTTACAATGTAAAATTATGGGATTTGGAGTTGGGAAGACTTTTGAGAACATCTGGTTTAATAACTTTATGTTAAAGAAAACCAAGACACAGAAAAAAAGGGGTTAATTTATTTCAAAGTTGAAATGGCAGTGCTAGAACTCAAACCAAATTTATTGAGCCTCTGTTCAATGTTCTTTCCATTGACTTATTCTCGTTTCTTTATTGTTGGCTCACTCAGATTATTTTGGGTTTCAGGAGTTTTCATTGACCTTAACAGAAGTAATTTGCTGCTCAGTTGTTATAATCAACTGCCAAATCTCAGGAGAACTGGTTTCAACAGAATCCTACTTCAGAGATGCAATTAAAATCCCTGCAAATATCTGCACAATGGACAGATAAAATTTTCATCAACATATACTGAAATGTAATTAAAAATGGTTTTGATATTGCATAGATCATAGTGGGGAAGACACCTAATGTCTTTTCCTGGAAGAAATCCAAACTCCCCAGTACCAGGGGAGGCAGAGAGACACCTAGAAATAGGAAGGAGGGTATGGGAACCATAAATGGTTTCTTGTTTATTTAGTGAATATGGATAATGACTGTAAAATATAAACAAACAAAACTGAAATTCCGTGGAAGGAATATGTGCCCTTATAAGTAGGATGCTCCTCTCCACGGTTCCATTTTAGATCCTGACAAAATGTGCACATGAATGGTATACTTTGTGAACTATTTTAGACTAGGAAACTTTTTTTTTTTTTTTTGAGGGATCACGTTTATAGAGGTCTCAGTCCATGAAAAGTAGGCTCCATTCCTTGGGGTTCGAGGTGAGGCAGAACATCATGGCAGAAGAGTGTGGCAGAGGGAAGCAGCTCACATGATGATCAGTGAGCAGAGAGAGAATGCACTGCCACATACAAAATATGTGCCCCAAAGCCACGCCCCAATTCCCACTTCCTCCAGCCACATCCTAACCCACCTTCAGTCACCACCCAGCTAATCCCATCAGGGGATTAATTCACTAATTGTGTTAAGATTGTCATAACCCAATCATTTCTCCTCTAAACCCTCTTGTATTGTCTCACACTTGAGCTTTTAGGGGACACCTCACATCCATACCATTACAATGCCTTTGCTAAAACTGTTCCCTTTACCTTTATCCTTGGAATTCCCTTTTGCCTTCCTTGGAGGCTGTTCTTTAACTCCTGAGCTTCAGTCTTTCCTCAGATGCTCTCTTCTCCTGAACTCCGTAACCTATTTTCTATTTCTAGCTGTTTCTCTGAATGTCAAGCCTCCCCAGGCACTGAAGAATTTGGATCTTTTTGAATGGGATAAGACATGAGGTGTCTATTTTACTCACCATGATCTGTACAATAATATGACCATTTTTAATTAAACAACAGTACATGTTGATGATAACTTTATTTGCTGATTGTGTAGATCTTTGCAGGAATTTTGACAGCACCTCAGAAGTGAGATTTGGGAGAAAAGCTATGCATTTCAAAAGACCTTGACCAGTTGAGGCATGTCTGATAATGACAGTAAAGAACAATTCACCTTTGAAGAAAGCTCGCCTAAGGACACAAGACTGCACATTTCAGATTGAGGCAACAGTAGCAGAAATATAATAGGATTAGAGTGGATAACAAGCTAAATGGGAATCAGCAGCATGCCTCCATGAACCATGCATAAATAAAAGCACGGCAGGCAAGAAGGCTGGACTAATCCACTTACCAGACTTTGCACAGGTCAGGCTTTCTTAAGAATAATTCACCCACTCCTGAGTTGTTCTCTTTTCATGGAATTGATAAGGAAAGGACTGAAACAGTAAGGATTTAGATGATATATTAGGAAGGTATTCAAAAAGAAAAGGAGCATAAAACACATACAACTTCCATCCCTTTGTAAACTGTCTAAATTGCAGTCATGATTTTGCAAAGAACTTCTCTGAAACCAAACCTGAAAGGGCTGAAGTCTTGTCTCCAGTTTCCTTATAGTTCACATGCTTCTTTGTCAGCCCTGTTGGTCTGCACAAATCCATTTCACACGAGACTAATCTGAAACGGTACCACCGTGGACCAAGTACACAGAGTCTTACTAGTAAAGAGCTTCATTCGAAACAGGGTCTACAGAGATCAATTCTGTATTTACATATTACTTTAAGGAAGTCCATAAATCCTTTCCTAAAAATTGCTGAATCAAATTGTTCTGAGTCCCCTGAACCTAGTACACTTAATGAAAAAGAACTGGTATTGGAATGGTGCTGATTTTAATACTGGGATAGGACCTATTTGGTTGCATGCTAGTGACATATAACATTAATTACTATCTTTCACACTTTGAATTTTTTAAATTTCACTCCCTCCAGTATGACTTGTTTTACATATCATTTCATAATAAACAGACATCTGATCTTCATGGATTTGGAAATCTTAGAGCCATTGTGAATTCATTTAATCTGATAACAACTTCTTGAATTGACCTTATTTTTATTTTTTAATAGATGAGGAAACAGAAGTTACATATTTAACCTATGATAAATAGCTAATAAATGCATTTCTTCTCTCTTACTGAGTCACACATAATCTTCTCTTTGATATTAAGTATACTAATTTTTTCATAGGATTTATACTAAAAACCTTCAGCAAAGAAATGTGTCACATGATTGCCCTGGAAAGTAGAGAGTCTAATTGATAAAAAAAATAAAGACAATTAAAATTTATCTTCTACTGCCATGAAATAGAAAAGGCTGGATGTTAATAAAAGCATGCTAATAAAAGTATGTGTATTAGAAAAGGTGCTCATTCTGGAAAGCCTGAATAATGTTATAATGAGGACACTTTAGAAACAATGTATGATAATTCAAGTTTGTAAACCACTGAGCTGTATAGGCACTATTTCTATTATTAGCATCACTACTATCCCAGGGTGTATTTTTAGTATATGCCTTGTGGCCATCATTTTCTTTCCCATTAATGCTCTGGAGTTTCCTTGAAGTGTTGTCCATTTCTCTCCAATAGGCCTAATGGTGGAGTAACTTTACACTAACTCTCCTTAAATGGCTATCTCTTGACATACTAATTTTTCACAGGCTCAAACTGCAGCCTGTTAAAAGTAAATGCATTCCTTCCAGGCTCCAACAGTGGATTCATGCTCAGATGACCCCTTGACATTTTACAGGCATTGATGAGGTGCTGTCCCCTCTCTGGAAATAATCTAAACATTGATCCCAAGGAACAGAGTGGAGCCCTAGATAAACAGGAAAAAATGTGTTTATAGACATTTTAGGTCATTCAAACTGTATTGCTGAAGACTAAATGCTTATACTTCTAGAGAGGAGGGTAAGGAGGAAAGTATTTCTTCCAAACCCAATTAAAATTATTTTTAAATTTTCACATATAAATGACCTTTTGAACACATTATTAGGTTAGTGAAATGTAGAATGTGTTTGTTTCCTGTTAGATGGTGATCAAGCTCACACTGACAGTTGGGAAAATGCCAGGTTATACCAGATAAAATACTTATTGCACTTTCTAGATATTCTGGCAAAATTTAAAAAGATAAGCATCAGTTTAAAATGTTTTAAAGAACGTAGACTGCACTAGATACGTGATTTAAATTTTCTTAAAAATTCCAAATTGGCTTTTAAATAGAGAGCTGCCTATTTTTTTTTTGCTAATATAGTAACAATACGTTAAGCTCATGCACTACAAAGTATAATTTAACATTTGACATGTCTGACAAACTGAAGTTGTTAATCTCAGCTTATTGATTTCCTTTCAATGGTATTGTAGATTCAAAATTTGAGGTTAACTATGCATTGTCTAATATGGAAAAAAAATAAAAGCCCTATATATATGAACATTTCTCATGTTTTAGAATTTATTTTAGGGGTCTTGGCAGTAAGTCAGAAACTTCCTAGAATGTAACTTCCAATAGAATGAGTAATTTTTTTTTGTTTCTTTTTGTTTTATCCTTAATGCCTGGCACATAGTAGATGCATAGTTAAAAGTTTTTGAATGAATGAAAATTCAGTTCAGAAGTATTGATGCAATGAAATCTAGGAAAGAGTATGCTGGGCCTGAGGACTTTCTGGGCTAGGCAATGGATATAATCTTATTACACAAATGGGTTTCATAAGTCTCTTTTGGATGCCACTAGTCATTCATATGGTGTAAGAATATTTCACCTACATCAAACAAGCTTTAGACTGCAATCACCTTCCCATGTCAATTGCCAAAAATTCCATCATATTTGAGAAACCATTGTCCAGTGTTCAGTGACTTTGCTGGTTGCCATTTTCCATATAAATTAGTGAATTGATATTGAGATATTAATATCTCAAGCTATTTATACAGCTTGGCAATATTTCCTGTCATAGGGAATACTAAATACTAAATACTGCAGGGGTAGAAAGCCAGTACTTACCACTCTTCAAAGAGGAAATTTGATTGATGCAAAAATAATACTTAATACTAAATAAGTCCTGTACCATCAGTGAATTTATTTTGGAAAAAGTGTGTAAGCCATGGAAAAATAGAAGCAAAGTTAGGGAATGCATTCTTGAAGAAGAGATTAAAATTGGCCTATAAGAAAGAGGAGATTATCATTTACTGAAAAGGTTATGGATAAGAGATGCAGAAATAGAAGAAGGGTTATGTGAAGGACAGATCAAGGAGACTTGCTTAATTATAGTAAGGTGTCTATGTTAGGGAAAAGAAATAGGGATTGAGTAGATTTGGCAAATAAATACAAATTTAACAAAAGTGAAAGGCAACGGGCATAGGGCCTTACATTACATCTTTGATTATATGACTTTGAAAATCACTATGTAGTTTTATAAGGAATGTTAGATGTTTTGCTTGTTGATTACATCATAAACCACCTCATTCTTTAGTGGCTTAAAATAGTAATGTTTGATTATTTCTCATGTTTCTGCTGGTTGACTAGGACTTGACTGGATAGTTCTTTTGCTGGTTTCACTTGGGATCACACACATGTCTGTCATCAAGACTTAGAACATCTATGATAGCTTTCAGTGCCTTGGTAGAGATGGCTAGAAAGTTGGGCTGAACTGGGGTGTGAGGATTCCAGGCCTCTTTATCTCTTTATTTAGTCACCAAGTCCTCACACTCTCTTTTTGGTTCTCCCACATGTTCTTTCTGCATGACCTTTTTGCTCAGGTTGATTGGACTCCTTACATGGTGACTCAAGGGCTCCAAAAAGTGCTGAAGAAGAAGAAGCACAGCCTTTTTAAGGCTTAGACTCCAACCTGGAGTGATGTCATATCTATGCATTCTACTGATTCAAATCAGTCACAAGGTCAACCCAATATACCACGTGGAAGCAGATCACACAAAGGCATAAATAGCAGGAATCTCATTGCCCATTTGAAGCCATCTCTGGAAACCATCACAGTAAGTGACTTCAAGTCTTTATCCTTCCCATCAACATTATCACAGGCACAGCAACAACTACCAAAAAAACAACTCATGGGCCCTTGCTATGTGGTAAGCACTATTCTTAACACTTTATTTTTGTGAATCAATTTAAATCTAGAGGAAAGCAATATCATTATTCCAGTTATACAGATGAGGAGACTAATATCTAGAGACATTAAGTAACTTGCTCAAGATGACACTTTGCAATTTTGACCCGAAAAGTTCTACTCTAGAAACTGTCCTAGTAAGGACAATGCTATATTGCTTTTTTTTGTAGAGATGGAACATTCCACATATCTCTATATATAGTACCCGAAAGTCTCTGCTCAACAACACAATGTCAGAAAAATATTTTAAAATCATGTGCTATTCCTTAATAATTTTACCATTGCCCTCAAAATATTCAACATAGCTCAATAAATTCAGGTCTGTTATTGTGGAAAGGATATGATGCCAAATGTCATGCTTAAATTTGCCAAAGTTGAAAAGCTGTGATGTGATGGTCCTTGTACATGGTTTAGTGTCAAGAATTCTGAATTTTAAGTAGAAATTGGCCTTAAGTCCTGAGTGTGTTATTATTGGTTCTGCAACTGTAAATAACCACTTAATTTCTCTAAGTTTGAATATAACTGTGATTTTTACGAGTCCTCTGGTGCATCAAAGTATTTCTCTATCTTTAGATCAGGAACGATCATTCTTAGTTCTCCAAGTTTTGAGAACTGAAATGAAGTTGCACAGTTTTGTATGTTAAAATAGTTTTATGTAATTAAATTTATGCCAACACAGAGAAGCATTAATAATTGAGAAAAATATAGCTGAATTCATATTTTACAGTGACTGTTAGAAATCACTTCAAAGATATCAACTGATCAGCCTAATGATCTTTCTGGCATGGTATGTATATTAAGATGTCCTAAAACATTGAAGATTGAGACAAAGTCTTTGTGCAAAAAGCAGAACATTTATTTCCTTTGAAAACAAATTTTATTCAACCTTAGGAACTTAAAATGTCTATATTAGCTCATTTATAATCTCTTCTTCAGTTTTCACTGGTGCCGATTACATGGCAGGCAATATACTAGGCCAGCTCTGGCCAAGGGAACTTTCTATGAAAATGAAAACATTTCACATCAGTATTATTGAGTTTACTGGTTACTTTATTTGTCACATGTGACTAATGAGAACTTGAAATGTGACTCTAACAACTGATGAACTGGATTTTTTTATTTCCTCTAATGTACATGAATTTGAACATAAATGTAAGCAAGCATATGTGGCTGGCAGCCTCTATATTAAATAGTGCATAACTAGACATTGTGTCACAGTGCTCTGTCCTTCATATGCTGATTCTCTTTAGGAAGGGGTGTACTTACAGTCACTCAACTTTTGATGATTGTAACTAGGGTCCTTTTTTTAGGCATATATTTTCAAGGCTACTAACAAATGTTAGAGAGACCAGTTTCCCTAAAGGAATGCTAGTAAGTGCCCTTTTGCTCCAAGGCATGTGGAAATCCTGAGCTTAAGTCTAATTTTCCTTAAACAGCAGCCAATATAAAAATTAAAAAAATAATTAAAATAAAAACTAACTGCATGCTGTATCCCCTAATCATAGTTTGAGAAAAAAATCATACAATGGGTTGCAATGGAGCTATTCTAACCAATAAAGACCCAGCATTAGGGTAGGAAGAGCCCAGTGGCTTCTGGAATCCACAGATGATCTTGCATGATTTAATTTTTTTAGCTTTGGCAAAAATAAAATTCTTTTTTATGCTCTTTTTCTCTAAGTTTTAAATCTGAGGAAAATTCAATCCACATGTTTCTTATGAGAGTAGACATAACTTACTGAGATGTGTTTGGTAGGAGTTGGAAGTAGTTCCAGAAGTCTTGTGAGCCTTTCTGAATAATGATAAAGTCTATATCATATTTGCATAAAACTCCCACGTGGCCAGGGGTGCTTTAACCAAGAGTCTGTCTATCCACCAGGTCAGTTGAGGGCTGACCCAATTCCTCCTTCTGTAGCTGACTATATTTTTGCATTCAGGAATAAGCCAATCTCTACATACAATATAGAACCCTAACGGGGTCAGTGTCAAACATGAAGGAACCATGGTTCAGAGAGCAAACACAATTAGTGCAAGTCTCTAATGTTTTAATTAAGAGACATCTGAATTTGAGCTCAGGCTACCTGGTTGTTGGTCATGAATATCTTTCAACATAGCACACAGTCTCATTTTATTCTTTAAAACCCCATACAGTGCTAAATTAGAAATATACTCTGGTATTATTAGAGCATATGGCAATATATTTAATTTTATATAACATTTCCTATAGTAGCAGGCTTTGTCAACTCTTCAATTAAATAAATAACTGCTGTAGTTCTATATTACTTTCAAGAGAAAAAATATTATATTTAAATTGGCATAAAATAAAGGCATCCTTTATGCTGAATAACCAATGGAAAAAAAATCTTGGCAGCTAGCTGCTTTTTGATCAAAGGAAATGAAAAAAAAAAAGATAAAAGATTTTTTTGCTTAATCACTTTCCAGAGGAAAAGAAGTGGAGTCATAATGTACACGATTTGTTAACATAGAGGCTTTAGGATGATATGATATAATTCAAGAGGGGAATTGTGTTTCAGTTCACACCTGATGCCACAAGATCCCATGGCTTTTTTAGGTTTTTGTTCAAGGGATTTTAGAGAAGAAGTGTCACTTAGACTCTTTAAGTGCTATCAGTTTGTTTGGGGAATGTCTGTCTGGAGGAATCTTCCTGTCTCTAAACTCTTGTCTCTTGCTGTCATCAATTCAATAGCATTATAGCTCTACTCTAAAAATTTATAAGCTAGCAAAGGGATGAAGCTGGGAAGATAAAAATAAAATGCCCATTGTGTTATCTATCATTTGCCTGTTTCAGAAATGTTTATACGCAAAGTCTTTTTATACAGAGAGTATTCAAGTTCCTGACAGTTTGTGAATGCCTTCCTAGACAGATTAAAAAATTAAGGAGACTGAGGATGGGGTTGGGGGTGGAATGTGCGGATATGATCCTTTCTGTAGACTTCACTCTGGAAGTCTGAGGTAGGATTTTAAGTGTCTGGAGAGTTTGAGTTTAATCTGTGATCTTCCACTTGCTCTGCAATTCTGGAAAAATTGCTTAACCTTCCTGTGCTCTCTCTAGTTTCTCAGTTTTCAAAGAGGAAACAGCAATTCCATGAAAATTAAAGTGCTATCAGTAGTGATACAACACGATACATTGGAAACACTCTGTTATTCACTAAAAAATCAGATTGTATTATAAGAAGTGTGAAAATGATTTCAAGCAGAAAAGCGTAGTTGTTGAAAAATGAAAATATGAGGTTTCTAAATATTTTTGCAATAAAAGTAGAATAAACTGAAAACTCTACAGACAGAATTAAGATTAGAAAGTAGTCTCAGAAGAGGAAAATGGAATAGAAAAGATTATTAATGAGAGGAAATTGTCAAATTAATAAAAAATAGACACAAGTCCTGGAATTTAAATTAGAAAAATGTAGCATTTAAAGAAAGAACAAAAAAGTAATTAAAGGTAACATTCTGAGTCCTTGGAATTTTGCAAAATTATTATTAATATGCTGTTTTGAATAAAAATGGTCTGTGATTATTACGATAAAACATAAATGTTTTAAAATAAATGTATTAATTATTAATATAATCAAACACACAAATGCCAGATATGAGACTTTGTATTCTAATCAAATAAGAATTAAAAAGAATCAATTTATAGGTTGACAGAACAGTTTTCATTCAAAGATATCTCCTTGTTTATGCATATTATGAATATTCACATTTTATCAAATGCTAAAAAGCTGCTTTTCACCTCTGATCATTTTATGACCATGATTGGATTTTCTATAACCCTTGAAGACTTCAATAACGTCAAATAAAATGGCACTCCTGTGAAAGTGGCCGTGTAATGTACTATTATTGTTTCATCGTCCCATTTAATGACAATTATTCTTTGGAGAACGTTGTATTATGTGGTTTCTGAAGAACTTCATGTGATTTAGTGACGATGTCTTTCTTTTAGTGATTGCAGATTTAAGGGATTACGGAACCCTTCAGATTTTAAAACAACAGAATATCCAAGAGGATTTTATTTTCAACTTTTGTTTACTTCCTAAATCATGCATTAATATTAGGATGTTTGGAAAATGAGCTAAATGTTCCAGGGCTGAAGCAGAGCCATCTAGAATGTGAATTAGAAAAGTAGAAACAAATTGCCCATATGTATTGGAAATGTTGTGTTAGATACAAATGCATTTACAAACAGAGCACATTCCGAGAGGAAGTGGGAGTGTGCACTCCAAGTTAGGAAACACACCTGACTTTACATGCATGACCTGACCTGCTGTGTTAGTCATCTTTTCAGCATTGTTACCAAATACCTGACAAGAACAACTTAGGGGAAGAAAGATTAATTTTGGCTCATGGTTTCAGAGGTTTCAGTCCATAGTTGAATGGCTTCATTGCTCTGAGTCTGAGGTGAGGCAGAATATCATGTTGGAAGAGTGTGGTGGAAGAAACGTGCTGTTTATGATAGCTGGGAAAGAGAGAAAGAAAGAGGAAGGGCTAGAGACAAGATATGGTCCCCAAGGGACCCCCCCTCGGCAGTGTCCCACCTCTCTAAACATGTTCCACCTGCCTGCAGTTACTACCTTCTTCCTACTAGTAGTCCCTTCCACTACCAATGGATTAATTCACTGATGAATTCAGATTCTTCATGATCCAGGCACTTCCACCAAAGCCTTGCCATTGCTACATTAGGAACTTCAACACAGGAGCTTTGGGGGGATATTCCAGCTCCAAACCATCACACCTTCCACGGATTAAAAGGGTTAATCCAGGTACAGACTCTTGATGAGTGCTCAGCACACACCGAGAGCTGCAGTGTTTGTCCCCATCATCACCATCAAGGTCATCCTCCTCCTCCTCATGGCTGCTATTCACTCTCCCTCTTCTGACCTCTGTGACCTGGATACTAAACTCAAATGCCTGGATGAACGGTTTTAAGAACTGCTTTAACACCCTTTTTTTAGTTTGCTTTTCTACCTGATAATGCCCAACCCGGAGCCTTCACTTCCTGCAGAACTCATCTCTGCAATTTTAGATGCCAGCATTTGAAATTGAGATTTAGGACTGTTCAGTGATCCTCTTTCTTGGTAGAGTCTCTACTTAAGTGTGTCCTCTTTCTCAAAGAAGAAATTCCAAACCTTTATTTCAATCTCCACCCCAACTTACATTTCCCTTCTTTTTTTTAATCACTTGATCTCATGTCATCCTTTGCTATAATAGAAGCAAAATGATTACAGTCACTGCCCACACACAAATTTTAAAACCCATCAACCTCCCTCTCCTGTGACTCCAAACACCCTCCACCTTCACCTGATTATCCCTCTTGTGGCTGTCAGGGGAAGGAGTGCTCACATTCTCTTCTAGTGATTCTTCTGCTATGCTTTTGATCAAAGTCCATTTTACTTTTACCCAAATCATCTTACTCTGTCACCTCCTATCTAGGACAACTTCAAATGTATCCCGCTTCCTTTTCCTTTTATATGAAATATATATATCTTTCCTCACCTTAACAAATGGAAAATTTTCACTCTCTCAAGCTAATCCAATATTCTTCTTTACTGCTAACATATTCATAAAAGATTGAAATTCTTGCTGATGCTACTTCACCAGAAGACTAATAATACAGCAGAGCTTTTCTAATCTCCTGATCAATGGCCTCTTCTTGGTGGTCGTCTCTGCAGTGTTTGATACCAGTGGCTACTTCTACTTTCTTCAGTCCCTCCTCTCAGGATCCTATATGATTTTTCTCTGCTATGTCTCCTGCTTTCTTTTTGACTTCTCTGTTTTAAGATTCTTATCTCCTTTAGTACTTATTTTTGTTTTAAAGTTTTTATAGTGCATTATGGTGTTATATAATAGTGTGATTCATTTTGATATAATCATACCTGCCTAGACTTGAATTTGCTCCATTTCTGTCTCTAGTGCATCCTCTTTCCTTTCCCTCCTCCTGTTCCCCTTCTTCTACTCTATTGGTCTCTCTTCTATATTGTTAGAGTCTGTAAACAAAGTCAAGATGGTGCCTGGCATTTTGCCAGGGGGAGTGGTTTGTGAAGTAACGCCAGCGAGCCATTAAGTGTGGAGATTCCTTATTGGTTGACTGCTGTATCTAGTTTATGTTAATTAAGATAAGCTGTGTGGAATGTATATATACCGTCTTGTCCTACAATAAACGGCTCCCTCTCCTGCTGTATCATTCTACACAAGTTGCTTGTCATACCCCCCCCCCCCCGCCCCGGCTATTTTGCTGCAGCCGGACTGCGGCACTATATATTTATTGTTTGTTTTTTCAATTGGTATATTATACTACACCTAAAGGTGAAGTTCATTGTGGTATATTCATATATAAATATAGCAAAATTTGGTCAGTTATAATCTGTAGTTCTTCCCCTTTCTAATCTCTTGTCCCTCCTAAACCTTTTTTTCTACTTTTCTAATCTCCCTCCTACTTTCATTTAATCGCATTCTCTTTTTTCCCCCTGATTTTCCTTTAGCTTCCACATGTGAGAGAAAACGTTCAATCCTTGACTTTCTGAGTGTGGTTTATTTAACTTAACATAATATTCTCCAGTTCTATTTGCTTAAAAGTAAATGCCATAATTTCATTCTTCTTTATGGCTGAGTAAAACTACTATCTATCTATCTATCTATCTATCTATCTATCTATCTATCTATCTATCCATCCATCTATCTATCTATCCCACATTTTCTTTATCCATTCGTCTGTTGACAGATACCTGAGCTGGTTTTGTAAGTTGGCTATTATGAATTGCACTGGAATAAACATTGATGTGGTTGTGTCCCTATAGTATGCTGACTTTAATTCTTTTGGATAAATACCAAATAGTGGGATAGTTGGATCATATGGTGAATCCATTTCTAGTCTTTTGAGGATACTGTTTTTGCCACACTGTTTTCAAAAGGGGTTGTAACACTGCCAACAGTGTGTGAGTATACGTTGTCCCCACAACTTTGCCAGCATTTATTATTATTTGTATTTTTGATGATTGCTCTTCTAACTGGAGTAAGATCAAATTTCATTATAGTTTTGATTTGCATTTCCCTGTTTGCTAGGGATGTTGAACATTTTTTTTTCATATAATTGTTGACCATTTGTATTTATTCTTTTGTAAAAGATCTGTTTAGTTCTTTTACTCATTTATTGATTTTTTCCCTTTTTTGGTGTTAAGTTTTTTGAGTTCTTCATACATTCTGAATATGAATTCTCTGTCAGAGAAGAGGTTGTCAAAGACTTTTTCCCATTCTGTAAGCTCTTTCTTCATGATCTTGTTTCCTTTGCTGTGCAGAAGCTTTTTACTTTGATGCCATCCCATTTACTAAAATTCTTGATTTAATTTCTTGAGCATTCTTTTTTTTTTTTTTTTAAGGAAGTTGGTGCCTCTGCCAATATGTTGTTCTTGTTTTCTTCTAGCAGTTGCAGTGTTTCTGGTCTAATTCCTAGGCCTTTGATCCTCTTTTATTTGAGTCACACAGAGGGGAAATAAGGATATAGTTTTATTCATATGGATATCCAGCTTTCCCAGCACTATTTGTTAAAAAGGATGTCTTTTCTTTATACATGTTTTTGACACTTTTATAGAATATCATATCCTCTATAGCTTTCATTGTAGAAGTATTTCAACTCTTTGGTTAGATTTCTTTTTTTTTCCTTTTCTTTTTTTTTTTTTTTTTGAGATTATCATGAATGGGATAGTTTTCCTGATTTTTTTTTCTCAGCAAATTCATTATTGGAGTATTGGAAAGCCATTGATTAATGAATGTCGATCTTGTATCCTTTTTCCTTGTTGAATTTGTTTATCAGCTCTGGAAGTCTTCTAATGAAGTTTGTGTGTGTGTGTGTGGGGGGGTGTCTTTTAGATATAGGATGTATCATCAGCAAACAGAAATAATTTGATTTATTTTTTATTTATATCCCTTAATTTCCTTTTCTTGCCTCATTGCTCTCTAGAGTCTTAAAGCTAGGAGTAGTGAGAGTGGACATTCTTGTCTTATTCCTGATTTTAAAGGATATGCTTTGAATTTTCTCCACTCAGTATGATGTTGGTTTGTGGTTTGTGGAATATAGATTTTATAATGCTGAGGTAAGCTTCTTCTATCTCCAGTTTCTCCAGCATTTTCAACATGAACGGGTGCAAGATTGTGTCAAAGACTTTTTGTTCATGCATTGAGATAATGGTTCTTGTCTTTAACTCTATTTATGTGCTGAATTACATTTATTGATTTGCATATGTTGAACCAGTTTTGCATCCCTGAGATGAAACCCACTTGGTCATGGTGTTTTATCTGCTGAACGAGATTTTTGAATGTGGTTTGTCAATATTTTGTTGAGGATTTTTGCGTCTTTGTTCATCAGGTATTATGTTGTGAAGTATTTTTTTTTTCCTTCATGTCTCTTTTTCTGGTTTTGACATCAGGATGAGACTGGTTTCATGGAATGAATTTGGCAGTTTTCCCTCCCTTTCTGTTTCATGGAATAATCTGATGAGGGTTGGCATTATTTCTTTAAAGGTCTGGTAGAACTCAGCTGAGAATTCAACTGGTCCTTTGTAAGAAGGCTCTTAATTGTTTCTTCAATTTTATTGCTTGAGGTTGTTCCACTTAGGTTTTCTGTAGTCTCCTGGTTAAATTTGGGTAAGTCATGTGTATCTAGAAATTTGTCAATATCTTCTAGATTTTCCAGTTTATTGGACTATAAGTTTTCAGAAGAGTTTCTAATGATCATCAGTATTTCAGAAATATCTGTGGTGATATCTCTTTTTTTCATCTCTAATTTTTTTGATTTGCATATTCTCTCTCTTTTGGATAGGTTGGCTGAGGGTTTATCAATCCTGCTTATCTTTTAAAAGAACTAACTCTTTATTTCATTGATCCTTTGTATTTTTATTCCAATTTCATTGTTTTCAGCTTTAATCTTAATTATCTTCTGTATTCTACTGATTTAGCAATTATCTTGCTCTTCCTTTTCTATGGCCTTGATATGTAATGTTAGATTACTTTGCATCTTTATATATTTTTTTACGTAGGCTCTCAGTGTAATAAGCTTTACTTTTAGAAATGCTTCATGCTGTCCCATAGATTTTGATATATTCTATCTCTATTCTCATTTGTTTCTAAGAATTTCAAAAATTTCTCCCACAAATTTATTCTGTAATCCATTCTTCATTCAAAGTATATTATTTAATCTCCAGGTCTTAAAATTATTTCTGGTTTTTATCTTGTTTTTCATTTATAATATGATTCCATTATTATCTGATAAGATAATAATGTGTCTCTTTTTTGTATTTGCTAAGATTTGCTTTTTGTTCTAAAATATGATTTATCTTAGAGAAGTTTCCATATGCTGCTGAGAAGAAAAGTGAATTCAGTTGTTGATGAATAAAATATTCTGTAGATGTCTGTTAGGTCCATTTGATTAATCATATTTTTTAGTTGAAAAATCTCAACTTAGTTTATGTTTGTATGACTTATTAATGAGAGAGTTGTGTTGAAATTACTCACTGTTGTTATATTGGGGTCTGATTTTTTTTTATCTTGAGTAGGTTTTGTTTTATGTGTTTAGAGGCACCCATGATTGGGGCATAAATATTTATCATTATTGTATCTTTTTATTTGATAATTCCTTTAACTAGTATGAATTGATGATTTTTGTCTATTTTGATTAATATTGTTTTAAAGTCTGGTTTTTCAGAAATGAAAGAAGCTACTCCTGCTTATTTTTGATCTCCATCTTCATGAATGTCTTTTTCAGTCCATTAGTCTTCAGCTTGTGGATGTCTTTGATTATAGAGTGAGTCTCTTGTAAACAACATACGGTTGGATCTTGTTTTTAATTCATTATGCCAATCTGTGTTTTCTGAATGAAGAATTTAGACTATTTACATCAGTTTTATTATAGAGATGATTTTTATTTTCTTTAATTTTTGTTTATTTCTAATTCTTAAGTCAGGCTTGGTTTTCCTTTAATTGACTATTCTTCTATTGAGATTCATTTATATTCTGGCTCTCATATTTAGTTTTCACATTTCTGCTTGAAATATTTCATTGAATGTATTTTGTAGTGCTGGGTGAGGGCTATGGAAGGTTTTTATTTCATCTTTAATTCTAAAAGAGTTTTGTTGAATATAGTAATCATAGCTGGAACCTGTTGTGGTTTGGATATGAGGTGTCTCCAAAACTCACATGTGAGACAACACAAGAAGGTTCAGAGGAGAAGTGATTGGGTTGTAAGAGTCTTAATTCAATCTGTGATTTATTCCCCTGATAGGGATTAACTGAGTGGTAACTGAAGTAGTAGGGTGTTGCTGGAGAAGGTGGGAATTAGGGCATGGCTTTGCTGTATATATTTGTACTGGAAAATGGAGTCTCTCCCTCTCCCTCTCCCTCTCCCTCTCCCTCTCCCTCTCCCCCTCCCCCTCTCCCTCTCCCTCTCCCCCTCCCCCTCCCCCTCTCCCTCTCCCTCTCCCCCTCCCCTCCCCTTCCCTCTCCCTTTCCCTCTCCCCCTCCCCCTCCCCCTCCCTCTCCCTCTCCTCCCTCAAATAAAGTTTTCCTCCTTTAAAATTGTTCTGGTCAGATCCTTTTAGTCACAGCAGTGAAAAAGCTGACGAAAACAGCACCCATTACATTTCAGAGCTTGATATATATTATTCCAAGTCCTGCTGACTTTTAGGTTCTGGGCTGAGAAATTATTAGAAATTATAATAATTTTTAAATATAACCTGACATTATACTCTTGCAACTTTTAAAATTCTATCCTTAGTAAGATTTTTTTTTTTCAATCTTGCCTATTTGAGTTTTAAATGCCCTTTGTATTTGTATTTCTATCTTATTCCTAAAGTTTGGGAAGTTTTCTGATATTATTTCATTGAAAAATATTGTTCATTCCTTTAGCTTGTATTTTGATGCCTTCAACTCCAATGATTCCTAGATTAGGTCTCTTAATGTTTTTCTAGATTTCTTGAATATTCAGGTCACAGTTCCTTAACATTTTTTCTTTAGTTTTGACTTTATTTTTTCAAGATTATATACTTTACCTTTGAGGCCTGGGAATCTATCTTGTAGTAGTTGTTATGGTTTGGATGAGAGGTGTCCCGCAAGAACTCATGCGTGAGACTGTTATGGGCCAGGTTCTATGGGCAATGACTAAACAGACTCCATTTTGCCTTGAGACTCCATGTCATATAAGAAATGCTTCTCGCATGGGAGCACCCCACTTCTGTACCCATCAATAGTTGCTTACCATAGCATGTTTGGCAACATAAAATGGCAATTCTTATGCAACGTAAAATTGTTCTCTCTTTGGATTCCATTTTTCTTGGAGAGTCTACCCTGTTAGAGAATGATTGTCTAGAAGTTATTAACCATTCTTTAATTAGTACTCAGCTAGGGTCATTTTGAACCACTTCCCCTTCTACTTATGATTTTAGATCTCATAACATTTGTTTATGTTTTTGTATCATAGCAACAGCCACTTAGGATTAATGTGGTTTTGGACTATAAATGTGTACTCTAACCATTGGAGGGGGTCAAAGGCTGTAGATTTGCAGCCTGCTCTCTGCCCACCAGCTGGTGGATCCAGACCGCCAACTGGTGAATAAAGTTTTTACCTCCTACTTTAAGGTCTACTCAGTGATTTTTTACAGTCTTGACATAACAGGACAATGCAAGAGCATTCAGAGGTAAAATTATTGGGCTATGAGAACCTTAACTCAATCAATGAATTAATCCCCTGATGGGGATTGTCTGAGTAATAACTGAAGACAGGGAGGGTATGGCTGTAGGAGGTGGCATTGGTGCCATGTCTTTGGGATATATATTTTGTATCTGAAAAGTGGAGTGTCCCTGTCTCTGTCTCTGTCTCTCTCTGTGTGTCCGCTTTCTGATCATCATATGAGCTGCTTCCCTCCACCACACTTTCACCGTGATGCTCTGCCTTACCTTGATCCCCTAGATCCCCTAGAAATGGAGGCAGCTGTCTATGGACTGAGACCTTTGAAACCATAAGCCTCAAATAAACTTTTCCTTTAGAAAATTTTTCTGGTTCATCTTTTAGTCAGAACAACAACAACAACAACAACAACAAAAACCTGACTAAAACAGTAATCTCTTCTATTGATACTTTCAACTGAACTTTTAGTTTGTTTTGAGAATTCAATTTCCAGGAACTCTCTTTGGTTCTTTGCAGAATCTCTCTCTATATATTGAAATGATCTTTCATTTCCTGTATTTTCTCTCATTTCATTCCTTATATATCTTTTAGTTCATTGAAAATTTTAACTATGAATTTTTAAAATTCTTTGTCTGACATTTCTTCCAGTGGCGTGTCAATGGGATCAGTTGCTGAAGTGTTTTGGGTTATTTGGAGTGGTTTGTTTCCTCGCTTTTTCATATCATTTGCATGTCTACTTATCTGCTGGGGTGGTAATCTCTTCTACTTTTATGCAAGACACTATTTATTAAAGTTCTTTCTCTTGGAATGTTCCAGGCCAGGGGAATATCCAAGTACTGATACTTCTACTCAATGTGCATCCTTCTGTATGCCCAATATCAATACCACTTTGAGAGAAGATTCTAAACCCTATTAAATAGCAATTGCTTCAAAGCAAAGCAATATACTAATAAACCTTAAGGAAAAAAATGTATTCAAATGTTTTTCACAATTTCTCTAATCAGTTCCCAACAAATTGTGGTAATGTTCTCAAATAAATTGAGAAATTAATTAATAAAAATAGTAAAATTATCATTATACTATATAGGGGTTAAACAGGGAGAGGAGAAGAATAGGGGAAAAAAGAAAGAAAAGGTAAGGAAAAATCCAAACTATGATAAAATGAATGAATGAATGAATAAATGAATAAATAAATAAATAAATAAATAAATAAATAAATAAGGTGGGGAACAGAATTTGAGGCAGGAGCAGAGGACATACAATCAATCAATAAGTACATGAAAAAATGCTCACCATCTCTAGCAGTCAGAGAAATGCAAATCAAAACCACCCTAAGATACCATCTCACTCCAGTAAGATTGGCAGCCATTATGAAGTCAAACAACTGGTGCTGGTGAGGATGTGGGGAAAAGGGTACACTTGTACATTGCTGGTGGGACTGCAAATTGGTGTGGCCAATTTGGAAAGCAGTATGGAGATTTCTTGGAAAGCTGGGAATGGAACCACCATTTGACCCAGCTATTCCCCTTCTTGGTCTATTCCCTAAAGACCTAAAAAGAGCATGCTACAGGGACACTGCTACATCAATGTTCATAGCAGCACAATTCACAATAGCAAGACTGTGGAACCAACCTAGATGCCCTTCAATAGACGAATGGATAAAAAAAATGTGGCAGTTATACATAATGGAATATTACTCTGCATTAAAAAATGACAAAATCATAGAATTTGCAGGGAAATGGATGGCATTAGAGCAGATTATGCTAAGTGAAGCTAGCCAATCCCTAAAAAACAAATGCCAAATGTTTTCTTTGATATAAGGAGAGTAACTAAGAACAGAGTTGGGAGGAAGAGCATGAGAAGAAGATTAACATTAAACAGGGGTGAGAGGTGGGAGGGAAAAGGAAAGAGAAGGGAAATTGCATGGAAATGGAAGGAGACCCTCATGGTTATACAAAATTACATACAAGAGGAAGTGAGAGGGAAGGGGGGATAAAAAAACAAGGGGGAGAAATGAATTACAGTAGATGGGGTAGAGAGAGACGATGGGAGGGGAGGGTATGGGGGATAGTAGAGGATAGGAAAGGCAGCAGAATACAACAGACACTAGTATGGCAATATGTAAAAATGTGGATGTGTAACCGATGTGATGCTGCAATCTGTATATGGGGTAAAAATGGGAGTTCATAACCCACTTGAATCAAATTGTGAAATATGATTTGTCAAGAACTATGTAATGTTTTGAACAACCAACAATAAAAATTTTAAAAAAAGATAACAGAGAAACTAATTAGCAAGGGTAAACCTGAACTAGGAAAACAAAGAACGAATGATTCCACTTACTCCTTTAAAGCCTTAGAAGAACTGGTGTGAAGGCTACAGCATCAAATAATAAAGTAACACCTATCAACTAATATAAAGGTAATGTCTGTAAGATAAAAGCTGACATTAGAGTTATCTATGATATTTCATGTTGATTTCTTACTGAGTCTTCCTGATTTGAGTTCCATTAGGATATCGGATCTTTAGAAGATGCCCACCACTCCTTGGATTTACCTTTAAGTTTCCCTGGTACTAACTCCATGATACAATTCTATGAGGCTCCCTCCAATCTTTGGTGTGTCCAGGTACTTACTAGTTTTCTGTTGGATCAGAGAAGATAGTCCCTAATTGTATGTGAACAGGTTATTTCCTGAGCTGTGTAGTCTTGTGTACCCTCTTAATGAAAAGCACTGTGTATCCAGATCTGTCAAGAACATTGTAGATTTCCCTCTGTATATTTTAGGATGTGTGGAGTTTGGTGGTCTCAAGTAGAAGTAGTATAGTCTGTTTGATGTGGTGCTCAGTGGCCTGTGGGGTGTATGTGTTGCTACTGCCCCCTCTGGAAGTGCACAGTTTCAGGTAACTGCATTTGATTCTGGGCACAATAGGAGGTGGCGGGTGTCTGTGGGATGCTCTTGTGTGAGTCTCATTGTGGGGTGTACTGTCCTGTATGCATGATGTTCTCTGCTATCTTCTCAGGGTTGTCCTCAGGAAATGCCTTCTGTGGGTCCATGTGACTGAAGGAGAATTCAGTGAGCTGGAAACTCTGGGACTTATAATTTGGATCCTCCTAGAGGTGCTATGGAGCTACTTCCCTGGTTGCTATAGCTTTCTTGTCAGCTGGTGTTTGTTGTGAGCCCAGATTCCTGAGAGCTTGGAGGGTGCTGCATCTGCTGTCTGTTTCTGTTGGGTGCAATACTCAGGGCTGTTGCTGATGACTAAACTCACTCCTCTTTGCAATTGCTCCTTTATAATGGCATAGAGCTGGTGGCTGTCTGCAAACAGGCTTTCTGTGATGGTCTGTAACAAAGCAACCTCCACCCTAGCCATTGCAGATTACTGGGATTTTACCCATTAGCATAGGAGTGGTAGCCTTTGGTTGTTCCATCTTTGCCTGAGCTCCTGTGGAAGCTGTGGTGGGCACTGGGTTGGGTTTAGTACTCCCCAGGAGTGATTTACTCTTGGGTCAACTTCACCACAGTCTCCTTGTCCATGGTGAGGGGAGGGTGTTTTGATAACCCTCAGCTAGCAACAAACCCTGTTCTAGTTCCTTCTAGATGAATTACAAAGACAGCCATTTCAAAGGCATTTTCTATGGTTTTATTTGTTACTATCTGTTGGTAGAGAAAAGCTGTTTTGACTTAATTTCTTTTGGGGAGACTGGCTAGCTGTGTATTCTACAAAATGGCTTCCTTACCCAACACAGCTTTTGGCCACAGTTTTAGATAAACTGTGTGATCTCCCTCACTGTTCTTGCTGCTCTTGTCCTATTTTAACTTGGTGTGCTTTTCTTTTCTGCTGTTGTTAAGGACATAACCTTATAGGCTTTCCCTCTCCTTCATTCTCTCTTTGTTATCATGCCCTTGACCAGGCCGTGTCAAGTTCAGAGTTAAGTAATTCTCCCTTATTTTCTACTCTAGTAGCCAAATTCCAAGTACCTCCAAGTCTCAAGTTGTTCAGTGTTGAGTGTTCAGTATTTGGTTTTCTGTCACCACTTCTCTGGTCAGACATTCTTCTACCCCTTTCTCTCTGCATGGGAGGAATGGAGAGTTGCTGTCTGCACCTTCTGTGCCATCTTCTGACTACTACTTCCTTTCCTGTGTCTGTCCCTTATGTGACGCTGATTTCCCAGAGGTCTACTTTTGGCTTTCTCTTATTATTTAATATTATCTTCCCATAAGAGATCTTTTTTTTTTCTTCCTTTACTCCTGTGGTTTGACCTTTCACACATTTTCATGTGGGAAAAATAATAGTTTCATCTTATGTACATTATATATAGGTACAGTCTATATCATAAAAATGTGGTGCAAGTACCTGTCCATCAGTCAATTAATCATCTGTTTTTCTCACCATCATCTATCATTGTTTCTAGCTCTGTACTCTCTCTGGGACTATAACACACATTTATAAATATTTATTGGCAACATGACCCAAATATTGTACAGGCTACTTTGCCATTCTGATATTCATTTATCTACCATATTCTTGCGATTCTATTTTTAAGGGCCTCTTACATGTACTTGATCCATTCATACTTTCAGTTTAACAGTTTAAACTTTCTCTATTTCTTATTTAAGATATTTGGTTAATCTCATGCATTTTTTTCTTAACTGATTTTGTTTGATTCTTTGTTTAAAAACTTAATGTGTATTTCTTAACTTTTTATAGGATAAAGTCCAAATTTCTTAGTATCCAGAGAGCTCTATAAAACTTGATTTTAACCTATATTTCTATTTTTACCACCATTGTTCCTCCTATTGCACAAACATTCAGTATACAGGGCTATGTGGACCTCTCACCATCTGCTATATCAATTCTGTGTCTAGTCTTCACTTTTTATTTCCAGAATATATTCTCTCACTATTATGATTTGGAAATGAGATGTCCTACAAAACTCCCATTAATGCAGGAATACTCAAAGGTGAAATGATTAGATTATGAGAGCTGTAACCTTATCATCCATCCTACTTTGAATGGACCTCCCGTGTGGTAACTATAGATATGTGGGGCATGGTTGGAGTAGGTGAGTCATTGGGGGCATTCCCTGGAAGACTGTATCTTCCCGTGGCCCTCTTCCTGCTTCCTATCCCTACCATGAGCTGAGCAGCTTTTGATTTTTGCTGGGCCCTTCCCCCATGATGTGCTGACTCAGCATTGGACCCAGAGCAATGGAGTCAGTCATCTGTTGACTGATACCTTTGAGAGTATGAGGTCCCAATAAACTTTTTCTAAGTTGCTCTTGTCAGGTTTTTTGATGACAATGACATAAAAGTTGACTGAAACATTCACCATTATCTATAAGTTGCATGGAGGAATATTTTAATAATATACATAGTAATCATTTAATAAATGATGGCTATTTTACTATTGATTACTGTCATTTATATTTGAATATTCAACTATATTCAACTCCAGAGCCACCTCTTCTGTTTTTCTTGGTCTAATTCTGCCAGGTTGGCACTCAAAACATTCTCCTTAATCTCTCATAGTACTTACTAGAGTCTATGTGGCCTTACTTACAGTTTTGTTTACCTTTCTTGTTAAAGAACATGGGCTGGAGTCAAAACCTGCATTCACATCTTAGCTCTCCCACCTGCCATCCTGGAAACTTTTTAGTCTACTTGGATAAGACGTAGTGTTTAAATACTGAGCACAGTGATTGACACCTATTTAGTAGTTAACAAATGTTATTTCTTCTTCTTTTTTTGTCCTTTCTTTTATATTTATTTTGTAATATCTAGTATACTGCAAATAATAATTTTTCAATTTTTATTGTTTTTAAGTTGAATTAAAGGACAATTTAAGGAAAACCAACTCAGATACATCCTCTGGTAAAGCTTTAGGATTTAAGAGTTCAAAATATTTACTAGGCACCATTTGGAATTATTAATAGCTCTGTCCTAATTATCACATGACAATTTTGCATTTTGAACTGAAATTATAACATTTATTGGGCACCATCAGGCACAGTGTCAAACACTTTTTATACTCCATCCATTTCATCCCCACCCACATTAACCCCATGAAGCAGGCAGGGCCCATTCATCACATCAAGAGCCCTGTGGAAAGCAAGTAATAAATTTGGGATATTAAACTAGATAGATTGACTTGATTTAAACTCTTATCCACTATTTTATTAACTTTGCCTATTTTTACTATGCTGGATTCATCTATCCTACTTTCTTTATATCAATTGAATAATTGTAAAACGATGTTATAGAGTGGATACTGAATGTTTTATAGGAGTGGAAATATGGATCCAGAAAGTAGAAATTTCAACATTGAATATGTGGCTGATGATAGAATTTGGAATAATAATAATAACCAAAAAAGATTTGGGCTAATGGAACATTAGGCCAAGGAAAAAAGAAAACTATTCTAATGACTGATTTAGACTTACTCAATAAATCCAATGGAAATTTTCCTCCTGTGTCTTATAAGGAAGATAAAGTCCTCAGAGCCATAATCCACTGTATTTCCATATGACCTGATTTTGGACCACTGCATAGAAAACTATGATATTGAGTGTAATCTGCAAGAAGTGTATGCTTTGTATACAATGTGTTAGGAAGACATACATATTTCTTTGATTACTTAAAGTGTGGTTAAGTGAATATAAATCAACTCCCAATTTTAGTGGCAGAATATTTTTCTTGCTATAGCAAAAATTAAATTTTTATATATTCTAAAATGTCAAAGTTATAAGAAGAAAGTTGAGTATTATATGGAAATGTAGACATGTCTTTGGCAAGTTCTAAGAACATGAAATATCAGTAACAATATTTTTTCTTTTTCGTGTAATCTATTTACAATGAAGATTTGATGTGACATTTAAAAAACAGAGTCTGCATTAAAGCCAATTTCCACTCAGTTAAGTTCTTGATTGCTGTGTAATTTTCCATTAAATGAAATGTTGAGCTTAATCCACCAATAGCATAGGTCATTCATGCTCAAAAGCCCATCTCTACAGAGCAAAGTAGAGTACTTATTCAAGCACTGAAAACACAGCTCATAGAAGATGATTGTGCAAAGAATGGATTAGGAAGGCTTTAACATGTTTGTAGGAAGAAAATAGAGGACACGGAACATCTCCAAATTTCAGGAAACTGGGAGGACACTTCTAATTATTTTATTTAAAGTTCTGCACACAGGGTATTTTTACTTTTTGGATTAGTTATGAAATTATTATTTTTGGAGTTTAAACATTAATAGAGCCTTAGGGCCATTGATGTCCCTTTATTTAGATAAGGGTTGCTATTTATCTTTTGTTACTATGGGATTCCAAACTTAAAGTTCAAATTATAAACCCACATTACTTTACTTTTCAAGGGTTTTTCCTCTACTAACAAAGACACTCTACTAATGGCTGTGTGCTTGTGTAAGGCGTGTTAATCTGGCCTTCCTTCAGAGGTAAACTAGTGTAGATGGAAAGTTTTGGGCTTTTAGCAGATAGTCCTACCCAAGACAGACAAATGTGGTGTGAGCTGGCATTTTCTCATAAGGAAGTCGATTCAGGATGACCACCATGTTACATCAGAGAAATTAAGGAGTAGCCTGACCATCTACCAAGAAATCTGAAAGTAGTACTTTTGTCCTTTCCATTTTTTCTATCATAGTTTTTCTATTTGTGAGAAGACTGACAGGAACTCTTTATATTCTCCTTTAAACTAAGGAGTATAGTTTAAGTTTTATTATTTTTTAAATTGTGACCACCTTTGCTTTGGCTTGTGAAGTGTGTGAAGTGGGGGTGTTTTTATATCTCCATTTGTGTGTGTGTGCCGCAGCTACATCACTGAGATCTAAAGATAACCATGTTTTCCCTGCTATGACTAAAAGCCCTGAGAATAATAATTTTAGGATAGGAAAAATTTATTTTGGGGCTCAGGGTTTCAGAGGTCTCAGTCCATAGACAGCCTGCTATATTCCTTGGGGCTCAAGGTGAAGCAGAACATCATGGTTGAAGAGTGTGCTGGAGGGAAGCAGCTCAAGATATCGCATCAGGAATCAAAGAGACAGAGAGCTCCTCTCACCACAACAAAATAAGAATCCGCAGGGTCCCATCTCCTCCAGCCATATCCTCCCTGCCTACAGTTACCAAGTTAATCCTTATCAGGGAATTAATGCATTAATAAGGTTAAACCTCTTATAGCCCAATCATTTCATCTCTAAACTCTTTTGCATTGTCTCACATGTGAACTTTTGGGGAACACCTCATGTCTAAACCATAACACTATACATGCTCTGACCACAAGCAAAATGGAACTGTCCCAGGATTTAATGTTTCTGATACAAATGTTCTGTTTGGAAATAGGAAAAATCTGATAAAACTTCTTGCAGTCTACAAATTTATAATTCTTTTGGAACATGGCCTTTTGAGATAGTACACACACACACATACACACACACACACACACATTGTTTTGTCAAATAACTTAGGAAACATTGCAAACTCTTTCTCCCTTTTTTGAGATTCATGTTGCACATATAAAAATTGTGAGTCCTGCAATAAGCAAAATCTGTTTAACTGTGTTTAAGCAAACATTTCCCAAGTATATTTGAATACAAGACACTTTGTTTGCATTGTGTAGGGTTTAAAATCTTACATGGAACAACTTATGGAAAATGCTGATCTTCTCCTAAAGCCTATTTCATGTCCAACAGATCATATTCAGGCAAGGTTTATAAAATTTAGAAATAATAAACCCAGAATAGAAGTCTAGCCTGTATTACCATTATGCTGGGGCTCTTCCCATACATCCTGTTACCTCTGTGGGTCTCTTCTGTTTTGATTTAACAAATTCTGTACTATCATATGTCATTGTATCTAGGTTCCTTTGTTCATCCTCCTCTGACATGTCTACCCTTGGAAAGTTCTTCCACACTCACTTTTGGGACAGTTCACCTGCCCACAGCCTCAACATGTCACCTTTACATTTTGTCTCCTGAATATCCAGCTCTAATTTTGACCTCTCTCCAAACTGTTATTGTAGAATTGCCAGGCACCTGTTGGATTTTTTTTTATTTGTATATCTTGCCTTTGCTTTAAGCATGTGTAAACTAAAGTTCATCTTCTTAACAAACTATCCTTTTTCTTTTCTATTTCTGGTGACAAATGTTGGCTACCTTAAAGTCCTTCTTGCAGTCAATTTTGAAGTATTTATGCCTTTGATTATTTAGTTCCAGTGATATCCTAATTTTTCACAGAATTTTTCTCTGAAATATAGATTGTCCTAATTCACCCTCTCTCTCCCTTCTCTGTCTCAGATTTTCATCTATAGCTATAATTCTCTTTTACTGGTCTCTTTCTACTTCATTATAATTCAAATCTGACTTAGGTTATTTTCTCAAGAGCAAGTTTCATCATGTTAATTCCCTGTCCACGAGTCCTTAATGGGTTTCTATTTCTTGATATCCTATTTTTGAGTGTTTAAAAACTGGCCACACATCAGCTGGCCAGTGGAGAGGACCTTGGGCTCCCCACTTCAGGAGTTACTAAGTTGTCAGCGGGTCCATTGCCCTTTCTGGTAACAGAGTATGAACTATAAATAGGAAGAGTGCTAGTGAGGGACTAAAGTAGTGGCACCTGGACATGGAAACTTGGACTTGAGTCAGGTATGGGATTTCATGCTGTCATACTTTCTGAGCAATGAAAATTGTGGAAATTATGAAACTATGGTTTATTTTCTTCTGATTATAGTTATGCTTCTCAAATGCAGCAAAAGTGATAGGTGAGAGGATACTGAGTTATTGGATTCCTTATAGCCCAGGGAAACTCAGTGACAAAGAAGGGGATAAAAATGGAAAATACATTGTGTTTATTATTTCATTTGAGAAAGCATAAGGAAAAGGAAAGCATCTGTTTGACAAACATAGGAGTTCTAAGTCAGGATATTCTGAGAATGCTAAGCCTGGCTGGGTCTCTGTAAGGATCTAGTTTGACATGACTATAGCCATCTTAGTCATAAATGTTATTTTGCGTTATCAGGTGACCTGGTATACAACCCAAACCCTACAGGACAATCAGAGTCATTAAAACAGCCAAGGTTATTATACTGGCACCAGATGTCTGGACTGTTTCTTAACTGATGTTGAACATATTAATAGTTTTTTAGGTACATTCTGGTTGGCTATGGCCCACCTTTTCTATTTTAGCATATAAACCCCTTTCTACTGCCATGGGATATAGGGATCCTCCTGCCTTGTTACCAACCAAGACACATTATTGTTCACGAATTCCCAGTAAATTGCACTTTCATCTTTGGTGACTCTTTCTCATACACCTGGGGAGGACTTTTCCCAAGGTCTTCATCTAGGCATGGTCTCCTGTGGTTTTCTTTCAAAGATCACTTCTACTCCAAATAACATAATCATTTCCTTACCTTAGCTCACTACAGTTCATAGTTGATTAAAATAGAGTAAAATATGTAATTCATTTTTTTTTGCTGAAGTATAGTAACTACTGGGGAATCTACTGCTCTTCACCACATCTCTAAGTAGTAAGCAAAGGTCTGTCTCACTGAGAACTGAATTCTTCTCTTAGAATTTCTTAGGAAAGTAGACTTTGGGTCAAGATTCCATTCTTATTGATTTGCAATGGTAGCACGCACAATAGAAGGTTTCTGTGCTACTTAGATATACAAAGGTTTTCTTAAAAAAATTGTTCTTTTAGTTATACATGAGAATAGTGTCAATTTATATAAAATGTAGTATAACTTTTATATTTATATAAAAATGTAGTATAACTTTTTCTAATTAGGATCCCAGTCTTATGGATGTAACATGATGTGAAGATTCACTGTGGAGTATTCATATATGTCAGATTCATTCCACTGTGTTTCCTATTCCTATGCCGCCTCCCTTCTCTTCATTCCCCTGATGGGGTTTTGAATAATAATTGAACTATATACTAAATGACAGAATGATTCTGGACGTGATATGCCATAGCAAGGTGTGAATATGTGGAGAGAGACATATTTTGATATGTGAAAGGAGTAGAGAGAATTATCATGAACTCTTTCTGTTAGTCAGAAACCCAAACCACAAACTCAAGAGACTCTTATGGACCCTGTTCTGAAATACATCAGTCAATTCAAGAACTCCATCTAAGGTGTGAGAAGTTATGATCATATCCTTTCAACCCCTTAGGTTTGGGGATTTGGTTCAGTCCATCCAGATAATTAATTTGTTCATCATGAGATGATCTTCTCACTAAAATAAGTTATCTCCATTTATTTTGATTTTTTTTGCTATTATATTTTCTAAAATGACAATGAACTCATGATAAAAAACAAATTCTTTTCTTCATGAAGTGGAGACGGAAAAAAAAAAACAGCTAAACACCACTCCCTTGCTGACATAGATAACAAAAATTGATGGTGGGAGTGGAAGAGAGACCTTTTGACTACATTTTGTGGATTTTCTGGAAAGAATCACTTTTAAATAAATCACTTTATGGCGATTTGAGCAAAATTGCCAGACTGTAGGCTTTATGAATTAAAAAAAGAGCACTTGTGAAGTTATTTACCCATAGGATTTCAGGTGAAGGCAGTTCTCTGATTTTTACCCCAAATACTCTCCTTCTCTCGTTCTCTCTGTGCTTCTGTTAGATTTTGGCCCCTCTCTTGCTCCCTTTCTTCATTTTCTTTCAGCACTTTCTTCTCACATACCATTCAGAAGATGCTAGCTTTGCTTTATAGTGTCTGTGTTTTGTGTTTCCAGAACCATCTGGGGAAAATGTAAAAGTACTCTCAATATAAGATTCTAGTAGTACATACTCCCTGCCTCAGCTTCAACCCTGACTGGAGGAGAGAGACAAAGGCCAGTCCCACATTTTCTTTCACTGAGAGATGTCAGCCTAATCCATGCTTTTATTTTTTAGAAAAATGTTGCATGGAGAAATAAGTCAGATAGCTTTTGGCAACAATTATAAAAGGAAGTTGGATGCCAATGCAAACTAGATAGGCACTTAAAAATGTCCAGTTAGGGGGAGAGCAGATTGCCCATACAAGTCAGCCTGTGTTTTGAGAGTGGGAGAAGCTGCTTGTTCCATGTGAAACAGTATGAGATTCTCTACCATGATAATTGCTATTTTTGGCCTCCAAATATATCTAAGAATGAAGCAGCTTGTATTGGCCTACATGCATTTAGATGGTTGGCAATACCAAATCCAATTATCCTCTCGGCTGCATGACCACTGAGACTGTTTACATCTGTGAGTGAGTCCTGACAGCCAGGAGAGAGAGGCAGCATTAATACTCCTTTCTGTAAGGCAGGGGCCTAAAAGAGAGGGCATAACAATAAGGCTAACATATTAAAGCAAAACAAAACAGATTAGCAGGGAAGAGGGCAATGCTAATGGTGAGCTGGTGTTGAATGAATGGATTTCTAAGCTGCCATGGAGTACAAAGACCTTTCAGAAAAGGCCATACTGAATGGATCAAAACCCTGTAGTCATAAGCTCAACATCTTCATTTGTCTCAAAATTATTCCTTAAAATTTTTTACATTTGTGATTCTTGACAGCTCTAGTCTCACGAGGACTTTTCATAAATACTAACGTTAAAGGCTTACCCTGAATCAAGGAACTTAGAATCTCTTTTTATGTTTAGAAAGATTCACTGGTAATTCCAATATGCAGCCACAATTGAGGACCACTTAGTGCACTGGTAATGTAGAAGTTCTTTGTATGCAGGATTTTCCAGGCATTTACATTTGCAATATTAGGGCTGAAATATGTAGTGTCCTTTCCTCTATTAAGGTGATTTTTTGCCTGGATGTCTCATTTTCCCCTTGCTTTTTATTTTTATAGATTCTTATTTGGCTCCCACAGCTCAACTACATGTTTTCAGCAACATTTCCAAACTCATGGATAAAATCAGTGGATAGAAATGTTTGGAAAGTGGTGTGTTTTGAGGGGAGTTTTCAGAGATTCTTGTATGAGCATAGGTGTGTGCACTGTCTGTGTGCTAATATGAGTTTTTACTTTCTACTGTTTCTTAAATTCACTTAATCAAATACATATTTTCCAAAGAGGGAAGTATCTGCCTAGTTTGGGTCATGAAATAAATATACTTTGCAAAAGAACTGTTCAGCCTCCCATCTCCACCTTCTATCTTTAGTATCCTTCCTCATTTCCATCCCATAACTTCTGAAATTGGCTGACAAGACTTACATTGGTTCTGAGTATAATTCTGAACATCAATAGAACATTGTCATTTTAGATTTATGTAAATATGTACCTTTCACAGTACCTCAGTGGACCTGTTCTTTGCCCAGTGTGCTATTGATAGACTTCTCTGAAAGCCAGAGTAAACACCTAATTTGTTTCATGTTAAGTTCTAAAAAGTGACGAAATTTATTCATTGCTGATTATTTAGTGGGAGTCAATGTTCCTATTATGCTAATGTTTTGTGTGTCCAAAAATTCCCATCAGTTTACTCTCATTCCCTAGTTTTCATTGACAGAATCCAATGCACTCTTCCTATGGTTGTCAGTCTTGGTATTGGGCAAAAGTGTATGTGGGCTCTCAGGAAACTTCCAATGTGCTCTTTTCTCAGGTGGCATAAGCGATAGCAAAGAGTTTGAAGAGTGTTCAGTCATTTACAGGGAGGGTGAAATTGTTCCCTTTAGCTTAACTTTAATGCTATGACGACAAGTCCCTATGGATGGAGACAATCCCTCTGTCAGCTGTTCTGTTATCAACCTGTGACTCCTTTCCTTCCTCTGGTCCTTGATGGGTTCCTCATTTCTCTGTTTCTTTAATCACTTCCTTTTCTTTCTCATCACCCCCACCACGGTTGTCATGTCATTCTTTGTTGCATTTAAATCTGTATGGTTTATAAGGCAGAGTGTTCCTATGTGGAAACTTACACACAATGGGTGTGTGTGGAGGGGTGGAGGTAGAAACTCACTGGATTAGATAAAGAGGAGTGAAGGCAAGGGAGAAGAAATGGGAATAGGAAAGTCAGCAGAATGAACCGGACATAACTTTCCTATGTTCACATAGGAATACACGACCAGTGTAATTCCATATCATGTACAACCACAAGAATGGGAAGTCATACTCCATGTATGCATAATATGTCAAAATACAGTATACTGTCATAATACCTAATAAGAACAATTAAAAAATATAAAAAAAGTTTAGAAAAGTAATTCCATTTCATGAACCAAAAAGTTTTGTAGGCTTAATGGCCAAATACTTCCCTATTGATTGGTCAACTCTGCTCAGTGGGAGGGATTTCCTAAGGTAAAACTGTAGGGATTTAAATTAATAAGTTCAAATACTCCAAAGATAAGAGATACCTTTTTTCTATCAAGCAAGTTAGGTACCTAGTACATTATAATTACATTTTAATTAGATTGTAAGGTATGTTATTAGGTTATACTAATACAGAATAAATCTGTATAAAACAATGATATTCTAGTTCTGAGTGGATTTGTTTTTCTCAAGTAATAGTGTGGGGAGACATGCTGTCTCTAAAAGGAAAAAAATAATAACAAAATGCAGTGGTGCTTTAAGATATATTTAGGCATTTTTCTTAGACAATATTTAGGGTTTTCCTTGAGATTACAGATACTTTTCCAACCACCACGTCTGATAAGACAGCCTCTTGAGTTCCCCCTAAATGGATGTTTTATTGCTCATCAGGGCATTTCCATCCTTTCATCTTTGCAAGGTGAATAAATTGTTTTCTATGCAGCTTCAGTCTGTAGATCTATTCTCTTGAGACACAAATCTTCTTTGGCTCTTTCTAGTCATATTTTAAAAATCCTATGATGTTTTCCAGAAAAGTAGGCTTCTAATATAGCCTCAGTAGACTTAAATGTTAAAAGTCTAAATGAAAATCAAGAACGTCTAAGTTTTTGTCATTCTCACTGATAAAGTGTTTCAGTAGATATTTTCTTTTCTTTTTAAATATTTTTTAGTTGTCAATAGATCTTTATTTATTTATATGTGGTGCTGAGAATCAAACCCTGTGTTTCACACATGCTAGGCAAGCGTTCTACTACTGAACCATATCCAGCCTGAGATAATTTTCTATACTGCCTTGAGTTTACAAAGTCCTTTATATATTTTTTAAAGATTTTTTTAATAAAACTTTATTCTATCCATTTATTTATTTTTATGTGGTGCTGAGGATTGAACTCAGGGATTCACACGTGCTAGGCAGGCTCTCTACCACTGAGCTGCAGCCCCAGCCCACCTTTATAATTTTAAAAGGAATTTCAGACTGATTTTCTCATGAGACTCTTTCCTTGTGGCCAAGAACTAACTACTTTTATTAACCATTATTTTACAAAGAAAGAAATTATGGCTTATGGGGGTCACATGACAAACTCCACTCACACAAGTGTTCTGAGGGAATCACAATGAGGATCCTTGTCCTAAAAAATGATTTTTTTTTGCATTCACTTTTCACCCTGTGATCAGTCTAATGGGCAATAACATTAAAGAACAGGGAAAGAATATAGGAGGGGCAAAGCATCCAATATCTTAACTTTAGAGTGAATAGCTGGTTTTTGAAAATGGAAATATTTTGATAATGAATAAAAACATTTTAAGATAAGAAATAACAAAATAATATAAGGAAGTTCATATTGAAATGTTATTTGGTGCTGCTTTCCTAAAGAAGCACAGCTCACACTGATAATATCAGTCCTCCAACCTTCTTTTTTCCCCCATTTCTTTCCTTTGTGGAGGGACTTGGTATTGAACTCAGGGGAACTTAACCACTGAACCACATACCTAACTTTTTTTTTACTTTGAGGCAGTGTCTCACTTGCTTAGGGCCTCACTAAGTTGCTGAGTCTGGCCTCAAATTTGTGACACTCCTGCCTCAGCCTCCCGAGTCACTGGGATCACGGGCCTGAGCCTCCACCTGCAGCTCCTTCCTTTTCCTTGTCAACTCTTCCTTTTCCTCTTTCTTGCCTCTTCAATTTTTCACAATGTTTATGAAGTGAATCTATTAGGACAGAGAGTTTAAAATTTCTATGTTGATTGAGAGTTGATATGTTTTAATATTGGGTTGACTACCAATGCTAATCTTGTCAACAGTGGAATTAAGAAAGAAAATTCCCCTTCTCATATGTAACATTCCATAATGTCAACAATAAGTGCATTAAGCATTACCTATGATCAGAAGATAGTTTCAGAAGAAACTGACTAGCGCCTAATAGTTTTTCTGTATAGCAAATCCTCTCTTTCCATTTTGCCCTCTGGGCTAAAATGAAAGATTTTTTAAGTTCCAGAGCAAACAAAATAGATAGAAAATGTCTGCACTTCATTCTTATAGGCTGTGGCATGCTCTGTTGCTCCGATATCTGATTACTCTTAATAGAAGGTTTTGAATCAAATATAACCCCAATGGCTATTAGGTATTTTAAAAATTATGGGAGGAATCATAGAGATCTTACCACTATCATGAAACACTCTTCTCCCTCCCCATTTGGCCCATGACATTTATTAATCAGAAAGTTTATATTAAACCATGTATGTACATTTCCTTATGATATTCAAAAATTCTCAGGTTAATTTGATTATGTTAGGGAATGTAATTGCGTAAGGGAAATTTTTCCTTGCTTATTGGTGTGTCTGCCAATATTCACTTCAGTGTTGAAACATGCTTAAGTACTTTACTTATATGAATACATCAGCTGAAATTGATATAAAAAGGCAATGCATGTAATATATGGCAAATATGGTATTTGGGATAACCTCTTTACCTCTCTCAGCAGAAAGTACTAAGTGACATTTCTCTTATAATTTACTGACCACAGCTGGATGATTCTATTTATCGTGTGTAGGGTGGGGATTTTGAATTACACAAAGTAGGCACACATTTAAGGTTTAGAGAAATGGCTCAGTGTCAGAATTCAAAGATTCATAGACTGGAAGAATCTAATGTTTGGGATATTTAGAAGCCCCTACTTCAAGCTGTTCTTTAATGCTTGAATCAACTCAAATTCCAATAGCTACCATCTGGTTCCTCTTTAAGAAGTGTCTTAGGTCCATGCTCACATTTAATCTTCCTAAGAGGTATGGATTGTTGACAAAGAAACTGCAGCTCAAGGAAGTTAAATAATTTGCCCAAAGATTTCTAACTACCTATTAAGGTATGTATTCAAGATTTGAACTTTGGCCATATGGTTTTATAACTTATGTTATTTTTGTTTAAGCCATTAAGAACTTACATTGACAAATATGAGAAGACTACATTTCTCCATCAGGCAAATTCAGAAACTATGTTAATATGTACCTCCAATTGTCAAGGTCAAGTCTATGAATATTCTCTTCTACAGACATTGATGAAGCTAGGACTCATATGTATAAGACCAAATCTAATTTTCTTCTCTTACACTAAAATAAAGGGAACAATCTCTATAAAATATATTATTATTATTATTACCTGAGTGAGGATTAATGCCAACTTATCTTTAAAATATGAGCAACCTGAGATAAAAAAAATTTATTCCAAATTAAAGGAAGGAAAACAAATCATACTTTGGAAATGTGTACAATTGGTCTGTACCAATTCTTAGTAGTTTTGGGGACTCTAGTCTCACAAGCCTAAAGCAATATGTCCTGCCAATTGTTTACTTTGAACCTGATTTTCTTCACTAACATAAGGGAACAAGAACATATTGACATATCTGAAAAAGTTCTTGAAAAATTTATATCCATTTACAGGAATATGTTTAGGACTGCCAATCTTGATTCCTCTGATTTTAAAACATAATATGTAGTATTTATTGAGGGAAAATTTGCTAAGTGCTAAAAACTATCCTAAGCATCTTACGTATGTATCTTACTTTCTCCTTATGATAACCTTAATTGGTATGTAAGTATGTGTACCTTCTAAGGTGTCTAAGTGAGGAACCTGGTATAGAGAGAAATTCAATACTTTCTTCAATTGCAGAGCTAGTAAGTGGGAAAGCCAGAATTTAGCCCTGAATAGTCAAAAACTTGAGGGAAACTAGGGAGATAAACAGAAAGCAGAATGTGAATGTTAGGGAAGTCATTCATAGAACTAATGAATCCTTTTGCACTGACCTGGAACAAGATCTCAAAGCAGAAATACTTTCTTGAAGAAAAAAAATTGGAGTTAATGTCTATAGTCCTTCAGGTCTTTCCTTTAATGGGATGTTTCTCTCTCAAGGAAATTATAGTTTTCCACCTTGTCCTATGGCCAAGTTCCCATCCTCATCCCTGCCTCCAAAATCTACATGATGAATGACAATTAAAGAGAAAAAAGCAGCCTTATTTTCAGATTCTATATGGAGTTTATGAAGTCTGATATGCATATGACTTACAGACTTAGAAGTCTCAGTAGGGGATGCTGTTCAGAGATAATATATGTGGGACATTACATCATAATTGAGATCTTTATTTAATCTTATTTACTGTGTGTAAATCCAGCAGAATTTCTGAGATAGATAACTTCAACAGTGGATATTTCTTAATTATAAGAGTGTTGCTAAAGTCATGCTGATGGGAGCAGGAACTCTATAATTGAGCTGGGCTTGAATTTTTATTTAGGAGGTTGTACTTGGACAATTAAAAAAAATTTACCTCATTTGTCTCACCTGGAAAGAAGGAGGTATGAATAACCTTTAGGAGTGGATTCAATGAGTTAAAAGTTAAAAGTTAAAAGTTGAAAACTGCTTGGTACACAGGAAGTGTTCATCAGGTTAGATCTTAAATTCTACTTTGAGACTAAGTTGATGGAAATATATACTTTAGCTCTCTGCTCCCCTTTTTGAAAAATGTATAATGCTGAAATTTCCCCATTAAATTGTTATAATTGTGATATTTAGTTATTGGTGTAAATCATTTTATTTATTGATTGATTTAGATACTTGGGATTGAACCCAAGGCACTTAACCAATGAGCCACATCTCCACCCCTTTTTTATGTTTTATTTAGAGACAGGGTCTCACTGAGTTGCTTAAGGGCTTGCTAAGTTGCTGATGCTGGCTTTAAATTCATGATGCTTCTGCCACAGACTACCAGTCCACTGGGATTACAGGCATGTACCACTGTTCCAGGGTTGGTGTGCATTCTTTATACTAAATATCAATTGTATTCATTAGACTTTTTTGTTGTTGTTACATAAAGAAATATTCCTTTCAAGGGGTAAAACTTTTTTGAACAGTATATTCAAAATCAAATTTCATATTTTCTAACAAAGTTAATTTCAATGGATAGTTCTGTTAAAAAAAAACAACTTTCTCATTCAGTAGTGTTGTTTAAATGTGGAGGCTTAGAATAAAAATTTCAGAGTGAAAATGACTCAGTTTTATCTTTTCTCACTCAAATTAATTTGTCACTGGCCAAATCACTTAATCATGGTTACAGTGGTTACATTAATGCCCAATCTGTACCTACTTTTTAATATATAGCAAATATAAGCCCTTCAATTAAAGATTTTGTGTTAATTATTATATAATTTTATGTATTTTTGCATTAATCCTTAATTTCCTGCTATTTTAACCATTAGAGCTAAAGGTAATAAAAAAGGTGAAACAGTGAAATTAAATTTCGGTTCTATAATTTCTAATATAATAAGAATCTTGGAGTTTAAAAGCAATATAAAATATATCAAATTTTTCATGTGAATTTGAAAAAATACAAAGTCATATGTGTCCATCAAGTACTCATGTATTTCCCTGTGTTCCTATATCTCTGAAGTAGAAAAAATATAAATAGTTTCCATTGGATGAATTTATGATAGTTTGGACTGCAAATGTGAGATCATGACATTTGTTCATTTGTTCTTAATATGCAGAGAGATGGCTGGTGCATAATACAAAGATTATGTTCAGTTTAAGGATCTTTTTTTATACCCTTCTGTTCATTTCCCACCCGCCATATGCAAACTTTTAAGACTTCTTTTGAAGAACTATCATTGTTTCAGAGATGAGATAACATAACAAAGCAAAGCTAGTTAGGAGCAAGGGTATTGGCTTCCACCAGGAACCCTGTCATTGACCAGCTGTGAGATCTTGCCCCCAATTCTCTTACTTCTTCAAACTTAAATTTTTCTGGTCTATAAGACAGGAATATTACCAGTATTCAACTTATTGGGACGATTATATGAGACAGTGAATACAAAAGCGCTTAAAACATGACTAATATTAGGCTCAAGAAATTTTCCAATATTATAATGATTTGTACTTTTAAATACAAATAAGTCTTGCATATAAAACACAAGTGAGATATTCTATATAATGTGTGGTCCCTTCAATAATCAGGCTGGTGTGAGAAATGATTCTCTTGGTAAGGCAACTAAAACAACTCGAGGACTTAGTACTTTTACAGTCAGAAGTAGTATCAATTTACCCTTGGTCTACACAAAGTAGAACTAGAGGGTAAAGCTGTCTTTCAGGTAATGAAATCAGGCACGAAAATTTTAAGTGTTCTTGTTACAGGGCAGGTGAGAAGGAAACATTGCTTACTTTCACTATGTTGAATGTTTTTATTTCTTACTGTAGAAGTCTTCAATATCCTAAGTTTTCTTTGAATGAAAAAATATATATAGTTGCAAATTAGTGCTGTGTGTACACACTCAAACTTTGTAATTTGCAATATAAAGTATAAAAATAAAAATTTGAAAGTAATGTCATATATATAAACTAAAAATACTTAGTGCCAAAAGAACCAGTCCAGTCAAAAATGCAAACAAAACACCAAATGAACTCTTTGCTATTAAATATTTGTCTTATTTTGTAATAAGTTGATCCTTATCTATACTCATAAGATCATAATAAAAGATTATCAAAAGAAGTATTTTCCTACCTTATTACAGTTTTAAACCAAAGTATGCTAATGCTTTCCAACATGATATTTAAATAAAATGGACAGTATTTGCTAAAAAAAAAAATGGTTGGCAAAGGTGGACTCCTTTGAAAGTAATTACACATCTGACACAATATCATATGATATGGCTAGAGATTATTTGATTACATTTTAAATTTCTTACTTAAAATTAGTAACTGCACATTTACAATAAAATTAAAAGCAGCTATTACCAATCACTCTGAAGTGAAAGAACTCTTCTTTTGAATACTTTTCTAAAGGAAGAAGAAAGCAAGCTGATATTGAAGTAATATTCAGTAATTGGGATTTTCATGGAACTATCTATTACAAGGAAAATACATTCAAGTGGATTTTAAAGTTCATCACTGAATCAGTACAAATCCTGATCATTTTTTTTCACCCACTGGAAAATATTTTTTCAGTAACATTGTGCACTGACATCATTGTAACTGTGAATAACATAGTTCTATACACTGTGTATTAGGATTTTGGAATACATAGGAGCTATGTAACTATGGAAAGTAACTACCGTGACACCTCACCAATGATAGAAATTTTGGAAGAGTAAGATTAGCAGAGAAATTTGATTTATCAACTCCAAATTTCATGTGAACATGTACGACTTGTACTTGCTTTTCAAATTGAAGGTAGTTAAAATGAACCTTATTTTGAAAATATGGGCTATGTTCATTAGGACAACTAGGAATAAAGCATGCTAAAATCAAGTTTGAAATTAAATGCTTACAAATTTCTTTTTGGAATCTAAACTCTTCACCAGCAATTCCAATAGAGGGCACTGTGCATAGTTCCGCACCCGGAAAAGTTTCCCCTACCTCCGTTTGGTCTTTTTAAGTCATGCAGGGGCTCCCTCTGCTGTCCTTTTAAACCAGAAAGCAGAAATATGTCAACACATTGACCCCAAATCCCACAAATGCTAAAGATTTTTGCATAATGTTTTAGCTCCAGATCCATCCAACTTCACTGCCCACAATGTTACAAGGAAACATAGCAAACAAGTTGAATAAAGCTCAAATACTCTTCTGTCAATAAATATTGACAAATATGATTTTTCTAATACAATTGGGGTAGGCAACTACAAAAAGTTAAATGGTACCTGCATATTTTACACCAAGAGAGGAGAATGACACATAAATTGAAACTTATGAAAAATTGTGATTAATGGGAGCATCAAAATACTTCAATAAATTGTGTGTGTGTGTGTGTGTATGTGTGTGTGTGTGTGTGTGTGTGTGTGTGTGTGTGTGTGTGTAAAGGGGGAAAGGGGACAATACCTATTTGATCTCAGCAAAAACTTTTGATCCAAATTATTTTTATTATAGATTTTTGATTTGTATTTTCATTTTAAATGAAGTCAGATAATAGGTTTTGGCAAGCTCCTAGAGTTTGTGCACTTATCTAAAAGAATAGAAACAAATGAAATCATGCAATCATGCATTTCTGTACATGTAAAGAAGATACATATGAAGGCAATTACATTGATACTTATTTTTTCTAAAGTCATTTTTCATATTAAACAATAGAGTAATGGCTAAACTTCTTCTACAGCTTGCTACACATTAAATTATGTCCAGTTTCTGTAGCAAAGCAGTTAGCAATTTAATAAATTAACATTAAGTTTAATTTCAAATAAGTACTCTAATTCTTTACTTTTCTACCTGGATTTGCCTTAATTCCACATACTAATAAATGAAATTTTGTTGGCCTATGTAGCCTCAACTCAAACACAAGACACAGTTTCAAACAAAATCCTAAACATTGTTTGATTGTTAAAAATCTAGCAGCTCCTTTTTAGGAGTAAATATTAATAAGTGGAATATTCAAGCTTTACTACCACAATAATAAAAGAGCTGTTTCTAGTGTTTGATCAAGTGAATTTCTGATTGTTAATGATAACAACTAATCAATAATTATGATATATTAATGGATATGTTAATATCCATTAATATATCATATTAATGGATATTAACATATACATATGGTTACTGGCTAAATGATGATAAGGCAAAAATAATATCCTTATAAAACACCATGTTTATTAAAATATTCCTGTTGTTCTATTGTGTGCACATAGAAGTATGTAACAGAAAAATCCCACCATTAGGTATAATTATAATTCACTAATAAAAAAGGAAACAAAAATTCTGTGTAGTATAAGAAATAGAGATATGTTCAGATCTGTTGGTCTACTCCAAACTCACCAGCCATGGGGTTCATGTAAGAGAAAACCAACTTCATAAGCTCATTTTGTAATATTTCTCTTGTGGAGTTTGGAATAACATGTGCTGTAGCATCAAACTGTTTTCTTGTAGGTTGGTGCTATAGCTCAGGGGTAGAGCACATGCTTAGCATATGCACCATCCTGGGTTCAGTCCCCAGCACTACACATATATATGTATACACACACACACACACACACACACACACACACACACACACACACACAAGTTTTCTGGTTATATGAAGTTTTGAATGTAGGTGTTCTTTGGTCCCCTGACACTTCTGGGTTTGTAAGTAGTTAAGGGAGGAAAATGTGGAAAAAATTACAAAACTGTTATGGGGATTTGCTTGCCATTTAAATGTTTTTGTTTCATTTTCATAATCATATACTCTGTTACCCCCATAGGGAACATTTCCAAATAAACACAATGAAAACATAATGTTCAAGAAAATAGAACTTAAAATTTTAGGAATTAGCGTTTTAACTGCATTGGTCTGCTTGCCTCATGTTTGTTCTAGGTCTTGGGGGCGGGGTGGAGTAGAGAAGGTAGAATGCTAAACTTTAATAAGTGATGAAATTTTAGGCACAGCAGAAACAAGTCCTCACTGATTGTTCAGAAAAGGTTTTTGCTTTTGCATATTACAAAGGATGGATTTATTCTTCCAACTTGAAATGATTTTAAGGAGGAAATTATAGTTTTGAAAATTGATATTTTATCCGACACATTGCTCAGTTACAAAACATTGTGGAAAATTTAGATCACTGTCTCACTTTTAGTGTTTTCCTAGTTGTTCTTAAAAATGATGGGGAAGGCCTTCTCACCTTGATTGCTTCATTTCAAACTCCTTGCTTTCACCAATTACCTGTCTCAAAAAGCCATAGATACCATAATGAGAAACCACAAAGCCCATACAAAACTTAAATATTTTATTTAATATTATGCCTAAGATCTAATTCATTCAGAAATAAGAAACCCTGTGTCTTTTCTTAGACTCCAATAAAATATTACCAGAAAAGAGAATTCTAATTAGTTTTTAATGATTTTATGTCATTCTCTATGAAAAGTTTTAATCAGATATATTTACCATAAAGGTAGGATTTGGCATGCTTATGCACATGTGAATATTTTCTTTAGAATTGCTACAAAAAAAAAAAATATGACTCAGATTCACACAACCAGCCTTCTTGCTGTAACTAATCCCTCCAGATCAGGCTGTACTTCCTGCCTGGACCCGCCTATGTGAACTGAAGACAGAACAAAAACAAAATAAAAATTCGGCAAAGATCCTTTCCATTATTTTTCAGGAATGCCAAAACTTGTTGTTGAATGATTTGAACTTCAAAGTGTCTCCCTGCCTCTGTATCATTGTCTGTGTGTAAAGTCCTGTTCATTCATTGTCTCTATGAAAAAAGGGCATAGGTCTTTTTAGGAAGCTCCTGCTTATTCCAGTAATGAGAAGGCACTACAGGTCTGTAAAACTAGAACAAATCAAATTCTTTCTCCTTGGAGGAAGAGTTAGCTATAGAAATAGCTTGAAATCTCAAGAAACTTTTATTTATTTATTTATTTATTTTAGGAAAGTTCCTGTAAAATAATCTGCTTAAAATAAGAGGGCTTTCTTTTTCTTCATTCTTTTTTTTTTTTTTTTTGAGAGGAGAGAAATAAAAACTGTAGATAATACCTATGGATCAAAGTGGATTGGTTTTGTTATCTGTTGTAAGGTTTTACTTGAATCTTTTACAAAAAGATTTCTGGTTAAGTCTTGTTAGGTCTGTGTTTTGCAACACTAAGCTCTATGTTATTTATAATATTTTAACAAGGATTAGTAGAAGTGAGGTAAAGTGATAAACCCCCACATTTGAATTTTTTTCCTGGCAAATTTTAGTTAAAATATCACAGACCATATTTGCACAAACAGAAGAAACTGATAGAGCATCATCTGCCAAGGACTCAAACATCCTGCTTTCTCTGTGGACATTTTTCCTTGGAAGACATTCCTCTGTAGAAATCATAGATAGATTCATTTAGACCAACTACTAATATTCCTATTTCTCACCTAGACCACTATGATTGCATCACTTGTATGGTTAGTATTTTTAGAAAATTGAATCAAAAAACGTTCAGCAATTATGTAACTCCACTTTTTTTTTTGATTCTGCATCCTCTTGAAGACATATAATCAACCTGTACATTCTTCAAGGCAATATATTATTTTCAAAGCCCATTATTCCAAACAGACAGACTGTAGGCTCTAACTCCTTGCTATAACCCAGTCTTTAGTTCTGTGACAAACACATATTTTGAACAAAAGAAATTCATCCTATTATACTTTTATTTGAAAAGGTCCCTCTCTAGAGAGTTTCTGAACCCTTATGAGTTTCCCCTTAATTTACTACTGTATCCGTGTGTAGTTGGTACCCAAATCGCCTAAGACCTAAGTGGAAATTTAAGTGTTGTTTTCTCTACCTAAGGAAACCAAACCTGTTGTGTACAAATTCTTTCTGTGGATAGTTTGGCCTGTGATAATGTAATCTGTTGCTCAGTTGATAAATTCTGATCCGTGAGAATTAGCTGAGCTCTGCAATTTGTATGACCAGTTTCACATAATAACATAGTACCTTTCATGCTATCCACTGACTATCTACATATCTATGTATCTCTATGCTTATCTTGATAGAATATCTACTAATGTTTGTCCATTTGTCCACCAACTCAACCATCTTTATATTATTTATACTTGACACTGCTCCACAAATAAGTTGGTATGGTTGAAAAATATGGACACACACACACACACACACACACACACATAAAACAATGTTTCAGAAATTAAAAATAAGAGAGAAAATGAAAGGTGTGACATCCTGAGATCAATCACCACTTTTTGTCCTGGCATATGAAATACTTTTTGAAGAAACAAATAAATAGGATAATTATAAATGTAAGGGCAAATACATTTTTAAAAAATTTCTCAGTAGCAAATGCTCACAAAATGATCAACTTAACAAAATCTGATTTAGAAATTTTTTTCATAGTAAACAAAGGGAACATATGAAGCAAAGTTGTTTTGCCTTGTGCTTGGGAACATAGTTTCTCTTCATTCCTAAGAAGCTACAGGATGATGGTTTTTGCAACTCTGGTAAGAGTGCAACTATTGTGAGAAATGGGAAAAATACTTCTTACAGATTTCTAATAACCCTATGTGTCAATTAATGTTTCAGCTTTGAAGTTCTTAATAATAATTTGCTGAGGGCTGGACTTGTAGCTCACTAGGGCACTGGGTTCAATCCTCAGCACCATATAAAAATAAATTTTAGAAAAGGTATTGTGTCCATCTACAACCACATATATATATATATATATATATATATATATATATATATATATATGACTTGCTGAAATGAAATGTCCAGAACCTAGTAAATATTTAAGTTTTGGACTGAAAATAAATACAAAATCCCTGACTTATGTATCATTGTAGATCCATGTAAAAATTGCCATAGTGAGTCAATCAGGGCTACCTCCTTCAGGTGAGAGTTTATCCTTTCTCATACCACCGTCCAGAGTTAAAGGTGGAAAAGAATATTCTAGTTTTTAATGACTACTCTTTTGTTGTTTAGTTATCCATAAATGCATATAAACCTAAAAATTTTAGCTTTAATAAGCATTTTTGCAATTTTAGCTTTTATTGTTTGTTATGGTGTTGGTGCTAGGGATTAAAGATAGCGCCTTTGGCATGGTGGGCAAGTGCTCTAAAAATTTTAGCTTTAAGGAAAGAGCTTTTCAAATATATTTGTTTTTCAAACCTTAGGATAGGATTAGGATTTTCCTATTTTTATGTGTTCACTCCCACCCACACACTCAAATACAGTGTGTCTGGGTATTTAAATATGCATATATCCATGGGCCTCTTTGCATGTCCAGGTTGGCTGAACATATTTTTGCATGTATGTGCATGAACTCACAGCCAGCCACGATTGCAGATGCACCCACACACCTTCCTTGTTGTCGTCTTCGGCCTTGCGTGATACTATTTCCCAACTTGCATGGCCTCAAGCATAAACATACCTTTCCTCCCCTGTTTACTGATTTACTTTTCACCCAATAAACATTATCTGTGACCATGACCTGCCCTCTCATCCTGTGTGCTTTTGCCAACCAAGGGAACAGTGAGTGCCTGAGATCCCTATCATGAGGAAAATATCATTTGTCATTGTTGAATGTAGAACTTGCACCAAGGAAGCTGACACTGCTGAGCAGGGGTCTAAATATCATAAACCAGCAGATGTTATTCTGCATGTTTTAAGCCTAAGGACTTCTCTCACTACCTCAAGATTATGGTGTTTCATTTTTCAGTAAACTTAAATGAAAACCTCTATTTGAGAAAGAATATCATTTGTCCAGGAAAAACAAATCAATACCAGTTCTCTAGTTTCAATACTTAGAGTAAGTGCATATTTCTCATGCTTTATTCACAAAGGCATCCTTTAACAACTAAGTTTAAATGCTTACTAGAAGTTAGCAGGGACAGTCTGAGTGTAAGAATATCGAAAAGTCCAGGTTTTCACACAGAGATCATGTGAACATTTTGTTTGCATTATATTAAATTAATAATCAAGAAATATGGTTGAAAATATGTATACCATTGATGACCACAAATGTCTGTAATATAGCTTATGTGGTTGGGCTGAAAGCTATTCCATGCACAGAATGCCCGGCACCAACTTGCTTTTCTCTTGACACCATGACGGTATGAATTATCATACATCTACAGCAAAAAAATACAACTATAAAAGGAATACATTTAAACCTCACGGTCTAAGAAAAGTCTGAAATATGACTCACCATTGACTAGGAAATATACCTCAACTATTGGCATTAACCATGTTTAAAGTATCACTTCCTAGCCAGTTGTATTCCTTATTAATTTGAGCTAATTGTTCAGACTGCAATTTTGCACTCTGTTCTTTGAGCGTCTTCATTTTTAGTATGAATTCTAGTATGCAAACTCCACTGTTTCTCCAGGTATCTGGCTTTTATTGAAACTGTGCCTTTGTGCTATAATTGTTTATAATGATCACAAATCAGTGAAGAAAAAAATATTTTAATATCAATTTCTTTAGCACCAGTCCCCAAATGAGTCAGATACTTCATTTTTTACATAGTCCCACAAAGAGTGGGGAATCAAGGAAAAGAGGCCACAGGGTTTTGTTTACAGAACAGACCCATTTGTCATCCACATTACTAGTTTCTAGTATTGCCTGGTAAAACACCCCAAGTGATTTCCAAATGTGTGGCAAATTTATATAAACTTACCATATTCTTTTTGAGGCTGTGTTCTCTACTTCTCTCCCTTCCTGCTGACAATATGTTGCCATGCTATAAAAGCCCTAATGCCCATTTTCAACGATTAGCTGTACATCAGCATTACCACCACAAATCCACAAGTTTCACATCGAGCATTAAATGGGATGAATATTGATCTGCTAAAGAGGATTTATTTATTTCTAGCTCTATCCAAAGATCAACTGCTAGCAGCTTTTGGGGGATCTGCGAAGCTCTCACAGCACAAAGCTACTGCATACATGACACTGGACTTGACATTTCAGTTCTGGAAGAAAACCAAACAGTAAATTCAGTGCAATAATCCTAGATAAATGAGATGATCACTGGAAAAGCTGAGATAGTTAAGTGGTCTATCAGAGAAGTCCAACGGATGGTATTGAACAGTTGCTACATAGAATCCTCACTCATGTCAATATGGTCCAAAGCACCATCATATCAGATGCCAATATAATCACATTAGAACAATCTCTACCTCCTGCTTTGATTTCTCTCTGTGTGTATTTTTCTGGATTCACAAGTGATCCTCAATAATGTACAACGTAACAAAACTGTAGCCTAATGATTGTTTTGAATATGAGCAAGCTGCATTGTAATGTGGTATAACATATACAAAATGCATTAAATCCAGTTATGCTATACAGCAGTGGGGAGACAGATGGGGCAGATCTGTGAAACTTAAAGCCAACCATTTTTATAAAATAAAAAAGGGTGAAATTCTGTCACACATTTAAAAATAATTATAGAGTTCCTTTCTCCCTCCCTCAATTTGAAATACTCTTCTTTACACCATTCAAGTACTATATTCACCTTAAACTCATGGCTGGACATTGACTGAAACAAATAAGCACACAGCTTTTGCATTAATTCAATGTTCTTCAGACAGGTGTGTTTGAACTTCAGTACAACCAAAAATTTATTTCTAACCATATAAGCATTAAAATATCTTTGATTTCTCTAAAAGTTTTATTATCAGAAAATAAGGAAATTAGCATCCACTCAGTTTATTTAAACTTATTAGGCTCAGTAACCATCATTTTTTTTCTTTTCAGCACCAGAAATATAAAAAGTAAAATAAACCAAACAACCTTCTTTGTGTGATGATAAACATAAAAATGCTTACATTAATTATGTGAGGGCAACTCATTAAATAAATTCATTCAGAAGTTGAGGAAGCTCAGTTCTATGCATGTAATTTATAATGAAGACTGATGTAGTGAAAGAGGCCATGTTTGGATAATTTTTATATCATTTATTCATATTGAAACATGTGCATGAGCATTGTTTTATTAGAGAACGAGGTTGGTGAGTCACTGTGTGTGTTAGGACAGTTTAACAGACAAGTGCCCTAAGGATTAAAGAGGGCAGGTTGATTATTCAGTGATGGCAAAAGGCTCCGGCTTCCCTCTTCTCACCCAGTTCCCATTCTTCCTTTGCAGACATGTAATATTCACCTGGGGTGTCCACAACCAAACAAGTCAGCTGAAAAGCTGTCCATTCCACTGTGCCTTGTAGAGATGTCATCTTCAAGGAAGTGTACCATGCATTCAAAGAGATTAAGAGAAAGTTCACCTAAGCCACTTCCTCACCAAAGAGAAAGATAAATCTTACATCTCCTTCCAACCTCTACTGCATAATAATGCTTTGCTGCCTGATTGTTTACAGTCGTTTTAATTATTAAACCTGTCAGACTGTAGAGTGGGAGTGTCTAAAGAACGGAAGAAATAAAAGGAAAAGAAAGAACTGCAGTAAGATTGGAGGTTTTGTCGTTTTAAGAATATTGAAAGCAATATCTCAATTAGTAATGTATCCTTTTGGAAAAAAATAATTTTATATTAATGACAATGTTTCTGGAAACTGAAACATTATGTTTTGTTGTGGCTATTTGAACTTTTGGAAGCAGATGTCCTCAGAAGAGGTACCACTTAACTTAATTAGGTTTGTTCACTGGCCTGAGGATCTGCATTGGCAAGGCCAGGAGATGTTTATCTGTCCAAATAATGTCATTGTGGGAAAGAGAAACTTCATAAACATTGAATACTCATTCTCTTTACTCTATGATGGTGCAGTTCATTTTAAGTCATATTAACCAATCAGAAAATAGGGATCAGATACTGATTTTAGATATCAAAATATATGCAGACTGCATGGAAGCAACTGTTTGGTGTTGTTTTCTGAAATTTTTTAAAATATGGGAATTCTCTGCTTTAGTTGTTGAAGCATTTTTAACAATCTCATACCAAGTACTAGTTTCTTTCAGAAGATGAAATTCCACATCTCTTAATGATACACTTTTCAGGAATAAAAGTAATATACTCCCTTAATGGAAAATGGGTGACAAATTATGATATAAAGCTGTGATTCTGTATTTATGGCATTTGTCAAGAGATTGATCCTGGAAACTGAAAATGTCTTGAGAGTTTCAATGTATTGATGACATTATATAATATATATATATATATACACACACACACACACACACACACACACACACACACATATATATATTTCTCTTAACATAATCTCTAATCTACACTTGTCAAAGTACCCCAAGCATGAGAATGGCCAACCCTCTTGGGTCATTTTACCTGTCCTCTTAAAGTCTTCTGTTATTTCTAACCATTCCCTCTTTCTGGCAGTTTTTAATGGGACAAAACTCATTATACCTACAAAACTTATGTGAAAATCACAAGCTTGAAGAAATTAAGAAATTCTAACCTTACCTAACAAGTTATTTATCTCCATTATGCTTAAAAGTCATCAGTGGGCACATAATGGGCAGCCAATAAATTAGCTTAGCATTAAACTAAATTGAAAATGTTTTTCCATCAAATATGACTTCAATTGAATATATCTCATGATTGCTGGTATTCAATTAGTTAAGAAGAAATCCAGCTATTTGAAAAAAATAGGAAATACATGCATGAATGACTTTAAAATTTTTTAAAAAGAAATGCACATATTTGTTTCTAGCACATTCTTGATATTATAAAATCATTTTATGTGTGTCTCAGGAGATATGCAGACCATGCTCCAGTACACCTGGAGCAGTTTTATCTAAGTTAAGAGTCCTGAATATTTGACTCACTCTTCTTAGACATAATGCTGTTACCCAACAATAATGCCTTTCTTCAGAAACACTTAATAACATATGCCACACTGCAATTGGCAGCAATGCTGTGGTTGGAGCAAAATTTCAGAGAGGAAGGAAAGCATACCCCTTCTTTTAAAAAATATGGTCAGACACGGCTTTTCCCATTCTATTGGGTATGTAAGACAATATCCATTCTGTTTCCTTTCAGGTAAATCAAGGCCATTTAGGTAATGTGCTGCTTTTGTCTTGATTGTTTTTTTCCAGCTGGATGCAGACATGCAAGAAAGGTGCAGAAGGCAAGCATCAAGTCATCACATTGAGAGCTGGACTAGAAATTTGAGTTGAATTACTTAATCAAATGTCTCAATGTAAAAAGAGTGTGGAAGCACTGTTTTGTGGGAGCTTATTTCAGAGACAGATCTACTTAGATCTCTGCTACCGTTTTTTTTTTTTCCCATTTCCTACCAAGGGTAAATTGGTTTTGTTCACATTATTGCTCTTTCTCGTGTTTCAATTGGTCTTACCAGAGAAAATGGCTCAATATTGTAGCTACAATTTGGAGAATACCCATCCCGTGATTTAGACAACAGTTTTTTAATTTCTTCTAATTCATTGTTCTGAATGCATTTTCTTCTTTTTATAAACAGACTAGAACAAAGGATTATTGTTCTTGTGCTTAGCAACATGTATGGGAAAATATAACCGGAGGGTTTTTTTTCCCAGTTACACATTATACCACTGCCTAACAGAAGTGCTAGCAGCATAAAATGCTGCAATAAACCTCTCTAACAGTAGCTGATTTGTATGCAACAATGACCATAAGGGTAACTCTTCAGCAAACCTGAATCTCATATATAATGCATAGCAGTTAATAAATCATAGTAAAATCAGATGGCTTAGAGCCAACAATACCTAACTAGTAATGGAAAGGGGTGGAAAGATTTATAGAGAGACAGATTCTGTCTGGATTTTGCTTTTAAGATGCTCACCAACTGCAATGGAGTATCTTACCCTATTTCTAACTAGTCATAGGTATTCGGTTGATTTATTCCATCTTTTTTTTTTTTTTCCCCTTTCGGGGGTCTTTTGTAGAAAGCTGCTACCCTTTTTCTTCTACCACCAGGTGGAGTGTTTTCTACTTAACCTTAAAGGTTTTTCATGTAAGATCAATACAGATGAAATGGGGAGAAAATATTCTCTTTGAAACTCTAGTTATTTAAATAGCAAATTCTCAAATGAGCTGTTTTCCTTAATTGAAAAATGCAGATGAAGACACCTTAAAACCTTTGCTCAAAAAAACTAATTTTTAAAACCTCAAATGTCAATCCACCAATCTTGACAAGAGATGTGGAGTTTGATGTTTGCATTATAGCATCAGAACAAAGTGTTCTTAGATGTGCTCATCGTATGTCACCACCAGTGTTTTACTTGCTGTTCCATGTGAATCTTAAAGATGCAGAATTTGCAAATTTGTCACATGTCAAGGGAAGAATATTGAAGACAACATGTGCCATACAGATCTGAGAGAAGCATTCACTTCAAATCTGTTTCTGGTTATTAGTAGGTCTTGGCCAATTTCCGGTGCTGACATGGGGCTATTGAGATGTGTGGCAAACATGTCACCTCGGAGTTAGAAATATTTGAACCTATTGAGTTATGATCCACTACAAATTCTTAACGTTAAAAACAATGAAGATAAATTGCCGAAGTAGAGAATGGGTAGTAGAAATTGTTAATGCCTCTGCTTAGTTATTTATGTAATTATTTGTCTTGTACAGACTTAAGTTTTTACTTTGGGTTGATATTTTAGATTTACTGCTGGATTTTGATGGAGCATGTAACAGATCTCATTCTCCTGAATGTTATAATACTAATGTGCATATTTTTTTCTAAAAACCTGTATTATAGTACCTCTTTAATGATGTACAGTAGAGTTAAAAACAAATAAAAAGAAAAAATATAGAGCTCATAAAAATCCAGTTTTTTTTTCTTGCCTAGTGCATTAGGAATATTTGCCTTCAATTATAATAGCCACAAGATGGCAGTAATTCCTTATTAAATGGACAGTAGCCTTTACTCTGGCTCCTGGTGAGAGGTAGGAAGATAAAAGAGAAGAACCGCCTTATGTTAAGGGTGAAAATAAGTGTTACAAGGTTAGAAATAATAGGAGTGGCCTAAAGTAGAGTGAAATTACTTTTATCCTAATGCCTTAGGTTTTCAGATGGCAGAAATTTCAAGTGAAATATTGTCATTAATCAGAATGATCTTCTACAAGGCAATATGGTAAAATGACTGCTACTTTGGAATAATCTGGGGATGTGAATAGTTTATTTCTATGTGTAGTAATTAATTTCCCAGTGCCCATAAAGACCGAAACTTGTCTTGGCAGGTTTAGACCTTGGCTCTCATTTCAATGGTGTTGTTTTAATGATGCAGTGATTATAGGCAATAGTTATTTAAAGATGGCTCACTGTAAAAATATTTTTATGTACCAGAAATAAAACATTAACTCAAAACAAAATAACTGAAGACAAAAATACATAATTAAGTACTCTCCCAGGCTTGCCCTAGAACACTCTGTGCCTGGAGAACACAGAACAGCCCATATTTCAAGGTAATAGTGATGTGTGCAAAGCAAATTTGAAAGTAGCATATTTTTTTTTCTGTTTATTCTCTACAAATGAAACCAATTGTTAAAGTGATTTTTATTTTGTAAATGTTACCCGACATGGATAAGATATTTAGAAATTGGAGATTTAGAAATAAACTCCAGTTGGAAATAGGATATTTATTGTCAATAAATATATATTTTTTTAATTAAATGAATCAGATGTACTGTAACTATATAATAAAAACAAATCTTGAAAAACTAATGGGACAGAAAATTGTCACAGAGCCTTGAAAGGCTAAATATGATGGAGTTTTAAAACATACTGTAGAAAATTCACAGTTTTACAATCAAATGAATTAGATTAATTTTTACATGTTTGATGGAATAAATTTTATTAATTTTTGTAGGTGTAAAGTCTATTTTGACTGCATTGTCTTTGATTAATCTCTGATTTCATTTTGGATATTATAATTTAGATTATGGCATCTCTGGGTTGCGGTAGATTTTGTTTGTGTCTGTACATAAAAAGAAAAGTGAAAAGACTTATATGAATCATTCAACTTTAAAAAGTTTTACTGGTTACTGAAATGTATTTTAGACCTTTGCTAAGAGAGTAAATCTTCAGTGTTTCTCTCTCTCTCTCTCTCTCTCTCTCTCTCTCTCTCTCTCTCTCTCTCTTTCTCTCTCTCTCTGTCTCTCACACACACACACACACACACAGTAACTAGGTCATTATGAGAAATAATAGATATATTAATTACTTGATCGTGACAATCATTGATACATGTATCAAAATATCATGCTATATACCTTAAGTATAAACTATTTTTGTCAATTAGACATTCATAAAGCTAGAAAAATATTATTACTAAAAATATATAATTAATTCCAACAAATGGGTGCTTTGACAATCTATTTTTCTTATTTTGACTCAATTTGCTTATATTACATATTCTGCTGGCATAAATCCAGTAACTGAGAAAAATACCTATGACTCTACATCCCCATTTTCAATTATTCAAAATGGTCATTTGTAAGAGGAGAACGGAAGGTTAGGGTCACATTTTCTTCATCAGTGAGCCACATCTGAATTATGTTTGAAAAGAAAGAGCTTTTATTGAGAGAGAAAGAGGAATGGGTGATCAAGCAATCCTGCTTCATTTATCTGTTTTTAAGTTTTGGTTTATTTGTGATATAAAAATATTTTACAACATAACTTTGAAAATTATGGTAATACTAGAAAATTATTCCTCAATAAACAGACACTTCCAAAGCCATAAAATTTTCAAGAAAGAGAAAACAAAACTCATAATCTAAATTACTTTCTCAAACCCACTTCCGACAGGTGCAGTGGCACATGCATATAATCCCAGCAGTTTGAGAGGCTGAAGCAGGAGGATCTCTAGTTCAAGGCCAGCCTCAGCAAAAGTGAGGTGCTAAGCAACTCAGTGAGGCCCTGTCTCTAAATAAAATATAAAATAGGGCTGGGATGTTGCTCAATGGTCAATCCCTGGTACCAAAAAATAAACAAAACAAATTTTAAAAAACTACTTCCAATTACAATCATCAAAGCCTTTTAAAAATACAGTTATATTGTTACATGGAAGACTAACAGTATTTCCTAATCAACTAGAAAATCAGTCACTATATATTAAATGGTTACTTATCATAGCATAAAGAAAATGCCTAGTATGTAGCTCTACCCAGCAGCCATACACCTGGGTAATCCTAATAACATGCAGTATTATTGAGACAATGATTTGAAAAAAATTGGCAGTAATAAACAGAATATTGATCCCAATAACTAACTCAAAGAGCAGGGGTTTTTGAAAGAACATGTTCTTTTGTTAATGATACAGAGAGAAATGCTAGCCTTATAGTTTCAGGGTGTTTATATTGGCTTGGCAAATTTACATTGCAGATGGGAAACTGGAATTACCTGTGCAAGGTATGGTGATTTTATTTATCTTCTCAAAAAAGCCAGGAGCATTTGATTATAGGAAGTGACATTGTTTCTCTGGAATTGTTCTAACTATACTAAAGAAATATTTTTAAATGGTAGAGCTGTAACAATGACCTGATAGAAAGATGTGACTGTCCCAATTCAGATCTTAAATGTTAGTCCTATAATGAGCTGAATTGCAATAGTAGTTTGATTTAAATAATCTGCATGTTTGGATTGCTTCTTCAGTTCCTCTATATGGTAGCTACAGAACCACTTAATATGGAATCCTTTAGCCACCTATTTGATTTTCTGTGGTTCATACATCCCAAGTCAGTAGCAACCTAGAAACACAGACGGTTTACAAGACTTGCTATAAAAATGCACTCAAGAGAATATTATTAGCTCAGTCCTAGATAACACAGATAGAAACTTCCTCCATTTCATTTGTCCATTTACTTACTGTGTATAAACACAATGTCAATGTCACAACTTTAAGCAAAATACAGAAATATTGTTATAATACAGTTGATACAAGTGGTCCAAATTAGTTTGAAGTTTAAGGTTATAGGTAGACTAAGGTTTGAACATGTGATGGTTCTTAGGTTTTAAGTTATATACCACAATGATAAAGAAAACATTCTGGGTTGGGGTTGTGGCTCGGAGGTGGAGCACTTGCCTGGCATGGGTGAGGCACTAGGTTCGATCCTCAGCACCACATAAAATAAAAAATATTGTGTCCACCTGTAACTAAAAATAAACATTTTTAAAAAATACATTCTTAAATAGAATACACATGACTGGTGAAGACAGAATCTCTATTCAGAATTGTCGTCTTTGGTTAGCAAGGTGAATCTTAGGAGAAGATTTTATGATTATAATCCATTGTTGATCTTAGAAATATTCCAGATATTGCCACACTGAACTCATAGACACTAATGGGCAGTGTCTTGGAGGTTTCAGAGAACTGAAGTCCTTGTGTTCTGAAGGATTGCAGCTTTTCTCTAAAATGAATATCTGCCCAAATAATCATTCTAATGAATGGCTTTTGGTTCTCAAAAGAAAAAAAAATATTCTTTTCTGGCTATGAAACTTAACCAAAGCAAAAGAAAAATAGAAGAGGCTCCTCTTAAGTGAATTGTTTATCCTGGGTAAGATCTTCCAAAATTGTGTTCTTTATGAATTTTATTATAGGAAATTACTTTACATAAACTGAGAACATTTTTTACTTATTTGATGTTTTAATAGAGAAATGGTTTAATCTTCTAATATAAAATTAAGTGCTCATAAAAAATATATGCTGACCCCAAAATATTTGCTAGCATCTATACACATATGTATTGAAGTAAACTTCTGTGTGATGTCCTTATTTAAATGCATTTTAAGAAATTATAAGCAAATAGAGAAATGAAATAAAAGCAAGGATGATGATAAATCATACAAAATTATTCTTATACTTTGACTCATTTATTTATTTATTTATTTATTTTTTACTAATTCTTTCTCCTCTCTGTGGCATTGGAAAGTCATACCCATTTGGAGTGCACACCTGGATGGACAAAGTGAAAGAGAATCATATGAATCACATAGAGATTGCATAAATTTTGGATCTTGTGCAATGAGTTATTTTTAACTATAGAATGATAAACTTAATAACATGTACTGTTTTATGGTAGGTTATTGATTTGAAGGACTTAGTTATAGCTAAACTAAGATTTTAAGATGATTTTCATGTTTTATTTATGCATCCTCTCTCCTGTCCTCATTATTGTTCAATTAAGAGGAATTGAGTGTGAAATTCTGGGCAGATAATTAACCAAGCATTGAGGATGTGAGGTATACCAGAACATCTCTGGCTCTGCTTCCCCACTTACTCACTCAATAATATTAACCATGCATATGCTTTACAATCTTCTAGGAACTTAGAATAACCAGTGAACAGAACAGAAAAGATTACTGACTTTGTAGAATACGCATTCTAATTGAGAAAAGCAAAGAATACACAATAAACATAATTCATAAGCAAATATGTTGTATGATAGTAGGTGATAAAAGCTAAGAGAATAAGGAAAAAAAATATATAGCAAGATAAAGTGCTTTTGGGAATATGGGCATGAAAGTTCAGCCCACAGTATTAAAAAACATCTCAGGGTAGACTTTATTAGTTCAGGAATTGTGGGAAAAATTAGCATTATTTTATAAATAATAAGTAAAATTTTAATATCTAAGATGGAGGGCTTCATCAGAGAGTTTATACCCTAGAAGGTAAGGGATGGTTTCCCTATATAATTGACATTTAAGCTGAGGCTTGAAGGTTGAGACCTGAGATGACCTTGAGCTTTATTGGTTAGCACTTTGGTCTTCCAATCCTATCTTGGAGTACTCTGGGGCATTAAGCAATGGTTACTGAAAGTACCACCTGACCGCTGGCTGCTTTGAAGAAATCAGCTTTACAGCTTTAGTTCTGCAACGCGAAAGGGAAAACAGATGAAATCCTCAAGATTCCAATGCAGCTCCCAAAGGCCTTTTAATATGGTCTGGACAACTTTGAGACTTGGATTTGTGTTGGATTGTTGCCAGGCAAATGTGGGAGAAGTTTTCTGCTTGCCAGATAAAGACTGTTTTATCCCTGTTCTCACTTGATTGACATCAAGAGGGGAGGCACCACATGGGCTCCGCAGGGGAAGGTCAAGACGGAAGGAAGCTGGTAAACGAAAGGAATCATTAATAACACAAATCATGCTCTTCTCATGAACTCTGGCTTTTATCAGGTGGAGACTAATGAATACGCAGATCATCATTCCAACTTAGCTGTAACTTATACTCACTCATTCTCAAAATGCCCCTCCTTAGGTAAGACTTTGAAAGAACAGAAACTGGAAAAATTCTGTATCATGAAACAGTGCACATATGTGATTTTTTAAAGATAGCGTGCAGGACTGGGGTGGGTAAGAGTGATGGATTCGTGGTTATGACTTCCACGTATAAATATAATCACTGGATATGAGGCAGCTCATCAACAGAAAGAGATAGTTTCTAGAGTAATTAAGCAAGGGAACTGTCCAGAAGAAGTACAATAAAAGGTTCTGAAGTACTTAGAGTTTTACAAAAGGTTTTGTTTATCTATCTAATTTTCTCTTGAACTATTTTTCAAGATACCACCCTTTCACCATTTCTTGTCTCGTACCGTTAGATGGGTTCTCCTTTATTAGAATGCCTGTTATGGTTTGAATGTTAGGTGTCTCCCAAAAGCTCACATGTGAAACAATGCAAGAAAGTTCAGAGGAGACATAATTGGGTTGTAAGAGTCTTAACCCAATCAGTTATTGAATCCCCTCATGGGATTAACTAAGTTGTAATTAAAGTGGTAGGATGTGGCTGGAGCAGGTGGAAATTGGGGTATGGCTTTGGGTAGATACTTGTATCTAGCCAGTGGAGTCTCTTTCTCTGCTTCCTGATCACCATGATGTGAGCTGGGTCTCTCTGCCACAATCTCCCTCTATGATGTTCAGCCTTACCTCCAGCCCTGTGGAATGGAGCCAGCCTTCTATGGACTAAGACTTCTGAGACTGTGAGAATAAATAAACTCCCATAAACTCTTCTTCCTCTATAATTGTGCTGGTCAGGTCCTTTAGTCACAGCAGCAAAAGAGCTAACTAAAACAGTACCCTTTTCCTTATCCCTATAATCCACCTCACCTCCATACACACATCCATCACAGACTCATTTCATATCTCAATTTCTCTTTCGGAGATTCTCTCTTCTCTCATCAACCAATGTTGATTATTTCCTTATTTGCACCATAGTCAGTAATAGGTCTGCTACTATTCTATATGACCAATGAAACTGCAATCACCTGGTTAGTGGTTGTGTCATTCTACAAGACAGAAGTCTACTTGAGAATAGAGATTATGTGTATTTACTTATTTACATATACTCAAAACACAGTGCAAAACCTATTACATAGAAGGCTTCTAGAGATGGTTCAAAATTAACTGAAGGTTGAAATGATTCTTGCTTGAAATGGCCCATGTGTAAGTGACCTTTCCTGATGTACCTCTTCACCCCATGTTCAGAGCTCCCATATATTGATAATGGACTCTCATTTCATTAATTGCTTCTAAGCCATTAACAACTAACAGGACTATTCTTCCTTGAGAATATAGATATCCAAACTCAATTCATCTTGAAAATGTGTTCAGAGAGCAGGAGCATAACCACTGTTGTTTCAGATGGGGAAATATAAATGCACTGGTATCCTTGAACTACTCCAATCCTTATGGAAGTATCTCTCAAAGATTTCTGCATAATATGACCCAAATAACCCAAAGTGTCTGGGCTGAACAGACACTTCTTAGAAGAAAATATATACTCAATCAACAAATATATGAAAAAACAATTCATCATCACTAGCAATTAGAAAAATGCAAATCAAAAACTACTCTAAGATTTCATCTCACTCCAGTCAGAATGGCAACTATTATGAAGACAAACAACAATAAGTGTTGGTGAGGATGTAGGGAAAAATGTACATTCATACATTGCTGGTGGGACTGCAAATTGGTGCAGTCAATATAGAAAGCAGTATGGAGATTTCTTGGAAAATTGGGAATGGACCCACCATTTGACCCAGCTGTCCCTCTCTTCAGTCTATACCCAAAGGACTTAAAAACAGCATACTACAGAGACACAGCCACATCAATGTTTATAGCAGCACAATTCCCGATAGCTAATCTGTGGAACCAATCTAGATGTCCTTCAGTAGATGAATGGGTAAAATAAATCCATTTTGGCATATATACACAATGTAAAAAAGAAATCCATGTGGTGTATATACACAATGAAATATTATTAGCAATAAAAGAGAATAAAATCATGGCATCTGCAGCTAAATGGATGGCGTTGGAGAAGATAATGCTATCTGAAGTTAGCCAATCCCCCCAAACCAAATGCTGAATGTTTTCTCTGATACAAGTAATCTGATTAATAGTGGGGCAGGGAGAGGAAACATGGGAGGATTAGATGAACTCTAGATAGGGCAGAGGGGTGGGAGGGGAAGGGAGGAGGCAGGGGGTTAGAAATGATGATGGAATATGATGAACATCATTATCTAAAGTACATGTATGAAGACATGAATTGGTGTGAATATAATTTATATACAACCAAAGCTATGAAAAAATGTGCTCTATATGTGTAATATGAATTGTAATGCATTCTGCTGTCATAAAAAAGTCAATTGTCAAAATTATTTTATGTTATAATTTCTGTTATAATTTCTCTGCAGGGTATGTTTTTGTGTAATAGTAATACTATTGCCATATTGGTTGTGAATTATGTTTTATTTCTAAGCTACAATAAACAAAAAATACAATCTAAAAAAAATCTAATCATTTTTTTAAAATTATCTTTCATTCCCAATTTTTCTCACAAGCCATGGGCATTTATAGCTTCTTTAAGATCATCCATGCAAGTGGGAATATCTGTTGTTGCTAGCCACAACTATGCCCCTCACTGGGAATTGCCAGAAGTTACAGGAGACCACTTCTCACAAGGTTATGTCCCAATCCCAGGACTTGGCTGGTGGCCAGCCATTGGCTAGGTAGAGGATAAAAAGCCTGGACTGCTTGCTTCAGTGTGAGACAATGCTGAAGGTTCACCCCAGCTCCAAGTACTACTGGATTAATTGTAAGCTCAGTTGCAATCACATGCAAATTAGCTTCCTCCTTTGCTCAACTTTGGCTTTGTCATTTTCTTCCAGGTAGATCCCCTGAGTGTACTCAGCAAGAAACATCTGTGTTTCAAAATCTGTTTCCAAGAGACTCAACCGAAGACGTTTGTTACCAGGAGCGGTTCTAGGAAGCAGATCCCCAAATGGAATTTTTAGATAGATTACTTACCGACTGGTTGGCATTAAGAACTTCCATATTGATGGTAGGTGGAGGAGGACTAGTCCCTGAAACAGTGGAATTGTTAAAACTTGCATTGGTGGTGAGCAGAGATGAGATATTGAGGAGGATGTTACCCTGATGGACAGTATGCTACTGGATAAATATGAGAACACTGGGGATTCGCATCAGAAATGTGGGATTGTCAGGCTGTTGCAAAGTACCCAGAGTGATAATGATAGACTTGGACTTGATTAATCATCAGTTCGTGAAAAAACCAGAGGGCCCCCCTCAGCATCATTGAAGGAAACTTTTAACTCTTTTAGCTAAAGGCCAAAAGAATGAAGGATTAGGGTCAAGGCTTAATCCTAAACAGAATAGAGTTTCAGAAAAGGATGAAGTTTTAGCCTCAACATTCACAGCCAACAGCAAGGCCCTACTAGGGAAGGAATGAGATCCTGAGACTGTGAAAGGGAGATTCTGGGTAGATGCAGTTGAGAGATACAATGTGAAACCAGGGAGAATTTGTCAATATGGAAATACTCTCCTGTGATACAAAATGTGACACCCTTCAGAACCTCCAGTAAGCTTTTAACAAGTAGTTAAGATGGTTATCAGAGGCCAGTAAGGTAAATAATAAAACAATGAATGTCCCCTAGTAAATGGTGTAGAAGTGCTGGCACTACTTCAAAAAGTGTTCGAGGAGGATAGAATCAATAGGCTCACAGCAGTGGGCGTGGGGATAGCAGTTATACCATGTAAGTCTGGAGAATCTACTAACTGGATCTGTGGAGCAAAAGAACCTCACTACTTGATTGAATGTGGTTTGTCCACCAAAAGGCCAAAATGTTTTAGTGATATTGATAAGTGGTGGGTCCTTTGAGAAGTCATCCTAGTGAAGATAATTAGGTCACCGGTAGCAACACCTTCAGAAGGGATGAATACTGCCTCACAGGATTTCTAGGTCTCCTGGGAATGTATCAGTTGCAGTGAGAGTAAGTCATTATAAAGGAAGGCAACATGTGTTTGGCCTCTTTTGCAGATGCTGCTCTCTGATCTCACATGTTTCTTCTATGTGATGCCAGCTATCATGTTGTGACATACCACAAAGTTCTCACCAGATATGGCTACCTTTCAGCTTCCAAAACTGTGAGCTAAATAAATCTTTTTTCTTCATGAGTTACTCAGCCTCAGGTATTTTGTTACAATAAGACAAAACAGACTAAGATAAGCCTGAAGAGTCTTTTTCATTTAAATGGTAAGAAATGTACTGAGAAGAACAGTAGTAGCATTGTGAAAAGCTCAGTGGTGATTGTCTTTTGTAGGCTAGGGCTGGTAGAAGGAGATGCTGTCATAGAACTAGATCACTCAATAGCAATGGAAATAGTGATATCTTGAAATAATAGAACACATATCTGTGGTTAAGATGGTAGTATTTACCCATAAGAAACAAAGTGGGCACTATTATCTCAAAGAAGAAATGATTGAAGAGAAAACTGGGGAGCAGAAGGAAGGTCAAAACAGTTACAGATATGGATAATGGAGTACAGTGTTCCTAGAGGAAAGATATATGGGCAACTAAAAAAGAGTTTGCTTAATTTATCCACTCAAAAGAAATCAAGAATGAATGATCAGAAGGCTAAAGACAGTCACCTCAACAAAAAGTTCCTTGCCAAGTGTAATAGTTAATTTTATGTTAACTTGACTGGGCCATAGGGTACCCAGATATTTTGATAATCATTATTCTGGGTGTGCCTATGAGGGTATTTCTGAAATGAGATTAACATTTTAAGACTTAGACTAAGGCAGGTTGTCCTTCCTAATATTGATAGGCCTAATGTAATCTGATGAAGTCCTCAATAGAACAAAAGAATAAGTGAATTCTCCCTTATTCTGCCTGAGTCTCTTGGAGCTAGAACATCTGTCTTCCCCACCCTCAGCCTAAGACAGGAAATGAATTTATTTCATCAGTCCTCCTGCTTTTTAGGGTTGCAGATTCTAACTGGAATGGCTCTCCTGTGTCTCTCGCTTGCTGAATGCAGATATTGGGAGTTCCTAGACTGTGAGGGTCTTTGCGTGTGTTTCTCAGGAAAACACTGAGTAATATAAAAGTTGGTTTTGGTGGTGGTTTTAGAGGAACAGATAGTAAGAATGAACACTCTGAATTGATTCTGAGATTTCTGGAATTGGATCTCTAATCTGATTAGATTTAAAAATGCTGAGGACTTTATTTCTGGTAGTAAAGAGATCACTGATAGTACGTTGCATGGTATGCAAATACAAATATGCATATATTCCATTGGATACTACTAATAAATAACTTATAAGAATCAAAGAGCTGGATAACTCTTTGAAATCATCTTTAGACTTCAGATTCCTCTGCTTAAAAATGTAGGCATTAGACCTCAACAAGGGAATTTTCACTGCTGTAGGAGTACAGTCTGGTTGAGAGGGATTTGAAATGGCATCTAGTGTTCAGGCTGAAACAGATAAAGTCATTGAATATTTATCAGGATTATCACATAGATGTTTCGTGCAATAATGCAGACCTTGGATTTGGATATTGCTTCGGGAATAGGAAAGAAATGTGGGGCCTAAATATTTCAAAAGACAACATAAGACTTGACCACCTAGATAGAAATAAAGAAAACTAAGAATCATGGAGGATATACCATTTACTGAAGTGGAGAAATTGGGAAGGACTTCTCACTATGATGTAGTGTGATAAGTATGAGACGGAAACAGAAGCCCAACTTCCATCTCCTTCTCTCCCCATTAATTATTGTAATGATCTCAAGTTTACTTCTCAGTTACATTTCTGATTTTCCATTCTTTTTGGATACTTTTTCTTATCCTCGACTCTGGTATCAACTTCTACCCTTATATATCTGTATGATTTTGAAATTCATATATTTAATCATGACTTTATCCCTGAACCATATTAACAACTGTTACCCTGGATATATTTACTAAAAAGCCACTTAGATATTTAAAACACCTAAATTTGTTATTTTTCCTTCAAATTGGTCCTTTCTGTAGTGCTTGGATAATGACAGAACATCCTTAATTCTCCAGGCTCAATACTTAAAAATTCCAGTCCTCTAATATTCCATTCACTCCAGTTTTTCAGAAGTATTTCAAATGCCAATCCACATAGTATCACAATTTTTTTCTATTTTTACACTGTACTTCTACACAGATTTAAATAAAATTGAACCAATAAAATTTATTCTTTAAATTGTCATTTTACTCTACTGATATTTATCATCTTTTTTTTAAAGAGAGAGTGAGAGGGATAGAGAGAGAGAGAGAGAGAATTTTTTTTAATATATATATATATTTAGTTTTTGGCGGGCACAACATCTTTGTTCATCTGTGGTGCTGAGGATCGAACCTGGGCCGCACACATGTCAGGCCAGTGCGCTACCGCTTGAGCCATATCCCCAGCCCTATTTATCATCTTTTAAGCATGCTTTTTAAACATCTTCATTAGTCCCCAAATTTTCCAAATTTCAAAATTATACCAACTATCACAATATCTTTTTTATCCTGTACATTTAAAGAGATGCATTAAAAAATACTTTTGTCTAACAGAGTGACTCATCTTCCTGATCAGATGTCAATGCTGTACAAACACTAAACATTAAATTACTTTGATGATGTGTACATCCTTAAAAATAGAAGAAAAGATTACACTGTGATCCCTGAGTACTATCCAATTTGAAGTGCCCTTGTAGATGACACGACTGAGACTGTATTTTACCTACCTCTGTAATAGGTACATTCAAATTGCTACTTAGTGTTGCTCCTATCATTGCAATATCAGATCAGTTCATTACCATGTTATGAAATTTAGTCCATATTCTTAATTATTCTGTCCAGCATTCTACAGCATTTGCATTTCTGAAAAGGACTTTAAATAATTGCAGGTAAAGTTATGCCATACTAAATAGCTTTAATTGCATGTGAATAGTTCTTAATGCTTAATAATATTGTGTGATTTTTATATTGATTTAGGTTGAAATGCTTCATTCAAATCTAAATATGATTAGTTTCTTCATTAAGTATAGTGACAAGGTTAATTCATTTATATTATTAAATGTTATACTATGTAATTTATAGTTAAATAATTGCATATTTATTTCTTGATTTGTCAACAAATATTTATTCATTCCTAATGATGTACTACAACACTGTACTAAGCATCCGGAAACAAAAGACAGAGTTCTTGTGCTGGTAGAACTTATTAGCTAGGTATAGAGGGTTCATTGGTAAAATTGGAATCTGGTATGTGTTTGATAAGATGATAAACTACTATTCATTTCTTTCTACAGTTTGAAATCAACAACAACAAAAGCCACTGTTGGCTTTTCTGCATGAGTCAAATTCCAGTGGAAAAGTATTCCAAGTTTTCACTTAGTTCCCAACCATAGACACCTTTTGGCAATCTTAGAAAGGGGGTCTACTAAATTCTATTCTTAATATACATTCAGACCCAATTCAAAGATATCTCTTTCAGATTTCTTCCTTCATCATCCAATAATACCTCCTTATTCTACAGGCTCATTTTGCATCAATGTTACTAATATAATCAATTGTTGTGACCACTGCATTTGTCATAAATGTTTAACTTTCAAAGAAAACACTGAATTTGCTCTCCAGCCTTTAAAAACTTCTTAAGTTTAGATCCAGAGTTGAAATGTGTGAATGCAGTACAGTAAGTGGTCAATGATGAAAATATTTTCACAAAGTCTAGAATTGCTCCTCAATCACTTAATCAACTAATATCACTGACATTTACTTAGACCTCTATGACAGATTTGGGAGATGGGTGTTTTCCTTCTGTTCCTCTGATTTCCTTTTTTCTTTTCTTTTTGTAAATTTCTTCAGGATAGAATCTGGGTATCATTCAGAATCACAACATCTAGCATAGTGCTCTCCAGATAGAAATTGCTTAATAAATACATGTCAAATAAATTAATAAAGATTCATGAATAAAAACATTAAAAATATATAGTGTATATTATTTATTGGTGTCATGTATGCCACAAATCAATTACAGAAGTATTATATTAGTTGTTTATTAAGTTAACTTTAATTTGGAATAAATAATTATAATATTCCATATATATATATTTTTTTTTAAAAAAAAGAATCTTATTTTCTCTCTCTCTGATTAGTAATATTTAAAAAAAATTTTCTTTAATCCTTTTTGGATACAGTCAACCTTGGACCTGAGAAAGAAACACTCAGTTCTTCCCTTCAAGCTCCATATCTAACTAGTCACCAGGTTTTGTCAATCTACTTCTTACATATCTCATGAAATCCGTTCCTCTATTTCTGTCACCTGTGCCTCAGTTCAATTACTTCAGTTTTATTTGCTCTAGTGACTAATATGAGCAGTTTCAAGAGAGTCACCCTGGCTTCAAGGAGGTGATGAGCTCCCTGGGGCACATGGGCCTGGGTTCCATGCCAAGTTCTACTCAATGGCAGAGTCACTGTCAGCAAATCTCTTCTGTTTTATTTTTAATTGACATGGAGCAGTTATGCAAATCTATGGAATACAATGTGTTGTTGTGATGCAATGTATACATTATATAGCCCTTTAAACCTTAGTTTTCTTTCTTATAAATGAGGAATTCGATGATTTCCTCACACGAATTATGTTAATATATTAAATTATTATTGAATTATTAATAATTATTGAATGAAATAATACTCTCATGCAAAATGCTCTTCAGAAATTGTCATGTTTTCCTCGCTTTTTCAACTCCTCCTTCTTCCTTTTTGGCTCCATGTAGAAATCTCCTTAAAACTCAGATTTGTTCATGTTGTTCCCCTGCTGAATTCCATTATTGATTTTCTAAAAGCCTACAGGATGAACCTCAAGTACGTTTCTCAAGGCCTTTACAGATTTGAAATCTGTCCATCTCCTACAGATCAGACATTACTATCAACCTTGTATATTTGTGGTCCTTAAGGCACACCACATCAATTTTCAAATTTTTTACATATTTCTATTTTTGCATTGCTTATTTTCTATTATCGTTATTAATACGTGTCTGTCTCCATCCACTATTAACCTCTAGCCATCATTTCCAACATTACTGCAAGTAATTAGATATGCCTCATTAACTTTTAGGACTATTTCATTTAGACTTTCCATAAACACATTTTGGAAACTCTGCTATTTTCTAGACATGAGACAGAGAAATCAAAAAGACGGGGCATAAGCTCACACAAATCTTGGTAATATTAAGGGGATAGTAGGGGATAGGAAAGGTAGCAGAATACAACAATTACTAATTGGGCATTATGTAAAATTGTGGATGTGTAACCGATGTGATTCTGCAATCTGCATTTGGGGTAAAATTGGGAGTTCATAACCCACTTCAATCTAATGTATGAAATATTATATGTCAAGAGCTTTGTAATGTTGTGAACAACCAATTAAAAAAATAAAAAGAAAAAGAAAAAAGAAAAAAGAGGAAAAAAAAAGGACAACCATTTAGGCAAGTAAACTGCTACCTAGAGAGAGTGAGAGCAACTTACTCCCCTCACACTTAACTAAGTTACAGAGTCCAGCCTACAAATAAGATCATCTTTTCAATGCTAGAATTGTTTCCATTTCACTAAGTGGACTTCAGAATATAACAAATACACATGACAAAATTGTCAAGTTTTACTGAGTACCAACATCTCAAGTTGGTAAAAACTTTGTTGTAATTGTTTAAATTAGTTATTTATAATATAATATCACCAATGATATTTACACATAAGTTATATGGCCTGTATGGTGGAATAGGAAGACATGCCACTGAGAAAAGGTGACATCTTGATAAGTCAGAATGTAAGAAATATGCCATTAATGCTTGTGTGGGAATAGTGAGTTTAGTATTATATAATAACAATCCTTGGTAATTTTAAAGAAAATTCATGGATAGCAATATAAATTATTCAAATCATCAGAAATTTACTAAATATGCACTATGCACTGTATACTCAACTAACTGTTAATAAGACATGTTTCTACCCTAAGTGAATTAACTAGTAAATATATAACCACAGTGAAATGTGTCAATGCTCAAATGGGCTCATTTTGGGGTAACAATCACCGTTCTCCAGGGAACTGTAATTTCACTTTTAGCATAAGATGAGGGGATTTTCATCAGGTCAAAGAAGGAATTCTTTATCAGTATAATTAAATAATTGACAAGGATTAGCATGCACCAAGACTGTGACAGCATCATTGCTATCTCTGCCATCAGTATCTGAATAATAAAATTACTTACTATTTCAGCAATTTCCCATGTGTGTATGTGTATGTGTGTATGTGTGTGTGTGTGGGGGGGTTCTCTTCTACGTATTATGAAGTGGTTTTGAAACTTTATATACTTTTAAGTGCCATGTACATTGAAAAAAGTTTTGTATGTGTGGGCTTTGAAGAGAACATGCAAAGCCCACACATACAAAAATCATATTTACCTTTTTAACTTATAAATAATATTTATTTTGTAGTTCTTTTTTGTATGACTTCAAAATATCTCAGAGTTAAAGGGAATTTCTGGAAAGCAAATGTGATAGTCCAAAATTCTAGTTCAAGCACCAATAAGTTTTATAAACCCAAGAATAGTTTTAAAATTTAATAATAAAGTAATTTAGAAGCAGTGAGGAGGCTTTGTTTCAATTTCTCAATTAATTCATAAGACATTTATTGTTATTTTCTCTTTTATTCATGTTTTTTTGCTCTTATAATGTCTACATTTTTGTTTTGAAAATTCAACCATAGGTAAAACTTTCTTATGCTAAGGTATATTTTACTCAGAATATTAGAATTAGATTATATAATTTCAATAATTGAAATTAAAACTATAGTTAAAAATATGTATAAGTGCATTGAAGACTCAGAGGCAGGGTAAAATCAGCCTACAAGCAATAGTAAGTGTTGGTGAGGATGTGGGGGAAAAGGCACACTCATACATTGCTGATGGCACTGCAAATTGGTGCAACCAGTCTGGAAAGCATTATGGAGATTCCTTGGAAAACTTGGAATGGAACCACCATATGACCCAGCTATCCCACTCCTTGGTGTATACCCAAAGGACTTAAAAACAGCATACTACAGGGACACAGTCACATCAATGTTTATAGCAGCTCAATTCACAATAGCTAAACTGTGGAACAAACACAGACGTCCTTCAATAGATGAATGGCAAAAGAAACTGTGGTATATATACACAATGGAATATTACTCAGCAATAAAAGAAAGTAAAATTATGGCATTTGCAGTAATTGGATGGAGTTGGAGAATATCATGCTAAGTGAATGAGCCAATCCCCATAAAAAAAGGCCAAATGTTCTCTCTAATAAGAGGATGCTAATCCATAATGCGGGGATGAGGGGGGCACATGGAAGGAATGGAGGAACTTTGACCAAAAAGGAGAATGAGGAGGAGGAGGGGACATGGGTGTAAGAAAGATGGTAGAATGAGATGGACATCATTACATGTATGGACATCATTACATATGGTGCAATCCTAGATCATATACTAATGAAAAGCTATGTTCCATTTGTGTACAATAAACTGAAATGCATACTGCTATCATATATAACTATTTAGAACAAATAAAGAAAAGAATAAAAAAGGGTAGTGCTTATAATTCAAAGTTAAAAAAACTGGAGTTGTAGAAGAGAGGATTCAAAAGTTATGAGTTTTACATCCCAACAATGCAATATTGTTCAGCATTAAAAAGAAATGAGCTATTGCTGGGATCTATGGCACAAGCCTGTAATCCCAGAGCTCAGGAGGTTGAGGTAGGAGGATCATGGGTTCAAAGTCAACTTCAGCAACTTAGCAAGGCACTTTTCAACTTAGCAACACCCTGTCTCAAAACAAAAGAAACAAACAAACAAACCATAGTGGTTAAGTAAGCATCCCTGGATTCAATTCCTGGTGCATTAAAAAAAAAAAAAAAAAAAGAGCTATCAAGCCATGAAAAAACAGGAATGAACTTTAAATACATGTTACTGAGTCAGGGAAGCCAATCTGAAGAGACTACATGATTCTAACTAAATGACATTCTAAAAAAGGCAAAGCTTCAGGTACAATAAAAAGATCAGTAGTTGTCAGTGGTTAGGGGGGTTAGGAGAAGGGAACAAAATAGTGGGGAACAGAAAATTTGGTAGGGCAATCACAATTTTCTGGATGATTCTTTTTATTTTCACATCTCACTGAACATTTGCTCAAAGTCATGGACTATACAACAAGATATATAAACCACAGATTTTAGGTGATGATGATGTTTCAATTGTAGCAAATGCCTATTGTTACACCGTCAGAAATAAACCAGTCTGAGGAGATGTTGATAATGGTGGAAGCTACACATGTGTGGGCGTCACGCATATGAGATGCCTTTGCACCTTCCACTCAATATTGCTGTGAAAATAAAGTTGCTCTAAAAAATGAAGTGCATGAAAATGATGGGCAAAACCAACAATAATAAAATTTGCCGATCAAAAGTATTAAAGACAAATACAAAAAAATTATAAGGCTGTCCTCTTGTGTAAAAAACACTCCAATAAATAAAATATGTATGTTTTTAAAAATCTTTGATTATAAAACTCATTTCATTTTACTCAGTTTGTCATTTCAGGCAATTTGTTTTGAATCAATTTGTCAGAACCAGATGGTCATGTGTATTGGAAGTGAGATTAGACTGATTTGCTTGAGTCAGGTATCAAATAATATCCTAAGGAAAAAAAAGTCTTATTTCTAGCCTAGAATTGATATTTTTAGGGCATATAAAACCCAAAGCATTTTTTAAGTTGAATTAGAATATTCTAGAAAATAATTTAATTTCCATTACATAACTCATATAACTATCAAACCTTTCCGAGTGTTTTCATATATATTTTTATTCATTCCAAATTTCTTATTTGGGATATACAGGACTTTTATTTTTTGAATTTGTTCTTCTTAGTTATATATAACAGCAGAATCCCTTTTGATATATCTGTACAAGTGTGGAATTTATCTTATTTGAATTAGGATTCCAGTCTTGTGGATGTACACTATGGTGAAATTCACTATGGTATATTCATGTATGTACATAGGAAAATTATGTCACATTCATTCTATTGTCTTTCCTATTCCTACTCCCCTCCTTCTCTTCATTTCCCTTTGTGTGAATCCACTATTATTCTTCCCCTTCATACCTCCTTGTGGTTTAGCTTCCACATATCAGAAAAACAATAAAATTCAACATTTTTTTTTGCTATTGGCTTATTTCACTTAGCATGAGAGTCTCTGACTCTATCCATTTACCAATGGATGTCATTCTTCTTTATGCCTGAGTTATATTCCATTATATATGGACTATAATTTTTTTTATCCATTCATCTATTGATAGGCATCTAGGTTGATTCCATAGCTTAGCTATTGTGAGTTATGGTGCTGTTAACATTGATGTGGCTGCATCACTGTAGTATGCTGATTTTAACTCCTTTGCATATATACGGAGGAGTGGTATCACTGAGTCAAACGGTGGTTGGTGGTTCCACTCCTAGTTTTTTGAGGAATCTCTATACTGCTTTCCAAAGTGGTTTCTCTAATTTTCAGTCCCACCAACATCATATGAGTTACTTTTCCCCACATCCTTACCAGAATTTATTGTTATTTGTAATCTTGATAATTTTACAGAACTTTTATTAATCTATTTCATGATAGAAAATATTGAGACATTAGAAGATGGTCTAAGCAGTAGAGTCATCTTAAACACCTCCTTCTTGTCTTCTTTTATACTGGTCCATAGATAACCACATCTGTAGTTCACTTATGTTGAAAATTATCTTGTATGTGAAATGCCACATGTTAAGGAGCTTTTAAAATATTATAATATATTATAATTAGATCTTCTTGGATGCTTTTCAAAAATATTACGCATAGAATTTGTTGGATGTTTTTCAAATCCAGCCTGTTTTATATCATATTCTGCTCAAGGTTCCAGGAACATTATATTTTCATGAAAAGAATTGCCACACAGTTTTCCCAAACAATGCTTGTGTCAAAATCATTGTTAAACTCACTGGATTTCTACTGCAAATGATAAGGACTGTGTCTAATGCCTCCGTAAGAGGTAAAATTAGAAAATGATTAAAACTAGAGTACCTTCTATGCAGTATTATCCGCTAACCATTTACAATTGCATCCAAAAAGTAATGGATTTGAATGTATATCAATGTACATTTGAATGTACGTTCTATGCATTAAATTTATTTTATAAGCAAATTTTAAAAAATAAAGAGTGAGGAATCATATCTATAGGTCAAAATGTTAGTAATATTAATGGTATTTAATCTAATAATTTATTTATCAGTAGTGATAGAAGATTATATTTATTTGTTTGCCATCTTTAATGTGCAAAAAAATTGTGGTCTTTCGAAATCTTAATACTTCAAAATTTCAAGTAATATTTTCATGTGCCTTTAGTTATACTTTTGTTTTTGTTGATTCCAGAATTTGATAAAGGTACCATCTATAGTTTTATTTTCCGTAAAACTTGTAATTCTCCTCCAAACCAAAAAAAAAAAAAAAGAGAGAGAGAAAAGGTAAAAGGTACATTCAGAGTCCTTAGGCAGAGTGGACAGTATTTAAAAGCCCACACATGAAGTGACTTGTTGTTTCTTCCAAGAATAAGCAAGTCAATGACAAGCAGATTGGACCTTTCATTACAGAACAATGCACAGAGGAGCTGAGGACATTAGGCTCTTGAAAAAAAAATACAAAAACAAAAACAACAACAACAAAAAACTGTCCCATTACTAGTCATTATAGTTAATCAGCCACAATTGTCTTGACCAAGATACAGATCAACAAAGAGTACTAACCGGACAGGACTAATGAGGTTAATGGAGGATGGAGAAAGCCTGATTGAACTTAGCAAGGCATTGAATAACCAAAGCGGATGATTCCTTTTCAGTCACTCTCTACATTAGTTGTTTTAGTTCAGAGGGCACAAGGCAAACTTCCTTCAGATCAGGGGCCCAGGGTTGTCACTTTTAGCAGAGATATCCAGAAAAGTGGTTAATGTTTAGTAGTATGGGTCACCGTTGTTTGAATTGCCTGTTCCTCATTAGTATGGTGATAATGTGTTTTAATCCTTGCTGCTAAAAATGTGGGAGGAGAGCCAGCTGAACTGGCATCTACTAGTAGCTTGTTAGCAATGCAGACTATCAGGCCCCATACCAGATGTTCACAATTGGGGATCTGCATGCTAACCACATCCCCAGTGATTCCTAGGTTCTTAAAAGTTTTCGAAATACAGCTATTATAAATTAAGGGATACCTTGCACCTGTTATGTTTTCTCACCTTGTCTATAAAGGGACAGTTTTTTAGGGACAAACAATGATAATTTGTACTCTGGTCAATATTAAAGGAATTATATTTGACAAGAAAAAAGCCCCCCCCCTTTTTGGCTAGGATTTGTTGAATATAGGATAGCCTGAATGCTCACAAAAGAGAGAAAAGATCTCCTTTGGGAAAGAAGAGCTGGGCCAGGTCTATGTAAACAGCACGCACAGCACAAAGCCTTCCATTATATTAAAAACCACTTTGGTTTATGCTACAACACCCTCTTCCAAGAAGCCAATGCACTTCCCATTCTAATAGTTCACTTTTACAAATCCAAACAGGTTCCAGACACCATTGTTCCTCTTTCCTCCACATGGAGGAAACATCTGAATTATGAGAAAGGTAATTTGAGCAATTCATTCAGTGGAAGTTTTGACAACAAGAAAAAAAAACACCAAAATCCTTCATTTTCTGTCATCCTATGCAGTGTGTTATGTTCAGTGAAGTCAAGGTCTGCTCTCAGGTATCGGGCACCTTCCCTGGATGAATCTAATACCTGGTTGTTGAAATGCATACAATGGAGATTTGGCCTTGTGGATCTCATGCATTTATATAGTACATTTAAATTGATTTTGGTGAACTTTCTTAAAAAGCACAAGATATTTATATATTTATTCAGATGATCACACACACTAAAGAAAGTGAGCTCATAAGTGTTAAGACTCTGCTATGTTCTAATTACTTTTTAACTATAATCTTATTTATTTTTGACAACAATATTATAAGGAACATATTATTATACCTGTTTCTCCTCTATAAATAATTTTTCTAACACAGGAAGCAGAAGAAGTTGGACCCAGATTACAACTGCTTGTTAGGAACTCCTTGTTAGACTAGCCCTCTGACCAGTACACTTGATTTGCTTACTCCTATTACATAAAGTATGAGGATTTGTGTGCTTACTGTATACCTTTGGGATGTGGTTATTTTTTATTCAGCAGAACCAAGAGAGTACTGAAAAACTTTATTTCAAATGTAGTCATCACATTCTCCATACCTTCTATATTCTTCTGTTCTTCTCCCACAGCCAAACAATTCTCAGATTTACTTCTTTTTGTGATATACATGTGTCTATATACTGTAATCATCAACTGTTGATTTTTCCTTTTTTTTTCTTTTTCAGAGGCACTTTACCACTGAGCTACATCCCCAGTTCTTCTTCTTTTTTTTAAAGATTTTTTTTAGTTGTAGTTGGACACAATATCTTTATTTTATTTTTATGTGGTGCTGAGGATTGAACCCAGGGCCTTGCACATGCTAGGCGAGCACCCTACCACTGAGCCACAACCGCAGCACCTCCACCCCCAGTTCTTCTTCTTTTTTTTTTTGACACAACTTCTCACCAAGTTGCTGAGGATATTCTTAAGAGACTAAGGCTGGCCTTGAACTTGTGATCCTCCTGCCTCAGCCTCCTGAGTTGCTGGGATTGCAGGTGTGTGCTGACACATACTGCTTGGTCTTACATTTTGATAGTTTCCAACTTGCTCCTTTTTATATTTTCCCCATTTTTTAAAACAATTTTGACTATTCCATAAGTTAATAATCACCTTATTTGTATATTTTGTTTAGTTTCATGTGTCCTATGAACTTGTCCTTTGAAAGGCCCCAATGGATCTGTCAAATACCTATTTAATAATAACCATTCAAAGTGTTCAGACCATCTCTAAACTCAGTGTTTTTTTCCCTAATGACCTTCCTTTCAAGGTCCTCCATGATCTCGCTAAGCCTTGGCCCTTGGCCTCAACGGTCTAAAGGTGCAGAATCTATAATCCCTAGGTCTCCCTTCCCAGATCTTTAGCACTGGAATTCCCTGTTCTCCAGAAAGTTCTGATGTTTCTTTTTCTGTCTCACCTGTCATGTCGCTGAAGTACATTCTACAGTAGTTTCCTAAGAAATAACACTGATCATCCTTGACCTTTGAGAAGGTGACCTAACAATGTGATGAAAACCCTTTGTGATTGCAATGATAGTTGTGGGGGGGAGAGGTGCTTAATTCTGGAGGTATTCTAGAGGAAAATTCTAGAATTTTCATAGAAAGATGCCAGATATTAGTTTCTTTGCAGGTCTTTTCTCAACCATTTGGTTTTTCTAAGGAAAACTCAATTACTCTCTACATTAGAGGTCAGCATTTGGGGATTAGCATGGAGTAAGGCTTCTGGGAAGCTTCAGTACTGAGCTATGGCTACATTTTGATCTCCACTGGAAGACATGTTGGTTTTCTATCATTTGACCAGAAGTCTCTAACATATACTCTTTCAAAAATGTACTCATCAAGTAAATACATAAGATAGTTTAATTTATGTTTGCATGCAATTTATTATTTTGGATACACATACAATATATAATTTGTCATAACTAACAAATTGGTATGAAACTTAAGATATAAGCTTAAGAAATATGTTCTTGACATAATTGAGAACGAGGCATCTAATTTTAATCCCATATTGCCTATAATTTCCCCATCTATGAAGCTGGTGCCTTTCTTGTATCTTTCTATTTGTATGCTTATTAAAAATATTTAAATAGTTCTCCATTTAGTATGTTCTCTGCCTGTTTTGGGAGAAAGTCAAAATAAAGTTGTAAAAGGGCAAAACATTTATCAAGGGGAGAAATTGAAAGAGCCAAGTTTGTTCTTATTCCTTTTTCACAGATTTAGTTTTAAGTTATCAGTTTTATTGCATAAATTTTGTCTTGGGTTATGTAAAAAGCTATTTCACCTGTCTATCATTCACAGCTCTTTCTTCAGCTTTAATTGTAAATTTTAACTTTAAGTGCTGTAATTTTGTTTTTAGATAAGTGAGTATGATCACGTTTTTCAGTTTATGATTCTGCAAACACTGAAATCTCATTTAATAAAATCCATGTTCACACATGCCTGGCTACAAGGAGTTTTGTGTTATGTAACTAAATTTTGTAATCTGTTTACAGGACCAACATTTTTAACTGTTGTGCCCTTCTTGTACATAATGCTAATATCGTTCTTAGCAAATTGTATATAAGCAGTTATCTTGTCTTTTTTTTTCTTTTGCTTTTGCTTTGAGGAGGTACTGGGATTGAACTCAGGGGTACTCAACCAGTGAGCCTCATTCCCAGCCCTATTTTATATTTTAATTAGAGACAGGGTCTCACTGAATTGCTTAGCACTTCGCTTTTACTGAGGCTGGCTTTGACCTTGCAACCCTCCTGCCTCAGCTTCCAGAGCTGCTGGGATTACAGGCATGTGCCACTGGGCCCAGCTCTTTTTTCTTTATTTGGCAGTTTTCCATTGTTCCAAGCAGGAGAGAAGAACAAAGTTTTTATCTTTAAATGCTGTATACATTTAAATTAGTTGCATAAAATATCTTTACTTATTTTAGATTAAATACTAAATGCTGATATTTAATTATATTTTATAGCAATATGAAATATTTTATAATAATATTAAAGTAATATTAAAATAAAATTATCTTAAATGTTTCCCTCTAGACTTGTCCAATCAAATTTATGCTATGATCATGCCATGTTTATTATTGTGACAACACTGTGGGGGATGGGTAGTAAAGACCTGTAGCTTTTCACTTAACATTTCAGACAACTACTACTAATTTGCTGTGCCAGTAGAATCTCATTCATTTTTAGTGATTGATAGCGAAAAATGTAGATAGTCTGATTATTGGTCTTATCTTCCCACTATACCAATTTTTGCCATATTTTTTCCTACATATTAGTTGAGGTTTCCAATGCATTCTAATATTATCACTCCTTTTACAGAAAAAGTAATAAAGTTGAACTCATACATCTTTTGATCTTTTTAAATGGTAGGTCTTATTTTTCGTGATAAGATATTATGAAATTAAATATCAGCTTTCAAAATAATAAAACATTAGAATAAGATTTATAATCCATACAAAAAAAGTCTGTAAAAATTTGATCTGATCTTTTCATGGTTTCTCCATCACCTTTTTTTTCTTTTTTTTTTAGTGAATTGAGAACATTTTCATTTTTCTTTTTTTTGACGTATTTTTAAAAATTTATATATAATAGCAGAATGCATTACAATTTTTATTACATATATAGAGCATAATTTTTCATATCTCTGCTTGTATACATGGTATATTCACACCAATTCATGTCTTCATACATGTACTTTGGATAGTAATGATCATCACATTCCACCATCATTAATAACACCTTACCCCCTCACTTCCCCTCCAACCTCTCTGCCCTATCTAGAGTTTGTCTATTTCTCCCATGCTCCTGCTCCCTATCCCACTATGAATCAGCCTCCTTACATCAAAGAAAACATTCAGCATTTGTTTTTTGGGGATTGACTAACTTCACTTAGCATTATGTTCTCTAATTCCATCCATTTACCTGCAAACAGATCAATTTCAAATGACGAAATAGCAGATGCCATCAAAAGTCTACCAACCAAGAAAAGCCCAGGACTGGATGGATACACAGCTGAGTTCTACAAGACCTTTAAAGAAGAACTAATACCAATACTCTCCAATTTATTTCAGGAAATATAAAAAGAGGCAGCACTTCTGAACTCATTCTATGAGGCCAATATCACTCTGATTCAAAACCAGGCAAAGATATATCTAAAAAGAAAACTTCAGACCAATATCTCTAATAAACATAAATGCAAAAATTCTCAATAAAATCCTGGCAAATCGAGTACAAAAACTTATCAAAAAGGTCATGCACCATGATCAAGTGGGATTCATCCCAGGAATGCAAGTTTGGTTCAACACACAAAAATCAATAAATGTAATTCATCACATCAATAGACTTAAAGGTAAGAATTATATGATCATCTCAATAGATGAAAAAACATTTAACAAAATACAATATCCTCATGTTCAAAACACTAAAAAAACTTGGGATAACAGGAACATATCTCAACATCATAAAGGTTCTCTATGCTAAGCCCCAGGACAACATTATTCTAAATGGAGAAAAATTGAAGGCATTCCCTCTAAAATCTGGAACAAAACAGGGATGCCCTCTTTCACCACTTCTGTATAATAGAGTTCTTAAAACATTGGCCAAAGCAATTAGACAGACAAAAGAAATTAAAGGGATACACATAGGAAAAGAAGAACTCAAATTGGCACTATTTGCTGATGATATGATTCTACACCTGGAAGACTCTAAAAGTTCCACCAGAAAACTCCTAGAACTAGTAAATAAATTCAGCAAAGTAACAGGATATAAAATATCAACACACATAAATCAAAGGCATTTCTATATATCAGTGACAAATCCTCAGAAAGGGAAATGAAGGAAACTACCTCATTCTTAATATAGCCTAGGGAAAAAAAAAACCTTGGGAATCAACTCAACAAAACAGGTGAAAGATCTATATAATTTAAATTACAGAACCCTAAAGAAAGAAATCAAAGAAAACTTTAAGATGGAAAGATATACCTTGCTCTTGGATAGGCATAATTAATATTATCAAAATGAGCATACCTCCAAAAGCACTGTACAGATTTCACGAAATTCCAACCAAAATCCCAATGACATTTCTCATAGATATAGAAAAAGCAATCATGTAATTCATCTGGAAAAATAAGAGACGCAGAATAGCTAAAGCAATCCTTAGCGAGAAGAGTGAAGCAGATGGCATCACTATACCAGACCTTAAACTATACTACAGAGAAATAGTAACAAAAACAGCATGGTATTGGCACATAACAGACTGGTAGAGCAATGGTACAGAATAGAAGACACAGAGACTAACCCACAAAACTACAATTATCTTATATTAGACAAAGGTGCCAAGAACATGCATTGGAGAAAAGATGGCCTCTTCAACAAATGGTGCTGGGAAAACTGGAAATCCATATGCAACAAAATGAGATTAAACCCCTAACTCTCACCATGCACAAAACTCAACTCAAAATGGATAAAGGACTTAGGAATACAACCAAAGACCCTGCATCTAATAGAAGAAAAGCTAGGCCCTAATCTCCATCATATGGGATTAGGCTCCAACTTCCTTAATAAGACTTTGTCACCTTTTTCCAAGTTCTCCCTTATAAAAATATCTTCTTCCTTCCTTCCTTCCTTCCTTCCTTCCTTCCTTCCTTCCTTCCTTCCTTCCTTCCTTGGGATGCTGAAGATTGAACCCAAGGCCTCACCACATGCTAAGCATGAACTTTCTTTACTCTATTATCTTCCCAATTACTCCTCAAACTTTTCAATTACCTATTGTAGCTTCTTCAGTATCTCCCTCCTTAATAATTCCCTGTCACTGCTTTATCTGTGCCAGCTCTTCCTTAAAAACAAATAGGCCATTTTTTAGGTGGTATGATCTGAAATTGCTGATAAATGACCATTTTTTGACCCACGAAAATAACAATTTCATATAGCTCAACCTAAATATTGGTAACTCCATCCTTCCTTTTAATGTCAGATTTCCCAAATTTGGAATTTAGTTTGTCATTGGTTCCTAGTCTCTTATATCTCAAATCTACTTCACTTGTATCCCAAAGGTCACTGACACTTGTATATTGTCAAATTATTATTTTCCCCTTTGCTCATTACAGCTTTGAACACATTGATATTGTTTGAAGTTCTTAACTTTCATACCTATTTGATTCTTGGCAGACCAACTTTTCTTATCTGTCTTCTCTATCTCTTTCCTTGGCTTCTTGCTATATGTTAACTAAAGGTCTTCTCTTTGTCTCCTTTTGAAGTGCTTACCTTTTAAAATCATACTTTAATCATACTTCCAGTTACATATTTCTACCAACCTAATCATACTTTAATCATACTTCCAGTTACATATTTCTACCAACCTAATTATCCTTTCTATCTGGATTATTTCTTTTTGAGTTCTGGTTCTGTGTGGTTTCTGTATTTTTGCTGGATGAGCTCCCCTATTGTCCAACCTCAAATTCTGTTATTTTGACTTAGTCTTCTGTTTCCCATATGAATTAGAAGTCCTGCCAGTTTTTCTGAATACATTGATTCCGTTGCATCAATCATGATGGTATGATTGGTTTTTCATGGTCGGTCCTTGAGGTTTTTAATTTCTCTTTCTCTATAACCATGTGATGCTATGAGACTCAGATTCCTTCATTTTCTTTATTCTTATGAATAGGTTCATCATGATATTCTACTACTTGAAGACCTTTAATTATTCTCCATTATCACAAAGTTCTTATATTTAAGTTCCCTTCAAATTGATTCCAACCTACTTTTAATATATCTATATTGCTCCTCTATCAGAGCTCTCTGCTCTATTCAAAATCATCTGAAAATTCTAATTCAGCTAGGATCAACAAACATTTATGGAGTATAAACTGGATTGGGAGTCTATGACTATCCACTATGAGACAAATGCTCGTTAGTTCTGGCAAAGCTATGCATGCTTTACCACCCTCTCACCTTTGGACCATCCATCCTTTCCAACAGTGGGATATGATAAAACAATAATTGTGACTCATTCACCTTAGAATTGCTGAATATTAACTACTTGATCACATCACTAAGTTATAGCCAACAGGAGAGAAAGCCAAAAAGAAACAAGTACATATTTTAGACATTCATGTATGTTATGAAAAAATACATTGATGTGATGAGAGTGACTCTAAGGGGGAAATAATGATGTAAGCCTTGAAAAACAAGAATGGGGCTTGTTTCCCTGGGAAAATTTAGGGAAAGAGAATTGTTCTCAGAAGAAATAATGGCAATAGTCACGAGGCATGGCAGAGCTTGAATGTTTCTAAAACAAGCCAAGTTATTAACAATTGGGTTTGATAATTTTAATATTAACACCAGTGGGGATTCGGGCTATATCTCAGTGGTAGAGTGCTTGCCTTGCATGTGTGAGGCGCTGGCTTCAATCCTCAGCATCACATAAAAACAAATAAATAAAGATATTGTGTCCATCAGCAACTAAAAAATTAAATTAAAAAAGCAACAAATGATTATGGCTATATTCCTAATTTTCATGCCTTTTCTTTCCCACTGAGTGTGTTTAAATCTCTCTGGTCACCCCAAGTCCAGAGCAAGTCTCTACTATAATGTCCTCATGGCCACTGCCTCTATGGCAAAGTATACCTTCTTTCAGTTCTCAGCATGAATTTAACTGCTTGCTGTGAACTATTATGAACACACTTTTGTACAGATCTCTAATTTTTAGGTTATTTAACATTTTAAATCATATCCTTGAATTAATCTTAGATTATAAACTCCGCAATGAAAAAAGTCATACTTCATAAATTTTCAAACATCCATCCCCGTGATTGAACATTGAATCTGTTTTTGTGGAGCTATCTTTGGATTACACAGAAAGAAAGGCCTAAAATAAATATGATACATGATTCATGATAGATGATTTAAAGAGAAACCGAGTGAATGAGAGCAGAGTCCACATTTGAGTCTTGAGAGTAGAATCCACTTTGAGTCTTTTCAGCAGTGAAAGAAATCATGTGATATTACCCTACAATTGTGGTCAGAAAAATTTCAAGATGAGATTGTACATTAAGCTATTCCAAGAAAATAGTTTATATAGGCACAATTGCCATTTATAGTAAATATCTGGTGAAAAAAAAGAGAGGTAGAGTCAAGATTCCATGGTCTGCCATGAATCCTAGACCCACATTTTCCAATAGCTTTAGCCACAACCAAAATGATTTGCGGGAGCTCTGTGCACAGAAAAGATCAAGTTTAAAAAAAAAAAGTCTCTCAATTTCATACTGGCCTTTGATACCAACTCCTGTGTAATTTCTATACACTGTACCATCGTAATTGTGGGCTACATGGTCCTTCCTGTCAGTGCCTAGTCGAAATGCAAACCTTGCCACACTGTTCTGATCACTCTAACTAGGCCACTAAAGGTATTAATACCCTTAGTTTTGATTGAATTCAAGATAAAGTATGAAGAAAAAGACAAATTGTGAGGGAAAAATATCATATAATTCTTTTTTAATTAGGCAGCAGGGTTTACATAAATTTCCAAATTTAATACATCCTCAGGGTAGGAATAAAGATAAGGGAAAGGAGAAATGTAAAATGGACCCTTTTCAATAGGAAAAGAGCAAAGATGTCTTTTATTGCATGCTAATATCACCAGGTGATAATAAGAGAGAAAAGTATCCAAAGAAGATTAAGGGAAACAAGAGAGAGGACCCTGAAGACATAGGAGATACTTACCATTTATTTGTTTAGGGCTTACATAGAACATGCGACACTTCTCTCTTTCCTTTTGACCACAGTAAAGGAAACAGCCAACCAAGGTCGAAGAAAAGAGTGCATATCCCTAATAGTAACAAAAACAGCATGGTACTGGTACCAAAACAAGAGGGTGGACCAATGGTACAGAATAGAGGACACAGAAACCAACCCACGAAACTACAACTTTCTTATATTTGATAAAGGGGCTAAAAGCATGCAATGGAGGAAGGATAGCATCTTCAACAAATGGTGCTGGGAAAACTAGAAATCCATATGCAACAAAATGAAACTGAATCCCTATCTCTCGCCATGCACAAAAGTTAACTCAAAATGGATCAAGGAGCTTGATATCAAATCAGAGACAAGGCATCCGATAGAAGAGAAAGTTGGCTACAACCTACATGCTGTGGGGTCGGGCTCCAAATTCCTCAATAGGACACCCATAGCACAAGAGTTAACATCTAGAATCAACAAATGGGACTTACTCAAACTAAAAAGTTTTTTCTCAGCAAAAGAAACAATAAGAGAGGTAAATAGGGAGCCTACATCATGGGAACAAATCTTTACTCCTCACACTTCAGATAGAGCCCTAATATCTATAGTATATAAAGAACTCAGAAAATTTGACAATAAGATAACAAATAACCCAATCAACAAATGGGCCAAGGACCTGAACAGACACTTCTGAGAGGAGGACATACAATCAATCAACAAGTACATGAAAAAATGCTCACCATCTCTAGCAGTCAGAGAAATGCAAATCAAAACCACCCTAAGATACCATCTCACTCCAGTAAGATTGGCAGCCATTATGAAGTCAAACAACAATATGTGCTGGCGAGGATGTGGGGAAAAGGGTACACTTGTACATTGTTGGTGGGACTGCAAATTGGTGCAGCCAATTTGGAAAGCAGTATGGAGATTTCTTGGAAAGCTGGGAATGGAACCACCATTTGACCCAGCTATCCCCCTTCTCAGTCTATTCCCTAAAGACCTAAAAAGAGCATGCCACAGGGACACTGCTACATCGATGTTCATAGCAGCACAATTCACAATAGCAAGACTGTGGAACCAACCTAGATGCCCTTCAATAGACGAATGGATAAAAAAAAGTGGCATTTATACACAATGGAGTATTACTCTGCATTAAAAAATGACAAAATCATAGAATTTGGTGGGAAATGGATGGCATTAGAGCAGATTATGCTAAGCGAAGCTAGCCAAGCCCTAAAAAACAAATGCCAAATGTCTTCTTTGATATAAGGAGAGTAACTAAGAACAGACTAGGGAAGAAGAGCACGAGAAGAAGACCAACATTAAACAAGGAGGAGAGGTGGGAGGGAAAGGGAGAGAGAAGGGAAATTTCATGGAAATGGAAGGAGACCCTCAGGGTTATACAAAATTACATACAAGAGGAAGTGAGGGGAAAGGGAAAAATAATACAAGAGGGAGGAATGAATTACAGTAGTGGGGGTAGAGAGAGAAGAGGGGAGGGGAGGGGAGGGGAGATAGTAGAGGATAGGAAAGGCAGCAGAATACAACATACATGAGTATATCAATATGTAAATCAATGGAAGTGTAACTGATGTGATTCTGCAAGCTGTATACGGGGTAAAATGGGAGTTCATAACCCACTTGAATCAAAATGTGAAATATGATATATCAAGAACTATGTAATGTTTTGAACAACCAACAATAAAAAAAGATATTTCTACTATGAAAGACTATATAGTAAAAGGAAGTTTTAGAGCTTGATTTGACTAAATTATTTGCTATGTTTATGCTTAATTAAAAGCTATTTTTAATAAATACATATCTTTGGACAATTAAAAAAAAAGAGTGCATATCCCAGATGCAATCATTACTTCTCATGTGCAGTATAAACTTCTAGCATCTAGGAGTGCTACACTCTGGGTTCAATGCTTCCTCCTTCATTCACTAGCTGGGAATGTTGGCCTGGGTACCATTTGCTTATATGCAGGTACATGAATACACATGTGGAATTGAAGTGATTATCATGGGGAAACTGCACTTGCTCAGAGAGTGCTCAAGAAATTGCTGTCATTAAGATTATCATTACACTTTGTTTTTAAAATGAAAACCAATAAAATCTATATAATGGAATTACATAGTTTAATAGTGAAGGGAAGGCAGAGGGACAGGAAAAGGAAAGACAGTGGAATGAATTACACGTAGCTTTACAACATACATATAGGAATATACCACAGTGAATCTTCATATCACGGACAAGCACAAGACTAGGATCTTAATATGAATAAGATATTCTCCAGTGGCTGGGGGTATAGCTCAGTTGGTAGAGTGCCTGCCTCATATGCACAAGGCCCTGGGTTCAATCCCCAGCACCACCAAAAAAGAAAAATAAAAAGCTATACTCCATGTTTGTATAACTATATCAAAATATGTTCTACTGTCATGTGTAACTAAAAAAACCAAATAAATGTTTTAAAAATATTTACCTCTCAAGTACTAATAAAAGAGCCTTAGCTGGTTGCGAATCCAATGCCCTAGATTTGTAAAGATAATTGCATTTATTTAGATTTGCCTGAATGACAGTGATCTTTTGGATTCCTACAGCATGGATCAAAATAATATGAAATCATATCTATCCTTATTAATGTGATAAGCAAAATTAACCAATATTTACCTTCAAATAAATAATGGTATTAAGTAATGGTATTATCTCTCTTCTCCTTACTCCACAACTAAGTTGTAAAAGGAGCCAATAATTAAGAGAAAATTTTAAAGAGAGATGTTTCTGAAATGTTAAGTGCCATTGTGGATATATTAGTTCTTTATTTCAAAAAGTCCCAGTGTATTCATCTGAAATATCAGCTAAGAATGTTTATTTTTACAGAAAAAGTACCACTAGGAACATAAGGGGGGCAATTAATTAATAACAAGTACAGATAATCCTAAATTTTTTCTTTGAGTAGTAATTTACTTTTTTTTTCTTGATGTCTAAAATGCTACAGCTTTTTATCCTCCTAAGTAATTCCAAACTTGAGTAAAATTGTGGAAGATAAAATTTTATTTAGGACTCATTAAATTCTTGATGCCAGTTGGTTCTTTAGGTAACTATTGATTGATGCTCATAATACTATAAGTTTCCCTCATTTCTGCATCCTTAGATGGCTCTTACATTTTATTTCTATCTTGTCGGCTTTTCTTTGCTCTTTCTTAGAAGAGGGAGGGCAGATTTCTCCCCTAGGTTGTAAGTTGGAGAGAATTGCCACACCACTTTGGATCTACCTCTATGATCCTACACATTAGAAATAGAAGAGGGGAAATAGCTAGTTGTATCAAAAAGAAATGCTGTTTGTAGCCATTTGTCAGATATTTCCTGTAAAGTACATAAGGTGACTTGGTCAGTCTTGTGGTCACTATGAGCTCATTTTAATCTTTACATATGTGAACTTCTAACTATGTCACTATGAGGATCCCACCATAGTGGATCTTACTATAGTTTCTGAATCTGTGAGAGTTAGTCTAAAAATACTGAGAAGTAGTAAGTCTATTGGATACATATTATATTCTCAACTGATTTCAATGCTTTATTTGTATTCAATTTAAAAAAAAAAATTCCATAACCCTATGGACATACTAAGAAAGGAGATTTTTCCAAGAACACTCAATCAATGATAAGAAAATACCAAATTTGCACAATTGGTAGTCTGGTTTCAGGGTCTCTAGCCAGCTAAACACTAAAATTCCAGCTGTATTGTGTTTTTAATTTCTTTAAAGAAAATTGACCTAAGAGATTTTGGAAAAAAAAAAGTCTAAGAGATTTATAAAAAGGAAACTGAGAAATCCAATATTTGTACTCTCATGAGACATTTAATTCTATGCAAAAGCTACTAGGTTTGGATTTAATAATTCCCCCCTAATACTAACTCACATTGGCACAGATAAGTTGCATGAAAAAAATATAAAATGTTTAGAGAAAAACATACCCAGCATATATGAATATACACTTTTAACATGCAAAAAAGGAAATATGTCATTTAATGACACAAATTAAGTACATTTAAGCAACAATTTTACATGACTATTCTATTTTTCAAGAATGATCCAAATTATTTTTTATGCTAAGCAGACATGAATTAGCTTAAATAAGTTAGTTTCTTTTTTAAATTTGTTCTAATTAGTTATACATGATAGTAGAATGCACGTTGACACATCATACATAACTGGAGTATAACTTATCATTCTTCTGGTTGTACATGGTGTAGAATCACACTGCATATAGGATATAATGTCCAATCCATTCTACTGTTCTTCCTACCCTCATACTCCCTCCTCTTCTTTCACTCCCCTCTGCCTAATCCAAAATAACTCTACTCTTTCCTAGCCCCCCGCTTATGTGAATTAGCATCTGCATATCAGAAAAAACATTCCACCTGGCTTTTTGGGGATTGGTTTATTTTTCTTAGCATGATATTATTCAGCTACATCCATTCATCAGCAATGCCTTCATTTTATTCTTCTTTAAGGCTGAATAATATTCCATTGTGTATATATACCACATTTTCTTTATCCACTCATCTGTTGAAGGACACCTAGGTTGGTTCCATAGTTTAGTTATTCTGAGTTGAGCTGCTATAACATTGATGTGTCTGTGTCACTGTAGTATGCTGATTTTAGCTGGGTCAGATGGTGGTTCCATTCCAAGTTTTCTAAGGAATCTCCGTACTGCTTTCTTTAATGGTTGCACCAATTTGCAGTCACACCAATAATGTATGGGTGTACCTTTTCCCCCACATTCTTGCCAACATTTATTGTTGTTTGTATTCTTGATAATTGCCATTATGAATGGGTTGAGATGAAATAGTAGTTTTGATTTGCATTTCTCTAATTGCTAGAGATGTTGAACATTTTTTCATATATTTGTTGATAGATTGTATGTCTTCTGTGAAGTGTCTGTTCAGTTCCTTTGCCCATTTATTGACTGGGTTATTTGTATTTTTGGTGTTAAGTTTTTGGGGGTTTTATGTATCCTGGAAATCAATGCTTTATCTGAGGTGTGTGTGGTAAAGATTTTATCCCATTCTATAGGCTCTATTGTCACGTTATTGATTGCTTCCTTTGCTGTGAAGAATCTTTTTAGTTTGAATCCATCCTATTTATTGATTCTTTACTTTTTGAGCTTTAGGATTCTTGTTAAGGAAATCAGATCTCAAGTCCATGGTAAAGACTAGGGGCCTATTTATTCTTCTGTTAGGTGCAGGGTCTCTGTTGTAGTGCCTAAGTTTTTGATCCACTCTTAATGCCTAACTATGAATATAGTGCATACATCTCCTACTTATAATTTTGAAAAGGAAATTTTTATTAATTTGCATTAAGGAACTTTGAGAAGAAGTTGTTCCCTAAGTAGAAGAACCTGCAGAGAGATGGTGGACAAGGAAGAGAGAGTTCCAAGAATTCAAGTACAAGACAAATCTGAGGAGGACTAGGTTAACTCCCCAAGTCTGTGACATGTGCATAACACTTTTCTTTTCTCTGAACATCATTTAAATAATTGATAAAAATGCTTTCTGGTGGTGATTATAACCCTGCAGTTCTCAAAGGCATTTTACTTTAAAGCATAGTTCTCAGGGGTGAAACAGTTTTAGACTCAAAACACACAAACCTGCAATGGAAGTGAAATAAATATTATCTGGAAAAGAGCCACCTGCTTGGTCATCCACAGTCTTAGAAACCCTGTTATAATAGAGGTTAATACACTCTTCTTACTTGATAGATTAGGAAAAAGAGTCCAGAAAATTAGATGGTTTTTCCTTCGATACAACACTCAGAGTTTTATCTCTGGTTAATTGTGGGGGTGGTGTGTAACATATGATTCTTACTCAGATTGGACTATTATAACAGTATCATAGACTGGGTGGCTTTAAACAATAAAAATGTCTCACAGTTTTGGAAGCTGGTAAGTTCAAGATAAAAGTACAAGCATGTTTGGTGCCTGGTGATGCCGTCTTATTTATTTGCAGGTGACTGTCTTCCCATTGCATCATAACATGAGATAGAGAAATCATCTCTCCAGTGTGTCTTGTGAGATCATTAATCCCAATCACAAGGACCCTGTATTCATGGCCTAAAGCCCTTCTGAATGTCCTACCTTTATATAATCAATCTCAGAGTTAAGTTTTCAATGTACAAATTTGGAGAGGGGACACAAACTTTCATTCCATAATCATGTGTGTCTGACGATGCAAAATTTATGTGTGTATGTGAAGTGGTGTGGTTAGGAAAATTCTTTTCTTCCTCAGCTTCCTTACTTCTGATTTTCCTCATTTTTTAAATGCCTGTTTGCATAATCCCTTACTACAGCCAGTGTGTGCTGGGAGCTATAAAACTTGAACAAATGTCACATAAGTACACAACAGTACACTGGCTATAGCAAGTGATTAAAAATAAATGGTATCATGAGAACAGAATGATCTATGCAGGATGGGATCATTTTGAACATGTAACTTTTAAGTTGATGAGTACAGGTTGCATAGTATAAAGTCAGCATGTATCTTTTCCTTCCCATCCTTGTCAGCAATTATTGTTATTTATGTTTTTGAGGGTTGATATTCTAACTGGATTGAGATGAAATCTCAGTATAGTTTTGGTTTGCATTTCATTGATTGTTAGGGATATTGAACATCTTTTCATATATTTGTTAGCTAAATGTATTTTGTTTTCTTTTGAGAAATGTCTGTTTAAATCATTGGTTCATTTATTTTCTTGGCATTATTTTTTTTTGAGTTCTTTATATATGCTGGATATTAATCCTCCATTGGAAGAGCAGCTGGTGAATATCTTCTCTCATTCTGTAGACTCTCTCTTTATTGTCTTATTTTCTTTACTGTGCAGAACTTTATAATTTGTTGCCATTTCATTTATTGATCCTTGGTTTTATTTCTTGAGCTCTGGGAGTCTTATAAGGAGTCTGTACCTGCACCTATATGTTGGAGTATTGCTCCTATATTTTCTTTCAGCAGTTGCAGTGTTTCTGGTCTGATTTCTGGGTCTTTGATTCATTTAGAGTTGACTATTGTTCAGGGAGAGAGATAGGGATCTGGTTTTATTCTTCTACATATGCATCTCCAATTTTTACAGCACCATTTGTTTAAAAGGTCATTTTTTTTCTTCAACATATATTTTTGGCACCTTTGTGAAGTATTAGAAAACTGTAGTTATGTGGGTTTCCATTAGTCTTCATGCCTGTTTGGTGCCAATACCATGCTGTTTTTATTACTATAGCTGTGTGTTGCAATTTGAGATCAGATATTGTGTTGTTTCCAGAATTGCTTTTATTGCTCAGAATTGCTTTGACTATTCTGGATCATTTATTCTTCCATATGAATTATAGATATACTTCACATTTTTGATGGGGCTGTAAATTAGTACAAGCACTTTGAAAAGCAGTATGGAGATTAAAGTGTAGAAATGGAAGCACCATATGACCCAATTATTTCACTCCTTGGTATTCATTCTAAAGAACTCCAATTAGTATACTATAGTGATATTTATACCAGTGTAATTCACAATGGCCAAGTTATGGAATCAGCATAGGTGTCCATCAACAAATCAAGGAAATGTATATACATACGCAATGGAGATTTACTCAGCCATAAAGAAGACTGAGTTTTTTTTCATTTGCTGGTAAATGAATGGAACTGGAGAACATTATGCTAAAGGAAGTACCAAACTCAAGTAAGTCAAGTGTTGAATGTTTTCTGTCCTATGTGGAAGAGAGAGAGAGAGAGAGGAGAGAGAGAGAGAGAGAGAGAGAGAGAGAGAGAGAGAGAGAGAGAGAGAGAGAGAGAGAGGAGTATTTTATAAAAGGGATCATATGAAAATAGAAGGGAGACCAATCAAGTAGGGGAATGGGATTGAAAGGAAGGGGGGATGGGAAGGTATGGGGAAATACTGAGGAATGAAACCTATCAAATCATGCTATGTCCATGTACAAATATCCCACAGTTGTAATTATAATGCATTAGTCAAAATCATCATCATCATCATCATCACAGAATGGAGATTAGTTGAGTAGAACAAGCAGATCACGGGGAGGGAAAGCAAAGACACTGGGAAATGAGAGTGATCAAGTTTCACTATGTGCATGTATAGATATGGCATAATGAATCCCACTATTATGTATAATTATAATTAACAAATGATAAAATGATAATAATAACAACAATGTGGTTATAAAGGAAAAAGAGCATTCTAGGCAAAGCGAACAGGGCACAAAAATGAGGTCCCCAAAAGGCCTGATTCATAGTGTTGAGTTAGGTGGACGCAGTATTTGGTGAGACTTGAGAGGTATGTATACGCTAGATGATGGAAAAGTCTGTACCAGTAGTTTTTTAGTTTTGATGAAACAACTTTAAAAAAGTTTCAAACAGCCAGGTGCAGCGGCTCAGGAGGCTGAGGCAGGAGGATTTCGAGTTCAAAGCCAACCTTGGTAACAGAAAGCACTCAGCAACTTGGTGAGACCCTGCCTCTAAATAAAATACAAAATAGGGCTGCAGATGTGGCTAAGTGGTTGAGTGGCCCTGAATTCAATCCCTGGTACCCCTCCCCCCAAAAAAAGGTTTTAAACAAAAATATGACAAGATTCAACTAATATTTTGAAAATATCTATTTAATTGGCTTAAGGAGAGTGGTGGAGTGAGGTAAAAATAGAATTGACCCTAAGCAATTTGGTAAGACTGTCCCAAAATTAAAAAAAAAAAAAGAGATTCTTAAGATATATCTCAGTGATTAAGTACCCCTGTGTTCAATACTTGACACTAAAAATTAAAATAAAATAAATATGATTGAACATATGGTAGGGTGGTTTTTGGTTTAGCTAAAAAAGTGAAAGAAATTGGTGTTGGGGGAAAAATGAAGAAGGCTTGCATTATTTGGTAGAGATATGATAAAGTCTTGAATTGGGATAGTGGCAGTTATAAAGGGTTGTGAACAAATCTAAGATATTTTTCCTTGTGGAATCAGTAGATATTGTCCACCCTGTGGACAAGGGATTGTCAAGAGTGGTTTCCACATTTCTATTATTTGGATAAGGTACCACTGCAGGTATGAAAAGCACTGGAAGAGAAGCTTCTTCAGCAGGGAGTATTGCTGGATTGTTGCTACTTAAAAACCTGAAAACAAAGGCAAAACTACTGATGTTTAATTCCTTCAGGGGATGTTTCTTCCGTGAACTCCGCTATAGGTAAAACCTGGGGGTAGGTATTTTGTTTGATGAAAATAGTTCAACCTATGATTACTGCTCTTCATGATATTCCAGCAAGGGTAACTGCAGGGTGTAATTTGGGGGTTATGGTGGGCTTCTTTTCATAGAAGTACCAAGACCAGCTTTGAAATGCAGACTTCAATACTCGGTTTTCTCATTTATAGAATCGTATGACACACATAAAGTATGGTAAATAGACCAATGGCTTCAGCATTACCTTGGAGTTTATTAAAAATGTAGACTCTAAAGCCCAACCCAGAGCTACTGAGTCATAAGGCCTGGTTATTTTGATAATTAGTATACATATCAAATTTTAAGAATTGCAGTTTTAGATGATCTCCCACCTTCCAAACTCCGTACCTTTGGAACTAAGTTAACCTTCTTTACTCATAGAAATCCTGTGTATGCGTTTGACCCTTCTTTGACAATACATACTAATGAGAGAAGCCAGAGCACTGTGGATATAATCAACAAGCTCACTCTGGAAACCAGAGGGAAAATATATATGACAGCATGGGTATTGTCTAGCTAGGAAAAGGAGATACAATATTTTTCCTCTTATCTGATTGAAACTTGATAATATATACAATAATATATATGTGCATACCTGTGTGTGCATGTCTGTCTACTAGACTTCATAGTAGGCTTCACATTTCCACTTATCCCCTTTGGGACAAACTTTTCATTATTGGTGGACGGGAGATGTAATCCATTTGATGGCTAGTAATCCAGAATTGGTACTAGAACAACTGTTAAAACTATAATATATAACTTATAATTCATAATCATAGTAATTAGACATCACAATGTTTATTACTATTTGTTATTTATGAGGATGCAGTGGTGCTTTTTATATTTAAAAGTGAGCACTGGTTGTTATGTTTTATGATTAAAAAACTAATGATACAAATTAAATACAAAGTTATAATGTATTCAATATTATAATACTTTCCAAGTTTCCTTTATCAATTCATTACATATTTTGGTAGGACAGTGCAAATGAATCTTTATATTTAAAAATTATGGTACTAAAATTGTTTTGTTTTATTTTTAAAGTATATATAGATTAATCATATGACCTATTTTGTTTCTATGTATTATAGAAAAAAGATAAAAATTCAAATTAAAAAATCATGTAATTCATATACAATTATTCTCTTTGGAAAATAATGTTCACACTATAGAAAATAATAAACTTCTTGCTTTTCAATAGTAATCTTATATAATTTTAAAAGACTATTTAATTGAAATAAATTTATACAAGTATTTTTAAACATGCCTGCTGTGAAAAGTAAAACTTGTAGGCAATATATGAATTTTATTTTATTTTATTTATTTTTGAGAGAGAGAGAGAGAGAGAGAGAGAGAGAATTTTTATCTATTTTTTTAGTTTTCGGTGGACACAACATCTTTGTTTGTATGTGGTGCTGAGGATAAAACCTGGGCCACACGCATGCCAGGCGGGCACGCTACCGCTTGAGCCACATCCCCAGCCCAACATATGAATGTTAGAGCACTTAAATATTTGTTCTCTAATGCATATGAAAAAGGTAATATTTACTTACTTCTAGATACTTATAAATTTTATTTGATTTATATTTGATTATAAATGTAGATGTATATTTTTTCTAATTTAATCTTAAAATTTTTCATGGCACTTGATTGCTTACCCATATAAATTATAAGTTCCTAAAAGTTCAATTTTTTAATCTTTTTTTTTAACAGAGACTGTGATTAATTGAGATAGAATAAGCATCAACTAATGACATTAATTAACTATCCAAAGAACTTTTTAAATTTTCCTCTAATTTTTACTTTGATAGTTTGGAGAAATTGCTATATTCTCATACTAAATAATATTTGAATGTTTGTTTTCAACATAATCTTAATGCTGTGTAATGCCAATATCTTGACTGACAAATTTTATGTATATTTTTACTCAAGAAAAATTCCATTTGCAATACTTATTTTCAATGTCCTACATAAAGAGATGTTATGAATTAAAAAAAAGAAAGGAAAGGAAACAAAAATTCCAAATGTAATCTTTTATTCTTTAGTTTAACTCCATTCACTTGAAAAGAGATAAGGCAAAATATTTCTAATTCAACACTGAACCCAGGTTTTCTTGGCACAGTCTTTGTAAAGTTATTTCTTTTCTTCTATCTTTCATTTCTCTTGCTTAAAAAAGTGATGGAGGTACTTTAATCAATTTTGATGTGTTCATATATGCCTAATAAATCTATCCTTTATTAATGTACTAATAAGTCCTATAATCCTTAAAATGGATTGTGGGCTCAAGCTGTCTTTGTTTACTTCTGAACTCTCCATGGTAACTACAGAGACAAACTTGCAAGACTGCAGATGAATTAATATGACAGAGAATATAGTTAATAATTACCTGTTATCATATCAGTATGTCTGTCTCTTTCTCATTATAATTCTGTGTATGCTCAATCAAAATTTTCCAACAGGAGAGAAGATATAAATGCTACTTTTCAGGATGAGCATTTAAAACATCTTAACTCCATAAAACATTAAGTCCTACTATTTTTATCTCTAGCCTAATGAAAAGTGTATGAATAGATCCAAGAGTAGAAAAAGGAATGGATTTTAGGAGTGTTGTGGTGGAGCTTCTGGGTGTTACAATCAATAATGAAAGTGGAAGGAAATTAGTTTGAAAAATTTTAAAGATTGGTGATTGTAGAGACCAAACCCCCAGGTGAATAAAATTATTACACCAGTGACAAACTTACAGCAGAAGTAATTTTTATATTATTTAAAAAATTTGCTTGCAAAATATTAAATATCTCTTCCCAAAGATTTCCAGTTTGGTAATCTTCTAAAATGAGATTCAAATTAAAAAAATACATTCTCATAATTTTTTAATATAATGGTCTTATTCAAGTCTGAGAATAATTATGTAAAGAACTCTAAGAAAAATAAGTATTCTTTTAAAATTTTGTTTATATTATTTATATTTTATAGTGTTGTTTATATTTTCCTTGATATATTTTTACAGTTTAGTAGCTAATTCGAAATTAATATTTCATTATGCATAAAGTTTCTTTTAGTTTAAAATCTAGCAATATAGTAGTTTCTTTTAGAGTTTGTTAAGAATAGAAAGTCTTAACAAAGTGATAAAAATGAAATTTTAAAATTTATTTTTACTTGATTTTATATCCAAATTAGCTTCAAAATATTGTATAGACATTTTTGGAGCACTAAATTTGTAATACTACATTGTGATCTTATCTAGTATACATAAACATTTATGGATGTATATGAACAAAATATGCTTGCTTGAAAAATAATTATTATATTAGTAATTGAATTTTAGCATAAAGTAGAGCCATATTTAATCTCTAAGGAATATCCCATAACATGGTACTGGGCCTAAGGAAAGAATAAGATGTTAGTACAAAGCTTACTGTACTTTCCACAAAGAATCCTGGAAATGGGGAAACGACACATTATTAAAAAGCGCAGTTTACATGACATATATATTATTCCATTTGATTGTTTGAAGTTATGTATTTGCTTCATTGCTTCAGAATGTTTATTGTTTAATGTTTACAGCTTAAGAAACATTTAACTATAAAAGAAGCTAAGAAAACCACTAGAAATTGAATACCTAAGATGTAATCACTTCTCTGTTCCTTGGAGTTTCCATTAGAAAATACCTTATGCTAGCATGTACCATTGACTTGGATGTAATCAACAAGCAAATGTTATCAGGAGGCTGAGATATATTTAATGGCAGATTTTTAATTGTAAAAATATTACATACTACATATCAAGTTTTCACAATATATTTTTATCTTATTCCTAATGTCTTCTAAAATACTCTTTACTTCGTGTACTGCCAAGTGTGCAGAAAGCTTCCCAGAATATTTTAAAAGCTTCCACTTTTTCACTTTGTTTCTCCCTATGATGTATTTTCACTTGGAAATTGTTTCAGAAAGCAAGAATCTTTATCTGTTTATTTTATCCATTTGAATTATGAAGAAAAAAAAGAAAATGGACAAAATTAGGAGTCAACCATCCCATTGTGATTTATGGTTCTGAATTAGAAGAATCATAATTTGAAATTAAGATCTAATAATTTTCCCCCAAATTTCCTTAAAGCTAAAAGTTTTCTGTTGAGACAGACTTCATATTGAACACAATGGAATTGTTCTTATTATTTAGTAGTCCCCCTATCCCCAGTTTCACTTTCTGAGGTTTCAGGGACCTGCAGTTAGTAGTGGTTTAAACATTTCAAATGGAAAATTCCAGAAATAATAAATTCATAGGTTAAAATTGTATGCTGTTTTGTGTAGCATGATGAAAACTCTCACTGTCCTCCTCTGTCCTTCGTAGGCTGAATCATTGTCCTGTGTATCCATGCCCCATCAACCACTTCCTAAGCATCTCAGTTATCTTATTGACCATTGTGATATAACAGTGGCTGAGGTTGTGGCTCAGAGGTGGAGCGCTTGCCCAGCATGTGTGAGGCACTGGGTTTGATCCTCAGCACCACTAAAAATAAAATAAAGGTATTGTGTCCACCTACAACAGAAAAATAATTGTTTTTTATTAGAATAACTCTAATTTTACTTAAGAATGACACCAAAGCACAAAAGTAATGATATTGGCAATTCACCTATGCCAAAGAAGTAAGTTGATCCAATTAAGTAAAGGAGTAAAAAATATTTTTTTTTAGATGTAGAAGAACACAATCTCTTTATTTATTTATTTATTGTTATGTTGTGCTGAGGATTAAACTCCGTGCCTCACATGTGCAAGGCAAGGGTTCTACCAATGAACTACAGCCCCAGCCCACAATAAGGTATTTTAAAGAGTGAAATACAGGAAGAAACAGAGAGAGACCACATTTACTTAATATTTATTACTCTACATTGTTATTATTGTTCCATTTATTATTAACTGTTATTAATTTCTTAGTGTGCTTAATTTATAAACTAAATTTTATCAGGTCTATATGTAATGGGGAAAACACAGTATTAATAAGATTCAATACTATTGACATTTTCAGGCATCCACTGGGATCATGTCAGTTTTTCCAGATGGAATTTCATTTTATTCTCCTCACAACATCTTTCATTTTGATACTACCCTGCTGCCCATTACTGTTGTGTCCTATAAAGGACATTTTCTCTTTTAAAAAAATTTTTCTTTTGTTTTAATTAGTTACACATGACAATGCAATGACCTTGACATATCATACATTTGAATCAGATGGGATATAATTTCTCTTTTTTCTGAGTGTACAGGTTGCAGAATCACATTGGTCATGCAGTCACATATATACCCATAGCAATAATAACATCTATTTCATTCTACTATCCTTCCTTTCAATGAGACTTGTTGGTAATTTGAAGCAGATATAGAAGCAATGATTATCATACTATGAAGCCGTAGTATTAAAAAATGGCTGTATAATATATGTTCGCCATACTGTGATACTAATCTTCTCATGTTTGTGAATAAAAACCTGAAGCATTTGCAACAGTGACAAGAGTAGAGACAGATAGGAGACAACTAAGTCAATTCATTCTGCTTGTTTTTAGAGTGTATTGATGAGGAGTTGTTTGTTTACATCACACAACGGTTTCATTTTCATAGGAAGAAAATTAGAAGAATCAAGAGAGTTCGTCTATTCCTCCCATGCTCCTCCTCCCTACCCCACTATGAATCAGCCTCCTTATATCAGAGAAAATATTTGGCATTAGGTTTTTTGGGATTGGCTATCTTCACTTAGCATTATCTTCTCAAACCCCATCCACTTACCTACAAATGCCATGATTTTATTCTCTTTCATTGCTGCTGAGTAATATTCCGTTGTGTATATAGGCCACCTTTTTTTAATTCATTCATTTATTGAAGGGCATCCAGGTTGGTTCCACAGTTTAGCTATTGTGAATTGTGCTGCTATAAACATTGACGTGACTGTGTCCCTGTAGTATGCTGTTTTTAAGTCCTTTGGGTACAGACAAAGGAGAGGGATAGCTGGGCAGAGGGTTGGGAGGGAAAGGGAAGTGACAGGGGTTAGAAATGATGAGGAATATGATGAACATCATTATCCAAAATACATGTATGAAGACACAAATTTGTGTGAATATACTTTATATACAACCAGAGATATGAAAAAAATGCTCATAAGTATAATATGAATTGTAATGCATTCTGCTGTCATATTTTAAAAATCAATAAAAGAAGAATCAAGATAAATATTATTAAATTCAAGACTCTATATGACCTAGTTTCAAGGCTTCATGGATTTGCTCTGACTAGTTTTCAGTTGTTTTTAAAAGGTTGATCTAGTTTTCATTATCCTTTGGGTGGGGTCAGGGACAGGTGGGGATGTTTGGTTTGCAGTCTGTGCAATATCTAGGTTTTCCCAACACATTGAGACACGTTTTCCAAATCATTTCACATTCCTGCTTCAACTCAGGATCACATCTTTTCTCATTAAATTCTTGATAAATTCTCAAGTCCTAGGCAAGATTTTTCTCGGTAGCACAAAACACATTTTGTTTCTACTATTTCCAGAAATGATAATGATAATAATAATAATAATAATAATAATAATAATAAAAACTTCTTAAATGTTATGTCCTTGATTGATAAAGTCTTTCAGAATTCATTTTGATAAATGGAACTGCTTTATTCTAGATACAAGGCACAAGTGATGCTCCATAATAAAATTAGTCCAGCAAAATGATACAGGAAAAGCCAAGAATAATAAGGTCAATCTGTTACCATTACCAAAGAGCCCTTATTTTAAATTAACTTCAGTCATTTAATGAAAAACTCTGCATGTAGTCTTGACTTGTTCAATACAACAGTAGTAAATAGAGAAAGTGATCACCAGCATTAGTCCCTGAAGTCTTAATATAATGGATTCTGTTTTAACCTGGTGACCCAAACAACTTCATGCCAAGATTCAGATGTCAGAACATGCACTCAACCACAGGTTCGAAGAGCAGGCTATAATTAAGGGTCAGGTGATTGAGAATCATTGATAAATCTAAACAACCCCCATCATTCAGTACCTAGTGGTATGGAAGCCATTTATACAAATAACTGCTAACTGCCCTTAATTGATGTGCAAGTGTATAATTTATACTATTTTCCTCTGGACCTGCTCAACCAAAGCACTCATTTCCTGTCTAGGAATGGCAATTGGTGTGAGATTTAGGACATTTGAGAAACACATCCTGCCATTGATATTGAACATATTGGTTGGTATTTCATATCTGACTCTGTGCTTTGTTGAGGAAAAAGCAAACCAACACAAAACTGTTTTTTTTAAATAAAACTTTCAATATTCACCTCTAAATATATTTACCTGAAATAATTTTTTGAAGCAGTGTGGAGAATAAATAATTACATGAATAAGTATTTTCATCTTGTCTATTAGTAGTTGTCTTTGTTTCTCTTTTTCTTGCTATCTTTTTCTGGCAGAAAAGATTATTAGCTAAAAATTTTTGGATCTCTGCTTTTCATTAATTTGTGACATCCAAATTCATTCTATATTAAAAGTAATTATTCCATAGAAATATTTTATTTTAATCACGTATATTCCCTGCGCTTACAAATTATTCTCCCTAATTATTTTTTACTTTTGTTATCATTTCATGAAAGAATTTCAATGTTTAAAATATTTTACAAGGATTTTGTGTAAGAAATTCATAAGTATTACTTACCACCGTGAATATTTTTGTAAGTAGGCATTACCATTCTTATAACAGTAAAGAATGATTCTACATCCCACTCAGGAGAGTGTATTCCATATAAAGATGTTTGGGATGGTCATTTTGCTTCCAAAGTTGAAACTAAAAGCAGAAAATTGAGTGAACAGATTTGGATCATTTACTACCAACCTACTGATTAAAAGCAGAATAAAATGCAAGTCAGAATAAAAGAATTTATAAGGCTTAACAACAAGATCAACAACTAGAGCATTAAATAAAAAGGCAATAACAGCACATAAAACTTCCCACTTTCTCACATTCAGGATCATCACACTATGGAGAAACGTTAGCTCTGCACTTGTTAAATGCAAGCTTCATACATTTAAGAGATGTCTGTGTTTTTAATCAGCTTAAAACTTCACATTTGCCACACCCTGGGAAGGAAAAGTTGTACCTAGTTTTCTCATCAGCCTGAAAGAATTAGGATGATGTTATTATTATGGTAGAAACATCACCTGCCGGTTTAAATACACATTTTGGTAAACCTCTCCCTTGAGTATGGATTTAACTACTCAATTAGCAAATGAAGTCACATTGTTTGCTTTACTTTCACATCATTTCCCCAGAAATTCCACTGCACTTGGGATAATTAGTATTTTCTTCTTCTTTTGGCTTTTCAAGTTTAGAGGCATTACTCTTTATAGTTTCGTCTCTAAATTAATATAACAAGTACAGGTATACAAAGAAAATGCAATAAATAAAATATATGAGGACAAACCCACAGACCAATTAAGTAATGGTGTTAAACAGATACGTGAAATTACACTGTACATAAAATGTTAAAATTCGGTAAAAGAGGATAAGTGCATATTTTTTTTTCTCTGAAGTCATTAGATTTCTGTTGCACACGGTCGGTCACATATTATCAAAGTAAAATATTTTGTTCATTAGTTATCAATATTTTTCTAATCTTATAAAAGGAAAGTTTAAACATAATTGCTATATGATTGATTCCTGTCTACCTGTATATTCAGGTAGATCCAACAGCTATATTCTCAGATTTCATTATAGAAAAGTAAGATTTTTTTTTAAGACAAGCTACAAAAAATGATCCCTGTGAGATCTATTATTTGAGATAGTACTTTGTCAGTAGTTTTCAGTGCTCTTGGGAATCAAATCTGGATGTCATATTTACCCAGTGGCTATAAAATATTTTGAGAAAGACATCAATATATGACAAAAACAAGATCAATATGGCAAGGGGGGCTACAGGCAGCACAGGTCAATGTGGTTGATACAGACATCTGTGAAACTAGTTAACTGAAATAGCACCCATTGACTGTGGCCTGGATGAGCTACCCACTAGAGAGGAGAGAGGTGGTAGGACACTTACCGATGGTGTGGTAGCTTTGGAGAAGAGTTGAGGAGATACATAGGGGGAGCAAATAACCCAGAACAAGTTTTCATGGGCCAGGGCATGTCTGATGTCTGGTTCAGTCAATGCAGGCAACCAGGGGCTTAGATTCTCTTGTTCTACACAACTCCGAACAGCCCTGACTGCTCAGGTCTGAATTCTTGTGTACCCCTCAAACTCATGTCCAGACCTATCCTCAATAGAATCAGGACTAGGGCCTTTCCAAGATAAGTCAGGATTGTGGAATTGTCTTGGTTAGTGCCTTCATTAAGGAAACCCTAGAGATCTGCCTACCTCCTCCCACCATGTGAGGTCACAGCAGGAAAGTGAAATCTGTGTGGCCAAATAGCAAATGTGTTGCCTTCTTAACCTTGGAATCCTCAGCATCCAGAACAGCAACAAAATCATTTTTATTGTTTATAAGCTTTCTAATCTATGGTATTTTAAGGCAGCCTGAGTGAATTAAACACTCTTCTACTTGTACATATTTAGTAGTATTTATTTATTTATAGATGTTCCATCTCATTCCAATTATAAACACTTTAAAAATTTTTTTTTCTTTGGTGTGGTGGAGCAAGAGACAAGGTCACTGCCTTGGTAATGACAGAAATTAATTATATTGCAATTATTTCACCTGAAAAATAGGCATAAAAATTTCACTTTAATAGAAACCTGCTATGTAGGACAGATGACCTCCTTAGGTCTCTCTCTGAAAGATCCATCTTGTAAGAGTCCTAGGATTCAGATCAACTTAGTGTATTAGTCTGTTTTTCTTTACTATAATAAAATACCTGAAGGTAGGTAACTTTATAAAGAAACAGGGATTAGTTTGGCTCAAAGTGGTAGAGATCCAGTATTGTGGATCTAATAATGACGTTCTTGCTGGTGGATTCCCGAGGCAGTACAGAACATCATATAGTAAGAAACAGGGAGCACACATGTGTATGTGTGTATTCTGCTCTGTCTCCCTCCTTTAGAAAGCCACCTGATTCAATCATGGGGCCTCAATCCTGATCATTTTATTTAATCCTAGTCACTTCCCAAAGCCTCTACTTCTATTTGGTTAGTTTTGAACTCAGAGGCACTCGACCACTCAGCCACATCTCCAGCCCTATTTTATATTTCATTTAGAGTCAGGGTCTCACTGAGTTGCTTAGCACCTTACTTTTGCTGAGGCTGGATTTGAACTTGCAATCCTCCTGCCTCAGCTTCCCGAGTTGCTGGGATTACAGGCCTGCACCACCATGCCTGGCTCTTGTGTCTTTTTTTTTATATAGTATTAATACAGTCAAAAGAAGAAGTACATCTGATCATTTCACAATATATCTTGCCTTACATTCCTTCATTGACCCCTAAAAATATGTTAATACAAACAGAATGTCTTGATATTTTCCTTATACTAATCCATATATTAATATACTTCTAAACTAATCAACTTCTAAACACCAAAATTGGATTAAGTTTTCACCTTTTTAATACTTCATAACTGGGATTAAAACTCCATACATGAACTGCTAGAGGACACATTGAAGCCACATCCAAACCATACAAGTTAGCATTGGATATAGATGACATATGGCTATCTCTTCAGAAATAGTAAAATATGCAAAAACTAATTTTCCTTGATTCTAAAAATTCAGATGTATAGTTCTCTAAGTTTAGAAAGATAATTTGAATTATAAAACGTGCATATCAAAATACTTCAACCATGATAACTTTGAAAAATCATCTTTTGGATAAGATACAATATTGTATCAAATACAAATGTTTTATATGTGCAATATATAAAATGCTAATATTTTATATAGTTTAAAAACATTTGGAACTGTATATTTAAATAAATTTTTATTAATTTTCTCATTGCTAAAAAATTAATTTTGTGCTACTCTTTTTTGAATTCAACAAGTGCTCAAAACATCCCCATATTTTCTGAATTTTATGTGAGTTCAATTCAGTTCACAGTCAAAAACACAGAGTAAATTTGGGGAAATAAAATAAGGCTGAACAAGAAGCCCTAGACTCGGTATTTGCTGATTTGTAATATATCAATGTAATTTTGGACCTCATTTTCTTACCTCCTCTCTGGTAAGAAAATGAGGGGGTGGAGAGAACTTTTCCTCCTGTTGGGTTGTATTTTCTTTATTTTTCTCCTCCAGAATGTGTTGAAGGATATTTTTTCATAAACACAGTGGATTAAAATATCTGCTTATCTTCTCTGTATCCTAAAATAACACCAAAAGAAAATGAATTAGAAAAACAAAGAGTATGAACTATCAAGAACAACAGAATTATAGAACATAATTGTATACATTTTAAGAAATTTTTGGAAAAATGGAAAGCTAAAACAAGAGCTGCAATTGATTTTTGAGAGCAAAGGAAGTCACAACCTAAGTGCCTACACAGTGTGGACACCTATGATACAGGGCCCATTTGCCTGGGCACTCCCCTACAGGACCTGCCCCAGAAGCCTGCAAGGCAGGAGAGGAAAGGGCTAGAATATGCAGTGGGTTTCAGATGTCCAGATAGCATTCCCTGCCTGCAATTTCCCTTTTCCCCCCTGGGCAGGCACACTGCCACCCAACCACACAGACCTACTCACTCACTCATACTCAGAATGCCAAATGTTTGTTCTTTGAAGATTTGGGACACAGGTATAGCTGAAGGCAGGGGTGAGGTAATGACACCCAGAGGATTAGGTAGAAGCTTGCATCTCCAGTCTGTTCTCTCTTGCCTTGTTCTCAGGACAGCATCAGGCATACATCCCACAAGGAAAGTTACTAGAAGACTCATCTCTAAAGAGGTGGAACACTTCAGAGACTATTGCTGGACAGATTGGGGGAACCTCGGTTCAGAGAACATCGCCAAACATCTGTACCTTCCCTTCCTCTCCTACAGAGAATTTCAGTAGGCTTCTCACAGTTATAAACACAGGACCGGCATCTCCAGAGACTCAAAAAAAAAAAAAAAAAAGCCTCCAAAATAAAAAGACTAAATGAGCAAATAGCATTTGACTCTGATATCAACAGACATCAGAGAAATGAGGACATAGAAAATTAGCTTCTTAAAATAACAAATCAAAAACAAATTTGTACTAAGAGGAAAAATGAAACCAGGAAGCTTTAAAATAAAGAATAAAATATCACCCATCCTCCAAAATCTTCAGAAATTAAGATTTTTGAAAATTAAAATTAGGAAGAGATAAGTAGAATGTCTGGAAAATGAGGTAAAGGAAATGTTTCAGGAAGTGGAATCAAGTGACAGAGATCATTAAAAAGGAAACTACTAAAAAGAATTCAGAGGATCAGTGCATTCAGCCCACATCTGATTACTAAGAGATATGGAAAAAAAGAACAGTGACATAGCTGGAGGTGGAATGATCCAGAAACAAGACAATGGGACAGATGCTTCTGGACAATGGCCCTGGAAAGGAGGGGTTTAGATCAGAGTAGGAGGGAAAAAAAAAAAAAAAAATATATATATATATATATATATATATAGTGAGAATTGGAGAAATCATAGCAAATATGATGGGCTATTGGAGTATAAGGATGAGATGATGCTTACACCTACAAAACCAAGTAAATGAAGAAAAATGTGAGCAGAGAAAAATAATCATATGAAAAAGAAAATGTAATTCCTGGTACACTGCTTCACTCTACAGTCACCAAAGTCAGGAGATAAACATTTGACCAAACAAGGGAAGTAGCAGAAGGAGGTGGGAATGGCTACAACATTTAGGGCCTCATATTAAGAACTCAGTGAATCCAGTCTAAAACGGATCCATTTACAGAGACACACCCACCCCCTGCTGTAAGAGTTGTACAGTGGAAAATACAAGTGTCTAACTCAATAAGCATCCTCCAAGCCTGGCACAGTGGTGCACGCTTGTAATCCCAGCAGTTTGGGAGGGTGAAGCAGGAGGATTTCGAGTTCAAAGCCAGCTTCAGCAAAAGCAAGGTGCTAAGCAACTCAGTGAGACCCTGTGTCTAAATCAAATACAAAAAGAGCTGGGGATGAGGCTCAGTGGCCAATTAACCCTGAGTTCAATCCCTGGTAGCTCCCCACCGCCCCTGCAATAAAAGCATCCTCCAATGCCCCCAAAGCAGGTTTGTGCTGCCCCCAAACGATGGACCATCTCTGAGACTGACTGGTGACCCTCAGGAATCTGATCCCCTACTTATGTTTGGGATCGTTTTGTTGTTGTTGTTGTTGTTTAAGAGGTATTTGTTCTTGGGCTGGGGATGTGGCTCAAGCGGTAGCGCGCTCGCCTGGCATGCGTGCGGCCCGGGTTCGATCCTCAGCACCACATACCAACAAAGATGTTGTGCACCACATACCAACAAAGATGTTGTGTCCGCCGAGAACTAAAAAATAAATATTAAAAATTCTCTCTCTCTCTCTCCTCTCTCACTCTCTCTTAAAAAAAAAAAAGAGGTATTTGTTCTTAAAGCAAGTGCTCTTAAGTAGTAACTCCATCCTCATTTTAAGTCAAAACATACTACCTGAAATTTCTATGCTTCTACTTTTTAGAAAGGAAAACCAATGACAATGTTTTTCATAGAATAAACTCCAGTCTACATGGTGGCTTGGCTTTTCTCATTAAAACTGAACTCAGTTTATATAATCACAGATGGAATTTTCAGAGTCTTCTTACCTCAGTGAGACTTTTCCTTCTGGCTGCTCCATAGGGACTCTTTCATGTTATTATGGTACTTATTCTATTAATTGCACTCATGGTAGAAACTCTATTTGCTTCTGAATTTTTAGACTGTTATGGTGAGTAAAAATAATACAAATTTGTGAATAAATGTATAAAAAATAAAATAAACTTACTTTTAGTCAAGTGTCGTAAAAAGATTTTTTAAAATATCAAAGTATAAAATCATTACAAATCTAATTTATACACAGAGAGATTTGTTGGATCACATATAAATAATCAAAGTTTCTGATCTTGGACGGGCTCTTTACCACCTAGTTAAAATGTTTTCCTTCTCTTTAACTCTTAGTTGAGGACAACACTTTTCCTATTTAACACACCTGAGTTTGAAGGTCAAAGTATATGGATACTCTTTAAAACTAAAATATTATTTAGAAATACAAAATTTTATTTTCTCATTACTGTCAATGTTTGGTTAACAGAGATATAGGCAATCAGTTATTGGTTATGATAATAAACACAGAATCTATTAAAAAAGTGCATGGAGACTGTAATATTACTTTGGCAAGCAGAATGAAACAGGAAATATATAACATACTTTGAAATTATCATTTTTGGAAAGAAAATATGAATAAGAATGATTACCACTCTAGATTTATTATAAATATAAAATGAATTCATTAAAAGGCAAATTCTAAAATGGACAATAAATTCTATAATTTAGATACTTATCACTGTTGTTGCTTAACTGTCACTGAACACATGCATAAAAAATTTTGTTCAGATTGTTTTTGATGTATTTGATCACTCTCTCGATATATGGTCTTACATAAACATGCACAGTTGCACATACACACATATAAATGCATATATTGTGATCATATGTGTTATTACTGTGATTCACTGAGTGGTGTCAGCTTCCAGCCTTACCCCTGAGCAGACAATTGAATAGTAAGAATATAGAACATGTTCCTTAATAGGACACCCATAGCACAAGAGTTAACATCTAGAATCAACAAATGGGACTTACTCAGTAAGAGAAACAATGAGAGAGGTAAATAGGGAGCCTACATCCTGGGAACAAATCTTTACTCCTCGCACTTCAGATAGAGCCCTAATATCCAGAATATACAAAGAACTCAAAAAATTAAACAATAAGATAACAAATAACCCAATCAACAAATGGGCCAAGGACCTGAACAGACACTTCTCGGAGGAGGACATACAATCAATCAACAAGTACATGAAAAAATGCTCACCATCTCTAGCAGTCAGAGAAATGCAAATCAAAACCACCCTAAGATACCATCTCACTCCAGTAAGATTAGCAGCCATTATGAAGTCAAACAACAACAAGTGCTGGCGAGGATGTGGGGAAAGGGGTACTCTTGTACATTGCTGGTGGGACTGCAAATTGGTGTACCCAATTTGGAAAGCAGTTTGGAGATTCCTGAGAAAGCTGGGAATGGAACCACCATTTGACCCTGCTATTGCCCTTCTCGGACTATTCCCTGAAGACCTTAAAAGAGCATGCTACAGGGATGCTGCCATATCGATATTCATAGCAGCACAATTCACAATAGCTAGACTATGGAACCAACCCAGATGCCCTTCAACAGATGAATGGATAAAAAAATGTGGCATTTATACAGGATGGAGTATTATACAGCACTAAAAAAATGACAAAATCATAGAATTTGCAGGGAAATGGATGGCATTAGAGCAGATTATGCTAAGTGAAGCTAGCCAGTCCCTTAAAAACAAATGCCAAATGTCTTCTTTGATATAATGAGAACAATTAAGAACAGAGCAGGGAGGAAGAGCAGGAGGAAAATATCAACTTTAAATAGAGACATGAGGTGGGAGGGAAAGGGAGAGAAAAGGGAAATTGCATGGAAATGGAAGGAGACCCTCATTGTTATACAAAATTACATATAAGAGAATGAAGGGGAAGGGAAAAAACAAGAGAAAGAATTAAATTACAACAGATGGGGTAGAGAGAGAAGATGGGAGGAGAGGAGAGGGGGGATAGTAAAGGATAGGAAAGGTAGCAGAATACAACAGTTATTAATATGGCATTATGTAAAAATGTGGATGTGTAACCAATGTGATTCTGCAATCTGTATTTGTGGTAAAAATGGGAATCAAATGTATGAAATATGATATGTCAAGAGTTTTGTAATGTTTTGAATAACCAATAAAAAAAGAACATGTTATATTGTCATTCTAAAGTATTGATCATTGTGATAGAGCCCAATGGTGATTTAATATTTTGTAATATGCTATAATTGCTGAAATTTAAGTTATATATTTTGTTCCTTGCATCAAAATAATTTGCAATTATTGGTCATTGAATTATTAATAAGTAAAAAATTGAAATGACATATATCATACACCATCAAATAATTTAAGTTCACAAGAATTTATTTTGGAGCAAGATCAAACTTTGCATCTAGAGATGAAGATCAGAATACATTTATATTTAATAAGAATCAAAGTATTTATATGTTGCATTTAAACCAAAATAAAAAAATAAAAGTTGTATAGTCTGGATTAAATATATATCTCAAAAAATTATTATCTTTGACCTAAGGGAATTAGTGAATGCAAGGTAAAGTTGAGAAAATATACATAGAATTTGTTGAATAAAGTGACTAATGTGATGTGTGTTATTTTCTCAACACAGTTTTTTTTTTCTTTTTTTTCCCCCTGTAGAATTTAACTTTCTCCACGTGAAAGTAAGTGACAAAGATGCACAAAAGATAATGAGGAAAAGAAAACTCTATGTACCATGGCCACTGTTGTCCGTAGTGGTGAACACTGCTTCTTTTACCCAGTGGCCACTCAGATAAATGTGAATAGATTATAACATATAAGCGACTCCATGTTTGCAATGATGTCTACTTCTCTTGTTTACCAGGCTGTGTGTGTTGGGTTTGTAATTAACGCTTAACAGCCTTAACTGACTTAAGGATCAAATAAAGCTAATCACAGTAAACTCTTCAAATTTTGAAAAGCAAAAATTAAGTCAATACTTTTAAGTGTCTTTTGGAAATAAAACAGCATAAATTAAACACAAGTAGCGTGGACTATGTCACCACACATACTGAAATGTGGAAGTGATTTTTAATGATTAATAAGAAAAATTTTGTGCTGTCATTCAAAGCCTTAGAAACAATGAGAATTAAAATGTTTTCTTTCTTTGTAAATAGCTCATCAAGAGTCTATGGAGCATTGCCTGCCTTCTCATCATCGGGCTATGATACAGATTAAGCATTTCTGTAACTGTTTGTGAATGGTCTTTTTTTTTTTTTTGGTCTTAAGTTTGTATCTATTTTATTGTTTACAATTTTGGGTCAGGAAACACCTCTGTACATTCCTTTAATGTAAAGTTTTGCAGCATAACTTTCTCTGCATCCTTTTAAAAAATGTTTTTGTCACAGTCACCTTCCTTATTTATGATGATACATTTGTCTTTGCTGAGCTCCTCTGGCTGTGTATCTAGACTTTGAAATGTGAAACAGCAATATCCCCACACTTAACTATTTCTTCTCTAACTGCATTTGCATTTGATTCCAATTTCTGTTCCATCATTATTTCTTTGTGACACTTTCATCTTTATCACCAATTTCTTGTTTGATTAACCATTTTTATAAAATGGTAACATGGATTTGTGACTGAGGTAAGACAGATGCAGGCTTTGCTCTCTGAGATTAAACTGGATAACATACGCAGCAAGCATACCAAGCCCTGGCAGACTTTGAAAGAGAAGAGTTTAGTTTGGTCATCTGTTATTACCAATGAGCATGTGTTATCACACAGTGATTTCAGACCTGAAGAGCTAGCAGCCACGTTTGGACTTTTTGCAGTTGTTCTTAGTTAATATACTGTGTTAACTGACACTTAAACTGTACTGTTGAGGGGCTGGTATTACTTAACAAAGCTGTGTTATTAAAATTCATGTATGTTGGAACCACCTACAGTGAGAACTGAATTTTAAAGTACCTATATTTGTACCAAGTCAATTTGACACTTTTTTGGTGGCACTGTTGATAGTTCCCCAGAAAATCCTGATTATTTGGAAGAAATAGTTTATTACTGAAGAGATTGATTTTTTATGAATATAAAGAATGGCTTACAAAGTAAATAGGTTTGACTATTTATACTCTAAAGAATCCAAACATAATATTGTTCCTTGACAAGAACAAGGTTTATTCCAGTTCTTTTTATCACAATACAAAAAATATGCCCAAATTAGCAAATCAAAGTTGAATATTGAAATGCCTCAATTGTAAATTCATGTTGTGTCTAGAAAATAATTACTCTGCTTGTATTCATTCCTTACAAAATGAAAATTTTAAAGAGGCAGTTCGCTTGATGTAAAATTAGACCTTCAGTTCTTTCTTTAGAAAAAGTGCTGAGTTGTCTTAGTGGATTTTGTGGATCTGGTTCAAATTGTGCTATGTGAGCAGGTTTCAAGGGAGAGTCTGAGGTAGGGCAATGGGAGGAGAATGAAGCTGAGGCTTAGAGAAGCCCTTCAACAGCAGCAAGGCAGTAGGTGCTGCATGGACTGAGACCCTTGCAGGGGCACTAGGGGAGTGAACCCAAGTATTTATTTTCTAAGAGTTGACTTTTAGGGGGAGCACGACATTTCTGTGATTTTGCAAGCTTTTCTCTCCTAAACACTAGAAACCACCTAAAGGGAGTGGAATGAGACATTGCAGATCATATTTCCAGTTATTTCCACTTATGTCTTAGAAAAACACGTGAAACTCTTATAATTAGGAAATTGGCTTCCTTTGCCTTTACTAGCTCTTTCCAGTTCCTGGGACAGGGAATTCTCTTTTATTCTATTCTCACACTTTCTGAATATTTTTATTACATGGGTCCCTACCATGGCACGTGGAGCCATTTTTTCCTTTTGGAGGGTTCAAGAATTCTAAGTCATCACACACGTTTAAGGTTTCCCCTCACACATATTTCTCCAGTAGTGATCGTGTCCCTTATATTTTTGGTATGTTCATCAGATAATATTTAGATCTACCCTTGGAATATTTTACGTGTAAAACTATAATATTTACTCTGTTAGGCCATTACTGAGAATTCAGGTTATTTCTTTGCATCAGCATATTAGGGCTAATTTCTTTAAAGAAAAATCAGAACCAATTAGTATTCTATTGGTTTTTACTGTAGTCAACATTACCAAATTTATTTCTTATATGAGACACAGACTAGAGTGATATTTCACCATTTTAGAGTCGAATATCTGACAATGAAAAATAATAGATATTTTAAAACAACCCTGAAATTTTCTTTCCTCACTCAAATGCAACACTTATTTGTATCTTGCAAATTTATAGAATTGAGACTGAAAAATTTGAAAAAAAATTTGCTGACATAACTTTCACAAATATAAAGCCAAGATAGTTAAAAACCCTACAAAGACCTTGGAGAACCTCAGGCAAATGGAATTTAGGATGGTGGATCCTAATCTAGTGGTAAATGATGTTGCTTTTTTCAAAGGATAAAAGGTGATATTTTATGATTTAAACAAATTTTTCTTTGAGATTAGCAATTGTGGCAGCTTTTTCTCCCCTCCAGAGAAGAGAAACCCTAGGAAGTTTGTTCACAAAATATGAATATGCGGGGTAAACACCCCCTAAGCTGTCAGTTTGGGGAAAATGAGTATTCTCACATAAAGGAAGCAGAAACGACCATTGACTCAAACCAGATTATATGTATTTCAGAAACGAAATTACAAAAGACTGTCAATTTCACAACTATATGCTTGTACTACTTAAAGACAAAAAGCCCTACACTGTTGCAGATATCTCTGGGATTTATGTGTTTTGATTAGACATTCCCAATGCAGCCAAGTAATGAGTGAAACTCCCAATAAATAAAGTCAAAACACGAACAATCTAAGTGATTGAATTTCTGTTGGTTATCAAAGGATGTGCTCATAGGGATTCTATTTTTTTTCTTGAATACAATATTCTTTCCAAATGACTTATGAAAACTGTATATAATTCTTCATTTTAGAGTGACAACATCCTTGAGGTAAAAAGGAAGGACTTAATTTGGAAAACGCATTTCTAAGTCTTCCCTCAATATACCTTGCATAAAAGAGGATAATGAAGTTGATTAACTAGAACTATGGCTGAATACACTTCAGTTTGCTAGATATTTGCATCATATTTTATAAAATAAGAAAAGTAAGAACTTAACTATATATTTTGTATGGACAGTAAAATTTGTCTATCAAGTATGCTCTTTAATGATCAGAATATTTATCTGATCATTTTTTTTTACATTAGTGTCAATCCATTATTTCATGAGATAACTGATTGCAATAAAATATTACAAAAGAACAGGTGGAGGTGGGGGTTCAGTGTTGATTTAATGGGGTTCCTGGTCAGCTGAGGATTCCACAGAATGACTGTGGAGCCCAGTAGGGCTTTTGAGTCACGATTTGGTTTTATACTGCTTGATCTGCTTTAAGGCCACTGCTGTTCCTGTCACGACTTAATTATTATTAAGTATTAGACATGGCAAGTATCTAGGTAAATATAAAACCATTATTTACTCTTAATTTTATTAAAATTCAAATAATTCTAAGGCAAAACTGCAATGGTGCCTTGTGGGGTTGAAAATTTATGTAAATATAGTACATATGAGATATATAGCATAAAGAATAGGGGGTATTATGATTTGGATGTGAGGTATCACCCAAAAGCTCATGTGTGAGATAATATAAGAAGGTTTAGAGGTAAAATAATTGGGTTAATTAGAGCCTTAACTCAATCAGTGAATTAATCACCTGATGGGATTAATTGTGTGAAAATTGAAGACAGGAGGGGTAGGTTTGGAGCAGGTGAGGTATTGGGGGACTTGGCTCTGGGGTATATATTTGTATCTGGAAAGTGGAGATCTCTCTGTTTCCTGGACGTCTTAGGAGCTGCTTCCCTCCATTGCACTCTTTCACTAAGATATCCTCCCTCACCTCCAGCCCCAAGGAATGGATCCTGCTGTCTGTGGACCTCTAAAACTGTGAGCCCCCACATAACCTTTTCCCTCGCTGAAATTGTTCTGGTCTGGTCTGCAGTGAAAAAGCTGACTGAAAGACTAAAACAAGGGGCAAGTGGGTTCTGACAATATCAAATTTTCAAAATTTTTTACATAATATGTCATAGTATTAATATAGATAGATCATAAAAAATTAAAAATGTAAACTGAAATCCATAGATCAATGACATCAGGAAGTAACATAAACAGGTAATTGAGAAACTTAAAAACAATTTAGAATGAAATTCTAAAATGTATTTAAGAACTCAGAGGAACAAATGGATTGAAGCATAAAAGGACAAATATCAGAGGTCATAAACAAAAGAATAGTATAAAACTGTTGCCTTAAGTACAATCATGTCAAGAATTATATTTAATGACAATGGAATAAATATGACAATAAAAATGTAAAGTTTTAAAAATGGATAAATAAAAACAAGACATAAATTTAGACTCTACAGAGATGAATTTCAAGTATAAAGATATACATAGATCTAAATAAAATTGATAGATAAAAAATACAAAGATAAGTATAATAATGCTGGAAAGGCTACATTTATATAAGATAAAATGGATTTCAAAATTAAGTATCACCTGAAAAATATGGGTATATTTTATAATGGTAATTTATTAATCCATAAGGAAGACACAGTGATTATATTCAAGTACCTATTAATAGATTCTCAAAACATATAAATAAAAAGTTGATAGAACTAAAAGAAGGAATAAATAATTTCATACTCAAAGTTGGAGATTTTTTATCATCTTTTTCAGTAGTTTAGAGAATAAGTAAAAAGATATCAACAAAGACATAAAAGACCAAGAAAACACTATCATTTATCACTCTAGGCCTAGTTTATATTATAAGTCACTACACATAGAAAACACATCTTTTTAATCTATATGACATTCAGCAAGTTAGATGATATATTGGATCATATATCAAAAAAAAATGTAAGCATAAGATCTTGGAGCATAATATAATATCTGACCACAATGGAATTAAATAGAAATCAATAACAATGAAATATCTAGGAAACTCTAAATATGTGGAAATTATATCAATCAGAGGATATTTACTGGGTTTTCTTACATGATCAGAGGCTGGAGAATCCCATAATGGCCACCTGCAGCTTGTAGAGCTGGAGAAACTTAAAACTAATCAGTCCAAGAAGCTGGAACCTCAGAACAAGAGCTCCCTGGAAGTCACTGTAAGGAGTCTATATTAAAAGACTAAGGAATTTAGAATCAGATTTCTGGAGTCAATGGAAACCGCAAAAAAATGTGTCCACTCATGAAGAGTGAAGCTGGTGCAGGGGTGTGTGCTTTCCTCCTTCCACTGTATTTCCCATCCGGGGTCCCAGACTATTAGGCAATGTTGCCCGGCTCCAGGGCAGGTTTCCCTGCTTCAGCTCCAGGACCTTCATGCCAATAGTCTCTGAAAACACCCTCACAAATGTGTGGTTTACCAGTTGTCCAGGCATATCTCAATCCAGGCAGGTTGACAAGCAAGATCACCATCCCCAAAATTAAACCAACTTCCAAGTTATACAAAAGTAAAAAAAAAAAGAAAAAAAAAAAGAAAAATCACTAGGCAAATTAGAAAATGTTTTAAAACTAAACAATACAAACAACAACATATAAAACTTTGTGAAGTTAATACAGCACTTAAAGAAAAATGTAAAGCTCTAGATTTGTTTGTATCCATATATTAATTAGAGTATCATACATAGTAGTTGAGTACCCATTGAAAAAATTTTACATGCAAAGAATACATACATACAGCCTCTACTCCTTTTTTCTCCTTTATTTATTCCTTTTGTTAGTATTTTTTTACATATACATAAAGGTGAAATTCCTTTTGGTTCATCATATATGAGTAGACATGAGTTTTTAAAATTGATTATACATTTCCTCCCCTTTCCTGTCCCTCCTCCCACTCTCTTAATCTCCCTATGTTTATTTTATCCTATTCCTGCACCTCACCTGCTTTCCCTTATTTCGCTCTATCTTCCGCGTCTGAGATAAAACATTCAACTCTGATTTTCTGAGTCTGGTTATTTCAATTTGCATGATCTTCTCCATTTCCATCCATTTATCTTCAAAAGCCATTATTTCATTTTTCTTTATGACTGAGTAAAACTCCATTGTGTATGTGTGTGTGTGTGTGTGTGTGTATAATCACTTTCTTTTTTTAAGGAACTAAGAAAATAGTTTATTCTTAACTAAATGTAAAAGATCATAGTCCAGGAACATGAATTCGAGTTACCCTAAAGTACATGTTCCTCCATGGAAGAGGTTACATGAATTTTTATAGTCAATACTAAAAAAAACTCATTAAGCAATACATTTATTAAATAGATAGGGTCATTAGGTACATAGGCTATGACAAGGTGAGGAAATTCCTTCTATAGGATTCAGATGTTTTCTTTATCAAAGCAGGGTAATTACTTCTATAGATTGCAGGTGTTATCTTTATCGAGGTGGGAATCTCTTCTATAGGACTCAGATGTTATCTTTTTCACTTTCTTTAGTGTTGGTGGAGGACTGAGGTTTAGTGTTGGTCAGGGTTAGCATATACTCCAAAATGTTTATTTAGTTGTCCTTAGGATGTTAGGTCAGATAAAGAGCTTGATGGTAAATGATAATTTAAAGGAACTAAAGATAGACTGAGATAACTTTTGCACTTTTTCTGCAATATTCCATCTCTCCATGATGACAATGTTGTAGTCAACCAAAACCAAACCATGTGGAGGCTTTTGAATATAGATGTGTTTAACATGATATTCTCCAATTCCATCCATTTACCTGAAAATGCCATAATTTCAATCTTTGTAAAGCTGAGTAATATTCCACCATGACAGACAAGTAAATCAGCAGAGAAAAGGAAAGAAAACAGTGTGCTAATAAACCAGAAAAGTCATGTATGTTCATACCAGTTTATGTCTTTATACATGTACTTTGGGTTTTTTTTTGCATTACAATTCTTAATATATACATATACCACAATTTTTGTATCTCTGTTTGTATATATGTGAATATATCACATTTTCTTGATCCATCCATCTATTAAAACAGGTATCTGGACTGATTCTATAATTTGGATTTTATAATTCCACAATTCATATTGTGGATTCATAATGTGAATTGTGCTGTTATAAATTTTGAAGTGACTGCATTGCTATAGTATACTAATTTTAGTTCTTTTGGACAGATACTGAGGAGTGGCATAGCTGGGTCATATGGTGGTTCTATTTCTAGTTTTTTGGGGGGCATCTCCAAACTCTTTACCAGAGTGGTTATCCTATTCTGCAGTCCCACCAGCAATGCACAAGTGTACCTTTTCCCCCACAACCTTACCTGCATTTATTGTTGTTCATATTCTTGATCATTGACATTCTTACTGGAGTGAGATGAAATCTTAATGTAGTTTTGATCTATAGCCTGATGGCTATAGATGTTGAGCATTGTTTCATGTACTTGTTGGCCATTTATGTTTCTTCTTTTGAGAAAATTTTGTTCAGATATTTTGCTTATTCATTGATTGGGTTATTTTGGGTTTTTTGGGGGGGCATTGAGAGTTTTTAGTTCTTATTATAATATAGATATTAATCACCTGTCAAAAGAGTATCTGGCAGATATTTTTTCCTATTTTCTCAGTTCTCTCTTCACTCTCTTGTTTTCTTTGCTGTGCAGAAGCTTTTTAATTTGACGGCATTTCTTTTTTATTATTTTATTTTATTTTTAACTACACGACAGCAGTGGAAAGCATTACAATTCTTATTACACAAATAGGGCACAATTTTTTTATCTCTGCATATAAAGTATACTCACACCAATTTATGTCTTTATACATGTACTTTTTTTGCATTACAATTCTTAATACACATATATACCACAATTTTTGTATCTCTGTTGTATATAAAGTATGTTGATACTCAATTCAAGTCTTCATACATGTACTTTGTATAATGATGTCCATCACATTCCACCATCGTTGCTAATCCCCTGCCCCCTCCTTTTCTCTCCCACCCCTCTTCCCTATCTAGAATTCATCGATTCCTCCCATGCTCTCCCTCCCTACCCCACTATGAGTTAACCTTTTTGTATCCGAGAAAACATTCAGCATTTGTTTTTTCTGGATTGGCTAACTTCACTTAGCATTATCTTCTCCAACTCCATCCATTTACCTGTAAATGCCATTATTTTTTTTTTCTTTTTTAATGCTGAGTAAAATTCCATTGTGTATATATGCCACATTTTTTTTATCCATTCATCCACTGAAGGACATCTATGTTGGCTCCACAGTTTATCTATTGTGAATTGTGCTGTTATAAACATTGATATGGCTGTGTCCCTGTAGTATGCTGTTTTTAAGTCCTTTGGGTATAGTCCGAGGAGAGGAATAGCTAGGTCAAATGGTGGTTCCATTCCCAGATTTCCAAGGAATCTCTATACTGCTTTCCAAATTGGCTACACCAATTTGTAGTCCCATCAGCAGTGTATGAGTGTACCTTTTTCTCCACATCCTCGCCAACACTTATTGTTGTTTGTCTTCATAATAGCTGCCATTCTGACTGGAGTGAGATGATATCTTAGAGTAGTTTTGATTTACATTTTTCTGATTGCTAGAGATTATGAGCATTTTTTCATATATTTATTTATTGATTTGTATATCCTATTCTGAGATGTGTCTGTTCAGATCCTTAGCCCATTTGTTGATTGGGTTATTTGCTTTTTTTTTTGTTGCTTAGCTTTTTGAGTTCTTTATATACCCTAGAGATTAGTGCTCTATCTGATATGTGAGGGGTAAAAATTTGCTCCCAGGATGTAGGCTCTCTCTTCACCTCACAGATTGTTTCTTTTGCTGAGAAGAAACTTTTTAGTTTGATTCCATCCCATTTATTGATTCTTGGTTTTAATTCTTATGCTATAGGAGTCTTATTAAGAAAGCTGAGACCTAAGTCCACATGATAGAGATTAGGGCCTATGTTTTCTTCTATTAGACGCAGAGTCTTTGATTTAATTCCTAGGTCCTTGATTCATTTTGAGTTAAGTTTTGTGCATGGTGAGAGATATGGGTTTAATTTCTTTTTATTCCACATGGATTTCCAGTTTTCCCAGCACCATTTGTTGAAGATGCTATCTTTTCTCCAATGCATGTTTTTGGTACCTTTGTCTAACATAAGATAATTTTGTGGGTTAGTCTCTGTGTCCTCTATTCTGTACCATTGGTTTACTGGCCTGTTTTTGTGCCAATACCATGCTTATATTGTTGGTTTTATTTCTTGAAAGCTTCAGACTCTAAAGAGAAATTTAAAGCTGTATATTCTTATATTGGTAGTGAAGAATATATAAATGGCCTACAGTTCTACTTAAGAGGAAAGAGTAGCAAAAGAAGAGAGAAGAATTTCTATGGAGAAAAATATATATCAATTCTGACTTCATACAATATGCAAAAATTAATTTGTGAATTAATTTGTGAGAGATTATAAATCTAAATGTAAAGCAAAGCACAAAAGTCTTAAAAGAAAATATAGGTTGCCTGTAGGTATGTATAAGATGTTGTCTTAGTTCATAGAAAGAAAAACAAACCAAAAACACATTACTTGGCCTTTATCAATTGCTTTTAAGTTACCTTTTAAAAATTGATAATGGCTGCAAATGGGGAGAACATATTCTCAAAATAAGTATATGGCAAAGGACTGTTTTCCAAAACACAGTGAAATCCTAATACTCAAAAATAAAAATGTCAAGAAACCTAATTAATCATAAACACATATATAAACAGATACAAAATAAATTTATGAGTGAGCAGAAATAACATGAAAATGTATTCAGCATTATTAATCATCCAGAAAATACAAAATTAGTAGCAGAATGAATTATTACTACTTGACCAATATTCTATATTTGATATCTGATAATAGCAACATTGGTGAGAATTTGGAGCAACTGGAACTGATGCACATTTTCTGTGTGAAAGTAAAATGATAAAACGACGACAAAGATTTTGCTGTTAATTATAAAAAATGTATAGCTATCTTATGGCCCGGATATCCCACTCCAAGAAAGATTAAAAACCAGACAAATACTCATAAAAGTTAGACAAGATAATGCTAAATGAATTTAGCCAATCTCCAAAAAGCAAATGCTGAATGTTTTCTCTGATATAAGGAGGCTGATTCATAGTGGGATAGGGAGGGGGAGCATGGGAAGAATAGACGAATTCTAGAAAGGGCAGAGGGATGGGAGGGAAAGGAACGGGGGCATGGGGTAATTAATGATGGTGGAATGTGATGATCATTACTATCAAAAGTATATATATGAAGATATGAATTGTTGTAAATATACTTTGTATACAACCAGGGATATGAAAAATTGTGCTCTATATGTGTAATAAGAATTGTAATAATGCATTCTGCTGTCATATTTCAATTAAAAAAATTAATTGAAAATAGTAATAGCTTTATTCATAATAACCCAAACTAGAAATACTTTGATTTTTCATCCATAGTAGAATGGGTAAACACACTGTGATTTATTCATGCAATAGAATACCAGTGACAATAAAAATGAGCAAACTACTGGTAACCTGTAACAGATAGATGAAATTCCAAAATATTATACAGAGTAAAGAAGTATTACACATAAGAATATATACTGTATGAATTCATCTATGTTAAGATCCTGGAGAAGCAAAACTAAAATAAGAACAGTAGCTGTTTCAGGTATGGGTTGGGATGGAAGTAGGAGCAGAATGAGAAGCTACCCAAGGAATATTCTGGGAATGATAGCACTGTTATGTATCTCAAGAGGGGTTTGACTACTTAAGACTATATATTTGTCCAGTATACATGATTAAGATTTGTGCATTTTGTTGTAATGCATAAAAATTGTTGAAATGCATAAAAATTTGATGGAAAAATAAATGAATAGTGTGTTGTATGTAGCACATGCAAAAAAAATGGGAGCCTCCAGGCAATAAATACACAGTGTTCAATGTGGTATTATTTTAATTTTGTTGTTCATTTGAATGTATGTATATTAAGTTGTTGAGAAAAATACAATACAGACAAAATTCTTATGCACTGCTGGTTAAATTTGAATTTACTAAACTTTTCTCTAAAACAATGTCTTGACCTATACATAATATTCACATATTGATCTAATAGCCACACATCAAGAAATAATCAAATAGGAAGTGATCAAAAGCTGTGAACAAAACTTAATGTTAATAAAAGTGCTTCAGAAAAAAAATTAAATGCCTAGTTTTAAGAATAGATAATTTTTGGATCAACTTTTTACTATCTAATTGTTTTAGATATACACATAAGCTTCAATGATAGTCCAGATTTCCGGTTGGTCCTGTACTCACTTTTCCCTGCTGTTGAAATCTTACTTTACTGTGGTATATTTGTCACAATTAAAGATCATTAATATAAAATATGTATCTTATTCAGGTTTCCTTAATTTTTATTTATTTGTTTGTTTGTTTGTTTGTTTGTTTATTTATTTATTGGTAGCAGGGATTGAACTAAGGGGCGCTTAAACACTGAGCCACATCCCCAGACTTTCTTAATATTTTATTTAGAGACAGGGTCTTGCTGAGTTGCTCAGGGCCTCCATAAGATTCTGAGGCTGACTTTGAACTCAAAATCCTCCTGCCTCCACCTCAGAGCAGGTAGAGTGAGAGGCATGCACAATCACACTAGGTTGGTTTCCTTAATTTTTATTCAATTCATGGAACAAAAGGCATTAAAGTGATTTTAAAGAGTTTTGAGCAACATAACAAAATTCTTGTGAGGTAATACTGAGACAACATGATTCTGACTTTTTTGCTGAATTTAAGTACTTAGTGTGGAAATATACATATTCATTTTATTGAATGGGATAAAATAAAGCTCTATATAAATCATTTAGTTAGAAATGGCTTTATATTTGAAATTGAAATCTAAACTTTTATACAAATACCTCAACAATGTATCAACAATCTATTTCCAAAGGAAATATTTAATGTTAAATAATGTAGTTTTCCCGGCCCAGTGATACTAATATAAAATATTGTAATGGACTTCAGCTGGTACAAAGTCCATACAATGTGTTACCACATTAGAAAACAGAATGCTGGCTGACACATAACGACACCCATCAAAATATAGGAGGAAACTGGAAACAGATACTGTGTTGGGGAGTAATGACTGTTCTAATGTTATATGGTGTGATTTGAAGAGGTTACCCAAAATGGGATGTGAGATCTTTTGCCCCAGGATCATGACTGTTGTAGTCATGATTTATATAAACATGTGGCATTCAACGATGCTCTCCCTCCATAAAAATCATCCTTAGCCAGCTGGGTGATGTTAACTAGGAACTAATTATAAACATCTGGTTAGTTTACATGCTTGCTGCCTTTTCCCCTGAATTTTCCTTAAATGAAGTATTTGTCCACCTTCATACAAATTATTTCGGTTTTCATTATTTTTCTCATGAGTAAACGGAAAGAAAAATGTTTCTTTTTAACTTAGACCGACAGAACTTGTTTCTGCTTTAAATACATAGTCTTTTTTCATAACATTATACAAGAATCTCTGACATTTTCTATTCAACCTAGCCATACATTTTTCTAACTTATAAATAATAATCCACAACATAGGGTCTCCCAATAGTTTTCAAACCAATATTTACAAAATTATTTTTTCAGAAATTCAACAAAAATATCTTCTAAAATATTTAGATATGCAGTTCATTAATAAGAAGAAATACTCTTCATCTAATCATTTATTAGCTTTTCACTCTCTTTGCCTCTTTTCTCTCTCTCCCCCTGTCTTTTCTCCTTTCTCTCCAACTCCCTTAAATTTATCTACAGATATTTGCTAAGCATTATATTCTTTAAAATGGGTCATATTAATCAACCTCTTAAACTTTATATAATTCATATTTTTGTCTATTAACATACCATTGAGAAAGAAACATGCTTCCAAAAATCTGAAAAAGTATGAGTACCGAAAATATATCTCTTTGAAATTCTTTAACTTTGATTGGATTCACATGATTGTACATTCCTATGGGAAAAGTGTGTCTCAGAAAGGATAAGTTTGCTTTTAGCTTAGGCTGTAAAGTCTCAATGATCCACAAATGTTGAAGTCATTCCGAAGAAAAAGTCTCTTTTCCCCTGCCAGTTCCTTTAATTCTATTATTTTTATTATTTTAAGTGTACATGTTTATGGCATAGAGTGTGATAATTTTATACTTTTTAATATAATGTATAAACTCAAACCAAGACCACTAGCATTGCTATCTCCCTAAACATTAAAAATTTGAGATTAACATACAATAATTGTATGTATTTTGGTGCACACTATGATATTTCAATGCATGCATATACCTTGTATACTTATCAAAAGTAATAAGTTCTAGAGTTCTACATCACAGTGGGATGACTGTAGTTCACAATTTCTTATGTATTCTGTGAATAAATAGAAGAAATAATCTCAAAGGGGGGACTTCAAGCATACACAAACAATAAGATAATGAAAATGTTAACTTTGATCTGTTTATTGTTGCCTATTACCCAATTTCCCTCCACAGACTCTAGCAATCACTATGCTACCTTCTGATTGACTGCTTTTAGCTTTCAGATATAAAGAGGAACATGCAGTATTTGTTTTCTGTGTCAGACTTATTTCACTTAAAAATTATGTCTTTCAGTTCCATTTATTTTGGTGCAAATAACAGACTATCTACCATATTTGTGGCTGAAAAATATTTCATTTGGTATGTTTACCACATCTTCTGTATCTATTTACCCAATGATTGGTATCCCGGTTAATTTCATATTTTGGATATTGTGAATAGTGTGATAATAAACATGTATATGCAGCTCTGAATTGCCAATTTCATTTCCTTTAGATATATCCCCCCAAATGGGATAGCTAAATCACATGGTAGTTCTATATGTAGTTTTTAGAGGAACTTCATATGTTGTTCTCCATAATTGCTGTATTAATTTACCTTCTCCTTGATACTGTGTAAGAATTCTCTTTTCTCTGCCATCGTGTATTATTTTTGTCTTTTTGATAATAACTATTCTGACTTGTGTGAGATGATGTTTCATCGTGGTTTTGATTTGCACTTTCCTGATGAAAAATGGCATTGAACATTTCTTAAAAACCTTTACATGATCTCTCATATGATATTGCTGATCATTTCCATTATGTTCTCTGCCCTTTCCAAATAATTTCTAGTATTTTCCTTAAAAATGTTTTCATCAGAAAAGTTTATTTTAACTGCTACTAAGTTTGCCTCTTCAGTTGTGTCCTGAGCTTAGGTAATTTATTTGTTATTTATGTGTTTTTTTCTTTTGTTTCTGTTTTAACTCTTCAACTAGATTTTAAATGAGTTGGTATTTATGATTGTATTCTATTGATGAAAAATTCTGCAGAAAGTAGCTGCAGAATTAAAATTCCAGTGTCTTAACATGTTCCATATAGAGATGTAGGCTCTTGTCTTTTCTATTAGGATGCTCTGTTTAAACTAATGTTTTTATTTTATTACTTTTTAGTAATTATGTTATAGCAATAATTGTAGTCTTTAGGGAATCATAAATTTGACTATGATATGTAGAATTGGGTTTGATATTTTTACAAAGTAGGGCAATAATAATTCATTGAATTTATATGTTAAACTTTATTATCAAGGATTGCAAATTATTTCACAGACGTATCCTATGACACAGATATTCTAAGAGAATTTGCAATTATATTGTCTGAAGTATGAAAAAAGAAGAGGAAAGTTGATTAAGAATGATATTTCCTATTATTAAGGGGCTTATTAATACCAAACACTGCACTGACCTATATCACTCTCTATATTAATATGTACATAAACTATATATATTGATATATATGTATCATATTGTATGCTATATATGTATCATATATATCATCTTCTCCTATCCTAATATTGACAACAGTTTTTATAGATGAAGATGTTGAAGCTTGGGCATTTAAATTGTAAGATGAAATGGAAAATAAGTTACTGAGACACAGTTTGTATCCATGTCAATCTGAATCCAGTTTTGATACCTAATCTTCATAAAGAAAGTGAAAAGTTAAAACTCAAGTTCCAAATATCTATATAGTCATGGAAAATAATTATCAAATCTTTTTCTTCTACCCTTTGGTTTTATTCATACTGACAATGCAGTATTTAATTTCTTGGGTTCCTCTCCAGCCTAGTATTGTTAGAATATTTCTATAAATTTTTCATTAAAATCATTTATCAAAAAAGTCCTCAGATTTTTCTTAATAGTTAATAGGAACATTGTAAAATTTTCATGTCCCTTCCTTGATTATACAGAATGGCTGCCTAGAAGCTCTTGTAACTTCAAAATCAACAGTCCTCCATGGTCTTCCTTTTGAACCTTGAGCAAGGCTGCCTTGGCCATAAATTCATTTCAGATAAAATTTGAGATTCTCTGACTGCATATTTATAAATATTTCCAAAAGAAATTCTGAGAATATGGGATAAATTTTGTCTAGAACTATTTTTAAAAGGTAACACTTTACATCTATGGTGACTATATGTTCCCACTGAAAAAGATGTATTTATTTTCATGATAGGACAATGAAATGATTAAAAGAAGCTTATCTTTGTGTTTTTGTAGTGTTTGTCTTACAACAGAACTTTATTGCAGTTAATCTTTAATCTTTAAAATGGATACTAGGGACCTCGGAGTTGAGAAAGAGAAAAGAAAATGCAAGACAGGAAACAAGCAAAAGTAGTTTTGGAAGCCAGGGCTGAAACGGTGAAACATTTTTGCTTAGTTTTTTTTTTATAAGTATTAACAAATTCCTCCTATAGCGCAAGTACCAACTCAATGTAGTGCTAAGTAATTCTAGTTAATTATGGTGTTGTATTATTCACTTCATAAGAGTTGAGTGCTGATTTAAAGTTGTGATTTCAGGGTATTTAATGGGTTATTTTTCCTCAGAACCATTGCTCCATATAAAATATCCTCAAGGAATATGTGATCGGTTGCAGGTATTAGACATAGACATGAACAACCACAATTAATGGTAGCATTTACTGTGTTATACAGCAATTACACAAATGTTGTAGGTTACAAAGTGCAATAAGGTTCAGGAGTAGAAATTTTTTTTTTTTTTTATAAACCTTACAGGATAAATTTACCCAGGATGAATTTATAGGGTGAAATATAACCACTTATATGTGGAATGATTATTTAGGCAGGTGTAGAAACTCAATGAGATGTTTTCTAAGGATAGATCTTGAGTGTGCTTGGTGACTAGCAAATATTAGAAGAGTAAAAAGATGTAAATTATAGTAAGTTGCAGTGATGTGACCTATACATTTTGAAAGTACAAAAAATTAGATTGTACTACTGTGTGACCTATAAGAATATTTATTATATGGGGTTGTTGTGAATGATAAACTAGATCACACATGTAAAGCTATTAAAACATTGCTTAGTACATATTAAGTGTTCAATTAATTAATTTCTATATGTGTTGCTGTTTTTATATAGAAAGAGAAAAACAGGTATTCCAACCCTGAAATATAGATTATATTATGAACCAAAACTGTAGTTCAAGAAAGGGGGATTTTCCAGTAGAGGAGGAGATGGACACTTAGCATGGATCATGCTGTCTTTTAGATATTGGCAGTACAACCTAGAGGAGATGTCTGATAAACATAAATGTAATTTAGACTGGATTTGTTAAAATATGCATAGTACATGACTTTTTAGAAAATCAATGGGAAAAAAGGAAGTCTAAGCACAAAATGAGTTGAAGAGAAAGAAAATAATTTTGAAAGGGTGATAAAGAAGATCCAATAAAATAAAGACTAAAATAGTGATGAAATAAGAAGAAGTCACATTTTAAAAGAGGAAAGATATTTTAAATGCTACACAAAGATAAAGTTAATAAAAGCGGAATAAAGTTAAAGTAGATTCAATAATTTGTCAGGTAAATTTAAAAAAAATAATTAATTTGATTAAGCATCTGTGGGTTCAATCCCTGGTACAATAAACAAGTAAAGTTTATGCTTTATATAAAGTTATCTATATAAAATAGATTTCAAGAAGGTAGATAGGGGAAATACTTTAAACTTTGGTTCATAGTCTTATTTTGGAGCACATTAAAAAATATTCAGAAATATGTCACATTTGCCTCTTTCATCATTCACATGAACACCAGCAATTTTAGGGGTAAATTCAAAGACTTGCCTATAGAAAATTGATTTACATCAGTGATTTTTAGTAAATTTCTCTGACTTAAGAGAGTTAAATGGAATCCATTCAAAATTTAATAAGTACTCTTTATAACTGAATCTGGCTTTCAGGAACTTTCAAGAAGCTTGAAATCTAATTGAAGAAATGCATGCATCAAAAGATAATTTCAATAAAATAGTAAGTCCATGATTAACAGTTGGGGGAGGGGTATTATAGGATGTGCACTTAGTTCAAACAAAAATTCTTAAATAAAATGATGATTAATCCTGTCTAAAAGGACACTTGGAAGTTTTTTAGACAAAGAAAGGGAAAAGGATGCTCCTAGTACATGGGACAGAGTCTAGACTAAAAAGTGAGGAGTCAGGCCTATTGTATTAATAGTCAAGTTCACTTGTAATGTACTTTCTTGTTGTCAGATGATAATGACCAAAAGCTGAATTGTCAGAGAACTTTTTGCAGGGAGAATATTTGATTTGTATTTTTACCAATAAATTCTAATTATTTTGATTTGTATCTGCATATCTAAGAACCAAACTGAATTTTTTAAAAAGCAATCAGTACCTCTTACGTTTAATTAGATGTCAATCTTTAAAACTGTTGAATATGGCCTAAAAACATATCCAAAATACTGTTTTTTTAAAAAACAAATACACGTATGAACTATATGAAAAACACTTTTGTGTATGGACAGGGGAGGATAAGCCAACCAAAACTCAGTAGAGAAAGAAGACAGATTATTTTTAAAAATGACATCATAGAAATATCCATCACTCAAATTTGTTTAACCAAGATAATACTTTCTTCATACATACCATTTAATTATAGATAATGTCAACATGAGCTTTTACCAGGAAATTTTTACATTTCTGAGTGCAAATTATTTGAAAGAATAAAATGATCTGAATTTACGTTTCATAATGTTATAGTTACAAATGATTCTCCTAATTCCTGTCCTCTCTATGGTAAGAATTAGAGAAATATTCTAGCTGTAAAAGAAACCATAAGTATAAAGCTATTTATATTTTTCAGTGAGATTTTAAATTGAGATTAGTTTATTCATCTACACAATTCATTAACTCATCAACCAATAGTTACTACTTCCCCTTGGTGCTCAATAAAGATGCATGGAAGAAAGAGACATTTGTCCTTTTCTCAATTAGTCAACATCCTGTAATGACCCAAGCCTCTCTATTTCCCTCTGGAAAACCTCAGGCTGGCATGCATCACAGGTAATGAGGGAAACAATAGATTTTGAACATGCTTCTTTAGAATCCAGGGACATGGTGGCAATTTAGCAACTCTAGTCCAACCATGGAGTTGGGTTGGTACTAGAGACTTTCGACTATAACTGAAAATTTAAAAAGAAAAAAAAAAACTCAATAAGACTGAGTCCCTTCTCAGTCTAAAATGAGAAAGACTCTTCTGGAACAGCATAGGAAAGCTTTCAAAGTGAAGGGTCAGGTAATGTTTTTGGTTTGGTGATTCATATGGTCTCTCTAGAAATTACTTGACTCTGCTCTTTAGCACAAATACAGTTATAGGCAGTACATAAACATATGAGTGTTACTATGTTTTGATTAAAGTTATTTACATATAAAAGCTGTGGGCCAGATGAGGCATTTTAAAGTTAAATTTAAATAAATTAAAATTAGATAAAAGCTCAGTTCTCAGAGTCATTAGCCATATTTTAAGTGAAGCACATGTGACTCACAGTTACCATATTGTATGTTACAGATAACAAACCTGGTTAACACAGCAAAAAATTCTGCTGGACAGTTATTCTCTAGAATTTCTTTGTAGCATCTGATTAGTCAATTCTCAATGTAGGAAGATGAAGAAGGGTTTGCGTGTCCTGATTCTCTGGAAAAAAATAATACAAAATATGTGACTAGGAAGCTCTCATAAACTATATGGGGCCAGTAGGTTCAGTTATCTTCACTCCAATCTTAATCCAGACATCCACCATGAAAATCCATGTAGTAAAACATTTGAACTTTTAGCAGCCTCAGTGTACAAATCTACATAGCATGCTATTAATACAAATGTGTACTACTAAGTAGTAGTTACATATTCTCCATAATTGTGTATCTCACTGAATATGTTGTGTTTCAGTGCACATACTTTCTTTTACTTACTGAAGATCATCAGAGAAAGCAGGAACCTCAGTAGTTTGATTCCAACTCTTAGTCAATGAGACAAGACCTATATGAAATTGTTTTTTTTTCCCTAAGTTCAAGCATTTGTCAAGAAAGCATTATAAAATAGATCCAGTCTTCTAGATAAATATATAAATCTTCTAGATAAATAAAAGATAAGAAAAGAGTACACTCGGCTCTAAAGCTGGTAAGAAATCAAAGACCATTATAAAAAAAGCCATAGAAGAAAAAGAGCAGGTATTAGGTTAGTTTTAATTTCAATTCTACATAAAGAGTTCTAATTTTTAGTTGAGTTAACCAAGATGCAAAATTTGAATACAGTGTAGAATAATGTCAACGTGTTGCTGATGGGATGATCATTCAAGAAATGAATCTTAGTTCTTTCTGAATAACTGATTACATGTGATGATAATATGACAAACATCTGTGGCTCCAAATCTAATGTTTCACAGGGACAGTTTCTTTCAGAAGTGTTATTAACTACTTTTAGCATTTTTTTATTTAGCATTTTTATTTTTAATTTACATGCTCAGGCCCCCAGCACTTTCCAGGTTAGCCAGTGCGCTTTTACATCTTTCTCCTGCATTTTGTAGCATTGATGACCCTTTCATCTTTTTAAAAATTTTTAGTTGTAGATGAACACAATATTTTTATTTTATTCATTTATTTTTATGTGATGCTGAGGATCAAACCCAGTGCCTCCCATCTGCTAGGTAAGTGCTCTACCACTGAGTCACAGCCCTAGCCTGACCTTTTCATCTTTTAAGGATTCTGTGAAAGAAATTCATTCTAATAGGAGGCACTTTGCAATTGGATGCTCCATACTTTTATGATTTATATATTAAAATAAGTTTGAATATTTAAAAAAGTGATTAGAAATGCACATTTTTAGAAATGACATATATCATTGAATATCAAGTAGTAATAGAGTGTGAATCATATTTCAGTAAAATTTTCTTGATAATTTTGAATATCTAAAAGAAAATTGTCTGCTTCTCCTTTCTAGAAAGAGGCACTCAACTTGGGCCAGGTTTCTTTTATCTAGGGGTTTCAACTTGAAGGGAGAGCAGTGAAGATCTCTGCTTCTCCTCCTACTGCTATTATTAACCGAAAGATACAGGTACATATGGGACTTTCTTGTACCACCAAAGTAGAACAGGGAGGTGGATATCAGCAGATCATAAAGGGAAAACAGTTCATTGCACAAATTGAGTTTACCTACCACTGGAAGACTTCAGTAACCACAGGGGGATTTAAACCAAATGTCCAAAGGAGTCTCAAAATGTCGAACCTGATACTTAAACCATGAGCCATTCTCCTGTGTTTATCCAATGTGATTCTTACACTGACCCCTGGATATTAGAAGGACCCTGTGCCCTTGTGGAAGCCTTTCCACATGCTTCCGTTATTAAATGAGTTTGTTTAGCTCTGACTTCAATCGTGATAGTAAATAGTATTTCCTACGTTAAAAACTGAGGATGATCTCCGGGTGGAAATAGTCGGCACACTTAGTGTCTCCAGTGATTTTCCAGTTTGGGAACAGAGTGTGAATATTGCAGGAACTTACAGATGGGTTGGGCCCAATGCTGTAAAATGCTCTGGCTCATCATTTTAATAGCACATTTAGTTTTACTGGCACCTTTGATTTTAACACATTCTCTGGGGTGTGTTTCATAGGATTTTTCATTTGTTTTCTTTTTAAAAATCATTTCTTCCAGGAGAAATCCTCAAACACGGGAAAAATTTGTATTCAATTCAAGCTCCAAGGTTTGTGTGGAACAACACTTCAGAGACCACTCGGAAGCGTCAGACCCTGAAAATGCTGTGGTCCGCTTGCTTAACTAGATTGGCTGCATGAAGCATGTTACACCTGTGCTCTGCCGTCTGCGCTGATTGCCTTTTAGCTTCTGAGTGCAATTCAAGGTGATCATTTTAATCTCTAAGGCCCTGTATGGCTGGGGACCCAGTTATCTGATAAATTGCCTCTTTCCCTGGGCATGGCAATTAATATCAGCCAGAGTGCTGCTACCAACAGTTCCCTGTTCTTAAACTGAGGAACTAAAAGCAGGAGAATGAATGAGTATACAGGAGATGCACTTATGAGTGTGTAGGACCCACATCACTGGCACTTCCTATCACTTTTCAGGCAAACAAGCATACAGGCAAGTGCATTTGTGTGCATGTGCACTCATGCTTCATATATAACATGTATACATGCACATGCAGGTGTATATATTTTATAGTACACAGGCATATTGACTGTGGTCAAAGTTTCTGATTGGCAGTCTAATCGTTTTGATAGTAAACTGTTAAGTTATTTTTATAATTTTCCTCTTTAAATACGGTTAATATTTTTCTTTGAGGATACATTCTTAAATCTTCAGTACATGGGTAGCATGTTTAAACTAAAAGTTCCCCTATAGTTAAATTCTCAGAAACAAATCAATTAAGATTCAAGGGAAAGGTAAAACATTCCTTTAATGAATGTGTGAAGAAACACAGTAATTGAAAAAATATTATCAGTCTCAGTATTTGTCAAGTAATTTTTTATGCACTAGGAATATAGACAGAAAAGATGCTTATAAAGGTGAAAAAGAATCACTTTTCAAGAAGAACTGGAGGAGAAAGTCAATGTTTGATGCTTTTCCAGCATACAAAGTTAGAAAAGGTATTTGACCAATACATTATTTAGTTATATATGCTTTAGTGCATACAATCCTAAAAGTATTTGTGGACATTTTGATGTTGTATATTAAGATTATATTGTGTATAAGATTATATGACCAAATTATGCTATGTACATTTACCACTATACCACAATGAATTCTGCTTTTATATATATTTAAAATGCACTAAAATGATGATGATGATAGAAGAGAGATCAGTATAGTAGAGCAGGTGGATTGAGGAAGGGAAGAGGAGAGGGAAATGAAAGTTTGGAGAATATGATTGATTCAATTATGTTATGTACATGTATAAATATGGAATAATGAATCCCACTCTTATGTATAATAATAATACACTAATAAAAATAATAATACACTAATAAAAATAAAATTTAAAAATTATATGAATTAGTGATATGAACTATATTGGTTTCCATCTGTCCAATTTTAGTTACTGTAATAGAAAAGAAATGAATTAGAAGAATGTGAGTAGCTTATAGAATCAGAATAAGAGCAAAATGTTCTATTTTAGGAAGAACAAGAGTTTGGAAAGTCACAGAATCTAAGGAAAGACTATGGGAAAATCTTCCAGGTTCTCTTTCAGAATGAGCCTATTCCAACTGGTTTTAGGCACCTCGTCTTTCACTGCATGAAAGCATTCACAGCAGCTGCAGAAACAATATGGATTCAGCCACTGAAAATAGGCAGATGGAAGCTTCCTCTAATGGGCTTCATTTCTGTCCACCTGTTCTGAGTCGCTCTAACTTGTTCACCAACTGCAGGCTGAGCTCCAACCTAACATTTAAATAAATGTTGTCTCTAGTTAGGAAGGATATTGAATTTCTCACTCGACATCTGACCTTGCCACAGTGGTTCCTGTAATTGTGTTCCTGTATCCTATACAAGTACTTGGTGGCAGTATTTTGCTTTAGCCCTGACAGTTATTACTGAACCTCCCTCCCCTGAACAGTTTCTCAGACCACCTCCATTAACTACTCAATGTATCTCTACTAATTGATCATCTTTCTTTTACTTGAGAGGATAGCATAGAGTTGAGCTGGGTCTGCACTTGGGTTAATTGTACTCACCACCTCTGTTCCCTACCACTCCTTTATTTCTTGGGACTAACTTCTGGTTAAAAATTAAGTACCTGGCCTCTCATTTATAGACATTTTTCTAAATCTATTTCTCATTGGAATGTATCTGTTGTCCTTGTTGTTGCTTTGTAAATACAGCCATCTGAGTCACCCCAGGCTTTATCAGTTCCTTGATTTCTCCTCAAGGATGGATTTCCTCCTCAAGATGGATTTCCTCCTCAATGCGTGGCTTTTTCCTTCCACACTTTGGCTTTCTCCCTTCTCCTCATGTACCAGTTATGATGCTTCCAAAACTAATTCACTCATATTCTCTTTTCTGCACCCATTAATTAAATCAACAAAGTCTATGTGAACCTCTGCCTGTCCACAATAAAAAAAGATGAATTTTAATATAGTAATTGCTTAAAATCTTGTGGAGAAACAACACATATACTAAACAGGCCCTACACAATGTTGCAAAATTATACACCATTTAGTGTCAAAATTAGAGCTACAAAAGCTCTTATTTTGTGGTTCTGAGAAGAGGGGATGTCATAAAGACATGTTCAGTTAGGGAGAAAAGAGATGAGATTTGATCTTGAAGTCAAAGTGAGGCTAGAATCTGGGCAAATTGGTTGGAAGTTATAGGTGGAGGAACAACGGAACAAATGTTCATATGAAAGATTTATTTAGATTTGCTTGGAGGACAGTATTGACATATGTAGGAGCCAAGAACAGAATTATTAGAAGAACCATTTACAGATGTAAAGTGGTAATAGGAGTGAAGTTTGGGCCCTTTAATTTCTCTATAAAAGCAGCAGTAGTCCTTGAAGTTTTTGAAATCCAGCAAAATTATGATATACTCTGTAACTCCAATTTTTAAAAATTTGACAGTGGAGAGTAAAAGAAAAATGAGACTCAAGCAATTGTTTTTTGCAAGACTAAAACATTCCAAAAACATCTTTATAGTCTTTTTCTGATTATTTTCCCCAGAATCTTTAAATTCAATTTTGACTTTTCTCCAAGAAAAGAGAATTCAAGGAATGTGATCTTAACCTAGATTTTTTCATTATGTAGAGACATACAAACTTAAATGAAAAAAAAAACCTTTTATCTATCTTCTGAATGCAATTTAATCTTATTTCTATTATTAATTTAGACAAAAATGAATTATCTTATTAGAATCTATAATTTTGACACTAGTGATAATAGATATTTTTGGATTATGTAACAGTTATCACAGAGATCTTGAAACACTATTTACATTCACCACTATTCAGGATTACTGTAGTTAATTGATCTGTCATTAGATTAAAAAAAAAGAATGAAGAAAATATGGAAAAGTAGAAAGAAAAAATATAAGACCATTTACATTTTAAGACTCAGAGATTTATTAATATTTAAATACATATATTATTTTTACATTACTTTATATAAAGTTTCCTGACATCACCATTACATTGTGTTTATATTCTTATTTTTCTAAAACTTTGAGATATCTAACACCTTTAACTAAAATTGTCCATTTTCATTAAAAAATAGAGACTCATCAATATCAGAGAATCTCCTTACTGTACATATTCATCATCTAGAGTTCTGTTTTCCTTCTTGTTATAATTTATATTTACAGTATTTTAAAATCATGGTGCAATATTGCCATTTATCAATAACTTAAAATTCAATGGGGAGGTGGCTGGGGTTGTGGCTCAGCAGTAGAGCATTTGTCTCGCACATGTGAGAGCCTGGGTTCAATCCTCAGAACCACATAAAAATAAAAAAACAAAATAAAGACATTATGCCCATGTATAACTAAATAAAATATTAAAAACAAATTCAATAGGGGCACTGAAATATCAATCTTAAGATGGTAAATTTTATGATATGTAAATTATATGTCAATTAAACTATTGGAAAAACCATCCAGTATATTTTTTTCCTATTTGAATCCATTCCTGTTTTATCAATCAATTTCTGTATTATGAAGTATTTAGAAATATAAATCTTCTACAAAAATTTCAGTGCATTGGATCACTTATAATTTGGGCTCTATTCAAATTTAGTTCTTTCTGTCTTTCAATGTAAATGGAAGGTATTTCTGAACAGTTTCTAGAAACATTTTTTCCTAAAGATCATGAATTTCAAATTCTTATATTATTACATTCCCTAAAGTTGAGATCAGAAAAGAAAAATTTTAGTTATATGCAATGTAATTCTGAAAACTACCTAGTATTTTGAGCTTTTTTTAACTAAAAAAGGGGAGGACTTTTCAAAATATTTTTTGGTTTTTATCAATTCTCTGTTTTGAGTTTATGTTGCTTAAGAGATATCTTCCTGAAAGAAGGATGATAGTCATAAATATTTTAAAGCCAATGTCAAAATCAAAAACACTCATAAAAATGAAAAGAAAGTAGGCTTATGAATGACTGTTAGAAAACAGAGTACATAAAATATGTATTTTGCAGAATAATTTCATAAGATTATATAGTTTTTAATTATCACTCCCAATTTTATAATTTATAATTTAAAACAATATTCAAAATTTAGGAAAAAGTAGAATGTTCAATTTTATCAAGAGAGAAAAATACTTTTTAATTTCTTTTAGGTTGGAGGGAACAAAGAAAATGTTGAAGAAGGAAATATTTCTCTTGGACTTTCAAGGAGAACTGAGACAAGATTTTAGCTTAATTTCCTTCTAATTCTTTAAAACCAATGACAAGTTTAATTTTTTCAAAAAAGTATTAGACATGATCTAGTCAGTACTAGAGTTCCAGAAATTAATTATAAAGAATTAGAAGCCACAAAGTGTAGAAACCTAGGGTTCTCATTCTACTGTGGAACTCTCTACTACTCTTTGCTAAAATCCAGAGATAGAATTAATTTCAATGGAGTGATCCATGACATGGGTTAATTTCCAAACTCTGATCCTTACAAAAGTAATGTATATTTTTAGATATCTTGCTATAAGAAGAACATAAGTTTTCAAAAGTAAATAATAAATAAATGAAGGTTTACAAGTGCTGGAACCACTGATACTATACCAGATCTGTAGGCACTGTGTGTGTACAATGGTTGGGTGGTCCCAGACATTGAATAACAGGATACCCAGGAAAAATGTGAATATCAATATATGATGATTATATTTACTTACTTTTGTTCATTTCATCTATAAGACAAGCAACCAAATGACAAGTATTTTCAATAATTAAATTAAATTTTACAACTATAAATTGAAATATGAGGTCTTACCTACTTAAAAAAATAATGGCAGATCACCAATATCTTAATTGTTTTGAACTTTCATTGTTTGCTATGTATTTTATTTCATTGATATTTGTTGATAATAAATTACATGATTTCTCTCTACATATATTTACATGCATGCACATATATGAATATGTGAATAAAAACTAGTAATTATTGACATTGTAGAAAAATATGTAAGATGTGTTTTAAGGTGGAATTCCTAACAACATATAGGGTCCAATTTCCCTGGCAAAATTCATTTGTTTGACAATGGCATAAAACTGTGAAGATTCTTCTGGTTAATCAAAAATTACTAATTGGCCAAAATGGAAGCCTTCATGCATTTACTTGAGAACATTTTCTTAGGAGCATGGAAATAATGTGAACCAGTTAATAATCACTTTAAATAATTTTTGAAGAAATTTTTGTAGTTTAAAGTGTTAAAACATAGGATCGCTATATTAATTTTAATTTAATGTTTTTCCTCTAGAACTTCTTTTTTGTAAAAATAATTATTCTTAATCATTGATCCTTTTTGCCTTTCTTTGTCTTGCCTTCACCTCCTTCTCTGTCATAGACTTGACTTTATATACATTTTAAGTTGATATCTGTTCTAAATAGAATCACTTTCCATACTTCAAAAATCTATGATACTGAAAATAAATAACAGGTTTTAAAATATGAGAGCTATAAGAATGCTGTTTACATCAGAACTAAATTTATTGCATTAGGCCCATTGATGATAAAATGCAATCCATTGGTGGCTATGAGTCATAAGGTATTTTACTTAGCTTACCATTTTGGCCTATTATATTATTAGATATATTTTTTTCTCCTGAAAATTTTAATTATCTTTGCTTTATTTTTTTTTTACCAAAAGTGGTACATAGCTATACTTTACCATCATGAATTCATTGCTCTTTAATAATGCTTGTTACTCATAGAAATATTCTTGACTCTGAAGATGTTCAACTCAGAGCTTCTGACTTTCTGCTTTAATACAAATGGAACTTCTGCTTTCTAGACCTTCTGCAATTTATCATTGGCATCTTACCTGTAAGGTGGTAAAATTCATCATTTTTTAAAATATAGGTGAACACTATTAGAATACTATTAATAAAATCTAAATTGACATTTTTAGAAATAAAAGTATAAGCAAACCATTTTGAATTATTTAAATAACTACTAGAGAAGATGAAACTAAAATGGTTAAACATGGTTTTGTCTAGGAGAAAGATCAAGGGTGCAAAAAGAAGCTTTTACTCTTTCATTGTTTAACCATGTTGATTTGGGGATGTTGTTACAGTCTCTTTACACTTTCAACAATAATGAAAGGCAACTGCTTTGGAAAGAAAAGCATCTTTATATGACATGAAATTAAATATATAAAAGTAGTTAATAGTTTTTGGCCAAGGTCAAGTTAAATAATAACTATTTTAAAATGAAAGTTCCATATTACTATCCATTGAAGGCCACCTAGATGACTGGTCATGCCTTTCCCCCACACGCATCATTGTCTAGAAGTGTGTACACAGTTAAAGAAGAATAAAGGCTACATTTTCAAAACAGAGTACTCTGAAAATAAAAGGGCAATCAACCCAGATTTGAGAAGGAAGGGAATGTTCACAAGAACAGGCATTTAAGCTGGAGGTTATAGAAAAACAGATGATACCCACAGAGGCACCTTTCATACTCCTCCATCCTGACAGTACACATTTCCTTGTTCCTAACTAAGTATCCCACTGCCCATGTAACAAAGCTAACAAAAACAAACACATAAACAGATAAACTCACCAAAACTTTGCACTTTTATGTTGAAGACCAATACCACTTACTATTCCAAAGCATTCCTTGTAGCTGTAAACACTTGAAAATGTCATGGAACTATATACCCATACCCCACTATGTAACAGCCACTAAAAACAATACTATTGACTGTAAATGATGCTATGTTTGAACATGCTACAAAGTCTCATTAATCCATAATATTTGACATTTGCTTGACTGTTTACTCAAGAAGTTTTGGGTCAACTGATCTGAGTGTAGGGAAGTTCTGTGGTTCTGCTAACTTTTGCTTGTGCTGCCCTACGTCTTTAGAGGTCAGCTGAACTCAGATGAGCTACAATGGGTTCTGTGTGAGCAGGTTGGTTAGGTTCCATTTGTGTCTCATGCAACTCTGGGACCAGCAGGTTCCTCAATCATGTTCTTTGTAAATCCATGGCTGGGGCCTAAGGAGGAGCTACAAAGACTTAGGACTCATAAGACCTGGATCAGAGCTGGCATATCATCAATTCTGTTTTATTTTATCAACTAAAGCAAATCTGGTGGCCAAATATTGGGAAAATATACTCTGCCCCTTTCATTGGAGAATTAGAAAAATCACAGTGGAGATTAGCAAAGAGTGAAGAATTGAGGAAGATGAGGTCAAGTACTCAAACAATGACTAATTGTAAGAATGTCCTATAAACATTTTCCCTATACATAGTTTATGTCTTTTTTTAAGTTAATAAGCATCAAAATATCTTTAAAAGTGCTTGTATTCCTTGGGGGGGTAGTAAGCATACCTTCTGAACAACTCGGTTCTGCCAACTTCAGATGTTATTTTCAACTGGTTTTATGAAGTTGAATGCACCAATAATTGTAAATGTGACTGGACTGGCAAAAAATAAAAAATAAAAGACGAATATGAAATATTATGTTAGTTAGAATAATAAGAAGAATGTTTATTGGCCTTGTATCAGAAGATTTTTGTGGCATGACTTTTTACAAATCACATTAAACCATTAATTCTCATGTATAAATAAGAGATGGTGGTAATACCTATTAGTGAATGTAATATTGGAAACTAAAGTAGGCTATCTAATGGAATACCAGATTGGTTGTAATTTTGTTGTTGATCTCTAGTTCCATGGTATCTGAAGCAAGTTATTTAGTTTCTTTTAGCTTTCATTTTCTCATCTTCACAGATGATTTTATGAGGTGTTACGAGGATTACATTAATGAATCCATAAGAGAACCAGACGAGTTCCTGGAACATACTAGAAACTCATTAAATGTTACTCCTTTTTCTGCTTCTACTTCTGTTTCTTCTTCATGCTATTATTGAACTAGACTTAAAATAATATTTGGTGAACACATGAACAACAAGAATAATTAGCAACCACTTGGATTATAAAACTTCAATACATGTCATGCATGATGTTAAATTGTTTTTATGGCAGTTATTAAAACAATTTTTACTGTTCTATTTTCCAAAAAGAGTTATTAACCATCAATTACATATGGTGCCCATGCCAGGAGGTGAATTGCTTAATTTGAAAAAAAAAAGTTAATATATGACCCCTGTTGTACATTTCTAATTTAGATATATTATAGTAGAAGTGTGTTTGAAATATTAATTAACAACCAGGCAAGCAATTACTTGTAATATTATAATTGATTTAATAAGTCTCTAGAAATTAAAGAGAGAAGAACAATGGTCAGAGAAAGGATTAAAGGAGAACAGAATAGAAGGGTAACTCTGAACTGGAGTCAACAGTCCTCAATATAAAGACCTTTCTGGAAGTGAGATATAGTAATCAAGGGGGCAGTGAGGAGTCGACTGGAAAATAAAAAAAAGCAAAAAGAATTTTTGTAATGATTGATGAATTAAGAAGAATAAGGTGGGGCCAGATTCAGGCCCTGACTAAGAAGAAGTTGAATATCATGTTTCAACCCAAAAGTTAATTATTACTTTGAATTTTAAGAAATATTTTGATCATTATTATTTATAGTCATAGACCTAACTATGTATAACAACTAAAGTCACCATCACAATGTTAAATTTCTCACACTTACTTAATACTATGAGACTACAGAGAATTTTGAACATTAACTTTTTTTGACAACAGCCATTCTAACCAAATTTTGTCTCTGAGAACCTCTTCAGCCCTTCTTGACTTCAAAATAACCACAAATAATGGCCAAATTTGGGGCTTATTTTTTATGATGGGACCTTGTATTCTTTTCACAAGTCTGTAATATGATAATGAAGGAAAAGGAAGGGACAGGGGAATTCATAGAGCTCATGTTAGGGAACCAATGCAGAATCACTGATTCAAAGAAGCCCAGGTTTTCTGGGCACAGTGGCACACACCTGTAATCCCAGCAGCTCCAGAGGCTGAGACAGGAGGATCTCGAGTTCAAAGCCAGCCTCAGCATAAAGTGAGGTGCTAAGCAACTCAGTGAGACCCTGTTTCTAAATAAAATACAAAATAGGGCTGAGGATGTGGCTCAGTGGTCAAGTGCCTGAGTTCAATCCCCAGTACCATCCCCCCAACCCCTGCAAGAAGAAGAAAAAAAAAAAAAGCCCAGGTTGGAGGAGGTACAGGAGATAATCTGGAATAAAGAAAAACAGGTTTGGGTATATGATAAGAACTTGGTAAGACTAAGGAAGGAACTGATCAAGGGTTGTTTACTTACTTTTGAAATTTAAGAGCTAGTAATTATAAAGTTATTTCTAAAATTGTGCTCAATTTTGACTGCTAGTCAATTTCCTATAGTAAATGCTTCTTGCTTGTGTATTACATACCTAGGGCTTGAATGGGCAATATGTGGATTGACCCAGACTTCAACCACATGATCTAGTTTAGGATTTATGGGTGAAGTAACTATTGAAAAATGAAATATTATTTCCTTAGGATTGATGTTAAGAGTCACAGCAACTCCTGGAAGGGAGAGGTCTGTGTGGGCAGAATAGTGAAGAGCAATTGTTGAGTAAATGGGACTCAATAGAAATCTTAAAGATAGACAAAATACAAATAAGGAAAAGGAAGGAGGATTCATTTTGGAAGAGAAAGGTGAAACAAACCAAATGGTCAGAGTGTGCTCCACTTTCAGTAGAAATCTATCTCCATGTAAGAGGTGTGAAAATACTAACTGATGTCACTGGAGGCAAGGAATGAAGACGAAAAATCAGTAAAGGGACTTTGAGTCTGATGTTGACGACACTGAGAGCAATGGCAGCCTGAAGGAGGCTGTGTCATTTTGGCAGAATCAGGTGAAAGGGAGAAGTGGATGTCAGGGGGAAAATGAAGAGGATATTTGAATAAACCAGGTAAAGTGAACATCTACATCACAGAGGAAGTGAAATAGATGTTCTGAAGGAATAAAGTGGGTATATTTGGTGGGTTAAGATCCAATGACCAAAGAATCCTACCAACATGAAGACCACTGGATGACCTGGGGAAGATGAAAGCAGGTTCAGTGCGTGTGTGCAGTGCTGCAGGCAACCACGTGTTCAACAACTTCAGGGGCAAAAACCACTGGAAAGGAGGGTCGACAGCGGAGAAGGCAGCCATGGCTGGAGGTAGTGATGCCAGGGCCAGCTGGGGAAGCCTGGAAAGCCAGCTTTATTTATTTTTTAACCTGGTTCTTTTGATATTCAGTTTTTGATGATAAAATTGTTAACTATCAAGGCACATTAAGTAACCAGTACAGCTTTTTGAGTTCAAAATAGACATTCCATGTTACCATATTATTTAGGGATATTTACATAAGAAGAAAGGCACAGGGCAAGAGTGCAATACTTGAATATTTTCTGATAAGTTATTAGAGCTGATATTCATATCTAACTGGAGTTCCTGGTACTTTATATGAATTCATTTTGTTTTCACAGCAACCCTGAGACATAAATACTCTCTCTGTCCATATTGTGTAGACACACACACACACACACACACACACACACACACACAGTTAGAAAGAATTTGGCTTACCCAAAGTCACCCTGCAATTAAGTGGCAGTGCTGGGATGCAAACCTAGTTAGTCTACCTTAATATTTCCACTGTGATTTTTTTTTTTTTGGAGCAATGCCTGTTAACTGTGAAATTTTATGTAATTTTTTATTATATTAACATTACCTTGTTTATGTGAAGACATAACAGACTTACAGAGAATTTGAATTGTATTTTAAATTTTCAGAATAATTTTTTAATCTCATTCTTTTTATTCCTCATATTTCCCCCCAAATGATCATTTTATTTCAAAACATTCCACATGTTAAAAACCGGTCCTTTCAAATGATCATCAAATATCATTTTGCAAACGGATCCTGTTCTAAATTATTTTTTTTCAAAGAAACTTAGAGACTTATATTTGTCATTTCATGTTATAAACGTAGATAACATAGATAATAACATCCAATTTGCCCAATTTGACAAGAACAAAATAAAGCCCTAGCCGAGAATATTGAATAAAAATCATCTGCTGATGTTTATGTCTCCAGTTTGGTTTTGAGGAAGAGTTTTGGCTGTTTTTCCATATTTGCTTTTAAGATTACCAGCGTGACTACATTCTACTCCATTTATTTCTAATGTTAGCACTATTCGTTGAGGAAAAAATAAAAAGTCTAGAAAGATCATTTCAATCCATTGTTTTATAAGTTCCTTAATCATGGGGGCTGTTTCTTCTCAGAACAACTGCCGTGCACTGTTTGTAATTATGGAAGCCTCTCAGTGGAATTACAAGCACCAAGAGAGAGCGAAAGCTCTGTGATCTGGTTGTGATTGAGAAAGATAGAATGCTTCCATGAAAATTCAGTACTTGGAGAAGCTAGAAATAGCCTGATTTTTGAACTAATAGTGAAAATTTAGAGCTACAGAAGATTTGCTGAGTCTGGAAATGACATTGTCTTTTTGAAACATACAGATTCTAAGCATTTTTTAGAAAGATGGCTTTCTTTACATCAAATAATTCCTAGAAACACCATTTTGATAAGTTAAGCGTAAATGACTCTATGTAGAATAAATTTCCTTGGGGATGCTCAAAGATTTTAACAACTAGGCATGTATGACTGGCCCAAACCATTTGGGGTTTTATGGACTCCTAAGCATTGGAAAGTCAGGGCTTCTCTGGGCACTAGAATGCAACCATTGTTCCAGTGATAATATTGAACTTAAAAACCTCAGAAAAAAACAAAAACAAACAATGCTTCTATATGGTTTTAGTATTAATAATTATTTTGCAATCAGTTAATTATAGGTGATATAAGACAAAATGAAGGAAACATTTTTCCCTTTATGAATATTTTCAAAATCTTGTGGTTAAACTTTCCTGGTTATCAACATAACTAGTTTCCTTTTGTATGTATTGTTAAATTCTGTATCTCAATTAGAATAAACTTGCTTTTCCAGAATTTCTTTAGAGTCAAGGGTGATGAGGTCCACGGGGAAGTGTGCAGGTGGAGAACTAGGAAATTATACCCTTGAGAAGCTCTGGGGTTTTTAATCATTGAGATCTGACCCATAATGACTGATGAAAACATTCTGCTCCTCACTAGTGATTTGCAGATGGTGGAGCTGGTTCACTCTTTTGAACTTCTTTATACTCTATCAGATGTGTACATGGATACATGAATGCATGTTATATGAATACAGGAGTTAAATAGTTCACAATAAGCTGACTTCTGTTATTCAGGACAACTAAGATGCAAGGTATGAATTTCCACATAAAGGATTATCCTACAGAAGCCTTTCATCACGCAAATCATATCAAAAGCATTTTGTCTCTCACTGAATACAGTGCTAACATGCATATGCACAAGGACTGACAAACAGAAAGACACATACTTTGACATACGTACACACATTTTCCCAAAATTTTTGGCAGCATTTATTAATATTGGCTTGGCGAATAAACAGCTAATATTCTCTCACATGTGCTAAATACACGTATATATACATACATATGCATATTTTCAGAGTGAATGCCTGCATATACACAAAAATATGATGTGGTATGAGACAAAAAATAAAGCACATAATTATGAATCGTAAGTGGCATTTAGTCTGTTATCCTAATATGATTTGTAAGGTGCTTTGTGCATACAGCTGATGATAGAAGAGACACAGACCTGGCAAGCTGAGAAAAGTCAGAGATATTTTTCTTATATTCCCCCACACTATGTAATCTATGTTTACATAATTCATTTTTGTTTGAGAGGGGCAGTGACTCACATCCTCCCTCCTTTATCCCTGTTGATTTAAAAAATTCTTAATGTCCTTTTAATTAGCAAGAGCATTTGGTTCAGTTGAAATTAAACTATTATCACATTAATAGTGAGATCACTATAATAATGTTTTAAATATAGATTATATTTATAAAATTTTAAAATTTTTGCTTCATTACAAAATAGTGAACTTCCTATCAATAAATATGTTATTGTTTGGTTTACCCTCTAGAGTAAACAATGAGTCTCCCTGTGCAAGAAAACATTTAAATGTGCTTTAAAATCTTGTTAATATATTCAGTCATTTGTAGAAAATCTGAAACAATTTATCTTAAAAGAAGTTGAGAGAAAGTTGTTTTTAAACCAAGTCAATGTGATTATTAAGAAAAATTTGGGATTGTTTTGTTTTGTAAAGACAGCATAAGTAGGTTATGATTGGTTGTATAATTGTGACATTAAATTTTTCTTTAAAATATTTTTAAATATATGTTCTATGTAAAATGCATAAATTTATTATTTTCTCTACTGTGACAATTCAGATTATTAGGTTTTCAATGTTTATGTTCATATGTGTATGTGTACATGTATTTATATATGTGTGTATACCTATGTGTATATATATATATGTGTGTGTGTATGGGTGTATATATATATATATATAATGAATATATGAGAACATTCATAAATAAAGATAAATACCATAAAGAAAATTAATTTTCTATAATATTCTATATTATAGCTATATTATAAAAGCAAATTATGTATTCGAATTATAAATTAAATATAGAAAAGTAACCATAGAAGTATGTCAATAGTAATTGCAAGTTAATCACCTTCAGAAACCGCTATCTGCGGAAACATTTTTAACTTATAAATACGTTATGTATACAAATAGATAAAATCCTCTTATCTACTTTGTTCTCAATATTTTAAACTAAACTATGAAATAACTGGTGGTTTTAATATATTTTTAATTTATGTTAAAACTTCATAGTCTTTATGTCTTTGAAAAAGTTATTCTCTCTTAGCAAAAGCAACTCTCAGATTCTGTTACCTCTACCTCATTCTAGAATATATCATATTTGAAGGGTATGTGTTCTTTCCTTCTATTTCATCTTTTTTTAAGAGACAGAGAGAGAGAATTTTAATATTTATTTTTTAGTTCTTGGCGGACACAACATCTTTGTTTGTATGTGGTGCTGAGGATCAAACCCGGGCTGCACGCATGCCAGGCGAGCGCGCTACCTCTTGAGCCACATCCCCAGCCCTCATCCTTTTTTAACTTCCAAAATATATGTTAATTTGACTCTGTAACTTATTTTCTTACTCTCTACTCCAGTAAATTGTGTCTCTCCAGACTTACTATAGCAGGATGTAGGTGGAAAAGAGTTGTCCTAAAAGGATGGCCTAAGAGTCTTGAGCCTCTACTGGGATTCTATGTGTCTAGACTTCCCTGAGATATGGTAATTTTTCCATTTTCCATCCCTATCTCACATGCAGGGTTTGTTGATCATCCAGATAAAATGATCTTGATACTTAATAAGTGGCTGTTAGTGTCACTAATACTGTTCACATACCAGATGCTCCTGAATGTTCCCAAGACACATTTCTAATCTGAAATATAATACAAATGTTTTGATTATGCTTATAATAAAAGATTTCATTATTTTCTTGACTTTATACAGTTCTCTTCAGTGCAACCTCTGATCTCACAATATAACAGTCTGCCATTGAATTTCATGTCTTTGCTATTTAACTTCAAGGAAGTTCTTTGCAAAAGTATGCAAATTTCTCAAGATCAACTACTTTGTTGAAAGGGAAATTTGTGATTTTTTTTTCTTTTGTATTTTTGGTGAAGAAGATTAGCTGTCCAAGTTGAGAAATAAATACAGTAATTTTGAATCCCTGCAGGTTTTGTACATTAAACATTTCTCAAAATAGCCAAAAACTAAAGGAGGAATTATATGAAGGAAATGTAGTCTTTAAGCAGAGGCATTTTAAAAGAGGAATGTGCTTTGAAAGTACTGATACTTTTCTTTTCAAATCATAGTTAGCTCAGAGCTCTGAGCATGAAAGGGCCCCGGTTATAACCAGATCTCAGATCTCTATCGGGTGGATGGAAGAGATGCACAGTCACAAAATTTAAGTGAGCTTGCCTGGGGCTAAAGGAATATTGAATCATCCTCTCTTCTCAAACAATCTGGATTGTTTTAACTTCTTGTACTGGGTCTTTCCATTGCACAGCAGACCACTGAGAAGGCCAATACCCAATAACCATGCCCGATTTCTTTGTTTAGAGCCCCATCTGGTTATAAAACCTTTCTTATTCCTTGGAGACAGACCAGAACCAGGGGTCCAATTTACATGGGTTAGGTGGCACGAGTGCCTCTTCAGTTGCATGGTCTCCACAAGCTGCAACTGATTAATTTTGTGGTTTATTTACTTTGTAACATTCTTGTAACAGCGACATGTGCCCTCATCACCACATGGCTTGATCGCTATCAGGACCTCCTAACAGGGCTCTCAGCAGAGCTTCTCTGGAGCTCACAGCTGTGTGGAATGCAGCAGCACAACCTCTCAGTGGTGTGAGTAACCCAGATCAGATTTTGTGTCTCTCCTCCCGGTTTTGGTTTAGGCTGCCTGTGTGGTGGATTGACTCTCAGTTGGCTTTGCAGATTTTTAATGAGGAGCAAACATTGTTTTTGGAGTGGCACAGCTGAGGAGCAGGGCACTGGTGGAAGATGTTGGTTTTGGCAGAAATGGTGGTGTGATCAGGCATAACAGCTGGTAAGAAGGCACTTACTATTAAAAAAAAAGTGTCTACTCACTGAAAAATGCTTAATTGTGTTGTTGAAGCTATAGTCAACAGCTCTCATTTGAAAGTCATACATCTTGCAAATTCCTGAATTAGAAATTATTGCTTCTAAAGAACCTAAAAGATCCCTGTTAGGTAAACCATAATATAAGTTTCTCCTTAGCATCTCTATTGAATTTTCGTTTTATGTTATATTCAATAAGGTTAAATCACTTAGTTATGAATCCATTTCTTTGTTTCTATTCCACCAATAAGAATTTGTTAAGGACTTATTTACCCATCAGAAGATAAAACATTCAACAAAATGTATCCTCATAGTTCAATACCTTATACTTTTGCAAATGAAGAAAGTCATCTGTAAACAATGATGCAGATGAGATGCACATATAAAATATTAGAGACGTTCAGATGGGTTTGTTTTCTTTCTATAGAATTAAGGTTGAGACAGCAGGTGAGTTTAGTCTTGAGTGATGAGTCAAGTTTAGAAACTCAAACAAGGAAATATATTTCTTGATTGATAAAATCCAGCCTGAGCAAAGGCAACAGTAGTTGCACCAAAGATGGACAGTACTTTACTTTTACTAGAATGTCTAAGGTAATCATTGGTAGAAAGGAAGTGGTTTGGGTAGACCTTAGAATCTAATTGAGAAAAGAAAACTTAGATTTTATTTTGGATAAATCTTAATTCTTTTTAAACAGATAAATTTAGGGAGGTCATTTTTGTAGAAAGTATAGACAATTCATTATTCTTTCATTGTTATATATTGTCTACTGTTGAACTTATTTTGCCTCTACATATAGGGTATTTGACGTAATAAGCTATTTTTTTAATTCACTCAACACCAAACATGAATTTAAGATAATATGGGCAGAACTGGTATGGAATTTATATTTTTTCTATGTTAATCCTGAGATTTTGCTAATCAAATTAATAGCACAGGAAAGGGAAGGTATACCTAATAAGGATATTAGTGGATACCTAATAAGGAATAAAAACATATGACTTGATATGATTTTCGCTGCTGAATATAAGACTTTAGTTTCCTTGTTTGTAAAATGATGGCTTGTTTGTGTGTGTTTGTATACATACATGTGTACATTTGGATGAATTTCTGTGTATACATGTGAATATATACATATAAGAATATTTGAACTTGAAAGGATATATTCTATTAAAATTTGTAAGAATATATCCTTCCCACTCTGAGTCTAAGATGTCAAAGAAGTGTTTAAGCTTTGTAAGAAAAATACTGTTTTTAAGCATTTTGAAGTACTTTAGAAACATTCAGTTACTCATCTATTAAGGATATGCCATTGAGAAATCATTCTTATCCCTTCATCTGTCAAAGCCTACAGAAATCAAGTAGGCAATACTTTGTCACTCCATATCTAGTTCACTGTTCTTCAGAGTCAATCACTGAATTTGTCTAAGGAATTTGCTAGAATTCACAATTACCATCATGAAGGCTTTACTTCTCCTTGCTAGTTCATGTGAGTGGCATTGCATGGTTTGCCTTATAGTGAAGAAAATATTTACATAGAAGACTCAAAAAATCCAGATATTATAAAATTGCTCTATGGCTTTTAGGGAGGATGATCCTTAGGGTTACATTTATTTGAGAAGAGAATGGGTCATGGAACACCATGACCCCCTATGCTAGCATTCTGCTTGGGAATTGTGTATTTAAATGTGATTCAAAAGAAAGAATCCACTCTTTTAAATTGCATTTTCCTTAGCAGCTGTCTTTGCTAGAGTGCATTAGACTCTTTCCTGTATAACTTGACTTAATAAACTACCTTTCAGAAATAGATTGCTGAGTACCAATTCCACTTGATTTTTCTACTTGACTGATAATTGACTCATGAGCATCCTTTTGTCCCAATTTTAGGGTACTCTAAAATGGAACAAATAGTATTTAAAATATTTAGGAACAAAAAGCCTGTGAGCTACTATAGCTACAGTAGTGACTGAAGGGTGCCAGGAAAACATGAAAACAGGTGTTATCAATCCCCCTTGCATTATCTTGTTCACTGTTTCTACATTAGTCTTAAACCATTTACCTTTAAGGAGAAATAAAACTCATTGAAAACAATACCAGTAACTTTAAGACCAGAAAAATAGAGGAAGGAGAACAGGGGGAGAGAAAGGAGGGAGGAAGAGAATTATGTTATATGTATATGAATATACCACAGTGATCTAACTATTATGTGAAATTTAATGCCCTAATATAAACATGAAATGTTTGATTATTTAAAATATTCTGGGTATTTTGGCTTAAAATGGCCTCACACTATTTGATTTGACATAATTATTCTTTACTTTTCTCAAAAATGTTTATAAAACACAGAAAAATACAAAAATATCACAAATTAGAATGGAAAATCAGCTTAATATGAATATTTAGAAAGAATCATCCCTAACTGTAAGGTCCTTTTAGATTAGAAAACAGCAGTTCTCAACTAAGGGCAATGGTGCTACTTTTTACCTCCTCCTTTTACCAAATAGTGGGCATTTGGCAACTGTGTTTGTGACTTGGGCAGTGGTAGATGTGTGTGATTGGAATCCAGTGAGTAGAACCCAGAGGTGTTGCTAATGACCTGAAATGCACAGGATGCCTCCAACAAATAAGAATTCATAGCGTCAATGGTGCTCTGAGAAACATTGAAGATATATATATCTCATGCCTATAGTGAGTTTGTATTCCTTAAATTATATAGAAACACTCTTTGTTTCCCTCCACTGCTGGTCCACTGAATTGGGAATATAAAACTATATCAACAAGGAAAGAGCAAGACAGTACATTGAATATTGTAATAGTTACCTGGAAGCCAGCAAAGAAGATTGCTACTTTCAATGTGGTGACAGGAGATAGCTATCAGCCTATAATTCATTACATTGCAACAGGACAAAGACAAGAACAACTTATTTTTAAATGAATAAGACTGAGAGTTCATAATGAATAAAATCCCAGTAAGGAAAAATTTTGAAGACATGCTTAATATATCTTTAGTATTTCTAAATGATAGCTTGAAGCACAGAGAAATTTAAAAAATAATAAATATTAGGTAACCTAAAAAAACTTTAATTCATTAAATTAATGACAATAGTATTATAGGCTGATCTTAAGTTATAAGAAAAATGTTCATATAAATAGTAAGGAGGTGCATGAGTGTTTGCATGAAGAATATTCACAAGGCCTGATTAATTTTAGACTTTGATAAGTTAAGAAATTTTATTTGATAATAAATTTCATGTACTATGAAACTACTAAAATACAATAATGGAGGGCATGACTTTTGGGAAATTGTCACAGCCATATTAGTAAGAAAAAAGAAAACTTTTGGATCAAAAAAAGCATCTCCACTGATAAGAAGGGTAAAACATAATAGATTAATTACCAGGAAAATAAAAGATTATTCAATCTCCTATGCAATGAATAACATTGCGTTAAAACAATAAAGTACAAAGGAGAGCACTAACATAATTAAATAAATAACTAAATATCCACAACAATAGTGGTGGATTCTTAAAACACTTCTCTCAAAATTAGATAGATCAAGCCAACAAAATCATCAATGAGGATATAGACATTTTAATTAAAAAAGCAAGTTGGCTCTTAGCAAGTCACATAAAATTCAATTACTGCAAAGTACATGCTATTTTTAGACACAAAATTTTTTGAATATACCAGGTAATAAGTAAAACTCAAAAATTAACATGGTAATCTGTTTTCTAGTCACAAAGCAATTAAGCTAAAAATAAACAAGAAACACATGAACAAAAACAAATAGACCATGGTTAGATCTTTTGAAACATTTTAATATGTAGATAAAAGGAAAATCAAAGTGAAAATTTTAAAATTGTTTAGATTTGAATGATAATGAAACCCTACCTAAGTTCTTTGTGCAAGGAAGAAGAAAATATATGAATCCCTATAATATTAAGAAACCCTTAACCTTACTATACTAAGCAGCTATTTTAAGAAGAGAGGAAGAGAAAAGCAGCAGAATTACTACCCAAAATAAATTAGGAGGAAAGAAATTATAAAGTTAGAACAAGAAAAGCAAATTAATATAGGTTGATATATAATGAAGAGTGAGAAAATATAAATGTTTGAAAAGAACTAATAAGATCGCCAAATATCTTGTAAGAGTAGTCATGACATAAAGAGTGAAGGCATAAATACATAACTTTAGAAAAGTAAAAAAAGCACATAATTACAGCTGCAGATGGATAGTGTAAGATTTCATGCAGTTTATTTTTTACAAATCCAGAAGCCATAGCTAAATTGGGTTTATTTATACACAGGATCCATGACTTGCTAATGGTTTCATCCTTGTCAAGTTAATTATTCTTTCCTGGACTCAGTCCTAATATCTGTTTTAAAAAAAAATCATCTCAATGGATAGTGTTAAGATTAAATAAGTATTGTATGTTAAGTAGTTAGAACAGTAAACACTGTATACGTATTTTGTAATTTACAAAAATTATTGCATGTATATTTTATCATCATTTATCATTTATCATCATTATATGAACAGTCACACAAATGGAATTTAAAACCTAAAGGAAATCAGCAAATGCCTAGAAAAAAACAACATCACTTAAAAAGAAATAGAAAACCTGCACGATAGCCATTTTTAAAAAGTATTAATAGTAAAAACAATTTCCCATACCACATCTTTAGATATCTGCTGAGAAAGTCAATCAATTATTTAATCATCAAATTAATAGAATCATATAAAAGATGTTGTAGAGTATAAGAAATTGGAAACATTCTTTTTGTAAACATAGTTCAATATTGGTACTAGAAACTGTACTCTCTATGGATAGCACAAAGAAGAGGAGAAGCTACATTCACTTGTAAGAAAGAAGAAAAAAAATAAATAAATAAGCAACATTTTCTTCAATTAAAAAAATCGAATATTATACAAAAACAATTATGCCCCATAACCAAGGTGGAATTAATCCAAAGTTACAAATTATATTTGAGAAAAATCTCTTAGTATAATGTACCTAATACTGAATAAGACAGGTAAGAGGTCTCATTTTCTCATTAAAGATCAATTATTGGCTAAGAACGAACAATTTATAATTTTAAAAGAAAATTGGCAAAAAATGAGGCAATGCCCTTAAAATAAGACTCACAAAAGAAAATTTGTAATAATTAGAAGGATTAATGGAAAATATCAAAAATATTCCTTTTAATATTATAGGGAGATAAGTATGACTACTGTCAATTCTTCAATTTAGTATTTTACTAAAAAATTCCAAGTAAGCCTAAGAAGGCATAAAAAAATTGAAGATTTAAAAGTGGGAGAGGTGAAAACAAAACTGTCGACATTGAAAAGCTAAAATAACACAAATAAAAATAGCTACTATTTTACAAAAACTACAAAAGATTAGAAAATGCATCAAAATGTTGTATATGATAGTACAAAAAATAACAGAATACTTAAGAAAAAACTGATAAAAATATAGAAGATTTTGGGAGAAAATCAGAAAATACCTCGAAAGTTATTAAATGGCATCTAAGGAAATGATGATAGGCTATGTTCTTGAAATGTAAGCCTGGGTATCATATTAATTACTTTTCATTACTATACAGACTGATTATGAATGAAAATTTTACTGGATGTGGTGGCACATGCCTGTAATCTCAATAATTTAGGAGGCAGAGGCAAGAAAAGTTCATGGCCAGCCTCAGCAACTGGGTAAACATCTCAGCATCTTAGTGAGACCCTGACTCAAAATAAAATATACAAAGAACTGGAGAGGCATCTAAGGGGTGGGCACCCCTGAGATCAGTACTGAGTATCAAAATATATACATATACATACACATCCCAGCTGATCATTAACACCACAGATGTTACTGTTTTCTCTCCAGTCTATCTAGAAAATGTCCACACTTGATGCCTTGGTCTGAAAGGAGTGAATGAATGCCCATTTCTTGCTCAGTCATCAGGGGACAGGAATAGAGAGCCTGGAGCACATGTTAACACTCTAGTGTTCAGGAAGGGGAAATGAGAAGGAATGGATTCACAAAAAAAAAAAAAAAAAAAAAACAAACCACTTGGATGAAAGAAGAGGAGGGACTATTTCCCAAAAGAAAACTGAGGTTTGTTTTCAGAGAGAAATTGTCCTGGAAAGAAAAGAAGATGAAATACAACAGATGTCTACCATGAAGGAAGATGTGGAGAGAATTCTAGGCAAGGGAATCTTTGGAAAATCATGGAAACATGAAATTGCACCACAAGTTTGGGAGCAATAGAGAGTTGAAAGTGTTTGGAGAAAAGATTATGAAGTGGCAATAGGAAGACTACTGGGAAAAGTACCTGAAAAGTTGTCAATTTGAATGTTTCCTTAATTCTAATCATTTGGAAAGAAGTGCTGAGAAATGCCTAGTCTCCTGACATGACAAGCAGCCTACTTGACAGGAAACCATTTGAAAGATGTTCTGATTTTGTGATTCTTCACTGGTGCCCAAACGGATATTACCTTTTCTCCTTTACAAATTTCTAATTTCAGTTGTGAGAATAATTTTATCCGTAAATTGGAGCTCAGTATGTAAAAAGTAATACAGAAGACAGACCAGTGGCACACATCTGTAATCCCAGCAGCTTTGGAGGCTGAAACAGGAGGACCACAAGTACAAAGCCAGCCTCAGCAACATCGAGATGCTAAGCAACTCAGTGAGACCCCATCTCTAAATAAAATACCAAATAGGGTTAGGGATGTGGCTCAGTGGTTGAGTGCCTCTAAGCTCAATCCTCAGTAGCCCACCCCCAGTCCCCAAAAAGTAATTCAGAAAAATATATATCTTATTCAAAATAGTCTGTAAATATATTAAAATTTCTCTCAGTATGGCTGTTGGGAAAAAAATGTTGTGTTATTTGCCTGAATCTGTTACTTATAAATCTAGTGACCTATTCACCTATTTACAGACTAATGCCTTTGTTTTCTTCTAATTTCCTCAGTATTTTCAGACTAGGTCTTTGCCTTATAATATAGTCAGTCTGTACATTTCTGTCTTGAATCCCAAACTCTAAAAGGATAAGAAAAATGTGTTTTTAAATTTTTTTGTTTATCTTTTTGCAACAGTTCGAGATGTCCTTGGTCATAATCTATCCTAAATAAATTTTGTTTGAAATAAATCAAATTGAATTTTATTCTTCAAACATTTCATGAAATAAATTGTCATTATCAAGTTTGATGTTACATCATTCTGACTCCAACACCATAATAATAATCATATTTTTGCCTTTTCTACTTTTATTTTCTTTGCTTTTATTTGTTATTCATTTTCAACATAGCACAAGAAGCTTTAGATTATACCACGTTGGACTAAAAAAAAAAGACTATAAAATAACAATAAGTAAAAAAATAAAAAGAAAATGAGAGAAAAAAACTCAATTACAATTATGCAGTCAAAAGTCAGAGAGGAAACTATAGGAAAAGGATATGAAAACATATAAAGGACAATAGAATTCTGATAGTATCATGCTATATACTTAATGTCTCATAATCTGAAAATTAGAAAACTTATACATTTTTATCCTAATGATGAGCATGAAGGTAAAATTCAAAAGTAATTTATAATTCAAAAATTAATTTACTCAAAACTTCAGAATAGCTGAAAATTTTTCTCATTATAGTACCAAAATATCAAAATTATTCTTGAAAACTCGATTAAATTAAAAGCACAGTAGACATGACCAAATATACACTCCTATACTTCAATTTTTATTTGTTTATTTTTATATGGTGCTGAGGATCGAACCCAGCACCTTGCACATGTTAACCAAGTGCTCTACCACTGAGCCACAACCTCAGCCCCTATACTCCTATACTTCTATTGAAGAGTAGGTTGCTATCTATTGATAATGCCATGCCATCTATTTTAAAGTAGCTTCTGTTACCTTGGCTTACATTTAAGGGTAAACATCTCAGAATACTTAAGAAAAAACCTGATAAAAATATAGAAGATTTTGGGAGAAAATCAGAAAATACCTTGAAAGTTATTAAATGGCATCTAAGGAAATTATATGCATAAAACTTTGAGAGCACATTATGTTGGATACACTAATTACCCTGAGCTAATTATATGTTCACACTGTACATTGTATACAAGAAATATTACACTGCCCTCCTACCCCAATTAGTTGGTCCTGTAAAAGTCAGAGTCGGATCGTGGTTGCCAGAGATTGCGGAGGATACAATGGAAAGAGGATAAAGAGAGGTTAGTCAAGGGACACACATTTTAGTCAGATAGGAAGAATAAGTTTTGATGTTCAATGGCTATAGATATGCATTTCAAAGTAGCTAGATGAGAGAATTCTGAATGTTACCATAGAAATGATACATTTTGAATTGCTGGATATGCTAATTACTCTGGCTTGAATTACAAGATGTATACAGGTATCAAAACATCTCATGGTACCCTATGACTATGTACAATTGTTGTGTGACAATCAAAAATCAAATGAAAGCTTAAGAACTATATTAAGATTCTCCTGTAAGAGATACAGGGCAAACATAGATGGAAGAAAGAGTAAATTTATATCTTTCTTTTAATCTTTCTTACTGAATATACACCCATTTAGTGGGATGTCAGGTACTTTAATCTATGTTAAGGTTTACCTTTCTACCACATAAATCCATGCATGTGAATCCATAATGAGAAACCACAATATAACAAATATTATTTAATATTTTTTTTGATGATCCAGGCAAAGTCATGGTTGTAAATAATAAATATTCCATAACACAGAACTTATTCCTGGATCCTCTTTCTCCTCTTCTTTTTCTGCACTCTCTTCTTGGTGACTTTCTACAATTTTTCCTCTTGTATGTCATTGAATTTTAGTTCTATCCTTCCAAATTTAGCAATGAAGAATTGGAGAAGTCATTCGACTCTTTCTCCTTTGCATCACTGATTCAACTTGTCAAGAAATACCAAGAACCAAACATTCAGAATGTTTTCCGAGTCCAATGACTTTCACCTTCTCTCCCATTATCAAATTGGTTCAAGTAATTTTTATATTGATTTTGAAATATTTTTCCTTTCTGCTATCAAGCTATTACTAGAGAGTGCTACTAGAAATATATAGGGACTTCTTTATTCTTTTAATTTCTTGCAATTGATATTACTAAGCTAAATAGAATTGAATCCAAAATGAGAAATAAATGGATTATGAAAAGAGAAATGGGAGGTTCTTATATATGTGAAAACATTTTTATAATTTCTCAAATTTATACATTTATTTTGGATTCTTAGAAGAACTATTTTACTTACATTCTGTTTTTGTTGATATTTCAGGTACTCGACCTTTCCAAATACATGAGTTTTGCAGAAATTAGTCTTATTGAGCACACGAAACTTACCCTTAAATTTTGGTCTTTTCTCAAATTATGAATGGTTCATCAACTTGGGAAATTTTTTTCTCCCTAATTCCTTGACTTTCTTAACTTCATGAACTTTTCATCAGTAAGGCTCCATTCCACATCCCAAGAATGTTTTTTATTGTGAATTTTCTCTTGATTCCTTGCATTATTTTTTCAAGAGATTCCAAATATTTCAAAGATACTTAAATTTATATTAAATAGCACATTCTCTTAGAAGAAAAAGCAATCTAAAATTCTGTTTTGCAAATGAGGAGAAAATTTGGAATCTGCTAATATCTCAAGGTCAAATTTCCTAATTTTTTTTAAACAAAAGCACCTAATATTTCCCCACAAATAGATTAAATTGGAGGCCAAAGTAATGCCTTAACCAGAAGTCATCACTTACATGGAAGTAGAAGAAAATTTGGGGAATGTTAACTAGAAATTTTCCAGATTTAAATGAGCTCACTCAACCACTCAATTCTATTTTAAATTTGAACATTTTAATTATGTAAATTAATATAAGGTACTTAGTTAATGGAGAGTCTTGGGTTGTAGCTCAGTAGTAGAGTGCTTGCCTCACATGTGTGAAGCACTGAGTTTGATCCTTAGCACTACATAAAAATAAATACAAAAAAAAAGATATTGTGTCCATTTACAACTGAAAAAAAAATATAAAATGAACTAATGGAATTTATGTTAATGTTTCATAGAATAAATTAATGTACTCAACCTAAAATTTTAATTTAAGATACACATCAAAAAGTACTTCATATCCTCAATATCTTTAACAAATTAGGAAATTTGTCCTTGAACAAGGAAGAAATTTTCATTTAATTCCTTAGTTTTCTCATCTGACAATAAAGTGAATGTAGATTCAAGTGAATTTAGATCCTAAAATTACAATGAAATATTTTCTTACAATTCCTGAACAATGAGTTTTATTCCAATTAAGATTTTGTTTCTTTGGAGAAGAGGTTTGTTATCCTGGTGGAAGTGAGCACTTGAATTATTAAATAATACACTGTAAAAATAAGGATATTACAGAAAAAAATATTTTTAGTGAATTTTAGCATAATGTCTAGGTCTAAAGATCACAAGGTGGGCTGGGGATGTGGCTCAAGCGGTAGCGCGCTCGCCTGGCATGCGTGTGGCTGGGGTTCCATCCTCAGCACCACATACAAACAATGATGTTGTGTCTGCTGAAAACTAAAAAATAAATATTAAAATTCTCTCTCTCTCTCTCTCTCTCTCTCTCTCTCTCTCTCTCTCTCTCTCTCTCTCTTTCTCTCTCTCTTAAAAAAAAAAAGATCACAAGGCAACCAACCAATTTAGATTTTCCTGACCATCATTTTAAGAACTCAAAATCAATTAGATAACTAACCTGTACAAAGTCCTTACATAGCAACATACTCTTTGAAACATAACCGTAAAAGTTCAACAATGTGTAGACACAGACTTATATAAGATTACCGCTATCAGCTTCTGAAAATGTGTGTTCAAAATCTGATACTGCGTTGGGGATTAATGCAACTGTCCATCTTGCACATCTGCCTTGCTGGAGGGAAAGCCACTGTCAGACCAGAGGAGAAATCACAGTTGCTGAGCAACGGACGGATCCATCATGAATATGCTGCTTGCTTTGAAGTTGTGCAAAGACAAGAAATACATACATTATTATATATGATAAAACAAACCTATCAATGAACAGAAGACTATCAAGACCAATGTAACTATGGCAATGTAACTAATTTTAGGATTATATTATTGACCTTCAGGGAAAGTAAGTTTAGAGTATTAACATGAAGGGAGAAAATTTTACCATGCATTTTACTGATGCTGTGCATCAGAAACTGATTGCTCTGTATGCAGAAGGGGACCAAATTAGACTATTAAAATATTTCCTTAGAGTCTAAGTGATTATATCTTCTCTCTTCAAACCTGTTCATCAGACTGCATGCCATGACACATGCAGTTATTGGAAAGATTCAAATCACTTTTCAATCTGAAAGCACATCATGATTTCTGTTAAATAGGGACATGGATAGTTGGGAATACTTTGGATTAATGTCTAATTTACTTTATTTGCCTTTCTTCTTATAACTGGACAACTACTTGTAGTTTCATAATTTTTGAATCATCACCCGCGAGTCTTAGGTCTTTAGAATGAGTTTCCTGAGTCCTTGTTATTAGTTAGCAAATTTAAAGAACAGGGTGCATTGGCCAAATCTCCATATGCAAACCAAGTGAAATGTGGAAATTAAGTGATCTAATGTAACAAAGGAACAAAGTGAAATTATTCCTCACAGTATCCTTTGTTTGTCTATTCTTAACCATCATCCTAGAGAAGTGTAAATTAAAAGTTGAAATGATTTATTTCAGAAACTAAATAAATAGAGCATACTGCTGCTTTTTCATTTCCTTGTGTACCTTCACTTCTGGTATTTTTTTTCCTGCCTCTGCAAGTGCTATTTCAACAAGACCATGTAAATGTCTATAATTGCAAGAGAAAATGTTAATATAACATTTACACAGTTCAACAGCTTCAAAGCTGTTTCATTGACTATGCTTAAAAGGAAACTTACACACAGAGGCCTCAAGCCCCACATAAATGGTAGTTTAGTGGGACATTTGGTGACAGAGCCTTCAAAACAGAAACAAAAAGGAAGGGCATCAAACAGCCCCATCTTCCAGCCTAATTCGAGCCATTTAGAAGCTCTGTGCTTAAGCCAAGGATTACGAGTGATACTATCTACATCGGCTTTGTTGTTCAGGAAGAAACGTCTCTCTTATTAAAGAAAAAAAGGGAGGGGAGAAAAAAGGAAGGAAAAAAAAGAAAATAGTTTAAAGCCAAGTAATTCAGGCTTGCATAAATCTTTAATGGGTTCTGTCTTCTTATGATTGGCTCCGTGTTCTCTTCCCTGCCCAGGGGAAACACTGTATGTCTTAAAGGAGAATAATAGTAACTCCATCTTGCGTGTTATATGATATCTTCCAGTAATCCTGAGGATTTTGGCTTTGTCTGCCGTAAACAAAAGGCCACCCATACATAATGTGTCTGGGCTATTCCAGACTCCTCACCTTAGCAGGTGACACCGCAAGATGGACGTGGACGAACAAGCCCATTTGTAGCTGGAGGCAGTTTTGCTCCCAAGACAACTCAGAAAATGTAAAAACAAAAAAAGCATATTTCTTTTCTTATAAGAACAAAGTGTGATCAGCATCCTGCAGTGGTGTCAATTTTCTAGGCTTTGGTCAGGAGTATAGGAATGAAATGCCAAATAATATCTTTGCTTTGTGAGCTGATGAAGAAAATATTGTGCTGTAGATTAATCTGCTGGAAACACATGGATGATTTCAAGCTCTCTAGGTCAAACCACAAAAACCGGAGAAATAGAGGAATAAAACATCTATCATTTACATGTTACAATTTCACAAAAGATGAATAAATAGTATGTAGAAAAGTCTATCTTATCATTATTTCTTCCTTGGGGCATAGCTTATTGAGCTGGGCTTTGAGCAGTTAAGCTTCCTAAACTGATGGATTTATTCACTCAAACAAATATGCACCTATTACCTGTAAGGGATTTTATTTGCCTCTGAAAATATAAGGTAGCTTTGTCTATTACATGTACTACCCAAGCTAACTATGTAAAATTTTGAATCTGAAAGAAATCTCTACTTCTTCAACCATCTTGGATGTAACAATTCTGAGCAATTCTATGCTTACTAACAGTATCACAGTATAAATAATATACCTTTATGTCATTATTCACTTAAACAGTACCAACAAATAAAGGGAAATGTCTAAGTTGACTGGATAAAATAGGCATTTAAAAAGCTAGATTTTTTATAGCAAAGTATTTTAAATTTAAGGCAAAAGATAAAGCATAATTTCTGTTCATCATAAAATCACAAAATGGATTCAATTGAATGCACAAATGTATGTTTATTGGATATCAGATTTCTAGGAAATTTTTGTGTAAAGTAGAAAGGGCCTGTGTTTTGTCAAATACAAGTTTTGAGTGAAGAGGTAAATTATAATTTTGAGGTAATAAATTGATAATTTAACAAAAGACAAAATATTCATCAGCATATACATAATAAGTCTAATGTTTCAAGTTTGCTATGCTTCTTAATGTATACTAAGAATATATATGAGTAAATGTAGAAAATTAAAAAAAAACAAGCATGTTTGGTAAAAGATTATTGATTCATAGGTATACTATATTATTTTAATATGGACTTCAAATATATATTTCATAATATCTTTCAAACAGTTTTAATATTTTTACACAATATTTTATTAATCACCAAAATTATATTGATAATTTTTCTCAGTGTACACAACATAAACTAGCAAATGGAATGGTCAATGAATTGTTCAACTGACCAAGTGGTGCTAGCTCATGTTTAATCACCCATCTGTAAATTTTATAAAAACAAATTTTAAAAATCTCCAAATCATTCATAGAACTTACTACTTAATAAGAAATGTTTGGAGTTTAGCATGTGTATGTTAGACCTTGACTTCTTTAACTGATCATTGACTTGCTAAAAACAATGTGGTTAACTACCATCTGACTAGCTATACTTGTTAATATTTGAATTCACTAAATATTGTATTCCAAATTATGATATTATATTGCCTAGTTAAGATAATTTGGGTATGAATAATACAAAATAAACACAAAATTAAATATTTCACTTATTTCACTTATTGTCATCAGTGAATATTAATAAGTATTTTAGTTGTCAAAAAATAAAACTCAAGACTTCAGGGACACAGCACAATAATGATTTCGTTTTTCCCTATCACGGGTCAGTATAGAGGAGCCTGGTAGCTTTCTTACTTTTGGTCATTCAGGATCTTGAACTCTTAACAATTTAAGGCTCTAATAATTCTCCAGGCTCAAATCACTTATTGCTCTGCACCTATCTGGAGCAAGGAGACAGAGAACACAAAGAAGACACTAGTCTTCTTAAAAGCACACATCATCTGTTACAAAACCTAGTGCCGGGATCTTATTGGAAGTGCACCTCTGAATTGTAGTCCCCTGTAGGATAGCTGCCTTGGACAGGCAAATTCACACTCTGAATATTTAGGTTGGACAGCTACCTGTCTCTGGCACCAAGAATATAATTTCATGAGCTCTATTTTCATTTATATTTTAGACTTTTTTTTTTTTTGTCCTGGGCATTGAACTCACGACACTCAACAACCACTGAGCTACATCCCCATCCCTTTTTTGTATTTTATTTAGAGACAGGGTCTCACTGAATTGCTTAGCACCTTGATATTGCTGAGGCTGGTTTTGAACTCATAATCCTCCTGCCTCAGCCTCCTGAGCCACTGGGATTATAGGCCTGGGCCACAGCACCCGTCAACTTATGTTTTATACTTTAATAAACAATTTGAACTTGGTATTATTATTTCTTCAGTATTTTATAAATAAGAAAATTCAGGCTCAGAAAATTTAATTATTTGCTAAAGTAAAACTTGAATCCAGATCAAACTTGAAAAATCAAGCTTCTTGGAACTATGGTATATGTTATCAAATTTTAATTAGTATAATTATTCTAATGATAATAACAATAAATAATATTAATTGAACTTGAACTCAAGTGGTTAATGCTATTCTAAGTGATTTTGCTATACTAACTAATGTTATATTCACAAAAATCTGTGATGTATTTACTAATGTGATCCACATTGAGACAAATCCAAATTCACCCAGGTTATAAGTTATAGAGCAATAATTTGAAACCCTGGCTTCAGAGCCTAGATTTTCACCATTACATGAAACTGCCTGTATATGCAGCAGCAAATGACATACAGGTTAGGATGTCTCTGCTCATTGAACTCTCTGCTTATCCAGAGATAGGCTGAAATCTATTACTCAACCTGGCAGCTGCCCAGTGACTTCTTAGGTCTGCATAAATCTGTATCCACACTAATTGGAACCTCTTCTGCCTAGAACTCCCACTACCCATTTCTTTCAAGTAATATGTCAAGAATTTGGTAGGCAGAACCCAGTGACTTCTTATGACTCTGCAAATTCAAGTGGGACACTCCTTGTCCAAACAATGGAAATTAAAATACGTCGCTTCTATTTTCCTTGAGTGCTATATGCTCAACACATTTGGTGTCAGTGTATCACATTTTCATTAGCATCATTACAGACTCCTTGTCAGTCTCATAGAGGCAAGAATATTTGTCCACAGAGTCATAGCTTCAAAGCTATGACTTTAGAGCTCAAAGGCAGTTTGTTATGATTGGCCATTTTAAGTTTCTTATACTTATTTGTTGGGTAAAGATTTCCAATAACAGGAAATCTACAACCTCACAAGAAATAACCTATCATCGAAGCACAGAAACTAGAATATTGTGAGTGCAGTCTGCACAGTGTTCTACTGTACTGTTCTTATACATGGAGATCATCCAGTTCAACTCCCACCTTTCACATATGAAAAGGGAGGGCATGAGGGCTTAGGACACCAATTTGATAAAGACCACGTAGCTGACTTCCCTATAAATTCAATCCATTGATTTGAGTTCTGCCCTTGGACTCAAAGCAATTCTAATTTCTTTTTCATTAACTTTCATACATTCAAAAACTACTGTCTCCTTTTCCTCTTTTCCAAAACAACAATTTAGTTTTCTTTAATTATTTCTGATATAAAATTGTTTCCAGTCTTGATGATTTAGAAAGTTTCACTCTGCCTCATAAAGGCTCTGCTAAATAACCCTAGACTCCGTATGTGGTCTGGCCAGTGCAAGATACAGAGGAATTCATTTCAATTCATTACTCTGCTCTCTGCTTCTGCTAACTCCATTTAAGATTAAATTAGTTTTTTTTTTTTTAGCAGCCACATCATACTGATGACTTACATTGAACTATTCAACTTGCCATTATAATACTTTTCAGGTCTTTTTCAAATGGGCCACTGCTGAATACAAAGAAATGTAAAGTCAAGGGTTTCTTTTCTTTTCTTGAGACAACTGCTGTGAAAGTGGAGAATGTCTAAGGGGATGTGGCAAAAAGGGGTAAGTGAGCATACCTGGGTTAAATTTCTTCTCCTTTATTGCTGTCTCAGGTTTTCTACTTGATTTACATTTTGAGTCATAAATATTAACCCTCTCAAGCTTTTATACCTTCTGAAATTTTGATGTACAGTTTTATATATTCATCAAAATGCTGATGAAAATGGAAATGTTGGATTAGACAAAGGGAATAAACCTTTTTTTAGACCATCTTAGGTTGATATAAGAAAGCACTGTGGTAGGAAAGACGGTGGAATGCAACGGTCATCATTATGCTAAGTACATGTATGAAGACACAAAGAATGTGACTCTACTTGGTGTACAGAGACAGGAAAAATTGTGCTCTATATGTGTAATATGAATTGTAATGCATTCTGTTGTAATATATAACAAATTAAATTAAAAAAAAAATTTTAAAAAGAAAGCACTGTGCAACTCTGAGTTCCCGTCACAGCAGAACCTGTCCATAGGCAAATGCTACTTTTTCTAGCATATATTTTTGTATCCTGACTATACATGTATTTTGGATGATTTCATTCAACTCTATATCTAGTATATCTATGCCATTCTTTGATCCACCTCTCTTATATCAAAGATATAACATGCTGATAATTTGGCATTGCTTTATTTAGTGATCACTGTCTATTTGTATTCACTAATATGGATTATGTATTTATTAAATGGAAAAAAAATCAGTGTTAGGACATGTATGTCTAACACACTAATAAACTGAATTTTCTCTTCAATTTTTCCTCATAGTATTTAGTTATTGAGATTGAAATTTAGGTCTTTTAACAACAGGTGATAAATTTTGCCATCTTGAACTGCTCATTCTAAACAGGGGGCAAAAAAGACATCCCTGGTGAATTGAATGGATTTTCAGGATATGTCTAAATTTGTTGAGTTAAATAAATAAATAAAACTATGCAGTGATTTGAATAATAAGTTTTGCTGGTCAGCATGTGTTATCATTATCATTCTAATGGCAAAAAAAGGGAAAATCTCAACAGAATTTTTACTCCTCTCTCTTTTTAAATCACATTTCATTGGACATCAGGATCTGTTTGATCTCTTCTGTGATTCCCGAGTCTTTGCTTCCCTTTCAACATTTCTTGTCCAGATTCTTTTGGAAGCCTATATATATTGTTTGTCTCCAAGTGCCCTCCAGTTCACCCTTTCACATATCTATACTAATCATTGTTAAAAGAAAATTAAATAAGCCATGGATTTAAATCTCCCATGGAAAATGTAGAAATTTTACATTTTATCACTCAGTGAAAATAATATTGTATTATTCATGCCTAGAGAAATAAAACCTAGGTTTGCAATTAAAAAATATTCAACACTACATTATGGACTTTGTTTATCATTAATGTCTTAACTTTAATTATATGCATTCATTATTATTTATTATCCAATTGCTAAGAATTTTTGATTGTTAATAAACATTAATAATAGTGCCACAAAGTACATCTTTTCACCTCTGATGACATCTTAAAGATGTTTTATGGTAAAATTTTCAAACCAGAACTGCTTAGTGAAGAAACATTAAATTATTAAATTTTTGGTTAAACATTTTTAAATGTTTAGAAACTCATTGGACTTTGACAGCCTTGCTATCTGATGGGCCAAAGAAATCACTTTCTTTATCTTTTATTTATTTATATTTTTAGATATTTAAAAAATTTTTAAATATAGATATTTTAAAATCTGAGACATTTGAAGCTGAGCTGCTACTGTACTCCTTCAAATCAGTGCTTTCTGCATAAAAAGAACTTCCCAATTATAAATATATGCACAATGACATTGTTTTAATTTTATTTGTTCTTTTTAGATATACATGACAGTGGAATGTATGTTGGCATATTATACATACATGGAGTTCAACTTATTCTAACAAGATCCTATTCTTGAAGTTGTACATGATGCAGAGTTACCTTACTATCCTTCTTATTACCATTCTCCCTCCCTTCTCTTCATTCTCTCTGTCTAATCCAATGGATTTCGATTCTTCCCCTCCCTTGTTGTAGGTAAGCACTCACATATCAGAGAGAACATTTGGCCTTTGATTGTTTGGGACTGGCTTATTTCGCTTAGCATGATAGTCTAGAGATCCATCCATTTACTGGCAAATACCATAATTTCATTATTCTGTATGGCTGAGTAATATTCCATTGTGTATTTGTACCACATTTTCTTTATCCATTCATCTGTTGAAGGACACCTAGCTTGGTTCCATAGCTTGGCTATTGTGAATTGAGTTGCTATACACATTGATGTGGCTGTGTCACTCTAGAATGATGATTTTAAGTTCTTTGACTATAAACTGAGGAATGGAATAACTGGATCATATGGTGGTTCCATTCTAAGTTTTCTAAGGAATCCTCAAACTACTTTTCATAGTGGTTGTACCAATTTGCAGTCCCACCAGCAATGTGGGATGGTATCAAACTAAAAACTTCTTCATGTCAAAGAAACAATCAAGAACATAAACAGAGAGCCTACAGATTGGGAGAAAATCTTTACTACATCAGAATATTAATGTCCAGGAATATACAAAGAACACAATACGTTTCTTTCTTTCTTTTCTTTCTTCTTCTTTTTTTTTTTTACAAATGACACTGGGACTATGCTTTCTAGACCAAAAACATTTTTTTCCACATGAGAAATCATGATTATTAACCTTTCTAATCACCAGTACCTAGTTGATTTGTCCAAAAGACTGACCTATTAATAAATTCAAATAAAATTAACAGTTTATCAATTCAAGTCATCCTTGAAATTGGAATGTATTTGCTTTACATTATACTAGGATAACCTAGCACAGTGGTGAAGAGCATAGATTCTGAACATGGGTCCAATTCTGGAGCTAGATTGCCATCTGTATACCCCATCCAAATTATAGCCTCTTCTATCTTTCCAAAACTGTCTACTATCCTTATTTCTATAATAAATTTACTGAGTCTACGGATATTCTCAAAGGTACAACCTTAGACAAAATAATTTGGTTCACCCTATTAACTTCCTATGTCATCTGTTAAGTCTCCTTTAACATACAGTTATTTCTTCCACTCTGCTTTTTTGTTTGTTTGATGGTTTAAACAAAGTATCTGGTACTCCCTAGAGGATCTGACCTACTGTTTCCAAAACTGAGTTTAGCTGATTGCCTAACACTATGGATTCATAGCGTTTTTCTCTTTTTTCTGTTTTCTATTTTACTCCATTGTGATCATTATCTAGAATATTTCATCTTTAGCCAATAACAGCATCTTCAAGTTGGCTCTTGAATTCTTTTGAGAAAAACTCATTGGGCTCTGACACCTGCCTTGCTCTCTGATGGGCCAAAAAAACCACTTTCTCATCTCGTATGTTTTATTCTCTAAATCTTTAAAAAACATTCCTCCAAAAAGCCTTGGTTTATTTTAAAGAGCCATATCATTCGGGCACAAGGAGGGCACTAGAAATGTTCAGTCATGTTTGAGTTTTGACTGTTTCTAGGTCTTTTCTGTGGACAGATGTAAATATATTTATTTATAATACTATGTTTAAATGCTAAATGTTTTCTGAGTTCATATGGGTATTTCTAACTCAAACTGGAATTATGGAGATTTTGGTACCATGCAGGTTCGAGCATAATCTTTGTGGGCTTTCCGCTTGCTGTCTTTGAGCCTTGAACCTCCAGTAAGAAGTTGGATTTCCCTGAGACCAAGACACCTGGACAAGACCTAGAGGACAAGATGTCCATAGAAAAGAGTGCCAAAGAGCATCGGGTACTAGATGTGTGTGTAAAGAAGGTATCTCAGAATCCTCCAGCCTCAGCCCCTCTCCCTGATACACATGGATCCAAAACCAGCTGTCCAGCGAAGCTGCTCCCAAATTCCAGAAGCACAAAGTTATGGGTAAAGTGATTTTTTTTTAAGCTGGCACTTTTAGTGATAGTTTATTATTTAACAATGGAGATGAAAGCAATGTCCTCAGCTTCTTTTGAAAGAATGTATTGCAGTTCTTGTTTTTTCTTTGTTGTTTGTTTTGTACATCTTTCTGGTGTACTTTTATCAACTGTAGAAATATTACTCTGCTTCTTTTCTTTCAGGATTTTTCTATTGTACAATGTCTAAGTATGGGATTTGATCTTACTACTCTTTAGTTTGTGCTTTTTATGTTAGTTGAGTTTTCTTGGTCAGTTTGCAAGGCTTTTTTCTAATTCTCTAAAACTTCCCTAGCTACTGTTTCCAGGCAGTATTAACCTCCTGACAGTCAGCTTTCTGAGATGTCCTGGGTTCGTTCCCTTCCTCTCTGTTGCTCTGGGTCTTTTGACTCTTTCCTTTGTCCTTTCTATTCTTTTCTGCTCAGTTTTGATTCCATTCTGGCATGTTCTCTTAAATATGGGTACCATTTCCTGGAGGACATTTTAGTGTCAAAGGTTCATAGGGACAAACTGCTCTAGTCCTTCAGACTGGGCCTCTCGTGCTTACTTGGTATTAAAATGGGTACTCATCTTCCAGTCTCAATTCCATCCATCCACAGTGCTTTCTATTTATTTCTACTGATTGACTGTTGGATGTCATGGGGTTCTCTTCTTCTTGCGTATGCGGACACCCTCTTACTTTCTCCTCCAAAGACACTGCTTATGTACAGATCTTGGAAATACTGGTATCTTGAAACTCTACTTCTGTTTGTTTCCTTTGGGGAAGGCATGCATACCTCGTTACCTATTTTTAGAAAATGTTGTCAAAGTATTGTTGGTTTTGCTCCTAGAGGATCTGTTTTTACATGGATTCAAGAAATTCCCAAAACTGTATCACTTCCACCTTAACAATCTTCCCCAAATCCCCTTGTAATACACTAAATTGTAAAATTATGGGCTGGTTTTAAAGAGAGGTATTTAAAAATACTGTCTTTATTGCTTAAACAAGAGATTCCATTGTCCTAAAAATGTATTCCTCACACGTAGGCATATAATTCCTCCTCATTTACTTTTGACCCAAAAGTAATATACAAATATAATAAACAGTAGTTAAACACTTAATTAGCTATAATTTTATTTGTCTTAAAATTTAGAGGAGTTTATGAAAGAAAGATCAGGATGAAGTCTTGTAAAATAAACTGCATAAGGAATTGTGTGCCATTGCCCCTTTCCTTTTACCTTTGAGAATGAACTGTATTTAAAATTTCCCTTTGCCTAGTGTTTCTGGAAGTCTATAGTAGTTCAGAGCTCTAGCTTATGGGGAGAAAGTAGGATTTTGCCAATATGAACACATTTATTAAAGTAAAATTTATCTATTACTTTTTTAATTTTAGTCATCAACCATAAAATTAGGTTTATTGATCAGTTACTATATGTAATTATTAATAAATATTATAATGCAAGGTAAAAAATCATATAGGAACATCGTTTTCAAGCAATCTAAAGACTAAGTGAAATGAATATTATGTAACTAATAATAATATAACAAAGAGTGAGTACCTATTTTAAACTAATTTTGTCCATTGTTTAGAAAACATCTCCCTGAAATACAGGACCTGTGTAATATAATAGAAAAAAGTATTAAACTGGCCAATTTAGCTGATTCTAAATTTATTTAATAAATGTGTGAGCTAGGATAAAGTATTCAAGGCATTTAAATACTATATGCCTTGAGTGTTTCATTTGTGAGATACAAGTTCTCACAATTTTGAAGATACATCATATTATACTTCTATAACTTTTGTTAAATTACTAAGACACATATGTATACCTTAACCAATCTGAAGTCACTGATTTTTTGTGTGATTAATTGACATCATAATTATGTAAAGCAAAGTCTGGACTTCTCATACATGTTTTGCATACATACATTTGCAAAGAAGCAAACATTTTGTAGTTAAGTAATAACTAGATTGTATAACTTGTTGCATTTTTTTATAGTGAGCAAAAGTTCATTTATATCATTCTCACCTTTTGGGAAAACTAATACCTGTTTAAGTTTATAAAGTCCTCATGTAATCCTTCCTCCTGATTTTTATTCCATTAATTATTGAATCATTTGACTTTATTTAGCTACCTTGTTAACTGAATACACTATTAACTGAGTACAGCATTCTATGTATTCTTTACATTTTAACAATGATGTCTTCTACCATGAGTGCTTCAATCTGTCACCTGGCCAGTGATCTTGGAAGCATGAGGGTTAAATTAAAAAAAAAAAAAAGCATCCTTGATTAAATCAATCATTTAATCAACAAGTATTAAAAGCTGTTGGGAGATGAAAAACACAGAAGATAAATATCTGTGCTATCAAAAAGCTTACAGTCTTGTTAGAAATGTAATATGTGCAGGAGGTGATTAGAGGGTAAGACAGGATGTGATGAAGTGTTTAATTGCTGTGAGGTGCGGCCTCTGCTTCTTTGGCTGTGAGCTGAAAGATTAAACAAGATGGACTTAGGTCACTTTCAGTAGTCTGATCTCCACCATGAAGGTAGGGCCTTCTTCATCAAGTTATTTATTTTTTATTTATTTAGCTAAGTGTATTTTCTCCATCCTCCCTCTGAACATTGAGGAAGTCTTCTCTTTGTAGATTTTCACTAAGGAGAATAATGTAATTGATCATAACTCATGACTTCAACCTAAACTTTCTTTGGAAAATAAATATGCCATTAACTAAAAGAGAATAATTAGCAAATGGAAAATATACCAGTGTCTAACATCCTTTAATGTAAATAAATTTTGCTGAATATGGATAAATATCTTATCTTTAGAAATCTAAACTTCTAAAACAGTAGCACCAATCTCTGCTTGGGTTTGACTCCCATTAACATTAGAAGACAGGAGGGTAGTTACCCATATTTAACATAAAGATGAAGCTATTAAAGAACACCGGAAAGAAATATAAGGCAAGGCTCATTGGGCCATGTCACGACTCCCTTGCCCACAAGGAAGACGCGACTCAGGAATCTTCTTTCAGCAGTTTATTCAGGCCCTTGATATTCTTCTAATAATTCTTCTAATCCCCGGAATAATACTCGGATGCCCCTCCCAGCCTTAATAAAGCACCGCAAACCCCAATGCGAAGCTGCCACGTGGACCCTTCTCACAGGGTGCGAGAAAACAACACGCCAACTTTCTCTGATAAGGAGTTGACAATACACCAACTCTCTCTGATATGGAGTTGTCCTTCACAGACCACAGCGGAGCCAGCGCCATCATGTAATGGTGACCACAGTCCGCAGGAATGGCTCACCACAGGGCCATAAGACTGGTTGAATAGACATTATGGAATTAAAGTGAATGCAAAGGCTATTTGGGGGTAGCGCTTCTAAATATTTCTGGATAGTTTTAAAGAAACAACATCCAGGGCTATAAGTTCTCAGACTTCGATGACATCAGAAAACAGTGATTATCATGAATGTCCTAAAGAAATCATTTTATCTTAACTTCTCTAACAGATTGCCTCGTCTGAACCTGAGCTGCTAAGCCACTATGTATGTTACCTTCTGATCTCTTCTAAGATTCTTGTAAACTTTTAGATGGTCTTTGTGAAAGAGTATGACCCCAAGGTTGGAAGAAGGACAAGTATTCAGATGATCCTGAGTACCCCACATTATAAAGTAACTATAAAGTTGGCCATGACGTGTTTGAATAACTGATATTTTAAAAGGCCAGTTTTGCTGAAATCTTTTTCAAGGGGTCCAGTCAAAATTTTTCACCTAATTGTGGGTGAATTTATGATAGAAAAATGATAAGGGTGGGACAGAAACAGAAGGTCAACTTTCAGCCTTCTTCTACTCTTGGATCATCATACTTTCTTCAGTTCCCAGTCCAGGTCTAAGTGTACCATCAGGTCCTTTGGTAATTTCCACTTCCCTTCTCAGCAGTAGATTATTACAAATGTAGTGACGTGTTAACTCCAATGTCAATAGCTGTTCCAAGTGGATGTCTCTTTATCAAAGTACATCAACCCAATTAGTGTTTCCAGGCCTGTGACAATTTATCTAAGGAATGCAGTAGCTCTAGCTCTAGAAGCAGAGAATTTGTGTTCATCTCTCAGTAATACTCGTATAACACTATTGAATTAGTTTAAAATGTCACCTTTCAGTTCTCTGTCCTTATTTAGTTCACAGGCACCTTAGTCATTTCATCACAATGCAGGGTGTCATGCTGGCCTGCCTTATTGAAGCCCATGTGTTGATTGGAGCTTTGGGCAGGACATAAATATGGTCTGCATGTCTATGTATGACACATGTATGCAAGAAGATGACAATGACATACCATAAAAATTTATTGAAACTTGTAGAGGTCCAATAGTGTACAGCATGCACAGTAAACTCAAAAGTTAAAGACAACTTGCAAGGCTTGACATTCATTAATATTAAGTAAAAGGCATAAAGCTTGTCAGGATTATTTAGGTTTAGAAGCATATTTTTGGGTGATTTAGTACCCATTTACTGAGTATTTTTAAGACTGCCATCTCTCTCATCCCAGAGAAAGAGAAGACTCTTCAGTTGGTCCAGTCTGTAGTATTAATATAGCAGAAGCAGGGTTTTTTTTTCATTTGAATCTTATAGTACTACAAATATAATTGTACTTGAAGATTCGCAAAATAAATGGAGACTCTGGCAGTGACAGAGAGAAAATCTACAGCGCAGGTCACCTAGATTTTGGAGCAAAGTTTTCTATGATAATAATTATTCCTTGGTATGCTATTGGAATATATTAACCAAAAGACACCAATTGACTATGTGTCCTGGGCTGCCTATCGCAATAGACCAGCTTCTTATCACAAAGCCATGGAGTTGCATGTGTGTGATAGTAGTCCAACGTCTAGTTGAAGTTGTTTTTGTGAGATCAACCTTGAGCACTTTTTGTAATCGCAAAGTGGCTCAAGAGGGTGTCTTTTTATGTTTTTATTAGTGCATTGTAGTTGTACATAATATGGCAGTTCATTTTGACATAATCATACATGCACAAAATATAATTTGCTCCACCTCACTCCCCAGTATTTCTTCTTTCCTTCCCCTTCTCCCTCTTTCTGTTCCCCTTCCACTACTCTATTGGTCTTTTTTCTATTTATTTATGGGTTTTATTGGTAATGTATATTACAATGAAAGGCACTGTTATATATTGGTGTGTGTACATAGCATGATTCGGTCAATTGCAAGAGGATATTTTCAACTCATATTGCTCCTATTTCTATTGTGTCACCGTCCTTCCTTTCATTTACACCTGTGGTCTTGTAGAAAATTCTCATAAACCTGCCCATTCATTTCCAGATCATTGAGAATGACATCCCTGGCCAGAAGTGGATGATACTGGCATCATAACTATTCTCAGAGGTGGCTTGAAGGCAGAGAGAAACTTGAGCTAGTTTTTTTAGAAGGGGGCATGGCCACAGCAGGGATTCTTCACTGGCTAGCAATCTGATCAGGTGCACAGATGGAAGTTTGTAGATGAGAAAAGCCTATGAGCTTTCTTAAGTATATCACTGCTGCATGAGTGGGCAGGGAAGAGACCATCTCCATCTCAGGAAACTTCTGTGATGCCTGCTAATATTTCTATGCCCATAGAAGACTAAACATTAACCCACATAGGCAGGTTCCTTAGGATTAAAAGGTTTGCATTGCTTTGCTGTATAAAGAACAGTGTTCAGTTATGAGTTCTGACTGAGAGAAAAAGGAATTTGGACTAGGCTTAGAGGAAGAAATGTATTATATTTCAACCCTGACTTCATTGTTGTTTATAGAAATAGGGACTATAGTCAGTATACATGGTATGTTCATTTATACAGGAAAAATAAAAGGTACATGAAAATACTTTCTGCAAGAAATGTGTTTCAGACACAATGAGATTAGCTAGGATTCCCATCTTCTCCCAATTCCTTGTTTGCAAATGGGTGGGTGTAATTTGTTTCTCCTGTATATGTCAAGGAGTGATATATAAGGCATAGAAAAGTGAAGCCCAGTGAAGGGGTGGTAAGTATCTCTGTGTTAGAAATCTTGCTAGATGTCATCCTGCCCCTGGTGTTTATTAGGTGACTGAAATCACTACTAGTCCCAAACATTTTTATCAGGGACCTGACACAAAGTTCTCCCTACTGATATTTAATGCCCAAACAGACATATATCTGCTACCAGGTGGCTCCAGATCACAGCGGGGATAGAATACATTTGGTTTGCACAGTTGGATCCCCAGCTGGTGAGCAGTACAGCCTTACCTTACTGTCAATCGGCTAGTTTCACCTGACTCCACATTTCACATATCTGGATTTTTTTTTTAATTTTTTTGAGTCTGACTTGTTCTCCCTTTGCCTTCAATCCTTTTATAAAGTATATCACTATAGTTGTTAATGATTATGTTTATTATTTAGTACATGGATTGTGAAATAATAAGGCAGGACTATGACTCAGTAACAAATGAAATTATCAGAGATAAATGTAGTCATGGATAGACTTTGGGTCCTTCCTTTGAGAGACTTTGTAGACATAATCATTTGTATTCACTGTAATTATATGACAGGTAAGACAATGGCTATTCTCCTTGCTGTTATTAAGCTCAAGTATGATAAAAGTGTAAATATGAATGTTAGGAGTCAAAAAAGGGATGATTTACCTCTCATTTTTTTCAGTCCTATACTAAAGGGGACAAAGAGCTAAAAGCTTTATTTCTTGGACTCCTTTCATTATAAGCCCTGGATGTGACCATGCTCTGCCAATCAATCCAGTTACCTGTGATAGAAGCCAAAATGAGGCAGAGACCATGCTTCTGAGGTAGCTACTGTCTTTGCTGACAAGAGGAATGAGACGGGCCTTTGGATTCTCAGGTCAGCATTACCAATGCACTAATGGCTGGTCAAAGCAGTGGATGTGGAGAGAGAGGTCACAGGGCCATCAGTTGGACTAATCGCTTTATGAATTAAGTGGTTCTTGAGCAGTTAGAACGAGCATTTCTTGTTCACTTCACTTGACAAGTATTTATTGAGCACCTGCCATAGGCGAGGCACTTTTCCAGATTTACTGATAGATTGGCCAGAAAACACATCTGCTCTCTCCCCTTGCAGTGCTTCTATACCAACAGTGGTTTTCTAGATTTGTGGCTTATTGCCTTGTGGCCCCACAGTGGCAGCAACAGTAAGTTTGTGGCCAGCATTTCCTGACTGAAGAAAGAGCAGTTCTCTTGTGGCCCGGCTCTGTGCTATGATTTTGTGAGTCATTTCTGAAAGTCCAAATGAAAGTGCTTTCCAACCCTCCTTGAGGTTTATAAGTTTAAAACCTCCTATTTTAAATTTCTTTTTGTGTAAACTAGTTATAGTGACTTTTGTTCTCAGCAAGGGAACAGATAACAACTATATTATTGGAATAATTCATTCTTTCCCACCTAGACCACCTTGAATCCACTCATTCTTTAATGTCTGTGCACCTGGAATGTCACTTCAGTCTCTTTGACCCTTGTGTATTTCCCCAGACTCACCAATGAAGTTACTTTGTGCTTTTGCATAGGGTTTATCAAGCCTTGTGACTTAGATACATCTCCTGCTGCACAGGGAGTTGGTTTTATTGACCTTTGTACCTCACTCCTACCAATAGTGAATTACAGTCACCCATGTTCGACTCACTTATATATTACTAAATAAAGCACAAATTTCCTTATTTCAAAAGTGGTTTGGGCTGTATTTGCATCCTTCTGTTCCTGATATGATGTGGTAGTACCCGTTTAAATATTTAGTATCAAAATTATCATTGAATTTTAGGTTTAATAATAACATCAGAAATTAGATAATCCAAACTCCTTCTTTTCCAGGTCAGGCATTTGGGATCAGAAACAACAGTTTTCTTGTTTCAAGTAGTTTTGTTTTATTTCACAGTTACTAATAATAGATTAACTTGACCTTGATCTAGTTTGTAAGTTCACTGAAAACATGAATCATCTTTGGGACCCTCTGGGGCTCCCCAGGATTTTCAGGTGAGAGCATAATTGGTAACTGAAGAGCTTCCTCATACTTCCTCTAAATTGAATTTATGAAGACTTGGAGTTGCAGGGACGGGGCATTCTCCACATAGACGAAGTGCTTTTGTCAACAAATAGGTTCATGGAGAGAGAGAGAGACACTAGATAAACTGTCAAATATTTGATTCTGATTCCATAAATTATATATCACTCTACATTATAATTTCCCCTGTAAGGTGAAAAAAATGACACTGAAATATGAATGCATGTGCTTTTATTTATAAAATTGGATTGAAAACTAGTTACATCATCAAGTATTAGAAAAGAAGCTTAAAAAATTTCTTTCATTGCTTTTTAGAATCAAAGACAACATTGCATATTTTTGTTTCACACAACATGATGCTTTAAAGTATAAATAGCTTGTGAAATGGTTAAATCTAGCTAATTAACAAGTACATTCCAAAACATATTTATCATTTTTGTGGCCAGGGAACTTAACATCCATTTTTTTTTCTGCACTCTTCAGCAATACCATATATTGTAATTGACTATAGCCATCTTGTACAATCAATCTCTTGAAATATGTGCTCAATATCTATCTGTAATTTTGCACCCTTTAAACCGAAATCTTTTCAACTCTTTCCTCCACCAACCACCATGGACTATGGTACCATCGTTCTACTCTCAGCTTCTATGAGATCAACTTTTTTAGATTACACATGTGAGTGAGAGCATGAGATACTTGTCTTTTTGTGCCTGACTTATTTCACTTAACATAATGTTTCTCCAGTTCCATCCATGTTTTTGTAAATGCATGAAACTATTTCATCATTTTTATAGTGAAAGAATATTCTATTGTATGTATGTATATATGCACATATATATGTCTTTATTCATTCATCATTTGATGGACACTTAGGTTATTTCCATTTTTTTGTCTATTTTGAATACTGCTGCAATAAGTGTGGGAGGGCTGAGGTCTTTTTGAAATACTGATTTCATTCCCTTTGAATATATACCCAGTAGTGACATTGCTGGATCACATGGTAGTTCTGTTTTAAATTTTTTGAGCAACTTTCATGGTATCTTCTATATATCTTTACTAATTTATATTCCTACCAACAGTGTATGAAGGCTCCCCTTTATCCACATCCTCACCAACAGTTGTAATTTGCTGTTTTTGGATAATGGCCATACTAATGAGGATGAGATTATAGTTCATATGGTTTTGAGTGCATTTCTTGGTGGCAAAGATGTTGAGAATTTTTTCATATACCTGTTCATTTTTTTTATTATTTTTTTTTGTTGGTAGTTCAAAACATTATACAGTTCTTAATATATAATATTTCACAGTTTGATTCAAGTGGGTTATGAACTCCCATTTTTACCCTGTATACAGATTGCTATATCACATCAGTTACACTTCCATTGATTTACATATTGCCATTCTAGTGTCTGATGTATTCAGCTATCTATCCTATTCTCTACTATCCCCCCTCCCCTCCCCTTCACTCCCCTCTTCTCTCTCTACCCTCTCTACTATAAATCATTTCTTCCACTTGTATTATTCTTCTCTTACCCCTCCTTTCCTCTTATATGTAATTTTGTATAACCCTGAGGATCAACTTCCATTTTCATGCAATTTCCCTTCTCTCTCCCTTTCCCTCCCACCTTTCATCCCTGTTTAATGTTAGTCTTCTTCTCTAGCTCTTCGTCCCTACCCTTATATCAATGAAGTCATTTGGCATTTGTTTTTTAAGGATTGGCTAGCTTCACTTAGCATAATCTGCTCCAATGCCATCCATTTTCCTCCAAATTCTATGATTTTGTCATTTCTTAATGCAGAGTAATACTCCAATGTGTATAAATGCCACATTTTTTTATCCATTCATCTATTGAAGGGCATCTAGGCTGGTTCCACAATCTTGCTATCGTGAATTGTGCTGCTATGAACATCAATGTAGCAGTGTCCCTGTAGCATGCTCTTATTAGGTCTTTAGGGAATAGACCGAGAAGGGGAATAGCTGGGTCAAATCGTGGTTCCATTCCCAACTTTCCAAGAAATCTCCATACTGCTTTCCAAATTGGCTGCACCAATTTGCCGTCCCACCAACAAAAAACAAGTGTACCCTTTTCCCCACATCCTCTCCAGCACTTGTTGTTGTTGGACTTCCTAATGGCTGCCAATCTTACTGGAGTGAGATGGTATCTTAGGGTGGTTTTGATTTGCATTTCTCTGACTGCTAGAGATGGTGAGCATTTTTTCATGTACTTATTGATTGATTGTATGTCCTCCTCTCAGAAGTGTCTGTTCAGGTCCTTGGCCCATTTGTTAATTGGGTTATTTGTTATCTTATTGTCCAATTTTTTGAGTTCTTTGTATATCCTGGATATTAGGGCTCTATCTGAAGTGTGAGGAGTAAAGATTTGTTCCCTGGATGTAGGCTCCCTGTTTACCTCTCTTATTGTTTCTTTTGCTGAGAAAAATTTTTTAGTTGGAGTAAGTCCCATTTGTTGATTCTAGTTGTTAACTCTTGCACTATGGGTGTCCTATTGAGGAATTTGGAGCCCGACCCCACAGTATGTAGATCATAGCCAACTTTTTCTTCTATCAGATGCCACGTCTCTGTTTTAATATCAAGCTCCTTGATCCATTTTGAGTTAACTTTTGTGCATGGTGAGAGAAAGGGATTCAATTTCATTTTGTTGCATATGGATTTCCAGTTTTCCCAGCACCATTTGTTGAAGATGCTATCCTTCCTTCATTGCATGCTTTTAGCCCCTTTATCAAACATAAGATAGTTGTAATTTTGTGGATTGGTTTCTGTGTCCTCTATTCTGTACCATTGGTCCACCCGTCTGTTTTTTTGTTTTTTTTTTAATTTTTTATTTTTTTATTGGTTGTTCATAACATTACAAAGCTCTTGACATATCATATTTCATACATTAGATTGAAGTGGGTTATGAACTCCCAATTTTACCCCAAATGCAGATTGCAGAATCACATAGGTTACACATCCACAATTTTACATAATGCCCAATTAGTAATTGTTTGGTACCAGTACCATGCTGTTGTTGTTACTATTGCTCTATAGTATAGTTTGAAGTCTGGTATCGCTATACCGCCTGATTCACACTTCCTGCTTAGCATTGTTTTTGCTATTCTGGGTCTTTTATTTTTCCATATGAATTTCATGATTGTTTTATCTATTTCTACAAGAAATACTGTTGGGATTTTGATTGGCATTGCATTGAACTTATAGAGAACTTTTGGTAGTATCGCCATTTTGATGATGTTAGTTCTGCCTATCCATGAACAGGGTATATTTTTCCATCTTCTAAGGTCTTCTTCTATATCTCTCTTTAGGGTTCTGTAGTTTTCATTGTATAAGTCTTTCACCTCTTTTGTTAGGTTGATTTCCAAGTATTTTATTTTTTTTGAGGATATTGTGAATGGCGTGGTTGTCCTCATTTCCATTTCAGAGGATTTGTCGCTGATATACAGGAATGCCTTTGATTTATGTGTATTGATTTTATATCCTGCCACTTTACTGAATTCATTTATTAGCTCTAATAGTTTCTTTGTAGACCCTTTTGGTTCTGCTAGGTATAGAATCATGTCATCTGCAAATAGTGATAATTTAAGTTCTTCTTTTCCTATTTTTATGCCTTTAATTTCTTTCGTCTGTCTAATTGCTCTGGCCAGTGTTTCGAGAACTATGTTGAACAGAAGTGGTGAGAGAGGGCATCCCTGTCTTGTTCCAGATTTTAGAGGGAATGCCTTCAATTTTTCTCCATTCAGAATGATGCTAGCCTGAGGCTTAGCATAGATTGCTTTTACAATGTTGAGGTATGCTCCTGTTATCCCTAGTTTTTCGACAGTTTTGAACATAAAGGGATGCTGTACTTTGTCGAATGCTTTTTCCGCATCTATCGAGATGATCATATGGTTCTTATTTTTAAGTCTATTGATGTGGTGAATAACATTTATTGACTTCCGTATATTGAACCAGCCTTGCATACCAGGGATGAATCCTACTTGATCATGTTGCACAATTTTTTGATATGTTTTTGTATCCGATTCGCCAGAATTTTATTGAGGATTTTTGCATCTAGATTCATTAGAGATATTGGTCTTTAGTTTTCTTTCTTTGAAGTGTCTTTGTCTGGTTTCAGAATCAGGGTGATGTTGGCCTCGTAGAAAGAATTTGGAAGTTCTCCCTCTTTTTCTATTTCCTGAAATAGCTTGAAAAGTATTGGTATTAGTTCCTCTTTAAAGGTTTTGCAAAACTCTGCTGTGTACCTATCCAGTCCTCGGCTTTTCTTAGTTGGTAATCTTTTGATGGTTTCTTCTATTTCCTCAATTGATATTGGTCTATTTAGGTTGTCTGTATCCTCCTGACTCAATCTGGGCAGATTATATGACTTAAGAAATTTATCGATGCCTTCACTATCTTCTATTTTATTGGAGTATAAGGCTTCAAAATAATTTCTGATTATCTTCTGTATTTCTGAAGTGTCTGTTGTGATATTGCCTCTTTCATCCCGTATGCTAGTAATTTGAGTTCTCTCTCTTCTTCTCTTCATTAGCATCGCTAAGGGTCTGTCGATTTTATTTATTTTTTCAAAGAACCAACTTTTAGTTTTGTCAGTTTTTTCAATTGTTTCTTTTGTTTCAATTTCATTAATTTCAGCTCTGATTTTAATTATTTCTTGCCTTCTACTTCTTTTGCTGTTGTTTTGCTCTTCTTTTTCTAGGATTTTGAGATGATGTATGAGATCATTTATTTGTTGGTTTTTTCTTTTTTTAAGGAATGAACTCCAAGCAATGAATTTTCCTCTTAGAACTGCTTTCAATGTGTCCCATAGATTCCGATATGTTGTGTCTGTGTTTTCATTAAACTCTAAGAATTTTTTAATTTCCTCCTTGATGTCTTCTAAAACCCATTGATCATTCAGTAACCTATTGTTCATTCTCCAAGTGATGCATGATTTTTCCTTCCTTCTTTTATCGTTGATTTTCAGTTTCATTCCATTATGATCAGATAAGATGCATGGTATTATCTCTACCACTTTATATTGTCTAAGAGTTTCCCTGTGACATAATATATGATCTATTTTTGAGAAGGATCCATGTGCTGCTGAGAAAAAGTGTAACTGCTTGATGTTGGGTGGTATATTCTATATATGTCAATTAAGTCTAGGTTGTTAATTTTGTTGTTGAGTTCTATAGTTTCCTTATTCAACTTTTGTTTGGAAGATCTGTCCAGTGGTGAGAGAGGTGTGTTGAAGTCTCCCATGATTATTGTATGGTGGTCTATTAGACTCTTGAACTTGAGAAGAGTTTGCTTGATGAACATAGCAGTACCGTTGTTTGGGGCATATATATTTATGATTGTTATGTCTTGTTGGTGTATGGTTCCCTTGAGCAGTATGTAGTGTGCCAAGATCTACACCTTTGTAGATTCAAACAGCAATTCTTTATTCCAGCTCTCACACCGCCTCCACACAGGTCCAGGGGCAAACACGTTCTCTCGTCTCCCGCACAATTCACCTACTTCACGAGGCTCTCTCCAAATCCCATTTTAATCTCACGAGAACTCAACGGGAACAAGCAACAGGAACACCCTAATCCCAGCAATAATCTTCAACCTCTAACTTCCCTAAAACCCATTATCTTAAACTGGCAACACCTTAAACTCAAGGAGCCGGTTACTTCCTCAAACCTGATCAGCTCTAAACCCGGATCCGCCTTGGTCCTTGAGCAAGGTCACCTTATTAAAGCATGCATGCAATGTCCCATCGAATGTCCTCTAAGCAGCATGGGGTACGCTTGGCAAGGAAATTTCGATGCGTCATTCCTACTTGGTAATGGCCCTCAGCATCTCCCCCCTTCTGATTAATTAAACAACAAGCAATGTGGCTTAGGACCGTGCCTGGTAGGTTGTCCAATTCAACATGTGGTTCTTACCCGTCATGGGAGAACTGACCTTTACACGTCAATTTCCTGTCTTAGGTTGAATCCACTGCAATCAGATCAACCCGTCACTGACTACCGGTCCAGCATTCAGCCATGCTTGTGGATAGGCCTAAGCACCAGTGGGGGGGTGAGGTTCTTGCCTCACCTCTGTTGGCCCCCAAATTTTAGACCATCACTAGTAGAAGGGAGGAAGATACAGAAATGCCACGACACCAAGCCAATTGACGGCTCCTTTGGAAAAATTGCGTCACTGGTGACACCATCAGCAAAGATGCCAGCATTACCACAATTAACATGGGGTGCGCTGGCAAGGAAATTGCATCACTGGTGACACCATCAGCAAAAATATGCCAGCAGTACCACAATTCGCTGCACCAGACGATAGTTCAAAATGCATGCAACTGATATATAGTCCAGGCAGGTTCTGCAGGCAGTTCAAAGTGGAAGAGTCTATCAATATGTCCATTTCCTCCCAAAGTAAATCAAATCCTTGATTGAGCATTACTTGTTGAGTTATATTCATTGATGCATCAGTTTATACAGTTTACTGTGGTAGCTATCATAGAAGCTGTAGTTTGGTTTTTTTTAGTCTTCACCGGCACTGGAATGGAGATGGGAATTCTGGGAATGATGTTAAAGAGACATTATCCTGAACAGAATTATTAAATATAATGAAAAGGAAAAGTGAAAGTAAACATACAGATCTGTTAATCACCTTTAAAAACAATAGTAAGCAAACAGATCTGTTAACTACCTTTGAAAACAATCATTAACAGCTGTATACCTAATTTAGATTAGACCACTTAAATCACGTGAATAAAAAAAAAGAAAATTCGGATCCATTTTTTCATGAGCGCTCCTCATAGAAATATGGACATACACACATACTGACATGCAACACAAAACAGTGCATACATAACATACAACACATAAGACAATAATAACGGCCTTGTAGCTTTACCTAGGTAAAATCTCCATTGCAATGTTTAAAAACTCCACAGTCAAAAAATAAAACAGTCAAAAAACAAAACTGATCAGAAAAACATTAACCTAGGTTTGTATGAGCTCAAAAAATAAAATAGAACTATACGATGTGGGAAAAATGCAATAATAAAATAGATATTGAAAAAAAGGCACCGTGGTTAATCACTGTCGCAGATGTAAGAATAGCCAAGCTGGAGCTCTGGATATCAGCTGTTATGGATTTCAGTCAAATCATCTTCTTTTTCTGTAGAAATTGTTTTGGTTAACCTCTCTGGAATCCAAATCGGCTGCTGTTCTCCCTGTGGGAACACACAAACGGAACCCCGACTCCAGACAATAACTGGGTCGGGACCTTTCCATTGTCCTGTTAGAATATCTTTCCAAAGTACCTTAGGCTTATGTACATTTTTTGGATACATATGTCTTTCCGCAGCACTAAGTCCTGATGAATCCAAATTTAGAAAGTTTAGAGTAAAAAGGGTTATTTTAAGTTTATCTTTGGGGGATATATACCCCTAGAAGATCCTTTTAAATTTAAGTCTTTCAAAAGCATTTTCCCTTAGTTTTTAAAATTACTTTAGTCCTTTTAATTTTTAGATGTAGTTTTAAACCATAGTTGTCTTAGCCTTTTGTATTTTCTATCTGAAATACCTTTACTTGACATTTTTAACAATTTTCTATCTTATTTCTATCTTCTAGTTTTCTTCTAAGGTTTCTATTTTTACCCTTAGTTGCTTTTTTCTCTCGTAGTTTTCTTTTGTTTCCTATTTTGTGGGTTTAAAATTCTTGTCTTTCTACATCTTTTTTATCTTCCTATATCTTTTATATCTTTCTACATCTTCTCTCTTTTTCTGTACTTCTGTTTTTGAAGTTTTCCACTTCAAATTTTTAATCTTCTTTATCTAAATCTTTTATCTTATTATCTTCCCATTTTCATGGGTTATTTTTTTTTCTGTCATGAAGGCATCTTAACCACCTTCAATTTAACCTTTTAAAGCCTTTTGCAACTTATTTAGACATTTTACAACTTTTTACTTTACCACACAAAGATTATCTCATCTCCCTCTTTTTGGTTTAAGTTTGAAGAGTAAAGCAATCTTTTTTCCGACATGAAGGTATCTCGACCACCTTCAATTTAACCTTTCAAAGCCTTCCAATTATCTTCTATACTGTACTTTTAAATGTACTTTTTCTCCACCTACAGCTTCACTCTTTTAAACGAGGCTTAGATTCTGTATAAATCACTTAAATGTTAGTTTACATGGCTGCCCTTCAACCAAAGGCTCTTTTTTACTCCATTGAGAAGCTTTGTCTCAATCTGCCATGTACAAATACCTTTTTCTTCTTTCTTCCTTTCTCAAGCTTTTAAAGTAAGTCTAGTTTCCTCAAAATCTTTTTAAATGGCATTTACAACTTTTTACTTTACCATACAGAGATTATCTCATCTAGAAACATTTATTTAACCTTTAACCTTTTATATTAAAATATATTTCCACATCTTGAACCTTTTTATATCCCTTTTTTAACCATTAACACTTTTATAAATTCACATTCTGAAACAACCCTTATAAAATTACTCCACTTTAATAAGATGAAATACTTTCATGTTTTTTAAGGTACTGTTATACTGTAATTGAAACCCAGATGAAACTTTTTATACTCTCGGTATATAAATTGCACATGATAGAATCTTAACTCTTAGTAACCTTGTTTAGCAAAGACACAGACCAAAGCAATATTAAACTTTTTTTCCATTTACCAAATTATGAAAACACACATAATGTTTAAATATATTACCTTATGGAACTTAATAAGTAAAGAGTACTTGATTTCATATTTAGTGGTTGATATTTTAACACTTTAGCTTTGTAAATTAATCAGATGTCTGTAAAAACCAAGATCTTAGACAAATGTAGTAAACAGAACTAGCCATCTCTTTCTTGTTGAAGAAAAATCCTTCTACAGAATACCATGATGGTCCTATTGATATACTTAATAACTCGTCTTTAAAAAGCCATTGGCTACATTTTTGTATTGTATCAACATATGCCCTAATTGTTCTTGGTCTTACTGGGGTGCCTCCTTCCTCTAACAATCTCTCTTCCTCGGAGGCGAAAAACTTCAAACCTTGAGTCAACCATTTTCCCCAGTTTGCCTGAGAAAGTTCTAGGAACAGACAACTTGAAATAAAAACAAAATAAATCAAAACAAGAACACGTTGTTTTTTGAAATGGTCACCCATGTTTTTGCTCTCCTTCAGGAGCGAGCAAATTCACTTATCCCCAAGCTTCAGACATCCCACGTACGGACCACCAAAATGCCAAGGTCTCGGCTTGGCACCAGAATCACGAGCCACCACACACCTTTGTAGATTCAAACAGCAATTCTTTATTCCAGCTCTCACACCGCCTCCACACAGGTCCAGGGGCAAACACGTTCTCTCGTCTCCCGCACAATTCACCTACTTCACGAGGCTCTCTCCAAATCCCATTTTAATCTCACGAGAACTCAACGGGAACAAGCAACAGGAACACCCTAATCCCAGCAATAATCTTCAACCTCTAACTTCCCTAAAACCCATTATCTTAAACTGGCAACACCTTAAACTCAAGGAGCCGGTTACTTCCTCAAACCTGATCAGCTCTAAACCCGGATCCGCCTTGGTCCTTGAGCAAGGTCACCTTATTAAAGCATGCATGCAATGTCCCATCGAGTGTCCTCTAAGCAGCATGGGGTACGCTTGGCAAGGAAATTTCGATGCGGCATTCCTACTTGGTAATGGCCCTCAGCAGTAGTGTCCCTCTTTATCCCTTTTGATTAACTTTGGCTTGAAATCTATTTTTTTTGATATGAGTATGGACACTCCTGCTTGTTTCCGCAGTCCATATGAGTGATATGATTTTTCCCAACCTTTCACCTTCAGTCTATGTATATCTTTTCCTATCAAATGTGTCTCCTGTAGGCAGCATATTGTTCGGTCTTGTTTTGTGATCCATTCAACTAGCCTGTGTCTCTTAATTGGTGAGTTTAAGCCATTAACATTTAGAGTTATTATTGAGATATGGTTTGTTCTTACAGCCATATTTGTTTATTAATGTTACTAAACCTGATTTGTTTTCCTCTTTGATTATTTTCCCCCCATTACTGTCCTACCTCCCACTGTTGGTTTTCATTGTTATTTTCCATTTCCTCTTCCTGTAATGTTTTGCCAAGGATTTTTTGAAGAGATGGTTTTCTAGCTGCAAATTCTTTTAACTTTTGTTTATCGTGGAAGGTTTTAATTTCATCTTCCATCCTGAAGCTTAGTTTCACCAGATACATGATTCTTGGTTGGAACCCATTTTCTTTCAGTGTTTGAAATATGTTATTCCAGGATCTTCTAGCTTTCAGAGTCTGTGTTGAAAGATAAGCTGTTATCCTGATTGGTTTACCCCTAAATGTAATCTGCTTCCTTTCTCTTGTAGCTTTTAAAATTCTCTCCTTATTCTGTATGTTGGGCATCTTCATTATAATGTGTCTAGGTGTGGATCTCTTATGGTTTGGCACGTTCGGCGTCCTGTAGGCTTCTAGGATTTGGGAATCTGTCTCATTCTTCAAGTCTGGGAAATTTTCTCGTATTATTTCATTGAATAGGTTGTTTATTCCTTTGGTTTGGAGCTCTGTGTCTTCCTGTATCCCAATGACCCTTAAGTTTGATCTTTTAATATTATCCCATAATTCTTGGATGTTCTGCTCATGGTTTCTTAGCAGACTTGCTGAGCTGTCTATGTTCTTTTCAAGTTGAAATACTTTGTCTTTATTGTCTGATGTTCTATCTTCTAAGTGATCTACTCTGCTGGTAGTATTCTCAATTGAGTTTTTAAGTTGGTTTATTGCTTCCTGCATTTCTAGGATTTCTATTTGTTTGTTTTTTATTACCTCTTAGTCCCTGTGAAATTGATCTTTTACTTCCTGGATTTGTTTATGTAGTTTCTTGTCAAAGTGATCTTTCATTGTCTGATTTTGCTGTCTCATGTCTTCCTTGAGACTCCAGATCATCTGAAGCATGTATATCCTGAATTCTTTGTCTGACATTCCATCTGTTGCAGCTATTACCTCTTCTAGAGTTGAGTTGACCTGCATTGCTTGTGGTCCTTTCTTTCCTTGTCTTTTCATACTGCTCGCGTTTCTTTCTGTTTGGTGAAACTGTTGTGTTTTTGAAATTTTCCCTCTATTTATTTATATTGCTCTTGTATACTTGAAAAAACTCCCTTGCAGCGCAGGTAGTGGCTGTGATCCTCCTCCAGTTGGGGTGATCTGTCTACCACGCTGGCAGGCTGCTAGGTCTGCTCTGCCGGTCGGTCGAAGGTCCGCCTACCCTGCAGGCGCGTGGGGCAGCTCTGTCACTCCACAGGTTGCTCGGCCTGACCTGCCGGTGGGTCGCAGGCCCACCTACCTCGCAGGTGCGGAGGGAGGGGTCGGCTCCGTCCCTCAGCAGGCCGCTGGGCCTGATGTGCTGGTGGTCAGAGTTCCGCCTAACTTGCAGGCACGGAGGGAAGTGGCGGCTCCGCCCCTCAGCAGGCCGCTGGGCCTGATGTCCTGGTGGTCAGAGTTCCACCTACCTTGCCGGCACGGGGGGAGGTGGAGGTCTGCCCCTCAGCAGGCTGCTGGGGCTGATCTGCCGGTGGTCAGAGTTCCGCCTAACTTCCCTGTTCATTTTTTGTCTTCCTTAGAGATGTGTATTCAAGTCTTTTGCCCATTTTAAAGTTTATTAATTAATTAATTTATTTGCTATTGAGTTGTTTGATTTCCTTATATATTTAGCATATTAACCCTTTGTCAGATGTTTAATTGCAGATATTTTCTCCCATTCTCTAGGTTGTCTCTGCATTCTATTGATGATTTCCTTTGCTGGACAGAACCTTTTCAGTTTGGTGCAACCCTATTTGTCTACATTTGCTTTTCAGATCTTTTCTAAAATATGCTTGTCCGAACAAACATCATGAAGCATTCCTTCCGCTATTTCTTTGAGTAGTTGCACAGTTTCAAGTCTTACATTTAAATCTTCATTCCGATTTGAGCTTATTTTTGTACACAGTGAAAGATAAGCTTCTAATTTCATTCTTCTACATGTGGATATCCAGTTTTTCCAACACTATTAATGGGACTGTCCTTTCTTCAGTATGTATTATGTGTATTCCTGGTATCTTTGTAGAAAACTGGTTGATTATAAATTCATAGATTTATCCATGGGCTGTAATGTTCACTTGATCTATAATGGGCATATTTTCCAATATCATGTTGTATTTGTAATATTTTGAGATCCAGTAGTATGTCTCCAGCTTTGATCTTTTTTGCTCAAGATTGCTTTGGCTAGTAGGGGTTTGAGAAGTTCTATCTCTGTAAATAATTTCATTGGTATTTTGACAGAGATTTCATTGAATCTGTAGATTACTTCATGTAGTGTGGAATTCTGTCAATGTTGATTCTTTCAATTCATGAGCACAGCATATCTTTCCATTCATTTCTATCCTCTTCAATCTTCTGTCAATGTTTTATAACTTGCATAGTAGAAATGCTTCAACTTCTTGGTTAAATTTATTCCTCAAGTTTTTTTGTAGCTATTATAAGTGGTATCATTTCCTTGATTTCTTTTTCAGATAATTAACTATTGACATATAGAAACATTAATGATTTTGTATTCTGAAATTTGACTGAATTTGTTTTTTCTAGCAGTTTTTGGTGAAGTATTTAGGGGTTTGCATATAATAGATCATGCTATCTGTAAGCAAGGACAATTTCTTTCTTTCTTTCCAAATTACATGCTTTTTTTTTTCTTCCTATTGTTTAATTGCTACAGCTAAGACATCTACCATCATGTTGAATAAAGGTGCTGAAAGTACGTGCCATATTCATATTAATATTATATTAATATTTGTTGTTGCAAATATTAAAGGAAAAGCTTTCAGTTTTTCCACATTTAGTGTAATACTAGCTATGGGTTTATCATGAGGAGATGTTAAATTTTATCAAATTATTGAATTTTATTGTATAAAGTTGCATTCCTTTAGGGACCTAATTTGTTTTTTATTATGAGGAGATGTTAAATCTTATCAAATTATTGATTTGTGTATGTTTGAACTGTCTTTGCGTGCCTAAGATGAATCCCATTGGATTATGGTAAATGACCTTTGTAGTGTGCTTTTGGATTTTGTTTGGGAGTATTTTGTTGAGCATTTTTATATCTGTCTTCCTTGAGGATATGGACCTATCCTTTTTTCATTGCACTCTTGTCTGGTTTTGGCTTTAGTGTAATGCTGACCTCATAGAATGAATTCACAAGACTTGTTTCCTCTTCAATTTTTTGGAATTGTTTAAGAAGTATTGACATTAGTTGTTCTTTACATATTTGGTAGAATTCAACAGTGAAGCCATAAGTTTCTAGGCATGTATTTCATTCTTAGTATTTATCCAATTTCCTTAATTGCTATTGATCTCTTCAAATTTTCTATTTTTTTATAATTCAAACTTGCTAGGTTTTATGTGTTCAAGATTTGTTGACTTATCTTTCCAAAAGACCAATTCTTCATTTTGTTATCTTTTTATTTATTTTGTCTCCATTTCATGCATTTTTGCTTTAATATTTATATTTTTTCCTACTAATTTTGAGTTTTGTTTGTTCTTGTTTTTCTAGTTCCTTAAGATGCAGTGTAGATTATTTATTGGAGGTCTTACTTCATTTTTATTGCTAAAAAAGATTTTCTCTTTGAATTGCTTTTTTTCACATTTCATGGGTATGGATATGCTCTGTTTCCATTTTTCTCTCTCAAAACATTTTTATATTTTTCTTTTAATTGATTTATGGGCCCATTAGTTGTCCAGGAGCATGTTATTAATTTCCATATATTTGTAAAGTTCTGAGGCTCCTCCTATTTTGGATTTCTAGTTTTATATCATTATGGTCAGCAAAGATTACAACTTTAATTGTCTAAAATTGGATAAGACTTGTTACGTAGCCTAACATGACCTATCCTAGAGAACTCCATGTGCACTTGAGAAGGATGTGTATTCTTTATCTGTTGAATGGAACGTCTGTAAATATCTGCTAAATAAATCCATTTGATCTGTAGTTTAAAATACTATCATCTTTGTTGACTTTCTGAGTGATCTGTTCATTGCTGGAAATGGGGTATTGAAGTCCCCTACTATTATTCCATTATTATCTATCTCTCCTTTTAGATATATTAATGTTTTCTTTATGTAATGATGAATGGCCACTTCAGTATGACACTAAAGCAATTATAAATACATATATAAATATATCTGTACATATATTTTTTCTACATATATATGTATTTTCTTGCAAAATTGCCTCTTTTATCATTATATAATGACATTCTTTTTTCTTTTTGTAGTTTCTGACTCAGAGTCTATATTATTTTGTAAGTATAGCTACTCCTGTTCTAAGTGTACATTTGCATGGTATACCTTTTTCTATCCATTTCACTTTCAGTCTTTGTATGTTCAAAAGAGCACTTTAGTACAGTTTTTCTTCAGTACTCAGCCTATGTTATTGTAATATGTTGTTCATCTGTCTCCCAGAGGATTGTATAATCTGTGAGAGTAGGACCCATGTCTTTAGGTTAGTATATTTAATTTCTTATAAGGTGCTTTGCTGAGGCTATGGGAGTTATGTATACTTGATGAACATTTTAAAAGAGAAATATGCCATCTTCAGGAAAACAAACCACTAACTATTCCAAATTAAATGTACTTAGTCCAACTTCTTTTATCCCCTTGAACTGTTTGTTTGTTTATTGTGGAAATGACAGTTACTTCCCACTAATTCATGGATTATCTGTTTTACTTAGCAAGCTTCTAGAGTCTTTTACAATCATTCATGAAGAGAAAAAAAATGTTTCTCTATATAATTTCTTTGCAAACATCTCTCTGTTCTCTTTCCAAAATTGCTCCACACAGTTTGAAGTACCTAGAGCACAGGCATGTTAGCACTTTGAAATGACCCCAATTAACAAACTCGACAATTGCTTCAACAAATACAGTCAAAAGTGGAAAAGGTCCATTTTTAAGTGGTACTTCTGAGAAGTGTGAACTTATAATGGAAAACATACTTACATAATCACTTGTGAACAAATCATCTTGAAAATTAGTCCTATACAAGCAAGTTAGGTATAAAACACTGTGGTTTTCATAGATCCCACATATGTGAACTCCAGACTGTAATGTGATTTGGTTCCATGTTAGCATCCAAGATTGATGAGCAGGATCTATGAATGAAGACTAATGAATAGGAAGTCCAATTATTTGGGAGCTTCTTCATCAAATGGAGTTCAGACACAGTGGTTCATATATGCTTCAGAAAAGGGAGAATAAGCCATGAGAATACTTCTTGATGTAAATTCAAAGACATTGCAAAGTTAAGTGACAGTAAAAAACAAGAATCAGATTTGGTTCTAGGATACATAGATCACTTATCTTTTGTCATATTTCTCAAGTACTTGGAGAGTAGATAGTGGGATATTTTTGGATTAGTTTTATAGATCCCAGGTAATGATACAATCTTTTACATCTCAGACTATTAAAAGAAAAAAGATAAAAAGGAGTTCTTTTCCTCTGAGACCCTCATATTAGTTACAAATGTGTGTTGACCATACATGAGGGCCTCTCTATCCTTTGACACCCATATTGGAGATCTAGGTCCTATAGCAATTAAAGTGTTAACTTGATTCATTAATGTAAGGAATATTCACGATTTTCCACCTTGGAAGAGACAGGTTCTGTCATCCCTTTAATAGAACTCTGCTGGAAATCAAACACAATTTTTATTCTGGGGAATGATTACTGTGTCTTGTTTAATTCTCTCCTAACAAATGTCAGCACTAATGTATTACAGATTATTCAGTCAATTTGATGGTTCCAGGTGAAAGAAAGGAACACAAATCTCTTCTTTTAGTGTAAAAAGGGTCAGCCGAATGACTTCCCCTGCAGGAGCCGAGATGAGGCTTGACATGAATCAATCAAGAAGGCTCAATTTTACAGTTATAGTGCCTAATGCCTAAACATGAGCGTACGGGTGGAAATTAGCACCCGATTATGAGCATACATGATCTTCCCCTGGAAGACAATAATATTGGCATTAAGCTTCTCAAGAGGGAAGATGCTGCTGGTTTTTAATATGTCTTAAATTATGTCAGGAAAAACACTGGAACATCACACAAAAGCCACAGTCAGTGTCTATTGCTATCTCATAAAGCTGGAGATCTTTACAACAATATTGACACAGGAGCAGGCAAGCAAATGTCAGCCAATATAACATATGAAATACTTAACGTAACCAATTTTCACCTGTCAATCAGCAGGGAATAATGACTGATGCAAGGAATCAATACGCCACAATTGAATTCCAGCTCACAAACTTGTTTCGTTCTGTGCTATAAAAGACTGTCAAATGTCACACCCCAAGAGATGCAACAGGATTCCAAAGATTTATTTATTTCAAGCTCTGAAGTCTATTAGCAATAGTGCTCCTTTGCTATTGGAAATAGAGCTTTGATGACATTAAATTTTCAGAAATGACACCTCGCTTTTCTGACAAATTAATGATAGGACTTCCGTAGCCCCATATTTATTTATTTTTGCTAACATGAAGTACAATTATACTCAACCAATTCTTGGGATTTCAGAAAGCAAATATTTGACATAATTTGTCAAGTAAACCGCTCACAAAGCCAACTATTCTTAAACAAGTTGTCCTATACGTGGTGAATAAATAGAAATTGCATATGACAAACTTTTCAGCTTTATCTTAAAGCCAATTAGGCAGATGCTTGATGGAAAATTAAGTCTTAAAAATTTTGTCTTCTTCATATAATAATATTCAACTCTATTCTCTGTACAGGATGATAACTTCTAGGGAAAAATGAATTTGTGTAAAAATGACTATGCTATCTACAATACAAGAAATTTATTTATTTTTTCATGATAGTATTTTAGATAATAATTTGAACCTATTTTTTAAAAAGCCAACTTGGTAGTAATCAAACATTTTTTTAAAACGTAACTTTAAAATGTTGTAGCAACTAGAAATATGCTTTTGTAAATGGGAGAAAGACAAACCAGGTAATTACTCTCTGCCAATGCTCAGGTAGCCCCACAGAAATGTCTTTTCTTTCCTAACCTATTATTTTATATTTTGCTAAATATTCTCCCTAAGCAAAGAGGAAAAACATGAATGATTTGTTTTTATGAAAGGAAAAAAAATCACAATGTTGATCTCCTGTAAAGCAGTGTTTTGAGCTGAGCAAAATACAATTTACCTATTTTCTCAGCAAGATGAAGAGACAGGTTAGTTATCTGCCAAGATCCAGTCGTATGTAGCAGAAATGGAGGAACTCTGCACCATCACCAATGGCTGTAACCGCAGAGAAAAGTCAAAGCTTGCTACTTTTCTTGGGAGAGCTCACAGAGGTATCTGCCGGATGAGCACTACAGCACAGTGCTCTTAATTTAGTCAAGCCCTTGCCTGTAGCTCTTCACCAGGCTTTTTCATAGAGCGCCAATGTGGTGGGACCTTAAACTAGAGAGACTCTTGACTCCACCTGGGCTGATGCTTCAGATAGCTTTTATGACCTCATGACAACTCCTATTTTAAGCTGATCTGACTTAGCATTCAATGTTTAAAAGGAATTTTTTTTTCTGTTACCTGTACGTGGAATAAAGGTAGGCAGATCAAATCCAAATGGAGCCCACTGAGAATTTGTTGTTTGTTTACAAACAGGCCGGCAAGATGTGTGCATTGTTTATAAATGGGAATGAAATACTGTTAAGGCAGAGTTCCTCTCGTGGCTGAGTGGACTGATTACATCCAGAGAGAACATCTTGGCAGTGCTGGTGTAGCCTTCATTTGTTCTTCACTGAAAATGATAACATCGAACTGTAAAAGTTGAGATTGAAAAGCCACTAGTGTGTTGTCTAATTTCAGCTGCAGAAGCTGCTCTGCTCTCTTGGTGACTTTATGAGGGAATAAGATTATAGGTCACAAGAGCGTCTTTATTTCCCACCTGTAGCTCCTAACAACATTTTATTAAGGATTTTCCCATCTTCTCTCTCTGACCTATGGAGGTTGAAATCCTAACAGCTATTACAAGACCCTGACCAAAATGGTATTAAGATAGATTAGTGATTCTAAAATGAAGCATCCTTTTATCAGAGCTCTATTTATGAATGGCTACTAATATTTTTACAGTGCTAATAAGATAAACATGATATATCATTATGTAAATAGAATAGGAGCCTTTAATACGGTTAAACACTTAGAGCTTCGTGTTTGCTCCACAGAAAATCCACACCAAGCTATTGTTATTTGAAGGTTTAATGTTAATTTGTAAAACAAACATGTTGGAGAGTAGCCCATAAATAACTTCTTGACATGCAGCTCCTTCCTGACTCTTTTAGATGCTTTCTTAATTGCTCACTTACTGACTCTATCTCCAAAATAAAAACGGAGGGGAAGATTTTTAAGTGCACATATAGTATACACACTTATTGTAGGATATAAATTCTCGTTTTTCAAGGATCATTTTTGAGACGAGCTGTATGATTTCTTGCCTGGATAGTTTTGAAGAGTAATGGGATGATATTTGTGAGGCACTTAGAAAATAAGGAAAGGTGCTAAGTACCCAGTACTATCATTGGTCTTCACTCAGGGACATACTTTAACTGAATAAAGGTAAACACAATAGAATAAGGACTCCCTGTTCACTACTCTAGTAGGCTGAAAATTAGAGGTAACACATGGGTCATTGGAATGTCTGAGGTTTGTGCTTTCCTTAGATTGCTTTATGCCCAAGCCAATGCTACTCCTTTTTTTTTCAAGAAATGAAATGTATTTTCCAGACATTATGTCATCAATCCTAAATCAATTTAACTCCAGATACAGTCAAGTTAGAGTATCTTGAGGATTTTATGTCTCTTAGGTTTTATTCCTAAAATTGTTGACTCAAACTTCTGCTACTATTAGGCAAATCAATTATAGAGTCCACTTTATTCTTTTTTCTAGGTAGTAAAATGTGAAAAAAACCAAAAAACAAAGTTCCATTTTTTTTTCTATAGTCAGATGGAGGACTTGAGAACACTTTGGCAATAATTGTGTTTATATGAAACAGATCAAAAAAGAGTCAATCTGATGTTTTCAGTTGTCTTAATGACAAAATTGGATTGTCTGCAGAGCTGATTCAATCAATAGTGGAGAAATCAGTTGATATGACAGGCAAAGAGTGAGTGGAAAGAAGACCAGCAGATGCGCTGCAGTCATGACCTGCTCACTTACGAACCAAATAGCTAACGTGCTGTTTGTATTGAGAAATACTTCTCTAGTCTCAAGTTGTTCTTGTGAATACAAATTATATAACGATAGTGGAGGAACAATTAGAAGGGTAACTTCAATTATTAAGACGAATCAGATTAAGAAGTCACTGAAATTGTTTCAAACACTTTTTCCTTTTGAATTTGAATTTCTTGCTAATGGGAAGGTGCATCTGTGAAAATCTAAGCAATAAACGAACAGTAAGGGTGTATTTCCAGGGCATATATTGAACAAAAAAGGAAGTGAATGTTCAAAATCAATTCAAAATGATTTTATTTTGGATGCTTTCTCTAGTCTCCCTTTATCCATTATGATATATAGACTTAATATAATATATAGACTTAATATATATAAATCCTTGCAGGGAAATCTGAATATTCTAATCTATACCATTTTCTTAGAGTTTAAAAGACTTGCAATGCAAATGTCAAACTGGATACATTTGATGTTATGGGTTGAATTGTGTCTCCCTAAAAGATGCTGAAGTTACTGCCTCTCTTTCCTATAAATGTGAGGCTTTTTTGAGATTGGGGTTTCAGGAGATGGATGGGTCATTAGAGTAAGTCCTAATAAAGTATTATTGCATCCTTCTACAAAGGGGAAATTTGGACACAGGGAGAAAGCCCTGTGAACACAAAAGACTTCCAGGCATACAACAAGTTGTATCTTTTCCTTGAACATGTGTCAGGGTAACAGAGTGGTCCCCATTGTGCTTGAGAGTGTGACGCACAGGGTCAATTTCTGGAGCTTTCCGAGCATGCTAGGTATTTTACACACTTGGGTGATATCACACTGATATTCTCTGAGGAAGAGAGAAGAAGGAAACTTTTTTCCTTATGACTGATCACTACAAAAATATATTTCTTGATTTGCTACTTTATCAATAAGGGTTAAAAAAATAAGAAATTCCCAACAAAATTCAGTTATAAATGTAACTGTCATAGAGCTTGCGTGAGATAGAATAGCCCCAGTTTTGTCATGTCCTTAAGGAGATGGAATCATTTTGTCAAATTATCTTATGCAAGTTAGCTCAGTGGCTTTGTGTTTATTTTTATGCACAGTCCTTTTGACTATTAAGTATTCAAGGTCAATGCCTTGATGGAATTGATCTATTCCTCCCAGAAAACTTATACTCAGTATTGGAGAGAAGTTAACATTAAGCCGACCCCTTAAAAATACAGTGAATGCCCTTGATGAAAGGAATATACGTATTTTTGTTGTTGTTGTTTAATAGATTTCAGTCTTACAGGAAAATGCATAAGCACAAATTTATTTAATGTTCTCATTGCTGTCGTAGTTGATCATTATTTTGAGATCATGACTAATCTAGACAGACCTCCCAATGTATTTGTATTTGATTTCATATTAGAAAAAATGTGAAGCCTACTATTATATATGTAATAACCTAAAACTTCTCTTCTCCCTCTATTTTATTTTTAGTTGCCTGCTTTCATAGGTGAGAAACCTTGGCACAGCACAGTAAACTTGGAAAAACAATGAAGTCAGGGAAGAAAAGAGGAGCAGTGTACTTTGCCTTCTTATTGGTAGCCTGTGGTAACTAGTCTCCAAACCAAACTTCCTGTCCTGTACTTAGCCTGTAATATATATTGGGTTTGAAAATGATATTTTGGAAGCCTCTTTACAATGCCAAAAGTACCATTATGTAGCCTACTCTCTTTATTAAAAGATAATATTAAAAGGTTATGGAAAGGCAAAAGATTAAATCGTTTAAAGTAAAAATAAGGGCCTTTCGCAATTGAATTCTTGCCTGCATTTTATAAAACTAAAATGAGTTTATTTTGCTAAGTCAAGCAGTAAAAAGAAGGAAATACTTCTCTTTTATAGCCATGTACCTCTAAAATCACTGTCCAGGAATTTTCCAACACTCACATTTTTAGCCTACTGAAACGAAAAATATGCAGATAAAGTTAAGATAAAGCAGCAAAGATTCCACAATGTAACCAAGTTTTACATACGCAGGGGAAAAAACAAACCAATAGACTTAATACAAAATTAAAAAAAAAATGCGTGTTCTCATAAAACTGTCATTCAGAAGCCAGTAAGGACTCTACTTATCTACTTAGCGTTGGATTTTAACAAATCCTCTAGGCAGATGTTGGTCAAAATAAGCAAGGACTTTCACACTAGTCAGCTAGAAAGCTGAGATGACTTGCACTGGGTCTTTCTCCTAGGAAAATATTCATCAGGCTGCTCAAAGTTTTCAATAATGCTGGCATCTTACAAACTCAGAGAAATTTGGAAAATAAAACAAAACAAAATGGGCATAGGTAGCAAAATCAGAGAGTTGATCCAACAGTTATTTATCAAATATCCAGAAGGTATTTAGAGCTTTTCCACAAGTCACAAAGTTTTTTTTTCCTTCACCAAAAACAGGATTGATTTTAAAACTGATATGCCTCATTTTGACATGTCTCACTCCAAAAGGAGCATCTGCCTGTTGGCAAATACTGTTGTCAACTTTATTCTAGAGTCCCTGGTTTGGGCTCCTATACACACAGTGGGAAAATTGGCCTTTTGGGAATAACTTCTGGTTAATTTATAGCATAGCATTTATTATCTCCAAACCATCTTTTTCATCTTTTCTATTTTAATGAAATTTTATCACAACAATTATAGGTTATTGATTATTAAAAGCAGTCATAATTCTCTTATCAAAGAAGAGGCACTAAATTTACACATCATCTCCCAAATTTGTTCATTTTTAAGTATGTTTTAGAACTAGTATAGTAATATAAATAACATTTATTCTTTTTCATTTTAATATACAATCTAGTGGATAAAGCTTTTCTAAGTTGTGCATACAATGATATTATTAATCTAGCTTGCTTAGGCTGTCCAAAAGTATTATAATAATGCTTAAATCCAAAGAGTCTTCGATTATAGGATTTTAGAGGTCAGTACATTTTATTCTTAAAAAATATAGAAGTGTGGGAGAACCAGGAATAGTGTTGTTTTGCTTTTTATTTTGCCAACTAAGAATATTATTTTCAAAAACCTATATTATGTCATCATTATAACAGATAGTAACTTTATCATACAATTAGGAAGTCAGGTTCTTAGAGGTGTATGTTCACAGAGCAGGATAGCTGACAACTTTAGCTTCACAGATATAAAGTCTTGTCCTATTTTTATTAGTTTGTCCTGAACTTGTGAAGACATGATTAAAACCAGCCTTGGCCTGGGAACTGGCACATGCAAACCACAAGGTTACATTTCCTTAAGTGGAGATGGAAAACTAAAGTCAAAGTTTGCTTTTTAGAAAACACCTGTTCTAAATTAAGGATGCCTGTATAAAGGTTTGGCTATCTATCTAGTCACTGTTACTGTTATAATATGTGAATGTGTTTTAAGAGACAAACTTTTCATGCCTTATTTTCTTTCCGGAGCCTGAATTTATATGGCTGTTCAAGGTAAGTGCCTCCGTATATGTCCATATGAATTTGGGGGTGTGAGGCTAGTTGTCACACTGGGAAAGAGCCAAAAAAGGGCATGCTGGCTGTCTTAGCAATAATTTTCAAATCTCTCAATTTTACCTTTACTTTCATTTCAGGAGACCAAAGAATAAATTATCCACCAGTGACAGATCTCGGATGGGTACTGTTAAAAATTTCTGAAATTATTTTGGAGTTTTTCAGCAGTTTTGCTGAGGATGTTGAGTTCAGTTGTGTTTATTTTGAACTATAAAATATAACCGGTAATTTCTTTGATTTCCATAGAAAACATGAGACTCTTTTTCTGGATAGTTTTTTTTTTTTAAGATAAATCAAAACTGTAAAAATGTGTATTTTGATTTTTTTCCTTTTAGTTTTTCATTTTTTGTGCCTCTGAAGTAGGAAAAATGCATGTGATTGTTTTTACATATACATATTATTTTAACATATAGTGTATGTTATAAGGAGTTATTTAATATTTAGAGTGAAATAATTAAGTATTATTTTTAAAAGTATATTAAATACTTTAAAACATTGGCATCTTCTTTCCTAAAATTTCAAAATGACCTCATTAAGAACATGAAAATCATGTAATTTTCTTCCTCACTCAAATTAAAAGTTAATATATGTAATTTAAACTTAATTAAAACCAATGAAATATGAATTTTTATCATTACATCCAAAGTTCAGGATACTGACCATATTGTGCTATTAAAAATTTCCTTCTTTATCTCAAGCAGAACTTCACTTAAACTATTTCAGAAAATACAGATTTACAGGACAGATTTTCTACTTGTGTCTAACCACTTTAATTCTCTGGGTTTTGCTGAGGACCTTAACACTTTTTATGTAAAGTGGCATTAAATGGAGGACACATTTGTTCAATGGAAAAACGTTTTTCATTTTTAATGTTCTGATCATAAATTTATGTTTAGCGATGAGAGAGTCTTGACAATTTGTTAGAACTAAAATATTTTAATTCGAAGTTGTCTAACATGCATGTGTTATTGGGCCACAAATGTTCTACTAGATCCCAGTAATTGGAGCTTTGTCAATCCAGTACAGGACTGTGAGGCTGAAAGTATTTGTATACTTCTGATAACTGAAAAAATGGGATGAAGCTACTAAAAATGTTTCATTATATATTTTGAAATGTCTTTTTTTTTTCTCAAAGCATAATTTACTGGATCTGTAAGGAAAAACAAAAAACAAAAACAGAAAAATAACAGCTGTGTACAGAGATACTCAGTACTCTTCAAGACTCTTTTTATCCAGGTAGAAAAAGCACTTTATAAACTCTGAAGCTCATTAACCTCCACAAAATGCTGGTGAGTTAGGTGGCAAATGTTACTCTCCTCAGTTCATAGATGAATGAACTGAAGCACTGAGAGGTTAACTGATTTTTCCAATTCACAAAGCAAGTCACGGCATAAAGGGAGGTCACACAGAATTCTTGACTACTGGTTCACAGGGGGCTCCGCTCTCTGGACAACATGATTTATTAAATAAACACCTATTGATTATAATTTTCTGGATAATGTCCTTTAGCATTTGTCCAAATAATTTGCTCATGACACACTGATATTACAATTGCTAAAAGAACAGATGATTGCTTTTTTACCCAAACATAATGATAATTTGAATCACTGAAGTGGAATAATTAAAGAAAAAAATTCAGTCTTTTTTTTTTATAAGTAATATGTGAATGTTTTGAAAGAATTAATTTAATTGTGTCCACCAGTAAGTAAGATGAATACCACTTTAATGTGTCATTTGTGAAGGAGTTTTTGAGTGTCCTGATAGGGGACAAAATTGTGTGCATTCTTATTCAGCTATTCCAATAATTATCAAGAAGCTATCCATCTTTTTAAAGAAAATTAAGGGTAAAGAATAGGTACTCTACATTAAAAAAAACATTTTTGTAGTATTGTTAAAGTTAGGTTATGAGTGTTCAGGGGTTATTTTATTATTTTCATCTCCCATCATTACTATTTTACATTCTACATAACATGTTAAAATTCATTATGAATGTACTATCCAGAACATATAAAAATAATTATTCAAAATAAGAGGGAAAATTTTTAAAAGATATACTCATTTCAGAATGAACATAAATATAACATATTTTAGCCAGTGACCTAATGGTACTGTATACCAAAACCTGCTTAGATGAATAGAATATTCTCAAGCTGAAAAATGTTAAAAGGTGATTTCATATATAGGCTCATATTTTTATGACAAAATAGAAAAAAAAGAAGTGAAATAATTTGCTAAGTATTAGTCAATGTGGCCATAGAGAATTCTACAGTAATGTTTCTGGTAATTTGGAGATCCGGTTCATATGGTTTCAGACAACAGTGGCTTGTGTAAACGAATTCCAACAACCTCCTTTTCCGTAATTAGAGTTAAATTCCTAACAATTAAATTACAGTCAGAAGAATTTGAATCAAGAGGAGAGCAAAGGAAACAAGCAGGAAGACAAGGAAAGAAGGCCATGTAGAAGGAACCCTGTGATAAATGCTGGACCACAGGAAATTAACTAGACTCACGGATTTCAAATCCATTCTGCATCTTTCCCTCTGTCCTTCTGTCCATCACTTGAAGAATGTTTTCCATTTTTTTTACTTGAATTATTATAATGATATCTATATGAGTCTTCTCTTTCTACTTCTTCTAGCTTTGGTCCTATCCACATGCTATTACTAGAGTCATCTTTCTAAATGTAATGCCCATTATATCAAGTCCCCCATTCATAAACTTTTAAGGTTCTCTGTTTTCCATTACTTAGGAAAGAAATTCTCCCTTGGGAATCCAAAGTCTTTCCCAGTATGATGGCTATCAACTTGTCCAGCTGCATTTCTAATTCTTCTACTCTTCTATATTGTATGTTGTAAACCAACTTGTTTCTTAATTTTGCTGCATACACCTGTCCTTTCAAACCATGCATGTACGAACATGTAGGAATGCACACATGGGTAAAGATCTGCCATTGTGAGTGCCTTCCATAACATGTTTTCTCTACCTTCTAGCCTGCCTTTACTTCTGTAGCCTTCATAATCAATTCTGTTTCTCAGTCCACAGAGACACTGGAGAGATGTCTCATTAGTGAAGATAGACTAGGAAACCTTCCCTTTCCTGGTAATCTTGGGTGTGGCTTATCTTCTAGGTCTACTTTTGAAATAACTAATGGTAGCAGTTTTTCCCAAATTTTCTATGTTTCCAGAAGTATATTAATGACCTGTCTTATAAACCCTGTGCTGCTTTATTTTAGTGTAGAAAAAATTGAATCTTGTACTTGGGTTTAAGATGATCTTCAGTCTCAACATGTTAGTTTCTTGGAAATATAAAACAGAGCAAAAAAAATAGTTGGGATATTTGGAACAATCACCAAAGATAGGTGAAGAACCTATCTATGAGCTTGCTTTATTTATTGTTTTTCAGGTCCTCAATGTTGATGTTTGAACAAAAGTATAACAAAATGATGTGGCTGTCTTGGGAGATAAAGCCTGAGAGTTCATCATGCCTGTCACAGTTGTGACCTACTTGAATCACACAGTATTCCTCTTGTAATGTGTGCTTCTAATTAAAAGTGACAAATCACTTTTTGTTTAAGGAAGCGATGTTGCAAATTTTAAATTTGCTGTCAGAACATGCACCCAACTCATCCACCCACCCACCCCCCCAAAAAAAAGGAAGGAAGGAAGTTGACCTGTGTGATTTACAGAGGCAAACTTATGTGAATATTTTAAAATATATTAATTTGTTAAGAGTCGCAAAGGAGTTAAAATAAGGTGAGTTGTGATTTTGTTCAGAGAATAGGAGCCATATTGAATATGAAGATACACTCATGATTTCTGTCTTTTGGAATGTTTCATGTTGTCTTTTCAGCCTGGAACATTTTCCTATCACTTACAATGGTTTCAAATAACTGTATATCACTCAACATATCTCTCAAGACAAAAGGATCCCAATTCTGATTCTCTCCAGTCATGGTTTACTTTCCATAAGGTCACTTCTCTTAAGACATTCGTCTTTGTTTTGTATAATTATAGGCATATTTGTTGCTACTCTCATCTCTCTACTCCCCTCTACTCTACCTATAGTGGACTAAAAATTTCTTCTTGAAATGACTGTATTGTTTATTTTTCACCCTTACACTATCTTGACATAGTCATTGTGTTCGGTGCAAATCCATTTTTTTCTTGTCTGTCCAGAATGTAGTCATCCTCTTCTAGTAAAAGTGTTTCAAACTTTTTGAAAGAACTGATTCTGTTCATGAGGTGATAAGAATGGGGTATATGGTGGGAAACTGACTAAGTTGACATAGGCAAGGGGCAATGATATCCCTATATTCTTGTGGTCTAAAATAGGGAAGTCGGCAATTTTCATTATATGGTGGCCAAACATTGAGTAGACTGTAATACCTTCATCTTGGAATGCAGACATATGATAAAAATTTAGAAACTTAGGGTTTGTTTAAAACATTTTCAGAGGTTTTTCTATTTCTCTGAACTAGCAAATATATATGGTGTAGAGCATAGAGTATGGTTTACAGGACTGAGAAAACTGAAATCTGTCTTGGATATAGTGGATGTCAACTAAAAGAGAAGGATGGGAGTGAAAGGGTGGGATTGTGATGGGATCTGAAGAGAATCTACCAAATCTTCCCTACTATTTATTTTCTCCTTCAATCAAAGGGGACAATTGCTACCACTTTAAAGGATCAAAAATTAAAATGTATCACAGCCTCTGTGATAGTTGCACATTTCCCTGAGTCCATAGGAAATCAGAAAGCCCTTTGGCCTAAGGCACTTGGACAATGACCATGCTGGAATGTAGGTTCAACACCCATGATTTTGTAGGATTTCTCTCTCTCGTCACAAAACTCATGGAACTAGGTGAATACTAATAAAGAAAAGGGTTGCAAATATTTAGAAAATTGAATTTTACCCAAGAGATCTCAGATTTTTCTTTTCAAAATTATCTTTATGCTCTAAGCCCCATGCTTCTGGAGGAAGGGTTTAATATTTGGTCTCTAGATGGCATACCTGTTTCTCCCAAACATGGTCAATTTCATATCATGTTGAGCACAAGGGTGAGCTCATGGATGAATATATGACCTGTAGTGGCCAATGATATGAGAGACAATAGCTCTTTTTATGATGTGGTATATGTACGAAAAGAATTTACATTTACAGTTTCTGAAAGACACTAAGATAATTCTCTTTGAAATGAAATCAACACAAGATAGTGAATCTGAGAAATTGGGAAATGAAAGAAACTCAAAAACTGAATATGTTGTTTGAGCTCACAAACTAGGTATACATGAAGCTAACTCAATATGTTCACATATTGAGTTTTTATATATATTTCTTCTGGTTAGAGAATTTTAACCTAACCTTAGAGGATTATATGATCTGCTGAGTATTAAAACACCTCAAAGGAAAAATAAATGGAAACTGATTTCTACTATATTTCCTCTGACTTACTTTTGGAGAAGAAAGATTAACAACAAAAATAAAATTATTTGAATAAGAAGAATTGACAAGCTACATAAGTAAATATAAATTTCTTTAGTTGTAATTGAATTTGGGGATTAAATGGGTAAAAAACTCCATTGCAAACAAGCTCATCAACACTAAGACAGGAGAAACACTTAAATGCACAGCCATTAAGAAGCCAAAACTAAAGAAGTCAAAGGGAGCAAATGTATAGCTAAAATTATAATAATATATATTTCAATTAGTCAAGTGAAGTTAAGGCAAAATACTCATTCTAAATTCGTGATTAAGTGTTTTCAGACTTTAAAATACGTGCTTAAATGTCAAAATAGGTAAGAGAAACATAAAATTTCAACTGTGACCATCTTTTCCCCCTTAGTTAAAGATCAAACCTGGGAAGTGAAAAGACCTACTAATAAGCATTGGGGGTACCTACACAATACGATTCATTCTTAATTTTGATAACTAGAGAAATAGAAGTTTAAAGTATTCTTAATATGTTGCTAGTATAGTTTCTAAAAACTGAAAGCATATTGACCAATGCAATCAAGTCATTAAAAGTTACAAAAACAAAACAAATTAAAAGTAAATAAAAGCAACACATAAAAACAAAATATGAGGATATCAGAATATTATATTATGTGAGAAAAGCAGAAAGTGAAATAAACATTTAGCGTATATTCAACAAAACTCAAGAATAAAACTTCTAAAATGTTAGTGATTGTCCTGGGTGGTAGAATTTTTAATTATTTTTTTCTTTGTAATCATTGTTTTACATGTAGACCATAACATTACTTTTGTAATCAGAAACATTTTCTTCAAAAACAGGAAGAAATAAATGTGACTGCCAATGAGACTAATCTAGATTATATTGCAGAGAAACCAAGAGTTTAGGAAATTTGAGAGGAAATTCAGGGTTTGAAGAGAGAATTTAGAGGTACAAAAATGATATACATATTTTATAGGGCAAAAAGAGAAAAAAAATGTTAGCTTATATTTGCAGCCCTGTTTTTCTTGATTTAGAGATTTTCCCCTACAGCATAATCTAAATAGAATGAAAGCATGGTTAAACCTAATAAAATAATATTTATAAAATTTGTCTTTAATTACATCTATTCCTTTTGGTTCTTATGTACCCAATGACCAAGGGTCTACGACAAACCTTAGGGACCAAAATAAAATACAGAGTCCTAACTACAGTATGATTTTAAAAGCTGTTAAAACATAAAATTAGGCAAGCAATTTATGTGACTATTGGACTTTTAAAAATTCTATCCTCTTTTTTGTGGATATTTTGTGTTGAATTATCAGGAAAAGAAATCTTTGCTAATACCTTGACAAGTATTTAGTAATAGTAACTGTAGTGGCTTTATGCTCTTCTCACAACCAAAGTCTTTCTTACATGATTCATTTACTAGCATTAAGATTTAAGTAACAGATCAAATGTTTAAACCAATGTTTTTTACCAGGAGGAATGTCAGTTTGCAATGCACAGTGTCTTAGATTAATTTGTGTCATCTGGTAGAAAGGGAGTAATCTTGGAGAAACTAAAGGTTTCTCATGGTGACCTTTTTGTTTTGGCCTAAAGCTTATGAGTCACCAGAGCAAGCAGCATCTCCCAGACCTCTTCATTTCTTTGTTGATATGAAGCCAATGAAGTTTATAGATTCCTTCTGAAAAGAATTATGAAAGTCATTCCCAAGATGGAATCAGGGGTCAGGAATTGGGAGGTGACATAAAATAACCAAGCTACTATATGTTCCACGAGGCTCTTTTCGACTCTATTCTCACTCTGAATGTTTTAAACTCTTTTAATCTGGTTCATATTGTTTTTGATGGATGTCCAGCCAACTCTGGTGTCTTCTGCTACATATAGGACCTTGTATAATTTACTTAACGTCTGTAAAATAAAGGAATTAGACTTGATTTATTACCGTGTTCCTTTAATCTTTCTACAAATTTTATTTAGTGCTAAGTACCAGGCACTTTGCTAATAGATGAGACAGTAAAGATAAATAAGACAAATCTCTGCCCTCATGGAGTTTATGGTCCAGTGACATGGGATTTCAAAAACCTTGATTTTTCGACATTTGTGATTCCATGATCTCTCCACAGACGGTTCACAGAGTGGGGGTGCAGGTTAGGTGCAGAGCTTTGGATCTCATCTCTTCTTCCTTTACCTAACATCTTGAAATTACAAAAGGAAGTTGTTATTATTTCCAAAAGGAAGTTCTGTCTGCCTCCAGGGGTCAGTCTCTCCTTGAGAATCCTTTCCTGATTCTCCTAAAGTCACTTTGAAGGACTGCAGACACTCAGGTAGAAAGAAGCCTTCACCAATTTTACTTGCATAGGAAACCAGTTTTCTTTCAAACGTGAACTGAATCTCAAGCAAGCATTTCCCTTTGATTGAGGTAGAGGGGCTTGTGAGGGTGTGTGTGATTTCCACGTTTACATGCACTTTCAAATGGCTTTGAAACCTACACAAAGATTTTTGCCGTAGGCCACTAAGGGAGTGAATATCACAAAAGGGATTAGAATGCTGTACTTTATAGCATCAGATCTGGTGTTGGGGTATTAGATTATAGTTTTAATTCAAATATCTTCACATGTGTATAATGCAAGGCAGAATCATAAAAGCACATGACTTAAGGGTAAAAAAAAAGTTTGGATTTAAGTTAAAGTGAATCTGTTATGGTTTATTTGAAACACAACTGCAGATTTGTACTTTTGTTAGCTTACTAGCCCTACCAAGAGGCTGCCTCAACACAGGTGTGTACCATCTATGGGTCACCTTCCTAGGACCTAGGAGTCCCTTCCTTCATAATGTCCTGTTCAGGAAACTCTTTTAGCAATTAACAAATGAAACCTTTCTATTTCTGTAATTTTGAGTCTTTGGGAAATGGAATTTAATTTACAAAACTATCTGCAACTAATTAAAATGAGTAGTCACTGTTGGTTTGAAATGGATTATCTCTGAGAAAAAAAAAAATCACACTTCAGATTGTCAAAAGAGGATTTGTATCCTGATTCTGAAAAACACATCTCCTTCCATTGTAAATGTTTTCTCTGTTCAGTAGACTGATACTCATTCAAATTAATGGAATCTGAAACCTGAAGTCACACACTGAAGATGATTGATATTGGAAGGTTAGTGTTATACATAGATGCTTTATTTCAGGTTATTTTTGAAAGCATTCTTATTCCTCTATTCCATTGCCTCCCCTTTCTTTGTTTTTGACATCATTTCTATTGTTTAATATGAAACCAAAGAAGTGCTGTTTTAGACTACTTAAATTAATTAATATATTTATGGGCTGAGATGTAGTTCAGTGTTAGAGACCTTGCCTAGCATGTGCAAGGCTCTGGGTTCTATCCCCAGCTACATGCACATATACACTCTCATGCACACATACACCAATGCAATACATTTAAAATATTTTTTTAGTTCACCAACATTTTTGTTAAGGCTCTCCACACTTAATCAATTTCACATTCGTGTTCAACTTGATAACACTGTGCTGAAATAAGAGAATGGATAGCTATCATGCTGCCAATTTTCAAGCAAATTTCTATGTTTGAATTCCACCCCGTTTTCTGGGAACCTAAGCCTTTTCAAGTGTAATCTGGAATTTCAATTCTACTGCATGTAAATACCCTATGGACTTCCTTTCTTGCTTTGATCAATTTGAATTAATTTGGTTAATCTAAGGATAATTAAATAGGTCCACTGGCATTCATCATCCTTAAAGAGTTAACAACAGGTAGTGTTCACAATATACCTGTTTCTATACCCAGTACTCAAATCTTTCTTAAGTAACTCAATTAACTGCCAAATAAATTAAAAGATCAAGAAATAATAACAAGTAAAGGAATTTGGTGGTATTTGAATATAAGCATGAGAACCTACTTCTCAAAATGTAATGAATATCTAAATAAAAGTATTATTTAAATGAATGTTAAATGAAGTTAAATGAATCTCAACAATGCAAGAGATTAAATGAGTTAGTACATCATGTTTTTGTGCCTTATCATGGTCCAAATAATTTTCTAATTTAACTCTTCTATTGGAAATATCAGTTTACACCATGTGAACAAATTTATATCCTTCATTTACATTTTCATTTTCTAGAGAGAGCAGAATGCTTATGACCATAAAAAAAGATACTACTATTTCAGTTACTTCAATAATCAGAAATTTAATTTTTAATAAAAATTGACCAGTGCTTTTAAACAAAATTGTATAATATAATGATATTTAAAAATATCACTTTAAGATGGAAGTTTATACATTTTTGTTCATAAATTTATTTGCACATATATTTTTGTTATGTTTCACTTTTTAATGGGATTGGAGCTAGTTAATAATGTTGAGAAAGAAATCAAGGAATTAGCAGTACTACTAATACTTTGGAGACATTTACTATGATTCTTCTATTTAGATCATGCCACAACTTGCATATAGTTGAAGAGAAAAATAATTGTTCATCACATACAAATACACCTGAAAGAAAATATTATGCTAAGCAATATAGAGAATTCAGAGAGATGGATGATTAAAAATTTTAGTTTGTAAGTATTGGAGGAGAAATATAAAATTAAGAAGATATTTAAAGTGTATCCACTTTCAACACACAAAAAGGGGCATCAACCCACGTCAAAACTTGAATTTTTGTTCTGGCTAAGTGTTGCTTCCATGAAAAATTTTGATAGGTGACTTAGCTAATTTATAGGTTAACCTCAGCCATTCATTCTCATTAATTTATTGAAAGCTTTAAAGCCTCTAGCAGGGTCCCCTTTGATCATTTTTTTTTTAACTTTACCTCAGGACTCTTTTCTGAAAACTGTTACTTTACCTCCCTCATTTTTAATGATATAATACTCAATGTTTCACTCATGTTGTGTGTTCCTTAGGTGTTGATCTGTGCCCCACTAAATCATTTTCATTTTCCTTAATGGGTGAGGATTAAGAGTTTCCAACTTGAACACACACTTTGGTGCTTTTAAATATATGTTCCCCATTATCTTTTATGCCAAAGGCAATACAGAGCAAATGGAAGCCTTAAAAATTAATGTTTTAGAAATAACTATTAGGAGAATTTGGGAAAGAACGGCAATTGCTTGTAATGTAACCCTTGAAGATGAAGCAAAATATTCACATCTGCCCCATAAAAATTTCCACAGATCATGCTATCAGTCTGAGAAAGTTCAGCCAACTCTTCTTGCTAGAACTTTAAAAAAAAATCAGAATGTGAGTCAAAATGTATTCCTGACCCAGAAGAGAACATGGTCAGTGATTTCAATAGACAAGAAAACCCATGCTACCATTCCTGGGGAAACTCGACTCATGTTATGTATACACCATGCCTGATGATATCGATTGTTTGCTGTATTTCTACTCCTAAAGAATGACAAGTCCAGCAAAAAAAAAAAAATCTTTACATTGACACCAAGGTATATACCATGGTCTTTCTACAGTCTTTTCAATAATAATCGTGAATAAAAATAGAAAGGCTATGTAGTAGATTGAAATGGGCAAGGATTTGCATGTCAGGAGCGATTTGTATTCAGATTCTGGTTTCTCACATAACTTCTGTCTTGGTCTGTTCCTCTACAGGAAAAGGTATATAAGACCTATTCTGTATGTTACACTGATTTTATCTGAGATAACATATTACCATACATAGCACAATTCCTAGTACTCATGGAAAATCCATTAATTTCCCTAACCACAATTACTATGATCAGCAGCTCTAACTTTGGATCTAAGAGGGATGTAAATTTTAAAAATTCAAAAAGTATTAAAAGATGTCTTTTAATATTTATAACCATGGTGGGCACTGGACACCTTAGAGATACATTTGCAGACAAGGATAAGGTCATTCTATATCTGATTACTCTTATGTAGGTCATGGTTGAAGATCATGGGCTCACCATAGGGGAGGCTGAGTGGAGGTGTGACAGGGAAACCTACATTGGGTATCTTTTCATAAAAAGCATTGTTTATTGGAGCACCTTAGTTTTAACTGTGTATATATCAGGAGGTCATACTCTAGTGGAATTTACCCCAAAATATTTGATCACTTGCTTTAACCTTTTTATCTGAGTTGGGAAGGCCATTTTATAGCCACTAAATTCTATCTTGGAATTAAAATAGGAAGAGTCACTGTGACCTGGAGTTTCAGGGAATTCCAGATTTCACTAGGGTTCATACCAAATGATTAATATGGTGAAATGTACCAAATCTTGTAATTATCTCTGGCAAGGAAAACTGTCCCTGTATTAACCATAGACCAAGAAACATAGGTACGGCAAAACTATGAGTTAAGCAAATTAAGATCCCTCATCTGTAACTTACAGATGTTGACCAAATGTAACTTCTTAACTTGTGTTTTTCTAAAATTCATGATGACAAAAATGTTAATGGGAAAGGAAAGTTTTAAATGCTTTTAAGACTCGAAAATTTTTGTTTTGTCAAGAAATGAGAAAACTTCTATTTTGCTATTGTCTAGGATGCATGACATCATACACTAAAAGAATATAAATAAATAACTAGAAATCACTAAAAATTTGGATGGTTTATTACTGGTCAATGAAAAATTTGTTCAGTGTGGTAGGTGGGGGGCTATTCTTAATCTTTTTTAATAACGAACTAGTTGGAAGGTAATCAGTTCAGAGCCAACCAAGGCAGAGAAAATACACGGTAGTCAGAATGGGAAAGTTTAATATGAAGAATTATTAACTATAATAAGGAATTGGAGCAATTAGCTATTGGTCATTAATAATAAGTGGAACTGAAAAGAATATAGAAGTAGCAGCTGTAAGGAGTAATTGCTAATCGTTACAGCACCCAATGAAGAATTCCCTGACTCTCCTCTCGTGACAGTATACACCTTACTGGAGAGCACAGCCATGTTCACAGGGTGGCAGAAAAGACATTGCAATGCTGTGCTGGGAGAATTTGCAAGAAATCTACCCTCTGGATGTGAAGACACCTGCCAACCTGGAGATGTCCTACCTTAGGCTTCCTGTGACCAGATCATCCAAGCCAAGGAGGAGTGCTACAGGGAATAACTGGCCTCTGGATGCTGCTGGTTAACATGAACCACAGAGCCTGGCACTGCAGAAGTTTTGAGTGCTGTGGGAACATGCTGCTGAGGAAACCATTCATGTGTAGAAGTCAGGACAGAAAAGGGAGGAATGAATATGAATCAGAACTAGAAAGCAGAATCTTAATCTATGGCAACGATTCTCCAGAAAAACCACACTGACAAAACCTCAGTGACAGATGACAAAGGAAAACATTTAAAGGCCCAGATTTATTCTCACAGAATAATCAGAGAGATTGAATTCAAGGAAAAGGCAATAAGTTGATAAATGGCACAGCAGGCAAAACCATCTCTCATTGTGATGCACCATATTTGCTAATCAAAAGGTAATTATTCTGGTATTGGGAAGTATACCATATATCTAACCAATTCTACCATTGATGTAATGGATCATTTAAAAAAGTTATCTTTTGTTTTCTTAACAAAGTTATAACATGTTCATTAGAAAATAATTTAGAACATTTATTACCTTCAAATTCTTCACATTTATCCTACTTCCTCACAGTGCTTAGAGATATTGCTATACCCCCTGGTAGGAAATACAAACTATTAGTAGTTACAGAGGCTCTCAAGCTTTATCAGGATTAACACCATAACCCCCACAGAATAGTTTAGAACAACAAAGCAATTCCATATAGCTGCATCTGTGTCACTTAGTAAAATGTGACTGTCATCACAAAGCATGGATCCATCCAGAAACAAGTATTTCTTTATCTTCTCTTGGTCAAATGTCCTCTATAAAGTATATTTTTCCTTGGGGTCTGGCTTCACTTTCTGGGAAACAAACTTTATTCGATTAATTGCAAAATGATCTAGGCCACAACACTTTATTTTCCTCTCATGTCTATATCATCCTCCTCTCATGAACATTAACTTGTCATTTGTTTTAATTCTCTCTTCCATCTTATGATTTCTTTTGAATAAGTTCCTCTCTATTTTAGGTAGAAATTATTGCATCCATATAAGTATTGTTATACATAAAGGTTTTTTTTTTTTTTTTGCTTTACGGTATCCATAATTGATGCTTGCCCTAACTAGCTCTGAATAATACAGCATTCCCACTACAAAATATAAGATATTTGATGTTTTTTTTTCTAAATTAACTATTTAGGAATGAAATGTTAGTTTGTGTAACTCAGCTTGCAATTCTTCTGTATGACAATTATATACATATATGTTTTCATCTATACTCTAGGGACAATTCTATTTATTTATTTACTTACTTACTTTTGGTACCAGGGATTGAACCCAGGGGCACTTAACCACTGAGCCACATCCCTGGCCCTTTTTTATATTTTATTTAGAGACAGGATCTTGCTGAGTTGCTTAGGGCCTCATTAAGTTGTTGTGCTGTCTTTGAACTCATGATCCTCCTGCCTCAGCCTTCAGAGCCACTGGGATTATGGTGTGTGTCACACACTCAGCTATTGGGAATGTTTCAGTCAGCTTTTACACTGCTGCAACTAAAAGGACCCAGCAGGAACAACTGTAGAGGAGGAAAAGTTTATTTGAGGGCTTACAGTTTCAGAAGTCTTAGTGTATAGAGGGCTGGCTTCATTCCTCAGGGCTCTAGGTAAGGCAGAACAGCATGTCAGAAGAGTGTGACAAAGGGCAGCAGCTCACATGGTCATCAGGAAGCAGAGAGAGAGGTCTCCACTGGCCAGATACAACTATATACCCATAGCCATACCCCACCTGCCTCCAGTTACTACCCAGTTAATCCCATCAGGTATCAATTCACTCATTAGATTAAAGTTGTCTCTCATAACCCAATCATTTATCCTCCAAACCATCTTGCATTGTCTCACACATGAGCTTTCTGGGGACATCTCACATACAAACAATAACAGGGATAATCCTTAAAATTTGTAGAATCATAGCCAGAAAAAAACTTTTGGAAAAACCCTATAGTTTGCATTCCATAGAAGTCAATGGTGTTTCAACTATGGTCTGTTATAGTCTTTCCCTTTGACCTCCCTACCTACTTGTCATTAATTTCACCATAAGTAATGTTACAAATAAGTTTTCAAAGGTAAAGTGAGAAATTCTCATGGGGAGTGGATTAGAATAATATTATACAGGCAATACTTCCACTAGCCACATTTGCATAACCATGTGTGGCAAAGGACTATTCTATGTTATCATTTGACTTAACAGTGAAACTTTTCTACATCGTCTTCCTGTTCAGGAAAACAACACCATCAAAACGTTTTTTAAAATACCCAGATATATGAAGTAGGCAGAATTCTAAAATATCCGTCCTAATTCCTGGTTTATACACTGTATGTCTCTTTTACATGAGAAAGGATGAGACCTGTAAAAAAGAAATGATTATAACTCCTATGAGTTAGGTTATGTTATATGGCAAAATTTAAGGGATTTTAAAGGTATAATTACCATCCCTGACAAATTGACTAAAATAATCAAAAGAGAGAGTGTCTTGGGGATGGTGGGATCTGACCTAATCAGGACTGCTCTTTAAGAAGGTCTAGTGATCAGACTTTAGTGAATTTAAGAGACTAAAAGTAGAAAAAATACTCTTCAGTTCACCTTGAAGAAGTCACCTTCTGTGAAGACCTCAATCTACAACTGCAAGGAATTAAATTCTGCCACCAACTAGGGAGCTTGGAGAGACTCAGGATCTTGAAAGAGACTGCAATCCTGTTCACACATTGATTTCAGCTGAGACCTTGGACAGGCAGCTCAGAGAGCTTATTCCAGGACTTCTGACCCAAACAAACTCTGAAACAATAAACTTGAGTTTATTGTTTATTTTAGTGACCAAAATGAGTAGGATTTTATTCTATTTTATTCTACATGTTAGTGGAAATTGATATATATGCTGCTGCAGAATTTCCCATGTAAATTCTCTCCTCCTGTATACATGAGAGAGAATTCACTGTTTTCTCTTTGCTGAATAACCCAAGAAATTATTAAACTGATGCTATATGACAACTCATGTAAAGATTTATGAAGATTTAATTTGCTGGCATTTTACTTTTTAGCAATGTAACTCTTTTTTCAAAATAAGAATTTGTTACGTGCATGTACGAAACTATCTCAACGAATCCCATCGCTTTGTATAAAATGCCACAATAAAAAAGGAAAGAACTTTCTTACCACTGGCCAGATGATTTGGGCAATGAGCCCCTTTTGCCTTTCAGGGGGCTTAGGTTTCTTAAAGAAATGCTGCTCTGTGGATTTATACAGTTAGTGCAAAAGAGATTAATCTCCATAGATGTTCATTTTTAATGCATTTTAAATACTTTAAATGATCCTAGGCTGTCTCTTTGTATCTTAAAAGCTGCCCAATTATCTTGATAATTGGCAAAATGAAACACTAAACTTTAGAGCTGATGAAAGACAAGCAACCAATTAAGGAATTGGATGTAGTGCAGAAAAGACTTACTTAGTTTTGTCAGTTCATGAAAGTCTGAGAAAATTTTATATTGTTCTGAAAATGGGCTTAATTTGTAAGCTGTTCTACATCTTTGAGCTAAGACCTGGAAAATGTATTTCGTTACTCACCAAAAATTTCTAGTTAGATTTTTGGGAAAGTCTAAAAACTATGTGTTTTATATATTTTACAGGTAAAAGTTGAATTGTGTCAAATTTTCTTACTAGTTTGTGGCTTGCTCTTTTAAAACTATATATATATATATATATGTATATATATATATATATATACTCTTAAAATATATATAAACTATTAAATTTTAAATTTAATTTAATATACTATTAAAATGTTTCTCATTCTTATTTTCCTTTTTCATTGTTTTTATTTTTTAATTTTTTTTTAAAGAGAGAGTGAGAGAGGAGAGAGAGAATTTTTTTTAAAATATTTATTTTTTAGTTCTCGGCGGACACAACATCTTTGTGTGTACGTGGTGCTGAGGATCAAACCCCGGCCGCACGCATTCCAGGCGAGGGCGCTACCATTTGAGCCACATCCCCAGCCCCATTTTTTATTGTTTTTAAGTTCTTATATTCATGAACAAAGGAAGGTCGTTTATTTTTTTTTGTTTCTATCCACTTTTAGAGTCCTCTCATCTTGCCAATCATAGTAGTGGTAAGGAGAAATTTAAAAAACTTAACTAGCTAGGCATAGGAGGGTACCCCAGTAATCCCAGTGTATTGGAAGGCTGAGGCAGGAGAATCAGGAGTTCAGCAACTTTAGGGAGACCCTGTCTGAAAATTAAAAAGGGTTGGGGATGTGGCTCAGTGGTTAAGCATGCCTTGGTTCAATTCCTGGTACCAAATATACTAATTAAGAACTTTTTAAAAAGTTATACTATTCAAATCTTTTCAGTGATAACTTATATTCTTCCTCAACCAATGCCCAACACTTAGGTAGACCCTGAGGATAACATTTATTTTGACTAAGTTTGGTCTAACATGCTTTTTGTCAGGTATATATTTTTTTACTATTTATTTTTTAGTTGTAGTTGGACATAATACCTTTATTTAATTTATTTATTTATACGTGGTGCTGAGGATTGAACCCAGAGCCTCACACATGCTAGTAGAGCGTTCTACCACTGAGCTACAACCCCAGCCTTGTCAGGTATATATTTTGATAATCAAATTTGCACTTCTAATTTCGAAAACTGAAGGGATAAATTTCTTATCCTATGTTTTACTTAACTTATAACTCTATGGGTAGGGAAAGTTTTCCCCAACTGAACTTTGTTCATGATTATAATACAGTAGGGGTAATGAAGACAGGAAAGGAAATACTCTTTTGCTAATACATTATAACATAAGAATTATATTTAAGAGTCCTCTCTTATGAAGTCACTATATTATGCTGGATATTACTCATGAAATACAAACCTTACACAATTTGTTTTTCACGTAACATAATTTAAATATCTGAAATATAATTAAATATGATAAAATAGCCATTGTTGAACAGAACTCATTTCTTTCTCATTTCTACACTCTTCTATTAATCAGATAGTTTTGTTTTCTGATTTGAAATTTTTTCTTAAATTATGGATAATTTGATATGTTTTAACTAGTCTCATTTTTGAGTTCTAATGCTCAAACTGATGTAGTAATGATCTCAGATTATTTCAAAAACAACATTAAGGGATTTATAGAGAATATTTTGACAGCCACAAGTATTTCATGTCTACTGAATGCTTAATGTAGTCAAGAAAAATGCTAATGTAAATCTGTTCCTTTACCAATGGTATCATCTAAAGTTATATACAAGAATTTAGAACAAAAATTCAAATAAGTAAAAACTGATTTTCCATTCATATTTACTTACTCTATGTCTTTAAAGTACCTACATTTTAATGTTTATGAATGCAGAATTTGTAATTACACAATTGTTATTTTTATTCCAATTATTTTAGTAATATCATTTATTTTGTTTTATTTGGGCCTTCATTACTATGTCTGTATATAGTTGTTTCACAGTGTTTTTTCTCTGCCAATATATTAATAATTTTGAAAAATTTGACATTTCTCCATTCTTTTTCCTTTCTCAGCTGTTTTTTGAGTTTATTGAAAGTCATGCATTTCTATGGTCCTCAGCAATTTCTAATTCCTATGCTTATTTCTAGATGTTCATTTGGGCTGTTAAATGTCCTCATATTGCTACAGGACAGATAATTTTTCTTTGATGACACTAAATAAGATTCACCCAGACATCTTTGTTTATTTGTTCAGCTGTTCTTTCATAATAATTTTAATAAAAATTGGGAAACAATTTCAGTCCAAGGAGGTGACTGACCCAAAGAGGCAACAACAGTGTGCCAAAAGTGCTTTTGTGTGATCTATCAGATGGGTGTTATCACTGAGAAGGGCTTTCCCTTCAGTCAAATGATGGTGATAAAGTGTGAGTGCTGCGGCTGTGAACTCCCTTTGGATAATGCTTCATGACATATGGAAAATGTTTCCTGACTTATGAAAACTAATATCAGGACAGAATTTACTAAAAGGCTTGGGTCACGGGGGTGAGAAAAGCATTTACACAATCCTACGTACAGTCTTCAATATTCTGCTAATGAAATAAATATAATCACTTCAGTTTTTTTATAATTTTAATACCTGTAGGGAAAATAAAGATGCAATCATATACCTAATAGTTTATGTAAGAATTTTTCAGTGACTATTTTCTTAAAATGTACTTAAGATGATAATAAATTTAATGTTGTGTATTTTTGTGTTTTTCACTTATTGTGTTTTTAAAAATTTTTTTTTAGTTTATTTATTTATGTGATGCTGAGAATCGAACCCAGTGCTTCACATGTGTGAGGCAAGTGCTCTACCTCTGAGCCACAACCCCAGCCCTATGTATTATTTTTTTAAAAAATGCAATGTCTATTAGAGTTGATAAATGCCATACCACTGGTGTGGCTAACTCAGGCTAATTAGCAAATGTCTGACAACAAATTATTATAATTTTAGGTATCATCTGTCAGAAATTCAAGATAAGTACCACTGGGTAGGTGTAGTACTTTGTTTAGTCACAAATCAAGTCACTTTTTGATGGGCTAGGTTTACTTTTCCAGTCAACACAATGGACATGTAAAGAAATAAAACTACATTCAAGCTTACTTAACAAGTTTGCATATACAGACTTTATCGCTGACTTAGTTGACAATCATCATCTATATTATATCAATATTTCACGTAGACTTTACTCATAATTATTTAGACTTAAATCTACAGCCGGCTCCAACTGACAACCCTAAAGAATTGGGTCATTTACAAAATTGCCTTATTATGAACAATATCGAAGAAGTAATCATGTGACTAAAGTACAGTGTTTGTCAATTTTTCTTAGCTATGATAAAAGACCCGAGATAACCACTAAGAAAGGAAGAAAGGTTTATTTTGGTTCTTGGTTTCAGAGGTTTCAATCCATAATTGATTGGCACCATTGCATCTGTGCTGAGACAAAACATGCTGTCCGTGGTAGAACAAAGCTGTTTCTCTCATAGCCAAGAAGCAAAAAAAGAGGAAGAGGTCAGAGTCTCACTATCCCCTCCAGGGTACACCTCTAATGACCTAACTTTCTCCACTAGGCCCCATCTCTTAAAGTTTCCACTAATACTTTCCTATAAAGCCATAGTGACCACACTGTCAACTCATGGACATCTGGGGACATTCAAGATCCAAACTATAGTAAGCTTTAAACTCTTCTCAATCATTGGATGGATCTTTTTATTTTTCTTTTTACTATATTCTTCTGATTCTTTTCAGTTTTATTTTATTTATTTCCTCAGATAACAACCCTAAACAGTGATAGCACTGAAAACATTTTACAAATATTAATCAACAATATCCAAGCTATTGGTTTCTGATCTTTTTTTGATTGGATTGTCTCAGATAGGGAAAATATTCTTAGACTATGGAAAAGCTTCCCAGATATTTTACATGTCAATAAAGTTAATGAAGTTCCATCTAAGCTAACTGAAGAGCCAATGGAAGCACTCTACCTAAAAGAAGAGTGCTGTGCCCCACAATGTCCTTGGGTTTTGTAATTCTTAAATGAAAAGGACAAGTCTACTTCATGTAAAAGCTGGTTATAAACTAGATGGTCTTTTATACTGTGCTGGCAGGATTGACACCCCAGTCCTAGATTGGGACAATCCAGTTCAAGTAAATTTAACATCTAACCTCAGTACCTCGTTGCTTTGATTGCTTTTATTGGTGATTTTTAAAATAAAGCTCAAAAATTGGTCATATAAATTTCATATTTATTCTTGTTCAAAAATGCATTTTCTACTTACTTTGGCATTTGAAAACTATCTTCAGATATATCATATAGATACATAGACAGAGGATGTTATCATATAACTTCTTGGTGTTTCTCCCACAGTGCTATTAACTAAGCAAAAATTAGTTTTCCTGGGTAAATAGATTTTACTTAGCATGTGGCATCATTTCCTCTCATGGTGTACGATATAAAGTAAAGGTATAAGATATAGAATAAGAAAATCTGGACTGTGAATTCACTCACACTTACTCTGTGACCTTAATTGCATTATTAAGTGCCTCTGAGATATGTATTTTAAGTGTGGCTATAGCACCTACGTGTCTAATCAGGCTGTTGCAGAGAACAGATCAGAGGAGTTCACCTCACACTGAGGGGTAGAACCTGGCCACTATGTATGTATGTATGTGTATTTTTATTTCAGTTCATTGTAGAACATATGTTTGTAAAATCCATGTAAGTTACTAGAAAATTGAAAAACAATAAAGAAGAAAACCTCAATGGACACTACTTAAATTAAGTTTTTTTTTTAATTTTTATATTTAATTGGCATAAAATTATACTCTCAAATTGCCTTAAAAGTTTGTAAGCATTGCCTCATTTTTTGTACTTACTTTTTGGGGATCTAAAAAAAGTCATAATGATTTTTCTCTTCTGTTTTAAATCATTTAATTTATATTACATAAGACTATTTTTTTAATCAAGTCTGTGGTTGGCTTTTATTTCTAAACAGGGCATGTTTCCTCCACAAATAAGACATTTTAGCTTTGGGCATGACACAAAGTTTACTCTAAAGACTATGCCAATTTGAGTTCTTAAATAAAACCACTATGCAAGCTTTCCCTATGTAAAAAAAAAAAATAAAATAAACATTTTTATTATTATCTACAAAATGGAACCAAATAATTAACACCTTGAAGGAGTGTTCTTGCAGAAGTCTTTTTCATTATCTCCACGCCACCTTAAGTGTCAGTTTTTTAACTTTGTAAATATTGTATGTCTTCTAGTTTTCTATGTAAGACTCCACTGTATCAGGCTATTTTCAACTAGTCTGAAGATATGTAATGTAAATGAATTTAAATTGTATTTTAAACCCCTCTTTTTGAGTATAAATCTGTATTTTAGATATTGCTTACATGTCAAGTGTATTTTTAGAGATCCAAGCATACCTTATTTTAACGATACAAGTTGTTACAAGAGTGAAGCATGTGAAATTTTCACAGTACTGAAGAAAATTTCAACAATGATTTCTTAGAAAAAAGTAGCATGGTGTATTACTTATATCCTAATGGGAAAAACTGTACCTTCTGTATTTTTTCCTAAAGTGAACATTTTGTAAAATATGATTCTATGAATCCATAAGCTGCACACTAAGTTGGCTTAATATTCAACATGTCTCTTTGAATCTGTTTTGCATCTTTTAATCTATGCTTATATTTTTGCAATCAACTAAAATGATGCAAAATACAAATATTTATTTAGAAATAATTCTTAGAAATATAAATTATTTTAAATTTATTAATAAATTTAACATAAGAGACTTGAGATACTGAGAGGCCAAGCTCATTTCCTAATGGTTTTCCATTTGGCCCAGAATAGAGTAGAACCCTGAGCCCAGCATTGTCTATCTGAACAAAGCTTTCTCAAATGCTATGCCATGTGGTATCTCATGTAATTAAGATACTACCTTGGATTTACACAGCTCATTTTTTCTTAAGAGTCAAGTTCAAATGTCTATCTACTATTTCTTTATCCTTTCTGTTATGATTTCGAGCAGTTTTGAGTTTTCTATTAGGTAAGGAATTTAAACTATAATTAGGCTTACTTTAAAAATAGAGAAGTAGAGATGGAGACAGGTAAAGTTATTTTTTTTTTCAAGGTCAGAAAGCAAATCAATAAGAGAACTAGAACTAAAATATGTTTAATACCTTTCCTGTTTCATACTTTTTCCTTGAAATATCTTTCTGGTTCTCTTCTCTTCCAAAGCCTAAAATATAACACAAAAATGAGGAGATTGTTTTTAAAGGAATTGTTATATATCATCTTGAGAAAGTTAAAATATATAAAGAAAGGGTCAGGGAAATAAACAGTCTTTTACATCATTTAAAAATGAGGGTTAGAGAGTGGTTTAGATTTACAGTTAGGATATCACTAGGACCACACACAATCTGCCAGGCATTACACATAGCAGATTGTTAATCAATGTGTGTAGAATAAATATATACATGATGAGTCTAGTAATAAAAAAATGGTATTTACATGAAATAAAATGAATTCTCATGTGTAAAAGAACTCTCTCAATCAGTTGTTGTGCACAATATGTAGCAGCCAATAAATTAGTTACTCTGAATACAAGGCTCATTTCATACTCTCAATGACTGTATGATCATGCTGACGATGCACACAGGGGAAGACCATGTATTTGCACAGTACTATGACCTGGGTAAGTACAGGTGCTCGAGTGGGGTGTGTAAATGGTCTGGAGGAAACCAAGCCTCATGACTGGTAGACATTACAGACAGGAAATGACAAGCATGATCCAGAAGGAAGTTGTAGAGGTAGTGATTCACACTGAGGAAATACAAAAATGCAAATTTATGACAAATGGATATTTTTCTGTTTTCATTAGTTAGAATACTTTGAAAAAATTTTTTTGAAAAATGTATTGATGGCACAGTTTGTGGTAGAGGTGTGCTGGCTGGCACACAGTGGCTATTCCTCGCCCTGTCTAGACAGTTCCAGAGTCCATAGCCTACAAAGCTGGAAAGTTTGTCATCGGATTCCTTTGAAGGAACAACTCAAGATGAAAATGAGATGTCACCAATTTGAAGTATGCACTTCTGTGAGAGTTTGAAGCTGGGAAGTGAAGGATCATCTTCCTGCTGCATCCTCTGGCGCTGCCAATGTGACTTTGGAGACAATTATTATTAGACCTGAACGTTTGCATATCTAGTCTTTAGCTCCCTGGGTGGTAAGAGGTCTTTGCAGCCAGGAAGGCAGGAGTTCCCTGGGCCCTGGAGATCAGCGAGGGCCCTGCACTATTGAATACTATGGTTGCCTAGTAACCTCCTAATCCCCATCTTCTAGATTAGTGTAGTGAGCTGTTGTGTGTTTCCTGAGCCCCCCAAGACCTTTTCCTGAAGCAATGGTAGGGACAAACCCAATTTCATGTACTAAATTTCTTTCCCATATAAGTAGCTGTACTTGTTTATTTTTGCCATAGAACTGGATGTTTGATGACTTGGTTTCATAAAAATAAGAAATAAATCTGTCCCTATTCTTAGGAAAATTTCAATGTATACATTTTTATCATTCCTACATATTGCATTCTGGCTTAGATGAAAAGTCAAACAATGGGTTCCCTGAAGAAAAGGCTGGTGTCTTATTCACCTCTGGCAGCCCTCATTTTATGTGGCATCTAGCACATAAAAGTAGCTCCTGGGGAAATTTTTAGTGATAGAATAAAATCAGTCAAACATGATTCATGATTCATTAATTTAGGCTAATGTTTACTCAGCTTTTTCTCTGTTGTGACTGAAAGACCCGACCAGAACAACTATAGAGGAGGAAAGGATTTAGGGGCTCACAGTTTCAGAGATCTCAGTCCATAGACAGCAAGCTCCATTCCTAGGAACTCCAAGCGAGGCAGAACAGCATGGCAGAACAGCATGGCAGAACAGTGTGACAGGGGGCAGCCGCTCACATGGTGATCAGGAAAGAGAGAGATGCTTCTCACCAGCTATAAATATCTACCCCATAGCCACGCCCCCAATAAACCACTTCCTCCAGCCACACCTGCCTCCAGTTACCAGTCAGTTAATTCCATAGGGGATTAATTCACTGATTATTTTAAAGGTATAGCCCAGTCATTTCTCCTCAATCCTCGCATTGTCTCACAAGTGAGCTTTTGGGGGACACCTCACATCCAAACCACAGCAGCTAACCTATCCTTCTCTCTTCTAGATCTGGTTTTAATTTTTTTAATATTCTATTTGGTGTAAATTAACATGGCTGACATTATCTAGGGTTTTGCATTTAAATGTTCATGTTAATAGATTTTTTTGTTTCTTTACTTGGTTGTTTTTGGTACTGGGATTAAACTCAAGGGCCCTCTACCACTGAGCTACATCATCAGCCTTATCTATCTATCTATCTATCTATCTATCTATCTATCTATCTATCTATCTATTTTTATTTTGAGACAGATACTGAGGCTGGCTTTGAATTTGGGGTCCTCCAGCCTTAGACTCCCAAGTAGCTGGGATTACTGGTGTGTATCATCATGCCTGGTTAATGGCAATAGATTTTTACCTCTGGAACTTGTTGGTGTTGTATGTAACAAGTTAACTAGCTGTGTTATATACACAACAAGAAAGATTTCCACTACACCTAAGGCAACCATTCCAGTAAAATCAGGTAAGGAAGTAAAGGAAGTTCAAGAGAACATTTTTGATACATTAGCAAATTAATTTACTCACAGTTAAATTTGATATCCAAGAGAATGTAAAAATAATGATTGCAAGGTAATTTCATCAGAATATTTGTCAGAACCGATGGTATTTTATCTTCTCTGGTTCTTTGTGTTAAAAAAATTAAGTAAAACTGTAAAGATTTTCCAATTTTATATTGTTTTATAAATCTAAAATAATGAGGTTCTAAATTACTCCTAAATAGTCTGAGCAAAGTACAAACTGTTTGGAATAATCATCAGGGATTATTTCTATTCTTTCTCAATTATGATCACTGTATGAAAAAATAGTAACCAAAACAATATGAGAAAAACAAAGTATCAAGGATCGATTATAGCATCATGAGTGTATGTAATTTTCTATGAAAACTGGATTTCTATACAGGACATAATATAGTTTGTATAACATCTGGAAGTTCATTCTCTGAGCTTCAAACTCTTTACTGATGGATTCATATGCAATGTAATATAAAGGAAAACAAGACAGTCTAGCCTTTCAAAGAGAAATGGCCCCCCAAAACTCCAAAATATTCTTCTTCACAGCTCACCCTTTATTTTACATAAAGCCTCCATTGACACTTTGGATAGTTTTAACACTTTATTTTTCAACTTTGAGCACATAGCAATCAACAGCAGTGAGGCCAAGCCCCTAGGTTGCAGCTTCACATTTCTCTACTGATTGTGGCAGGTTTCAGAAACCAATCTATAAAATTTGGAGGCAGTAAGTTGTTTTCATCTATAGCTCCAGGGAGTCTAGGCCCATTATGATGCCCAGAAAATGTATTGATAAGAAATATGTGGATATTTTGGGTGCAAGAGCATCTGGGAATTTTAAAAATAGAAATTGTTCTCTCTGATTCTCTTGTTTCTGGCACACTGGGACAGTGAGTGCAGACAGACCATGGAGTCTGGGTATGCGCTTGGATTCTTTTGGAAGACTCAGGAACAATCGTTAAAGTCTTCTTTATTGTTTGGTGAGAGATACTTGATGGACATTCATTTTTGTTGTTCCAGCAACTCTATTAACCTGTCGTTCAATGTGTCCACCCATATTCTTCATTAGTATTCATATATCATAGGATGTCCCATATTAATAAAAGGAAGTTCACATCAAGACATTTCTAAGGGGATGTGATGAAGTAAAGTAAAGTGAATTAGCTTACATTCGAGTGATGAACTGATACATGAAGAAATGTAAATAGTCCAGGATCTCTGTCTAAGAAGAAAGATGCATTAACAACCAAACTGATTATCTACCAAATAGAGCACTTAGAGAAAGAAAAAGGTAGAGGACAAGGGATGAGAGAGACCCATTAACTTATCTCAGAGCTAAAAAAAAAAATATATGGGTTACCATATTGGAGAAAAGTCGATGTTCAAAGATAAGGAAGCTCTCTTCAGTCCAGTAACAAAGACATGCAGACACAGCAGCTAAGCAAACAGACCTGACAGCACTTTGGGCTGACCAAGTAGCTATGTCAAATGATGCTGTATTACTGATTATTAATATGATAGTTCAATATCAGTATAACTAGATGAGAGGTGAAAAAAAGCTATTTGCTTTGTCCATGTGATCACAAAATTTCTGTTTGTGTGCTTCCCACTAATTATAGCAAATGACTTTTAAAATACTGTCTCTGCAGGATGTTTCATATAAATAAAATGTTACACAACAAAAAGTCTTGAAATCATGCCACCATCTTAAAATAATTCCACAGGTATTTTTTGGTTCAAAAATATTAATAAAAATACAATTATTTGGTGTGCTACTTGATCATTCATATTTGATATAAGATTAAAATGCACATGAACAAACCGAAACATCTCCTATTATGCCTTTAATACTTAGTATTTGTTCCATGTTTCAAGCCTACTCCAACACAAAATTAAGGTTTCCCTAATAAGAGTTCCAGATGTTATAGCAGACACACCTGTTTGTTAGATACTATCATTTTATTTCCCTGATTCAGATGAAATTCTGTTCATGGGATTGAATTTCTAAAATAGCCTTTTTTTTGCAAAAGGTTGGGACATTTTTATATCTTATCTTGTGGCCATTGCAACATGTGTTATTACACTGAATGTGCAATTTATGTATGCATTTGTTAGGTAGAATCCAGCAAAAGGAGGGAGAAAAAGAGAAAGCTTTAAATGGGTGATTTTCAGGTCCATACTTTCCTCAGAAAGCAATATGGGGAGGGATACCAGCCTGTTCGTGAGATTGCATTATGATCTAGTGACCCTGAAAATAGGGTCAGAAGGAGGTCTCCCTGCTAACTGGAAAACTAATCAATATAATTCAATATAAGGACTGGTGCCCCCAAATCACATAACTTCTCTTCTTTTTTGCCCCTCTCCATGATCAACCCTAAGACTCCAGCCTCCCCACCTCTTATTTTCCAGACAATGTTCACACACACATAGTATCACATTAAGGCATCTGCTAATAATAAAAAATCCCTGTTATTCATTTGATATATAAAAAAACAAGAACTTTTAGCTGAATATAATTTTTATATTTGACTTGTTTAAAGTGAAATGTACTTGCTTAAAATAAGCTTTATTTCACTTAAAATAGTGATTTGGAAGGGAAACTTTTGTATCTGGTAATATAAATGTATAGACTTATTTTTTTCCTAATAGATAACTTTTTATTACTTAAACCAAATCCTGGTAATTTAAATTTGTAGTAGGGTAGCAAAGAAACTTCTCTGTGAACTGGTCTGCATTTGATGCAGGTCAGGTACAGTAACTGAGAAGGAGAGCATGACAAAGGGTAAAAGGTCACTGGTGACTAATTTTCTGAAAACTAGCAGCTTGTGTAAGTAATAGAACATTTATTGCCTTTCGATGTTGTCCCAGCAATGAGCTAGAAAATCCATAAGAATTCCCAGCCCTAGCCTTTATTAAGGCATAGCCCTGGATTAGTTTAATGTGCAATTTAAAGTCACTGCCTGCCAATACTTAGCTTACTTTTCTTAAGTAGGGCCATTTTACTCTCCCTCCCCCAATCAAGTTGTCAAAAAGATGAAAAGAAAAAAAAAAAGAGGTGTGCTTTCCTTAATTTAGAGGGAGGCTTATTCCAGTCTAAACTGTGCAATTTATTTTTTATATAACACAGATCCTGAAAAAAAGTATAAATCCCCAATGAACCCTTTAATTTTCATAAAAATTCATTAACATGACAAAGGTAAGGCTCATTCCCATATGCTCAGCAAACTTTCTGTTCAGGTAGACCTGGCCTTACTATTTGGGAGCTTGTGATATTTAGGGATTCATAGTCTGTTTTATTGAATAATCTAAAATACAATCACAATAGCAAATTGATTTTTAAAACTCGAAGACTTTCTCAACTAAAATTAATTCAAAAAGAATGGGTTCAAACACATAATACCATCAGATAAATGCATAAAGAAGGGAGTTAACATTATTTGATGCTAAGCATCATGAATATTATCTCTGAATCTTTTAAACAGTTAAAATAGGCTTCAACAGCATCTTTGTAAAGATAAGGAAATAGTAACAGAGGAGTATAGTAAACCAAAATTCTAGAACTAAAAGGATGGGTCAGTTTTGCAATCACAAAATTATCTTAACACTATACACACACACACACACACACACACACACACACACTATATCTTTATTTTATTTATTTTTATTTTTATGTGGTGCCTCGCACATGCTAGGTGAGCACTCTACCACTGAGCCACAACCTCAATTATACAATTTTTTAAAGATACTGGGGATTGAACCAGGGGCACTCTATCACTGAGATACACCCCTAGTCCTTTTTATTTTTTATTTTGATACAAGGCCTCTCTAGCTACTTAGAGAGTTGCTAAGTTACTGAGGCTTGCTTCAAACTTGCAATCCTCCTGCCTCAGCTTCTATAGTTCGCTGTAATAGAGGCATGTGCCATACAATTCTATCTTGCCTTCCAAAAGTATATTGTGAGAGAGACAATTCTTCCATGTTTTTGATATTGTTTCCTATTTGGAATAAACAATATGTTATTAAACTTCTGAAACATATGAAAATGCCAATAAGATTTTCCAACATTTGAAACAATGCTATCAAATAATGTGTCTAATAAATAGTTTTAAGGATATTTAATCTAACCTCATAAAAAATAAAAAGATGGTTTCAAAAATTGAGATTCTTTTTCTTTTTCTTTTTTTTTTTTTTTTTGGTCCTATGTACATGGATGAATGTACCACAGTGAATCTCAAAAGCATTTACATCCACAGGACTGGGATCCTAATTAGAATAAGATGTATTCCATATCTGTATAAATATATTAAAATAGATCCTAAGACCATGAATAAAAAGAATAAATTTTTTAAAATTTAGATTTTTAAGGGCAGCTATTTTTCTTTGGTAATTAATCCTAATAATTGAGAATCGGGACATGGAAATGGGAATTAAATGAAACAGGGGATATAGAATTATGCTTGTGCTTTTTTTCCTTGCTATTTTTTCTTGACAAGAAATATTATTGAGCATTGTTGCTGGGTAAACAGGCTTCTGCTTGTAATTCCAGCAGTTCACAAGGCTGAGGCAGGGGGATTGCATGTTTGAGGCCAGACTCAGCGATATAGAGAGGCTTTAAGAAACTTAGCAAGATCCTGTCCGAAAATAAAAAAAATAAAATAAAATAAAAACAACTGGGAGGATGTGGCTCAGTGGTAGAGTATCCCTGAGTTTGATCTCCAGTACCAAAAAACCCCAAAACAAACAAATAACAACAACAAATCATAATGGGGGTAGGAATTGTGTTTTAGTCACATTAGTGTCCTAATCACCTTCTATAGTGCCTGGGCTTCATAAATATCTGTGACTGTATATATTGGCCATAGAGTTCAAAATTCTCTTGGATTTGAAATCTATACAGCAGGGTATTAAGATAAAGCAGAACTATTATTCCTCCCTCAGTTTGGGCTAAGGTGCCAATCAAATGAGCACCCAACATCAAAGACAACTTTCCAGTGTAAAAAATTCTAAAGGAAATGTCTTAGGAGTGGACCATGGGGGAAGTGGTTCTGTCTGAACACATCAGTCCTAAAAACATAGTTCTTTGGGAAGAATAAAAGAGTTTTAAAAGTGTTCTCTGCTATTGGGAGATCTAGGGTACCAGAGCCAGACTTACTCCAGAAAAACTAAAGCAGGTGGTGTGTGGATAATAGAAGAGGGAGAAGGTAGGACTACCTTCTCCAAGATTTTGTCAAGGCGAAGTATGTGTTAAAATTGTCTTAAAAAATGATCTAGGCCCTACAAGGGCAACCCCAAAAGAAACAAATGTATGTAAAGAGCAGTCTAGTAGTGCATCTTCTGGAGTTAAGAAGTCTGTACAAGTGTTCTATTAAGAGCCATGAAAATTATATTTCCTGACAATGAAACATTTTAAATATTGGCCACATCTAATCTGGACATGATGGTGCATACCTGTCATCCTAGTAACTCAAGAGGTTGAATCAGGAGAATTTCAAGTTCAAATTCAACCTCAGCAACTTAGTAAGACTTCGTTTCAAAATTAAATGTTAAAAAAGTGGGGGTATAACTTAGCAGTAGAGTACTCTGGGTTCAATACCATTTAACTGCAAAAAGTTAAATAAAATAAAAAAAATATTCAGGTTCAGAGAGAATATACACTTTCAGTGGAAATGGTACCCAAATAACTAAGAGTTTTCCTTTTGTCTTAACATGCTTCCTTCCAAATTCTAATCTTGTAGGGATCATAAACACTGTCTGGACATTTATGACATACGGAAAAATCAAAAGGAGACAAAGAAGAAGCAAGAAACTCCATCCTGTTGCATGTTAGATTTCTAATCCAAAGTGAGGCTAGTCTTAGGGAAGGGGAAGATTTAATATTAAGGGTTCGGTGTTTTGATTAGTCCACCAAGATAGATTAAACTAATTATTAAGTGAAATAGCATTTGTGACTTAAAATGAAGACAGTTCTGTCTGATGGCTAAGAGCCAGGGATTTTCAAGCAAGAATAAAGGAATATTAAGCCTTTTTGACTCACAATCCTGGAGGGTCAGTTCATATTACAATACTGTCATTTTAGGGTTTTTTTTTTGTTGCACTGTTTTCTCAGAGACCATATTTGCCAATAGTTAAAACAACATCAATGTGTTTCTCTCTCCTGTATCAGTCTGCAGGGAGACAGTCCATTCACCTATTGGCTGCTTCCAAATTTGGGCAATTATGAATGAAGTTGCTACAAAAATGTGTGTGTGCAGGTATTTGTGTGGACATAAGTTTTCAAGTCCTTTTGGTAGATACTAGGAATATTTTCTGTTCTTTGGGGAGTTCCCTGCCCCCCTATATTACTGACTTATAGGAGTAGTCTACTTCCCAGGACTTCTAAAAGTTATTTAATTATTTAATTGGAATTTGCTTGAAATTCCATTCAGGTCTGGGAAAGAAAGTGTCATAGTGAATTCAAGAGAACATACTCAGAACAAAAATCAATTTCTTCATATCTGCATCTTACTAAACCCAATTTAGTTACTAAAATAGTTATATTTGAGCACATTGATATATTTTTAAAATATTCACATATTAATACATATTGTAGTTACCCAAATAAAGTTGTAATGGACAGCTAATGCATTGAACCATTTCTTTTTTATTTAATTTACAATTTTTATGGACTTCTCTCCAGCTCAAAATCCATGTACATTTGTGTAAATTAATTACTGCAAATAGTTAATTTTATGCCTTAATCGTTAATACAATGACTATCACATTTTTTTTTCCTTTTGGTACCAGAGATTGAATTCAGGGGCACTCAACCATTGAGCCACATCCCCAGCCCGATTTCGTATTTTATTTAGAAACAGGGTCTCATTGAGTTGCTTAGCGCCTCACTTTTGCTGAGGCTGGCTTTGAACTTGCTATCCTTCTGCCTCAGCATCCCTAGCTGCTAGGATTACAGGCATGCACCACCATGTCCAGAATGACTCTGTTATTGATAACAATCTAGTTTGTTGACAACTTTTAAATCTTACAATGGTTGCTGTAAGCATTCTGGAATATACATCCCTAAGTGAACATGTATACATACACTAAAGATTTATCTAAACAAATGTTTATAGCAGCATAGTGTTATTTTTGTTGCTGTTGTTAATTTGATATAGATCAAATTCCCAAAGTCAGGTTACTTTATCAAAATTCATGTCAGTGATTAGCCCCCTGTACTGTGTTTAAATACACTGGTTACAGAGCTCACTTAGCTTCTTATATATTATTAAAGGAATAGGCTGGATAGCTTTCATAATGATCAATTCTCAGGCACTTTCTGGTTTTCCTCTACATGTTCAACTTGAATAACTGTCTACATTTGAAAAGCCCCCTGTGATTGTACTCAATTCATCCTTAGAAGGAGGGGAAGTGCATAGCTTCATTGCACATTAGGAATGCATTAAATGTGGCCAGGCAGCAAATTTACTCTTCTTAAATTATTTCTAGGTGAAACATATAACATATTGACAACAGGTTGCATTTGTTTCTGACATGACAGCTGTATTAAACTGGTACTGGCTAGAGGATTAGCTTTGGAATCAGCCCACGCATAGTCATTAGGATGAAATCATGTGAGCAAAGTATTGTATTAAAAAAAGTCTATGCCACTCAATCTTGATCTTTCTCAAAATGCATATAAATAGTTCAAGGTTTAACTTGAATACTTAATGGACAAATACCATAGTTACTTCTCCCTATGCCTTCTTATCTATAAGATGAAAATGGACAATTATGATAGGTAAAGAAGGAAAAATTATTAGACATGATGCTTAGAACCTTTAAATACTTCTGCATTGAATTCGAGGACAACATATTTTCTAGGTAGTTTTCTACAGAAAGTTAAATTCAACGTATTCATTGAATTTGTAGACATCTCTTTGAAACCCAGTTATTTCCCAGTGTTTCTTCCATGGATAATGGCACCCATGTCAATTTAATTTCAAAAGCTTAAAACCTCAAGGTCACCTTTGAACAACTTCAGTTTTGTTTATAATGCAACTTTCTATTAGAAGTTTATCAACAAGTGGTGTTGATTGTACCTTTGGAACATCTCTTGAAATTATTGCCTTATCCCTATTCCTACTGTCCTCATCCAGACACAATCACACTTAGCTTCATCTTGGGCTTATCAAAATCCGCTAAAATAAATCTCCACAATGCAGCTGAGCTGACTTTTTTTTCAAATCACAATTTTACATTACTTCCTTCATCAAAAGATTTTAAATGACTTCCCTTAATCTTCCTAATATAACACTATAGGTTCTGGGCAACCTGGCCCCTGTTTATTCCTCCCATAGCATGTTTCACCAAATCTCTTCTTGGTCATAAAATACTTATATTCATTCAGCTTCTTGAATATTATAAGTCATTTGGGTTCAGGGTTTTTGCATATGTTATTTCCCATCCCTACATAACTCTCTTTTTCCAGTGTCTTCTGTAAATTACCCTTCATCTGGTTATCTCTATTTATCCGTATATCTTGACTCAATTATTTTAGTAAGACTTTTCTAACATCTGTAAACTAGATCCATTTCACCTGTCACACTCTCCAATGCACTGTGACCTTTCATCATTACACCTGTCTCAACTTATAATAGCACATTTGTGTGTTTATTTTACTTATAACTATCTCCAATTATTCCATAATTTCCCTGAGAGGGTTCTATTTTTTCTTTACATACATCAGTTAATGACTTAGTAGTATCTCTCATGTAGTTAGGAACTCAATTATTTTCAGAAAAAAAAGAAATATATTCAGATTTTCTTTTACTCTCCTAGATCCAATCTGAGATAGCGTGATTTTCTAAATTGAATATATAATGCAAGAATTTAAGTAGAATTTTAGAGAAATACCATTTGACTCAACTACTTCTTAGTATTTATCCAAAAGAATTAAAGTCAGCATGCATACCCATGATTATCACAACACAATTTACAATAGCCAGGTTATGGGGTCAGCATAAGTGTTCATCAACAGACAGATGGATAAAGAAAATGTGAAATGTCACACAGACACACACACACACACACACACACACACATAGTGGAGTTTTATTCAATCATAAAGAAAAATGAAATCAGGTCATTTGCAGGGAAATGGATGGAGCTGGAGAGCATGGTGATACCTGACAAGCTCATAAAGGAAGAAAGTAGTTATCTCTTTCCTGTGCTCCAAGATGCCTCCACAGGACATTGTACAAGATCTGTGCTCAATAAAGTCCTGTTAAGTTGAATTGAAGTTGATTTCATAAACTTGAGGTGCTTCAAGAAAATTCTGGATATCTAACAAAAAGAATACTGAAGAAAAGGACAAGCTAACTTCACCATTAATCAAGATTTCAACTAGCTCTTTTTTTTTTTACTTATGAAACATAAATAGTATCTTTATTTTTTTTTATTGGTTGTTCACAACATTACAAAGCTCTTGACATATCATACTTCGAACAATAGTTTCAAGTGAGTTATGAACTCCCATTTTTACCCCAAATACAGATTGCAGAATCACATAGGTTACACATTCACATTTTTACATAATGCCATACTAGTGACTGATGTATTCTGCTACCTTTCCTATCCTCTACTATCCCCCTCCCCCCCATCTTCTCTTTCTATCCCATCTACTGTAATTCATTTTTAACTCTATGGATATTTCTATCTGTGACCTTTGATTTGCTTGCTTACTGTTTCAATATGTCTTTACTTTTGATGTGGTTTATTATTTAAAAATAATTTCAGGTTTCAAATAATTTCTAATTTGTAAAATTTTGTCATTGGAATATAATATAGGAAAGGTAGTAGAAAGAATTAGACATAACTTTCTGGTGTTCTTTTATGAATACATGACCAGTGTAACTTCACATCATGTACAACCACAAGAATGGGAAGTTACACTCCACATATGTATAATATGCCAAAATACACTCTTATGTCATGTGTAACCAAAAAGAACCAATAAAAATATGGGTAGATAACATTTTAAATTATATTACTAATAGTGTATCAAATTTATATTCCTTTTTATCTTGATGTACAAAAGGGACAAACTTATTTATTTGAGGGGATGAGATGGATCTGTCCTTCAGGGCCAGAAAGATATGTCACCATTATACATCGGAGTAAGAGAGAGGTCTGTTTTGTAGCCTATCCTAGTACTGAGATTGATGGGTCAAAGATGGGTCCCCATTGACAAGCTCTCACTACCTCTTTTTCAAGTTCGTGGACCTCTAAGAATTAAAACATGTGATACTACTTTAGTACGTAGTAGCACTATTTCACTTAATACAAATTTGTTCTTTCCCTTTTAAAGATTACCAATTAGTCATTGGCAATTAGTTGTTTTAAAATATAAACAATGGGATGTAAACAATAAGTCCCACAGCAGTATGAATGATATTGCTTTCCTCTTGACACCTAACAGATACATCTCAGTGCTGACTGGAGAGGAGAGCTAAGGACAAACCAAGACAATTGAGCCGAAGTAAAACAGAAAGGATTAGATTTGAGAAGGCTTGAAAATATAGAGAAGTGAAAGAGATGAATGGGCAACAAAGTCAAAGCTGTAACTTGAGATTTGTGCCTGGTCCTGTGAACCCTCAGGCTGGAGAATCATCACCTAAAGTCTCTTTTTACTAGTACTGTTCCAGATGACTCTGCTTCTTTCACCTTGTGAAATCCAGATGCATTCGTTTCCCCTGTAGATCTGCTTTGTATTAGTCTTTGTACATTAACTAATTTTCTGTTTTCTACAGATATGCCCACGTTCTCCAGTAGAATTCAAGAAGTGTATGTGAATGTGTGCAAATTCACTGGAAATTGGTGAAGAATAAGTGGAGTTTTGACAACCTACTCATGTTCCATAGAAAACTGTTTTGAGTACAATTTTCCACGCATGTGTTATCAATTGCTCAGCCCTGATATTGATAAGAAACATACAAAAGGGACAACTAAAAACAGTGTTGCAAAACCACCATCCAATTCAAGTGTGATGATGTCATCACACATTAGGCTCCTAGAGAGCTGTGCAGAATTCTGGGTTGTAGCTAGATAAAAGAGCCCAGTAATATAACAAGAATATAATTAGTTATTTATAGTTAATTTTTTACGTGCCAACTGATTTATTTCTGTTGATTCAAGGACTCAGACTAGACAATTCAAGCATGCTTCCTAAATGCAATGACCCTCTTCTTTTCAGTTAAGCTTTCAAACACCCCAAAACATCAGTAGGAATTATTTAGAGACAAAAAATATGAAGAAGGACTTGGTTGCTTTAATGAACAGAGACAATAATAAGTCGATCCTCCTGGAGCTACCTATTTTCTGATTTCCCTTTGAGGGATTAAGTAAAAGAAGGACATGATTAAACAAGAAAAACCAGCATACTCAGTTAAGGCACTGCACAACAGCAGAGGAGACCAAGAATCCCAGAAAAGCAGGAATCAGAGGTTAAAAATAAGGAGAAAAATAATTTTCTACCTTATATTGTGAAAATAAAATCCAGACTGAAGGATGACCTAAATATGAAAAATTCAAAAACTGAAAATATTTATGAGAAAATAGATGAATAAATTTATGATGCTATTTTAAGAAAGTTTTTTTAATAAGATAAAGTATATTCACAAAGGGGAAGACTGATAAATTTGATTAAATTAAGCTGAAATTTTCCTTTGGGGGAAAAATCACAAAGTTAAAAGGCAAACTATTAATTGAGTGATGGTGTTTGTTTATTAACCCATATAACCAATAAAAAGGTTAATATCCAAACCACAAATGATCTCTAAGAAAAAAAAAGAAATGTACATAATTTATTTAAAAATGAACATAATACATTAATAGATAATTTAAGGAAGAAAACTCATAAATGGTTAAAAACATATCAGCTGACCTCAGTAAAGAGAAGACTTGGTGCATGCTAGATTTAGAAGTCTAACAAAATCAAATGTTGTTGAAGATATAAGGGAAAACTTAATTGTCTTCTCCCACTATTACAATAAAATGGCAGAGTTATTCTACACTTATTTGGGAAAGCTGAAGATGTACATCTCTTCAGACTTAGCAATTCCACACTTACATACCTAAGGATAGTTTTACTTTTCAACTGTAAACAAGAAAACATAAGCAAGAATGTTCATAGCAGCCCAGTATAAAATTTAATGGAACTAAATATTCATCAATAGAAAACTGATTTGTAAATAGTGGTATATTTACATAAGTAAATGATTTTTAGCAGTACAAATGAAGTTGAGTCTAGGAATAAAATGGATTAATCTAAAAAATATGATGTTCAATGTCTTAAATGAATTATGATTTTTAAAAAGGTCAGATAATAGTCAATCTATCATTGATATCAATGCAGATAGTCAAATTTTCAGGAAAAAAAATGCAGAGAATTAACAACTTTGCTGTAATGACTATCTACAGGGAAAGGGGATAAAAAAGGAAGATCATATCTTCTGTAATATTTTATTTATGAAAAATTGAATCAAAACTTAAGTATTTTTAATAATTACATAAATTGTAGGTAAGTGACATTACATATCACTCTTTGTATTATTATGTTATCCTATTTTTTCATGGCCAAATACTACACAATAAAAATATTTTAAAATATTATACCTAGGCAAAATAATGTTTCCATAATATGATGTATAATCATGTGTTATAATGTTCATTAAATTCCACTATAGGATATCTCCCTGGGACACTATCAATTCCGCAGGTTTAAAACTGATTCTTATTCAGTCTTTTTCATAGTGTTTGTGAACTTATGGCCCTAAAAATGTTATTGATGACAATTTTATGATGATGATTGAGGAGGAGGTCATAAAATTATAAGTAAAATTAATAGCTTACTGGTCAATGTTACAGTAAAGTGTTTATTAAAGAGAATTGGCTCTCCACATAAAGATTTCCCCCTTTCTTCAGTGCCTATCTTAAGTATGCTATTTAATCACGCTGACTTTCTGATGTTGTGACAGGGCTTCATATAAAATCCTGTGTTCACTATACACACATAAGTGAGTTAGACAACACATTTAATAGCAATGGTTGTAAATGGATAAGCAAATACTTGAATTGCATTTTATATTTTATTTATATTTTTCCTAAGGTCAGTCTTAGTTCCGAAATAATATGAAATGAAGGAGCACTGCAAGAATTTTGTTCTCTGTCTTTATATGCAAATGATATTGAACTGTGGCCATGTGATATGGTCTGAAGCCTAAGCACCCATGTGCTGGTTTTAGAAGTTGAGGACCCAGGGAAAGTGATTAGTTTGAAAAAAAAAATGAGTCCTCATGAATGAGATTAGTTCCCATATAAAATATCCCCATTCTTCAGGGAGCTCATTCATCCTTTCTATTAGTTGAAGATGAAGCAAGAAGTCATCTCTAGGAACCAGCAAATGGGCCCCCACTAGACACTGACTCTGCTGGCACCTTGATCTTGCATTTCCCAGCCTACAGATCTGTGGGAAATAAACTTCTATTTATAAGCCAACCAGTTTATGATATTTTGTTACAGCAACTAGAAAGGACTAAGACACCATAATAAACCAGTAATATCATATGACTCTTTTACATTCTGCATTTCAAAGTACCATTTTTCAAATATTTGTGAAACAGCTGTGACAAATGCCTCTAGTTGGATTTCAATTTTTGTTACGATCAGATAAGCATTTTGTTATGGTTAATCAGCAGCTGGTGTTGAGTTTCTTAATAAAAATAAAAATATTGTCCTTGTTTAGCCAGATTTAAAGCATAAATGTCATTATTCCAAAAACTAAAAATTTTAAAAGATTCTCACATCAACATTTGGTGTACACACCTTGAGAATTTAAGCTGGGTAATGGAGTCCTTCTATAGTTTGAAGTCCACTCACCACAGTTTTTTTTATGGTCACCATGCATGGTTGCTATTGGCCTTGAGAGCTTCATGTTCCAATAGTCTTGAGCATTTAAATCTAAACATAGATAAGTAGCATTTCTGGGTAGCACAAGTATAAAGTGATTTAGCAATGTTCCCTTAGGCTCTGGTATTCTTAAGTAGAAGAATCATATTTTTAAAAATAATTTTGTTTCTCAAACTGAAATTAATCCTAAAACTGGAAACATGACTTCAAAATAATGGAACATTTTTTAAGTAAAATATTGTAAATATGTAAAATCAGATATAAGAGGAGGGAAGCAGAACACACTCTTCTTAGACAGTGACATAATCTGTCTACATTCTTCTGATTCAAAGAAGTGGGTTTATAAATCACTGGCCCAGAAGTCCTGTTTCTAGTAATGATAGAAGTGTGTTTATTAGACTAATTCACCTGCAAATAATAATTATAAACTCGGTTAAAAGTATAAAAAAAAACAACCTTTTGAAGGTATCAAAACCAGGTAGAAACAGTTCCATTTAGCTCTTAAGAAGAAAACATAGTAGATGAGATACAGGATGTACATGGCTTTTCCTGATGGCACTTAGGAAATGCTCATAGAACAAAGCAGCTAGAACTTAAACAGAACTGAGAGGTGATGTTTCCAACTGCAAACCACAGCTAGAAACTGAGGAAGAAAATCCTGGAAAAGATGGAGCTATGGAAGACTGAACCCAAAAATGTACATGCAAATCCTGCTCATATTCTTGGCTGACTCCTAAATTATTCATGTTTAGGCAGGAATCCAAGAAGTCTAGGAAAATTAACCAAAGTATTCAGCAACTGCCCACTATAGGAGATAAAGTTTGATGCTGGAATCCTGTCAAGTAAGAGGAGCTAGATAAACAGAGTGGGCTCTGTTGAAAGTTCAGAAGGGCCACACCCTAGAAGACAAGATCCCAGGAATGGGGAATTTCCTTAGGAAAATGATCAGAACCAAAAGACCCACATCAGAAAAGCAAAAAACCAGACATCCAAAGGTTCCAAGCCATGTGCCATTAATTTAACTGACTGTTAGAACAAAATTCACCAAATAAAGAGAACACATTCAAGAACTCTATAATTTATCAACCACAGTGTCCTCCAAATTCTTTAAAAAATCACTAGATTGTGGGGGGGGGATAGAAATACCAATGTGGTTTCCTTGAACTATAGTCAAGAAAAAAATATCAGTTAATAGAACTATGCACACAGACATTACTAATGTTGGGATGGCAGATAAGCACTTAAAATATTTTTGATGAATGTTCTATAAAATATACAGGAAAGAATGAATAGCATTTGTTGAAAGATGGGGATTGTAGGATACATGTAAGAAGCATAAGAACCAAATGAAAATTACTAAATTGAATGATGCAACATATGGAATGAAAATGTCATTGTATGGTTTTTATAGTAGATTGAAATAGAAGAACAGAATAAAGGATCAATAAAATTTGAAGGCAGATTAACAAAAATCATCCAAAGTGAAGAAGTAAGAGATAAAAAATTATTAAATGATGGTTTCAATGACTAGTGTGATCATAGAAAACCATATTATACATTTGAGTGAAATAGCTACAAAAGAAAAGATAAAGAGATAAATCTTTAAAGTAGGTGAAAAGGACAAATTATATTAAAGGAAACAAAAGTAGAATTATTGCTGATGTCTCACCAAAAACAAAGGAGACCATAAGAAATTGCAAAACATTTAAAATTCAGAAAAAAAAGAAACCACCAGCATAGGATTATATACCCTGCAAAAAATGCATTTTTGGAAAATGTATGTAAAATAAAAAAGATAAGATTAATGAAAATAGAAGAAAATTTCCAGCAGTATACACATATCACAAAATATGCTAAAACATATTCTTGACCCAGAAAATGACACAAAGAGAAAATTAAGTGTATTATTTTAGAAAGAAGAAAATCACTAGTAATAACAATATCTCTGACTCAATTTTTGCAAAAAAGAAATTCAAAGGTCAATATAATGCAAAATTATAACAAAATAAGAATAGATTATATAATCTGTCAGGAAAAAAATGATGTTGATAACATAAATTAATGAACACTATGAAAGGGAATACTGTTGTATAAGTTTCTAATATCATATATAAAGTGTATTATTATATGGTTAACTGTGATAACTTAGGATTTATAATGCAATTTATAGAAAATCATTAAAATGAATTAATTCTTTTGTATGTATATGGTACTGGAAATTGAAGCAAGGGCCTTACATATGCTAGGCAAGTACTCTATCACTGAGCTACAGCCCAATCATTCCGTTTTTAATTCATCTGCTAGAAATCTAATGAATGGAATATTAAAATATTTTTAATCAAAAGAGGATAAAAATAAAAACAGAATAAAAGAATGAAGAGGGCTAATATAAAATAAATATTAAAATGGTTTGCAAGAAAGATCCTCTAAATTTAAGGACACCAAGAAATAAATAAAGTAAGAGAGTGTGAAAAGATGTACCATGACAACCATAAACTTATGAAAGAAGATTTGAGCTATATTTATATCAGATGAAAAAATCTTTAAGAAAGTATGTTTGAATAGGGAAGACCATTTTATAATGATTAAATAATCAATTCTTCAGTAAGATTAATATCCTAAATATGCTTACACATAATATCAATGCTTCAAACCACATAAAACAAACATTAAAAGAGCAAAAGAAAAAAATAAATCCACAATAATACTTAGTAATTTTAATTTCTCCCACACACTGATATTTGTCAATTTTAGTAATTTTTATTTAATTGATAAATATAAAAGATTTGAATAACTTATGAAACAAATAGTACTAATTGAAATTTCTATATTTTATGTCAAAAATATAAAAGAACTGTGAATGAAATTTTATGGCAGTATTAGTCATAATAATTTAAAGCCAGACACAAGCCAAAACCTTATCAATAGAATAATGGCCTTGTGCTGCTGGTGGTGATAGTGTTGATGCTGGTAGTTCATTCAAAGGCAGACTACTTAACAATAAAAAGTAAAACAGCTGGTTGGTTCCACAATTTAGCTATCGTGGATTGTGCTGCTATAAATATTGATGTGGTTGTGTCACTGTCCTATGCTAATTTTTTTTTTTTTACTTTATTGTTGGTCGTTCAAAACATTACACAGTTCTTAATACATCATCTTTCACAGTTTGATTCAAGAGGGTTATGAACTCCCAACTTTACCCCGTATACAAATTGCTGTATCACATCAGTTACCCTTCCATTGATTGACATATTGCCTTTCTAGTGTCTGATGTATTCTGCTGTCTGTCCTATTCTCTACTATCCCCCCTCCCCTCCCCTCCCCTCCCCTCCCCTTTTCTCATCCCTGTTTAATGTAAATCTTCTTCTCAAGCTCTTCGTCCTTACCCTGTCCTTGTTTACTCCCCTTATATCAAGGGGGTCATTTGGTATTTGTTTTTTAACGATTGACTAGCTTCACTTAGCATAATCTGCTCTAATGCCATCCATTTCCCTCCAAATTCTATGATTTTGTCGTTCCTTAATGCAGAGTAATACTCCATTGTGTATAAATGCCACATTTTTTTTATCCATTCATCTATTGAAGGGCATCTAGGCTGATTCCATAATCTTGCTATAGTGAATTGTGCTGCTATGAACATCGTTGTAGCAGTGTCTCTGTAACATGCTCTTATTAGGTCTTTAGGGAATAGATCGAGAAGGGGAATAGCTGGGTCAAATGGTGGTTCCATTCCCAGCTTTCCAAGAAATCTCCATACTGCTTTCCAAATTGGCTGCACCAATTTGCAGTCCCACCAGCAATGAACAAGAGTGCCCTTTTCCCCGCATCCTCTCCAGCACTTATTGTTGTTTGACTTCCTAATGGCTGCCAATCTTACTGGAGTGAGGTGGTATCTTAGGGTAGTTTTGATTTGCATTTCTCTAACTGCTAGCGATGGTGAGCATTTTTTCATGTACTTATTGATTGATTGTATGTCCTCCTCTGAGAACTGTCTGTTCAGGTCCTTGGCCCATTTATTGATTGGGTTATTTGTTATCTTATTGTCTAGTTTTTTTAGTTCTTTGTATATTCTGGTTATTAGGGCTCTATCTGAAGTGTGTGGATTAAAGATTTGTTCCCAGGATGTAGGCTCCCTGTTTATCTCTCTTATTGTTTCTTTTGCTGAGAAAAAACTTTTTAGTTTGAGTAAGTCCCATTTGTTGATTCTAGTTGTTAACTCTTGCGCTATGGGTGTCCTATTGAGGAATTTGGGGCCCGATCCCACAGTTTGTAGATCATAACCAACTTTTTCTTCTATCAGATGCCGTGTCTCTGACTTAATATCAAGCTCCTTAATCCATTTTGAGTTAACTTTTGTGCATGGCGAGAGATAGGGGTTCAGATTCATTTTGATGCAAATGGATTTCCAATTTTCCCAGCACCATTTGTTGAAGATGCTATCCTTCCTCCATTGCATGCTTTTAGCCCCTTTATCAAATATAAGATAGTTGTAGTTTTGTGGATTGGTTTCTGTGTCCTCTATTCTGTACCATTGGTCCACCCACCTGTTTTGGTACCAGTACCATGCTGTTTTTGTTACTATTGCTCTGTAGTATAGTTTGAAGTCTGGTATCGCTATACCGCCTGATTCACACTTCCTGCTTAGCATTGTTTTTGCTATTCTGGGTCTTTTATTATTCCATATGAATTTCATGATTCTTTTATCTATTTCTACAAGAAATTCCATTGGGATTTTGATTGGCATTGCATTGAACTTATAGAGAACTTTTGGTAATATCGCCATTTTGATGATGTTAGTTCTACCTATCCATGAGCAGGGTATATTTTTCCATCTTCTAAGGTCTTCTTCTATATCTTTCTTTAGGGTTCTATAATTTTCATTATATAAATCTTTCACCTCTTTTGTTAGGTTGATTCCCAAGTATTTTATTTTTTGGGGGGATATTGTGAATGGAGTAGTTGTCCTCATTTCCGTTTCAGAGGATTTGTCACTGATATACAGGAATGCCTTTGATTTATGCGTGTTGATCTTATATCCTGCCACTTTGCTGAATTCATTTATTAGCTCTAATAGCTTCTTTGTAGACCCTTTTGGGTCTGCTAGGTATAGGATCATATCGTCTGCAAATAGTGATAATTTAAGTTCTTCTTTTCCTATTTTTATGCCTTTAATTTCTTTCGTCTGTCTAATTGCTCTGGCCAGTGTTTCGAGGACTATGTTGAACAGAAGTGGTGAGAGAGGGCATCCCTGTCTTGTACCAGATCTTAGAGGGAATGCCTTCAATTTTTCTCCATTCAGAATGATGCTGGCCTGTGGGTTATCGTAGATTGCTTTTACAATGTTGAGGTATGTTCCAGTTATCCCTAATTTTTCTAGAGTTTTGAACATAAAGGGATGCTGTACTTTGTCGAATGCTTTTTCTGCATCTATCGAGATGATCATATGGTTCTTATTTTTAAGTCTATTGATGTGGTGAATAACATTTATTGATTTCCGTATATTGAACCAGCCTTGCATCCCAGGGATGAATCCTACTTGATCATGATGTATAATTTTTTTGATATGTATTTGAATCCGATTCGCCAAAATTTTATTGAGGATTTTTGCGTCAAGGTTCATTAGAGATATTGGTCTGTTGTTTTCTTTCTTTGAAGTGTCTTTGTCTGGTTTCGGAATCAGGGTGATGTTGGCCTCGTAGAATGAATTTGGAAGTTCTCCCTCTTTTTCTATTTCCTGAAATAGCTTGAAAAGTATTGGTGTTAGTTCCTCTTTAAAGGTTTTGTAAAACTCTGCTGTATACCCATCCGGTCCTGGGCTTTTCTTAGTTGGTAATCTTTTGATGGTTTCTTCTATTTCCTCTATTGTTATTGGTCTGTTTAGGTTGTCTATATCCTCCTGACTCAATCTGGGCAGGTCATAAGACTTAAGGAATTTATCTATGCCTTCACTATCTTCTATTTTATTGGAGTATAAGGATTCAAAATAATTTCTGATTATCTTCTGTATTTCTGAAGTGTCTGTTGTGATATTACCTTTTTCATCCCGTATGTTAGTAATTTGAGTTCTCTCTCTTCTTCTCTTCGTTAGCCTGGCTAAGGGTCTGTCAATTTTATTTATTTTTTCAAAGAACCAACTTTTAGTCTTGTCAATTTTTTCAATTGTTTCTTTTGTTTCAATTTCATTTATTTCAGCTCTGATTTTAATTATTTCTTGCCTTCTACTTCTTTTGCTGTTGTTTTGCTCTTCTTTTTCTAGGATTTTGAGATGAAGTATGAGATCATTTATTTGTTGGTTTTTTCTTTTTTTGAGGAATGAACTCCAAGCAATGAATTTTCCTCTGAGAACTGCTTTCAATGTGTCCCATAGATTCCGATATGTTGTGTCTGTGTTTTCATTTAACTCTAGGAATTTTTTAATTTCCTCCTTGATGTCTTCTAAAACCCATTGATCATTCAGCAACCTATTGTTCATTCTCCAAGTGATGCTTGATTTTTCCTTCCTTCTTTTATCATTGATTTTCAGTTTTATTCCATTATGATCAGATAAGATGCATGGTATTATCTCTACCCCTTTATATTGTCTAAGAGTTGCCCTGTGACATAATATATGGTCTATTTTTGAGAAGGTTCCATGTGCTGCTGAGAAAAAAGTGTAACTACTTGATTTTGGGTGTATAGTCTATATATGTCAATTAAGTCTAGGTTGTTAATTGTGTTATTGAGTTCTATAGTTTCTTTATTTAACTTTTGTTTGTAAGATCTGTCTAGTGGTGAGAGAGGTGTGTTGAAGTCTCCCATGATTATTGTGTGGTGGTCTATTAGACTCTTGAACTTGAGGAGAGTTTGCTTGATGAACACAGCCGCACCATTATTTGGGGCATATATATTTATGATTGTTATGTCTTGTTGGTGTATGGTTCCCTTGAGCAGTATGAAGTGTCCTTCTTTATCCCTTTTGATTAACTTTGGCTTGAAATCTATTTTATTAGAAATGAGTATGGACACTCCTGCTTGTTTCCGCATTCCATATGAGTGGTATGATTTTTCCCAACCTTTCACCTTCAGTCTATGAATATCTTTTTCTATCAGATGCGTCTCCTGTAGGCAGCATATTGTTGGGTCTTCTTTTGTGATCCATTCTACTAGCCTGTGTCTCTTAATTGGTGAATTTAAGCCATTAACATTTAGGGTTATTATTGAGATATGATTTGTTCTTCTAGCCATATTTGTTTATTGATGTTTCTAAACCTGATTTGTTATCCTCTTTGACTATTTTCCCCCCTTTACTGTCCTATCTCCCATTGTTGGTTTTCAATGTTATTTTCCATTTCCTCTTCCTGTAATGTTTTGCCAAGGATTTTTTGAAGAGATGGTTTTCTAGCTGCGAATTCTTTTAACTTTTGTTTATCATGGAAGGTTTTAATTTCATCTTCTATCCTGAAGCTTAATTTCGCCGGATACACTATTCTTGGTTGGAACCCATTTTCTTTCAGTGTTTGAAATATGTTATTCCAGGATCTTCTAGCTTTCAGGGTCTGTGTTGAGAGATCAGCTGTTATCCTGATTGGTTTGCCCCTAAATGTAATCTGCTTTCTTTCTCTTGCAGCTTTTAAAATTCTCTCCTTATTCTGTACATTGGGCATCTTTATTATAATGTGTCTAGGTGTGGATCTCTTATGATTTTGCACATTCGGCATCCTGTAGGCTTCTAGGATTTGTGATTCTGTCTCATTCTTCAAGTCTGGGAAGTTTTCTTGTATAATCTCACTGAAGAGTCTGTTTATTCCTTTAGTTTGGAGCTCTGTGCCTTCCTGTATCCCAATGACTCTTAAATTTGGTCTTTTGATATTGTCCCATAATTCTTGGATGTTCTGCTCATGGTTTCTTAGCAGACTTGCTGAGCTGTCTATGTTCTTTTCCAGTTGAAATACTTTGTCTTCATTGTCTGATGTTCTCTCTTCTAAGTGATCTAATCTGCTGGTAGTATTCTCAATTGAGTTTTTAAGTTGGTTTAATGATTCCTGCATTTCTAGGATTTCAATTTGTTTGTTTTTTATTACCTCTATCTCCCTGTGAAATTGATCTTTTACTTCCTGGATTTGTTTGTCAATGTGATCTTTCATTGTCTGATTTTGCTGTCTCATGTCTTCCTTGAGACTCCAGATCATCTGAAGCATATATATCCTGAACTCTTTATCAGACATTCCATCTGTTGCAGCTATTACCTCTTCGAAAGTTGAGTTGACCTGCATTGCTTGTGGTCCTTTCTTTCCTTGTCTTTTCATGCTGCTCACGTTTCTTTCTGCTTGGTGAAACTGTTGTGATTATGAGTTTTTCCCCCTGATTATTTATATTGCTCCTGTATAGTTGAAAAATCTCCCTTGCAGGGCGGGTAGTAGCTGTGCTCCTTCTCTAGTTGGGGTGATCTCAATACCGCGCTGGCAGGTCACTAGGCCTGCTCTGCCGTTTGTTCGCAGGTCTGCCCCCCCTGCGGGAGCGGGTGGCGGCTCTGCTCTGTCCCCCCTCCAATTGTGGCGATATGACTATCACCCCCTCGCGTCGTTGGGCCTGATCCGGATGCGGGCGGCTGCTCTGCTCTGCCCCCCTACTCCAAATGGAGTGGCGTATCTACCATGCTGGCAGGCCTCTAGGCCTGATCCGTTGGTGAGTCTCAGGTCTGCCGGACTCTGGCAGTAAGGGGAGCTGGGTGTCGAGAGTCCTTTGGTCCTTGTGGTCACGCCCACAGAAAGATTTTGAAGTTTCCCGGTTGTTCGCCAGGTGTGTGGGGCTATTAGCAGAGCCCGGAGGGCATGGCCATGTACGGGGCCATGCGGGGATCCTTCTAGCTGAGTCGGGCCAGCGGGAGCCACGTGAAGAGCGGGGTAGCTGTGTCTGCGTGGTTAAGATCCGAGCGGGTGGTTTGGCTGTTCGCCGAGCGAGAGCAGGGCCTCCCAGGAGAGCCGATATGGCGGAGGCGTGTGCCGGTTTGGGCTGCCACTCCGCTCCGGGCCGCCGCCGCTTTCAGAAGCTGCTGGTGGTTGAGGGATTGGACCTCTGGGCCCGCCGGAGGGGCCACCTGTAGAGGCGGGAAGCTGCGACCGCGTGGTTAGGGACCGGATGAGTGATGCGGCTGCTCCCAGAGCGAGCACTAGGCCTCCCAGGGGAGCCCGGATGGCGGAGGCCGAATTCCGTTTCTGGCGGGGCGGGCCAAGTCGCTCCGGGTGTCCGCCGCTTGCAAAAACGACTGCTGTTTACAGAAGATGATTTCTGCACCCGCCGCGGGGCCACCTGTCTAGCCGGGTAGCTGTGGCCGCGTGGTTAGGAACCGGGTGGGTGATGGGACTGCTCCCAGAGCGAGCCCTGGGCCTCCCAGGGGGAGCCCGAATGGCGGCGGCCGAATTCCGGTTCGGGCGGGGCGGGCCAAGCCTCTCCGGGTGACCGCCGCTTGCAAAAAACGGCAGCTGTTTACGGAAGATGATTTCTGCACCCGCCGCGGGGCCACCTGTCTATTCGGGTAGCTGTGGCCACGTGGTTAGGAACCGGGTGGGTGATGCGGCTCCTCCCAGAGCGAGAGCTGAACCTCCCGGGGGAGCCGCTTGCGGGAGCAGCTGATGTCTGTGGGACTAGATTTCTGTGCCCGAGTGGCCGTCCAAAATCCACTTCTCTGGGACTAAACTGTCACTTCCAATAAACCTACCAGTTCACGGCAGCTCTCTTCTTCAGGGAATTATGCTAGAAGTTCCTCCGTAGGTAGGCTGCCGCTGTTCCGATGGGTCTTTCTTATCCGGTTAAAGTGGAGACGATAGAATCGCTGCTTCCTCGCCGGCCGCCATGTTCGAGATCTTCAGTACTTGTTTATCTCCTATGCTAATTTTAAGACCTTTGGATAAAGACCTAGGAATCTGGGTCAAATTATGATTCCATTCCAAGTTTTCTAAGGAATTTCCATACTGCTTTCCATATTGGTTGCACCTGTTTGCAGTCCCACCAGCAATGTAAGAGTGTGTGTGCCTTTCCCCCCACATCCTCACCAACATTTACTGTTGCTTGTATTCTTAATAACTGACATTCTGATTTGGGTGAGATGACTGTTTTGTGTGGAAGATATACAAGTATGTATAATTGTTGAAGCTTATTTTACTGAAAGTAACTGGTTTATAATGGCATTTTAATTATGTGTGCATAAAAGAAAAAGCTTTATTCTTATAATTTTTAAAATATCAGCTATTATGGATTGAACTATTTTTTTTCCAAAAAAAAAAAAGATATGTTGAAGTCCTAATCCTCAGTAACACATAATATGATCTTACTTGGAAATAAAATTAGCTAAATGTCATTGTAAATGTAATTGGCTGAATTAAGGGAGTAGAATGGTCCTTTAATCAAATATTTCTAATGGCCTTATAAGAAAAAGAAAATTTGAACACAGAGAAAGATACACAGGAATCCATGTGAAGAAGAAGGCAGAGACTGGAGTTATTTTGCTACATGCCAAGGACTTTCTGGGGCCACAAAAAGTTAGAGTAGGTAAGGATGGATTCTCTCCTGGAGGCCTCAGATTTCTTCACTCTGCATTCTGCATTCCACATTATGTCCTATGAAGTCACAGTACCAAGCTTTGTGACAGAAGCTTTAGGAAACCAATAAATCCACTAAGAAGGTTCCATTTCTGGAAGGCTCCATTAGTGAATTGCATCAAACACATGAGCAAGTTGTAATATGAACATTTCCAAACTCTTTCAGAAAGTATTGGATTGAATAATCCCCAATTCATTTTATGAAAACTTCATTAAACTAGTACCAGTTAACTTAAAAAAACTTTACAAGAAGAAAACTATACTTTGTTATTACTCATATACTGTCCTCTTATATAAAGATGCAAAAAAAAATTCTAAAAATTACTAACAAATCAAATCAAGCAATATTTTAAAATAAAAATATGTGATAATCAAATGTAAATTATTTTTAAAAATACAATATTCAACATTCACAAATTAACCAATGCAGTCACGACATTATATAATAAAGGAGAAAAAAATCTTTCCATAAATGGAGAAAAAGCATACATATATGTAGAAATAAAGTTCTTCAATGTGAAAAATATCAAATATAAAAATCTTACTCCACCTTCTTAACCTGCTTAATATCCTAATCAATGATAAAAGTATTGATCAAGAGGAAAGAAAAGGTATCTATTTTCTTACCACTTTTATTTAACACTGTTCTAAAGATACTAAACAGGATCATGGGTGAAAAAGCAGTTAAAAGCCAGAATTATTGGAAAAGGTAGAAGAAATAGTATTTGTATATCTCATAGTAACATTGATTTTATAGACAATCCTCAAATATCTAGAAAAATATCTAATACAGATTGGAAGGATTCAATGTCAAAATTTGAAAATGTGTTAATATTTTTATATATTAGCAATAAATAATTGAAAAATAAAGTTTTAAAAATTCCTTATATAGAGGCATTATAAAATATAAAATACCTAGGGGTATAATGAATACAAATGTGTGAGTTCTCTATATTAAAACAACAAAGATTTTGGAGATGAAATGAAAACATAAAAATAAATTAGGGAATGTAGCATGCTAAATAATTGGAATAGTCAATAAAGATGCCAACATTTTCCAAAATTTTCTGTCAATTCAACACTATTTCAGTCAACATAACAGCAGAATTTTTTCTTAATAAACTGCAATCTGATTCTTATATTTACATGGAAATGTTAACTGTACCACATTTTGAGAGACAACATATTTTAGAAATCCAGAAGCTTTAAGTTTCTAAAAATTGCATAGTACAGTAATTCTACAGATTAAATGTGTGTAAAAATTCTACTGAGAAATCTAGATTCAGTTGTAAAGCTTTTGAAGATCTGCAGTCCAAATCCACATTTTTTTTTTTCTGGAATTGGGAATATAATTTTAAATAGTATATGCTTAAAATACCCATATATTATTAACTCTATGTACATTACTTAATAATTTTCTAAAATAATTTAATAAATGTTTCTACTTTAAAAAGTTATCATTCTTTCAGTTATTTTTCACTAACTGTTGTAAATGTCTGGCTTTGCAAAGGCAATCTTATTACGAATTAAATTATGTTCCCCTCTAAGCAAGATACAGTAAAGTCCTATACGTTAGTACTTTAGGACATGACCTAATTTGGAAATAGGATTGTTGTAGGTATTAATTCATTAAGATGAGGTGATGCTAGAGCAAGGCAAACCCCAATTCAATAAGGTTGGTGTCCTAATAAGAAAATGGCCTTGTGAAGACGGAGAAACAAGGAGATCATGCTATGAAAACAAGGTAACCAATGTCCTTAAGCAGTGGAAAGCTAAGGAACACAGAGATTGCCACCAAAATTCCAGAAGCTAGGAAGATACAAGGAACCTGAATAGGTTTCAGAGAAAATCCGACCCTACCAGCACCTCAATTCCAGACTTCCAGACAGCAGGAATGAGACAATACTTTTCTGGGGTTTTTTGGTCATTCAATTCATAATACTTTGGAAGTCCTAGGAAACTACCTGTGCACATGAGTAGATCTTATAATTCTGTGAATAAGGACAGTCCATGATTCCAAAACTTTTTATAGTGTCAGTAATAACAATTACAATGACAATGATGACAGATTTACCAGCTTATTTAATTTTTTCAAGGTCGCTGCTTTCCTCACACAAGTATTATTATCTTCATTTTCCAGTCTTAGACAGTCTAGATATGTGCCATCCAATATGGCAGTCATTTGCCACACATCTCTGTTGAGTTCCTTGGATTTGGTCAGTCCACAATGAATAGTGTGTCGTGTCGATGTAAAATACACATTGGATTTTGAAGATAGAATAACAAAAAGTAATGTTTCATTAATTTTATATTGATTATGCTTTGCTATATTGGGAAAAATAAAATACTTTATTATAATTAGCTAATGTGACTTCTAGCAATTTTAAAATTATATGTGTGGCTGATATATTTCTTTTGTATGGTGCTTCTCTACACCAAAGAAGCAAATGTATCATGATAGGGAAGCAAAAGTTTCTCAACTGGAAATGAAGAAACTTTAGCTTTAGGGCTGATTATTTTGCTTGCACAAGATATAGGCATTTGAGCCAACTATGCCACTGCTTCTGGCAGCCTTAGCATCTGAAAAATGCAGTTGCACTATTTAGCTTCAATGTAATTTCACTTCCTTAACATTAGTTTTAATATCAGAGTGTGTTTAAGTATGTTGTCTCTAGATGCGATGTTGCTTTTTATAAGCAACTCATGATATATATTTTATGTAATATATTTTCAAAATCCCATAGGTCTATACATGCTTCTGCCTTCAAGAATCACTTGGCATTTTAAAAAGTAACAGAAGCAGACCTTTTATGTTGTATAACACCTCCAGCAAAGGCAAGAGCAAAGTTCTTAATCAAATACATAAGTGTTTCTACAGAAAATTGTGTGCTATATGATATAATTAATGAAAGTAAATGTCCTCTTGTCAGTTGAGGACAGATTTGCTCCCAAATGACATTTTTGCAAACTTAATTTTATTTTATTTGTTTTGTCTAACCATCACAATAGTGGGTGAGGGTATGAGAAGAGACAGTAAACAATTCAATGACAAGTCAGTCAAAATTCCTCCAAAAAAATTATTTGACACAGTAGATACTAGATTTGTGTTTTACTTTTCTATTTCTTTTTTTGAAGTTGTAACTTCTGATCATTTTAAAACTTGAAAAAATGTTTTCTACTTTGTTTCTTAGCCTATAAATTATTAGAATAGAAACTTAATTGTTCTTTTGTTTCTTTACATTTGGGGGCGGGGGAGGGGGTGGTTTTGAGGAGAGCTCACTTGGATTAAACAAATACAAATTCTCTCAATACATAAAGCATTTATACTCCAAATATGGAGATTCCTAGGGTCTTACATCTTCAAAATTTTTCTTTTCATCACCCACTTTTGCATAGTTTAATCACTTAGAAAAATTTTCAGCTAACATTTCCTTAGCTCTGCACGGTCTTGTGATGGTAATGTTATGAACTTCTGACCATGGAATGGAGGCAGCTATTTGGCAAATCTACTTAGGATCTGTTTTCACAACATGGAACCTATTTCACACCACCTTTCTGTTCAGGTTTGCATTGAAGCTTCCCTCCCCTTGGGCATGAGTAACAGTGTTATGACACTGGCTTCAATAAGCAACTTTTTATGGTGTCTAATCATGTGCAAATGTGTTAAAATTGGTAGTTTTTAGCAAACAGTTATGGAACATATTACCGTGAGGCATTTGTTCATGCCGTGACAATGATTGGCCCTTGGCCACTTAAATGTTTTATTTAATAATGTGGGAATTTCAGTGTGTTTTCCTTTCATTATTTTTAACTTGAAAACAGAAACAGAAAGCCCCTTCTTTAAAGTTAAAACTTCACCGCCTACAGTCTGTCAAAAGCAATATAAGTATCTGGATTTTGGAGAGGGGTTTTTGCAAGATGTTAATTTAATATTCTGGCATATTTCATGCATATTTTTTGTATTTTATATGCTTGAAACTATCTCTACAAGTGACCACCCAGGAATAATAGACTTATTTTCGAGATTTCATTTTGAAAAGCAAAAAGTCTTGTCCAAAAATAGAACAGATATTGGATTCATACTAATATCTTCCTACCTACCAGAGTGCTTGAAATGATGCATACTAAAGCAAAGAAAAACCTGTTGAGATTAAGCTTTGATTTTCCACAAACTACAGTTTTACTTCTGTCTTTCCTTATGATGTCATAAAAATGGTTCTATGTAAGATGTAAGATGTTCTGCAAATGTTCACTAAAATAAATTCTCAAGTAATTGCTGAGGATAATGCTGTTTTGCAAAACTAGAATTTTCAGCAAAACGAAATAGTATAATATTCTGCTAGGTGTCCACTATATATTTTAATATATGCTGAGATCAGAGAATAAAAATGCTCTTTATTTCCAACGTAGCTCAGTACTGTTATTTAATATCCATAAACACATCTCTCAGCCTGACTTCAAAGACCTTTCATAAGACCAAAGCTCTTATGTAAGTTTAGAATAGCTTCAGTTCTTACTATTAAAAATAAATAATGTCTAAGTATTAAAAGCCAAACTTTCATTTTAACATGCACATTATACTTAGTTTCAAATTTGGGGAACTGTTTTTTTAAAAAAGAATTTGTTTTTCAATATATAGTTTATACACAACATAGATTTGTTGTGATAGTCTGTAAATTAATTTACAGAATTTCAAGCCATCTGTCCAAAAAGAATAAATGGAAGAAACACTTTATGTGGAGGCTATTTAGTTTCAAGACCCAAGTATTTAGAGGTCTTGATTCAATTAGTGTGTGTGTGTGTGGGGGGGGGGGGGTGTATTTAGTGGGAGAAGATGACAAGATTTGTTGTGATTTTTAGCCTGGAGAAGCTGAACACATCCAGAAGTCCATGTGCAGATCAGCTGTTGGTAGCTTGGTAGACATCACTTAACATTCTTGACAATGACCCATTAAGGCCAAGTCCCTGTGACTCTCTAATAAACCCTGTAGGCAGGCTTTGCCTAGAGAACAGAGGAGTCTTTTAGTAAATTATCTATAGGAAACTACCCTAGAGCTGTAATGTCCACATAGAAAACTGATCATTCTAAATTTAGTAGTGCTATCTCTGCTAAATCTAAAATGCAAAATGGAAAATCTTATAATAAACTTAGCAAACACCTTCTGAGAAATAGCTTAAACATTTATGCACATAGCAATTTTTAAATTTAGCATTTATAGTGATTCTTCCACTGATGATTTATTAGAAACATTTTAAACATTTTTGAAAGTGCGCTGCAAACAAAATTCTTAGACTGATGTGTTGATGTTTTTTCAGTATACATTTTATTTAATAAATTATTTCTACTAAAAAATAATATGTACTAATTTTAGAAATTCAGCGTATACAAAAAGGCACAAGGAAGAAAATAAGTTACTCATAATCCTTTCACTCAATTAAGTAACATTTTTATGTTATAAAATGTAACATTTATAAAAATATAAACAAAATAATTTGTATTGTGCACTTCAAAATATGCTGACGTATTATATATATGTATACAACTAGTTCCTGGTTGAAAATTTGAATGTGTTCTGACAAAAGCATGTGTTGGACACTTAATCCCTCTTTCTATAGTGTTGGAAGGTAGAATTTTAAGAGATGATTAAGACCAGAGGCTCTGCCTTCAGGAATGAATTAATGCCATTATGGTAATAGCAGGTTCATTATTTTGGGAGTAGGATCCTCATAAAAGGATTGGTCCCATCCCTCCCTCCCTCTCTCCACCTCTCCTTCTCTTGACTCTTCTTCCATGAAATGACACATAAAGAAAGGATACACAAGATGTCAGTCCTCAATCTTGGACTTCCCAGGAAGCAGAAAAATGAGTCAATTTCTGCTTTTTTACAATTTATCCATTCTGTGGTGGTTTGTTATAGCAGCACAAAACAGACTAAAAAACTAGTTGTCTTACTGCTTTAGTATTAAGAACAGCACCCTTGGGCTGGAGATGTGGCTCAAGTGGTAAGGCGCTCGCCTGGCATGCGCGGGGCACTGGGTTCGATCCTTAGAACCACATAAAATAAAATAAAGATGTTGTGCCCACCGAAAACTGAAAAATAAATATTAAAAAATATTCTCTTTCTCTCTCCCCCTCCTCTCTCCCCCTCTCTCCTCCTCTCTCTCTTAAAAAAAAAAAAGAACAGCACCCATCTATATAGGGAGTATAGCTTTTTTTTTCCCCATTAAGATCAACCCGTAAACTTTAATGCCCTTAGGAATATGGGGACAAACTGTAAAGCTCACTTCTCCTGACCTTGAGTGGGATAGAAAGAAAAAATGAAGAAGCAAGAGAAATTAGGTGTTAGTACTTTATGCCTAATCCACTTGGACTTTAAGGAGGATGCCATTGAACCATCCACATAGATATGAAGCAATTTTATGAATATTGGAGCTGGTGTCCTCTTCCCTATACCAACATAGGGACAGTTGAAAGCTGCTAGGAAAAATACAAGGTAAGTGACCAGCACCTTAGAATTGACAGTAGAGGTAAGAGGTATGAACAAATAGGCCACAGTGACATGAAGTTGAATGGTTGGTACCAGTATAAAACCCCCCAGAAGAAGATGGGTGTTGTCCCTCTTTAACTCTCACTAGAACAAGGGCAAGAAGAGTGAGCTGTGGAAATTATCACAGATCAAAGGATATTATGAGACAATGAGAACTTTGTCCTCAACAGCCCTAAAATCATATAAATCACCCATCCACTCACTAGTCATCCACAATCAGTAGGCATGCACATGGGAGAGAATATAAGAAAATTCCAAGTACCAAACATTTACCCAAAAGATACTAGACCTTTTGGACAGGGACCATTAAATTGGAAAACAAAAATAAAATACTGCTTTCGGCAATTTAATTTTCCTTCTGTACCTATGTCCTTCAGCCCAGAAGCATGGGGAATAATAAGAACAACAAATCAGTTATAGAAAATAAAGCTATTTCCCATCTGTATAGCAGAGTATAATATGTAATTCTGTTGCATGTATGGGCACTTCTTAATCATTGCTCTGTGTGTATAATAGAAACCAATATAACTTATTATTTTTGATTTATAAAATACTACAATCTTTTCATGCCAATACTTTTATGTCTACATTTAATGTATTAAATGTATTGAATTTTTTTAATAGAATGAATCCTTTTTGATAGAATGAATCCTTTCTTATTATACATTTACATTATATTTATTTCATAAACATAAAACACACGTGTTTTAAATCAGCATTTTTCAAAAGCAAAATTAAGTGGTGATTGTCCATAATGTGAGAAAATTAGATGCTTAAAAGCTCCTTGCTTAAAATAATGATTAATATTTTAGCATTGTAGGTATAAATACGAATTTCCACAAAGCCCCCCAATTATACTCTCCTCCAAATGCTTGCCCAGGAATGCCTTAAATGAAAACATCCTGTCTCAAGTTTAGAAAGTAGACCTCTTGGATTCCATCCAGTATAGACATAGCTTACAGTCTACTTCATCATAATAGCAGGACTATGCTTGCACTAAAGACATTAAAAATGTATTTTAGCAATAAGAAGAATGGGGAGATGAAAGTAAGATGCTAGTCAATTTATTAGAAAAATTAAAAACTACTAGTAAAAGAGTAATAGTTTTACATAAAGAGAAAAGTGGAGGAGTTGCTATCAGTGTGAGAATAATTAGTACAATTACCAGATCAAGCTTCTAATAGATAAAATAAGGAGGAAATAGATTATTGAAGGGAAGCTTCTCTAGTACATAATGTCTATGCTTCACTTTGAAAGAGGAGATATCTTTTGTAGTCTTTTTTCTTTTCCTTTTACTACACTGTATATCAACTGTCCTAATTTACCCTAGAGATAGGCGGTGGCTGCATGAGAAGCTTTGCTTGGATGCAAGCACTTTAATTCTCATTAAAGCAAGTGTAAGTTTGGTTATGGCGCATTGCTTTGAAAGCAGTTGGATAGTGAGGGACAATGAGAGAGTGTGTAAAAGAAACAACTGGTTCATATTCTGGGAAACCTGCCAGCGTTTGATTCAAAACCAGAACAAGTGCTGGCTGTCAGCTGAATCTGTGCTTAAAATAAAAGAAGGCGCGTAAGAGCCCAGATTAACAGAAAGAAGGAACAATCCAAGGTTGAGATCTTAGTACAAAGGTTTGAATATGGTGGATGCTATCTCTACATTTAGTATGGCTTTAAATATGATTGCAGATAATTTAGCTGATAAAATAAGATACAATGCTTGCATCCCAAGAGTCCTATGAAATATTAATGGTATTTATGAAAACCATGAATTTGTGAAAATTGAGAAGCAGTACAAATACAATTACAATAAAATGTGTAAAGCAAGTTCAGAAATGGGTGCCAGGCCACATCTTATGTTACCTCATTGCATATGAAATTGATAAGTGGTAGGTGGCCAGTAACATTTTTAAATTTTGCTAGAACCTTGTGAATTTGGTTGTCGAGTTTCATAGACATAAGCTGAGCTCAAGTTCCCTTATATACTTTTCAGTAAGAAATCAGTTTGCTATGCTAATTAAATTTACTATAAGCAAGTCGGTGAAGAGAATAATGAATCCACACAGAATAGTAAGTTACTTTTAATTTTACATAGCAGGTATATAAAGTTGAGATGATAATTAAAAATCAATGTATGGATGAGAGAAAACAGGCATGTTTTCTCTCATCCATACATTGAACAGAACTTTCTAAGATAAGTCTGAACAGAACTTTCTAGATTATTTTGGGTTGTTAGGTATACATGCTTAGAAATAGTAATTATGCATTTCTTAATATTATGCAAATAAATTAATGTAGATGGTATTCCCTGCTTAATCACAGCTAGTGACATTTTAGTATAACTGTTATCCTGAATTATTTGATTTCACAGGCAAGGAAAAATATGATATAGCAAGGAAAAACCACCTTGAGGCGTTTATTACCAAAGATGGCAATGATAAGAGTTGACCCTTCTTGTTCTTTGGGGACACATTCAAAGATGTGCATTTTCAGAGATTTGAACTAGCCTGTGGGTGGTTGGGAAATCCCACACAATTCAGCCATCACAGAGTTGACCAAAATGCAGAATTGCTTTGTGCCTTTCTGCTTTAAATAAATACAGATAATTAAATAAACCTTTGCAGCAGTAGAATAAAGCATAAATCCAAACTTTACCCAGCCGAAGGCTGCCTTGGCCACTAGCCAGAAGCCAGAGGGCCAGGGCTAATTTGCATAAAATTGAACAGATTGCTGCAGCTGCCGTCCTTATTAATACCCAGGCGTAATCATAATCACGGGACATTCCTTCCACAGCAGAGCCACCTCCTGTGCAATGCCACCCATTGCTTTGTGGGACCTATAGTTACTGATACGTGATCCTGCTTTAAAGGCAAAGACTATTTCTAAACTAAAACAAAACCAAATAAAAACTTTTTCCAATTTGCCAAAAAGAAATAATCTCCAGACATTTCACTGAGCAGTCTCCCCAATTATCTTGTTCCTTTGACTTATCAATTTGAAACATTATAGATACTTTTCTGTTCTTTATCATTAGTTGAGTAAAATAAAAGTGTGTGGAAATCAGTAAAAAGTGTTGATGGCACATTTTCTTCAAAGGAATTAGGGTGAACTTTTCACAACTTAATTTTTTTTTTTACATGTCTGCAAGGTATTATTTACGATACAACGACTGTTACCAGTTGCTGATGATGTCACACTTGGCTTTTTGCATTCTGTCGCCCTGATTTCAATTCCAGGAAACTCTACACAGCAGAGAAATGCAGAACGATGTCAGAAAGCATGTGCTATGACTTATCACGCCCGAAACATGCTGAGAACACAGACACTATGTAATGCCTGATAGAGTGCTTTTGCATCCGGGTATCAACAGCTTCCCCTTTGTCAGTAGTACTCAACGAATTGGATGACTGCTGTTCTACAGTTTCTCAGTCAGAAGGGCTGTCAGCAGCTTCATGAGGGCCATCTGGGGAAAACAAACTCTTGGCCCACATGAAGATGACGTAACCTACAAGGAGCACTGGCAAGGACGGGGTGGATTATATTAAAAACCTATCATATTGTTAGCTAACTGTGGATGACAGCATTGGAGTGTACAATAAAAAGCTTTTATGATGCTCTGAAAATCCTGAGGTTACCACATAGGAATACATCTTGAGCTCATCTATGGGTCTGGAACACTGTAGAAATAGAGTGTTATTCTTTTGAGATCCTGTAATGTGCATCGATATGTTAAAAGAAACGCTTAATAACCACTTAGCACTGAATGATGTAGGTAAGGTTTCAGATTTGGTCTATGCCTGTCTCCCTATTTCTATTATTTAAGCACTTTTGACAGTGGTTAGGATTATGTACACACCACCTTGTGATTTCAGCATGCAGAGAGCTTTATCTAGATGCTATTTCCTGTACCAAGAATTAGAGATTCCTTCCTTAGCTACTCTAAGATAAATGATTAAACTATAACATATAGTCCATATCCTACAAGATAAAATTTTAATATACTTGTTTTTCTCTTGCCACTCGATCACTCAATCCTATGTCTTTTATCATCCATGTGTAGTTTCTAACTTTGCATCTCCATCCCTAAATTTTCCTTTTTAAATTTCCTATGTTGGTTTTCATTTTGATGATGAGATTTCCTCACAGATATTATGGAAAGACCTCAAATTCAGGATGATCTTTCATATCTCAAAAGCTTTAAATTCCAAACATCTTCAGTTCCTAATTTTTTTTGCCTTAGTTGTTTACATTGAAACCTGTCTATAATCTCATGGTCCTTGGCCTGATGGTCAAAAGCTGAAAATACCATATTTCCATGAATAATCAAGGCCAGGAAAGTTTCTCACTTCTTTTCAAAGCTCTTCTGCTTTGGTCATGCCTCTCTCTGGCTTGTGTCCTCTTTCAGACCCACTCAAAACTTGTCACCGAGAGAATGTTCTTGCTCACCTGGGACACTTTACTTGCCAAGATGAAACCCTGCAGAATACCTCAAGAAAAAAAAATCTCTGATCTTTGAAAGGGAGAACATCAAGCAATCATTAATCCATAATACTGGTATTGGAAGTTGTGTTCTGATATGAAAAGAAGTGTTAAAAAACTCTTGTAGCCCTTTGCCAACATGTCTTCATTCAGTTCTTTGAGACTCATTTCTGGTTTTTGTTTGCTTCATGTTCTAATTCTTACTTCAGAACTACATGTCATTTACATGGTTCAAAAAGCCTGTGTTCAGGATAGGTTTCCACAATGAGAAACCTGAATTGTGACGTCAGGTATAAGCATAGTCATTAAGTAGCATGGTCTATGATTAATCAGGGCACAAAAGATTCCATTGGTTCACAAACTACATTACAGTTTTTCACATAAAGGTTTGAACGTAGTCTCATCCAGTAACAAATTTGGCAGGTCTGTTTTTTTAATGTATTCCTTTGTCATAAAACTTGAGACTATGTTGGAAATCATGCCACGCAGTTGGCAATACCACTAGTACTCATGAGAACTAGATGATCTCTGGATCACACAAGATTTAAGTGGTGTTTTGGTTTGGTCTCCCCCAAAACACCATCCACTCTTGCCCAAGGAAGGTAACAATGGTAGAAGTGAGTTCCAGTTTCCCAGATAACCTTCCAAACCCCCTCATCTTCCACATTTTCCTTCATCTCCCATTCCTCTGTTGTTACTACAGAAATATGAACATGGTCTAATTTGCTATTATTGCAATGAATCACTAATTATTCTTCAGGATTCCATTTTTTTTCTTCTGAACATTTCAACTTTGCACTGATAATAGGATATTCTTCCTCAAATGCACACTTCTTTCACTTTCGGAGTCACAAACCTTTGCTGTCATTTATTATCTACAATATAAATTTCAAAGTACTTGGGATGGTAATCAAAAAGAATATATATAATCTGACTTTAACCCACCTTTCCAGAATTGACTTGTCTCTCTTGTGACCTATATTCTGGAGTTCCATAAATGGGAGTATTTTCCATTACCTGAACATAACTCTGTGTCTATTTGCCTTTTGTACTTACTCCTCCCTCATCTATTACTTTTCTCCTTTGTCTAGATGTCAAAATTCATTAAATAAACAGCACACAACAAAGGCCTCATGTATTCCTCTCTGATTTTATAATTAATCATTTTCTTGTGTGCTGAGTTTCAAGGCATGAGTTTATGGGAGGACTTGTGCTGAGAGTTAGTTGTTCTAAACCCTCATTCTACAAGCGAGGGAATATTGTAGAAAAGCTGGATCATTGAGGACAGAAACTTATAGTTCATTCAACTAATATGCACTTATTGCATATTTTATGATAAAAGTTAAATAATTATGAAGTTCAAATTCACATTAGCACTTGTGCCTATCTTGCTGAATGACCCATTAGTCACAATGCCTGAGTCAGGGCTCTAAGCTCATGTTGGGACATCTCTGTGCCACCCCCTCCTCCCCCACACACCCCCACTCCATAGCACAAGAGCACATTCAAATTCTGCTGTTCTTTCACCAAGATTTTGCAGGACATGTGCCGTGTTGGTTTGTTAACAGAGTTTGTTGTAACTTTTCTCTGAAAAAGCCTTGTCTAGCGGGACTTCCTCACTACATGAATCCAATTCCCTTTGGGCCCATGCAATGGACAAAAGCATATGGTATTCCAAGGTAAAATAAAATAATTAGAAACAATTCTCCCTAACTTTGAATACTTCACTTGTGCCCCAAAACACAATTACTATGTCAAGAACTTCCTAAGACACTCCTGAAAAGTATGTTCTTTTATTTCTTGCATTTTTTCAGAGAAATTAATACCCTGGTATCTACAAGAAAATACAAGTAATTACTTTATTTTTTTATACTGATGATAATGAAAAGTCATTAGTGAGATTAAGCAGGGAGCAATAGGGCCAGATTTGATCTAGCAAAAAACAAAACAAAATATCTCCCTGCCTAGTGGGTAAAGAACAGCTTTGGATGAAAGAAGACAGTAAAATGAATGTACATAGACCAGATCCAGGAAATGTATGGTGTCAACTTAGATCAGAGTGACAGAAGTAAAGAAATTTATAGATTTGAAGTATTTAAGTAATGAGATACCAATGTGTGAGAAAGGCCGATGACGAGAACTGTCTTTCAGAGATGATTCCTAGGCGCCTGACTCAGTGCCAGATGGATGGCGTGCTTGTCAATCAGAGAGGGGACATAGGGTAAAAAGGCCAGATTTGTGGGGAAAGGGAGATCATGAGAGTAATTTTGGAGATGTCAAATTTGAGGTGCATTCATAAACACAGAAGGAAGTATCAGGAAGGCGCTAACTAGGTGAGTTTGAAGGTAAGAGGTGAGACCAAGCTAGGAATATGTATTTTTGGTTTGCCTCTGTGTAGAGGTAGTAACTGAAACTACAGAGTAGAAGAAATGTCCACAGGACAATAAGAAAAGGAGAGGGTCAGGGCCAAGCTTTGAGGGATCCACTATTTAATGGCCAAACTATCAGAGAACAAGTAATTTAGTTTCCCTTTCTTTATTTTCCTCTATTCCCCACGCATTTGTGTATTACTGAGATTATTTTTTTTCAGTTCTGAACTTTTGAGCCAAAAAATAAAACCCTCAAACATCTCAGTTCATGCCCATAGACACCTGCAGCATTGTAGCTGGAGATGTTTTCCTCTTGGAAAATGAATATTTCCTAATTATCTCTTACCCAAGACTGCTGTCCAGGTGTGGACCATGACCACGTCACATGCAGCCCTGCATTCTCTAAGCCACCTTAAACCATAAAAGTAACATTCTCTAAGTTCAACAAATATTTGTTGCTTAAATGAAGAACAAATGAAATAATATTAAAAATTCAAAGAATAATTTAATATAAATCATGGGATTGTTTCATAGGAATAATGCAATATGTTTTGAATGAAATACATTTACAAGTAACTACACATGAAATAGTTCTCCTGCAAAAATGGCACATATACCAATGGAGTGGACGTGACCTAGAATAACAATTTTAGTTATTCTGCTTCATTCCATAATTTAACCATGACTTGAAAAATCCCAGTCTTTTTTATCCATGTAAAATGAAATCCTAAGCATAACTATAACATTGGCCCTATGGGAATGTAATCTCAGTCTGAAAGAACCTCAAAATTCATTTCTTCAACACATTATTTTGCCTTAATTTCTTTTTATCATTATCAATGTAGCTTTTCCTTTATTTTAAATGCTACATCTCTCTTTTAACATTATTTATGGTTCTTTGTGCATCAAGAATAAAGTCTTGGGAATAAATATGCCCAATCTTTTCTTTTCCATGTCTTAAAAATGTTTAGAAGAAGAGTGTTTTAAGCGTTTATGTTTCATGGTTCTAGATTTGCACCTGCTTGCCCTTAAACTGTCTTGATTGAAATAAGTAAATTCTCATGAGGCCCTTTCCTCAGTCTCCTCATTCACTTTAAATGAGGAGAAGAAGTTGTAAGTAGTATGTGGCTCACCAAACCTCCTTGGATGCCAACATGGGCCTCTGGCTCAAGTCGACATTTCCTTCTATTAAAAAGGTGAACTGCAAAGTAGATTCTGAAAAGTTAATCCTTATAATTTAAGCCCTTATTTGTTCCACATGAACTAACTTCCAGATTGTTACTGAAACAAATTTTCTTTTATTTGTATATTCAAATAAGCATGATTCACTTAAAAAGCAGTCCCACTGAACCACATTTGCATATCCTAATTAGTTTAGCATGTTCATTTTCCATTCACATGTTTTTCAAATAAATGCTTTTGAAGAATAGTAAAACTTAACTAACATCTGAGGCCGCAAGTTCACAAAAAGAAAATAAGAAAGAGCTGACATACATACTAGCTAAAAAAAGGCAAGAATTTCAATGTGTGGCACAGAGGATGTGGATTTGATTCCTGTTTTATAATGGAGACTTGATTTCTGTTTAGTATGTACCAGGATGTGGGTGGCAAGGCCAGCTCATCAGTATATTTGTATAACCAACACAGGGTGGAAACTGAAGAAGCTTTCTAAGACTAATGCCTATGAAGAATTTGTCAATTTTGGAAGAATACTTGTTGTTTTTTTAAGTCTACAATATATGCTAAGGATAAAGAGTTAGGATCCATCAGTAAGCAACAAGTAGGGGAGAAAGCTTTGGTCAGAAATAGAAACATCAAGTTCCAAAACATTCTCTCAAAAACATAGCTATGTATTTCTATCTTTCCTGTGAAACGCAATGTATTGATTTAGAAGAAATTTCTCTACAAGACACATGACTTGTGACTGGCTTTCTCAAGAAAAAGGAAAACAATGAGGGAAAAATACCTTCTGTGTCACATGCCTGGTTCCAAATACACAATTATCTGCTTAAATTCATTTCTTAGACCCACTCATTCCTATAAAGTTGAAGAACAAAAAGTGGAATGGTGTCAGTTATGTCTCATCAATGCCATTGCATAGCACCATGCTGAATTACTTAGGCTTTTATGTGAATGTTTACTCATAATTTGGGGGATTGATATTATTCAAACCCATCTACTCATAAGTATGGGAGACAGAAACTCCTTATCTTTTTAGTCCATCTGGGACATGCAGCAAACTCTGGGAACCTGTTCAAATAGTTATTTCCACCATCATTGCATCTGTGGGTTTCAGTAATTATTTAAGGCAATGAATTGATCTGAAATACGTTTGTTTGCTTGTTTGTTTGGTACTGGGGATTGAACTCAGGGGCACTTAACCACTGAGCCACATCCCCAACCTCTCTTTGTAGTCTATTCAGGGAAAGGGCCTCACTGAATTGCTGAGTCTGGCTTTAAATTCATGATCCTCTTGCCTCAGCCTCTGGAGCTGCTGGGATTATAAGCATGTGCCACCAAGCCTAGGTTGATCTGAAATACTTAATAAAAACTCTTACCATCTGATTTCCGAAAGGAGTAGTCATTAGAATTTTATATTAAGTCATCTCTCTTAAAAGATAGAAGCAGGAAAGTCATTGTAAGAATTCTACAAGTCTATTGTGTACTGGAATATTTTATTCTACTGGCAATTTTAAAATGAAATTTAGTCAACATGATAAAGGGGCAAATGATATTGCAGTCTAAAAGCTGAAGATTGCATATCATATAGGATTGGGGTATTAGAGATGAAAAACTCTGAGTTACAAATTCCTACAATCTCCTTGCCTACAAGGACAATTTGCTATACCACCTCCAGGCTACAAGGGCTGCTTACTATATTTGGAAGAGTAATTCTTGTAAATAGCAAGAATAATCTTGGCTTTCGGAGATGAAAGGAAGTTTCTGAGGCTTGGTAAGATTCACTTTGCTATTGGGATGAGGATGAACTGTGTAAGCCCAAGACTAACAGGGAATAATGCAGTTACAAATTCATAAATAAGCCACATAGACCTTGTTTTGTGATTTTTTTTAATGTTGAAAATCAACTCCACCTACTGCTTGTCACAAGCAATTTTTTTTGTCATTTCTACAGATCTATTCTGATATTTTGTATACTGAGATATTAAAGAAAGAAAAATGGAGATACCCAAAACTTCAACTAAAGCATGAGTTTTAGTACAGAATGGGTGACACATGTTTAACATGGTGACACAGCCTCACATTTCTTCTTTTATTTGCATTTCCTAGAACTAGAGGAATGTTAGAGAAAAAAAAAATCTGCGAGTTAGCTAAGAGGGTCCAAATGGAAGGGTATCTGTGCTCCAGCTGAAGAAAGTATAATCGGTGTCATGTTGGGGATCATTTCCAACCCTGTTGCCTTCTTGTGTGAGAAATGAAGCCGAGGTGCTTGGCAGTTCTTGTCAACAATGTGTCGAGTTGGTGATTGTACAATGCTGTGGCAGCAGAGCTTTTAAACAGAAACACCAGAACCTGTGAAGTATGTGTCTGTGATTTGTGCCTGATGCTGTGCACAGAGGATGCCCAAGCTTATGCTTTTAGTGGAATATCTTCTTTATAAAAATGTGCAGTGCTCTGTCCTCTGTTAATCACATTAATGTCAGAAAGATCATATGGCTACAATAATTTCTTGAGCATGAAAAAGTTTGTTTCTTCCCTTTCCAGATCCATCAACACAAACACATGAAATGTCATTTTTGCCCAACTATAGACATCAACTTTCACAACAAACATAAATAACGTATACAAATTGAAGACCATAACAGAAATGCTTACAGCTCCTTTCTTCAAAATAGTAAGAAGTATGCCACTTCACTCCCACAACTAGAATCATTCCAGGAAGATTATAAATTTTAAGAAGACAAACTATAATCTCTAATAATAGCTTTCCTTTAATTTATTTTCCAAATGAATACCAGATGCACCCTTCCCATTCCACTCCCCAAAGTACATACCCTAATTGCACAGTAGTGGTTATGAGAACGTGTCCTTCTGTTTTAAAGAGAGCTTGTCTAGTTTTATTCATGTGCTTACCTGATTGACAGTCACGGCAGTGTTTTTCAATAAATCATATAGTTCTGAAAAAAAGTTGTGCTACCTTCTAAGTTCATCTATGGAAAAAATAGTTGGTGGGCAAAGCAGAATTTGGAAACTCAAGGGAAAAACTGATTTCTGATCAAAGTTTTGAGCCATGGTTGTGTGAGTGTGAGGATATGTGTGTGCACACACATGTGAGTATGTGTGTGCACACACATGTGTGTGGGTCGAATATGACAGTGCTATGCGTATGTTTTTACATATCGTATTTAGCATTTACTTATTTTCAGTATTTATACAAACATCTATAAGAAATATTGATGCATTTAAAAGATTGGACTATTCATATCAGTTAAGGACAGTGCTTTAAATCATGTCAATGAAACACTATAGTAAATTCTGGTGAATACAAAAAAAGAAAAAAACCCACAAAATTAAACAAACAAAAGATATAACGATTCTCAGGGAACTTACAGTCCATTTGAAGAAGGCTACCTATATGGAAGTGGCTTATAGAAATCATCTTTCCCCTTACCACTAAGCTGACTGTTATCTGTCAATGTGAAAGATGCAACTTTGTTGCTTTTTCTTCACTTCTATCTTCATCTTATATTTCTTCCATATTACATTTTTTTTTGGGGGGGAGGCAGCTGCCAGGGATTGAACTCAAGGTCACTCAGCCACTGAATCACATCCCCAGCCCTTTTTTTGTATTTTACTTAGAGACAAGGTCTCACTGAGTTGCTTAGCACCTTGCTGTTGCTGATGCTGGCTTGAAACTCCCAATCCTCCTGCCTTGGCCTCCCTAGCCACTGGGATTACAGGAGTGCACCACCATACCCAACAAATTTGTTTTGGGTTTTCATATTTTATTTTTACACATTTTGTGAGATATTTTATGTCCTCTTTGAATCAAGGTATAAAATCAAGACTTAAAATATGTGGGGAATTATTAAGTATAAAAGTCATGTTACTAAATCTGTTTTTTAATTTTTTAAGATGATGATGAACCTTTATTTTATTCATTTATTTATATGCAGTGCTGAGAACCCAGTGCCTCACACATGCTAGGCAAGTGCTCTTCTACTGAGCCACAAACCCAGCCCTTAAATCTGTTTTAAGATTGTTCTGGTGGGACTGGGGAATATAGATTAGTATGCGGAAATAGGAGACACTTTAGGAGATGCTAATGTCTTGGTTAATGAAAGAAAATGGAGAACTGAACTAGAACCAGGGCAAGAAAATTTCAGTGGAAGGGGTGCATTTGAGAGACATTTATGAATTAGTCTCTACAGGGTTTTTCTACTGACCATTTGAACAGACTCTCTAAGAGAGAAGGAAAGAGGAGAAATCAACATTGTATATTCAGTTTCTTATCTAAGGAACTTGGCAAATATTACAGTTTTACAACAGATACAGAACACTAGAGGAGAAGTTATGGGGTGAGGGAGGGTAGCAAGATAACGTGTTCATTTTTAGACCATGAAAAGTGAGTGCGTGCAAGAATTTTAGGTAGAGTGAGCTGACAGTTGGAAGTCCACATTAGTAGTTCAGAGTTGTGGTTAAGGAAAAGTATAGATGTTATATTAGCAGAGAAGAAAATTAAAGTCATGGAGAGAACCTAGAAATCAAGAACAGCATTGAAGAGGTGGGCAAAAAAAGTTAAAAAATGTTGAGAAAAAAGTTGTAAGTAATGTGAGCAATATGAGATGTGTCAATAGGTGAAAGAATTTCAAAACTGAAATTTCAAAATTTCTAGAGTGGGGACCATGTCTTCTTTTGCAGTTCTGATGTTTATCAGAGAACTGGGAAAAAGAGAAGGCATTCAACCTATTTGATGAATATTGTTAAAAATAAGGATAAACACGCAAAGCAGAGTTCAGTAAAGAAAACAGTATGAAGGAAATACTAATTGGCAATTAATGTGTTATTGGTATCCTTTGTAAGAACAACTGAGAAGAGTGGGAGACGGTGGCGACATAGGTAAGGGATGTACAGAGATAGGAAAAGGTAGGGGGCACAGTGGCCCATGATTGTAATCACACATACTCCAGAGACTGAGGCAGAAATACTGCAAGTTCAAGGCCAGCCGCTACAACGTAGCAAGACCCTACCTCAAAATAAAAAATAAGGGCTGAGGATGTGGTTCAGTGGTAGAGTGTCCTGGATATTCAATCTGAACTACTGCAAAGGGAATAATAAAACGAGAGAGAGAGAGAGAGAGAGAGAGAGAGAGAGAGAGAGAGAGAGAGAGAGAGAGAGAATGAATATGATGATAAGGAGAGATAAGAAGAATACCAGCTGACTGATAAGGGCAGAGATTCCTGATGGATAATTAAGCAACTTTGCAGTGAATTTTAAAGATAATGAGGTTGACATACAAAATGGATAAGAAGCTACATGGGAATCACTGCAGTGAGGAAAAGGATATGGGCAACTGGTGTGGGTAGAGGGTGGTGAGGGGCTTGAGAAACAGGAGTGACAGCTATGGTGCTATTCATCATGAGAGGGTGCTAGCCTGGGAATCCGGAAGCTCAAGCTTTGTTTTAGACCTGTTAACCAAAGAATGCTCAGGAAAACCATCTTTCTTACCTCCTCTGTAGAATAAGCAGCTTGGGTTACCAGGGAAGTTCTTGCTCAGGGGAACCTAGATGCTCCAGCCCCTGAATCTCCATGGTTCTTAACTCCATGGATGGCAGGAAAAGAGAAAATGAGAAGTCTTATTTAGAGAGCCTTAGGCAAACCAGAGGGATTAAGAAAATTTTGATTTGACCCACATAAAAAGATTATATATGGCTCTCAATAAAGAAAGCTATAATACATTTTTTCAAATATAGTGGAGAAAAAAATAGGAGGCCTCAGAAGTTCACTCTGCTCAACATCGTCCCCTTTTCTCAGGCAGATTATGATCATAGTCCAGGAATGTTTTCTCAGGGCAGCATCGGAGTGTAGCAGTGCAAAATCACGAAAACCTGAGTGGCCAATTGCTTTGCCTGCTCTGCTAGAACTGCTGCCAGGAGAAAATCAGAGGTCCAGCTGCATCTCAGGGCAGCCTTTAAGCAAGTCCATGTTGACCAAATATTGATCCCTATGGAGCCCTTCCAAATTTCTCCTTCTCACCCCATGCTCTAGTGGTTTAGAAGCAAATCTCAGTCCTCGAATTTCCTTGTTCCCCCAGGTATTTACCTCAGATGAAGAAACTCCATTCTGGTGGCTTATTTACACATCAGACAGATGAATTAGAAATGGGGACTTTATTGTTATTGGTTCAACTGATCTGTCCTGCCTAGGGAGACAAAGTTTAGTAATACCAAAAATTAAAACATGTTTGCATTGAAATCTTGCTAATTAACACAACATGTCAAACTTTTGCTTTTTTTAAAAAAAAAAAAAGCAGTTCATATAAAACAGACACTTGCTATCTTTTCCTTATCTCCCAATGTGAAATAATTACAAACAGCTTTTAGAAATCTCTCATTGAAGGGGATGCCAGCCAGACAATTGTGTGATGTGGCCTAAGTCACTAGAAACACTGGATAGAAGCCAGGACACTTATACCTTGGAATTTAATAGGAAAAAGCGGCTATTTTCCCCAAGGTATAAAGATGAATAAAGTTAAGAGGACCCAGGACTGATGAGATCTGTTCATAGGGACTACAACATAAAATAGGATCTTTTATGTTGCAAATGTATTTATTGTTTAAAAATTTTCCTTTGAAATAAAATAAAATAAAATTATAACAAGCCTCAATTGAAGGTATTCTTTCACATCTTGGGTGTGTGCAAACTTGACTGGGTGATATGGATCATACCTGTGCATTGCCTCAATTCTCTAGTCTGTATCTGAGAATTTTTACATACTACAAAAAAATATTGCTGACTGGACAATTATGATTGATCATTTTTCATAGGCTAGAGAAAAGTTGTCACTCAAAATTTGGAATAGAATAGTGTCTCTCAATCTTGTTTGCATTATTTCCCCCTAAGGAGTCTTTTGAGCATATATTTCAAACGTCCCTATGCATGAAATTTTAATAAAACATATATTGTGTTGATCTAATTTTATGTGTAAGATATTTTTATTCCCCCAAAACAATTTTCACTACCTACAAGAAGATATCAATTCTGTTGAAAATGCACAGAGTAGAGAGAAGGCCAGAACCTAGGGACATAGACTTTTGATGCTTAAATAAGTCCTCTCCTATGCTGTGAGAGTTGCCTACATATCAACTTGAGAGATGAAACAACAACCCAGTGTGCCAAAGAGTCTTTCTGTCGAGCATTTACATGTCATCATAAAGTCATTGATCTGAATGCTCTGTTGATCACCATGACACTTCTAACTCTTTACTTCCTCCTATCCTATAAATACTTGGAGAGATGCTTCTCAGCTGGAGGAAAGAAATGAAGGAAAACTATTCTCCACTTCTATGAGCTTCATAAAGGATACAAACCACTCTTTTTGAATCCTTACTAGAATCGGTCACACATTCCAAATTACAAGAGCCAAATTCTCAAGTTTTTATATGTAAATAATACATGTGTGGTAATACATTTTTTATTTTTATTTTTTAATGTTGTTTGGTCCAGGCTGTGTACTGCAGACACAGACAGTAATATCATGAAGCACATGTTTGTAGGTGCTCATTTTATGCTAGAACCAGATGTGAAAACAAGCTATTATGATGACATGATAAGAATCACACAAGAGGCATAAACCTGCCCATGGAACAACACAGAGAGCTAAGGTGACATTGGACTACCTTCCTAGGAAGAGAGAGAATCAGATGAAAAAGTTCAAGTGCTTATATGAGTGACGGGAAAAATCAGAAAGAGATTGGAAACTACATATAGCATAACAATAGAGCAACAAAAATTTTTAAAAAAAATTGCCCACTGGGAGTCAGAAACTTAGGTTCCAGTATATCTTTGTCAATATTTAGGTTTGGGATTCTGGGATACTTTCTTATCTTCATCAAAAGAAGTTTCTGAAAGTAAGAGAAAGTGCTGGGACCAAAATAGATATAAATTATATTCCATGCTTTTGTGATTATGTCAATATGGACTCTAATGTTTTATATAACTAAATAGAATTTAAAAAGACATTTTTCATATGCAAAGAATGGAAATGATAATGTGATCCTTAGTAAACCCTTTTGAACATTTAAAGATTGGCGAGGTAATTTATGAACCTCAATGATGGAGATTTAAACTTGTATCTCTTTATATCTGTGGATATACTTCCAGGTCTTGATTTTTTTTAAATGATGTCATTGCTGGTAATCACAATCCAAATGGTTGAATTAGATTAAGTTGGTTGTCTTTCTGTGATTATGGCTACATTCAAAAACTCTTTTTTTCCCTGCAGAAAAAAAAAGTGTAGATTTCCAGATCTTTCTGCAAGACACCTGATTTCTTGAGCATTGATCTTCAAATGAAATTTTTCTTTCAAGTCACTACTTGCTAAGGCAGAATTCAAACGTGTACTCTGGATCAAAGTGTGGACAATATTATCCATCATAATAAAAACTGAGCTCTGTTCTTTAGTACCACTAACCATCCCTTCTCCCCAAGTAAGTTATGTTAAACTGCTGTAGAAAGATCAGGAATCTTCAACTTCTAATTGGCTAGCACATTACTCCCTTGCTTGTTTATGCTGAAAACCATCTGTCAAATTGAGCTGTGTGGGCACCTTCTATTGTGTACATCATCACAAGTTGTTCACTTGTTTAGAATTGCTGAATATTTAACTTTATGGTCACTAAATACTTGGCCTTTCTGGAGAGTTTCACCTCCAGGGCTCAGTTGAAATGAGAAGCCAGAAAGTAAGACATGTTAAATGGGACAGTGTAAGCCATGATTATCAAAATGAGTCAGAAGACATACTTATAGTTGTTATTCTAGTCCTGGAAATAGTACCAGTGTCTTTGCTTAAAAATCCAAAAGCAAAAGATATGTAGACAAGATATAATGTATGTTTATTCTTCCACACATTTTTCTCCCTTGTACCCCACAGCTGGCATAAGTTATAACGTACCGGCTTTGAGACAGCTGTTGGATCTGCCTGAATGTGAAGTGCTATTTTATGGTCTTACAGAAAGAAGACTACAACCATCTATTTTGCTATAAATGTTCTCTGGTGAAGGTACATAGTTAAGACAATGACTACAACAATTCCATAAAACTTCAGCTTTTTACTTTTTCTGATACACTGTAGTGTATTGGCGAAGAAGCTAGAAAGGTAAATATGGAATGATATGCTATGAAAGTTGAATTAACTTAACAATCAACACACTTCACTTTTCTGAAATATTTAAACCTTTAAGAAATGCACTTCTAAATGGAAAAGATAATAGGATAAGTTTACAATTATTGGTAAATATGCATTCTTTAAATTACAAGGTATTGTATTATTTATTACCTACTTCACTCTAAAACAATTTGAGGCAATGTGTAGAATAATGTACAACACAGGATAAAAAAAAGATGTTAGGAAATAGGAAAAATAATGGTAGAAAATCAAATGAGCAAAAGGCAAGATTATTACAGAAAACACCCTAACACATATCTGTATGTTTGTGAGCATCCCACAGTCCAAAACAAAGAATAAAACATGATCAGTTACAAAGTTCATAGTGTCATGGGATTAACATGGGACAACTAATTTATAGAACATCTTTTCTTAGTGTTCAAGATACATATGTCAATGAGTCATGTAGAGATTTGAAGTTAAATGTATTTCTAAAATAAGCACAATATATTATAAAATTTCATTAACCGGTCTCTTGCAATAGACCTCAATCTATCAAGGCATTAATGAATGAAAAGTAATTTCATGGGGATCCAGAAAGGAATAGACAGATGCATGATGCTCCATCTTAATCAAAAGATGAAATGTCTAGAAAGTGATGAGTGTGTGTGTGTGGTGGGGGTGAAGTGGGACATGATTTTGCTATATTTTGAGGAGTGATTGTTGGTAGTGAAATTATTTTTTCAAAGAAAGAATTCCAAGGATTCTTTGTTTCTTGTAGCAAAAAGATGTCAACTAGCATAATAAAGACAAAATTATTTTTAGTGTCAATCTTGTGATAATAATTCTTTTTTATAGCTGCATTTAGTGACAATATATGATAGCAATGAGTTTTTCAATTAAAACAAACGTCTCACTGCCATCAAAGCATATTTAAAAATTATTTTTGACTAGATGTTTTTTCTTTTAACAGAATTTATTTTTTACTTTCTTACTTTCTAACATAATCTTTGTTATGCTTACTGATATAAATGTGCTGGGGAAATGTGTGCTGGAACAATAATTCTTTAAATAATAATTTTTTATTCAATATGTTCTTCTTACCCCACCCCTTTTCCACCTCACTTAATTTTCTTGTCATTTTGGATTTATTCCCTCAAGAAGAATGATACAACCAAAGAGGAAACAGAAGTAATCTCAAATTCACTCTTTTAATTTTCCAAGCCCTAAAATCAATGAAGTCCTTGCATTTGTTGTACCAGACACAATACAAAACAAATCAAACACAAGGAAACCAAAAAAATCACACAGCCCACTCTGTAAATAGGAGAGTATCTTTAAGGGGAAGGTAAGTGATTAATGAAGAATTTCTTCTGATTTATGTATTATAAATATGATATGTAACAGAAATAGCACAATAGGCACAACATGGACTTCATAACCCACTTATGTTTCTGGAATATTAGGCTGAAGTTACCTGGCTGAAACTTAAGGTGCATGTGCATAAAGTTTTGCCCACTAGTTTGGTCAACATATAATAAATTCTGGACACCCACCCTTAAACCCATTCAATGAGATAATAAAGTCTAAATTCTATGCAACTTCTTTGCATATCAGATAGGTTAAGTTGTGGGGATGGTGTTTCTTTTTAACTTAGATAAGCATGTAACACATTGGGTCATATCATTATCTCATTTATCTAATGAGAATGCAAAAGGATGCAAGTAATAATCACACTAGAACAATAGTTGTAACAAGACTTTTCAAACAAACTTACATCTATTCACAACAGCTTTTAACCAAAATTAGAAATGGAGAGCTCCATTTGACATCTGTAGTGCTCATATTTGGTGAGGAGACTACTTGTTCTAACATAACTTTTTGATAATTTTTTTTCAACTCAGAAATCAGTCCTAGATGAATAGCTTCCTTCTGATATGTAATTTCAAATTATTTCCAGATTTAACTTTCCTTGTGGGAACAAATAATGTGCAATGCTATAAACAAGTACTATTAAAATCTGTCCCCAATAATTTAAGATGGTATCATTCCAAAAGCTGGAAATAATTTGATTTAGGGAATTGGATTTTTCTTTCAAAGGCAAAATAAATTTAAAAATAAAATCTCTAACACATTGTAGAAACAAGTGAAAACATAAGCAGAGAAGTCCAAAGAATGGTTTCATGGAGGGAATGTGGATATCAATTTATCCTATGTTTTCTGTTTGAATATTGAATCTAGTATCAACTTTATGAAGGTTTTTGTGATCAGGAGATATAAGTTTTCTTAAATCTAGAATATAGCTTATAATTATAATGGGTTTCTAAAATGTAAATTATCTCATTTTAAAAATTGTCTGATTGGTTTTTATTATGTATGAGTTAAGGGATTTAAAAATTGTTTTCTTTTAGTGATTTTCTTCATAGAAAATTTATTTTAAAAAGATAATTAAAATTAACATGACCTCACCAAGAAGAATTCTTTTTACTTTGTAATTATATGTAACATATGTGTAATTATGTAAACATGATACATAATATGTTATATATAAGATAATTAATATACAATCTACATTATACATTAAATAGTTATATAAATATAATTCTATATTATAATGTGCTTAGTTCATGAACAAATTTCTCTTAACTATTTTGTAATTTTAAGAACTATTTAATATTCCTTTGTTTCTGTGTACCATAGATTATTAAATACAACTTTTTCAAAATAAGTCCTGCAAAATGCTAGTCTCCACAAGCTCCGGAAAAAAGAAGAGTGAGTATATTCTGAGGTTAAAGATAATTAGATAAACAAAATGGTGTATGTTTCCCTTAAATATTCATAACTAAACTCTTTCAAGTAGTTCTATAGAAAGAAATATTTTAAATTTGGTTTACTTAGCTCTTCTTAAATTTCTTTTATTAAGAACTCTTTGCATCATGTAAGTCCTTTCAATGTTTTATAGAATCCATATTTGGTTGGAAAACACAGTGTGTAATGCTGATTTTTTGAAACTCTCTTCTATATTCCAGGATCTTTAACTAATGCTCACATTTCATGGAATTTAAAATGGTAATGATGCATTGTTAATAATGTTATTTTAGTGCTTAGTAATGATTTACTAAGACCATATTCTATCTAGACATATAAAATTATTTAACATGTAGCAAACTATTTTTCCAGTTGCTTTCTACTGTAGTAATCTATAATTTGTCCTGCTACTAGACCCTGCAATGGGAACTATATCTTAAATGATAATTCTCTCCACTTCCAAAAAATACATTGAGATGCAGATTTATTTACTGGAAAATTTAGTATTTTTAGTGCTAGTTTAGTAAGGAAAAATAATTGTACAGTTTATGAGAAATTGTGATTAAAGTAATCACAGGAGGAGGAGCAAAAGGATTGCTCTAGACTCATAGTTGGCCTAAAGTCTACATGCAAAAACAATTTAATTACAGTTAAATCTTGTTGTAAATAGACATTTATTTTTTCTACTTCAAAACCAATTAAGGTATTTTGGAAACCACAAATAGCTCTAAAATATGAGATTTTTTCCATGTGTCTTGTCCATAAAATAGAAAAGATCCCTGGCAAACTATTATTTTGAAGCCATAACAATTGAAAAATTACTTTTGAGAGCATTCAGGAAATTTGGTGTGGTACATTTAGAATCATATAGGTATTTCCATGACCATAAATTATTGTAAGTACTTTTGTAGTTGGTTGTTTGGGGTGGATTGGTTTGCTTTTGTGGTTTCAGAGTGATGGAAAATGAGGTAGATATCTGGGTTTTTCTTTCCTCTCCTTTTTGTTTTTCAAAATAAAAACTAATGTAAATAACCAGGTTACAAAATAGTTTGACTATAAATACCATAGATGTAAATTTTCATGTTTTTTGAGGATCTAGTAACATTTTGATGTTACTATATTTTTCAATGTTTAGTTTCTCAAATGTATCATCTAACTGATGATTACATTTCCTACTTAAAGAGTTTTGATCTTGCATTCCTTAATTTGCTTTAAATTTATAAACTCTATTAGGTGCTCTTTAATTTATATGGAAAAACTTATCAGGGTTCTCTGATATTGATGCCTTAAATTGCTTAAAAATATTTACTTTTAAAAATTATTTTGTGTCATTATTTTTTCTCTATTCCAGTGAATATATAATTATTGCCCCTTTACATTCTTCTTAGTTATGTTATGAATTATTTTGTAAGAAAAATCTCATTCAATTAGACTCATAAATTGTACATTCCCTTCATAGAAATATTTCCTTCTCTTGTTAATGCATATCTACTTCTAATTCAAAAGGAAATAACTGTCCAATTGTGAAAAAGCTACAGCTCTAAAAGATCAATTTCTATCTTTCCAGGTCAGATGACTTGTGTATGGAAGTCACATTTTCATTATCTTTTTTCCTTATTAATCTCATGCAGAATTCCATTTCAGCCTCATGTTTCTTAAATGGAATGAGCAGGTAGGGTTATATTAGAAATCCACAGACTTGCACATATACGCTATAGATAATATTTCAGAAAGATGAAAAAATTCTTTCCTCATAGAATACTTTACAGTATTATTAAAGTGTTCACATTTGACATCATTCCCCTTTCCACGCAAATGTTATGTTTGTATAACTTTATATTTCCAAGAATTTTGTTTTTTAGGAAATTCTATGCACAAAATAATTAAGTGGGTTGCTTGAGAGTGAGATATTTGAACAGGACATTTTTATATCAAATGCCTTCTTTGTTTATGCTGAGAAAGACTCTGTATTAATGTTAATTATTTCACTTGACAAATGATGGTAGCCAAATTGAATAGAACTAATTCCCCAACTGTTCAGAAGAAAGTTTTATAATTAATGTTTCAGATATTTTCTCTGCCCGAATACCAGGTTTAAGTAGAAAAGTATATTATATTGTACAAAATACAAAGAACTAGGAGCAAAATACTTTTACTCAATCCTGGCTCAGTTAGTTATTAACAATGTGCTCTTAGGAAGTGTTGAGCTTCATTAGCATATATTTTTCCATGTAAAATAAAATTAAAATATGGAACTTGGATTCTTCATCATAGAAAGGGAAATTGAAAACAAAATGGTAACTGAATACATATTTTATAGTTTTGTGAATGTTAGTAGCAAACACTTATAACTTGATAGGTATCAATTAATATTTTTCCACTATTGCATAGAATCATCAAAATGTGTTCTAACCATGAACATAAATTCTCATTTATCGTTGATTTCTCCTAGGCTAGTACTTACCAAATTATAGTTTAACAGAACCCTGGTAGCCCTTGACTTAGATTGAATATAAATTGAAAAATCTCAATTGTCAGTAAAAAAAAAATAAAGGCACTGGAATCTCTCAATCATTATTTCTGTGCACATTTTACTGTTAAACATATTCCATCTGTTAGTGCTTGGTTGTTCCCAATTTCTAACAGATGAGTAAATGAATGAATGAATGACAAATGCTATTAAGAAAACTGCAGAACATCAGGACATTCTTAGTTACAGATTTTCTCTCTGTCTATATGTAGTTGATTTGATTTGATACTACATTGATAATAACTGTACTTTTCCCCTAATTCATTCAGTGGAGATAAATAGATTCATATGCTTTTCTGCCCAGCTCCTTGAACAGAAAAAACAGTATCTGGAACATAGTAATTACTCAATATGGGTTTCCACTGAATGCTTTTAAGGATTATACCCTCCAAGTTCTTGTAGATCTGTCTGAGATGCAATGTAGGGTGGTAAGACACTTAGCAGATGTACTGTAAGAACAGATTAGGGATACAGCCTTGTCCATGAATGGGAAACAGTTTTGAGTTTCTTATGAAGATGGGGGAGTTTGGATCAGAGCTCTTAAGCACTTGGGTTTTAGATCACTCAGAAGAGGATTATATCTACCCTCCCCGCCTTCCTAAATGGAATGGAGTTACCTGGTTTATAGAATTTGAAATTAGTTAATTTATTAGAAGTTCCATAAACTAGCTTTTCACATATTAAACACTCTGTTAATAGCAGTCATTATTATCATCATTTCTCTATGTTAAACAATAGAGCCCTTCCTAGTTAGCTTTAGGAATTTCCTTCATTACCATCATCAGCATCTGTGACAATATCCATTGGCCAGTGGGCTTGAAAATCATACCTTCTGTGATACCTGTGATGCTGGTACTAGTGGATTTGAGTCCTGAGTTGCACAGTTAAATCTCTTGGAGCTCAGCTGCAACATCCAGAGTAACACAGACATATGGATGATTTCATATCTCCCCTCTCAATCATTTTGTTCCCCTTATTAGTTCAATATTAACTTTATTTTTCTGTGGCACATTTTTAAATGCTACGTTAATAAAAACGAGTCTAAAACACCTAATTCTCTCACACTTCTAAGCTTCTATTCTTGACCCAGTTTATGAAGTGAAAGTGTAGACACACTACAACAAGACACAGCTCATCTGTTTGTGGTCTCACACCATGCCACCCACATGTGTGCAGTTTTTACCTATGGTACAGGTGACACAGGTTCTGCTACTAGGAGTGTTCACTTTGCTGATGGATTCAGAACACTGTATTCATAAAAAAATGAGAAGGGAAGGAGGGTTTTCATGCATTAAGATGTTAACAAACAAACAGGTGTGTGGTTCAAAATGATTTAAACAAATTTGAAGAAGTGACTAGTGAATGACAATACAAAGGTTTGAGAAGGAAAAGCAGACATAGAATGGAAGAAAAGAATGTCTGCATGTGAATGCATGTGTTTTAAGCCAAATAGAATATTCCTGGAATCCTCTTCTAAGATATCTGTGTTCAGACTTCAAATTTCAGATTTTTCCTTTGCCTTTCAGGGTGTAGAAGAGTTGCTAAGTGACACCTGTACCAGCTGTGTAACTTCCCCCCAGAATTATGGGGTGTTTCTCCTCCATGCCATACAGTGCTTCCTCTTGCCGCACCTGGGTCAGTGTGAGGTGTGGTCTCCAGTTTGGGGGAACTTTGCATTAATACAGCAGAAAGAGCACTGGACATGGAGCCAGCTCTGGGTGTTAGCTTTCCTTCCACTAAAGTCTTATGGGATTTTAGAGAAATCATTTAATTTTTTTCTGGGAATCTTTCCTTGTAATATCAATAAATAATGATAATTAAAATGTCTACCATCACCGCCTTAATTCAGTTTCCACTTTACTTCCCCCCAATGGCAGAAGTACAATTTTATGCCCCCTACACTTGAATTTACTTTAGATCCTACTGCCCCATTGATCGTCATTCTTGTGTTTAAAATCCTGCAACAATGCCCTTTAGAATCAACCCAATCTCCTTAACACAATCTTGAAGATCATGTGGGATCTGGACCCTACAATAAACTCCTCTGTCACTTTCTCCTTCCTCTGTATAGATTCTCAAACATTCCAAGCTCTTTTAGTGCCTGGATCTGAATACAGGTGCATGTCTCTGTCTGAAATGCCTCCTTCTACTTCTTCTTCAAACTTTCCTGTATTGGAAAAACTCCACAAAGACTTCTTTGATCCCTAGAATCTGGATCACTTGCCCTTATTTTACCTCTAGGCAGAGGATTTAAAATAATGGTATTTTCAAAAATTTATTCAGCTATCTACCTCTTCATCACCTGCACTCAGATAACTAATCATGCCTGGAGAAAACTCATACAATCAGCAGCCTCAGGTGGGCTCTCCACATGGCCTAGAAGTCCAGATGTTCAATTATTTTTCTCTAGGAAAGTCATTTTTTCCTCAAACAGGGATAGCTACTTAATAGCTCTTTTCTTCTTCTATCTTCCTATACATCATGTATTTCTCTCACTTGCCTCCTACTTCATGGAAACTATAGTGGTCCCGAGAAGAAAAAGCTTATCAAAATGTAGCCCTCGATTTAGCTTCAAAATATACCCTCTTATTTTGCCCTCAAGTGCTTTATTTCTTCTTTAGACTCCTTTTTAATTATCTGTTTTCATTTCTGTGTCTCCCACCAATCTTTCTTTCATCTCCATGTTTCTGGTAAATATTTATGGATCAGCGACAATGTGGTAGACTTCTGGTAGGTTCTGAAAATTGCAACTCTTGCTTTCAAGGAAAGCAGGAAAGAGAAATATTGAAACAATAAATGATGGGTATGGTTTGGTTCTTGTAAGAGGAAAATTTTGTTTTCAATTTGATATTTAAGCATAAATCAAGGGATGCCTGGAAATTACCTAGGCAAAGATCACATTGTATGGTGCCCAGGAGAGGACATGTATGCATATCCAGAGGCCAGAGGGTAGTCACTATTCAAGTCACTGAAAGAAATAATATGACCTACACTATATACTTCAGGATGGATTGAATAGGGGGAATTAAGATTGTAAGGTTCACAGAAATTAGTTATTGAATTTAGGTATCTATCTAAGATCAATGAGAACACATTTGAGGATTTTAAGTATGGAATAACATGATCATAGTTTACCTTTCAAAAGTCACTTTTATTGTAGTAATTACTTTGCTTTCATGAAAGCAAAAGTGAATTTTAGTAGATCAAATAACAGCATATCTCAATAGTCCAGACAAAAGATAATAACCCCTGGGTACAAAAATGGAAATCTTGAAGCTGTGCAGGGAAAATGAAGCTATGGTAGTGGAGAATATATTCCAAGAAGATCAAACAAAAATGGAAAGAACTATAGGACCATTCCTGATAGGAGAGTTGAAAGAAGAAAAATTTGGAAAGAAAAACTGAGAAGGGATAAACAGAGAAAGGAGAAAATACTAGTACGAGTAGGTATTACTGAGATTAAGACAATATTTTAAGAATAAGAGATTAATCAGAAAGTTTACATGGTTTCAAGAGAACCCATGTGATCTCAAAGGGAATGATTGTACGTAGAGAAATTCTCAAAAGACCAAGAGTTGGAACACTCCAATATTTAAAGTTTGAGGAAAATGGGGAGAAACCAACAGCTTTCAGGGATATCAATTTATAATCCACATCCTCTAAGTTGAGTGTGGGTCGTAGAGGTTGACTGAGGATAAATAAAGTACTAGATATGGAAATAACTTGCTATTAGGATTATATGCCTTTTTGAACATCTGGTGTTATAATGTAGATGATATTATTTCACTCATGCAGAAGATGTTTAATTTTCTGTAAAATAAGTGTAAAAAAACAGTGAAATATTTCTCTATATTATCAAATGGACTAAACTACCCTTAACGAGAATCAATCTTTTTAAACTGAAAATAATGTATGATTTCTATAAGCAAATAGATTTCTTTGAAACTTGCATAATGTTGAAATAATGTCTTTGGGGTTGACATAAAGAATATCAGACTTTGTTTTAGCCTCACTAAAAAAAGGATGAAAAGTTTCCTTTTCAGATAAGAAAGCTTTTTTCTGGGAGAACTGTGGTTTGAACCCAGAGCCTCACATATACTAAGCTCACATGCTACCCTTGAGCTACATTCACAAGCTCCAAGAAAGCATTAATATGATGTGAATGCCTATGAGTAATCTAAGAGACAATTCAAGTAATGACTTACACTAAAATTCCCTCTATGTGTAGTAGGAGTAGCTAAATAAATTCAGTGTCTCTGTTGCTAATAAACACTTAATGGGTATCACCTGTATCACTTTACAGTTTCATATAGGTTTGGGGAGTAAAATCCAGGATTAATATATCTTTTTGCATCCTGGCTTAGTGATGTGCACATATTGTCAGGTTCGGTAAAAAAAAAATACTGCTTACCCATGTATCTATAGTTTATGTGTAAGTAGGCGAATGCCAACCAGATTCTCATGAGATTCTTGAGCCAAGCAAATAACATGACAAATGGCTGGGGCACAAAATTAGGAAGACATCAGAGAGATCCCTGAGGAAGAAGTTCCAGTTTTTAAGCACTAACGTTTCAACATGAACATTTCCAAAATGTATATTTCCTAGGCCATTTGGAGCCAATATGCATTCTCTGAAAACATGGTAGGTTTCAAAACCTCATACAAAGGGGAGAAAAAGCTATTTTGCCAATTATACCAAATTTTTCATAGTTTTGCACAGCTGTAATTTAGGCCAGCCCAATGTAACACCATGCTAATCCCATACATCCACTCTATGAAAATCACTTAATAAAATAATTGCCTCTAAAATACATTAATATAAATGACCAATTTAACAAACAGCTGAATCCCATATTTCTTTTTTTTCTTCTACAAGAAGGGTTGCTTTACCACAAACATCTTGGAAAAACACGGGTTCTCCCATCTGCTACAAATTACTGTGAATGAGATCCTAGTAGTCATATTGCCTTTTGTCTATTCTGGGTGCATAAAACATACAATCCCAAGTGAAGGTAAATAAGATGCCCTGCCATTCTCTGTATGCTAAGGAGCTCACTCTGTTCAATAGACCGCAGTGCACCCTGGGAAGTGTTGGATCTATGCCTGCAGCTCTATTTGTTTGAGTAGCTCATCTTGAAAGCCTGCCCAACCTCAGCTGTAGACTTGGAAGATACAAAGCAAGCAATTTGGATTTTCCAAATCATCAGTCTCTGCTAAGGCAGGAAGGAGTCCAGTAACAACAAAGACTCCTCTAATTCTTAAGTAACCAACCCCCATGGGACGGGGATCATCTGAAGAAACTCAGCCTCTTCTGTAAGCTCATTTAAGTATGTGCATGTGTGTGTGCGTGTGTGTTGTCGTCTCCATAAGGGTGACTGAAAATGCTCACTATCATTTCCCAACATCTGTGCCTAATGCTGCCTTTCCAACACAAACTTCCAGATTTTGTGTCACAGCTGCGGCAAGGCTGGCAATTGGCATAGCAAGAAATCTTCCCCTCGTGTATACTGCCTGAAGCATCCAGTACTATTGCTAAGAGTTCAAAGCCTTTCTCAGAAGTAAACCTTCCCAGGCAATGCCATGATGTCCTCCAAAAGGCTTAACAACAACTGTGAATCTGATCAATTATGATGAAGGTAAGACAACATCTGAAATAAAAGCAGTCACAAATACACGGTATCATTGTTTTGCAGAGCAATGCAAACTGAGGCAATATGCTTAGAGATATAATTTAGCCGGGCATGTATCTATGTTTGATAAGATAATAGATCTGTTATATAGGTGCACTTATTCTGTATTAAAGTATATTAGGAAAGTTTTCCCTGCCTTACAGCAAGATTACTTGATATGTCCTTTGTTTCTAGGATTTCATAAATGTAAGTCAAGTCTGGATTAATAAAAGAATAAATAAATGTGTCCTGCTGTGTATTAAGAGCACATAAAATGTGTTAAATTCTTTTGAAATAGAACATTTTGAATGAGAATACTAAACTGCTTAGTCAGGCAAGGTGGCACATGCCTGTAATCCCAGCAATATAGGAGACTGAAGCAAGAGGATGGCGAGTTCCAGGCAAGCCTTTGCACTTCAGCAAGACACTGTCTCAAAATAGAAAATACAAATGGCTCAGGAGATAGCTCAGGGTACAGCCCCCCTGGGTTCAAATCCAAGAACCACACACATATACACACACACACAGAAAAAGATTATATGGTTTTGAGATGTTTAGGTGTGTTTGTTAGAAACCACTTTTAAAAGCTCAGCAAATTTTTATTCTGTATATGAATTTCATTTAAAGAGTCAATCAACATCAGCCCAGAGTCTATGAAAAAAAAATGCCCACATATATACCAAGAATTACAACAATTTGGCCAGCACACAGAACCATATAGTTAAAATAATTACTCATTTATACTAACTGAACTTCGGATACAATGTTATTCTCACCCTTATTGCTACAAATATGCTTATTTAAAACCATGTGTTATGATTTGAATATGAAATACCCCCAAAAGTTTCTCTACTGATGCAGGAATATTTGGAGGTGAAATGATTGAACTATGAGAGCTGTAATGTCACCAATCTATCCTAGTTGGGATGGATGGAATTGCTTATAACTAGAGGCAGATGAGGCATGGCTGAAGAAGGCAAGCTGCTAGGTGCATCTTGAAAGAATGCTTTTTTGTGACCCCTTCTTCCTCTCTCTGCTTCCTGGCCAGCCATGAATGAAGCACTAGTGTTCCATCACACCCTCCACCTTAATATTCTGCCTCATCTTGAGCCTAGAGGAATGGGACTTTGCTCACCATGAGCTGAACCTCTGAAACCAAGATCCAAGATAAACTTTTGCTATTCTAAGTTGATCTTGTTACACAGGTGAAAATCTGACTAACAGACCATGCCTCTTGAATCCTGGATGCACAATGATTTTAACATAGTCATGCCCATGTCAGAAACCTGACCAACTTCTTTTTAGAACTTTGGTTAATCGCAGACATTTTGTGCATTTCCTCTATTCTGTTATTTTACTCTTAACCTTATTCAAGACGTGTGTTCATATTTGCGTATGATGAATAAGAAAATCACTGGATACACTGAAGAAAATTTTTACAATTGGGCTATTAGTTTATTTCAAATATGTACACACAGTCTCTGAGCAAAGCATTTTATCTTTTCCAGGAAGATTTTTAAGAAAAATCAAATATATTCCTGACCTTAGAATAGTTTAATGTCTAGATGTAGTGGAAAATAAACATAGAAGTTATCTATGCAACAAAATTCATTAAAAAGGTACAGAATTTTTTGAGGGCTAGGAATTTATGTTTTTTGAGAGTTTATAAATTATATGATCCTAATTACCATATCCAAATCCCATTCTAAGACTATCAACCATGAAATTGTGGGAAAGTTAGTGGACATTTATCATTTTTGTTTGTGAAGTAGCCTTTCAATTCTTTTGTGTAAAAGCACTTTCTATGATTAATGGGGTAGCCTTGTAATCTAAAAAAGTCAGTGTCCTAGCAGCTGGGCTGGGCACATTATGCAGGACAAATGGAATAATTCTCTTGATTATTTTCTAAATCTGATAACCAGGATTCCTTTGGTTAACTGGAAGAACACCATTAGGATGTTAAAAATCTTGATTCTAAAAATTTGCAGAAATAACTGCATAGCCAAATTTAGAAAAAAGAATAGCAAAGAAAATTCTGATAATGAAAGGTCCTTGATTACAGCTATTTTTAAGCTAGTTTTCTTCAACTTTTCAAGAAGTTTTTTAATGTGAATCAATTAAATCACCTTTGCTTTTAAAGTCAGTTTTGTTTGAATCATGTTTCTATCCCTTCTGCCCAAAAAACTCTTACTAATAGAGGCTAATGGCTTCTAATTCTTGATGATGATAGATTTTGTTCTTTAAGAATGAAGAGTTACATTTTGTTGCATATGGATTTCCAGTTTTCCCAGCACCATTTGTTGAAGATGCTATCCTTCCTCCATTGCATGCTTTTAGCACCTTTATCAAATATAAGAAAGTTGTAATTTTGTGGATTGGTCTCTGTGTCCTCTATTCTGTACCATTGGTCCACCCGCCTGTTTTGGTACCAGTACCATGATGTTTTTGTTACTATTGCTCTGTAGTATAGTTTGAAATCTGATATCGATATGCCGCCTGATTCACACTTCCTGCTTAGAATTGCTTTTGCTATTCTGGGTCTTTTGTTTTTCCATATGAATTTCATGATTGCTTTATCTATTTATTTCTACAAGAAATGTCATTGGGATTTTGATTGGCATTGCATTAAACCTATAGAGAACTTTGGGTAATATCGCCATTTTGATGATGTTAGTTCTTCCTATCCATGAACAGGGTATATTTTTCCATCTTCTAAGGTCTTCTTCAATTTCTCTCTTTAGGGTTCTGTAGTTTTCATTGCATAAATCTTTCACCTCTTTTGTTAGGTTGATTCCTAAGTATTTTTTTTTTTGAGGATATTGTGAATGTGGTGGTTGTCCCCATTTCCATTTCAGAAGATTTGTTGCTGATATACAGGAATGCCTTTGATTTATGTGTGTTGATTTTATATCCTGCTACTTTGCTAAATTCACTTATTATCTCTACTAGTTTGTTTTTGGACCCTTTTGGGTCTGTTAGATATAATATCATATCATCCGCATATAGTGATAATTTAAGTTTTTCTTTTCCTATTTTTATACCTTTAATTACTTTTGTCTGTCTAATTGCTCTGGCTAGTATTTCGAGGACTAAATTGAATAGAAGTGGTGAGAGAGGGCATCCTTGTCTTGTTCCAGATTTTAGAGGGAATGCCTTCAGTTTTTCTCCATTCAGAATGATGCTAGCCTGAGGCTTAGCATATATAGCTTTTACAATGTTGAGGTAAGTTCCTGTTATCCCTAGTTTTTCTAGTGTTTTGAACACAAAGGGAGGCTGAACTTTGTCGAATGTTTTTTCTGCATCTATCAAGATGATCATGTGGTTCTTATGGTTAAGTCTATTGATGTGGTGAATAACATTTATTGATTTCTGTATACTGAACCAGCCTTGCATCCTGGGGATGAATCCTTCTTGATCGTGGTGCACAATTTTTTTGATATGCTTTTGTATTCGATTCGCCAGGATTTTATTGAGGATTTTTGCATCTAAGTTCATTAGAGATATTGGTCTGTAGTTTTCTTTCTTTGAAGTGTCTTTGTCTGGTTTTGGGATCAGGATGATGTTGGCCTCATAGAATGAATTTGGAAGAGTTCCTTCTTTTTCAAATTCCTTAATAGGACACCCATAGCACAAGAGTTAATAACTAGAATCAACAAATGGGACTTACTCAAACTAAAAAGTTTTTTTCTCAGCAAGAGAAACAATAAGAGAGGTAAATAGTGACCCTATAACCTGGGAACAAATTTTTACTCCTCACACTTCAGATAGAGCCCTAATGTCCAGAGTATACAAAGAACTCAAAAATTAAACAATAAGATAACAAATAACCCAATCAACAAATGGGCCAAAGACCTGAACAGACACTTCTGAGAGGAGGACATACAATCAATCATCAAGTACATGAAAAAATGCTCACCATCTCTAGCAGTCAGAGAAATGCAAATCAAAACCACCCTAAGATACCATCTCACTCCAGTAAGATTAGCAGCCATTATGAAGGCAAACAACAATAAGTGCTGGCGAGGATGTGGGGAAAAGGGTACACTTGTAGATTGCTGGTGGGACTGCAAATTGGTACGGCCAATTTGGAAAGCAGTATGGAGATTCCTGGGAAAGCTGGGAATGGAACCACCATTTGACCCAGCTATTGCCCTTCTCAGACTATTCCCTGAAGACCTTAAAAGAGTGTACTACAAGGATACTGCCACATCGATGTTCATAGCAGTACAATTCACAATAGCTAGACTGTGGAACCAACCCAGATGCCCTTCAATAGATGAATGGATAAAAAAAATATGGCATTTATACACAATGGAGTATTAAGCAGCACTAAAAAATGACAAAATCATGGAATTTGCAGGGAAATGGATGGCATTAGATAAGATTATGCTAAGTGAAGCTAGCCAATCCCTTAAAAAACAAATGCCAAATGTCTTCTTTGATATAATGAGAGCAACTAAGAACAGAGCAGGGAGGAAGAGCAGGAGGAAAATATCAACTTTAAACAAAGACATGAGGTGGGAGGGAAAGGGAGAGAAAAGGGAAATTGCATGGAAATGGAAGGAGACTCTCATTGTTAAAGAAAATGACATATAAGAGGAAGTGAGGGGGATGGGAAAAAGAGAAAGAATTAAATTACAACAGATGGGGTAGAGAGAGAAGATGGGAGGGGAGAGGAGGGGGGATAGTAGAGGATAGGAAAGGTAGCAGAATACAACAGTTACTATATGGCATTATGTAAAAATGTGGATGTGTAACCGATGTGATTCTGCAATCTGTATTTGGGAGTTCATAAACCACTTGAATTGAATGTATGAAATATGATATGTCAAGAGCTTTGTAATGTTTTGAACAACCAATAAAAAAAGAATGAGGAGTTAAAGAAAAATACATATAGGAAACTTAAATTTTAACTTGAAAACCCCCACTGACAAGAACCAAAAACAGAATAATAAAAATATCTCCCAAATATCTGCTAGGATACAGAATCAAATTAAATAGAAAATAGAGTCCATGGAGTAAAATATGAAAGATAAAGAGGAACACAGAAAAAGGAAACAAATCAGCAATTATATATCAAGATGACATTGGTAAGTTCAAACATAAACATTTTAATATAAATGTAAATCAGTAAAATACACAACTTAAAAAATTCTTAGTTTGAATAAAAATGCAAAGATCCAGTATTATTTATATTCTATTCATAGGAAAGTCACCCAAGGTACAATTTTAAGATAATTACAGTACCTGCATTTACTCCTCCCTTCCCTAATATGTGTATTTTTATTGGGTAGATCAAGAAATATAAGATTTCTTCTAAAAAAATTCTTACATTGACTATAAGAATGGGTGGTGAAGAATGATGCTATTAACATGTAAAATACTTCAAATTCTGCAAGAAAACACAGGATGGAACTGAGAAAAGGATTGATTTTACCTTGTCCAAAATACAAGTACCACTTCCTATTATGTGAAACTCCCAGAACTCCCAGCATAGCAAACAATAGTTTTGAGGCATATCCAATTGAACTCCATTGAAAGATTTTTGAACATTTAAGAAATACAGTAACACCACTTGCATACCCCTTTTGAATAATTTTTTTCTGAAAATTTTTTTATTAAAAAATAAAAAAAGAATGGCAGAAAGCCTCTACACACACACACACACACACACACAGATACATACATGCACACAAATACAGGCAGTGTATGGTACATATATAAATATAAATATATATGAACACACACCAAAAAGAGGAAGACAGTCTATGATATAGGTATATAAATAAACATATATGTACATACACACAGATATACTGAATAAACATAGAGTGACTTAAATAGAAATTATTGGACATAAGCCATGGTACAGATCAGATATACAGGTCTAAATCTTTAAACATTTATTCAGTACTGCTTTTTTTGAAACTGTTTTTAGGAACATTAGCATTATTAACTTTTGTTATAGGCAACTTTGAGATGAAACCAAATTATTTCAGATTCTAAAGGTAAATGGAGATGTTACACTGGTACCATATTTGTCTTTTGAAAGCTACTAACATTGTAGGATAATTATGTCAAGCTAATGAAGACCTCATCACTTAACATAATTAAAAATATATCAATATATTCTGCTCTATAAAAATATAATAAATGCAATGATTATTTACTTAAAATTTGAAATAAAAAATTAAAAGCCATTAACAGTGCCAGAATATTCAAATAAATTTATACTAGAATGTTTATGAGAACATTTTTATAGGTATATTTTGTAACATTATTATTTCTTTGAGTTTTGTAAAAATCGTTTCATAAAAGACATTTGCTCATATGAATCATTTTCATACTGGATAAATCCATGATTTCTCTGAACCTCACTCCAGTAATTAAAAAATAATATTTAGTCATTTTGACTAATTCTAGTGGAGAAATATTTATACACACACTCATACATACATAAATACACATTAAAATAGTGATTTATAACTAGAAAACTTTGCAAAAAAAATTTCAGGTCTTTTGGAGACTTAAAGATTTAATTCTCAATTGTATTTATATCAACCACTTATAATCACATAGTCATTTCCTCTTCTTGAGTATAAACCATGAAGATCTCCATGTATGATAAATATTCTTTTCTTTGCCAAAATTTAAACAGGTTGTTCCAATTGTTACTATGGTAAGCCCACTATTACTATGATGCCAGAGTTCAACATTTATTCTTAATTATTTGTGGCATGTGGTAAAGGAGAAAAATGTCAAATAAGACCCCACATTTCTGGTATAGGACCATTACCTAAGTAAGGAATACCAAAGAAAGAGACATTGTGAGAGAAGTTATGTTGTAGTTGTACAGGGTATTTAATTATCTGAAATATCATAATCATTGTCATATTCACTTATTTTTCCTGAGACTTTCTAGTGTATAATTATATATAAAGTAAGATACTTCATATTCTTGAAAAACCATGAATTTATCTATTTGAATCCTGTTTTTGTTTCCTTTAGTGACACTACTGAATCACACACCTTGAAACATTCTAAGTTTTGAGACCAAGCTATATATATAACTCCATTTGTACAAAAAGTTTATACACACAAAATAGGGATAAAAGAAAACATAGAAGTGGAAACAATTCATAAGTCCTTCATAGATGAAAATAAGAGACAGAACAATTTATTTGATCTTTTTGGTGGTCCTTGTGAGGAAAAACAATGCAGAAAAATTATTTCCAACTTTTTTGATTTTCCAAATTCTAGCTACAAAACCATAAAATCCACTTAGAGTCATTTGAGAAGGGCAAATTTCTTGGAAGGACTACATAGTCCCCCGCAAGAAAGTACGTGGGTTCTAGTTATAACTCTATGAGTTGGGTCTTCAAGAACACCTTCAAGATAATGCCCAGCATCACTATCTCCTTCTCCTCTCCCTCTTCCTCCTCCTTCTTCCTTTTCATTTTCATCTTTGAAATGAGAATAATAATTGTACCTATTGCATAGGGCTATTTTGAAAATAAAATAAAATAAAAATTGGAACCATCATTTGACACAGCTATCCCATACTTCTGTGTATATCCAAAGGATTTAAAGTTAACATACTACAGTGACACAGTCACATCAATGTTTATAGCAGCACAATTCACGATAGCTAAGCTATAGAGCTGAACTAGATGCCCTTCAATAGATGAATGGACAAAGAAAATGTGGTATATATACACAGTGGAGTATTATTACTCAGCTATAAAGAAGAATGATTTTATGAAATTGATGGTAAATGAATGTAACTGGACACTATCATGCTAAGTGAAATAAGCTGGACCCCAAAAGTCAAAGGATGAATATTTTCCCTGATATGCTGAAGCTAATCCAAATAAGGTGGAGGATTAAAACAGAAGAAATATCAGTGGAAGAGACAAAGGGGAATGAATGGAAGGGAGGAGGGATAGGTAGGGAAAGAGTAGACTGACTCTAATCTAACATTCTTATGTACATATATGAATATACCATAGTGAATCTCACCATCATGTACATCCACAAGACACTAATTTTTTAAAAAACTACAAATAAATAGCAGAAATATCAATGGAATAGAAAGAAGGGAACAGGGGGTGGGAGAAAGGGAGGAGAAGGAAAAGTAATAGGGAATGAATTAGAACAAATTACATTCCATGTTTCTACAATTATGTCAAAATAAATTGTATTTTCATGTCTAACTAAAAAGAACCAATCAAAATAATACTTGTAAAATGTTTAAGATAACATATAGTGAGCACCAAAAGATGTAAAGAACGGAATTTAGATATTGGCAATAATAACCATAAGTTTTACAGTGAAGAAGTATTTCATTCAGTTACAATTGCATTATACTTGACCAAAGGTAAGCTTAATTAAGAAGCATATACAAGTTTTAGGTATAATGACATGGAAATAAACAGAATTTGACCACAACGCATGTGCAAGCACAACAGTAGTCAGGCATGCTATGATATATTTATGAGAACTGTCCAGTCATAGCACATGCCAAGGGTTTCACCAGAGTGCAGTTGTTCCCTCCTCAGAATTAGTGAAAGAAATACAACCACAGATGAAAGATCTGTAAAGAAAAGCAAAAATAGAGGAATAAATAGTATGAAGAAAAAGTATGAAGTGTATGTAAAATTAATTTTAAGCTGCCACTTTAGTTCCTTAGTATCCTGGTCCACTCTATTATACATGCACTAAACATCCAGTAAAGAGTTCAGCCTTTCAGGGGCACTGGGGATGTGGGTTAATGGTAGAGTGCTCACCTAGCATGCATGAGGCACTGGGTTTGATTCTCAGCACCATATAAATATAAAGATATTGTGTCCACCTAAAACTTAAACAATAAATGTAAAAAAAAAAAAAAGAGTTCAGCCTTTCTAAATCAACCTCAGTTCTTTCAACACTCCAGGATAAACCCTCCACACACACTTTTTGTCTTACACAGATGTTGTTTTTCATGACAAATCAGTTCTACTCAATTCGCAGAGCTCACTTCAAATGTCAGGCCTTTATGGAAGATTTTTTTGAGCTCTCATACCTTCACCCCCAGGTCCTTCTACGATCCCTCTGCTGATACCACCACCATATAAAACTTGAACGAGAGGTGGTAAGACAAAACTTGGTAAGAGGTGGGAGGGGGGACTTTTGGAAAATTCTGGAACATAGATGGTAATCCAATTTTTCACAGGACTAGAACTGTTACAGTGCATAGGAAAGCATTCTGTGTCATAAAGTTTGAGATCATATTTGGCTACTGAGCCTTATGGTATGAGATAATACATAGTCTCTCTCCTACCACTTGTTTTTTGAATAAAGTTTTATTGGAACATCGCCTGGATTATCTCTCTATACATTGTCTGTGATGCTTTCACCTTATAGTAACAAGAGTTAAGTACTTATAATGGAGACCACTACTCAGTAATCAAAAATTAAAATATTTGCCATCTGGGCCCTAACAAAAAGCTTTCAAACTCCTACTTTAAAACTATGTATCTGTGACTTAGACTGAGAGGGTAAAGGCCTGATGTTGTCATTTTCTTTCTGAATCTCTTCAGTAAAGACAGAATCAACTAGAGTATTTGAGAATTTTTTTTCACCATTGTAGCAACCACTTTATCTATGAATGCTAAGAAGCTCATCTCCATAAACTACAGATAATAATTTAAATAACTTTTTTGTCACTGTCTGCCATAGGACACTAATATCACATGTCCCATTGGTAATGAAATGCACTGAAACTCAATCACAGAAACTATACCATATCCCAATCATTCCTGGTCCACTTTCTTGTGATAGCGCTTAGAACCAGGACTCCAAGGGACCCATTAAGACAATTAAAAAAAAAACTCTAGATATTTCAAATAAATAGAATAAATTGCCTATAAAGCTATTGGAAGAGCCAGAAGTGCAATGAGATGAAAGTGAGTAATAAGAAAAGATAATTATTATAAATATGTTTAGAACTTTCCTATACAATTGAGCTGATGGTGATGGACTCCCAGAGGAGCCCATGGTCCCACCATGAGGACATCCTGGAACACCATTGTCACAGGCACTGCCACACCCTGGGAAAAATATCTCATCCTTCCTCCACCCTCTGATATCCCAGCATCAGAGTTAATGGGAAACCCTGTGAACAAAGACCTGGAAACATCTTCCATCTTTCTACAGGCTTCCCTGCAGCAGATGCAAAAGAAGCCACTGCAAACAGAATGTAAACTCAGGGAGCAGAGGGACAATGGGCAAGATGTGGCACAAATTCTACTTTTTCTATAATTTTCACTTAATAAAGATGGCAGGCAGGTATAGTTTCACCAAACTATAATTTTGGAAATAAGTTTTAAACCTAGCATTTTTCCTATAATAACATATTTAAAGGGTATTTTTTATATAGTTAACGCTTTATTTTTTTTTCTAGAATGGTTTAGTGGTTTTTACTATTGTATTCTCTCTTTTTTGAAAAACATTTTTTAGTTGTAGTTGGACCCAGGACCTTGATTTTATTTATCTGTTTTTTATGTGGTGCTGAGGATTGAACCCTATGCCTCACACATGCTAGGTGAGTGCTCTACTGCTGAGCCACAACCCCAGCCCCTCTCTTTCTTGAAGGGTTATGATTTAGGTACTGGACCACCAAATTCCTTGTCTTGTCTTTCCTTCTTCATTGCTTTCTTTGTCTTCTGAGTTCTGTGAGAAATCCCCAACTCCATCTTCCCACACTTCCATTGAGTTTTCTATTTCTGATATTATATATTTAATTTCCAAGGTATCTTTTCCTTTTATAGTATCCTGATCTGTTTCAGGACTATTTCTTTAGCTCCTAAAACATACAAAGTTTCATCCACCCCATTCCTCTCTTTTTCATCCCCTGTTGTTCATACCGAATGTCTTCTTCCAATTTCTAGAGGACCTTAGATACTCTGCTTATATTTAGGACTGGAACATGAAGAGCTGGTAGCTGGGGATGTGTGGTGGGAATACAACCAGTGGTATCTGCTGGAGTATTGTCTGCCTGAATGCTACTATTTGAGATTCTCTCTTGTCCTAAAGTCTAAGTTCCTTCTTTTGGGCTAGTCAGATTCCCCAGAGATGACTTTTTCCAATCTAGAAAATATACTCAAGTCACTGCCAACATATTCAGAGACAAATTTAGGCAGAAAATAGGAAATATCAACATTTGGTTTGTAAAAATTTACTGGGTTCCTTATTTTTAGCACAAAATTTCCCATGTTGCATATTTATCCTATGTCACCAAGTCCATTCAATCAATTCATTGAATGCGTGTCTAGTTTTCTATAAGATTAGTGAAAGGGTATTGCCCAGCTACATGGAAAAGAAGGATAAACAATTTACCAAACATATTTAAAACTGTCTCCAAATTTTAATTTTTATCTTTATTTCTATATCTAAAGATATTTAGTATCACCAGTTGCTGGAAATATAGAAAATTTTGCAGTTGCTCTCTGACTTTCCCAAATGTGTGCCAAAGACTCAGTTACAGTTTCTATTTCATTTTCCACTCTAATCATTTATTTACATGCTTTTGATCTTCCAAAATATATTGTCTCCTTTCCTATTGTTTTGTCTTTTCTGATTTATGCCTTGCAATTATGTCATTTTATTAAAGATTTTTAAAAGTATGAGAGAAATGCATATGCTAAATCTATGATCACTCACTAAAAGTTTTCACCACACTATTTTAAATATTATTTTACGTACATATAAACGTACCATGTGTGTGTGTGTGTGTGTGTGTGTGTGTATCTGATGTGAACCTGTGTGTCTGGCTGTACTTGTCAATATCAATAATTACCTTCCTCTTGAAAAAGCTTTCTTAACTGCAAAAAATTTTCAGGAAAGGAAGTGGATACAAGTTTCACTGTCAATTCTTCAAGTTTCCAAATTTGAGGATGCTCAGTCATTTTAGGTGTAGGTTTTTGGGTTTAGGCATTGAGCACTCTCCTTCCATTTCTATGTGCAAGCTGGCTAGTTCCAGTTTTTCTTTTATTTTTTTTCCAAAATAAAAAATAACGACACATTAAATTCTAGATTTTGACTACCATGTTCCCTAAAACTGCAGTCTATGGTCTGTGTGCCAAGTACAACTTCAAAAAAAGTTTATCAGACTTCATTTCATTCACAATGGATGAGTAGGTACACCAAGCCAACTTCCCACCTTGGTTTTGGGACAGCACTGGGAAGTGGTGTCTGGGCAGGTACGCTCAGTGAGTCTGCTCTTTGCCCAGTCCTTGTCCCTGTCCCTTGTCTTTTTAAGGCAAATGTGAACCCCAGTCAAGTTGTATTTTTTGCTATCCAGACCCTTTCCCAGCTTTGGAGTACTCCATAACAATAAATACAAAGTATCTGCAAATCTGTGAGAGTTTCTACTTTGACCAAGATATAACTCTGTTGAAGGGTCTAATTTCAACAGACTACTGCTGTAAAGTTAAGTCCAATTTTCAGCACATTTTTCCAGTCCATAAATTCCTCCTGCTACATAGGTGAGAAGCAGCTCGTATTGTGTAAATTGGCCTTTGGTTTTCATGACTTTTCTCCTAGTGGATAAGAATAAGAATTGAGGTGAACCATGTGCAGACACTCAATCATTTGAATGACTCTGTAAGTTTGTAGATCATCTTTCTCTATTTTATGTCCCTAAAATAGATTAAAAGGAACAACAAGAATAACAACAAGAATTGATAATTTCTTTATTTAAAAAATTGGTAACAAAACTCTGTTATACAACATTGTATTTCTTTTTAAAGATTAACACTGTTTATTTATAAATAAATAAAGTTTGGAGAACTTATGTAAATTCAGTTAAAAATTAGTAAGTAGTTGAATACATTTTAAAGATGATCTTGTGGTTTTGTGACTTATATATAAATTTTACAACCAATGCATCATGAAATTATAAATTAGACTCTCCTGTAATTGTTATCATTAATCTCTTTCACACTCACAAAAGCTAAAAGCACAATATTTTGTGTTTTTATTACATGTTTCTTCATGTACATTTTTTGTTTGTTTGTTTGTATGTCTCTTCTCCCAAGTACATTAGTGTCTGAGTGCAGGGATATAATGAACACTGAAATGGTTATTTAATTGTTGAATTTACAAGTAGAGCAATATATATTTTATTTATAAAATATCACATTTTCCTTAGAAAGCCACATTTCATTGAAAAACCAATAAATTACAAATGATGCTACATATTTTCTTAATACTTCACTTGTATGAAAACAGATAAAAATGATTCTTTAAACCCTGTAAGTCTACCAGTTACAAAATGCCTCATTAAAATGGCAAACGTAGTTCAAAGTGTCCCAGTAAATATGGGGGCACATGTTAAATGGAGAATTTGATTGATGCAGTGAATTATCTATGATAATTGGTAATTAAAATTTTCTTAAGTTTTCTTTTCCTTCAAGAAGGTGTTGAAAGTTATTTCTGATGTTATTGGAAAGTAGACATCAAAGGGTTTCCCATAATTCTCCAGAAACACTGCTGTTTGTGTTCATCTTTTCCACATGGTACTGTGCTTGCTTATTCACATGAGCCTTCGGCACAAGGGTATAATTTCTTGCTCTATAGAAAAAATTTATATCTATATTAAGTAAAATCTTCAAGGTCATATATAATTTTAATATAGAACATCAGTATTTAAATATGAAGGTCATGAGATTAGTATTACAGGGTGACACAAATTTTAATTTTAAAATAATTTAAATAATGATGTTCCCCAAAAAGTATTTTTCATTATTATAAATTGAAGTTTTAATGAAAACCCTTTATTAATGCTTATATGTAGAATTATATGTATTTATTCAGTTTAATGTCACAAATTTTCTTACCTTTCTAAGGGAAGGAAGATATAAACTACCTCCATTCATTAATTTACTTTTCTATTTTTTTTAACCAAATCTCTTTCAGATATTCATGATTTAAACTAGCATTATTTAAACACGTGGTGAATGTAACAAATTACAAGTGTGATCTCCATTAAAATATGCACCCTAGAATATGTGTGATGGTTGTTGTTGTACAGGAATTCTGTTGCAATTTGTCTGTACTAGTCCTTCATTACTGAATTTGGATGGCTACCACAGAAATTATTGCTATGATTGTCATGAATTCCTTTACATAGAGAAACTATATTATTCATACATTTATGCTAGGTTAATACACATAATTGAAACAGGTAAACAGCTAAATCAAAAAGTAAAGCTTTTTTTTTGAACCAGGGATTGAACTCAGATGCATCTCCTGAGTCAATTTCTAATCCTTTTTATTTTTAATTTTTAGACAGAGGATGAGTAAGTTGCTTAGGGTCTAAGTTGCTGAGGCTGGCTCTGAACTCTTCATCCTCCTGCCTCAGCCCATGTGCCACCAGGCCCAGTGGAAAAGCAGGTTTATTGACCTGATAGGCCAGTACAGTCACATCGATGCACTGAAGATACATCATGCAAATGTTGTTACATGGTTAATAGCAGTATATTTGAGGAAATTTAAAGTAACACAACAATTTATCAACTTCTAAAAATGTTTCAACAGATCACTAGTGCTGCAAAAAACATAATTTTATATATATATATATATATTTCAAAAGCTTTCCCTCCTAGCCAGCAGGGTGGTGCACGCCTGTAATCCCAGTGGCTCAGAAGGCTGAGGCAGGAGGATCGCAAGTTCAAAGCCACACTCAGCAAAAGCAAGGCACTAAGCAACTCAGTGAGACCCTGTCTCTAAATAAAATATAAAATAAGGCTGGGCATGTGGCTCTGTGGTCAAGTGCCCCTGAGTTCAATCTCCAGTATTCCATAAATAAATAAATAAATAAATAAACAAACAAACCATAGGAAAGAAAATAAACTGTCCATTGGAATTTACTATTTGAATTTTCTTACATGGATACTGTAGAATTCAGTGATATAATTATCACCTCTGGCAATTTGGGACAGATAATTGTCATGTGTGCTTTTCAGATGTTTAAAAATGATAAAATTGTAAAAATTGCAATGCCATAATGGGTGTTTTTCCAAAACCACTATAAGGAAAGGATAGTTCCATATAACCAACATGTAGAAAGAGCATCAAGAATTTACCCTCAGGTGGAGAATTATTTTCCTCTGAGCATCATCAAACTGTAGAGAACTGAGTGCAAATTGCTGTCTATGATTTCAATCCTTAATTTTCAGAATAAATGTCTTATTCATATAAAATAGGCAATGTTTTAAATATAAAACAGAGCCAACAAGACTTCAACAGTACTTTTGAAACTGAATGCAATAGGATTACTATATAGCACCAAGAATATTTTTGGACATTTTGATGTTCATGGAATCTGAGATGTAGAGCTGGGTCTCCCACTAACTCCTCATGTATGATGCTAGACAGGTCACGTGTGCTCCCCAGTATCGCGTTTACTGGATTCCAGAGATGAGGATATCTCTCTATTCACACTGAACAGAGAAGGCTGAAGATTTTAAAAAGTTCTTGGTTCTAAGGTATGGACTTTATCTTTTAGATATGAGTGATTAAACGGAGCACTTCAGAAAGTTTAGTGTTCTATGTGACGCGAACATTTTAAAATTATTTCATCTCAATGCTTTTTGTATGTCCTGTGTACACCTAGGTAGGTCAGAGATCTATTTAGACATAAGCCCTCAGTGACTACAAGGCTCTATAATGAATTATGTTTATAATGACAAAGTTCACCTGGTCAGTACCAGAGTGTGAGCTCCCTAGCAGGGCACTTTTCCTTGTTTTGAGAGCAATGGGAGAAGAATATTTATTCAGTTCCAGCAGGTCTGGCACACAGTCTATTTTTAACTTTGTGGCTAGAGCCTGTCCCCGTGTCTTCTGTAAATGTCATAAGAGTCTGTTTACCTGAAGTTTCCTCTGTTTTCTCCACTTTTTAATACACTCAAGAAAGAAATTTTCTTTACAATAAAATGCTCACATTTATTTAATTAATCCTAAATTCCTAACCCAATCATTTAAAAATCCTTTCTGGCACTATAGATTCTTATTCTAACAGCCTCTGACTCATCAAATACAATTGCATAATTACACAGTTGCCACAAAGTGAAATACTAACTTTCTTTAGTTTGTACAGGGATTATTTCCATAGAGACATATGTCTTTAAAGACTCAGCCAAAAGTGGAGTTTTATGAAAATGGGATATATAAAATTATTTTCTGAAAGCAAGTATTGTCTTTGTCATGGTAACACTTGCCACTTTTAGCACATTATATCCCAGACTCTGTGATGGATGTTTTATATTCATTATCTTTTAAAATTTTTATGATAAACATATAATGTATTATTATCCCCAGAAATAAGCATATTCTAATTTTTAAAGAGTTAGATCAACATGTTCTCATGTAGAATTTATATAGGCCAAGTCCACTTATTTTGAAATGAAGGAGCCATAACTGAATTAAACATTAATATTGTTCATACTTATTAAGGGACTGGTCACATGATACTGTTAACTTGCATTTAATAGCTTTTTAATACCTAAATGAATGAAACATTATATATTTCAGAGAGGGCCATATCCTAACTCCATGTCTTTTGATTATGATGACTGTAATCCCTATAGTAAAGGGAATGGATTTCCTGATTTTAAGACTCATTATCACTTCCAGGGAAGAATTCTTGAAGTCATGACTTTTTACAATTTAAACCTCTTAAATAAGTACAAAAAAAATCTGATGGTATCCACTTTCCTGAGCTACTGAACCATCAACCCTGTCCTATCTGCTGTGTAAAACAATTTTCTGAATGAACACACTTTTGCACATGTATATACACATATTCTCTATTGAATCAGCACTTTAAAGTAGTGATTCTACTATGACTTCTATTTATTGGAAGGGAAACCTTCAGTATTTTGACCCTTCTCCTGTGTATCTGAGTATAAAAGTGACTGGGGCCAGGCGTGGTAGTGCATGCCTGTAATCCTCGCCACTTGGGAGACTGAGGCAGGAAGATTCCAAGTTGGATGTCAGCCTCAGCAATTTAAGAAGACCCTGTCTTAAAATTTAAAAAAAAAAATTTAAAAAAATTAAAAGGTTGGGGATATGGCTCAGCGGTTAAGTGCCTCTGGGTTCAATCCCTAGTACAATAGCAACTAGAATAATAAATCTGGGACATGAGAAGAATGTGTAGGTGGTATTTCTTTAAATACCAATAATAGGAGTTCAGAGGCATGAGAAAAGAGCCACTGCTTTTTCCTATGTTAGCAGTGGTTCTACTGAGTGGAACAAAGATGTCCTTTCTACTTACCACCTACTTTGCACACAGGTGATGACTCTGTACATCTAAACTCAAGCACAAATGGATTTGGTCTCACAACATTGCACTTGTTTGGTGGATAACTATGTCTTAGCATTGTACGGTACATAAACTTTGTATGTATTTTCATCAAAGAAAACTTAGAATAACAACTAATAGGAATTCATGGAAAATGACTAGCTCAAGGTTAAGGTCTGCGTTCATTAAGCAACATTTGATCCTTGAGGAAATAGTTTGTTTTCATTATTTGTATCCTGAAATAAAGGGAGTAAATGTAGTGGTTATAGGGGTTGCATGTTATAAGCAAAAGCCATGTGCTTAAACAAGTTTTTAAGAGCACAAATAAAGCATGTTTAAAATTCATATAATCATGAAATATGAATGTCCAACCCAGTTCTCTTCTCTATAACCCAAAATTGAACTTGTCACCTCCTCTTGAATATTTATAGATTATTTTATACTTAATATGTCTTTAAAAAAATAAACTCACCTATTCTCTTTACTAATATACCCTTCAGGTTACCTAGAAGTAGAACATTTTAAGTCTCTAAAGAACGAGACAGAATTTTCCCTTTTATCCTGGACATATGAGGTAGTCACTTTTCTGAGGATAAATTCTAATAGAACCCAGATGTTCTGGTTTTATTTGGTTTGATTGTTATTACTCCTGTGGTTGTTTCTCTGAAAGCTTCTGAAATTCTAAAGAGTCTTTAAACTCCCTGTGCCTCTAAGTTTTAAATCACTGAAGAATGGTCAAAGCATTTTGTATTGGAGTCCAGGAGCAGTTTTAGAACACTTATTATGATTCCTATAAAATAAGTGCTTGTAGTACAAAGATAATTGAGAAAGTTACTGCTTACCAGATCTCAGTCTAGCCAAGGGAGCAGAGCTGTAAGCAAGACAATACTCAAACATACCTCTAAGGTGCATGGACAAGGATGGCTTCTGAATTAGAAATATTAGTTAATAAATCAATTTACCCTAATGATCATATTAAGAGAAGAAAATACTGAAGAAATTGTAATTTATTTAGACACCCCTCAAGTAGATTTCTCTAAAAAAATAAGTTTAATATAATCCATTTAATTTTGTATTTAGCAATTATCAATTTTTGTTTTTGCACTGAGACTATGCAATGTTTAGCTAATATTGCATGATAATTTACAAGTTTGGGGATTTAAATTCAAAAGACCTTCAAGATTCTGGATTTCTTTGAAGTATTCTGCCAGTCATTTACTATCTTCTCTGGCATCTTATGATAAAATAGTGATTATATGACTACATTACAAATTGAATTTGGTGAACAATAAATTCATTGTGTGTACTCATTCAATGAACTAAAAGGATGATAAATAGCTTCCTAAATTAAATTCAAATTTCCTGAGTTTAAATGAACACTTTACTAGTAGCAAGTCTTTTCTGGTATGATAAGTAAATGAATGTTGATCTCAATGAAAACAATAAATTAGGAAGGAAATTATCCCAATTTTCAAATGTTATATTTCCATTACAAATAAACTCTGCCTATCATTAATATGTAAGTAACAGCATTTAATTTAGCAATGATCTACCTGCTTCCTTAACACTTATTATAACTTGCTTAACACTTTTTAAGTCCCTAAAAGAACCCCAGTAGCCCAATTGAAGTCTTCAAAGCTCACTGACATGAATTATCATTGATCAAGAAACAAAATAATTTCAAGCATAAAAAGGTTTCCATCACTTACCTTAAAGTAAGTTTATAGTAGATGATTTTAATAAGTCCTAAGACATGTCTCTCAGATGCTTCTGAATTGAAATCATTGCTGCCTAAAACAATTAAGCATCTCAATTTTCCCTGTTACTTAGTTACAGGAAACACTTTGAAAGTTACTGCCTCAGAAATGATTCAGTAGCTGGGCATAGGGACCCACCCAGGTAATTCCAACAACCCAGGAAGCTGAGGCAGGAGCATCTCAAATTGGAGGCCATCCTCAGCAACTTAGCAAGAACCTATGTCAAAATAAATAAACAGTGCTGGGAATATATCCCAGTGGTAAAGCACCCTTGGGTTCAATTCCTAGTAACACACACACAGGCACAAAAAAAAAAAAAAAAGAGAGAGAGAGAGAAAGAGGGAAGAAAAGAAATCTGAAGAAATCTGATGCAGTATTGATCGGTATAGTTCAAATTTTTAAAATGTTCATATTGTGTTAAAGTTAGGTATTTATGGAACATCTCATGTACAAAAATCAAAATTAAAGTACATCATTGCCAGGAATATTGCCATAGATAATGTTGCAGTGTCAGCATTCAGTCTGTTCCTTTGCACATTAGTTCCATGTTGTGTCCCCAGAATAAAGATGAAACGTGCAGCACTATCACACCACATGCTCCAACATTCACTTACAACGCAGAACCAGCAAGAAAATAAGAAAATTAATTTCTTAAGAATATGCTTTTGCTTAAAACCAATTTAACCTTATCGAGAAATCTTTGTTTCTAAATAAAGAAGCAAAAATTCAATTAAGAACAGAGGCCTAACATGTGAATACCATTTACATGATTAAGCAGTGATAACACACTGTTCTGCATTTAATTCCCACACACAGTATTGAACCAAATGTGAAACTGATACTTTGGTGACATTAAATATCCATAGCTTTGAAATGTACTGCCATTTAATTACTACCAAAGCCATGTGCCTCAGAGCTTTTCTGTTCATCTTTCCTGTGAGGGTTTTAATATGGTGCTATGTCAAGAACATGAAAAGTGATACAAAACTGTGAAAAAGAGTACAATAATTAAAATCCCCATGCCTCCTAACACAAAGCTGGCCGCCTCAACAGGAATGAAAATGATCTCTGTACTCCGACTGCAAAATGGGACTGGGAACTTTTTCCACAATTGAATTGTTAGCAGTCATCTGACAGGTTCTGAACCCTGAGCACAAATAACACACATTTAAATCATTAACATCTCCCTTCCACTCCAAACAAAAAGGAATGTGTGATTAAACTGATAACTATGTCAGGAATTAACTGACTCAGAGAATAATTTTCATTTGGGAGCTCCTCTTTCTCAGCCTTCAAGCTGAACATTATTAAAGGGCTTGATGGCACCCAAAGCACCAAAGAGTAAATGTGCATAAGCAAAATGACCCAGAGAGCGATTTCTCTTGTCAGCATGTCACAAGGATGAAAGAGGAGGAAACACTAATGAGGGCTGTTGACCAGATTATTTTCATATTAATATCTGGAAACTTATCTTTTCACCCACATCTTCACCAGCTAGTGTATAAGTAATTAGAACATAGGTCCTGTTGGTGGTGGTATTGCTGAAAATCTCTCTTCCTTCCATCGTGTGATAGGAACAATAATGAATGATTCTTGCCCCACAAATATAGAAAATTATAAAGAAGTTAGATTATCTCTGATGTGATCATGAATATGATTAGAATGTGTCCTCCAGATTCACCATTCCCACCCTTCCTAACCCTCCTGGCCAATGTGGCTCATGTCCTCAAGCCTGTACTCTGCCAGGGAAAAGCTGCCTGAAAGTTTATTATGGCTAGCAAAAGCAAGGATAAGAACTCTAAGGTGATCCACACTTTATTATATAGAAGTTGATGCTATCTCATTTTTATTTTATTATTTTAGTTGTTGTTTTGGTATGATGATTGAACTCTGGGAGCTTAACCACTGAGCTACTTCCCCAGCCAGTTTTTAGATTTTATTTTGAGACAGGGTCTCACTAAATAGCTTAGAGCCTTGCTAAGTTTCCGAGGATGGCTTTGAACTTGCAATCTTCCTGCCTCAGCCTACCCCGCTGCTGGAATACAGACTTGGGCCACAGTGCCTGGCTACATTTCTCCATGGAAATACGAGACAGGAAATATGGAGGAAGTTATGTTATTTGCTACAAAGGAATACATAGAAGCCGATCCCTTTTTATATGTGTCCTCAAATTTAATAAAATCCTTTAATGACAAATGACAATATTTATGTCTCCACACCCTTAAAAATTATGACAGAAATGCCTCCATTTATTTATTTGTCTGTTATTAGAAATAGGTTTCAATTTTTTTTTTTCCCCTCAGTACTGGGGATTGAATCCAGGACTTCTTGCATGATAGGCAAGTGCTCTACCACTGAGCTACATTCCCAAGTCCTTTTTTACTCTTTATTTTGAGACATGGTCTCCCTGGCTAAATTGTCCAGATTGGCCTTTAATTTGCAATCCTCCTGCTTTAGCCTCCTGAGTAACTGGGACTACAGGTGTGCACCAAGGTGCTCAACTTTATTGATGATATTAAGGGATATTTGTGTTGTCATCTGTTGACCATAATCCATTGCATATGGAAATGTCCTATGCACAGCAAGAAAGTGAAGTATTCACCAAAGATTTGGAACACTTAATTAAATTTAAATGTATTTACAATTCCTAGCTAGTATAATTGTGCATTAAAGTTGCTGTGGTTCTTTGGAGGGAGAATTTTTTTTACATCATTGAATTAATTTTTTGTAGTTATTTGTAACTTTCTGTTGAGGTGAACTGGTAAACTAGTGTTTACCAGGTTTCTATAGTATGGATGGGTCCCATTTCATTCCACTGTTCCCTAATAATGGAAATTCACTCTCAGTGTTTTGCTTCTAGAAAAATCCAAATGTAGAAATTAACTTAGACATTAGCATTGTATGAGAGTAAACTTACTCCATAATTCCTTTGAATTTTTCTTATACTGATATGTGCAAAGTAAAAATGTTAGACTTGGTTGAAAATGTATTTCCCTAATTACTATTTTTTCAAGTATTACTGGACCTTGAATTTGCTCCTTGATCATTTTGCCTTTGTTAACCATCTTGATCTACCATTTGGGGAGCAGCTCTTCACATCCTGCCCTAAGTTTTCACCAGTGCTTTGTTTCTGCTGCTCTTGTTACGTGCTTGATAGAGGTTTTTCATTAGACATAAGTGTTTTCTCACCTTGTGAATATTGCCCCTATTTGTGGTTGGTCGGTTGACTTTTTTATTATAATTTTATGATCTGGAATATTTTAATTTTAGCTTTTTGTTATTTTTTTCTTTAAAGAATATGCTTTTGAATGGTAATATTAATGGGAGTAAACGAACAAAATTTTCTGAAAAATTTCTAATATTTCTACATTTAAGAATTGATTTGATCCTTTTACTTCTTTGAGTAACTGTTGTTATCTGCATTTTACAAATAGAAAACTGGGGCAGAGAAGGTTTATGTAACTTGCCCAAGTTCAAACACACATTAGAATATATCTATTTGAGCACAGGTATTCTTATGTGAGAGACTATTTTTAACAACCACATTCAACAATTTCCATGACCCTTGCAATCTCTTCTTGTGGTAAATTATTCTATTCAACATTTCTTCTGCTATATTTTAAATTTTACTGAAAAAAAGCATAAGTTTCTTTTAGATTTCATGCTTATTTTCACTGTTCTCTCAAGCTCATGTTTTTCCCCTTCTTATTTCTAATTCTTTTTTTTCCCCCTAACACTTCCCTTATTAACTGATTAAACTTGTAAAGACTTTTTCTGTTAAGACATATGTCTTACAAGGAACAATCAATATTATTTAGAGATTAAAAGTTACCTAGTTTTCACACTCATTTATTCTATATCAATTCTTTATGTTCATGTATTTTATACCCTAATGAGTTTTCTCCTACTAATTCCTTGAATTTTGCTCTTTAATCACTATAATTTTTGTCTTTCATCTTTATTAATGAACAAATTAACTCTAAGTTATTTTTCCAGGTGTCAAAGGTAGTATAAATATTCTTTTCATTGCTTTCTGGAAATTTGTGACTTTAATTTTTACTTCTTCTTTGAGTCAGGGTTACTCAAGAGTATTTTTATATTTCTAATTAGTGAGTCATTGGGTATTCTTCATTCACTTTTCCTATTTCTCTCGGCCCCTGTACAATCAGGGGCCGAGAGAAAAAAAAATTTATTTTTTTAATTGGTATACCTTTTTATATATAAATACATGATTTTTTTACAAATATTATAAATACATATGAGACAAAGTCAAAGGCCAAAGATTTTAAACATTTCTCTTAAATCAAGTTAATTAACTGTATTATTATCTAATTGCTCTATAACTATGCTGGCGTATATGTTGGGCACCGGTCACATATTTATCGGGACATTTGAAATTTACTCTCTTAGAATTCTATTTTGAAATATACACTACACTATTAAAACAGTAGTTGCCAAACTCTCCTTTGAGAATTTTCTTTCTTTTTCTGTGTCAAATTGAACTTTTAGGGTTTTCAGAAGGATGTTGAGTAGAGTGGTGATAGGAGATATATTTATGTGATAATAAACTCAGGGATAAAATATTCAATATTTCATCACTAAATAAAGTACTATAATTCACCATGAAGTATAATATTAGTCATGTGATTTTATTAATTTTTTTCAGATTAAAAATATTAACCTCTATTTTTTGATTTCTGAGAATTTTTAAATCATAAACAAATTTATGCCTTTGTGTGTCTATTAAGAATGCTATTTTTTTATTATTATTTTTGTTTATATTTAACTTATATCATTATCTTTAATGTAAAAATCAATCTTACATTTCTGAAATATAATCATTTGGTTCTCTAAATTGTTGTATTTTATATATATTACCATTGAGATAGTATTCTTACATATATGTTCATGAGAGGTATTGTGATATTAGCTTATAACTGTTTTTTTTTTTTTTGTTAATGTTATTTTCATGTTTTACTAGCTTCTCCTAAAGGAGGGAAAAAGTTGAGTAACATGTTCACAACCATTGCTAAGAGATTCCTCAATGGACCAGCTTCTATGGGTCTAATACCATCTAGTCATCTTGGCGGGAGTTGGAGTGGTGGATGGTGGTGGTGGTGGTGGTGGAATGGAGACTATAGTTTGAACTGGCAAATGGCAAAGTTCTTCAACTTTTGGAGAAAAAGTGAGCAGATGAATAATCCACCTCTTAGTTACTTTCTGGGAAGGAAGGGCTAATCTGAGTTCAGTGTCCCACTTTCTCCAGGACCTCCCAGACAACTGGCTTCTGTCCTATAGTCTTGGGACTCTGATTGGTCTGGTATCGTCTAGCCAAGGAGAACAGAGACTGTGACTGTGAGTTGTAGAGATCATGGTTTCTCCCTCCATGTCAACACTGAGTAAGCAGACTAAAACCACAGGAGACTGCTTCTCCCTGGAGAAGACATGGATTAGACTAGGCACCCAAAACCACAGACTGCCCAAAGGATGATATTCTGGCCTGTTTGCCTCAGAGTAATAGGACCTGGCATAGTATTGCCTCCTGGAACAAGTGAGAAATGAGACAGAGATTTGGGTGGGCAGTCACCCTAGCCCTCCCCCCTTACTGATTCAGAACAAAGAAATTATATGTACATCCCTGGATCCCAGGTTCTCACTGGAAAATGATTAAGCAAGAAAAAACATTTGACAATCCATCTTTTCTGAAGACCACCCAAAGAGTAAACTTCAGTCTTACTTTTCCTGAGGCACTGACAGACTCTGAGATATACTGTATACCTATGAGCTGATAAAAAGAAAGTGGGTGATTCTCGGGTCTGGAGAGAACAAGGAATGTCAGGCTGATTTAATTTGTGGCAGTCTTCATCATGAAGGCAGTCCAGAAAGACTGGCAAAAGGTAGCTGACACTAACATAGTCAGGAAGATGAAGAATCAGGCAAACCTGTTCCAAAGTAACAAGATCTCTTTCCAGAAACTGATGGAAAATACAATTTAGTTATATGATTTATCTGAAAGAATGCAAAATAACTCTAAAAGATATTCATTAAAGCCAAGAGAGTGCATAAAAAAGTGAGAATTTCAACAACTTAATAGAGATTAGAAGACACTAACAATAAAATTCATATAACTAGAGAATAAAATGGAACTTAAAAATTGACTAACAATTAAAATATTTGATTAGACCAAGCAAAGGATCAATGATTTCCAGACAAATCATTTTCAATAACTCAGAGGAGAAAATTAAAGAATATTAAGAATGAAGTGTGGGATACCACTAAGCAGACCCGGGTAATCATTGTGGGAGTAATAGAAGAACTCTTGAGAAAAGACCACAAAGTTTATTTAAAGAAACATTGGACAAAAACAGAAATGGACATCAGAGCATAATCAAGAAACCCCAAATACATGAAATTAAAAAAAAACAAACCAAGAAAATTCACACTAAGCCCATTATAAAAAAAAATGTCAAAAGTCAAAAGAAAAAAATTATATTTTATATGCAAGGTAACTTGTATCAATTTGTAGGCATAATTTTTAGAAGTAATCATGCAGACCATAAAGTGAGTAGGATTGTATATTCCAAGGAAATATCACAGATTAGATAAGATGTAAATAAAATAGAAAATGGAAAGCAACAGAATAATTCAACAAAATCGAGTATTCTTGAAAAGATAAACATGAGTAACAAACCTTTTTCTAGAACCCCCCAAATGAGAGAGACTTAAATAAATAAAATTATAAATAAAAGGAGAAATAATAATTGATACCACAAACAAAAGGATCATATTTGGCTGCTATTAACAATTATATATTAAAAAATTAGGTAGCCTAATATAGATATATACATCATTCATCGAAATCAAGACTAAATCATGAAGAAGTAGAAAGTCTGAATCATATCTATAAGATGGCATTGATTCAATGACTAAAGATCTCCTAACAAAGAAAAACCTAGGACCATATGACTTCATTAGGGAATCTTACCAAAATACTTTCTATCCAACCTAGTACTGGAATTCCTAGCCAGAGCAATCAGGCAAAAAAAAAAAAAAAAAAAGAAAAGAAAAAGAAAAAAAAAGAAAGGAAGGAAGGAAGAAAAGCATCCAAATTGGAAAGGAAGAAGCAAAATTGAGCATATTTTCAGAGGACATGGTTTTCTATACACAAAACTCTAAAGACTCTACTAAAATTGAATAGAACTAATAAACACATTCAGTATAATTGAAGTTTACAAAGTCAGCAATATAATTTAGTTGTGTTTATGTATACTAATTCATCTGCCATAAATGTGCCAAGAGTACAAAATGGGAAAAGAATATTCTCTTCAATGAATAGTGTTAGGAAAACTAGATTTCACATGCAAAAACATGAAACTGAACCAGGGTGTGGTGGTACATGCCTTTGATACCTGGGAGGCTGAGGCAGAAGGATCACAAGTTCAAGGCCAGTCTCAGCAACATTAGTAAGATCCTTAGCAACTTAGCAATACCCTGTCTCAAAATAAAAAAATAAAATAAAAATAAAAAGAAGACTTAGAGCTGTAGTCTATGGTAAATTATCCCTGGGTTCAATTCCCACTATCAGAAAACAAAAACAAAAACAAAAACATGGAGATGAGCTTTCAGCTTATACCGCGTACAAAAAATAAAAAAATAAAAATAAAAATAAAAACAGACCAGTGGGACTATGTAAAAATAAAAAGCTTAAAACACAGTTAAAAGGTAACTTACAATATTGGAGAAATATTTGCATACCATGTATCTGATAAGGATTAAATATACAAAACATTAATACCTTCAACAACTTTGTGGCAAAAAAACTAAAAATCCCACTAAAAAATGAACTAAGGACTTAATAGGTATTTCTTTGAAGAAGACATACAAATGACAAGCAAAAATATGAAAAAATACCCAATGTCATTGATCAGTAGAGAAATTCAAATCAGAACCACAATTATATGTCTTCTCACATTAGTCAGGATAGCTATTTAACATGACAATAAGTATTGGTAGGTAGGTAGAGAAAGGAAACCCTTGTACATTGTTGGGAATATAAAATGGTACTGCTGCTCTGGAAAACAGTATGAATATTTCATAAGAAATCTAAAAAGAGAATTATCATATGATCCAGCAGCATGACTTTTGGGTATTTAATCAAATAAATTAAAATCAGGGCCTTGAATAGATATTAACACTTACATGTTCATAGCAGCACTACTTACCATAGACAAGAGGTGGAAATAAACAACCTAAATATCCATTCACAAATAAGTAAGGAAAATGTGGTATACACATACAGAATAATATTCAATCTTAAATAACAAAAATATGTAATATGTGATAACATGGATGAATTGAATAATTTTGCTTAAGTGAAATAAACCAACCACAGAAAGATAGACAATACATTTTACTACATATATGTGGTATCTAATATAGTCAAATCTACAGAAGCAAAAAGATTCTCAGCAACTTGACAAGACCCTGTCTCATAATAAAAATAAACAAATAAAAATAAAAGATCAAATGATATAGTCAAGTGGTAAAACACTCCTAGGTTCAATCCCATAGCAAAATAATAATAATAATAAAAATAATATTTAAAATTTTTTATTGGTTCTTGTTAGTTATACATGACAGTAGAAAGCTCTTCTATTCATTGTACACAAATGGAACAGAATTTTTCACGTTTATGGTTATACAGGAAGTAGAGTCACATTATTCGTGCAATCATAAGAGAGTAGGTCTCATTTGAAGTGTTTTCACTACATTAGTAAAATTTAAAAAGTTTAAAAATAAAACTCAGAAGAAGACACCAATGAAGACTTTGGGGAAAATTCAAATTTTTAAGAATTTCATATTTAAAACATAGTAGACTACAGAAATTTCTATTTCTTCTGTAAGTGTTGACAGCTTATGTTTTTCAAGGAGTCTGATAATTTTCATTTAAGTTTTTGAAGGCATTAACATAAAGGTTTTTTTATTTTGTTCTATTTGTGATTATTTGTATAATTTTATGCCTGATATAGATAATTTCCATTTTTCTCCATTTTCTTCATCAACTTTCCTAATGGTTCATCTTTTTTATTAAATTTTTTAAAGGATTAACTTTTAGCTTTTATATTTGTCTACTGTACATACACTTTCTGTTCAACTGATCCTCTTCATATTATCTTCTTTTACAACATTATTAGGATTTAATTTGCCAAAATTTTATTCTCACTTCTTCATATCAAAGTTTAAACTGAAGGTTTTTTAACCTTTCTTCTTGTGTACTATAATTATTTAAAGTTGTAATTTTCCCCCAGGTAATATTTTAGCTACATCACTTATGTTAAGAAATGACTTATTTTTAACAGTATTTAACAATAGAATTCCTCATTTCCATGTGCTAATAATGATAGCACATCAGCCCTTTGATGAGAATGTGTGTGGCATTTTCCCTTCTTTGATAAGCAGACTTCAGATCATAACACAGAGTCTCCCCAGTGCTATGTCTCCAGAAGATCATTTTCCTCATTTTTAGGGAAGAACAGGAGATTTAAGATATGTGAGTAGCTGTGAGAATTATCATACTTAAATAGAAACCATTTCCCGAAATAATAAAAATCATCTTCCAGGAGTCACAGCAGAGGGATCAAATAAAGCTTGACATACCTGAATGTACCTGAGAAAACCGGTGAATTTAATGACATTATTTTATAGGTAACTGAATTGAAAAGTTTACTCATGGCCAAGAGTGCAGGCGTAATTCCTTCTTCAGTTAAAAAAAAATGCCACTTAATAAAATTTTTTATTATGATTACATGCTACAAAGTAGCCTAGAGGAGTTACCATATCACCCAACACATACTTACAATAAACAGAGGCAAATGGTTACTGAAGACATGTAGGTTTGATTGCTATCAGACCTGAAGACCCATGTCTACTCTTTGGCTAATGAAAGAAAAATCAACTAAGAAGGCCCAAATCTCAAAGAACTTTCATGTGCATTTCCATTACACATTCACTTACTACATCAGCAAGACAGAGTTTCCTATTTTGTGCAGAAGATCAGAAGAAAATCTCTCAGCCTGTTCAAGCTCTAGATAATCACTCAAATGAACCCAAATAAATTATAACTTTATTTCACTATTAAAGCCTCTAACTTACTTAGGACTTAACCCTTTCTATCTGTCACTATTCTCTATTACTTTGCTCAAACCATTTGTCTTTCTATTACTGATAATTACTCAAAGGTGCCTTTTCTCTGACCTTTTATTTCCAATAAGTCAGCTATAATTACCCATCCGTTTGCCGTCTGGAACATCACTAAGAACAATAGACCTTTACCAGGTTGTATAGTTAATCTTAGTCATAATGACAGAATTTGTAATATTCTAAAAATCAAATCCATTTTACTGCTTCAGGGTTAGTTTTAACAGTAATAGCTTCTGTGTGATGAGATTAATTTATCTTTTGTAAAACATTTGTTAAGCTAAGTTTGGCTAGTGATTTTTAATATTCTTCACCATTTCAATCAATCAATGAGTCACCTACAATAACTCAAATAGAAATAACAAGACATACTCTTTATATTAGAACTATATCTGCTCTGAATCAGCTGGATACACACATATACATGCAAAGCATGAAGGCTTCATTTGGTTTTAATTCATTTTGCATTAATCTGCCAAAAGATATCTTTATGCTGATTTCTTGATACTTACTAAAAGCCATAGTTCCCACCCCCACTCCCCTTTGATGACCATTCAGTAAAAGGAAACAAAAAAGTAGCAGAAATGCTATCAACAAGGCAAAGTAATAATCAACAACAGTTAAACAACAAGCATTATGTTTGCTGAATATAGTTTCATTACAAGAAGGTATCTGAGTCCTATAAAATTTTCAATTAAAAATGTTATTCCAGTTTGCATATGTAACTTCAGTTTAGTTACATAAATGTAAGGAACTGTAGGCAGTTTAGTTCTATAACTTAAATGTAAGAATAAAAAAAAATCAATAGAAACTAAATCATTTTTAAGAATTATGATATATCCCAATTCAACTATGGTCCCTTGTATGTAGCTTGACTTTGTTTTCAAACACTAGAATCTGGACAGAAGAACACAAGTTAAAAAAAAATAGCTACATGTTTGTGGTCTTCTCTGAGCTTCAAGGAAATAATTGAAATCATTAATGAATTACATGACCATAAATAATTAAATTTACAAATCTGAGTCTTTAACTTTACTCTACTTGACCATAATAACACCTGCCCAACTCAATTATTTATGAAAGTCAACCATTAGGAAAATGCTTTACTAAGGGAAAAGCTGTCAAATAGAAACTATTATTAAATCATGTTTGCTTCCCCTCTGCAAAGGTGGGCCCAGTTGGCCTCTTGCTTTCAATTCTTAGTGAAATAAATCTTCCATCTTTGAAAGGCCTTTGTTTTCCTTATGATATAAATTTTCTCCATTCTTCAAGACTCATTTTTAATGGAAAAGGAAAGTTACTCTGTATTTTTAAAAAATTATTTATTTATTCTATTTTTATACATAACAGCAGAATATATTTTAATTCATAATACACATATAGAGCACAATTTTTCATGTCTCTGGTTGTACACAAAGTAGAGTCACACCATTCGTGTCTTCAAACATGTACTTAGGATAATGATTTTTATCTAATTCCACCATCTTTCTTACCTCCATGTTCCCCACCAACCCCTCCCTTCCCTTTGCCCTACCTACAGTTCCTCCATTCCTCCCATGCCCCTCCCCCCACCCCCATTATGGATCAGCATCCACATACCAGAGAAAATATTCAGCCTTTGGTTTTTGGGGGATTGGTTTACTATACTTAGCATGATATTCTCCAACTCCATCCTTTTATCTGAATGTGTCATAATTTTATTCTCTTTTAATGCTGAGTAGTACTCCATTGTATGTGTGTATATATATATATATATATATATATATATATATATATATATATATATCACATTTTCTTTTTCCATTCATCTAATGAAAGGCATCTAGGTTGGTTCCAAAATTTAGCTATTGTAAATTGTGTTGCTATAAACATTGATATGGCTGCTTCACTGTAGTATGCCTCACCCAGACCGCCAAAGCCAGGAGATCCTAGAACAACATAAATCAAGCTCTGAAAGAAAATGAATGCCAATGAAGAAGTCTTATAATTTTTAAGTCCTTTGGGTATAGACCAAAGAATAGGGTAGCTGGGTTAAATGGTGGTTTCATTTCAAGTTTTTTAAGGAATTTCCATACTGCTTTCCATATTGGTTGCACCAATTTGCAGTTCCACCAGTAATGTATGAGTGTACCTTAATAATATGCTAGTGAATGAATAATTGATTGTAAAAGACATCAAAGAAGAGATTTAAACAATTCTTAGAGGTAAATGAGAATATTGATACAACATATCAAAATCTCTGGGATACTATGTAGGAAGTACTAAGAGGAAAGTTCATTGCATGGAGTTCATTCCTTAAAATAAGAAAAAGTCAACAAATAAATGACCTAAAATTACATTTCAAGAGTCATTTTAATTTACATTGCATTAGCAGGTTTCCCAATTTTTCCTGTTGTGTAAAGATCTTTTATTGTATGCCTACACCGTATTTCCTTTCAAACACAAAGGTGCTTGCTTTATCTGAGTAAGAGTAATTTTTTATACCAGTTACAATGAGAGAAACTGACTGTCGGGTTCCTCAATTAAGCCTTATTTCATTCTTTTACAAATATTTATTGAGCATTTACTGAATATCAATCTTGTACAGGTTCTTCTCTCATCTTTTTTATGAGGACAAACAAAAATTCCTGTGATCACAAAATGGACATTTAAGTTAAATTTAAATTAGCAGAAAAGACAGAGAAATGAATTATTAGTAGCACAGGTGCATATCAACTGGTGGAAAGTGCAATGAAAAACCAAATAAGGCAGACAGTAATATTAAGAAGGATGAGAGGTCAGGCCCAGGACTGCCCCTGCTGACCTTCCCACCTGTGGTGGAGCCCAAGCTCAGGCCTAGAACCACCCATGTTGACCCAGGCTAGGAGTCCAGGCCTGGGTCAGGCCCAGTACTGCCCCCACTGACCCATCCAGGATCCCAGGCCTAGCTACAGCTCTGAAAGTGGTTGCATCCATCTTGGGATATCCTCACTGCCATCTTGAGTTACCACCATTATTGCCACCACCACCTTCAATTGAAGTAGCATCCATCTTGGGACACCTGCTGGGGACTGAAAGCCCAACACACAGGTAAGCTGCACAGACACTACAAGATTATAGGGTAGAAACAGAAATGCCTCAGATCTGCATTGAAAGAAAGGAAGACACACAGACAACATGAAAAAACAAGCGAAGAAAGTGCTGCAAACAAGCTAAGATACTATAACAATTGAATCCACTGAAAGCACAATTGATAATATCATAGAAGAAGTCTAGAATGTGCATAATTAAAATTATCTGCAAGTTAAAGAATGACATAAGAGAGCTAATGCAGATAAAAATTAATCACCAACAACGAGATAAGGGAGCAAATATAGGCAACCATTGAACACACCAACAAAGAGTTAAAGGAGCAAATACAGGTAGCAAAAGATTATTTCAAGAAAGAGATAAGAGATTCTGGGGGAAAAATTAGAAATCCTTAAAATGAAGGAAAAAAAAACAAATTAAAAAACAATAAAAAGCATCACCAACAGACTAGATCACATAGAAGATAACAAAGATAAAATATACAATCCTGAAAATAAAGTTGACCACACAGTGAATACGATAAAAAACCATGATCAGAACATCTAAGAATTATGGGATAGCATCAAAAGACCAAATCTAAGATTTATTGGGATAGAGGAAGGCACAGAGATTAAATCTCTTCAATGAAATAATGTCCGAACATTTCCCAAACATGAAGAATGAGTTGGAAAATCAAATACAAGAAGCTTACAGGACACCTAATGTAAAAAATTACAACAAATCTACACACCAAGTCACATTATAATGAAAATTCCTAGCATACAGAATAAGGATAGAATTGTAAAGGCCGCAACATAGAGGAGTCAAATACATATACAGGGAGACCAATTCAGATCTTCGCAGATTTTTCAACAAAGACCCTGGAAGCCAGGAGATCCTGGAATAACATATACCAAGCTCTGAAAGAAAATGAATACTAATCAAGAATCTTATATCCAGCAAAATTAAGCTTCAGATTTCATGACAAAATAAAAACTTTTCATGATAAACAAAAGCTAAAAGAATTTATAGTGAGAAAGCCTGAACTAGAGAGCATTCTCAGCAAAATATTCCATGAGGAAGAAATGAAAAACAACAATGAAAATCAGCAAAGGGAGTATCTACACTAAAGAAAAGGCCAATCAAAGGAAAAATCAAGTTAAGTTAAAAACCAAAAATAACCCAAAATATCTGGGAATACAAATCATATTTCAATAATAAGCCTGAATGTGAATGGCCTATCTCATCAATTAAAAGGCACAGACTAACAGATTGGATTTTAAAAGATCCAACAATATGCTGTCTTCAAGAGACTCATCTCACAGGAAAAGACATCTACAGGACTAAAGGTGAAAGGATTGGAAAAATGTGTCACTCATATGGACCACATAAATAAGCAGGGGCTTCCATACTCATATCAGCTAAAGTGAACTTCAAACCAAAGCTAGTGAAAAGGAATAAAGAAGGACATTTCTGCATACTACTTAAGGGATTCATACATCAACAAGACATACAATTATAAATATCTATGCCTCAAACAGTGGGGCATCTATGTTTATCAAACAAACCCTTCTCAACTGTAAGAATCATATAGAACACAACACAATAGTATTGAGTGACTAATACACCTCTCTCACCACTGAATAGATTTTCAAACAACAACTAAACAAAGAAACTACAGAACTCAATAAAACAATCAATTATTTAGACTATATATATATATATATATATATATATATATAATATTCCATCCATCAATGAATGAATACACTTTATTCTCAGCAGCACATGGATCCTTCTCCAAAATAGACCATATGTTATGCCACAAAGCAAGTCTTAGCAAATACAAGAGTAGAGATACTCCCCTGCATTCTATCTGACCATAATGGAATAAAGTTAGAAATCAATGATAAAATAAAAAATAGAAGGTACTTCAACACCTAGAGACTAAATAATATGCTATTGAATGATGTATGGATAACAGAAGACATCAAGGAGGAGACTAAAAAAAAATTCTTAGAGGTCAATGAGAACTCCAGTACAACTTATCAAATTCTCTGGGACACTATCAAGGCAGTGCTAAGAGGAAAGTTCATTGCATTAACCTCATTCATTAAAAGAAGAAAAAGTCAATAAATAAATGACCTGCTTTGAAATTACATCTCAAAGTCCCAGAAAAAGAAGAATAAATCAATGCCCAAAGTAGTAAAAGACAGGAAATAATTAATATCTGTGAGGAAATCAATGAAATTGAAACAAATAAAACAGTACAAAAGCTCTTTCTTTGAAAAAATAAATAAAATGGACACACTCTTAGCCACGCTAATGAAAAGAAGGAGAGGGAAGACTCAAATTACAAAAATTCATGATGAAAAAGAAAATATCATAACAGACACTATTGAAATTCAGAAGACAATTAGAAACTATTTTAAAAATATATACTATGTTAAAATAGAAAAACTCAAAAGACACTGGCAAATTTCTAAAGGCATATGATCAACCCAAACGGAGTCAAGAGATCATACATCATTTAAACAGATCAATTCCAAGTAAGAAAATAGAAGACGACATCAAATGCCTACCAACCAAGAAAAGCCTGGGACCAGATGGATTCACAGCTGAGTTTTACAAGACCTACAAAAAAGAATTAATATCAATACTTCTAAAATTATTTCATGAAATAGAAAATGAGGAAACCCTTCCAAACTCATTCTCTGAAGCTAGTATCATCCTGATACCACAACCAGGCACAGAAAATAAAGAAAAGAAAAATTCAGGCCAATATCCCTAATGAACATTGATAAAAAAAAAATTCTTAATAAAATTCTTTCAAATTGCATACAAAAACATATTTTAAAAATTTTCACCATAATCAAGTGAGATTTATTCCAGGGATGCAAGGTTGGTTCAACATACAGAAATCAATAAATGTAATTTATCATATCAATAGACTTAAAGATAAAAATCATATGATTATACCAATTAATGTAGACAAAGATTTTGGCAAAATACAGTGCCCTTTCATGTTCAAACACTAGAAAAACTAGGATATTTTCTGAACATTGTAAAAGCTACATATGCTAAAACCAACGCCAACATACTTCTAAATGGAGAAAAATTGGATGCATTCCCTCTAAAAACTGGAACAAGACATGGATGCCCTCTCTCACCACTTCTATTCAATACAGTTCTTGAAACTCTAGCCAGAACAATTAGATAAAAGAAATTAAAGGGATACAAATAGGGAAAGAACTCAAATTATCATTATTTTCTGATGATGTGATTCTATACTTTAGAGGATCCAAAAAACTCCACCAGAAAATTTCTATAATTAATAAATGAATTCAGCAAAGCAGGATATAAAATCAATACCCATAAATCAAATGTGTTTCCATACATCAGTGATAAATCCTTGCTGCAGGCTGGCTGGCTGGGCAAAATAACCGGGGGGTGACGAATAACTTGTGCACGTTGATACAGCAGGAATGGGAGCTGTTTATTGTAGGACAACAGAGCTATTTATACATTTTGCACAGCTTATCTTAATTAGCATAAACTAGATACATCAGTCAACCAATAAGGAATCTCCATACTTAATGGCTCACTTTTGTTACTTCTCAAACTACTCCCTCTGGCATTTTGCCAGGCACCATCCAAACTTGTTTACGAACTCTAACATTCCCCTGGCAAAATACCAGGTGTTATTTTGACTTGTTTACAGACCTTAACAAATCCTCTGAAAGAGGACTTAGGAAAACTACCCCATTCACATTAGCCTCAATAAAATAAAATAAAATACTTGGGAATCAATTTAACAGAAGAGAAGAAAAACCTCTACAATGAAAACTAAAGAACACTAAAGAAAGAAATTGAAGAAGATCTTGGAAGATTCCATGAAATAGAAAGTTCTCCCATGCTTGCATAGACAAAATTAATATTGTCAAAATGGCCATACTACCCAAAGTGCTATACAGATTAAATGTGATTCCAATTAAAATCCCAACATCATTTCTTACAGAAATAGAAAAAGTAATCATGAAATTCATTTGAAAAAAAATAAGAGATCCAGAATAGCTAAAGCAATCCTTAACAAGAAGAATGAAGCAGGGGGCATCACAATACCAGACATTAAACTGTACTACAAGGCTATAGTAACAAAAATGGCATGGTATTGCACTATATAGACATGTAGAACAATGGTACAGATAGAGACAAATCCACATAAATACAGTTATCTCATATAAGACAAAGGCTCCAAAAACATACATTGGAGAAAAGAGAACTTCTTCAACAAATGGTGCTGGGAAAACTGGAAACCCATATGCAGCAAAATGAAACTAAATCCCTATCTCTCACCATGCACAAAACTCAACTAAACTGGATCAAGAACCAAATTATTAGACCAGAGACCCTGCACCTAATAGAGGAAAAAGTAAGCCCAAATCTTTGTCATGTCAGATTAGGCCCCAGCTTCCTTAACAAGACTCCTAAAGCACAAGAAATAAAATCAAGAATCAATAAATGGGATGAATTCAAACTAAAAATCTTCTCAGAAAAAGAAAGAATGAGGTAAAGAGAAAGCCTACATTTTGGGAGCAAATTTTTGCCCCCCACACGTCAGATAGAACACTAAACTCCAGGATATATAAAGAATTCAAAAAACTTAACACCAAAAAACAAAACAAAACAAAACAAACAAAAAACCAAAAAACAATCAATCAATAAATGGGCGAAGGAGTTGAACAGACACTTCTCAGAAGAAGATATACACTCAATCAACAAACATACGAAAAAATGTTCATCATCTCTAGCAATTAGACAAATTAAAACCAAAGTACTCTAAGATTACATCTCATGCCAGTCAGAATGGCAGTTATCAAGAATACAAACAACAAGTGTTGGCAAGGATGTGGGGAAAAAGGCACACTCATAAATTGCTGGTGGAACTGCAAATTGAGGCAACGAATATGGAAAGCAGCATGGAGATTCCTTAGAAAACTTGGAATGGAACCACCATTTGACCCAGCTATCCCTACTCCTCAGGTTTATACCCAAAGGACTTAAAATAAGCATCCTATAGTAAAGCAGCCACATCAATGTTTATAGCAGCTCAATTCACAACAGCTAAACTGTGGAACCAAACTAGATACCCTTCAATAGATGAATGGATGAAAAAAACTGTGATATATACACAATAATGGAATATTACTCAGCATTAAAAGAGAATAAAATTATGGCATTTGCAAGTAAATGGATGGATTTGAAGAATATCATGCTAAGTGAAGTTATCTAATCCCCAAAACCAAAGGCCTAATGTTCTCTCTGAAAAGTGGATGCTGATTCATAATGGGAGTGGGGGAACATGGGAAAAATAGAGGAACTGTGATTGGGCAAAAGGGGGTTTGGGTCCAGGAACTACAATGGAATGAGATGGACATTATTACCCTAGGTATGACTGCACATAGGGTGTGATGCCACATCGTGTACAAGCAGATAAATGAAACATGATGCAATTGTGTATAATGAATAAAAATGCATTCTGCTCTCATATATACCTAATTAGAATAAATAAATGAATTTTAAAAAGAAGGATGATATCACAATTCTTATTAAAACTTATAAGCAGAGATTTAATGTCTCCTAGTATCTGTCCTCTTTTTCCACAGATACTTTTATGATTATCTCATAAAGTGTCTGCAGTTTCCAATAACCCATCTAGTTAAATACAGTCTTGTGATTTGATTCTGACCAGTAGCATTTTAGGTAAGAGTTAAAATCATCTTTAAAAGGTGTGGTTTTTTTTTTAATGACATTTGACATAAGCCTTTGCCACTTTTCTTCTCATTTGCTGTACGTGGTAATCTGGTAAGGATGGGTAGAACTCTGGCCACCATGGTGAGCCAGGATGATAACAGCTACACCCTAAGGACTGTAGAGCAATAGACTGAAAAGAACCTGGGTTTTAAGGATTCTGTGGAACAGAGACAAAATAATACCTTTGCACAAACTCCCAAATTTTATGTGAGAGAGAAGTAAAATTTCACCTGTGTAAGATATCTTTGTTTGGGGTCCCTATTATTTATAGCTTGACCTAATCCTAACCAATAAATCATAGATCTAACTGATGGTAAGGATTCTTCAAATCATTAATGGCTTCTGGGCACGAACTGAGCCAATCTACAAAGTTTACTTAATGTTCTTTTTCTTAGAAATATAAAAAGTGGGCAATCATGATTCCTGAACAAAGTAAAATATTTTAAAGCTGATTTACATACCACACACTTTCTTGTCCCTTATTTATGCAACTTAATTTATTGATTTGCATTTCTAAAATGGAATCTCTATAAATTTCATATGTATATGAAATATGTATATATATCATATTCTTTTCCAAAATTTCATGAGAGAATTTTCCTGAATCTCTATAACATTTCTACAGCCAGGCTTCTTAGGTTTAATAAGGTTTTTGAAAGGACAAAAAATTGTTATGTTAATTTATTATTTTTAATATATTTAAATTATAAAAACAAAAGTTTCTCATATGATAAGACTTGTACAAACATAAAATCAAAATAAAATAAAACAAATATTTTAAACTAGGAAAATATCAGTCAGCAATATTATTTTAATATATCAAAAGATATTATTTTGCTCAAACTCAATTTCTTCTTGAATTGTGAATATGTACTGTTAAAGGTAAATTCTCTTCCATACATTATAAGTTGTACAAAGATTTAATTCCTGATCACTGATATGTTTGAAAACTCCATTATTCTAAAACACAAAGTAGCACAAGTTGGCTTTTGCTTGATACCAAGATATCTTTGTGTATTAAATTATCCTCTGGATGTTTACTTTTAACCTAGAAGAATGAAATCATGTTTATACAATTTTTAAATTCAAAAGAAAAGTAAGCATAATAATTTATGGCAGATTTTCCACTATTGTATACTAATATAGACTGGCCTTTTGCTGTGTCTGAAACAACTTATAAATGGATAAATATGAATGATTTCCCATAAGATATTAGATATTAGAGAAGAAAGCACAAAGCCCACTATAGCTTACTGTAGCAGGACTAATCAGCCCATGAGAAAACTTTTCAACACTCAGAAAATAACTACTAAAAGAATTATAAAGAAGTATGCCCACAATTCACATAATGTTGGAAATAATACTTAGCCTCAGTAGGAAAATTTCTGAACACTCACAAGTGTTCACTATGAGTATTAATAAGGATCGTACCTCAGTTAGTGGGAAAAATCGAAGTCTCCAGCTCTGTGCAAAAATGCTTAAGCAAGATTCAAAATCATAAAATTAAATAAATTTAATGTCTAGATAAATTAATCATGTCCCAGGGGGAAAGTGAAGAATATGTTTAGGGGTACAAAAATAACTAACAGTGAAAACAAAATGAAATTTACAATGTGTGACAATTGATCATACAAAGAAATAGGGAAAAAACAACTTACGATAATAAATATGAAAATAATACAACTGATCCAGAAATGGTGGAGATGACAGATTTCGTAAACAGATATCAAAATCATTATTAAAGTTGAATTGTAAATATTTAGGAAATATCAGGAAAGACTGAACATGTTAAATAGAAATATGGAATACATTTCAAATATGGAAAATACATCAGGTGGAATTAACAGCAGATTAAAAACTGTGGAAGAAAATATGAAAATATGAACTTAAAGAAATAGCGATAAAAAAGTCAAGATGAAACACCAAAGGGAAAGGGGCTGGAATAAAAAGATCCTCAAGTAGTCAAACATAGGAGTAATTAGAATTCCCAAAGTAGAAGTTAGGAAGAGAACTTTGTTGATTCTTTTTAATTAAACATAATATTAGCATTCATCTTGACATCACAATAAAACCACGGAATATAATCTGCTCCAATTCAGTCCTTAGTACTTTATAAGCATAAAGGTGAGATTGGCTGTGATATATATATATATATATATGAATGAAAGGTCAGATTAATCACACTGTTCTTTGTTTACTCTGTCCCTCCTCCCTCCCTTGTCAATCCCCTCTATGCCTCTGATTTTCCTTCTATTTTGATGGAATTCTCCCCACTCCATTTATTTTCTTTCTTTTTGTTCCCTTATTTGGGGCTAGCTTTGGCATATCAGAGAAAATATTTGATCTTTGACTTTCTGTGTCTGGCTTATTTCACTTAGCATGATAGTCTCCAGTTCTATCAATTTACCAACAAATGCAATAATTTCAGTTTTTCTTTATGTTGAGTAATACTTCATTTTGTATGTTTACCACACTTTCTTTAGCTATTCATCTGTTGATAGGCACCTAGGTTGGTTCCATAGCTTTGCTATTGTTCATTGTGCTTCTCTAAACAATAATGTGGCTGCATCCCTATAATATGTTGATTATAGATTTTTTGGATGTATACTGAGGAGTGTGATTGATAGATCTTATGGTAGTTCCAGTCCTAGTTTTAAGAAAAATCTTCTTATCAGTTTCCAGAGTGGTTGCACTGATTTGCAGTCCCACCAACAATGTATGAATGTACCTTTTCAGTACATCCTCACAGAGGCTTGTTATTATGTGTATTCTCAATAATTGCCATTTTGATTGGAATGAGATGAAATCTCAATGTAATTTTGATTTGCATTTCCCTAGTAGCTATTTAACATTTTTTTCCACATATTTACTGATCATTTGTATTTCTTCTTTTGAGAAGTGCTTGTTTAGTTCTTTTGGGGGGTGGGCAGGATTAGGGATTAAACTCAGGGGCATTCAATCACTGAACCCCATCCCTAGCCCTTGTTTGTATTTTATTTAGAGACAAGGTCTCACTGAGTTTCTTTGCACCTCACCTTTTCTGAGGCTGTCTTTGAACTCACAATCCTGCCTCAACTTCCAGAGCCACTGGCATCACAGGCATGCACCACTGTGTGTGGCCTATGTAGTTCTTTTGAACTGGTTTTTTTTTTTAATAGATAAAACTTTGCCTGAATTGTGGAAATTATAAATGTACAGACCTGAGAAGTTAAAAAATATCCAAAGCATGAACACATAAAATTACACCATACCATAGCATATAAAATTATTTTAAATTAATAATAAAAATCATTTTAAAAAACAAAGAAAAAAAGAAATATTATGCACAGGGGCACAGAAATACATATGACAGCAAATTTCTCATCAGGAATAATGTAAGCTAGAAATCATGGAGAAAATTCTGTAAAGTATTAGGATAAGGAAAAACTTGTCAACTAGAACTTTTACCCAGCCAAAACATGTTTCAAAACCCAAAACAACATAAATACCTATTCAAACATAGAACCAGTGAATAAATTCATCATCAGTAGAGTTGCACTACCAGGAAAGTTAAAGAAAGTCATTCAAATACAAAGAGATCCCAGGTGCACTTGAATATACACAAAGGTATAAAATCATGGGAAATGATAACAACATAGGTGGCTATAAATATTTTTTCTTATTATATCAACACAGCCACATTAACATTTATAGTAGCTCAAGTCGTAATAGGTAATCTATGGAACCAATCTAGGTGTCCTTCAACAGAGGAATCAATAAAGAAAATACATATATACATATATACACACACATACATACACACACATATATATATACACACAATGGGAATATTACTCAGTCATAAAGAATAAAGACTTTATGACATTTGCTGGTAAGTGGAAGGATCTGAAGGATTTTCCAATCCCCGTTTAGAACAATTCCAATGTATTCAAATTATTCAAAGATGTGTGAGTATCAACTCTAAAATTTAATTTTTTTGTTTAATTTAATAAATAAAGGAAAATATTTAAAATGTAATAGAAAAGTAGTGAACAATCATACTATGAAAAGGAGTGAGATGGCATAAACATTTCCTATTGAAACCTTATTGTCATGCACTGTCTAATGTGGAATATTATAGGATCTCCATTAAGTGGTTTGTTTGGGTAGGTGGCAGCTGGGATACTATAATATTCCCCATCAGTTTATGCATGAAAACTTATAACATAGCAAATTGAAAAATTAAAATGTTGACAATTTAGAGCAGTGATAAAATTCTGAAAATAAAGGAAGAAAACTTAAAAGTAAATGTGACATATAAAAAACTATATTTCAGGGACACATTATGGGCAATTGCATGAAGGTATTCTGTAAAAGCTAGATGACTCTCATGAGCATTACCTGTATTTTGAAATCTTGCATCTTTCTTAACAATCAAATACCTAACCAATAATAGTTCACCATTTAATGTGTTTTGTTACATTGGAACCATCTATATCACTAGGTGTCTTTGATTGAAAAAGTTGCTGAAATTTTCAAATTCTTCCTATTCTCTGATGAAGGGCATTATTATTATTATGTTTTTTAAAGCGAGTGTGTGCTGTGTGTGAAGAGGAAGTGGTACTGAATTATGGAATAATTTGGCAACAATCCAGCATACAACCCAAAATACATTAATCTCTTACCCAGTATTTGGCCTTGTATCGGTCTTACTTAGTTTTCCCTCCAATGAGAATTGTGGTCTTTACAATTTCAGCTTTTATCAGAATTTCAACATTTTATCATTTGGGATTTTCTCTCTCAGGATTTTACAGAATTTTGATTATCTGGATTTTCACCTTTAGGGATTTTAGTCTTCAAGTATTTTGATTTTTTAGGATTTCATAATTTAAGATTATAGCTTTCAGAATTATCTTTCAGGATTACTATCGGAATCAACACTTAGTATGGGTATGACACCAACTATCATCTAGCCAGCTAGTCTATTTTCTATTATCCCCCATGGACACTGATCATCTTTTCCCAAGCTAGATAATGGGGGACAGTGTGTTGCAATCCCTTCAATCAAATGACATTGAGGTTGCAATCATATTAAACTGATGATTTTCTAACTCGTTCAGAAAAAAAAGTTTATCTCTACCTCTCAGCATGATCAAACTAGCATGTTTTTGAGAGTTGTAAGAGATGAAATGTCCTGTCTATCAGTCTTGCAGTCTCTAAGCCACCAAGTAGCAATTTTAAAATGCTACGCTGCTATGATTTCCTCTGATATGAACCAAAAGATGCTATCCATTAGTGTGTTGGACATTTATAGGAAATTAAAGAAGAAAATCAGGTAAGAGAAAATATAAACTTAAGAGAGGTAATAGCAAAGAAAAAATAGAAGTTAAATGTTAGAATGGATGCATTTTCAACAAGATTATCATAATGTTATGGAATCAAAGGTATATTTTATAAAAGAAGAAATGTATTAAAACATACTCGACTCCTTTTACTCCCATGAAAGAAGAAAAACCAGAAATTTTAGGACTGTGACATCGAGTCGAGAAGTTCTAAAACATGACATCAATTTCAACAGTCTAACAAGCATGAAAAGGTGGCTCCCAGCTAAGAGACTCCCTCGGCCCCTTTTGCCAAGCTGGAGACACTACACTACCTGCAGTGAGGATTTGGGCTAAAACCCTGGAGAGGGCGTTCTGCAATAAACCACTTGATACCAGTTTATCTTGTCACACAATGCTGACTCTTCAGGATAATTTGTAGCTTTGTGCACAGGCAAAGCTCCCACTCCTGTCTGCATAAGAATAAGATCAAAATGCTGTGTGTTAAGTGGAAGAACCCTGGTCACCCGGCAGTCCTTCATTTTCAATCGCTGCATTAGCTCCAACTCTTCAATGCAATCGTTAACAGGTAAAATGCAAGACACACAAAACACACAACAACTGGATAAGAGTTAGATTATTTCAAAGTGTTACCTTAACCCCGATGATTTTGGAGTTTAATTATAAACAATTAAAAAAAAGCACATGCACATTTAGTGTACACATATGTGTATATGTATACAAATTTATAGTGATAAAGAAATTTTTTTGGCCTTCATTTAAAAAAATATTTTATACCACACCTAACTGCTAATGTCATTAATACAGTTATGCTTTGGAGCTATGTGGTGTTATCTGTTGTGTTATGGATATTTTACTTAAAAGTTATCTATTGCTACATAATGGATTGCACCCAAACTTAATAACCTAAAACCACATAGGCTAATTATCTCCTATCTTTTGTGTCTCGGGATTTCAAGCTTAGAGTTATCTGGGTCCTTTGCTTTGGGGTCTCTCGCATAGCTGCAATTTAGATTCCACTGAGAGAGGATCTGCTCAGGTGACCATTGGCAAGATTCATATCTTGTGGATTGTTGGGTTGGGGACCTCAGGGCTTTGCGGATTATTGAGTGGAGGCTGCTTTGGTTCGGATATGGTATGAGTGTGTCCCCCAAGCTTCATGTGTTGAATGCAATCCCCATTGTGAGCTATTAAGTGAGTATATAATAAGAAAACTTCATCTGACTATGGTGCTTAGAATTGTGGGCCTTTGATAAGTGAATAGGGTTAGATAAGGCCATAAGGGCACAGTCATCATCAATGAATCCTGGTGGCTTTTAAGAAGACAGATAGAGCTCAGAAGACACATACAAACACATGTTCCCTGTCTCCATCCATGTGACGCCCTGTGCAGCCTCAGGATTCTGCAAGCAAGGAGGACATCTCCAAGTGTGCCCCCCACCCTGGACCTTGCATCTACAGGACCATGAACCCAAAAGAAACCTCTTTTCTTCATGACTTACACGTCTGTGTTATTATATTATAAGTAAGAGAAAATGAACTAATGCTGAGGTCTTCCTCAATCCCTTGTCATGTTGGGATCTCTGGAAGACAAATCACATCACACCAGCTGGAAAGTCAGATGTAGATGTAGACAGATCAGCAATCACTCTTCTATAATCTGGGGTCTGAAGTAACATTCTGTCACTTTTACCAAACTCTATTCATTAGATGCAAGTTCCTGAATCCAGCCCATACACAAAGGGAGTGGAAATGTGGATCACTGGGAGTATGGAAAAAGCTGTCCACCAACTATTATAAGAAAGTCATAGTCATATACTGAGTCATAGCCAACCTATAATCTATCAGAAGCAGAACCATGAATGACAATAAGTACTGACTGATTCCTTCCAATGTATACTGCATTGGTCCCAGCACTTAGTATTTGAAGATACAAATGATACCGTTGGTCCTTAAGAAAGACAAGTAAATGTTGTAAACAAGATGAGATGAATTTTATTCTATATATACTTTTCCCTTATGAGTGAAAAATATGGTTTATTAAACATAAATATGAAATGGTACATCAGCATATTCAAATTTGTAAAAGATATACTAATGTATTCTTCAGAATTAATGGCTAGGTTTAACTTTATAAACAATTCAGCTCACCACCTAGCAACACAAAGTGCCAAACAATATTATTAGTCTTCATAAGTTGATTTGTTTTGTACCTGCACCAAAGCATATACATTTAACAAGTTCCTGAGATTTTAATTGTATATGTCATTTTCAACTTCCGTTTCTTTTCCATGTGTAAAATGAGCAAATTTGGATATGGCCCTTTGAGCTGTATTTTACTTTGCTTTTCAGCATTTCAAATGAATCTGAGTATGAATATTTTTTAAATGTATATATATTAATGTAAATACAGATTTGATGATTTAATGTATATGGGTTAGTTAATAGCAGATGTTTCTCTGGGATCTTACATTTATAGTTTCTCTGGTATTTCAACAAACATCATGAGGTGTTCTGGGTTTATATTCCACCTCAACTTATTTCTGACTTACTTCAAATATAGCCTTCTTTGCTTTGCATTCTGGAGATTTGTTGAATTACTAATGGTCCTAATATTTTCATGGACTAGCTGTAAGTCCAGGATGCCCTAGGAAAATGATATTTGATTACCTTCCATAGACACAGGACATAGTAAGAAATTTCTCATCGTTATGATTGATAAGGGCAAAATAGACACAGAAAATTTAAACATGGAAAGAACTGGAGTGTTCTCTCTGAAGGACTGGAGGTTCTCTCTGAACCTTTCTCATTTTCATTTTTCTTTAGCATTTCTGCCATGATCTGCATGCTCTCTTGCCTGTTTTTATTCACAATTCAATATGGTTCTCAAAAAAATTTTCTGTTCTTCATCTATAATTCCAAGTAGACCAGTGTCTTCAAATCACTTGTGTGAGAACATCTCCAATGTTTTTTTATAATCGAGTTCAATTTTTTTTCACCATAGATCAAACTGTTGTAAAGCATGATATCTAAAGCTTATCAGGAAGGAGGGCCTTTAAGGAGATCATACTATAAAATGCAGTTCTATATTTTTAGGATACAGCAAGATGGCCACTGCATCAACTAGAAAGAAAATACTTACATTTCAAAAGTAATGTCATTTGGAAGTCATCAGCAAAAGATGGACATTCTAGGAATGGGGACGAACCAGAAATAGATTACATTTCACTAAAATAGCAATTTAATCAAAACCCAGCTTTATCCTACCTTTTAGAGGAATGGAGAAAGCTGCTTTGGGAAGTACTGTCATCTGAAGCTGCTCTGGTTGTTTTATATAGTATCCAATAAGTGAGGGAAAATTTACTCAATAGTCAAAAATATGAGACCATCCAAAACAAGAGAAAAGCAAAGTAGAAACAGAAACATAAGGGATAACATTTTAAAAGGTTAAGAATTCAGACTCTAATTTTTAAAAAAATTGTTCTAATTATTTATGCATGACATCAGAATGCATTTTGGTTCACCATACACAAATGGAACACAATTTTTCATTTCTCTGGTAGTGTACTATGCAGAGTTGTACCATATGTACAGTCATACATGTACCTAGGGTAATGATGTCCATCTCATTTCACCATCTTCCTATCCCCATACCCTTTCTCCTCCCCTCCCTCCCTTTGCCTAATCAAAGTTCCTCCATTCTTTCATGTGCCCCCCCCCCCGGGCTTATTATGGATCAGCATCTACTTATCAGGGACCACATTCAGCCTTTAGTTTTTGGAGATTGGTTTATTTTGCTTAACTTGGTATTCTCCAACTCCATCCATTTACCTGTAAATATCATAATTTTATTCTCTTTTAATGCTGATTAATATTCCATTGTGTATTTATGCTACAGTTTCTTTATCCATTTACCTATTGAAGGGTATCTAGGTTGCTTTCATACTTTAACTATTGTGAATTATTATATTATAGCTGCTGTAAATATCGATGTGGCTGCATCACTATAGTATGCTGATTTTAAGTCCTTTGGGTATAGATGGAGGAATGGGATAGCTGGACCAAATGGTAGTTTCATTCCAAGTTTTTTAAGGAATCTCATACTGCAGAGTGGTTGCACCAATTTGCAGTCCCACCAGCAAGGTATGAGTGTACTGTTTTCTCCACATCCTCGCCAACACTTATGGTTGCTTGTATTCTTCATAATTGCTATTCTGACAGGAGTGAGATGGAATCTTAGAGTAGTTTTGATTCGCATTTCTCTAATTACTAGTGAAGTTGAACATTTTTTCATATATTTGTTGATCAATGGTATCTCTTCTGTGAAGTGTCTGTTCAAACTCTAAATTTTTAATGATTAATGTTTTAAAATGAGAAGACAGAGGGGAAAAGGAGATGAAAGGATATAGAGTTTCACCAAAGATTGACATCTACAAAAAATATATATTTTGAAACACACATTCTTTAACTAAAAAGTATATGAAATTATTAATCAAAATGGTGAGTTAGTAGCAGACAAGACATAGCAGAACCAATATTAGATGTTTCTTTAAGGAAATAATAAAATATATATAAACTGAAGCAGAGAAAGAAAAAAAATGAGAAAGGAATAAAAGAAACACAGGAAATACTCCAATATATCTCAGAAAGCAAGAAGAGGGACAATGAGGCAGAACAATATTAAAACAGATAAAGCCAATAATTATCCAGGACAATGAAATACTCAACCTACAGATTCAAAGAGTAAAAGAGTACATAAAAGAAGTTCTTAGTTTAATCACCTGCTGAATATTAATTTCCAGGACTGATTTTAAATCAAATAGTGCAATAGATAAATTATTATAAAATAAATATAAAAGACAAAGGACATTTGTATTCTCATTAGAAACAATGAAAACCAGAAGTCAATACATGAATAATGCTACAGGAATGTAACCTCATGACTAGTATTAATAAAGCAAAAATGCTCTTTGAAAAAGTCAAAAAGACAAAAATAAAGAGGATATTTATTGTTGGGATGTTTCTGGTAGAAGGAAAACCAAAAGGAATTATATGGCAGTAAAAAAGCAAAAGCTCCCATTTGGAAAAATGAGAATACAGGAGAAAATGAAAAACATTAGAAAATAAATATCAACTTAAAATCTATAATTATAATGTGTTTTGAAATTAAATGATATTATATTTAAAATACAAGTGAACAGCTAATAAAGTCTAGTAAAAGCTATTAAAGCTATTGAAGATACAACATACAAAAAATTATGGAACATAGATAAAACTGTGCCCAAAAAAGAAATGTACAAATTGAAGTGCATTTATCAAAGGTCAGTATCTTAAAATAGCAAATTAAACTCAAGGAAAATAGGAAAAAAATATAACTAAAAAAAATGAAAATCCAAAAAATAGAAGACAGAGATGTAATAGAGGAAATAAATCTAAAGTTGATTATTTTAAAAAATTAAGAATTGATAAACTGCTATCAAAGCTGATAAAGAATTTCTAAAGAAAAAATCAAGATTAAGAATGATAAGTAAAAAATGATAATCTAATATTTTGCATAAGAATAATAAAATTCTCAACATTTTGGGGGAAAATCCAACCAAATTACTTATACTGGATTATTATAAGGTAATTGTTTTTAATAATTTTCACTGAGAGCAGAATGCTCAAGTCTGGTGAGAATGTTGTCGTTCCCAAACTTCTTTTAAACTTTTGAATAGATTTTTCATTTGTCAAAAATAAGTTGAATAGGGGCTGGGGATGTGGCTCAAGCGGTAGCGCGCTCACCTGGCATGCGTGTTGCCCGGGTTCGATCCTCAGCACCACATACCAACAAAGATGTTGTGTCCGCCGAGAACTAAAAAATAAATATTAAAAAATTCTCTCTCTCTTAAAAAAAATTTGAATAGAGAAATCAGGGTCATGAATACTTCCAAAAAGTTACATTAACATATTTCATAATTTAAATGAAAATTCTTTTAAAAATATAACTTAACTGAAGAAATACTAGAAATTTATAAATTCATGGCTTTGTTATTAAATGTAATCAAATGCCTTTCCATTAAGAAAAATGTGTCCAGGTGGCTTTGTAATATGATCATTTATTTACTTATTTATATTTAGTGAGGATTGAACGCAGGACTTTAAATGTCTTAGGCAAGCTATGTCCTCAGCCTTCATCATGTAATTCTTACAAACAACTAAGGAATATTACAGAAAAACATCTAAAATATAAGAAAGAAAGAAGTACCAAGTAACTTGTTTTATAAAGCCAAAAAAAATTTAAACTCTAATAAGACTTGCTCAGGAAAGTCTCTTATATGAATATAGTTGTAAAATACTTAATAAAATATTAGTTTATTAAACCCAATGAGAAAGGCAGAATAAACCCCACCTATTCTGTTCAAAGATCAGTCAGTGCAATTTGTTATTTGGAAAACAACTGCCCAGGGGTCTCATGTTTTTACACATCTTGCCAGCAGAGGTACTGACAACCCTTTTCTAGATTATCTTCTGGAAACAGATGTAGAGCACATAGGCTTAAATATAAAGATAGCATCACCCTGCAGAGAAAAGAGCAGGTGTGCTTACTATCCAGCAAAATAAATGTTGCAGAGGATGAATTAAAATTTTTACATTTTATTATAATATCTTAAAACATTTATTTAATAACTTTTTAAATTTACACATTTGATAAATTCCATTGTTATTATTCCATGTTTATTATTCACTGTACAAGATTTAGATTGTCTAACCTAGGGGTTGTTCTCTTTAAAGTACATCAGTGAATGTTTAGGTATCATCCGGCTTTTTCAGGTTGAACTGAAGCTCAAGGAACCAAACCAAATGTTACTATGAAAACTGTGACTGGGATATGGGGATAAGAAAAGTAGTAGAATGAAACAGACATTATTGCTGTATGTATGTATGTATGTGACTGTATGACCAATGTGATTCTACAATATGTACACTCAGAAAAGTGAGAAATTATATCCCATCTATGTATGATACGTCAAAATATAAAAGTGCATTCTATTGTCATGTAAAACTAATTAAAACAAATAATAAAAAAATAGAAATCTATGACAGAAATAAACTGACAAAAATATGAACAAAAAAAGAAGCCAAACTGGGATTGCTGTTGAATAATAAACCATCCCTGTCTCTGGCCCAGGAGTCTTGTCTTCTGTCAGCATCCATGAAACTGGCAGGATATTCATTACTTGCCAAGCAGAGTTTAATCTCAGGCCCATCACAGTTCCAACAGTAATATAAACCAGAGGAGAAAGAAAGAAACTTTTCTACCATTATCTCAGTAAAAGCAGAGGAAGCATTAATGGTATTAAACATTAATTCATCATCTAAAAATCTTAGTCAACTAAGACTAGAAAGGAACTTGCTGAATTGGACGTGTAACATCTTTTAAAAATAGGTTAATTAGTGAAAACCTTTCTCCAAGGTTGGAATGAGATAAAAACGCAAGCTAGTCATTATTTTACTAAAGGTCCTATCAAGTGCAATTTTACAAGGAAAATAAGTAAAAAGCTTGTGGTTTGGAAGTGAAGAAATAAAAGTGATATTATTCAAAGACAATGTAATGATGTATTTAGAAAATCTAAAGAGTTTATAGATAAGGTATTAAAATCAGTAAATAAATTCAAGTGGTTTATAGGACACAAAATCAAAATATAAAAATAACTGTTTGCATATACTAGCTAAGAATAGTTTGTAATAAATAAAAATGGAATTTATCAAATTTGTAAATTAAAAAATTATTAAATAAATGTTTTAAGATGTTATAATAAAATATAAAAATATGTAAAATGCTAAAATTTTAATTCATGTTTTGTATAAAGAATATTATCCAACTAGAAATTAAAAAGGAACTTGAAGAACTTGTGCTACATCCTACAACACATTGATGAAATATAAAAAACAATAAATGAAGGGATATATTCATTGAAAGAATATATTAAAGGTTCAGTTCTCCCCAGGTGATTCTTTATGCTCAACAAAATGTAATTAAAAAATTTAACAGTTTTTATTTGAACATTGTCAAGTGACTTAAAATTCACAGGGTCATGGAAAAGTTTTTAAATGGCCATGGTAATATATGACAGCGTGACAGTGGCAAAAATAAATAAATAAATAAAAGACAAACATGTCAATGGAACAGAATTATGAGTGACGAAAAAGACTTAGAGTTACCTAATTTATTGCAAAAGTTACACTGCAATGTAAAGCAGAAAGATGTCTTTTCTATAACTGGTACTAAATAAATTAGACATCTGTAGGGAAAAATGTATCTTTCTGTTCCTGTGATTCATAAAAATTAATTCCAGATGGATTGTTATAAAAGGTAAAATACCAATGCTTTTAGAGGAAAACACATGACAGGATTTTTGTGGTTCTGAAATAGACAAAGTTCTCTTAAATATGCTAACCATAAGACAAAAAGTGGTAAATTGGTTTTTATTAAAATTGAGAACTGCTGATCATCAAGGGACCTCATAAAGAACAGCAAGGAATGCCCAACAGAGTGCATATAGCCAAAATTTCAGGGGATGAGAAAACAACAGTGGCTACAAAAATGAATCTCAGGACTACCACAAGTGGTAGCAGAGTCAATTCTGAGATCAGAAACCATGGAGTCAGTATTATCACCAAAGATACTATTGAACACCCAAACAAAATTCACATATTGAAGTAAATAGATAACACATAAATAATAAAACTTATCCAATGATGAAATTCATTCATCATATATAAATACCACCTACAAATAATCAAGAAAAAGATGGGCCATATGGGCAAAAATACTCAAAGAATAATTCATAAAAGAAGAATTCAATTGGTCTATTTACTTATAAATTATTTCATTTCATCAATCATTAGGGAAGTGCAGGTAAAAGGTACCATGTACTACTACTACATGCCCTACCACCTGAATGGCTAAAATGAAAGTGATGGAAGATATTAAGTATTGATATGGATGTAAAAGAACCTGAACTTTCATTTTCATTTACACTAAGTATAAAACCAGGCAAAAACATCTAGGCTGTTAGTCCTCAGGACAGTGGCTCCAGTGGTTGTAGGCATGTGACTGCAAGGGGGAACAAGGACTCTATGGTAGTGTGGTTCTCTTCCCTGGATGCTGGTTACCTGACTACATTTGGCTTAAGAAAATGTATCAAAATCTACATATTTGTATCCCTTTTTTTCTCTTTTCATACAATATAATTTGGTAGTTATAATAAAGCAAAAGAAAACACTTTTATTTCTTTTATAAGTTTCTAGTGGAATCAAAATACTGTAGAAATTTTATACTAACCATTATGTATAAATATATAAGCTATTACACATATACATTGTGTATATATATATATGTATATATATATATATATATATAAAATATAGGCTACTTATTTTTAAACAGAAATGTTGCAACATTGCTTTTTTTAATCTTTGAGTCTACTCCCTTATCCAAAAACATTCTATTGTAATGAAAGCCCTCTACTAATCACTTCATCAAAACCTCACAGATACAATTAGTTATGCACATTAACTTGTAAAAATACCTTGTGGTCATAATTTTCCAAGTACACAATGAATGTTTAAGGTAGAAATATCACTGCAATTATATTAGTCAACAATTAACAGATCAAAATGCATTTTGGTTTGCAAAAATGTTATGAAATAAGTCAAATTATATTAATTTATTATTGGAATAATTAAAGATCCTCCCAATTAGTTTATGTGTCTTCTTTTAAATACTTCATCTTGTAAATTGAGTCAAGGTTCAGCATCTGCTCTAGCCACATTTTCACTCTTATAATATAAACATTGAGAAATCTAATGCATATAAATCAGTAGCTAGAGTTTAGGAATGTCAATGTAGTCTTTGAGCCTCTACAAAGATATATGTCCAAAATCATATAGAAATCTATAATTAAAGTTATTTAAGTCTATTTATTGAAAATATAAATGGACTCTCATTCAATACTGTAGAAAGCAAAGTATTGCAAACCTTACTTGTGAAGCATTTCCTTAATTATTCAAGTCACTCTCAGTATTTCAGGAAAGTCCACCAAATTGCTTTACCAAGGCTTATCAAAGGTTTAGTAATCATTCCTCTTTATAGTTCACTTAAAGATACTCTGTTTTTAGTTAAAAAGATGTGAATCAAGGGTAAGAAAAAAAAACATAATTGGAATTTTGGATTAAGTATTTTGGTACAGGCATATAATTATGTCAAACTTCAATTTCATAATCATTTCCAAGTGTCTTAAAGAGTCACGACCTGAAAACAGAAATAGACACTTGAGAAATATTTTATGAATATATTGGTAATATTGCTATGAAAAAATCAAGTTTATAATCATGCATTTGGTCAGAATTAAAGTAGCATAAGAACTATGAGAAGAAGAAATTGATGTTAATTCAATAAAAATCATTATACAAATTTCAAGACATATTATATTATGGGGATATGTCATCCTATGTTAATATATAAAGAGACTTTTTCTCTTAAAAGTCCATAATAATATTGTTTCTTAAGGTTAGCAATGAAAGAAAAAAAGTATTATTTGGGTCACTGATATGTAATGACTAAGGGTGAGTTCATTATTAAAACTTCCAACATCTTACTATTAAGAGAATATTAATTTAAAAATTAATACATGAATTATAAATGATAAGAGGCTTGAATGATCAAAGAGAATAAGTAGCAACCAAATAAAGAGTGAATACAGATTTATAATATCTGTAAATTTTGGCAAATATCATCCAGAGTATTTTTCTATATTTGTGAATAAACAATCAAGAAAATTTAAAATACTGACTTGTCTTTGATTTATGTTCCATTAAAGATATAATAACCATCCATCAAAGATGAATGTCCACATTTTTGCCTTGTCTTCCTCAAAATCATACAAATTGTATCATTAAGACTCAAGACATAGTCCAAGATCCAGAAAAATGTCTCATCAAATTCTTTATCATGAAAGAATCCAATAATAGGGTCCATGTCTCAGAACACTGAAACTGACCTGTAGTCTTTTTACAAATCTTGAATCCATTACTTCTAAAAGATATACAGATGCTAGCTAGAATCATAGATACACTGGATTACAAAGAGAAAGCTAGCCTGCTCAATAGGCTGTCAGAGAGAGGTAGAACAATTATATTGCTTTCTGAAGCCTTCTCTGGTGCTCTCTATCTCTGGTGCTCTGGTATTCCCTCTTTCAGGACCTCTGCATTCTTTTACCCGAGGTGAGAAATGAAAGAGATAAGACCATAAAATAAAAATAACCATCTATACTATGCAACACATCTGAGTTCAGTTAATCTCAAACATGAACATAGATATTTTGTATCTAATGCCAGAGAGACATGAATAGGATTCAGGAAGACATGAAGTCCTGCTGTGGCATTGCATAAAGATCTTCCAGGAAGCTATATATTGATTGATCTCTTTTATCTCTTGCCTTACCAAATTGAGCAGGTGAGAGAAGTAGCCTTTCTTTGTAGAGTATAAAAAGGATAATTATGACAATTCATGTGACAAGAGAGGTATGATAAAGTTCTCTGATTCTGGGGTTAATCCACACCAGATCAGTTTTAGGAAGGAGTGAATATGGAAGGGGAGAGTCTAAAAGCTGACCCCATTCAATGTTCTCCATGCCCTAATAACATGGATATCATAGCATGGACTGTTGTAGCTGTCTTAGCTTTTTCACTGCTGTGCCTAAAGGATCCGACCAGCACAATTGTACAGGAGAAAAGTTTTATTTGAGGGCTCATGGTTTCAGAGATCTTAGTCCATAGAAGGCTGGCTCCATTCCTTGGGGCTCCAGGTGAGGCAGAACATCATGGCGGAGTGTGTGGCAGAGGGAAGCAGCTCACATCATAGTGATCAAGAAGCAGAGATTGAGTCTCTAATCTCAGATACAAAATGTATACCCATAGCCCCACCCCCAATGAACCACTTCCTCCAGCCACACCCTACCCTGCAGTTACCACTCAGTCCATCCCTATCAGGGAATTGAATCATTGAATGGATTAAGGCTCTACCCAATCATTTCTCCTCTGAACCTTCTTGCATTGTCTCACACATGAGCTTTTGGGGGACACCCTACATCCAAGTCACAACAATAGCATAGCATGGACCATCCATGCCCTCCTAGCAAAAGATTTTTAGAATCTTTTGGAACCTCCAGGAACATGAGTAATCCAGTTTCAATACTGCAGAGTAGCTCAGGTTTGGCACAACTCAAATACAATTCCCACTAAGGCTCTGCCTTTTTAATTTGACACACTGGGCAACATATCTATGTATTTTCAAGTCTTATCAAGGGATTATTTTAAATTAAACTAACCTAGTTAGCATTCTTGAATGTTTGTTGTTGGTTTTTGTTTTATGTTATTTACTAAATTCTTGTTCTTTTGAAGTTAGATTCTCACTGGTTTAGACAAAAAAAAATGAATGAAAGAAATAGAACAGTGTCAATACAGATATCAATAGATATAGTGAAAGTTTATGTTCCTTTTTACTCCTCTAGACAGTAAACTGGACATATCTGAAAGACCAGTGGGGAGGGAAAACAGTTTTTTAAAAACAAACAAGGTTAAGAATTCATCATAATCCCTCTTCATCTTCGAATCCAAATAACAGAGGTCAAGGCTAGCATCTGAAAACAGAAAGATAACTTACTCCTCTTACATATGAGAAGATGAAAAGAACCTGTATAGAGAACAGAGTGTATTTGAGAGAGGGAGCATATTTGTGAGTGGATTAGTTTGGATGGTATTGTATACAAAAGTCACCTTTATTGAATGGACTTTTCAAAACAACATCCACTGGCGTATTTGTTAAACTAGGCGATTCCTGAACCTGTGACAACTTTTTTTCAAGTATTCATATGGTTGTTGGGATTTACATAGATTTATGAATAGGCCTGATTTAATGCAGACTCATAGGCAGTCTCTGCTTTAAATGGGAGCTCCAAGTTTGCAAATGCTTCTTCCAAGCCATTGTGTTTGTTTATCAAAAGCATTTGAGCCATTCCACTTTTCACAATGATCAGGGGACAGCTCCTTACTTGACAATGGTTTTATTTCTAAAGATGATTTATCACAAAATATGTACCTGAAAATACTCTGTCTACACACACACACACACACACACACACACACACATACACACAAATGCACACATGCACATAGCTTACACAAAACATGCTTTATTTATTGATTCTTAAGATGTTCTTAAGATGGATATTATGTGATTATGCTCCAAAATTATTATAATTTAAGGTCTGTAAGAGTTTTCATTGTCAGCAATTAGTATGAGCTGACTTCATACTTTTGATCTAAGAGGTATAAACATACACATTGTGATTGGTTTAACATTGATCAATTCGGTTACTGTTAAGATGAATATATTTTTATCCTTTTCTCCAACTAGTTTCCTCTTCTCTGAATTTCCTATTCATGTTCTCATATTTTCTGTGAGTCTTTCAGTTGTTCCTTAATAATTTGTAGAAGTTGTATATCTATTCTGAATGGCTCAATGTTTTATTTTTATGGGATGTAAGTATCACCCTCCCTGCAGTCCACAGATTCTTATTTTGCTTAAGTTGACTTGGTTTATGAAAGGTTTATGAAAGGCAAATGTCATTGTTTGTAGTTTGGACTTTTGTGTCTCTTTATAAGAAATTCTTCCCTATCCAAAGTCTTAGTCAAATTGGTCTATATTTCTTCTAAGTAATTTTAAATTTTGCTCTTGGCTTAAGGTATTTTGTCCACTTAAAGTTAATTTTAGTAGCACATGGTATAGGTATTTAATTGTATCTTTCTTCATGCAGTTAACTAAATGATACATCATTTGTTGAATCCATTCTCCTCATATTTTTAACATCATCTTTATCATATGCCATGTTAACATACACACAAGTTAGTTTCACAGCTCTGATCCATTAAATTTTTTATTTATACCCTATGCCAATATCATACTCTCTCAATAATTGATAAAATAATATTATTTATAGTTCTTGCTAAAAGTTTTACAGTTTGCTTTTTGATTTTAATCATCATTATTTTAAAAATATTTATTTTATTCATAATTATGATTATGGATACATTTATAATATCATCATACAATTTTGTGTTTTCTACTAAGCTTTTATAATTTCAACAAAATATTTTCTATTTTTTTATTCCCATCTTCTCTTCAATTAATCAAATTATCTTTTACCCTTTTATTTTCTGCCCACTTTTTCATTCTAGAAATTTTCTTCTACCTGAACTGTATCCTTTAGGCCTACTTCGAATAAAAGTTGGAAAAAAAGTACATTTTGTCCTTATTATTTTACCCTCATTCTTGAATGATTGTGCAGCATGGCTGAGAATGCTAATTTAAGGATTGGTTCTCTTTCTAGCACTTTGAAAATATCATGTCCTTATATTCAGGGGTTTAGTTTTGCTGTTAAGAATTTTGTTCCATTCTAATTTCTTTCCCTCTGTAATTTCTCTCTTCTTGTTCTTTTTGTAAAGTTTTGTTTTAAGATTCTGCAAAGTGTATGTTCAAGTGTAGATTTTATTAATGTTTGTCCAGTCTTAGTTTTGCTATTTTCCTTCAATCTGATGACTCTGGTGAATTTTTAATAGATTTGGAAAATTATCAATCATTTTCTAATGCCATCTCTTCCTTTTCCCTGCTCTTCTCTCTGTTCTCTGATACTAGAATTCCAGGTACTTTATCATTCTATCCCATTTCTCCTATTTTCTCTTTCATATAGTCCTTTCCTTTATCTCTTTGTGCTATGATATTTTCCTCAAATAATCCTTCACTTTCCTAATTCTTTCTTTAGATGCTACCAATCCCTTGTCAAACCCGTGTACTAACTTTCCTCTCAAAGTGAGTGACCTTCTCATTTCTAGAGGTTCTACTTCTCTGCTACAACCTCCCGGATCTTTTCCACGGTTATTTCATGTTTTGAGATGATTCCTCATATATAAGTCCTCCAAGTCACCAGGCCACTTCTACATTTGCTTCTCCCAGGAATCAAAACCTGGAGACCTTTATTTTGTTATTGTTCTTCGTTTTTTAATGTTGTTTCAAGTGGGTAGTGTGAAATCAAGGCATGTTTGAGTATGAATTCTTGTAGGAGAATTTTTTTTCTTTCCACCATAGTCTGCTATAATTTTCCTGTATCTTGGTTATAAATTTAATTTTATGAATTTTCTGCATGTTTTTCACTAGCCCTTCTTTTTGAGATCTTTGAAGCTTTTTGAATGTTCTGCATATTATTACAGGGGTCTTAAGTTACATTTTCTCATGCTGTGGTGATTGCGCAAAACCTTTCTTTTCTTTGCCTGAACACAAAGATCCTCTCTAAGCTTGATAACACAACTTATCCCTACCCCACCACCAGAGGGCAGCATTAAAATCAGCTCAAGTGCTTATACTTGGGACTTCAGTTTCTCCCTTTCAGCACCAGATTATTTGGCTTATCTCAGCTATATGATTAAATAATTCCAAAATACACTTTATTCATTGGGTATATCTGAATTAGGAGAAATGTCATATTTGGTTTTTATTGCTTTTTTTTTCCTTATTTTCTCTCAGAGTTCTGGGTTCACCCTAATCAGGTGTTGTGCTCATGGGGGACACACACAAGCGCTTCCAGCTCACTAGGACAATATTTAGGATGAATCCATGTGTCCAAAATTGACTTCAGAAGTGGAAAGCATACCTCTTGTTCCAGAGAAACAGAAAGAGGCTTTTTTCCTCAACAATTGGCATGAATAAGAAGGGAGTATTATGGTCACCTTCAGAACAGAGAATCAGTCAATCAATCCACACATTTATTGAGTGTTCGACTTCAAGTAAATCCCAACTTTAGAAAGAGTGTTCATGAATTTCTACTACATCACTCTTTTTACAATTTGTATATAAATTTGAGAGCCAAAAGACTTTTTATAAATGTCATTTTCTCTTGAGAATATGGTTGCAAATTTTCTTTTATTTTTGAACTTACATGTTGTTCACCAAAGATACCAAATTCACAGTAACATATTTGTGATTTTGAAACTATTATCCACAAACCATAAATCAGAAAACAATTAGCATGGAGACTTTTAATACAATTGCACCATTTTGCTTTTATTCAGCAAAAAGAAAAAATTAAGGCTCAGTATGTAGCACAGGTCATACAAAAATATACACAGGTTTTCAAATAACTGCTAACAAGCAAATTAGCTACTGAATGAAATGGCAGTAGATCAATAATGACAGTAAAACTACAGAGTTCTTGCTGATCTCATATTGTCTGTGAATGCAAACTGTAAAAGAGGTCCCTACAGGCCTCCAACAATAACCTACAAAGAATGAGACACAAAGGGTATTGAGCATAAAGATAGTTCAATTTCCCAAGGCACCCAGCTCTTGTCACATCAAACCACCTATTAGTCACAAACTCATACAACTAAGAATTCTCTGGCCTCCCGAGATTGCCTGTCATCTTGAAGGAGATAATACCAATGAAAGGCACCAGTTTCTTCTGAAACGTGTTTAGTTTATTGTTTTCAATACATCAAGCTATTTATGATGTTGCTATCACATATAAATAAGGTACTATACTCTTAGATTAGAAAATGACACTAATGCGTCAGTAAATGGATAAGGAAAGGTAAACAAAATGAATGTGAACATGAAGTAATATACCAAAAAGAACATGTATCCTATTATTATTTTATGTATCTTTATATTACTTATAATTGCCCAAAAGAGTGTTGATAGAATAATAAACAGTAGTAAGAAATTTAAAATTTGAGAGCTTACAGAGCAATTTTTAAAAATCACTGGTTAAATCTTATTTGGTGGATATAGAAAATGAGTCTTGATAGATATACATAACGTAGATAGGGTGACATAGTGGGTTGATGGTAATAGAGGGGCTGGATTCTGAAGTCAGTATTGGAACACTCAGTAGTACTATTTAGTCTACACATAATACCAAACATCTCTAAGAAGGGTGTAGTTTCACATACTCAGGCAGCAAGATGCAGTAGGAAGAGGCTATAGACTCAACTCTGAACCACTATTGTTCCAAATGGGTATAGAGGAGCTAGTGACGTGCCAGGTGATGGGCTAGTTGCTGTAGGTCTAAAGGTGATAAATTTCTTCAAAAGTTAAGAGTCTATGGGGCTGAGGCTGTGGCTCAGTGATAGAGCGCTCGCCTGGAGTGTGTGAGGCACTGGGTTCGATTCTCAGCTCCGCATAGAAATACATAAAATAAAAAGTCTATCAACAACTAAAATACACACACACAACTTTATATATATATATATATATATATATAAAGTTCTGGGGATGTAGCTCAGTGCCCCCAGGCTCAAACCTCATATATATATGAGTTAGGAGTCTACTGGGAGAAGGCAGACAGGCATTTCAGTTAGACAATAATCACTGAGTTTTGTGATGGTAGTATGAATATGGTGCCATTTGTGCAAGGATGGGGGACCACCCAAATGGTACATCAGAAGGATTCTAAAAAGGCCTTCAAGAGAAGGAAATTCTTAAGTTTGAAAATCAGAAGGACAGAGCTAGATGGAAACCAGAGGAGCCGAGAGCACTCCAACTAGAGACAACTGAAATGGACAGAGCCACTGGAGGAACAGGGCAAGGTACAGAGTCAGGAGGGGTGTGCAGAACTCAAGGATTGTGGGTCACAATCAGTACTTTTACAGATTTTTTTCTCTCTATGATATGAAAATAATTTGAGATTTTTAACAAAAAAAAATCATTGTAAGAAACGTGGAAGGTAGATTGAAAAATACTGATAATGGAAGCAGAGAGGCAATGTGAAGGTTAATGGAAGAGGCCTGCAGCACTGGCAATGGAATGAACGGATTAAACGAGAGACATGGGGAAAGCATGGGTATAGAATTTGGCTGGTAAAGGAGCAATGTCTATAGTCAGAGCCGACGTCTGCAGGGATATCCAATTCCTGTCCTGATTTCACAAAAATTAAGGAAACACAATTACAGAGAATGTTTCACAGAAAAAAAGGGGAATGGTTTTACTTGTGATGAATTTAGTGGAAATACTTAACAGTCAATGCCATGAATAATTTAGATATCAAATAGTTGGCCATCCTTAGTGCATGGTAAGGGCACAAGTGTTACATTTAAATGAAGAGAACAGGCAAGGTCAAGAAAGCAAAGGTTCAAGAAGGGGCCTTTAGGACATCCAGATTCTTAGGGAGAAAGCGGAGGCAAGAGAATCCCAACCTATGGAGTGACTAGCTGGGTGAGGTGGTGCATATCTGTAATTCCAGTGACTTGGGAGGCTGAGATAGGAGGATTGTATGTTAAAGGCCAGCCTCAGCAGTTAAGCTAGACCCTATCTCAAAATAAAATAAAATAAAAAGTTCTGGGGATGTACCTCCGTGCCCCCAGGCTCAAACCTCAGTACCCATCCCCCACAAAAAGATCTGACTTGATAAACATGAAGTAGATTTAACAAATATACATCATTATGAAAGCCAAGGTAGAAAGGAATGTTTCAGAAGAGGAATCAGAAACTGACTGCAATGTTGGGCAAAAGTCAGGTCAAGTAAGAGAATTTAAAAGTATCTAATAAGTTATTTCAATTAGAACAATATCGATGACCTTAGTAAGGTGAATTTTAGTGTAGTAGTCAGATAAAGACAATTAAATAATAAACAGGAAATGAGCTAGGCACAGTAGCACATGCCTATAATTCAAGCTACTTGGGAGGCTAAGGCAGGAGGACAGAAAGTCAGAGCTTGGGCAATTTAGTGTGAACCTGTCTCAAAATAAAACAAAAAAAGGCTATTGGTGTGGCTCAGAGGCAGAGAGCTCCTGGGTTCGATCCCCAGTACTGTGAAAGTAAGTAAATAAATAAATAGGAAATGAAGAATTGAAGATATTATGTACAGACTGCATTTCTAAGAAGCTCATCTGTGAATTAGTACCATAATAGTTATTATAATGTGGCTGAGCCTTTCGGAGTGTTACTCTATGTCAGCTGCATGCTAAGTGTTCTATAGCAACTAAGCCATCAAATCATTAAAAATATGCAAAAGACATATTATTATTCTCACTTTACATAGATAAAACTGAGGCCTTTAAAGATTAAGTCATGTGCCCCAAATCCCACAGTCAAGAGTCACATGCTCTTAACCACTGTTCCGATGCCCATAAACAGATATAAAGAGTTGGAACAAGAAATAGAAAGAGCAGGCCAAGGGCTGGGGATGTGGCTCAAGCGGTAGCATGCTCGCCTGGCATGCGTGCGGCCCAGGTTCGATCCTCAGCACCACATACCAAAAAAGATGTTATGTCTGCCGAGAACTAAAAAATAAATATTAAAAATTCTTTCTCTCTCCTCTCTCACTCTCTTTAAAAAAAAAGAAAGAAAGAAAAAAGAAAGAGCAGGCCAAGGGGAAACATTTTTTTTTTTTAATATATGGGAGATGAGACTGATCATACTGAAGAAAGGGTCCAGAGTCAAGGAAAAGCCAAGAGTAAGAAGGGGTACAGGAGGTGACTAGGAAGAAGGAGAAGAGAAAAGAAAAGGAAGAGGAAAAGACCAGCGATTACAGGGACTGGTATATAGCAGCGGAAGGACCATCTTTGTATAAAACATTACACAGAACCTTCTTGGGCAGCAGGGCTGAGGGAGGTCTGTGATCATAATTATTTAGTATCCTAAAGCTTCCACTGTTTTAAAAGGTGGAGGTAGAAAAAATTGCTGAGCAAATGTCATTTTGATTTTACCAGAAAGAATGATGGAATCTAAAGCACTTATGGTCAAATGTGGAGTTTAAATAGTGGTTTGGGCAGCAGTCTGTAGGCATGTATGTGTGCAGGCCACAGTGTTCCAAAATAGAGGGATGTCATTAGTACACCTGACGTCCCCACTCACCTGTGGTTTCCAGGTAGCCTTTCTGCAGTTGCTCCAAAACTTCTCTACTTTTCTTTTTTGGTTTAAAAACTACTTTTTCCACATGTTTCCAATACCCAACTCCTGAGAACTTGTAATAAACAGTAAGCAAACAAAACTGATTTGCAGTCCTTCTTCTATTGCATATGTAGGCACATGAATTGAGACAATAACCCAGCTGAACTTAAATTTCCTAATTGGTGGAATAAGGTTAATACTATAAATAACAAGACAGTTGGAGGATTGAATTAGATGTTGTATGTAGAAATGGTGAGCTGTGAAGGCTCATTTTTCTGTCTTCTAACCTTCTTGTTTGTATCTTTTATTTTTTCAGTGTCTTATTTAAGTGTTTTTATTTTCTTTTCCTCATTATTTATTTATTTTTCTTTGAGGTGCTGGGGCTCAAATCAAGGGCCTCTTGCATGCTAAGTAAGCACTTTACCATGGCACTCATTCCTTTCAGTACCTTCTTATCTCTGTTTTCACTGAATTATTTTATCCTCATTTAAACCAAAACAGAAAACTATGAACATATTTTTAGTAATACTTTCCTTTCTCTCTTCTTCCACAGTTATCATCTCACTTTTAGTACATAGTGCTTAAATAGTCCGTCTTTGCTGTGTAACACTTTTACATCTACCACTTCACCAAAATTAAATCTTCTATGTGCCTCAGCCAAAGGCAAGTTACATAAAAGGTGCTTGTTGGATTAATGAATAAGTAAGGAATGTGTGTTTACAAGTTCATTTTATAAACACTTCAGTAAACTATATCTTGATTACAAAATCAATAAGCTAAGCCACACATTTGGTTTATACAAATGAAAACACAAAATGGCTTATTATATCAATATCAGTAAATTTAGATGTCAGCAATGGCAGAACAAAGATCATCACTATAATGGCCCGGCATTTTACACTTTGCTAGTTACATTGATTTGGTTCAGAATGCAGGTTAGTGCTGGATCTGCAAGAGACACAGGACAGAGCTGAATGAAGACAGCAGGAAGGGGAAAGAAGTTTATTATTCCACCTTTCACCAAGCAATTGCCACTCCTCTCTTATTACAGCTCATCAAAATATATTGAGGTAATTTCATTTATGCTCTACCTTTTAATTATCTTATTGCTCATTAAAAAAAAAAACACGTATGTGAGGAAAAACATGTTTGTTAGAATGTGACATAATAAACAACTTTGACTTTTGATAAAACCTAATAAGGATGATTGGTTACCAGTATCCCATTTAGGGACGACGTTAAGTAGTTTTTCTTAATTTGGTATACCATGACGTTTCATCTCTCCATTATTCAGCAAAAGAGTATGAAGCAAATATCTCAAGAAACTCAAAAGGAATGTTTGTGGCATTCATGGTCCACATTCCTCCAGATCTACCTGAAAGGCTTTTTTATTTTTTTTTAAACACACATCTAACGAGGCCTTCTTATTATTCCAGGATCAGGTACATATATATTGGTATGTGCGTGAAAGCAGCAAGATGTTTCCCTCCCATGCCAGTAGTTTTTCCACCAATTTAATTGACAAAATAAGTCAACAAGCTATAAGTTACTCTCATGAGACAGTAGTCAAAATGCAGTTGGATTGATTGATCGAATCATTTACCCTTCAATATTGAGTGCCTATCTGGAGCTTATACCATCTAAGTAAGTAGGAAAGGGAAGTACTCTGGAAAAATTAAGTAGCAATTCACAGTAGTGTATAATTAAAGAGGGAAAAAAGATACATACAGAACATGAGTATGTTTTAAGAAATGACACTGTAGTTATAAGAAGTGAAAAAAAGAAAACACTGCAAATTGTAATAAGTCTGGGGAAATTTTGAGATAGATGCAAGCTTTGCACAGAATCTTGATGCATGGGTAGCATTTGAATAGGTAACTTCGTGAGGGAAAGTCATTCTTAATGGAAAAACACTGTGGATGTGTGGGCAACTTGGAATGAACTGGGTATGGACCGTGTGCCCAGGGACAGAGGTTCACATTGTGGAGTAATGAGAGATACGGCTAACCATATAGACAAAATTTGAAATCCTAGTCCAAGAAGTATGTGAGATATAGACAGTGAAATAGAGGCATTTTAATTATATAATGAAATATTAGAGCTCATTCAGCAGAGCTAATGCCTATATATATGGAATTGAGAGAAAGAATATTGGAATTCAAAATCTGAAAAGAATAAAACTTTAAATCAAGATGTTTTTGAAATTTCCTTTAATATATCACTCTTTCCAGTCTCTATACTGATCAAAGTTCCTATTTAGATGCTGCACATATACTTTTATCATGTTATAAAAGGAAGTAACTATTTACTGAATACATTTTTCTACAGTAGGACTTTTGTGTAGATATTTTTTGTTCCAATGGTAACAGCTGGAAGGTGAGCCTCAAGAAGTTGAAAGTGAGTCTGTCTTCTTCACTGTTGTCTTCTGATCACTGGAAGCATGCTTGGCATATGGAAATTATATTCAATAAATATGTGTTGGATGAAGAGCTAACATTGGAGCTAATATTATCATCATTTTACAGACAAAAAGCAGCAACATTTACATGGTTTAAATACATGTCTATTTGGCTTTAACACTTACCTTCTCTATTGTGAAGATCAAATAAGTGACAAAATTAAAATTAAGATGACAAATTTGGGCTGGGGATGTGGCTCAAGCGGTAGCGAGCTCGCCTGGCATGCATGCGGCCCGGGTTCGATCCTCAGCACCACATACAAACGAAGATGTTGTGTCTGCCAATAACTAAAAAATAAAATATTAAAAAATCTCTCTCTCTCTCTCTCTCTCTCTCTCTCTCTCTCTCTCTCTCTCTTTCTCTAAAATAAATAAATAAAAAGAAAGAAATGACGAATTCACAGCAACGTAGGCTTTCTGGAGATCCAGACAGCTAATGGCATGATCCAGCTTAACCTGACCCTATTTGTGGGGGGAAAAGAAAATGATTTCCTCTTTCTTGATAGATCCATTTCTTTTCCCAAGTATGGTATCCAGAAAAAGTATGACTCAGGAAAAAGCACAAAAGAGAATTCATATGTTTGGAGACTGTCAAAGGAATTGGGCTCCTATCCCGGGCTCTGCTGGGGTCTAATCAGGCCCTGGATCAGTGACTGCATCTATGAACAGCTGAACTCATGGACTGAAGGGAAGGAGAAGAACATCCCCGCCCCCCTACCTGACTTTCCTTTAGAATCCTAGTAGTGCTGCAATTCAGAGTTTAGATAAAAAGTCACCATGTGTTTTACGTTAGCCATCAGAAGTGTGATTTCAGAGCTGGCGATAGCTATTTTTTTTTTCTTTCTTACTTTTACAACAGCGAAAACATAAATCAGAATTTCTTGGTTTTGTGATTTGCTTATATTTTCTACAGTTAAACTTACACATAATACAGAAAATTAAAAGACACATTTAACAGTCGATTTTGAGTCTTAAGAAACGTTTGATAATGCAGTTATTTCTTTAAAGGGATATTGTGAGAGACAGAGACAGAAGAAGTGGCAGATGTAAAGGTGGCAATGGAATGAGCATCAGGAGTAATGAAAATGCAAATCCTTCTCGCTGACTCTCCACTGACATGGGGAGGTCTTCAGTGGCTTGGCTGGCCTCTGAGTCTATTTGATGTGGTTCTTTCAGTCCTCCGGGTATTTGCATAGCCAAATCCACTAGATTCTTTTTCCAAACCATACTTCTTAAAGATGTGTTTCAAATAGCAGTTGGGATCACTACCACCTCAACTGAGACTCATCACCAATTAATTGTATTAGCAATATTGTGATAAAAATACAAAAATAAATCACTGTATTTAGCAAAATATTTGAGTTATTGTTCCGTTAGTAGAGAAATTATTTTCATATTAATCATAAGTTTATATTGAAAAATGGGATGGAAAGAGTTTAAGATTTAATGCAAATAATCTCATTGAATCCTACATTCTTTTGTAGTGCTTTTCAACATTTTAACTTATTGTGTAATTTTTCATGAAATATCTACCTTCTTTTCTCTATAGTTGCCTGAGGTATGGGGTTCCCACGCCTTTCTCACTATTATAATCTGCTTCTGTGCAGTGCTTGGAAAATAATAGTAAGGTACTCTATAATTATGTATTGGTTGAATAAATGACAGACTACTAAGTGCATACTGTGTTTTAACACTTTACCTAGAACCCATACAAAACAAAACCAACACCAGAGCAGGCTCATATGAAAATGTTCAGATGAACACTAACAATGTATTTGAAAAGTAGTATAGCACTTTCAGTGGCTTATGTGTGCCTTTGGGTAAGAAAATGTCAAAATTATTCTTAGTTTGTGAATACACCACATGGCCCATAAAACCATCTCTGTTATCTCTGTTAAAGACAGATTGGAGGTGCTTGGTTATTCCCTACTCGGGAGTGTCCAGATAAAGTCATTCAATTTCCTTTCAGATCTTGAGAAAAAGTAGTCATAACTGTAAGACTCTTGAAGTCAGATTTCAAGTTTTCTAAGCAGCCATTATGGTGTCAACTCTGTCATTTAAACATGGAATGCATGATAAAATAATTACCAGTGTGAAGACAGTTTACAGCACATGGAGAGTCTGAGCCACATAATAAAGTATTCTTTAATATTATTCTTGCATTGACTTCAATAGACCCTTACATGACCTGTCTTTTTTTTTTGAAACAAGTGCTCTTTAATAACTGAAGTGAGGGGGCCACATATTTCAACAGATACAGAGGAGCAAGCAAGGGTTGTAGCTAAATACTTCCTTTAGTACTAACCCATGGTCCCTTTCCCTGTTTTTGCTATATCAAGAGAAAAAAGAAAAAAACTCAGAGAGAAACAACAGTGAGCGAGGAAGCTGGGAATGCCTCTAGGTTACAGAAAAAAACCAAAACAGTTATCAGGGAAACGTGTTCTAAAAAGGAAGAGAAGCCAACACAGGAAGAACTCTCAACACAGAATGAATAACTTTTGTCTATTTTCTTGTCCCACATAAATGTTCCCATTCCTAGTTCTTCGATTAAATTCTTTCCTTGAACTTGTCCCATGTTAGCAATCTTTCTCCTCAAAGGGCACAAAAGGATAAAACTTGAACTCCTACCAGAAATCAGAGCCTAACAACAAAGGCAGTGTCTTCCAACTATAGTACACCACACTCAACAGACATACCAACCATTTCCTCTTCAAGCTCATTTCATCATTGGGCAAATAAATACCAGCTGCCTATTGTGTGACAGTTCCTGTTCTGGTACTGAGGACACAGTGATAAACTAAACAAAACACCTGTGCTCACAGTAAATGTGATCTTGGGCAGCAAGAGCTGTGTGCCAATTAAGCTCTTTATGGAAAGTCTTTTACTTAATCTTCAACACTTGGGGTGGGCTATGACATTATTCTTATAGATGAGGAAACTGGGGAGTTAATAACTGAGGCAATTTGCAAAGACTACATACCTTGTTAATGTCAGAGTCAGGAACCAAGCCTAGTCAGTCTCCAGAGGGCTCATCTCAAACTCTCTATTCCTCCTCAAATATTGGAGAATGAGTGCAAAAACAAATCTTTTACTTTGCCTCAACTCTGTCATCTGGCACTTCATGTAGAAGTTCTATAGCTCTACAAAGCTAACTCTTTCCCTCTTAAAATATCTGAAAATTAAGCAGTGACCCCTGGCCAAGCAATTACAGAACAAGTTGAATTGGTTGAATAAATGACAGACTACTAAGTGCATACTATGTTTTAACAATTTACCTAGAACCCATACAAAACAATACTAACACCAGAGCAGGCTCATATAAAAATGTTCAGATGAACACTAACAATGTATTTGAATCCTTACCCCAAATGAACACAAAGGAACATGCTTTAAGAACACTATGGTTCAGAAACTTGGGAAGCTGAAGCAGGAGGATCACAAATTTAAAACCAGCTTCAGGAACACTAAACAACTTAACAAGACCCTGTCTCAAAATAAAAAGGGATGGGGATGTGACTCAGTGGTTAAGCCCCTCTGGGATCAATCCCTGGTATAAAAAGAAAGAAAAGAATAAGAAAAGAAAAGAAAAGAAAAAGAAAGAAACGAATGAACTATGGTTATTTAATAATCAGAGAAACATTTTCAGAACTACTTGACAACTATGTTAAAGCCATGCTAGAAATAGATAAAAATAAAAATAAATTTTATTTTCAACTTTCACTGGCAATGCTTTCACTGAATGATGGGTGAAGCATGAGTCATCAATAGTAAGTATCCACAACATCATCATTATCATGTTAATATTATTAGTATGCTTCAGGTATACAAACGTACATTTTTTTCTTAATGTAAAAAACTTTGACATTTCTTATAACCTCTAAAATTAAGAACTTAACTGGGTTTTGGTGGAGCATTAATTTTGGTGAAATATAATGAGCTTCTTTTCTGTTTATTCTTTCCCTGTCACAGTATCCATCACTGGAGTGGCCACTGTTTCTGTCCCCACTCTCTCTTCTTCCAGCATCCTTTTTCTAGCATTAATACCCTGCCTCCATGGCAGGCATTTTCTGGATCCCATGATTCTATTCATTCCTTTGGAGGTCTTTCCCTTGAAGACCTCATGTTACTACCATTGAAATAGCCTTCTCCCAGTGAGTCTTGCTTATCCGTCAGCAAGCAGACTTTTATGTCCCTCCAAAGGATCATCAATACAGCACTATGGCCCACTAGAAATACTTCTAAGGTACTTAAATGCTTCCCAACAAAATACCCAACAATCAAAATAAAAATAGCAAGGTAGGATGCACCAGCCAAAGACAACTCCAATTTTCTGGTACACATGATTCAGGGAAGAAACAGGAAACTCATGACAGCAAATAACATTTCCTTTAAGAATTATTTACATGCTACAAATTGTATCTTGAAAAGTGCCTTTGCATCTTCTAAATATCCCCCAAGAAGTTCCTTTTTCTATGCATAAAAGTCATCAGGAAAGAAAAAAAAAAAGCAAAACCAACAGTATTCAAACTGGCCTTTGTGTAGATAGAGCCTTAGTCTAGTTTATAGACTTGGACCCAAGGGATGTTATCTCAGATGCCTCTAGAATGAAATGGAATTAGCAATTACACAGATCTTCTCCACTAGAATTGCATTAAAAATAATTTAGCATACTTGTTACGTATACTTTAATCATATTATCCCATAAGTAACCAGCCACTGATCTCAGAGGTCAGTGTATAATTACAACGAATGTACTAGGGGGAATACAGCCCAACACTTTGGAATGTAATGTTGCAGCTACAATTCTTTCTCCCTTTCTTTCTTTCCTGTGCAGTCCAGTTGAAGAAGTTAGCTTCTTGCCTCTTTGTAGAAACTGTGAATGAGAAATCTTAGAGAAGAGATACTATAGAACCGGTGCACTTCTCAAAATATAGCAGTAACCTGTCGTCATCAAATAGAAAAAGAACATCATCATTAAAATATCTCAGTTTTCATTATTTTTAAATCTAGCATGTATTTCCAGAATAGCTGCTCGGAAGTAACTGAACTATGGAATGAAACATATTAATTATCCTTGTTATGTATATATTTAACTCATGACCTTTGCCAGAGGTGCAAAAACAAATGTATAATCTCTCAGCAGTGCTGGTTGTATGTTTCCATAGCAAACTGCACTTCATCTGCACAAAATTTCTCAGAATCAGACTTTCTGTTTCTTAAGCATTAAGTGGGCAAATATCTTTCCTGTTATGTATCCAGGAATCTATTATGAAACTTATGTCTGATAAGCAAGAAAATGATATGATCACCCTGTATTGTTATCTGGTGCCCAGATACTTAATCCTAAATAGTCCTTTATGGTGTATAAGATGGCTTATTGTATGCAGAGAGCTAAGACATGATGCAGTGAAAAGAAGAGTTTAATTTAAGGTCTGTCTCTCTATTCCTCTGCACTGGTACTTCCCAGAAAGAAACAGGAGCACAGAATCTACTAAATAGAAAAATGGTGATGGTATATAAATAAAACCTGATACCACTACCTTCTCTGTAAATCTCTGAGTTCCAGAGGAAAAACTGCCAAGTGCCATGTTCAAACTCACATAACAAAATTCATTAGTACAACCAAAAGAGATTGGAACCACCATATGACTCAGCAATTCCTCTCCTTGAATTTTATCCAAAAGATCTAAAATAAGCATGCTATAGTTATACATACATGCCAACTTCTATAGCAATGCCCACAATTCTAATAGCCAAGTTATGGAACAAGCTTGGGTGCCCATCAACAGACAATGGACAAAGAAAATGTTAGAGTAGAGGAAGGGAAATAATAAAAATACAGTAGAGGGAATCAGAGGCAGAAAGGATGGGAGGGAAAGAGGAAGCACTGGGGATTAAAATGGAGCAAATTGAATGAATATGCCAGGAATATGTCAAAATGAACTCTATTATTATGTACAACTATAATGCATTAATAAAAAAAAAGAAAAAGAAAGAAAAACATACAGAAGCAGTGATGTGCTTCTCAAAACTTACTAAGAAGGAAATAGGAAAACAAGCTACCATTTCCTTACTGAGTTCTATGGGTGAGAATTCTAGGCATTCACATGTGATAAACAACCAGTTACCTAACGTGTATTATCTCTACATGTTGATAAGTTCACACACACCTCCATAACATTATAACAACAAATTTCATCCTTTAGTCCCCAAAGAGGTGTCTTTTCCCAAGAAATGGTGCCTCAATCTTGTATGTCTTCTCTACTTAAGGAAACAAGTAGATAATAGGTATATAACAGACAGAGAGGTATACAATATTAAATAAAAGAGGTGTGCAATATTAAATTAAAAACAGACAAAAATATAGGTGATAATATAGGACCTTGAGTAAAAACATGTTTTTAATTTTTGTTTTATTTTGATTCCCCCCCCAAATCAGAAAATATTCCACCAATCAGAAAATTATGTTAATATGTAGTTATTCCTTTGTCCCAGTCTCCTGAGTCCTCTGCCTCATTGGTAGAGTAGAGAAGGTAGTAAACTAGCTTCCACCCAATTTGGGACCATATCTGAATTAGTTGTGTATGTGTCTTTCAGGTACATTTTACTTATATGTAATGGATATCACCCTTTATTATAGTCTGAAGAAATAGATTGTGTCGTAGTCTAATTCACCTTTCAATCTCAGTTTGTTTTTTTTGTCCTTTGGAGTGTCAGGCAGCTTGTTGTTCTGTGAGGTCTCTATTTTTGGCTGTCCAATTTCAGTGTGAGTCATCTCAATGATTTTAGCTGCCATGAATCATTGTTTGCCAAAGTTGCCTGTTACCACTACCCAAACATTATCAAAGAGCGATCATTCCCACCTGTGACCATTAACACACACTAGTGGCCATCATGACTTCACGATATGAGCCCCCCATGTTTACGTTTTATAAGTAAGCCAAATATCGGTTGATGATATCATTCTCTGAATTTTCTCAGCATTCTTGTCTACCCTTTCCATGCCTCTAGTTTCAGAGAATCTGTTTCCATGACTGAATGTTTAATCTGTATACTTGATAAAATACTTAGCTACTCATTTCTCGATTTCATCATAAATCAGTCCTTCTCTACAAGATTTCTTTCATTTATAATGTAGTCAATCTTGAACATTTTAGGAAAGTAAAATTCTATTATATTTTTTGCCTAGACTGTCAGGGTAGCCTGAAGCTTGGTCTCTGCTTCCTGGCTTGCTCTGAATACTCTAGTTTTAACATAATAACCACTCCCCTGATTTTCTCAAATTCTCAGTGTGAGTCCAGAGTCCCTACTTTGTGCTTTAAAAGGCCAGTATATACCCTGTATACTATGCTGCCATAAGTTCACTTGTTTCTCACATTCACTGGACTCCTTGGTCTCAATATACTATAGTATATCATTTGTTTTTGTTCACAGGATGCCCAACATTTCCAGGTGATTGGTAGATGAATAAATGAAGAAATGAGTAAATTCTGAAACTGTTCACAATTTTCTCTTTTTCGACACTTACTGGGTATTCTTTCTTCGGAGTGTTCTCTACTCTACATTTAGCATTTTCATTTTTTTTCACATTTAATGCCATCATAGCAACTGATAATCAAACTCCAAAAAGAGACAAATGGTTGACCAAGGGCAAAAAGCGTAGGCTAAAAAGAAGACCTGGACCAAGTTCTTTAGGATTTCCTCACAAAGTGCATTCGGTAAAGTCATTTACTTTCTTCGATGTTGCACCCAGAAAGAGTTACGAACTTTTTGTAAGATACAGAAGAATAATATTTGAGAAAGCACTTTGTAAAATGTCGACTCCTATACCACCAATAATATGTTAGAGTTAGTGACAGCAAATATCATTCTATCAGCATCAACTATTTTAACCTACCAAATCCTCATAATAGCTTTACAAGGTGATTTCTATGTGTATCCCATCTTACAGATGAGTAAATAAAGGCATCAAGACATTGTATGAGATTCACAAGAAAATGTAACAAATAAATTACAGCATTGAGGATCCATCCCAGGCTATCAAGCTCTAGTTTTTGAGTTCTCAGCTTTCCTGTACTTTACACCAAATTAAAATGATGGTCTGCTTCTCTACCAGGGTCCCCTTAAAGGCAAAGCTCTTTTCTTTTGATCTTGTGATGGGCTCTCTTACTAAAAGCTCTGCCATAGCTTTTTGAGCTTTTATATAAGTTTAGAGAACAGGATGAAAATAACATTTAAAAAAAAAAAAAAGGAAAAGAAGAGAAAGGAAAACCACCAAACGGAAAACCCAAAGCAAGAAAGCAAACAAATAAAAGTTCAAGAGAAATAAAAAATGCACACAAGGATCAAGACTTGACAATAACCTACCTCTCTGTCTACTCTATTACAATCATGGGGAAACATTTTGAGGCAGGTCAAGACAGATTGAGGACCGTAAACTTATAGCCTCCTTTTTGCACAGTTCTATATTCTCTAGTCTCTTTTTCCCCCACTTCAAATGCAGCTCTTCCCTTTATAGTTCACAGAGACATTGGAGCCAAAGGTGAAGGGTGGGGCTGGAGCCTGCAGACAGCTGCCAACAGGGCCCTGACGGCTGGCGGCTAAAAGCACCAGCAAGCCCTGGGTGCAGCCCACTGAACTGTGGGCGCTGTCTTCCAAGCATGCCAACAGAGAACAAATCAGACAGCAGCTCCTCAAAGAGAGGGACAGAATCATCTCAAAACTTGGAAACACTAGTGTGCAGTGCTTGCCTGATACCCTGGTGATAAATTCAGAGCAGCACTGAACTCACCGGTTTTACAGACACAGGAACACAACACTTGTGCAAAGGTAAGCGCAAGGAGACCTCTTAATCAGGCAACTTCTCAGACATCCGCGAAAAATCTGCTCTCATCCAGTGTTTATCTTGAGTGGCAGGGAAATGTTCAGAAATCTGTTTTATTTACAATTTTTAATACCTCATTAACAATGAAAAGCAGCCAAAACATCAGAAAAGAATTCTCTATAATCTTTTGGATTAATACAGTGATTTTTTTTTTGCAGTAGCTTCAATATGGCAAACTAAAGAAAAATAAACATAATATGTTTTAGCAAATACAACACAATGTTCAGCAATTTAAATCAAGAAATTAAAACTAGTCATATGAAAAGGAGGAGAAGAGAATGATAAAGTCCCAAAGTGATATGCTGCAGTTTTTAACTATCTGCCTTTTATTCTAACTTTTACAGTAGTAGCTAAGGTCTCATGGTCATTTTCAAGAGCTACATTGAGAAACCCAATTAAACCAGCTCACTGAATTTATTGCATCTGCTTCGTAGTGTGAGGGTAAATGCAGTTCTTAAAATCTAGTGAAGAAAAGATGAGAATGTGAAAGGAAGAAGAATTCAAGTTTGAATCAGAACAATTTTTTAAGTAAATTTTTATTATCTTAGCTATAATCTCTCAGTACAAAAAAAAAGACAGTTAAATTTATTAAAAGACAACTTATAGTTTCTGAATAGCAAATATTATTTTGTAGTAAGTATTTTGATAAATGTTTAAGATATGTTAATTTTAAATAAATCTTTGTCTTAAAATTGAGAGAAAGTAATTAACTGGTAAGAATGTATTTTGTTCCTTAAGCTGAAAATATTTGGAAAATTTTTTAGAAAGGACAGGGATTGTTCAATGTTTTTCCTTCCTTAATATAATCTTTAAAATATGTTCTCTCTTCTGTGCTTTACTCTAGGACATATATGTACTTAATGCAAAATAATTCTTCTAAATTAATCTTAATTTTTCACAGTTTGCATGAGAAGCAGCTTTAGTTTCCTCTCTAATATTATATGGTAAAAGGTTTGATTACAGTTACAAAAAAGGTGGTCAAAAACCTTAAAGCAGACTGTTAAAAAGACATGGAAAGGAGCAACAATAAGATAAAATAGTGCCAAGAGCTTGAGTTAGTGAACAAAATCTAGTGCAAAGAGGGTAAGAAAAAAAGATTTCAAGAAGAGTAGACATTAAATATGCCAATATTATGATATCCTAAATAAAAATAAAGTATATTATTATAATGAACCTTCTCTACATCCAGGATCCAAATGAACATCGACAACTGAACATGATCGGTATCAGTTTGAGTTTTGTCACAGTTAACAAGCCAAATTGATGCAGATCAAAATGCTTTTTTCATGTCGGAAATAGAGCTTGGTTGTCAAAAAAGCTTGGTGATGAGTGACCGTGGGGAGACATCCCAGCAATAATCAATCGTCAATCAGTCATGGAAAGTGCTTATTCTGCTCTTATAGGCGCCTCTTCATTACTTGCCGTGCACCAATCTCAGGAGAGAGAAGATAAAGGTTCCTTTCAATGAATAAAGCAATAGTTTCTACACAGGGAGAAATGAAGAGAAAAACAACCTGGATTGGTTTTAGAAACCACTTTTGTTTGCTAATTTTTAGGGGTTTTATTTTTCATTTTTTAAAAAAAGTTTATTTTTTTTTAAAAGAGTTCTTCTTTTTTTTTTTATAGCATTAGAAATACCAAAGTGGTGCTAACATTTGTCTTCTTCTAAATTGGCAATTCAATATTTCTTACATAAATGTCATAAGTCAGATATCTAAATGGAACTGATTAATTAAAGTGAACATGTTGCTTTAAATACGAACATAAGATCTGTTCAATTTAGGTATGTATGGTGAAATGAAGAGATAATACGTGGCTGCAATATCTTAAGAATATTAAAAGGTTAATCATAATATTAGTTTTGAGTAAATGTTACATAGTTAAATTGTGTATGTTCGTGAATGTGAATGTAAAGGCAAGATATTCAAGTGGCTTGAATTTGCAGATGCTTGTTTTTTTGGGTTTTTTTTTGATATTATAATTCTGTCCTCTTGGGAATCTATGCTTAATAACATTGAATCCCACCATAAAGAAAAAAAAAGTCATTTTATTCTGCCTGTTTATTTTTGAAGCACATGCATTCTCTTTTCCTTGAGTTAGTGCACAACCACTTTGGCACTTTCCCTGTACCACGAAGCAGAACTAAATACTTCTGGTAGGCAAGCTGGTAAGGGAAATGATTTTGAATGTATTTTCATAGTGGAAAACAGGTTTGCCAAAATAGTTTGACTTTATGAAAGGGGAGAACAGCTGTATTTGGTTTATAATAAATCTTTCACAAATCAGTAAAAGCAAATAGACAGCACAACTGTAACCCATAAAAGTGGAAAATATTAAACAACAGGCAGTGAAGTTGTTAAACTTTCCCACAGACACCAGGTTTTGAAAAAAAAAAAAACCATCTAGCAAATCCACACATGCAACTCACATGAAAAAGTGGGCCAAATCACATCAGAAGAGGAGAAAGAATTATTACTGATTAGAGGGAAAATCCTGTTAAGGTGACTTTTCTAGGATGAAGGTGTCCCCAGCAGTTTCCTCCTCCTATTACTGAATGTTAGTGCAGAATAATTACTTGCTTGCCAAAAATGACAGGACATTGACCCTGCAGACTTATTGAATTCTCATTGCTTGCCTCCAGGCCATGTCGGGGGTTATTCAATTTTGCCTGAGGAGGACAATCTATTATGAGAGATGAGTCAAGAAGGCATCCTCCTTGATTGCCCACCAAAACCATTATCGCAGCACAGAGAGGGCATCGGCAGGGAGTGGACAGACAAGACAACACTGATCTCGATTACCCAGGGACAAGATACAATTTACATTACTTGAAGCCACAGGACAGAGGGCAATCAGCCCTGGGAATAGGGCGGCAGCCCTAGAGTGAACAGGTATTAACAGCAGAGCAGCATCAGAGCTACTTGCTTATGCTAGGCATGACCTTTACCCTTACAAGGTAGTAACCGATTGGTTTGATCTGTAATTATGTAAATAATTTTACATTGATGAACAGAATGGTTCTCAAAAGCATTCAGAATCCTAAAGTATGAAAATCTTTGGATTAGATTTGTTTTATCATATCTGTCATAGATTTTCTGTTCTAACACATTTTCATAGCAATCACAGTTATTTTTGACCCAGGAACTTGTTGCAATCAAAATTGCCTACCAGTGGAGGAAACAACAGCCTCAATTCTACAACTGTACCTTTAAAAAAAAAATTCTGGATAATGAATGAATTTTTCCTTTAAGCATAAGGCCCCAGTGTGCAATGTGCTGAGAGCAAAGTTGTAAAATTTTGATTTGAGACTCTGCTCAATAAACCAATTTTACGGGGGCTAATGATAACATATAAGAAAATCAAGTAATGCTTCTCTTTAGACTTGATTGTTAGCTAAACATTACTGGATCCCAATATCCTGTTAAACTATTTCAGTGAATTAGAAAATCTTACACTATTTTTATTTCAGTCAATGAGAAATGCTTCATTACATGTTTTAAAAACTGATTTAATTGAGAAAAAGATATGCCTACACTTTTCTCTGGCTTATAAGGGTCAGGGACTCTAGTAGGAGTTTCTAAATATAATGATATGTTCAATTTAACATATTGGAATAATATTATGCTCCAAAAACCTAGTAACGGGTAGATTTTTGTAATCTTGGGAGTTCCTGACAGCACGAGATATAATTCCAATAGAAACAATGGTTCACATTTTCTAGATAATTACATAAGAATCCATGGGAAACTGCTTCAAATATGAAAAATAGCCCATGTTATTTCAGAATTCTCCTGCTATGCTATTAGTATATCTGCAGAAGCTGAAAAGCAAATAACCTTTCATTCCCCCATGAACACTGATTAATTAGGGCATGAAACCAGGGTGATTTGTGAAAGAGCTTTGCAAAACAAAAGCTTTGTGTGATTTTATGCTTAGAGTTTATTCTGAATCAATCTATCAACTAAAGAAAATTATATTAAACCACTGACTTAAAAATTAGAGTATGTTAAAAAAGGTTAAAAAAATAACTGTCAGCCCCTCTTTTCAAGTTAGAATTTATTAAATAATCAGAATGCCTTATGTGTGCTCAATCCCAACAGCACACAGGTTGATGTGTCCTTATCCTATATCTAAGACTCAATGTCACTCAGTGCAAGGGGCAATTTAAATTGATATAGCGCAAATAAAAAAAGTACCTACTGAGTTTGGCACACAGTAGGTACTAAAGAAATATTGATTCAGTGATAACATAAAACATAAATTTGGGACACAAATCTTTATAAAATTAAAGATTACAGAATATTGAAATGTGTAGGCACCTTTAAATGGATCTATTTGGGCCATGTGTTTTACAGTTGAGGAGATGAAACTTCTTCTTTTAAGCTTATAAAGAATGTATGCTAAGGGGTTTAGAGCAAGTCCTGAAGTCAGACTCTGGCTAAAATCACACTGTGTAGCCTTAAGAAATTTACTTTACCTCTCTATGTATCTGTTTCCTTGCACATAAAATTGGGATAATGATGGTCCTTACTGCACAGGGTTTTTGGAAGGATTTATTGGCAAAATATGTTCATAAGAGACAATCATAAAAATACCTAGTACAAATTATGCTCTTAGTAAACATTAGCACTTATTGTTAAAGGTAAAGCCCAATTCAATTTAGTTGGGTGATAGTAAGACAGGAATGAAAAAAAAAACATGTTATTCTTTTACTAAAGCATCTCTTTTGTGAGATTTTTGGTTGTTAGCATCAATTTTATATATCCAGTTTAGAAAAGGTAAAAATCAATTCAAATCAGTTAAATGTATGTATATTCTGAAATCGTCCATATTCCCAACACCTAAAAAGAAGTAGAGTTGGTATCTTGGTATATGCTTTACCAAATAGATTAGTTTTTTATATGACACATACAGTAAAGCCCTTCCAGATACTATAAAAGGGTTCTGAAATGTTCAATGTCATAAAATATGAATAGATTTTATTTTGAAATTAATCAAGGAACCATGGGAAATCTATTTATTTAGACCAAGGGAAATAGCTAGTTACTTCAACAAGAAAGCAGAGGGTAATCAACTCTCAATCCCAGAAGTTTTACCACAAAGTGTTACTTTACATGTGTACATTTCATATGTATTTATTTAAAATCATGCTATCATTGGCTATTCACTTTTGGGAACAACAGATTATAAATATTATTTCATGTGAAAACTATAACACAATAGTTCTAAATTCCAGCTCTGGATTAAGACAAACCTGGTTTCAATGGTTAACTCTGCCATTTACTTGTCAAGTTGACCCTAAACAAGTTACCAAGTCTCTATTTGTTTATCTGTCAAAAAAGGTGATATTAATAACTGTTCATCAGTTGCTAGTACATATTAAATGAAATAATCCACTGTAGACACATAATACAAATACTTGGCACTTAATATGCTCTCCAAAAATATTAGTGTTTTTACCTCTTTGGTTTATTCTGTGGCTAGAACATAACTCAGTCACCAAATGTTAGACACTTAGGGGTTTTATGCCTTTCTTTCATTGCTATTATAAAAAGTGTTTTCTGATATACACATTTTTGCCATTAGTCAGATTTTTACTTAGAATCAACTATTAGAAGCTCAATGTCCTGGGTCCAAGAGTATATGCATAAAATAATGATTTGTCATACTTCAAATTTGGTACTGGCATTATATTAAACATTACACCAGCATTATTTAAGATTCCTATTTCTATATTATCAATTTTATAAATTAAGGTAAAATCCATATAGTATAAATTACAAAGTCTTAGTACAACTTGATGAATTTATATATATATATGTATATATAATATATGTATATATAATAATAATATATATAACATATGTATATATAATAATAATATATATGTGTGTATGTGTGTGTATCCATCACCCAGATCTATATACAGAACACATCTAACACACCAGAATGTCCCTTTAACCTGTTGTCACTTAGTGCCCTTGCAACTCAGATATAACCTCCATGTTAACTACAAATTAATTTTTTCATGATCTTGAACTTAAAATTAATGGAATCATACAATATGTGCTCTTCAGTGTTATTCTTTATCAACATAGTGTTTTGAGATTCCTCCAGCTGGGTATCAATAGTTTCCTGTTTCTTCTTTTCTATTGTTATTGTTCTACTATAGGAACATACCTCAATTTGTTTATACATTTCCATACATTTGGATACTTGAGTTGTTCCCAATTTGGGAACTTTTATGAATAAAGCTGTCAACAGTTTATTATTTGGTGGACTTCATGTTATTGGGAATTCATTTATGAGAATTGGTTTTTCATTAGAGTGGAAATATATTTAGCTTTGGCAAAATCTCTTAAATCCATTTATACTTTCATCATCAAGATCTGAAAATTCTATCTGCTCCATATCTTCAACAGTATTGACAACATCAGACTTTCTAATCTTAACTCTTTTCTTGGGTATGTATCTAATTTAATTTCATCAAATACTTAAAAATATGCTTATTAGATATTTTTATGATTTAGTGAATTACTTATTTAGTATTTTGTTCATTTTCATCTGGGTTCCTTTTTCTTATTGACTTGTATTTTATATTATAGTGTTTTTATAGTGTTATATAGATACAAGAATTTTGAGCTTTATAATATATATACTTAATATATATTTCTATATATATTTATAAAAAAATAAAAAAGCTTATTTAATAAAGATTATTTTAATGTATTAAGAATTATACTATTTTCATGGATTGGAATGTTCAATATGGTTAATGTATTGATTTTTCCAAAATTGATCTCTAGATCAATGAGTCTACTTATGGATTTTGGTTCTACAAAATAATATCTAAGTAAATGAAGTAAATAACCACAAATATAGAAGAGAGATCAATAAAGTAGAGGAAATGGATCCAAAGGGAGAGAAGAGGAGGGAGAGAGGAAAAGTACAGAGGAAATAAGTCTATGAAATTAGGCTATGTCCATGAGTGAATATATCACAATGAATCCCAATTAAATATATAAGCATAATGCACTAGTTGAAATAATAATAATGATAATAGAAGGCAGATCAGAAGAATGGAATGAGCAGATCAGGGGGAGGGAAGAAGGATGGTCAAGGGAAGTATGAGATTGATGGAATTATGTTATGTGCCTATATGACTATGTCATAATGAATCCCATTATTATGTATAATAATGGACCAATACAAAAATTAAAAAACAAAAACAAATATTTTAAGTGGAAAAATGTGTAAATTACAGTGAGTTGATTTTAAAATTTATTTGGAAACACAACACAAAGGACAAGACAATGTTTAAGAAGAGCAAGTATAACATTCAAGTATTATCATTAGTAATGATGGAAGTGTGATATTGATACAAAGATAGATAAATAAAATGAGAAAATAGAACAAAAATCAAAATATAGATGACACGTGTATTCATTTGATTTGTAACAAAGGCATCAAAATAAAGCCAAATAAGACCCTTTTACTTTTGTTTTTTTCAATAGATCATTCTGAAGTAATAGGATATTCATAATAAAAAAAGTGAAGCTGGGTCTCTCCTTCATATATACAAAATTTTATTGGAGATTAAAGTTCATTTTTGGTATTAATATATTACTCCTAAATTAATAAATAAAACGACACCCTGGTGATATTTCTATTTGCATTTCTCTGAATACTAATAGAATTTGCTTAAAATTTCTATTTATATTGTTTTCTTTTAGGATACTCCTTTTATGGTTAATAGATCTTTCTAGTTTTTTGAGGCAACATCCTCATCAACTTCAAAATTTGTATGTGTTTTTATATCTGATTGTAGACTTTCTATTTTGCTTCTTTTTTACTTACAGCAATAACTCTACAAGAAATAGTCTTTATTGTTCAAAAGGGACAGAGAGTTACACCTGGCAATGTTAATAAAATAAATAATAATGGCAACCTTTGTGTCTTGCCTGACCAAAGCTTTCATTAAGTATTAGTAGGGACCAATTAGTAACACACAGGAAATAAAGAGAATCCAGAATCATGCTTTATTTAGCATAACATAATGGCAGAAATGAGGGGGAAAAAAGGGATATTGTTAGCCTGGTAACAGGAGTTAGGCAGTAGGGAAAGTTTTCCTGTGGGCCTTCTACAGTCCTGATTCATCCAAGAAAGTTTAGTACATAAGTACATACTATAAATAGTTTGAATTATGTTCTAGAAACAAAATAAATCAAAAATACCTTAAGTATGTGCTTTTTTATACTCTATGGTAATTCAAAGAACAATACTAAATAGGTCATGGTATGGATAAATATAGTCAAGACTCCAAATGAACCTAAGAAACATTTTTAAACCAATACTGTAAATGTTTTGCCATTGTTTCTCAAGGAAGGTAGAAGAAAATAATAAAGGGAATTTACATGATAGAAATTAAAGACATTTCCATACGAATCATTAGAAATTCCACTGATGATTTTTAAACACAGAGAGGATATAAGAAATAACTAACTTGATTTGTATAGAATGGCAGGAAAAGTGAAAATCCTAGAAAGGGCCTGTTTGTGATACTAACACATACACATTACATTTTGAAAGGTAAATATACAGAATCTGTATCTCATGGTGTGATTACAGATGCTAAACACACACAGGTTCCAATGGGGTTTTAAATTTTAAAGGTGATTCATAGACAATAGATTTAGTAGTGAAAGTTGGAAATGTTATTCTAAGCCCTTTGCAACCAACATTTGGGAGAAGAAAATCTCTTCTTCCCTCAAAATATACCCTGGTACCAGCAGCAACAGAGAGAATGCTGAGATAAGAGGCACCTTTAGCCTGACAATCTAACCATATCCCCTCATTGTCCCATTCCTTTTTATAAGTTATTGCTTTTCATGGAACAAGACAACAGATGCTATTAAAATTTAAATCCAACTTTAAACTGCAAAATTAGGTTTGCTTTCCATACAGGAGAATAACACAAAGGTATTCCAAGTTCACTCTATTCAAAATGTCTATAAACTAGTGGGGAGAAATACCAGAATGGTCCACTGCCTCTATGTACAATAATTTTTTGATACATGTTTATTAGTTTTAAACTTATATTTCATTTATATATTCAACAATCACTAATGAAGTTCTCTGCAAGGCTTTTGGGGATACCAAATGCCTCCATTTTCAGACCCTATTTTGAAAGAATCTGCCTTGCAAGTGAATGTAAGTGTCCAGCGAAAACTAAATAACAACTAAGATAATTCATTGAATAGGCATAGGAGAAGAAATAATCAACACCACTTCTAATTCCAAATGGTGTCTGAATAAAAAGATCATGCTTCACCTCCTTGCTGTGGCCATCCCTGCTCTGTGATTTAGGTAGGCACTGTAAGCTCACTTCTCTACAAAGTATGTACTTACTGATATTTACCCTACAGGATTGCTGTGTGGAATACCTAGATTATATAGAGTCCTTACCAAAATTCTCATTGCATGTATAAGTGAAAGTGACCTTTAGTCCTCAATTATTATTCCTTCAACTGTTGCAACAACTTGAGTTTGTGCTTACCTGTCACTGATAAGCCCAAATTGCCTTTTAAGCATCCAAATGAATCATTCATACCAGGATAAGAATCCTATTTCTCACAAAATTATTCTAATGTAACAATGAGGAAATGACAAAGAAGTGAATCTTTAATTTCAAGTTAAAGCCTATTATTCAAATTACACATTTTATAAATATCTCGGGAATGCATCATAGACAACAGAAAACTACCAATTATTTCGAAGAGTCAGAGTTTTACATGACAGTTTGTGTTTCATGAAGAGTAGATACATGTCATTTGGAAAAAAAGAGGAGCTATCCAGATAGGACATTCAGGCCCAAGTTTACAGGCAAGATCGTGTATTTTAATTGAATACTAAGAAGTTCCATGTAATTGAAACTTGAGAGTCATGTATGGCAGAGAGGAATATTAGGTTAAAAAGGTAATGGGGATGTTTATAGAGGGACTTGTTTGTTAGCCTAAGAAGTTAAAATATAGTTTAGGTACAGTTGAATAAATTATAAGATAGGATCACTTCATGCATAGGATTCTGCAAGAAAACTTTCTTGTATTTGCGAATACATAGAGGATATGAGTGTGTGTGTGGGGGGGGGGGTTAGTTATACCTGAGAGGAAGAAAAGGTGGAAGGATATTGGAGAAAGGACTATATTTCAGAGAATCATTGTTTAATGGCCCAAAGGTGAAGAAAATTTTCTAATCCAGAAAATCTTGAACTATTTGGAATCATCATTATGTATCCGAAGACTTATATATATATATATATATATATATATATATATATATATATATATATATATACTTGAATATAGAAAATAATTAAGAAACATGTTGATTGAGTTTATATTTGGGGCCAAAACCAGAAGTCATAGTTTTAGAATTTTGCTTTAAACTGAGGGTGCTCTCTCCCACAATTAAAATAAGAAGGTGCTTCTGATACACATTGCCATAACTGTTTAGAAATAAATGAGATTACTATTTTGGGAAAGCTAAAGAAAATTTAAGTCCTTTGTTCTTGAGTTATGAGTTCAAGAAGAATGTGTTTAGACATGTTTCAGATATATTTTCTACTTCTTTGGGAGGTGACATGATTCCATTGTTCTAACTCCTATATGCATTTTAAAAATATTTCTCAGTATTCATAAAATTCATAGAAGTTCACAAACATAATACTTAAGAAACTTTCATGTATCATTTCGGAGAAAGTCGCCCTCATTCTGTAATTTGGATCAATGATTTAGCCTCCTCAGCTTCTGTTTTCTCCTTTTTGACTTCATCAAGGAATTAACGTTAGGAAAAATTTTAGTATCTGTGGATATAAAGTTCTTTTGTTTCATTTGTCTCTCCTGATGTCATATTTTCAGATAAAATTTGGTTTAATTAGTTTACTAACTGTGATATTAAACTTTAATGTCTTTAGTTTTTGTTTATTTTTTCCCATTGTGTTCCATATACTATATTAAGGCTATAAAAGCATTATCTTACTTAGCAAAATGGAATCAGGAAAATAATATTTTCTCATTAAATAGATGAGGAAAATGAGTTTGCAAGAGATTAATAATCTACTTAAGGTTATATTATTATAAATAAAGAGATTTGAAAGCCATGATTAAAATGGTTATATTAATATTTGATGTTTTATACCAATGATAAATATCACTGTATCTGCTGCTTCTCACAATCTCTAGAAATGAAAGCTAAGCTAATAAATCAGTTTATTCCTTATAATCAGATATCATGTTGGTAGTATTCAATCACCCATAGTTTGTTTCTTCATTAAATTTGTTAACTATCTAAATACATGGTCCTGTAAGACTCATAGGATAAGTTCTGTGAATTAAAATAAGTCATGTAGTGAAATAAGTATAGTACATTTCTGAGTTTTATTCTTTCCAAATCATAAAACAATCTCCATTATCACTAATATCGCCTCAATATTTTATTGCTCTGTTCCTATCAGCTGATATGCTTGTTGATTATCATATGATTCCATAAACATAAATATTGCTCATTTGATATTTTCAATGTATAGTAACCTTCTATTTCAAAGAGTCTAAAAGAGCCCCTTGCCCAGGAATTTTTTCAATGAAAGGATTAAATTTCCCACTATTTATGTTTAAGCACATATCAATTGCTGACTATTTTCATCTTTTGTATTTTAAATCAAAAGACCTTCTGTCTATTACCACGATTAAATGTAAGGCGTTTCTTCTACTTTGAAGGTCTAAAATACAGTGCTTCATCCTCAAGTTTAATTTCCTTTTAGTCTTCTCTATAGAATATATTTTAAATATGAGTTTTGGCATTTCAAATAAGAAAATGTTATCTTTCCATTTTTATTGTATTCATTAGGTCATATTCTCCATCATTTAGAAACATTTCCAGTTAATCTTTTTAATTTCCCATTTACTTTGTAGTTACTTATAGACAATTAAGTCCAGTATGTTAATATTACTTATCACTTATCTTATATCTTATCTTCGCTTGTTGAACTCCCTCTTCTCTCCATTGTGCATGTTGAGATTATTTGGGCTAAGCAAAAGATCCTCCCTTAATACCCAATTTAAAGCCAACTTAATGAGCCCTGCCAGTTCTGAACACAACAGGGAGTTTGGTATCCCATCTGGTTAAGTGGAGACTACAATAACTTCCATGATGAGGACATCTGTTTAGAAAAATCAGAGTTCCATAAATCCAAAACTCTCTTTCCTGTACCACTATCACACCCATGGTTGGTGCCCTTTTTTTTTCCCTCTTCTTTTGTGACAGTACGTTTTCCGGGACTACTTCCTTTCTGCAGTCCTGTCAAGTAAACTTGAAAAGCATTACAGGTCGAAATCCTGTAACATCAAGTCCAGTTTTGTTCTTTTTCATCGAATTATTTATTTTCATCAAATGTATTTAGAAAGTGATAAAAGTATGGACTTGGTGATGGGAATAGAAATTATAATCAACAACTTATCTGGTGTTCACGATATTTTGAAAGGCACTTTGTTTGGCTCTTTGAAGGCACTGTTTCCTTTAATCCTTACATCAGTGCTATGAGGGAAGGCAAATGGGCATTGACCACCTCTCCAACATCCATTCTATTCCTCACTAATTGTGAACCAAACAAGAACAAGTGGTAGAGTGAGGAGACTGAAAAACTCGTAAAAGCAAAACTTCCTGCCTTCATGCTGTTCACATACCTACATTTTCCTGAAGCCTACCCTATCTGTGGATCCAGGTGCTTGAGCCAAGGGATTTCCTCATGCTATCCAATGGAATGTATACTTAGCACAATTTTTCCTTGGAAACATATTCCATATTAGGAGCTGTGCTTTAATTATATAGACGGAGAGAACAAGAAAACCCTTACGTAACCTAAAACAACAGATATGTAACAATTGTATTCATTAATACTTTTAGCAGTTTTCTTGTGCCAGACACTGTGATAATCATTAGAAATACAAATATAATAGAACACACACCTACATTTTCAAGTAGAATACAGGAGATACTGAATAGTAGGGTTGTGGTATGGCTCAGTGGTAGAACACTTGCCCAGAATATTTATGTCCCTGGGTAACATCCCCAGCACTGCACAGCCCCCTCCCAAAAAAAATACTGAATAACAACATATATCAATGTATTATTAATTTTAAAAAGTTTTGTGTCTTCCTTTTTCTTACCTACATATATGCACACATGTGCACACACACACACACACACGCACTTTAAAAAAAATTTTTATTTTGATGCTGCAGATTGAACCCACGAATGCTTTATCACTGAGCTATATCCCAGTCTATTTATTTATTTATTCATTATTTATTTTTAATTTTATTTTGAGACAGGGTCTCACCAAGTTGCTTTGGGTCTTGCTAAGTTGCTGAGGCTGGCTTTGAACTAGTAACTCTCCTGCCTCAGCCTCCTGAGTTGCTAGGCACACACACATTAACTTTGTGTTACATACCATTTTAATGTCTAGAAGTTCACAATATCCTGTATAGAGGAAATTAAAGGAAGACTTGCTTTTTATACTGCAAAGTAGTTCTTCATAGCCCCGAGAGAGAGAGATTAATTCTTTTAAAGGATGATCTATAAAATTTTTAAAAGGACAAATGGAGATAAATAATTATGAATAATAAAGTTATAAATAACATAACAAGGAAGTAGATTCCATTTAAGAAATCAGGAATGTTCACAATACATTTTAAATAAATTTTTGTCAAAATGAATTCTTTTCCTTTTAAAGGATTTGTCTCAGAGGTGTCAATCACCAGTTACCCAGTACCTTTGGCCATGGTCAATACAATAGGACAACTTTCGAAACTTAAATTACCTTATTAATTGTGAACACCGTCTCCGGGGCACCGCATAATTTTGCTATCATCACACCACTTTTCTTCCCCAGGAATTTCCGAGGCATTTCTCAGGAGAGACTTAAGAGCTACTTGTCTTACAATCTTACACCACTCACTGCCTTTAGAAACTAAAAACAATGATTCTTTTAGTCCACATCTGTGCTATCCTTCGTAGTCTTTTCTTTTTTGCTAACAAGTTTCTAGAAAGGACTGTCTTTACTCACTATTTAAAAATTTTAATAGACTTTATTTTTCAGAGCAGTTTTAAGTTCACAGAAAAACTGAGCAGAAAGTACACAGGTTTCTCATATACATTCGGACACCCACATTACCTCCCCAACATTTACATCCTGTACCAGAGCAGTGTATTTGTTACCATTGATGAACCTGTAACAACATCATTATCATCCAAATCCATAGTGTTATACTTTCTATGGATTTTGAAAAATGTGTAATGTTGGGCTCGGGTTGTGGCTCAGTGGTACAGCACTCGCTTAGCATGTGTGAGGCTATGGGTTCTATCCTCAGCACCACATATAAATAAACAAAATAAAAGTATTATGTCCATCTTCAACTGAAAAAATAAAAAATAAAATGTGCAATGTCAGGTATCCATCATAAGAGTAGCATACAGAATAACTTTACTGACCTAAAACTTACCTTCCTTCCTCCTATTCTTCCCTTCTCTACCTAACCACTAGAAACCACTAGCCCTGTTACTACTGTCTTCTGATTTGCTTTTTCCAGAATGTCACATAATTGAAATTATGCAGTATGTAGCCCTTTCAGCTTGACTTCTTTCACTTATAATTATGCCTGTAAGTTTCTTCCATGTTTTTCCATGATTTGATAGCTGAGTCCCTTATAGTGCTGAGTAATATTCCATTTCCTAGGTGTACCACAGCATTTTTATTGATTTGCCTGCTAAAGTACATCTTTCTTGCTTCCAGCTTTTCAGTAAAGCTGCTACAAGCCTCCGTGTGCAAGTTTTCACATTGACCTAAGTTTTCAGTTTTGTGAGTAAATACCAAGTGGTGTGATTACTATATCACATGATAAGAGTATGTTTAGCATTGTGAAAAAGACTGCTGAACTGTGTTCCAAAGTACATTTTGCATTCCTACCAGCAATGAATGAGTGTGCCTGTTGTTCCGCATCCCTATCAGTACTTGGTAATGTATGTTGGATTTATATTGGATTTGGGCCATTCCCATGCACAATAGCATCTCAGTTTTGTTTCAATGTGCATTTACCTAATGACATATAATCCTGAATAAATTTTTCACATGCTTGTTTTCCATTTTATGTCTTTTTCAATGACAGCTGTCTTTTGCCTTTTTTTTTTCAATTAGATTGGTTGTGTGTTGCTGAATTTTAAAAATTCATACATTTTCAGTAAGTCCTTTATCAGATAGGTCTTTTGAAAATATCTTTCCCAGTCTGTGGCTTACCTTTTCATTTTCATCTTCATTTCCATTTTGACAGTGTCATTCACAGAACAGAGAGTTTTAATTTTAAGGAAGTCTAGCTTACCAAGTCTTCTTTTATTCATTTTTATCTATGATATTGTAGCTAAAAAGTCATTACCAAACAGAAAGTCATCTAGATTTCTTTCCAATGTTCTCTTCTATGAGTTGTATAGCTTCTGACTCAGGTTTTTGTTTTGTTTTGATTGCTTATACTGCTTCTTGGCCATCTCAAAAGCACCAAAAATTCAGTAAATCCAAGAATATATTCTCTTTTTTAAAAAAAAAATTATTTTGTTGTTGTAGTTGGACATGATACCTTTATTTTATTTATTTATTTTTATGTGGTGCTGAGGATCAAACCCAGCGCCTCGCACATGTGAGGTGAGCACTCTACTGCTGGGCCTCAATCTTTCCATTGCCCCATTTTTTTTAAACCAACCAAAATGATCTTGCAATTCACTCAGTTCTACCCAGTCAGAAAACAAGGACTACTCTCTGACACTTTGCTGTCTTGCTCTCTAAACATAATCCCTCAATACAATTTGTCTATTTTATTTTCTTAAAAATTATTAATAAATCATCTCATGTTCTTGGTCCCTATCACCACATTGAGCCAAGTTATCATTATCTCTGGCTTCTTTCTTTATATACTACCAATTATTTACCTCCACCTATTCTGGTACCAACCCACTCATTTTCAACAAAACAATCAGAACAAACAATTCTAGCAGCAAATAGATTCATATCATCTTTTAGCTTACAACTGTCCAATAATTTCCCGTACGTTGTTCATAGGTAATTACACTCATGGTGGTCTGTAAAGTTTTGCATGATCTGGACTTCCACTCCTATTGAGTTTTATCTTGCACATCACCATCTCCTTCTTTTCTTTGCTCCATGCATATTGACTTCTGCTCACTATTGCTCCGTGATTTGTTCTGTTATAGTGCTTTTTTTAAAGCTGTCCTCTCACACACTGTCATACTATTTTTTTCTTCCTGTCTTCATTATTTCCTATTTAATCCTCATATCTCACATGTCACTTTTGGAAGAGAAACCTTCCTTGACTTCTCTGAAAAGATCAATTCACCATATATGGTATAGATTTTTCTGTACTCAAACCTAGTGTGATTTTACAACAGTTCATGCGACACGTTGTTTATTAATGATTCTGTCTTCCACTAAGTTGTAAACTACCTGTTTAGACATAGAATTACTGATACTGACTCACTGTTTAGTCCCAAGGCCCAAAATTGTTCCTAAAAGAGAAATTACATTAAAAATAATGGACAAATGGATCTTCAGCCTCCAGCTTGGTCTGAATGAAGGGTTGTCTTCATTGAGCTGTCACTATCTCCTAATTCTTAATTCATTCTTCCTTTTTCTGGTATTTTAAGCTATGAAGCTCTGGTATTTTAAGCAGCTTTTAAAGTATAACAACTTGAAGAAAATGAATGTATTTGAATATATTCTTTTCATACTGCCTTTCATTTTAAGTCTTGATTTTAGGAATTCAAACTTTCACAATATCTTCCCCATATATTCTCTCACAGGAAATAAACAATACTTTTGATGTATAGATGGTGCCTCATGGGTGATTTTCCTAAGGTTGCACAACTAAATTGTGATAGCTAAGGGTCGAAAATGTTAGTTTGCTGACATCTAATTTTATTCTATTCCTCTTTATAGGTAGCTATGAATTATCATGTTGGAAAAGAAAATAAATTGTGTCTGAATTGCGATAATTCTTCAAAGGTATTGTGTAGGTCAATTTACCTCTAATGGCATGCTCCTGCCCACTTACAGGGAACCGGAAGACACCTCTTGTCTACTAGATCTAGTTCAGTTGTATGCATGCCCAAGAGATGAGGCCTCATGAGATGTTCACTCTTCATGTCTGAGTCTATCCTTTCCAATTCTAGATGTACTATGGATTTCTCTCCTCCTTTTAAGTTCAGAAGAATAGAAATTACTGTCTTAGTATCTGACTGTGGAAAGATTATTGATTCCTTCTTTATACCAAATTTCGTTTATCTTATTTGTAAATGTAAAGATGTCTATGGGAAAAAAATGGTATAAATTCATTGCTTATATCTCTTGAGCACAGATATTTTTAGTTAAAAGTTTAATTATTTTTGATAAAAATGTCTTCCTAAGATTATTATATTCTTTATGGTTTTAAGCTATGTTCTTTAAAGTGAAATGAAATTTTGGTAAATATTATTATGAAAATCACAACAGTCTCATATAATTTTCAGGGCACTCTGCAGTTTTTGATGCTCTTCTTTTGGTTGCACTATGTGACAGCCCAGTGATGTTCTTAGGTGACATTAACATGTACAGGATATAAACCGAGATCACTGTAGACTTTGAGACTCTTATGCAATTTCTTTTCATAATTCACCTGTCCCACATAACATTGAGTGCATTGACCCATGTAGAACTTCCAAACTCGTGGTCATCTCTTTATTTCTTCTCTCTTCTCTCAATGATTGTTCTTATTTTTTCTGTTCCTATTTTTTACTTCCCTCTACTTTTGTCATAATTGGCCAACAACTGTTTTCTGCCTTTTAGTTACTAAGAAACTAAACTGAAGGTTTCAAGGGGAAACTAAATCATCAAGTGTTGTGTACTTTCTATTAAAAATAGTAATGTCTGTAATGAAGCTCTAAGTAGGAGCAAATTTCAGGAATCTGGATAATTCACCCCCCAATGATATCCGTCAAGTGAGCTACGATGCTATATTCATACAACAAATGTTTTTTATTGGGCAATGTTTCAGAAGAGCTTTAACCCATTGCCCTTTGATAATATAAAAATTCAACATTAAATTTTTTCTTTAACTTATTAAAAATGTATACATCAACAGTCTCTATCCTCCTCCTTCAACCCTGATTTTCAAGCTGCCAAGTAACTTATACAGGCTGTAGGTATTTAAACAGTGGGATGTTACATAGTCTTCAAAAATAAACATGATTTCAAAGGATGGAATAGAGGCAGATAAACAGTTATCAAAATAGGATTAAGGCCTGATGAAGTAAATAGCAGGTATGTTTATCAAAATGATTTTATCAGAACATAGGTTTCAAAAAAGAAGAATTTTATTGTTTCTCATAATTGATACATAATGAAATTCACCTCTAACATATGGAACTAAATAACTTTTAGTATATTGATAGAGCACAAATTATGATCACAATGCAATTTTAGAATATTTTAAAGTTGCATTTTAAATACTCCATGTTGAAGTGATTTAAGGTAAAATAAAAATTTGAGGGAAAAATCCTCTATAACATTTAATTTATTGCTAATATAAAAAAACATTTTAAAATATAGGTCTAAACTCTTAATATCAAATTTTCTATTTTTTGAGAAAAAATCACTAAAATAAGTACTTTGAATCTAAAGAGACCATAAAAGACAGTACACTATTATCAAAATTGTTACATGGCTATTCTTTGGTATAATTTAGATATGACAAATAGACTCTAAATTTGATTTTCTTTAGATTTTAAGTCTGTGGGTAAAAGCTAAGAAAGGTCCTTTGACACTTAAGTCTCATGACTCCAGTAAGAGTATCTACATGACCAAACCACTAGGATTTGAAGACTTCGAGAATAATGATGGATAAAGTTGGTATATTTAAATTTACAAGTGAGAAGGTTGATTTTTTTAAAGTTAGAATTTATCAGAATCAAGGGATATTCTTCCTAAAGTTACAAGCCCAAAGTCAGTTGCAGCAAATTGAGAGATTAGAGTGTATCTCATTTAAGCTTGCTCTTCAGTGGATCCAGCAATATTCTCACTTGCCAAAATAGAGACAATCCCAAAAAAAACCAATACTCATGAAACTTCAATTATATGAACCTCATTTTTATCCAAATCCCTATTATAAGAATGAAATTATATATTCTGAATAAGAAAGTCTTTTGCACATCTAATCCTAGTGTTTATCCTAATGAATTCCATGTCACCCTATTCTTTTAGTCAAGTCTCTGTTATTATCTTTAAATCATTTCCAATTCCTTTTTTAAAACTAATACAAGAATATAGATGCCTTACTTTTATAGGCCTATATACATTTGTACTCACTTATGCTCTATAAATGCCCCAACTCATTAGTTCTCACGTTTGTTATGATGGGAGCTTTAGGCTACTGGTGTCTGGGTTTCACCCCTAGAGATTCTTATTTCATTGGAATGAAGATTTTTAATAGCTCTCCTCATGCCAAAGTTTGAATCTACCTTCAGTCATGTGAGGACAAGGCATTCCTTCTGTCCAGAGGATATCACAACAAGGCGCCATCTTGGAAACAAAAGCCCTTACTACACAAACCTGCTGGCAACTTGATCTTGGACTTCACTGCATCCAGAACTGTGAGAGAAAAACAAATTTCTGTTCTTTATAAATTACAAAGTCTCGGGTATTGCATTCTAACCACACAAATGGGCCAAGATACCTGGTGATTCCAATAAGCAGCAAAGTCTGAGAGCCAAGAAAAAGAAACCAAGAACATGCTTTCATTATTTGTCCTCAGAACTAATTCCACTGTGAAAGCAACACTGAATACATGGAGGAATACATATTCTAAATGAGAAAATGAGACATAAGAGCCTCCTGAAGCAACAACAATCTTTATCAACCTATGTCACTGCTAGAGGGACTGATACACTTTCGTTTTCAAAATGTTTTCTCCTTGACCTTTCTCTGTCTGCCAGATGCTTCATTATTTCTTATTATGAGTTTTACAGAATCAGATGAGTGTTATTTACATTGGCCTCCATCACGTCCTGGTTAGGGGCAAATTAAAATCCCTATACTACCTTTAGCAGAATTTCTCTGTTGGCACCAGATATATTCACAAGACCTTTTAAAAGTAAACAAGAAAACCTTTCTTAATATCTATTTTGGAAGATGAGATTTGTGGTGGATCATATATATTCACACTATTATTTAAAATAAGTGCAAAAGAGGGAAAAGACACAAAAATGAAATCTAAGATTTAAATGTGGTATTAAAATACAAATTTGACTTTTGGATTCATTTTGACCTATCAAACAAATTTATTTGAAAAGATTATTTAAAAATACTTTTAAGCTATTGAACTTGAAGTTTTTCTGGAGCATCTTTTTTTTTTTTTTTCTCTCTGCCAGGAGAATTCTCTGAGGCAAATCGAGTAAAATATTTTGCTGGAGGGGATACTTTACTTTCAAGAAGCATTCCTTTGCATCATGAACTGTATCAAGGAGAGAGAGAAAAAAAATCAAAGACAATGCTAAAATTTGTTGCAAGTAAAAAAGGACTATTAATATTATAAGATATCTTGAACCGTCTTATACATTAAATCATAATTTTAAAATCTCTCAGTTATTTAGATATTAAAACATGTGCCCATATATAGTTTTCACTTCTTCCATTTAAATATCCGTTGATTTTCCCTTTGATAGCATGTCAAGGGAAGAGAATGCCCTTTACTTCTTATCTCAGACATCTGCTGCTGAGCAAACTTCTGTTAATTATCCTGACATATCTAACCTGTAAGGTTTTCTTTTCCAGTTTCTTTCTTCTTCTTTTTCTTCTTCTTCTTCTTTTTTTTTTTTAAAGATGAACTGGAGACTAAGAGGAAAAAAGAAAAAAAAGAACTACATTAAATCATTTCATAATTTAATAATATACGTAAGTCATTTTCCATTATTAACTTGATTCATTTTTATACACTGGTAGCCCTTTCGATAATTTAAGGTCTACATATTCAGAATGTGCTTTACAAGCAATTGTGACACAAGAAAGAGATAGCAAATGTTCTTTATGAATTCAAGGCTTTCAATGTAATTGTGTGTGTGTGTGTGTGTGTGTGTGTGTGTGTGTGTGTGTATGCGCATGCGTGTGATTCTTTTTTTTTTTTTGACATAGTTACAATTTCATACCCTTAATAGTGTCTTGCATCGTTATTGTTAAGAAGATTCTTGCCTGAAGGAAGAAAGAAGATTTATTCCTACGAGATTTTCTAAGATATTGTGTGGATTGTAGATGGCATAGTTTTACATTTATTGAAATTGTCTTTCCCCTTGGGTCTTAAGAAAATGTGCCTAAAGCTATTATCGCGTCTATCGACTCTGTGGGATTTCATGGATGTGGCTCTTTGTCCCAAGTGGTTCAAAAATGACCTTTATGAGCCAAAGTTCAAGCTGAGTGAAGGTTGTGAGATGGAGATTAGAGACCTGTCAGTTGCCCCAAAGGATAAAAGTGTAAAATCATATGTGACGCTCAGTTCAGTCACATCAAACACGAAGAAATGTTTACTGAATGAACTGCACCATCCCTAATCACAGTTTTCCCCTAAGTATTCACATTATCATGGGCCCCAAATACCAAAGGAGGTTTCGAAAGAAGAGCTCCTAATAAGTACGCACCAATTACAGCAGGCATGTGCTTGCACCTTAATTTCTTACAGCAATTATTTTTACTCTTCAAATGAATGTGACTTGTTGTTAGAAACACTCTATTCCATTCCTCCACTTCTTTTAATTAACTTCTCAGAATTAAGAGGGAAAAATCTGAAACATCGTTGAGGTGTGTTAAATATGATGGGGAAAGCACAGAGAAAATGAAATGTTTTCAAGAATGAGATGTGAGCATGGTTTTAACTGTGGTACTTAGAAAGAATAAATGCCCTTTTTGCACCATCCCATAACATCTCATTGATAGCAGCATAAAGGGGAGCTCAGATGACAAATGCAAAGTAGGCAACTGTGAACTTGCAGCTTGTAATTTTTGGAGGTCAGATACCATCCTGCTGCTGCACACACCACACCCAATCAAAATGAATTGAAGTAAAATCCATCAGGAGGAATACATCTGTCCCTGCGTCTATTCCCACATTGCTGCCAGAGTCTCTTTATTTGCCATAGCTTAGTTGTATACTTTTATTCTCAGAACAGCTGAAAACATACTGCATGCCTTATTGCTGCATCATTTGGGGAAAAAATGCTCATATCCTCTTATTACAATTTACATGATACAATATTCTATGTATCTGGCTATTTGAACATATCTTTTTTTTGCAAAGAGAAGAAATTAAGTTAATAAACCATTTGGGATAGTCATTTAACTACTGAAAAGATAATAATAATAATAATAAAACACTTAACACATAAATTGGGAAATCCTATTATTTAAACAGCTGCATATTTTTATTAGCTACACAAAACTAGTTTCACTGTATTGAATATTATATACTTGGAAGCCAAATATTTTAATGCATTGTTTTCCCCATGAAAAAGCTGTCAGATTATAATTGGATTCGGTATTGTCTTACAGCAAATGTGTTTCCTTTAACATTTATCTTTAAACAGATTTCTACCTTATTATTACTTCCTTTTTTTTTAATGCTTACACAGAGAACTGATTTCCCTAAGTTATAATTTAAATAACTCTTGGTCTTCGCTAATTCCAAATTGTGTAACATCATAAAATAATCTAATTAAAAAAGCAAAGGCCTCTACTTTACATAATGTATTCAACAACCAACAACTAAAAACTCCTGTGATTTTTTTTTTTTTGTCTGTAAGGGAATTATATAGACAAGAGCTTAATTAAAGTTGATCTCTCTCTATTTTATATCTTCATAGACACTAGGAAGAATAATGTTTTAAATTTCTAAAACTAAAATATCAACCCCCATTATTTCAAAATGGCTCTACTTTTACTTTGAAGAAAAGCGTTTAAATTTGTCCTTTCTTATCTAAACTAGATCATAAAAGAACATTTTAAATGATACATAGATTAGAATGCCTAAGCTATTTAGAGTGTCTTTACTTCTCCCAAAGTATAGATTTGTCACTCATATTTTGTCCTCTTTGTAAAAGTTTATGTATTTAAATGAAATAAGGACATTGACCTAATAATCAAAAGAATTATTATAAAAAAGAAAATTTTCAAATGTCATGACTTTTAACAAAATGATTCATGTTTTATCAAACTATAAAGTTAACACATGAGAAAAGTTTATGATAAATCCTTATAGTTTAAACATCAGTGAGAAATCCACTCTTAATTCCAGTAGGAAAGGAGGAAAATAATCATACTGAAACCATCCTGTGCCCAGAACTCCTCATTTTGTTTAACCTGACCTTAAGAGAAACTATTTTTTACCAACATCTAAACAAATTTAGTTTATCAAAGCCTAACCTACTGGATGTGTTAGGCCTCTTCAAAAAACAGAACCAACTGGGCAGATGTAGATACACAGATACAGATATAAAGAAACAGAGATAGACGTAGACTATAGAGATTAGATACATAAGAATAGATTTATTATGGGAATTTACTCATGCAATTATGAAGACCAAGATGTCTCACAGTATGCTGTCTGCAAGCTGGAAAACAAGGGGGGAGTCTGTGGGGGTGATTTTTCGTCAGTCCAAAGGCCTGAAAACTCAGAGAGTAAATATGTAACTGAGAACCTTGGAGGCAACTGGATAAGGTTCTGGAGCCCAAAGGCTGGAGTTCTCCTAAAGTTCTCCTGCTCAAGAGAAGAAGAAGATGGATATCCCACAACACCTAAAGAGGAAGCAAATTTGCCCTTCCTCCGCCATTTTGTTTTATCTGGGCTCTGGATATACTGGCTGCCCACCCACCTTGGGAAGGGCAGGTCTTGTCTCAGTCTAGTATTTAAACTGCCAATCTCTTCTAGAAACTCCATCAGAGACATATCTAGAAATAATATAGTAATGATATTTTACCAGCTATCTGAGTATCCCTTAATTGATCAAGTTCACATGTAAAATTAACCATCACACCTGGGGAAAGAGAGATTCCCAACTTAGGCTCCTCTAGCCATCCATGTGGAACAAGCAAAATGTCCAATTTAGAGACTGGGCCAAAAACTAAAAAGATTGAGACCTAATTATAGGACTGTATGATGCTTTCCTTCTCTCATCCCTTATCACTATACTCCTATATAATCACATGGGATTAAAGCTAAAAGATCTGCAAGACTTGCTCCCTAAACAAGGAGTCTCTAGGGAAACCCAAGATAACAGGGAAGATAAAAATAAGGGCACTAAAGAAAATTGTAGCCTGTGACACAACTGCAACAAATCATAAACACAATCTAACTTTTAGCCAGATAAATATAAACCTCATGCTAATGGCCAATCTAACTCAGTCCCTTTGTCCTTATACACTACATCCAACTTTCAACAAAAAAAAATTGCAAGACATGCTAAAAGATAAAACTAAATGATAAGACTGAAAAGACAAGGCAAGCCTCAGAACTAGATTCAGATATGGCGGAGATTTGGGAAATATCAGATCGGGGATTTAGAATAACTATGATTAATGTGCTCAAAGCCCTAATGGAAAAAATAGACAGCATGCAAGATTAGATGAGCAATGTAAGCAGACAGGAACTCTAAGGAAAGAAGAGATAAAAAAACTCTAAAGAAGAGATGTTTTGATTTAAGAAATAAGGATCTTCAGACATTGGTTTGCAAACAATTTGGATTTTAACAATTTAGCTATCATTTTGAAAAGAAAATATATGTAGATACTTAATATAGAAATTAAGTGGAAGTAGACAAAGACTGGGCAAAATATGAGCCAATGAACTCAAACATTAATCCAGCATGAGCAGACCTATATCCCCATTTCTCTTCACCCCCACCCCATCCTACCGTTTTCCCATTCCCAAGGCTTCTAAAGGTAGCTCTAGGAATCCTGGGGAAAGCCATTTGACAACTATTGTCCTGTGGAATGAAAGAGGAGTGCTCTGCAAATTTGCTTGACCATTTGGATCCTTCCTCAAGGGAACTTGATCAAAGTCAGACACTCAGGCTTCTCCCAGGACTTCCTATCCAGAATATCTGGACTGACCACAAGGCTTGCACGTCCAGATTTCTAATCCACAGTCTTCAGCATTTGTATGCTGAGACAAGTTTGAAAAATGCTGCTTTGGAAGATATCTTAGTGCAGCAGTTTTCCAACTTTATGGGCAGACCCATTACAGAGCTTCTTTATAAAAGCCCAGTTTAAGAGGCCCGTTCCAGAAATTTTAACTCAGCATGTGTGGGGTGGAGTACAAAAATCTGCATTAACATTCCCTTGCATTGGGTAAAGACCATGAAAGATTGAGGAACCACATAGCCCTATAAAGTCAGGGTGGGACTTAAGTTTCCTGACTTGACTTGAAGCTCCTTGTACAGCATTTTGTTCTGTTCATGTGACTCATTTCTGATTTTTTAAAATTTGTTCTGCTTAGTTACACATGGCAGTAGAATGCATTTTGACACATCATACATATCTTTTCTGGTTTTGTGACCAGTCTGCACACCTGCCATGTATTCTCCTGTTTTACTTCATCAGGAACCCATTACAAAATCAAGTTTCACAGGACAGCTCCTGGAGACACACTGAACTACACAGCTGGGAAATAGTAAACCCTCTGGACAATCAGGAACTCTATTACTTTCAAAGACACTGTGGATTGTGTATCTTCCTCTTCCTCCTGATACTGTTACCATAAGTGGAATGGTTTGAAATTTATTAACCCAATGGGATTCAGGTCAAAAGTGAAGTAGCTCTTAAAGGATATCATATTGTGTCTATTGTTTTTCAAAAAGTACTTTAAAAAATCCAAAAAAGTCTTATCGATTTCAACAGGGATGTTTAGGTCCTACTACTATATCTACTAAAATAATGGACTAAAGTTTTTATTATATTAGAATTTTACTACATGAGATGTTTTAAAAATAATTTGTCACAAACTGGGAGTGTTGCTCAGTATGTAGGGCACTAGCTGACTATGCGTGCACAGAGTCCTGGGTTCAATCCCCAGCACCACAAAATAAATAAATAAAATTTGAAAATAAGGGAAATTCTAAATAAATATGCAATGCTGATGGGATGTGAAGAAACAAAACATCCATATCTTGCAGAGGGAGCATAAATTGATCAAACACCTTGTAAAAGTGTACAATTAGTTTAGAACATATGCTTACATTATGATGCACAGATTCTGTACTAGATATATATCCAATAGAGATGCATACTACATATGTAAAATTCAGGTGTGAAATATTTAATATGACACAATTTACAGCCCTAAACAGGAAGCTATTTGAATGTCCATCAATAATAAATGGATAAATATATTGTAGTATAGTCACATTAAGGGATATCATCAGCTAGGGGGATGAGCTAACTATATGCCATATAAATGAACTGGTTGAAACTTAGAAAAACTTGAGTCCAAGAAACCTGACATCAAAGAACACATGGTTTATGATTCCATTTACATTAAATTCAAGAACGCCAAATCTAATTTACAGTGTGTCAAGTCAGGGCAGTGATTAGCCCTGGGGGAAGAGTGGATGGAGAGGGTGAGAAGGGGACTTCAGGGTTCCATTCTTTGATCTGGGTGCTGGTTACATGGACATTTTCACTCTGTGAACTTGAGAGTTTATAGCATGTATTTCTTACAAACTTTGGTGGAAATTCCTGTTTTCTCTCTTCCTAGATTCTCAATACTGAAGTAAATTTATCTGAACATATTTTCATATAAAATTAAAATAATTCCACCTACCCTGAATCATTACCAAGCTGGCTAATTGAAATTATTAAGGTACTTAGGATATTTCCAACACAAAATAGGTATTTAAAATTGTACTTATGTTGATAAGGAGATGCTTAGGGGAATATTTCTTTTTTCACCTGCCAATCTTTGCCCCTGATGAATACATTTACCTCACTCAGCCTTACCGACTTTGGGAAGGGTTTGGAATCAGGTGTGCTCCTTACATCAACTCCTTGATGAACCATGCTGATTTCTGACTTCCAAGGGACTCTTTCAAAACCTCATATATTTTCCCACTTATATAGGAAAAACTCCATGTTTTTGTCACAGGAATCTTTCCTTTTGCACCTTCTGATCTTTACAATCCCGCTTTTGAAAATGTTTATACTGCTAAACTTTTGCTTGGCGATGCTACTAATAAAACTGCAGTTTCCAGGGAGTCAAATATCCTTTTTCTGATGCTGGTGTCTTATCTAATGCTTCATAAATAAGAGGCTGCCATTGAAGGGAAAGAGGGCACAAAGCATCTGCCACATGTCTCTTACCCAGGGGTCTCAGCTGCATATTTGTTTAACCTGGTTCACCTCAAATACTGTGTGCATTTCTGCTGCCACCTAAATGACCTTTACTTTTTTTTTTTCATTTTTCATTTGTATTTTCAAAGTGCTTTTCAAACATTCACTGCGAAACCTCCTAAAGGCCAAGAAAACAGGTCAATGTTATTAGCCCCATTTTACAGATGAGGTTAGCAGAGTTCCCAGAGGTTATAGGTGAGTTAGTGGGAAGGAGCTAGCTGTTGACATTTTCTGGGACCCACGGTGTAATGCACATAGGTTCCAGGACTCCAGGAAGAACACTATCCGCTGCTCTGAGAGGAAAGTACAGAATGACTGAGGGTAAAAGTAGGCTACATGTGAACGTTTTCCTGAACTTCTTTGTGTTATGGTAGTGTTATCACCATTAATTTCTTCTCTCTTTTATGATGATCTACTATCCTGGAATTTTATGATCAAAATGCCTCCTGATCTATCTACATGTATATTATGAATCTACCTATTTATCTTTCTCTCCCTCTCATGAATCCACCTGCCTCTCTCTTTCTCCCATTTTGATGACATAGTATTTAGTTAATATTACCTCCAAATTCCTAAAGATAGACTTTAGGAAATAATGACCATTAATAGTTCTGATCTATTAAAAGAGTTTACTCTTAGGGCCTATAAAGGGGAGGGGAGGGCTCTGGGAGGAAGGTTATTCAGCCTTTCCCACATTCCTGGAGGTGGTAGTTTCAAAAGGCATCACTAACTGCCTTTTCTATGCCCAAAGTCATGGAGGAGTCCTGCGTTATAGAGAATAGAAGTACATCATGCCAATGCACAGGCAGAATATTGCTTGTTACTGGGACTTCTTTCTCTCTAAACTAATATTTCTGTGTTTCATTTAGGTATGTGTTAAAGACACACATCAGAATGTGGTGAATCTGTGCATTGTGGGAAGATCATAAACACAGAATAAGACTTTATCTGAATTATATCAGATAACCGTTATAAAAAGTTTTTCAAAGTCCCAACCTAATGTTTTTACTCTCCAAATGTGCTCACTGAGTTAAAGGTAATAATGTCATAATCTGCTGGCAAAGTTCTAAATACCCCAGTGTTCAATAATATATTAAGTTTTACTGTAAAATAAGATGTTCGTGTTTGTGTGTGCATTTATTGTGGGTAGGTAGAAACAGAACAGTGAAGAAGACATTACTGTATCAACAAAAGTAAAACTTATTTGAATATAATTGTTGAGTTCATATCATATATGAAGCAATGGAAAACTGTAAGTAGATCCTTAGAAAGAAAAATTTAAGTGAATTTTCCTAGGTTTGAAATATATAATAATAATCAAATAATGTATCCATAATTTGTTTACTATGTTTTGTTTAAATGGACTTGTACAATTAGCATAATATTATTACAGCATTTTGAAAGGAACACAAAAATAATTATAGACACTACAGTATAGCAATACTGATACATTATCATAAATACTTGTGGTGAATACTTAAAAATATAAATAAAAGTTGTTTTTTTCCTTCAGTATATCTCCATTAAGAGAGTACTGTGTTTCTTTAAATAGTAAATTTAATATTTGCCCTTAAGTTACATTATAAAAAAATAATTTAATATATTTTTCATAAAAACTCAAAATTTATATGATACATACTTACAGGAAACTTTCTGAATATTTTTAACTTGTAATTCAACAACAGTAGAATGTTTGCTTTGGGTTTATTCTTGATTAGGGTAAACCATGATAACACTTTCATTCAATGTTTTCAGCTCTAATAAAATGACCTTTTCCCTATTCAGAAGTCTTTCTTCTCATGTTGGAGTTCTTGGCTATTTGTACTAGTGTAGAAATAATTAATTTTACTTGAGTATTCTTACCTCATGGATTCTTGAAGTTTACTCATTCTAATTTCTGTAAAGGCATAAAATATTTTATGATTTAATACAAATAGCTTGTTTCCTTTTGACAGCATTGATTTAATAAGATTTTGTTAAAATGCAAGTAATAAATAAGGAAAATTACCTAATGAATGTCTTTGGCATTATGTCATTTTTCCTCCTAGAATATTAATTTTCAGTCATGCCAAATTTATTTTTAGATTTCCCTAGATTTTGGTGATGCTTTTTAAAATAAGAATCTGGCATCCTTTATGTGGAATCATTGTGTGTTATTCTTTTTAAATTTATTTTTATTTGTTCTTTTTATTTATACATAACAATAGAGTCAATTTTGACATATTGAGAGAAAACATGGAATATATCTTGTTCTAATTAGGATCCCAGTCTTGTGGATGTACATGACATGGAGATTGATGGTGGTTTATTCATAGCTGTACATAGGACAGTTATGTCAGATTCACTCCATTGTCTTTAGCTCCCTTCCCTTCATTCCCTTTTGTCTAATTCACTGAACTTCTATTCTTTCCTTCCCCATTCCTTGATGTGCGTTAACATCCACATATCAGAGAGATAGTCAGCCTTTGGATTTTTGCGCTTGGCTTATTTCACTTAGCAAGAGAGTCTCCAGATCCGTCCATTTACCAGCAAATGTCATAAAGTTATTCTTTTTTATGGCTGAGTAATATTCCATTGTGTGTGTGTGTGTGTATATATATATATATGTATATGTATTCTTTATCCATTCATCTGTTGAAGAGCACCTAGGTTGGTTCCATAGTTTAGGTATTGTGAATTGAGCTGCTAAACATTGATGTGGCTGTGTCACTATACTAAGTTGATTTTAAATCCTTTGGATATATATGGAGAAGTGGTATAACTAGGTCAAATGGTGGTTCTATTCTAATTTTTTTGAAGAATCCCCATATTGTATTCCATGTGGTTGCACCAATTTTTAGACCCACGAACAATGTATGAGTGAACCTTTTCCTCACACCCTAGCCAACATTTATTGTTACTTGTATTCTTGATAATTGCCATTCTGACTAGAGTGAGATGGAATTTCAGTGTAATTTTAATTTGTATTTCTCTAATTGCTAGAGATGTTGAACATTTTTTCATATCTTTGTTGACTATTCATATTTCTTTTTTTCAAAAGTGTCTGGTTGGTTCCTTTGTCTATTTATTGATCGGGTTATTTGGGTATTTTTTGGTGTTAAGTTTCTTGAGTTCTTTGTGTATTCTGGAAATTAATGTCTTATCTGAGGTGTGGTGGCAAAGATTCTTTTTCAGATTACTGTTAAGAAAGATGGCTGTCATTGATAAAAAAAAAACACAAGTTATCTGTATTAAAATTGAAGCTTGCTTCCTTCCAAGACATAAGAATTAAGCACCGAAAACACCGCAAAATGTGGGCTACCATGAAAATACTTCTTGAAGCGCCACCCATCTCAATCCCAGGGTGGGTAGTGATATTTACGGGCCTTTCTGGAAACTGAAATGGCATGAAAACTCAGTAGCGGACAACAGTGCACACAGTTGAAGACTCAGCATTCCATAAAGAAAATGTCAGTGAGACAGACAAAACCATAAGTCATTCATGAGAAGGAACTACATAGAGGGGCAGCAAAACCGCTATCAGGAATCCTGTAGAAACAGATGAGGACTGAGGTTCAAAATGTAGTGATGGAGGCAAGATTCCAAGAGCTGAACCCGGGGAAGAAGCTTACAACTTTTTGTTGACTAGCTATCATCCCAGAGGAAACACACACCTGGTCAGGACAAAAATCCCCTTATTTCAGTGAGAAGTATTGTGTGGTACACTCATGTGGTCCCAACTATTTTTCAGCCCCTCTTAATGAGCTGTCTTTCATTTCTGGACCCCTGGAGTCTGGGTTGGCCTTGTGAACTGCTTTCCAAGCAGCTACAACAGATGATGTTGTTTGAGTTCCAAACACTCATCCTCTAGTGGTCTTAAAAACTCCACCTTCTTTTTCTTGAAATTCGTCCTGAAACTTCCATGAGAGGAAGTCTGTTTAGCATTCTAGAGAATGAAAGGACAGAAGAAAAATAACTGAGTGATAAAACCAGGAGATAAAAACCAAGAACCAATGGCCAAACATGGGTGAAGCCATGCTGAATCTTCCTGTTCAATGAACCTGAAGCTAAATTAATTCACATGAGTGAGCACAAGGAAGATCATGCAGTAACTCAAAGAATCCTCAGAAATCACAGGTCCTCATTATTTAAGCCACTAAGTATGGGTAGAGTTTGTTAGGCAACATTAGTTAATAAAGAAATCTGTTCAGGAAGTCCTACCTTATAGAAATTTAGACAGGTGGCATTGATTTGGGGGACTGGGCAGCAGGTGGTAGCTGGAAAAAAAGGGAAATAAGTCTATTGGTATAGATGGGAATATGGAAAAGGAAATACTGGAGTCTGCAGAGAAAGGCTGACCTGTGTTATATAGTACAGAACAATTGAAAAATTATCACCTGTGGTAATTATAAAGGCAGGAAATATACCCCCCTCAAAAAAAATGTGATTTCTTTTTCTTCATATTATAACTAGGACAGAGTGTTGGAAGTGACGATTGGCTTGTCTAAGCCAAATATGGCTAGGATACGAGAAGAGTTGACCAAAGAAGAAAAACATGAGCCAAAGAAGGAATTATTTTGTGTGCAAGACGAATTTAGAAAAAAAAAAAAAAAGATAAAAGGTCCAAGACAGATTGAGCTGGAAAACAAAACAGTCTCTTCGTCTCAATTTTTCCAGTTGGTAAAAATTCTTGAATTAAAATAATTCTTGGAACCAAACACTGAGCAAGAGTGTATGAAGACTGAGCGTATAAAAACCAAGAACCAATGGCCAAACATGGGTGAAGCCATGCTGAATCTTCCTGTTGGAAGTGACTAGAGAAAGCTGAGCTGCCTGGGGTTAGAGTAGTCAATTAAGACAACAAGTTAAAATTAAAGTTAACGGTTCCCAGTGTTTTATTTTGTGTGAGAAATCAGTAGAAGGAGCCCTCCAAAAAAGGCTCCTACCATTTTATGGATCTGGGGTAGAATGGATGGGGAGAAGAGAAGAAGAGGACCTAAGAATTGGAAAGTATTTTGTCCTGAGGGTGGAGAAAAAATTGCCTTCAAGGTACCACCAAAAAGAGGTCTTAGTGGAGATGAAGGCCCCTGATAAAGAACCACCTGGGCTAAAAGAGCCATGTTAAGAGTATGCGCCATCGAAGGGCTGACTCCTTGACTACAGCTCCCTCCAGAGACTGCAATGCATTGACTTTGCTCCAAGTCTGGTGTAAGAGACCAGCTTTATACCTGCCAGGTAAAGCCTTTGCAATTTTTTATGGAGAGGCCTGAATGATCACACATGGGATTTTGGCCATACATAGAGATATAGCTGTATGCCTTTTTTTGTAACATCTGCAACATTTATGGTAGTGCCTATAGACCCTCTTATCACCTCTAAGTAACACAAAGTCTTCAAGAAATTGTCCCATGGCAGCCTCAAACACAGAGCAGGGCAAAGATATGCCTGGCTCAAATAGAGTTATGGATGTGGCTTTTGCAACATGAAATGAAGTCCAATCAGATTCATAGACAATACACACAAATTTAATAGAGGGTTACTGAAAAAAAAATACCCTGAGTTGCAGAAGTAGATTAGAGGTAAAAAAAATAATATGAAACATATGGATAACCCATTTGTTTATGGGTAGAAAACAGGCAGAGTGAACTACATAGTTGATAACACAAGAGGTTTCTTAACTAAAAGGAAAGACATTTCAGATGACAGAGCTAAGATTTAGTCCCAGGAACAGAAACAGACTGTTCTCTGCCCTGACAGTAAGGGAACTGGACATTGTATAAGTTCCAGAACCCAGACCTGTAGAAATCTTGCAGCTTCACTTTTGTACTCTTACAAAGTGAACACAATTTAAGAATCATTCTGATTTAATCTTGGCCTTTGTTATGGTTTAAATGTTTGTGTTTCCCCAAAACTTCAGAAGTTGAGCGTAACCCTGAAGGTGATGGAATTAAGGTGTGAGCTTTGGGAAGTGATTAAGTATAAGGACTCTGCCCTTATAAATGGGGTTAGTGCCCTTAAAGAGCCTCGAGGGAGGCTCTTTTTCCATCATTTTAGGATGCAATGGGCCCTCTGTAGATATCAAATTTGCTGTAGCCTTGATATTCAACTTTCCAAGCCTTCATAACTATGAACAATGCATTTCTGTCATTTTTAAGTTATCCAGATTAAGGTATTTTGTTAAAGCAACCTAGACAGAAAAAGACAGAAATCACGTAGATGCACCTTAATTTTCACCTTATTTTCAATTTGCAGATGAATATTTTAAATATATTTGCATATGTTTTGCTAACTTCTTTTAAATACTTTTTAAAACAATGCAGAATTGCTTCTCGGCCTTTTGGCTAAGATCAAGTATAAAACAAGGCAGAGAAAAAAAACAAATACATAAATAAGCAAATATATGTCCCATAGACTTGCAGAACTAATTTTTCAAGAGAAAAGAAAACATAAAGGGATAACTAAAGTAAAATTATGGGAGATAAAGAGAAAAAAATACTAGTGGAATCATAAAATTGAACCAGGAATAAGACACTTAAAATTTTCTTACTTTAAAGACTTGCTACTGGTAGACTGCAAATCTAGCTCTAAGCTTTTAACAGTTGGTGGGAAAATAGAATTCTGGTCACTTACACAATTTACAAGGTATATAAGATAAAATCAGAACAGTTGTTAGGAGAAGCAAAATTATTGCTGCTACTAATACCCGACAGAAATTTCTCCCTATGGTCCTCATAAAACCAGCACCATGTAATATAGTGGCTTATATCCTCAACCACACTTTTAGAGTAGACAAAGTGACAAGTTTCATAGTGTTGTTGGCATGGCTCTAAAACAACATTTCAGTAAAGGCAGCTCTATATACAGCTCTCAATATAACACCTTCGAGGTATGCAGCTGTCTTCTGAATCCATCATATCCAGGGGTAGATTTAAAAGCATCTGGAACAATGGATAGATTTCATCTTTTATTCAATCCTTTCTATATAATCTTTCTGTCTAAAGAACATTTGATGAACATTAGGAATCAATGAGTTTGTAATTATATGTTTCAGCAAGCACTCAATGCAGACTAGTTATTGTCCTGGTCAAACAGACCTGCACATTTCACCTGATAGTTGATCTGGTGGAGGGTTTTTCATGTCTTAAGAAAATTAAATGAAGAATCAAAGGAAAAAAATCTATGCCTAGATAAAAGTCCAATTTTTCTCAAATATTAACTCAGGGACTAGTCCAAACACTCAGAAAGTCTGTCTCAAACATACACAAACTGAAGCCATGAACTATATAGAAATGTCATAGGTCAGGTAATAAGGCTTAGCTTCCAGATAAAGCCTCCTAATTAGGCACTCAAGGAATGATGAAAATTTTAGCTCTTCTAATAAGTTAAATTTGAATTTTTGTTCAATCCAAATTCCATTAATAACAATGTTTTAATAACATTTAATAATGTTTTCTGAAAGAAAACATTAAAGATGACTTGATCCAACAACCCCAAATGGTATATAGCATGGTATTTAATAGATAATAAACTTGCATCTCAAATAAGGGAAGAAGTAAAATCACTCTCACAAAATCTGAAAAGTTACACAGCTAATAAACACACACACACACACACACACACACACAGTTCTTTCTTTCATGCCATTCATTGACTACTCCTCAATCTATGGGGAAAAAAAATGAACAAATGGTCTCAACAATCTCAAGGAAACCCTGGGCTCACTTCCTCTCATTTGTTATAATTCTTCTTGAAAACTGGAATTCAAGGAAAGAACTTTAATATCTCAATTCATGTTTTTCTTTGTTTTCTTTTCAAGGCTAATATAGTATCACATTGAAGTCAATATGATTTTAATGGCTTACTCTGGAGTAAACAAATCATTGCAATTACCACATTACCATAAAGAGACATAATTATCTTATAAATGCATCCTTTGATTAACAGAGGGGGAAAATAACTGATCCTCAAGGCTAGCAATATATTATTGCAGTGACATACTAAGACAAGATGTGGAAGACCAGAAAATATTTGATTAGCTGCTCTACTGTGAGTACTCAAACCTATGAGCACTACCCAATCAAGCCACTGTGGCTTGAGCTGTAAGTCTTTCCGTAGTCCTCTGGGTCACTCTGTAACAAGAGCTACCAGTTTGCCATCACTGTCACATCACATACTCAGTCTCTGAAGCTCTGCTTGTAGTTTCATTCTGCTCTATGTCTCCCCTAGGAGCACCTTCATTTTAATATAAATAGAGTGTTTCATCATGCGATGGCAAAGAATCATGGAAGGTACGACTCTCAATATTACTGGACACAATACACACAGATGAATTCCAAAAGAGGTCTAAAAAGGCAAAAAGAAAACAACAATTTTTTTAAAAATGCATTAGTATTATATATCTAAGTATAATGCAAGCCAAATGTCTGTAATAGCCAAGAGTAAAAACTAAACTGCAGATGAGGAAACAATTTTGTGTTTGTGGCTACTTCCAGGACATAAAGAAGCAGTTATCTAACAGATCCTATATCTCTTATTCATGTTTTTAAAAATCAGATTACCTTCATGCCTACCTGAAATGAGGTGATTTTTAGATCCCTAGTAATTGTTTAATGCAATAGCATGTCCTTGAATTTAGGACAGTTAAAAGTATTTTCTGAGACATAACAAGAAGGGCGATTCAGGTTTGTATCATCCCTATTGATCTTCTGTCCCTATTGGAGGTAGGATAGAAGCAGTCATAAGTGAAGATAACCACAATAGCATTTTCCAGCCTACATATGTCCTTCACAAGACCTTCCAGGGGTGTCACCTACCTCCCTATAACTTCTAGTGGTTTCTTGGGTAAGTTCTTTACCCAAAGTTATTCTCTCCCCACCTTCTCCATGGCCTAGTACTGCTCTAGTCACAGAACCCAGCCCTCACTGGAGGGAAGCTACCCATCACCAATATGAAAAGGTGACCTGTTACTGTACCTGTTCCCCCCTCCCCATTAACACTCCTCAGTGTCAACATGTCTTTGAAAGATGATTGATTAATTGAAATTACTTAGTAGAATCCAACAACATGAACCCCTTGCTTTATTTTTATTTGTAGGACACTACCAGCACCCTCCAAAAGAAAAAATATATATATCCTCTGGTTTTTTTTTTCCACAGAGCTAAGTTCTAGAAGATGGAAGTATATGCAAGACCATCAGACTCAAAAACCTTTCTTTACAGAAACTATGAGTCAGCATCCAAGAAGGTAAGCCAGGCAAATACCTTAATTGTCTCCTTTACAGGCACCTTGATATCTGCCTGCAGGTTTTCCTCTATCCTTGCCCCAAAGTTGAACACTCTAAATTTTTGGGTTTAGGTATTTTTTAAAATTCATTTTCACTGTTTGTTTTCTGGTTAAAAATATCAAATTGAGTCCCAATGTCCTCCTCTAATTTTACCCAACTGGAAAGTTGGTGACATGTCACAATGATAAATGATTCTCAAGGCTGGTGTACCTCTTAGGCTTCCTCTAGAGGTGTGACACATATGTTAGTTGTCTTTCAAACTAAATTATAGTTGTTTCATTAGTTAATATCTCTGTTGTCCAATGCATTTGTAATACAAAATAATGATTACCATCCCCAACACATATTTTATACATGCACACTTCAAAATCACATATGACACTTTCTTCTTAGTGGCTCATGGAACCTTCTCCAAAATAAACCATATTATATCATATTTTAAACAACAAAGCAATTCTTAGCAAATACAAAAACAAAAACAAAAAATGGTATAATTCCTTGCATCTTATCAGAACATAATGGAATGAAATTAGAAATCAACAAAACAAAACCCTACAGAAACTATATAAACATATGGAGAGTGAACAATACTCTTTTGAATGACGAATGAGTGATTGAAGAAATCAAGGGAGAAATTAAAAATTCTTAGACTCAAATGAGAACAGTGATATATAATATACCAGAACATCTGGGACCTTATGAAGGTAGTTCTAAAAGGAAAGTGTATAGCTATAAGTGCCTACATAAGGAAATCAGATAGATTCCAAATAAATGACTGAATGTTGTATCTCTAAGTGCTTGAAAAAGAAGAAGAAGAAAAAAAAAAACAATTCCCAAGCCAGTAGAAGAAAGGAAATATTTAAGATCAGGGCTGAAATCATTGAACTTGAGAAAACAATACAAAGGATCAATAAGATAATAAATAAAATTGATAAGCCCTTAACCAAATTAACCCAAAGAAAAAAGGTAGAAAAACCAAATTAATAAAATTAGAAATGAAAAAGGAGAAATCATGGCTGGGGATGTGGCTCAAGCGGTAGCGGGCTTGCCTGGCATGCGGTTTGATCCTCAGCACCACATACAAACAAAGATGTTGTGTCCGATGAAAACTAAAAAATAAATGTTAAAATTCTTTCTCTCTCTCTCTTTAAAAAAACAAAAGGAGAAATCACCACAAACCTCTCAGAAATCCAGCAAATTATTAAGGACTATTTTGAAAACTTATATTCTAATAAATTAGAAAACCTAGAAGAAATGGATACATTTCTAGGCAAATATGATCTGCCAAAACTGAATAAGAGGACAGAAAACCTAAACAGATTACTAACTTGTAATGAGATACAAGTTAAGATAAGCCAAGTACCAGATGGATTCTCAGCTGAATTCTACCAAATACTTTAAAGAAAAACTAATGCTAATACTTCTCAAATAATTCCATGAAGTAGAAGGGGATGAATCATTTCCAAATTTATTCTATGGAGCCAGTATCACATTCACACCAAAACCAGATAAGGACATATCAAGGAAAAAAACACTACAAACTAATATTCCTGATGAACTTAGATGCAAAAATAATTAATAAAATATTAGCAAAACTTGTTCAACACCATATTAAGAAGATTGTACACCATGACCTAGTTGGTTCTATCCCAAAGATGCACGGATTATTTAATAGACACTAATCAATAAATGTAATTCATCACATTAACAGAATTAAGGACAAAAATCACTTAGTAATCTCAAGAGATACAGGGAGAGACTTTGACAAAATTCAACACCCATTAATGTTTAAAAAAATCACTGAAGAAACTAGGGGTAGAAGTAACCTACCTCAATATCATAAAGACTATGTATGAAAGACCCAAAGCCAACCTCATTGTCAATGGCAAAAAGCTGAAATCATTTCCTTTAAAATCTGAGACAAGACAAATATGTCACTCTTGCCCCTCCTATTCAATATAGTGCTAGAAATTCTGGCCAAAGCAATTGGTCAAGAGAAGGAAATAAAAGGGATAAAAATGGGAATGGAAGTCAAATTATCACTTTTTACAGGTGATACGACCCTATACCTAGAAGATCCAAAAGACTCCACCAGAATACTGCTAGATCTAATAAACAAAACTGGCAAAGTAGCAGTTTACAAAATCAGGATACAAAAATCAAAGAAAAAAAGGTAGAAAAACCAAATTAATAAAATTAGAAATGAAAAAGGAGAAATCACCACAAATATCTCAGAAATCCAGCAAATTATTAAGGACTCAACTAAATCTGTTGAGAAAGAAATCAGAAAAAAATTACATTCACAATACCCTAAAAAATAAATACCTAGGAATAAATCTAATCAAGGAAGTGAAAGATCTTTACAAATAAAATTATAGAGCATTTAAGAAAGAAATTGAAGACAACCTCAAAAGATTGAAAGAACTCTCCTGTTCATGGATAAAAAGAATAATACTTAAAATGGCCATACTGCCAAAAGCAATATATATATTCAGTGCAATCCCCATCCAAATACCAATGACATTCTTTATAGAACCAAAAAAAAAAAAGACTTAAAATTAATTTGGAAGAATAAAAGACCCAGAATAGCCAAAGCAACTTTAGGCCAAAAAAAGCAGTGCTGGAGGAATAATAACACATGACTTCAAATTATACTTCAGAGGTATAGTAACAAAAACTACATGGTGTTGGCATTAAAAAACAGACACATAGACCAATGGTACAGAATAGAAGACACAGACACAAACCAGCATAGATACAGTCATCTTATCCTTGACAAAGGTGCCAAAAACACACATTGGAGAGAAGACAACCTCTTCAACTATGGTGCTGGGCAAACTGGTTATCCATATGTAGAAGAATGAAATTAGACTCTTCTCTCTCAAAAACCCTGTACACAAAACAACTCAAGATGGATTAAAGACCTCAAAATTAAACCAGAAACTATGCAACTCCAAGAAGAAAATGTAGGGTCAACATTCAAGCACAGGCAATGACTTTCTCAATAGAAATCCTAAAGCTCAGGAAATAATGCCAAGAATTAATAAAGGGGATAATATCAAATTAAAAAGCTTCTGCATATCAAAGAAAACAATTAGGAATATGAAGAGAGAATCCACAGAATGGTAGAAAAATCTTTGCTATCTACTTTCCTGACAGAGGATTAATATCTAGAATATATAAAGAGAGAGAAAAACTTTACAACAAAGAAAATAATGACCCAATTAATAAATGGGAAAATGAATTAAACAGACACTTCTCGAAAGAAGAAATACAAAAAGCCCACAAATACATGAAAAAATGTTTGACACCATTAGCAATCAGGGTAATGCAAATCAAAACTACACTGAGATTTGATTTCACACCAGTCTGAATGGCAGTTGCCAAGGATACAAATAATAATAAATGCTGGAGAGGATATGGAGAAAAGGAACATTTTTACGCTGTTGTTGGAACTGTAAATTAGTAAAACCACTAAGGAAATCAGTATGGAGTTTCTTTAAAAGACTAAACATGGAACCACCATATAACCCAGGTACACCACTCCTTAGTGTTTATCCTGAAGAATTAGTCATCTTACTACAGTGATACATGTATACTCATGTTTATAGCAGCACAATTCACAATAGCCAAACTATGGCTAGGCTAGGTGTCCGTCAATGGATGGCCAGATTAAAAAAATGTGGTATAAATATACAATGGAGTTTTATATAATCATAAAGAAACATGAAATTGTGACATTTGCAGGAAAATGAATGAAACTGGAGACCATCATGTTAAGCAAAATAAGCAAAACTCAGAAAGTTAAGGGTCATATGTTTTCTCACACATGTGAAAGCTAGAGAGAAAAAAGGATAACAAAGTTAGGGGTGGATCTCCTAAAACTCCAAAAGAAATCAGTGGAGGAAAGGGACCAAGGGGTCCCATATACTAATATGGAACAACAAATCCCATGAATATGTAACAACAAACCCCATCAATAGGTACAACTTTAATGCCCCAATAAAAAATGTGGAAAAATATAAATAATCTTGTATGAGTCATTGGTTTACAAATGATGTTTTCTTCATTTTGAAAATAAGTTAAACATTGTTCTCTATCCCTTTTATTTGTGACTGCATTTAAATGAAAAGAAACAAAAAGTAGGATGTATGGTGTACATACATCTTTATATACATTGTTTTTTTTTTTTAGTTCAGTAAGTAGAAAAGGTAAAAGAAAAAGTAATGTGAAATCTAAGCAAAAGAAAAAGTAATGTGAAATCTAGCAAAACAGAAACATTCCCAAAACAAAAGCTATCATTTTTATGTGCCTTATGTTCTGATTTTTTCTTTCTCCCATTATAACCCCTTTTGAATTTTTAAAATGAGTGTATTTCCTACTAATTTTGTTTTCCTGTTTTAAGCTATTAACAAAGTGGTAACGCAGAAGGCAAGGGAGATTATTGTTATTTTAAAAGTACATATATTATTCCCAAATCATTTTGTTTAATTATTACCTGATTATTTCTGAAGAAACAGTGTTATATTAATTTGGAGTTGCATACTGGTATTTTGGGGGAGGCAGAATTCTATCTTGGATTTTACAATTCTTTAACTTAAACTTTTAATTCTATAATGTACTTATTCCTACACAAGAGAGATGAATCGTAACTCTCCTTCAATATTTGAAGTATAGAGAATTACATATGAATAAATTCCAGCATACAATACTATTTACTTCATGTTTTACATTTTATAAACTACTATTTCTTTCTCATCAATAATAGATAGATGCTTATTAGTCCACGTTCCCTTGAGGTGCCTATTTTAAGTTATTCTTTATCTTCTAACTATCTTATAGTGTTCTTGTAACAATTTTATTAAAAATCATTTGTGATATATTGAAAAGTAGAGCCAAAATGTTTTCCAGCTCCTTTTCCTCAAAGCATTCCACATCTTGATGGATTCCACCTTTCTCAATCTGGCTGGACTTCTGACTTGCTTTTACTAATGGAACATGGCCACATTAACAATTCTTGAGTCTTGACCTCAGAGGTCTTGACTTAGGAAAGCACATGGAGAACGAGATCCAGCATCAGACTCAGATGTGTAGGAGGGTCATTTTACACATTTCACTCACACTTCTGCTACCATATGATTACTGCCCCAAGACTTCAAGCAAGACCAATAGGACTGTCCAGCTGAGCCCAACCAACCTATATAACTGTGGGAAATAATATTTCATTGTTATTTTAAATCACCAATCTTTACAGTAGTTATGCAGCAAAAGTTAACTGATGGAATGTTTATAAAGAATAAGACGGGTATATAGAAGGCACTCAATGAGGGTTAGTTCTGATCATTTATTTGTCTATTTTCTGTTTTTATACACATACGTGGTAATTACTCCATTGATTTAAAACAATTTAAATGTCTCTCTTGTGTGTAGATTCCATCAAAAGAACTCAGGAAATTCAGCAGACATCTAAATAGACTAGACAGTTTTATTTTAATGTAAGTCTATGAATGAAGAAAATGTGATTTCATAATTTGAACATACATATAATGTACAAGTTATAATCATCTTGCAAGGAAAATAAAAAATAGCAGTAGGGTAAATGAAAAAGAAAATAATGGGATAAAAGTGTTGAAGCTTTTGGTGATAGAGTAACTTTTTTTTGCCAATTGTAAGTTCCCACATGGAAATACATGATTTAGGAGAAAAACGTAAAAAATGACATTTGTTATACTCAAAAGTGACCTATATAATAATGAATTCAATATTTAATATTATGTATATATTTAAATTTTATTGGTGCATTATCATTATTCATATTAGTGGGATTCATTATACCATATTCATATATGCATGTACATTAATTAAAATACATGCAATTTTTTTCCCAAAAAAACTACTCCTGAACAGGAAGGAAGGAGTGGACATATGAGCAAAGGAAGTTTGGCTCCACAATCCCATATGGTTAGAAAATTCAATATTCTACATTGAGCCTCTCCCTGGAGTTTCATAACTAAGATATTAAACCCTGAGAAGTCTTTGACAAGGGGAATCTGTATGAATGCTAGTTTAACATAGAATGAATTTCTTTGTAACATGCTGTAGAATACACTTTAGTAGAATATTTTTCAAACTGAAGATCATAAGCCATTAGTGGACTTCAATTTAGTAGGAAATATAGTCATTTGAAAAAACTCAAAAGGGGTTAAAATGGGAGAAAGTAGAAAATATCAGAACATAAGAAACATAAAAATGAAATTTTGGGGGGGGGAATGTTTCTGTTTTGCTATATGCATATGTGCATTTGTGTGTATGATACACTATGATATAAAAGTATTAATTATGATTCAGGATAAAAATATCTTTTTGCCTTTTAAATGAATAAAATTTAAAAATAATCAGGTGATGCTCTGAATATAGTTTTTCAAGGAAATAACATTTATTTAGTTTGTATGAATAATTTGGAAATTTATTGTTTACATGATTCAGTAAATGAATTTTTGAATATTTAGGGCCATTTTTTCCATTATAAAAATTGGTGGCAGTTTGATTAAACTTTTCAGTTTTATGTTTACCATTAGATATAAATGTGGATACTAAAATCTGTGAATAGGAATCAACTAACATCATTTTCAATATTTCATTATAATTAGCAAATCTAAGCCTCAAAATGATTACGAATAGGACTCAGACTTCTCTAACTTTTGTGTCCTTGATCTTATCATTCAAACGGATCAGTTGGAATTGAATAATGTATTTTGAGGCTCCGTAGAGAGGTTCAGATTTTTCTATGTACTTATAAGCAAGTTTTTTTTTCATCAAGTGGGAAATGTTCTTGAACAATGCACACTTCTACCTCTCATCCTACCTATACTGTCTCACCTATGTGCCCAGCATGACCACAAGGTCAGGCTGAATGAGATCATTGAGAGTTTGTGAGGATAATTTTAAAATACTTGAGAATGAAGGCAATATTAAGGAAAAGGCTATTATGTTCAAAGGGAAGTTGCAGCATTATAGCAAGTGCAGTTCATTATTTTTCATAAAATGTTTTCTCTGGATATGAACACAGAAGATGATATATTGATTATACAGCTAGATTTGGATGTATCTTTTATCCTAGAAACTAAGGGTAAAAAAAAAAAGTTTCAATCCCTTGATTATTACTGACATCTAATTACAAGTACATATGCTTTAAGTATTTGACTAATTTAGAAGGTACTCTTCTGTGTTGTCAATAAAACACTTGTGCATTGTCAAACTTCCATATTTCTGAAATGGCATGAATTGAACTGGCAGATGAGCGTTTCTTCTTACATATTCTTGTCACTGTGTCCCTCCTTATATAAATTACCAAAGCAGTCTACAACTCATAATAATTTGAATATAAATGTGTTTCAGTCAGACTAGAAGTGAAACGATTAAGTAAATTTTTACTTTAAGGATTTAGTAGTACCAAAGAAGGTCTGGTTGACATCCTATCACTTTATTATTATTATCCTGGATATGTGCATCTTTCAGAATTACTTAGCTACTTTGGAAGTCTCATCAATTCTAGAAATAAGATAATAAATACCACTCCAGATTCAGAAGAAAGAATTCCAATTACAAATCAAGTGAACAGATTAAATGTTACATCAGGGCTTCAATATTCTATCATGGTAGATAACTATTAACTTAAAGATAACAGGTTTGAGGCAAACCTACCATGATGACAATTCATTCTGCTGTAATATTTGCAGTGTCTGATGAAGTGTGTCCTTGGAATTATAAGCATCTCTCTCTTGATCATTCTCCTTTATTGTACTTTTTCTTGAAAACCTGTGGTTAATATATCCATCTGATTTAGAATTTCATTTTGATAATAATGATAGTGTTGCTAGCTTTGTGATGCTTTGGTGATGTCAGTGTTGGCAGACTGAACCCAGTAAACATGACATTTTCTCAGTGTCCCTCGTGGATCATACTCCTATACCTGATGTGTTAAAATTTTAGGTTAAAATGTTATACGTACATCGTGATTATAAGAAATTCTAGTGAGGAACTCACAGAGGGTAATTTTGAGGCAATTATACTGAATGTCATGAATTCCACAAAAGTTTCTTGAAATATTCATAATGTGTAGAGATGTCAGAATTCTCTCACAAGTTTGAATTTAGCACATAGATAAAAAAGGGTTGTGAAACACAAGCAGATTAATCTATTCATTCTGTCATCTTTCTTCTTTCTCCTTTCTTTCTCTCTTTCTTTCTCCTTTCTCTCTTTCTTTCTCCTTTCTTTCTTTCTTTCTTTCTTTCTTTCTTTCTTTCTTTCTTTCTTTCTTTCTTTCTTTCTTTCTTTCTTTCTTTCTTTCTCTCTTTCTTTCTTTCTTTCTTTGCCAAGGATTGAACCTCGGGGTGCTTAACCACTGAGCCACATCCCCCATCCTTTTTTTATTTTTTATTAGAGACAGGGTCTCTAGATTGCTTAGGGTCTCAATAAATTGCTGAAGTTAATTTGGAACTTGCAATCCTCCTGTCTCAGCCTCCTGAGCTGCTGGATTACAGGTGTGTGCCACCACGCCCAGCTCACTTGGTCTTCTTTTGCACCATTTAGAATAAGTTCTTTTTGTCAGATCCTTAGAACCTGAAATTTAATGGTTACAATAAAGCCTATGATAAATGTGAAAATTCCTGAATTTCCTGCTATTCATGGTGCTACCTGGGGAAATATGTGGCTTCATAACCGTTCAGATTTAGTAGAAATGATACCAAAATTACTTTCATCTATTTCTTTAGAATTTATATGACCCTGTATTTTAATGATTAGATGAACATCTTTTATTTAGAATAATACATTATTTAAGTAGCACTCAAAAATATTAACTAAAAGTAATTTCAATATGTCAGAACAGGACTTTTGAGTTCAGTAGGTGATGCAATGAAGAAGCCAGTCAAGAGAGGCTGGAACTAGGAAGCTGAGAGGTAAATGTGCCCACTATTGGGAATCACGCACTGGAGAACAACACAGAAATTGCAAGGCGTGGAAATCCGATGCTGGGGTTATGGTAATTCCGATAATGGGGATTATGGTAATTGAGATATTGGGCTTATGGTAATAAATGATAGATGGCAGTGATCAGGTAGTTTCCAGAGTGATAACAGGTAGTACAGTATCAGGGAAATAATAATAATAATAAAATAATAATAATAATAATAATAAAGCAACAGACACTCTATACGTAGAAAATTAGCAGAATAATTTGTAGTTGACCTACTCAGTAAACATTTGCTAAGCAGCCCCTGTATTGTGGAAAATATAAAACAGACTATGCCTGATCTTTGGAGACCAAAATCATACCTAGGAAACCAGGTGAGTAAACAAAAATGATGATACTATTCGAACTGACTAAAAACAAGGGCTTAAATTAGAGAGCTATGTAAATATATATGGTCCGTGTTGCTGGGTATGGATTCAAGAACATAGTCTCAGATCCAAAGAGTAGATGCAAGGACACAGAACTGTCCTAAAGGAACTATATGGTCATCCAAGATCAAGGTTCAAGATAGACTCTAAAGCATGGAAAAATAAGATAGGAACTCAAGTGAAACAAGTGGATTTAAGGCAGGCACTGGTTACAGAAACAAGGCAGAAACCCAGTTACTAAACCAAGAGATCAGGATGGATCAGCAGTAAAGCCAACTCTCTTCTGTCCCTTCTCAGAAGCTGAACTTAGCTATGACAAGTCCCTCTCATTAGTGGAAACTTGGATCCAAATACTACAATGTTCTTTTGAAAAGGAAGAAAAAATACAACTGGCTTAAAGGAAAAATGACTGAATAACTCACTAAAAATATGCTGGCAAATAGACACACATTTCCATGTCCATAAGTGAGGTATGGGGTATGGCAGCACCTGGCCCACACATGCCATTCAGCATTGTTATAAGTATTTAGACAACACCAAATATAACAGAAATAAATAAGTCAAACTTACCGATGATTCAAAGACAGATATAAGTGTACAGCATCTGATACAAAAAGATCCTTAGCAACACAATCAATGCACTTTATCTAACAAGAAGATAATGAACACCAAACAGGTGAGTCAAACAGCACCAACCAAAAGATATAAGTGAAGAGGTATTATGTGTCAGGAAAACATGAACAATACTTCAAGTGACAAAGGATGCAAAGATGAGAGGTATATAATCCAACAATAGCATAAAAATTAAAGGAAGATGGATATGATATTTTAGCAATCAAGAGGGAAGTAGGAATGCACTGGTACCAAATACTGCATTTCAAATCCAAAACTTCCCATTTCACCATTAAAATATGAATACAATAAATTGAGGGCAAGTTTTGAATTATATTATTATGTACTTTGAACATTGTAACAAAGGTTGCTTAATGTGCTTAGGTAACTTCTTTTTCTTTTTCTTTTTTTTATTAGTTGCTCATGACAATACAATGATCTTGACATATAATACATTTGAATCAAATGGTAACTTCTTTTTCAAGTATAGAAAAATTTTAAAAGCTAAACACATACTTTAAATGCACAGAGTTAGAAAAGATCTCGAGGCCAACAAAATCATGTACTACCAGTGATGATTTGTAATTGCTGTTCTTATAAGCGTATCTCCAATTTTACTCATGCCATTTTTAAGCTATCATTAGTAGTGAACTGTGGGATAGGACATGGATATCAAAATTCAAGAATGGCAAACTTGCAACAGTGAACAGTACTTCTCATGACAAATGTTGCTAGGCTAGACCTAACCTGAAAACAAAGAGCAAGAATCCAACATCTAGAAATTGTACAGATGACCAAGACCAGATACATCTTCAAAACCACATTGAAGGAATAGCATTGAGTGAGTAATGGTATGATTTGATGGGAAGAGCCCCAAGTGGAGTGACCACCAATCTTACTGCTCCTAACCACCACTCATTAGCTATGTGACCTTAAACAATCACAAACCAGATCCTGACACAGGGCAGGGACATAGTAAATGTGATATGGTAGAATGAATGAATAATCCTAACTTCCAAGGCACTACTTTACTCAAGTTCAAAATGAATTGGTTGAATTAGATGACAATGAATGTGGCCTCTAGTCTAAACTTTTCAGAGTCTCTCCCATGGCATGGGTTGCTCAGACACCCTAATTCCCAGCCATTATCAGTTCAGGCCACTGAAGCCAGATGGAATGGGAACTTATTTCACAATGTGTTCCCAAGGAGAACAGAATGAAAAATAATCTCGGTCCAGCAATTGCCATCCTGCAAACATGCTTGTTTTGTGTTGTTTTGAGCATTGAAACCACTTATCTATTGTTCTGAGGTATACCTGCATGCAGACAGCCACAATGCTTCAATTGCATAGTTTCAAAGTACAGATACTTATGATCATGCTGTCAATAACATATGAGCAAAAAATTTAAGCGTTCATGTGTTTTTATTTTTCTTCACTTTATTTGTATAGTTCATGTATCAACCTGGCTTTCATTCCCTCTTCTTTGAAACCATAATATTTATTTTTGTAGAAATAATTTTCTGCTTGGTATGAAAATATACTTTAGTAAGCATTAATACAAGTTAGGGGTTCGGTTTTAATGAAATCTTAAGGCAAAATAAAAAATCTTAAATCCAGCATGATTTACTTCAGAAGCATAGGTCAAATATCACACTCCTCAGGGAAATCTTTTTCCCACCATTCTTTCCTTTACTCCTTAAACATTTTGACCCTCCATTAAAGTTACAATATTAGGTGTCACTAAAACAAATAGCGTTTTTCTAGTCTCTATTGAGTCTTCCTTTCTGCTTTAACTTCTTATCTCACTTCCATCCCATCCCCATCTCCTTCATCTATTTCCATTATTTCTTCCTTTCACTCTTCCACCAGGATTTTAAGATTACAGGTTTGTTTCTGGAGCCAAACTGCCTGGGGTCAAATCCCAAACCCAGCCCTTACTAGATGTGACTGTGAGAAAGTTACCGAGACTCGCTGCACATCAGTCTTTACACTGCAAAGTGGGTGATAATATTCAATAATAGTACCAATCTCAAAAGGTTGTTTTGAAGATTTAATGAGTTAATATTTTCAAAACCTGCACAATGATGAAAACATGTACAATGATGCCTAAAGCACACCAATTTCACAATGGATACCTAATATTGTTGTCATTACTTCTTAAACATGCACTTGTCTCCTCTGAGTGCCTGTTCTGCTCAAGATGCTATAGGGTTTCCATCCCCATCACTATTGGTTCTTGGTGTACCTGACACCCACTTCCTCCAGTCATATTCACATAGATATTGAAATGATCAAGAAATTATGTAAATATAACATTTTTCAATACCATCCACCACACCCTGCCCTTCTCCTTTAGCTTATAAGGAGATAAAGCGTTCTCAACATCTGCCTTCAATAGTAAACCTTTAAAGAAAGAGCTATAATTCACAGCCATGTATCTATTTGTGGCTCTGATTCTTTGTATCACCTGTGTTAAAATATCACAATATTTCAGCTGTTAATTGAAGCACTCTGGCGTCTTGAGTTATTTTTATAGTCAACTTGAGATGACATGTGATAGTTCAGATTCATGGAAGCTGTGAGTCAGAAATTCTGTCTCTAGTTATGGTTATAACTTTTAACATGTGCTAACATGTGATATCTATAGATCATGTGACCTGTACTTATTTCTAAAATGGGTATTTGAAACACTGAACTTTGGTCATGGTAGTAACACTTTATGCTAAATAAAAGAAACACTTGAGTCTCGTAATTTTCTTTTCTCCTGGTACCACATGTCTTAATAAAAAGCAGTCATTCTAATGTTTTTCAGATGTCTTCAGAAAACCAAGGGTATTGAACTAAAATAAGCAAATACTAGGTGAAACAGGTTTAGCAACCTTTACAAGATTATTTATAAAATGCTGATCATGAGTGAGAAAACAAAGAAAATCAATTTGTGGTAAGGAAGTCCATCGACTTTTAAAGTTCCTCCAAGAGGTAACGAATAGATTCTTTCAGAGCCTGAGATGCATTCAGAAAGCTAGTGCATAGCAAGTGTGAACTCTCTAAGAAGGCAGGCTGGAGATCCTTTTAAGTGATGTGAGCAGAGAAGCTCTTAAAATGGGGCTAATTAGCTGTTTGATGTACTTGACAGAGAAAGATGTATGCAAGCAGAGAGAAAAGACTGCAAACATAGATATCCCTGATTGCATTATTGTCCAAAACTTTAATTAATTTCTTGAGGACTATCTTTTCCATAATTTAAAATGGTTTAAAAGATGTACAACTAACAGGTTCAAAGTGTTTCTTTAGCTAATCACTTGCACTGCAGGAGGCTGAAAATTATAGAGCACATTTTACATACTCCTCAAAGCCATCCAAGAATTACTTTGGTAGGCTCTGGCTTTTGCTCTTCCTCTGTTTGCGTAATGGCATTGAGAAATGTGTGACTTGACTCCCCTAATATGATGTTCAAGTCCAAACAGCCACCACTGCGCTCTTTTAGGGCACAGAGATACAAATGTCTTTTGGCATGAAAATGTTTTCTTGGCTCATATGTGTTGAAAGAGATAAAAATCAGATCCTGGTTATAACAGAGTTAAGAGATAAACTCAAGAGTTTAAAATAAAAATGTAATCCTATATTATACGTTACTATAAAATATAGTCCATAAAGAAAATAATTGAACACCAATAAGGGACAACTTTTTAAATAAAAATTTTAATTGCAAGTTCTCCACACGTAGTAATCAAGACATAAACATGTAAACATGTAATTAACTATGAAGTTCTTTATATTTATTGTTCAATCATAAATTATAAGCATTGCCAATTTTGCTTATGTTCTCTTGGCAGGTTTTTTTTTTCAATTTCATGGCATTTTGTTAGAAATCATTACTATAAAATCATTCTAGTGTATTTGGGAAAATAGCAAACTTAATAATCATTGGTTAAATGAAAAACAAAAGTCAAAGAAATAATCACCTGGGATATGTGATAATAATGACCTTAATATCTTCCTCACAGAAACTATAATGTCATCTTAGATAATTATCCAAGTTTAGTAAGTTTAGTGAGTAGTCAAGAAATTTTATTGAAAGGAACTTTTATCAGAAATATCCAAACTTTTTGCCAAAGGCATGGATGTCATATAGTCTGTGCTTACCAATCTCTATACCATTCATAGGAAAATTCACTAATTCATTCAATAGATATTTATTGAGGACTCACTCAGTGTCTTATTTAGTAGGAATACAGCAGAAAAGTAAACTCAAGAAAACTTCCTTCATGGATCTCTCATGATAGTTGGGGTGAGAGATTAAACAAACAATATAAATTCACCACTCTAAATATTGCATCAGAAAGTAATATGTTCAGTGGAGGACACAGAGCAGGGTGATCATTGTGGGCTATGACCCACTGGAATTTAAGAGAAAGATGGCAGGCCTTGATCAAGGAGTAACAGGATCTGACCAGCATTTTAAGACTCATTCTTACTGCTGGAGTAAAATTATTCTAAATGTACAAGTGTGGAAATAAGAAGATCACTTAAAAGACTACATTATAGTGATCCCAGCAAGGGGATTTGATGGTGTGGGCCACCATTCAATTGGAGTGGGGAGACAAAGAAAGGAACAAATGGCTATGATCCATAGGGGCTGTGTATGGGCAGGCTGTGTATGGCTTTCCTTCTATGCCTTTGATCTTGCCCTTTATCATCTCCTTCTGGACTGGGTTCCATCAATTATCCCAGGCTATCAATCTCTCCCATTCTCCCACCTTCTTTCCTAAACAGACACAAACTCTCTCATTTAAAAAAAAGAATGCAGTGCTGGGGTTGTGGCTCAGTGGTAGAGTGCTCGCCTAGCACGTGTGTGTCCCTGGGTTCGATCCTCAGCACCACATAAAAATAAATAAATAAAGGTATTGTGTCCAACTACAACTAAAAATAAATATATTAAAAAGAGCATTAAAAAAGAGAGAATATATATTTTCCCCCCTTTGGCCTTTGTAAATGTCAGGGAAGAGGTTATGTTTGAGTTGAGAATTAGAGAATGAGTTAGAGTTTAGTAGGCAGACAAACAAGAAAAATCCATACTAAGATAATCACAGCAAGTACTATGCACCCCAACTTGAAAAGGCAGATATTCAGAGAGCTGTGAGTAGCTTGAATTTGCCATTACTGGACTATCCTGGGACAGAACGAGGTAGGCAATTGGAGATGAAGGTGCCACGCATTATTCATAAACACGGCTCTCCAGATTTTGATGTTTATGACTATATACTAGTGTGTTGGGGTGGAGAGAGCAGCAAACAGCTCACACTGGAGAAGGTGGAAAATATTGCCCTGAGAATCTCATCCCATCAGAGCACAGGAGGATGAGAGTGGCCCCCATCGGGTCCCAGGATATGCAATAGCAGCAGGCTTTTCTTAGAGGGGATGCTGTCAATAACACAAGTATTTCAAGCATGGCTTGGTGTCTAAATTTAAACAATTCTACAAAGAACAAGTAGCACTTGACTGCTTTCAGGGGACAGTCTTGTGATCAAAGAAAGCAATTCTCCCTAATAAAAGTGATATTTTCTTAGGGTATCCTAGGCCCTAACACAAGGAGATTTTCAAGGGACCCAAGGAGATATATAAAGAGATATTTTAAAAGAAGACTGGATCTATATTTTAGAAAGATGCTTCTGGAAGTAAGGTGGATTAGATAGGATGAAGCTAGTTACATTGAGAACTAGACAGGGGCTATTGCAATACTTCAGACAAACATGATGGAGACTTAAAAATGCAACAGGCCAACCCACGGCCATCCATCAGTATAATATACAAGTGTTGGTTATAAGCAAGGAGACATTTGGAAATAAATTTTGGAGAGGAAAACCTAACAATGGGAAATCCTGCTAGCATCCAACTTCCTTAATAGTAAGAGGCTGAGTACATTAAAGTAGCAATTTATTTGATGGGCAATTGATATCTGGCAGGCTAGTGACAGCCTTGTTGCCAAGAGAGCACGGTTCCAGTCTCAACCTGCGACTTTAAAAACTTCACTGGGGGAAAAATTACAGTCAAGCCAGCAGCAGCAGGCCATGGCCTAAGGCACAATATGCCGATAACTAAGTCCCAGGGAAAACTGATTTGTAGCTTCTGATCACATGCGCTGAGAGCCGCTGCTATTGACTAGTTGTGGTTCATCGGGATGTAGATCTATCTTGGCTAACAAGAAAGCACTAGAGGTCTTCATTTAGCCACTGAGCCCTGTCTCGGGGGACTGTGTGCAGCTGTCTTTACCTTCCTACCAATCAACACATCAAAAGCTGCAGAATATATTTTCACTTTCAAAAATGCAAACTGCAAGCAAGATAAAGTTGCCAAACTAGACTTGAAAAGGGGTGAATGATTACAGCACGGCTCCAGATATAAAGAATAAATCATGTGTGCCCAGTTGGAATTTTCTTATACGTGTCAACAAGAAAGATAACTGAGTCTGTATCCGCAAGGCAGCCACACCATATTAATTTGACTAGAAAGGATTAAAACATTTACATTGGATTTCTTACTTGAATAATTCTAAGCAGCAATCTCCTCAGAATTTCTCACTGAAGATAACTGATTATAATGAAATTATTAGAATATTCATTTTAGTAACCCTCAAATAATTACTTGGCAGAGGGTTTTGTGTTTTTTTTTTTTTTCTCCACTCCATCTGTATAAAGGTAAGAATACATTTTATTCTTTCATTTAATTGGGGCACGTTTTTTCCTTTCCTGGGAGTTTGGGCCTTCGCTGGAAATGAACTCCAAATCTTTAAATGTTTTCTCAAATTATCAGTTCTTTTGACATTGATTTCAATATCATCAAGACCTTTCCTCCCAGATGTTTTCCAGGAAGACTTAACTCACAAAAGGTCAACGTTGTTTCCCTGCTTTCAAGGATCATTTAGTTTCCGCACTCTTGGTTTGGGATGTGTGCAGGTGCATGAAAAAGAGAGAAGGTTACCCTTTGGTAAGCTCTATTTAATTCTCTAAAATGAGTGAAAGGTCATGCTGGGGAACCAGGCTCCCGATGCATTTTAAGTAAAAGCCAGTTGCTTTAGCTTGAAATTCCAGGTGGCCCAGTAAGGACTGGAATGCGCAGTTTGGACCGCTTCCCTTTCAGTCACCTCTTAAGGGAGATACCACTTTGATTTACTGGACTGACAGTGGCTTCTCCTGAGCTGCAGGCAGGGCAGGTGCTGGACTGCCACGTCAGTGGATGCCTCACCACGGGCTGTCAGTTCCCCACCTGGGAGGCATTCCACTCCGCCTCCCTAACTGTCTTAGAGGCAGCTCCTCACAGCATTGCTTCCTGGCTCCATGGAAACATCACTATTACTTCACTATTTCTGATATTGCCAAATTGATGGTTCATGAAACCACAGTGTGCCCCAAATTCACTTTCATTGTTCCCCGCATGTAAAAATTAAGTGTTAAAAACTGATTTCATTAGACATTGTTGAGTGATGCAAGGACAATTAAAAAAAATTATAATAGAACTAAACTCGTATGTAGATTCAACATGCAAACATCAAACCTGCATTTTAATTCAAACAGCTTGTCAATTTCTTCATGTAGATGTCTAAATAAACTCCGGGTCTCATTTCATCTCCTTTATGAAAAAAAATCAAAGTTAATAGCTTTTCAAGTCCATTCATTCCACAGAGGTTCCAAAAAAGCTTAAAAGAATGTCTATCTCCACTGAAAGACCAGACAACACATAAACTAAACTTGCAAGACATGCCATTTTACATACCTTTGTAACATCCGGATTAGACTATGACAGTGCCTACCTCCTGGGGCAATTCTTACAGACCACCCAGGAAACCCAGCCACTCCAGAATGCAGCCAGTCTATTGATTTAAGAATGAAGAACACTGCAATTGTGTCTGTGGTATAACATCAACCTGTTGACTTAGAGCACAATTAAAACCTGAAAAATAAAATTTAATAAGTTTGACTTTTCTAGAGTGTGGCTCTTTTGGAAGCCGATTTTTTTACCTTCTGTCCTTTGTGCCATTGTGGTTCTTGTAAATCAGAACTTGGTCCAGCTGTGTCCATGTATACAGACAACTCAAGGGCTTCAAGTGTCTAATTTCATTTAATGCAATACCTAAATATAAATAAAATCCATATAGTGAAGCATAACTATTATCACCTAAGTAAGCATATTCTATCTATTTATATATAAATTTAAGTAAATAAGTGAAATATGGAAAGCTTATTAAGATTTATTGTCAGTGTTTCTAATACCCATGTGGGTTTTCTTTGTTAGCTTAGTTAAGGTCAAAGGTCATGGAGTTTGAATAGAAAGCAAACTTTCACTTAACATTTCTCTAATAAACAAATTATAGGTTTTCAGTATTGTAATCTTTGTTCGCCTCCTTAAAACATTACCTCTTCTGCACAGAAATGGTTAGAGCCAACTCTCTGAACTAAGATGCAGGGAGCTGGTGTCTTTTAATTGGTTATTATATCAACTCAAGATTGTCTCGCCACCATCACATGCTTTACAGAAGATCCCAGCAGCATCTACAAGAAATGGAGCCTCAGAATCTGTACTTAGATGTCAGATCTCAGTATTCACATGCAACTACAGAGCTGGGCCCCAAAACAAGGCAATTTATAGTCAGAATTTTCCAGTTATTTGGAGAAATAACTGCATGATATATGCATGATATTGTGGTGATCTCAAAACATGGTGGCCACATAACCCTACCCAAACCAAGACCACTTGAGAGCGAGAGGGAGAACTGTGGGGTCCATGCAAACATATAAGCAGTCTGTCTACAAATAACTTCTAAACTCCTCCAAAGATATCACTTTCCTATGGTAAATAATTTACTTCATTTTCATGTTAAATTTATGATTTAACAATGATCCAATTACCACTCTAATCCACCTAACAATCTAAATATTACCAAACAGATTCCCAAATCTATGTTTTCTCATATCTTTTGCAAGACACCACAATAAACATTTGGCTTCCATAATCTCATTTTTACCTTTTAAAATAAGTATTTTTAGAATTCTATGATTTGAAAACATTTTCATTGCCTTAAATTGCTCCCCAAAGTTACAAATAAAATTATGAAATAAAATCAGTGGCTCTTCTTGAATTTTAACCAATAAGAAAGGCAATTTGTAGTTATGCAACACTATTGCACATAATAACTTGAGTGACAGCATGTGTGTCCAAGCCTGAGTTTGTGGAAGGGCTGGACCTGGGAGAAGAACCATTTCCTCAGTTTTTCTTTGAATACATTTCAAAGTCAACTGTAGTAAATTTTCTGCTCCATTGTTTATGGAGGGGTATGGTGGGGAATGGACACTAATTCATTTAATGCACTTTTTACACATAAGCAAGTAGTTTAACAAAATAGAAGGAGACTGAGCTTCCAACTGGACTAGAACTGAATTTGAATCCCGGGACAATTATTTATTTTTATAACTTTAAGCAAATTGTTAAAATACTTATTCTCATTTTTCTAGTTTGTAAAGTGGGGACTATAATACCTGTAGTAGAAGGTTGTTTTGAAGACTGGTGGCACACAGCACAGTGCCCAGCTTACAGCGGGCACTAAAATAATTATGCTGGACTATCAGATATAAAAATAAAATACACTCTGCTAAACAATACCTAATTTTGAGCAAATGATTCAGAAGACATTTAAGCATCTTATAATATTTTGTCAAGCATTGTTATGATCCTTCATGTTTAATATAGTTTTAAGTCCCAGCTTAAAAATATGATTTTAGAAGAGAATGCTAGAAAGGTTCTTATTTCATTATTTAGTAACTTGGGAAATTTCTGAATTGTAAATAAATTAACAGAGAAACATTGGTTTCTTTAAAAATACAGTTCTTTTCTTCTTGTGAAAGGTGAAACCTTGAATTAGAAATCATTAGAAATTTATTAGAATAATGTCTATAATCTTAGACAAATTAAATCTTTCCAGACCTTAGTTTCCTCCTAAGTAAAGGATTTTCAACAGGTAATCTTTTAGGCCTTTTATATAGCAAACTTCATTATATTTATTACTTTTATTTTCAGGAAATAAGCAGATCAAAATAAAATTTCAAAACTATTATTTTCTAACTCTTCAAAACAACCATTTCTGCCACTTGCAATACCAACAGGGAAATAAACAGGAGGTGAAACAGCTGAGCCAAAAGATTCACTTACATTCTGTATTTTTTCTATAAAATCAGGTTGAAAAGAATAGAAGTTAGGGAATCAACATGAACAGTAGTGAGCTGGCTGATTTTTACAAAAAGAAGAAGGAAAAAAAGAAGAAGAAAAAAATGAAAAAAAGCACCATTAATCATAATGGCCCCGACTGCAACTTCTTGATAGAAGACTTATCTCGCACCTTCTTGGTCAAAAGAATTAAAGGTCGTGGGTCCAACCTTTTCCACATGTGCTGCATTCCACCTCTGTTAAAATCCTGCCTTTTGTGTCCAATTCAAAACTCTCCAGGAAATGACCCTGGGTGCATAAGGAAGATGGTCTTCTATTTTGCCCTCATTTCCTGCAGAAAATATTTAGATTTTTGTCTATAAAAGAAATATACATAACGTTCTGCTTTTAAAAAAAAAATAAGGCTAAAAAACAAAACAAAAAAAACCCATTCAATCATACACACATTGCAGTCAGTAGCTATGCTTTAGCCCACAAATCATCGTGAAAGCCAGCTTCTATCTATCTACGTAACCCATAAAATTTCTTTTTAACTCAATATTGTTAGAAACATTCTATTCCAGATTTGAAAGGATTTCCCTATTATTTTCTACCCAAAAGATTAAGTATTAAATAATGACCCCAAAAATAGATACCGCCTTGTTTGTTAAGGAGACCTGTCTTACACTTTCCTAACATTATAGCCAGATTTCACGGTCACAGGAAAACAAAACACACATAATGGAGAGGTTATTAATTCAATAAATCCAGCAGCTCTCATGCTCTGGGCAAAAGGCAAAGTTAAAAGCAGCTGTTCATTGACGACATATGGGACATGGCCAGGGTGAGTAGCTGCTTTAGCACATCATCCACCACTTTTAAGGCTGACTGCACTCAATTTCTTAGACAATCTACACACCATTTTCAGTTCTGTACCTCCATAATTTATCACAACAATCCCTCAAGCACACAGATCGGAGGGGGAAAATGAAAGCAATTTACAGTATCGAGATGAAAGTAGCTAGGTGGATGGAGAAGACCTACTATGTAAATCATATCCACGACTTCAAGGAATGTTGACATAATATTCTGGAATTAATTTTTTCCAGCATTCCTATGTAGGTCATACAAAGGTAAATCTAGTTTCTCCTCCCTACCTCTTATATCTGGAGTTGTTTATCAATATGTTAAAGAGGAAATTGATTTTACCTCTCCCTTCTACAGGGACAATAAGAACCTTATGTATAAAACTTACCAATAACAATGAAAGGAATCAGTTGAAACATTAGCATGCAATCTTTATATATGTCTTCCAGTTAAAGGTCATAGGAAGAGAGCAATGAATAATAAAAAAAAAAAAAAGGTAGACGCACAGACAAATAAGGGATAGCAATCTATTTGAAATAGTAGTCTGGATTATTGTAAACTAATCTCATTATGTCTCCCTTTAAAATATGCCCATAAAATCTGCCTCAGATTCATATCAGTGAACTACACTGATGACAAACACCTTACTATAGAACAACATAAGGCATGAAATTTGTATATTGTCTTATAGTGTGCACTTCTGGTAAGAGTCTGTTTTTACACTGTAATGAGAATAGTATATGCTGATATCTTCATCAAAATCTAGACAATTGATTGCTTCAATGCCAACCACCCCCCCCCCTCTTTCCCTTTTCTCCTTCTATCTCTTTCTCTCTTAACCTTCTTGGGTTGATTGAAGCAGGACAAGAAGGAGCAGTTACAAGATGAGAAAAGATATTACAAGAAAGCCAGTGTCTCGGGACTGAAGGTAATAAGAAAAGACGAGGACATGTAAGAACATCCTAGGAATCTTTAAAAATACTCTAAAGGAATCTCAATTTCCTGAAGGCATGCAAGACAGAGGATTAAGCCCTTTAATTTAGATAGTAAAGAAAAAGTTGACCTTGGAATTGAAGAATTTGCCAACATATTCACTTACATTTCTTGCTCTATAAATAAAATAAATAATTCCCTGGTTGTTGTTGTTTTTCGTTGTAGACAATTTGAACAATTAAAAATGAAGACGCACACTTGATTCTAATAATTAGGAACAACCTTAATCTCTGACTATAGTTTGTCATCGGTTGTTTGTTGTTTGAAATCCATACTCATGATTCATCTTTTTATTGTAAAGGTGTAAGCAATCATTTATACATAAATGGTGTAAAATCTTTGCATATCAGACATTTTAAATATTTCTCCTTTTCTATTTGCTTTATCACTCTACCAAGTATTGAATGACCTTTTTTTTTCCCCACAAAAACCCTCATGTGGTGTTCATTGTATACTTCTAGTAACAATGCTATTGCTAAGTATTTTATGGATTAGAAAATTGAGGCATATAGAAGTGAAATGCCCTGCCTGGAGCTTATACATAGCAGCAGAAAGCTTTTTTTAAAAAAAAAAATTGCTCTAATTAGTTATACATGACAGTAGAATGAATTTCAACATATCATACATCCATAGAGTATCACTTCTCATGGTAGACAAGCTTTTAAAAACCAGATGTTCCTTTTTCAAAATTAGAGCTCTGCCCACGAGGTATATCACAATGTTCATGTTTTTGCTCTATCAATTTTGTGAATTATTTCTTTTCTTTCAGTTTATGCCTACAACAACCCTCCTTATGATCAGATAGAGTCATCTTCATTTTTCTTCTATTTCTTTTATTTCTTCCTTTACTTTATATTTCTTTGAGTACCTATATTTTATTTTAGCAAATGGCGTAAGGCATCCTTATTTTTCTAACTGTGTAGCTAACCTAATTATCCAGAAAAATTTATCTACCTATATTTTCTTTGATGCTCAGAAATTCCAACTTATCAATCTTAGAGATCTGATGTGTTTTGGTTCCACTATTTTAATTGTATGATGAAATATAACAGAGCAAGTCACCCATTCCTCTATTTTTAAGTTATTTTGCATATAATTTATCTGTTTATCTTTCCATATAAATTTCACAAATGCTTGAAAATCACAATATTTGCAATGAATTTTGTTGTTTATAATTAATTTAAAAGAAAATATCTGTTCCCATGACCAATGTTGACCTTCATGACATAACATCTCAGTAATTGTCTTTGTTTTTTATAGTTTAAGTGCAAATTTTTAAATTTTTTAAGAAGCTAAATCCTGTTTGTTATTCTACTTTATTTGTTTATTGCTCAAATCAAAGAATTTGTGAGTTTAGGCAGAATTGATATCTCATTTAATGTCTCTTGTTTTTTACAAAAATCACATTGTTCTTCATGCATTAATGACTATATGCTTTAGTAACGTTTTATTTTTCTTTTTGATTATAACAACAAGATGACTTCTGTTTAGAGTTACCTTCGGATTTTTCATATAAGTGAACTTTAAAAGCACTCATTATTAGCTGAATGTGCAGCACACTCCTGTAATCCCAATGGCTTGGGAGGCTCAGGTAGGAAGACCACTAGTTCAAAGCCAGCCTCAGGAATTTAGTGAGGCCTTAGGAGGTAACTTAGCGAGACTCTGTCTCTAAATAAAATATAAAAAAGGGAAGAATAGAAATTCACTGGATTAGACAAGGAGAAATGAAGGGAAGGGAGGAAGGTTGGAAACTGGAAAGACAGTAGAATGAATTAGTCATAACTTTCCTATGTTCTTATATGAATACAGAACCAGTGTAACTCCACATCATGTACAACCACAAAAATAGGAAGTTATACTCCATATATGTATGTCAAAATACATTCTACTAACACATATAACTAAAAAGAACAAAGGAAAAATTAAAAAAAAAAGGTTGGGTATGTGGCTCAGTGGCTAAGTGCTACTGGTTTCAACCCCTGGTATAAAAAGAAAAAAAAATCACTTATTATTAGAAAGCCAATATGTTTTAGGTACTATGTTCATTTGGAGGCAGAAAGATGAATAATTTTTGTATCTAACATTGAATTCATCCAGCATGAATTCATAATACATGCCAGAAGCTTTTCTAAGAGTTTTACTCATTTAATCCATTAAATACCTGATTAACTAAATACCTGCTACTATTAGCCTCAGTTTATGGATGAGTGATTTCTTTACTTGTCTGTGCCCATTTGGCTAGTAAGTGCTGCACTAGGATTTAGCCCTGCCCTGTGATGCCAGTGCATGTCCCCAATATCTGAAGGTTCAGAATCCAGTGTAAAAGACTAAAGGGCAAAGCTACAATCTCAAGGATGTGATAAATGCCAGCTTATGACAGACTTAGTTGAAGTCTAAAAGAGGATGCGTGTAACAACTCCAGAAAGGCAGGAATGACTCAGTGGATGAAGGAGACATGACATGAGTTTTAAAGGCTGAGTAGAAGATCACCAGGAGTAAAAGAGAAAAAAAAAGAAAAAGTCTGTTTTAGACAGGGCATCCAGCACGTGTGAAGGCTGAGGCTAAGGAAGACCACAACTCATTTGGGAATAGCTACAACTCAGAGCAGCAGGAGGCAGAATCAGAAACCTGGACAGAGTGCGTGCACAGGGACCACTTTGAGTCCTTTGATCTTGCTGAGATATGAGGAAATATAAACTCATATTCATTTTGTTCCCTGTTAAAAGTCCTCTATATGAACCATTATTTAACTACTACATCAGATTGATTAAAGAAGCTAATTCACAAACCAGACCAAAACAATACTTTGTGGGGCCATCTATTGTTTGGGAAGGATGTTCCAAGCAATCACCTAATTATTAACCAAAATAAATCGTTCATTACCAAATTGGATAAGAAGTCAAGGTTTCTCTACTGCTGCAAGGAATTATGACCAACAAAAGGATTTTATTTAAATTACAATTGGTGAGGTGGCTTTTCTAGACAGGACGTGGGGTATTTAAAATTAATTTCATGCTATGGTTTAATTACTAATGAATTTGCTCTTTAGAAAGTCTGATGACAAAGATCACACCTATCTAATTTCAATGGGAGTATTAGTCATTGAATTAGTTAATTAAGAATATTACAAAATCAATTTTAATTTTATTATTAGTCTCAGTGCGCAAATGCTTTTTAAAAAAAAAATTTTTTTCATTAGCTCCTTATCCTACTACAAAATATTTTGAGGAAAGAATAAAGTGAATTTAGCAAAATAAATTGTTTAGCCTTGTATTCTTCTGAATTTCATATAATTTTACAAACATTATTTCTCTGAGGGTAATTTCCATAATTATATCTGTGTTATCTATCTGGTTGACTTGTTGTGAGGATCAACTGAGATAGTGTTTAAATAATCTTTTGAAAACTAAATATTGTAAGTCCAAAATATTGCAATTATGATCAAAGATCAAGTATGGAATTTTCTTTCATACTGGAGACTACATAAAAGTCCTTTTTTAAGTGTTTTTTTTTTTTTGTACAAAGATTCCTAGGACTAAATGTCCAGGAAATTAAGGAATGGTGTATTTCATATATTTCATCAATTCTAGATTTAACTTAATTTCTTTGACAAACTGAAATACAAAAGCTTTGACTTCATGACATCACACATCAATAGAGAGGATAGATGTCAGGTAAATTCAAATACCTCTGATTGGATTATTTTAAGGATAAGTTACATTTTTTTATAGAAATGATATTTTAGTGAAGATTCTAGAACCCTTGGAAATACGTGTTATTTTCATTAAAAGTCCACTTTTCCCCTAATGTCAGTGTTGTGCCAGTAAGAAGAGATATGTACAGCTATCTACATAAAAATGAATCACTACTGGTCTCATTGTGAGTTGACTGAAATGGTTCCTGAAATACTGAGACAATTCAGAAAATTCATATTACAAATTTGAAGGGCTTATAATGAGTTAATAATATGATGATAGCTAGCAATTGGAGATATCTTTTATCTTAGGTATTACATTTTATCTTCATTTTATTTTTCCTTATTTTATACAAGTTCATAAATATTGGGATTTATTTTCTTTCAGACAAAAACATGTCCCCATCTGCATAAAATTTACTTATATCATTTATCTCCTTTGCAAAGAAAACTAGAATGAAATTAGAAAATTAAATTTCATGACTAAAAACAATTTCATGATGACATATATACAGTAAACTGAACCTTTCAGTTTAGGGAATAATCATATATTTAGCTCTATATTTATTAAGACAAGATTATTTTTATGGAAAAAAACTACCTGAAGTGGTTTCTCAGCAAACTTATTAATTCAGGTTTTACCTTTCTGATGCAAGATTAAGACTATACCTAGAAGGAAATGTACATTTATTGGCACAAAATTAATTGTACAGCATGTGTGCATCTTATTAGCTAACATAACAGTATGTAGAGAAAGTAAGAGGAACTTAGGTTATGTTAGGACTTCATGTTCAAGGACACTGAGGCTATGTTGAACCCACAGAGGAAGAAAACACCCACAAATAGACTGGCCAAAATCTGGGTAAGTGATACCATTACTTGTGTTTATAAATCATTAGCGGAAGTAAAAAGAAATCACTAAACCACCTTACCTTATAAGATGCTCACAGAAAATAGTTATGTGGTATTATATAAGAAGCTGCAAAGAACCTTAAATTTATTACTCAATATTTAAGTAAAAAAAAAAACACAACTTTTTCTGAGTGTTTCCTTTATGCTAAACCCTGTACGAGATGCTAATGATTCTAAAGTGTGACATCAAGTACACATTTAAGGTAGAATCTGTCAAGAAACTGAAGTTGAACTTGTGGAAAAGTGGAATGGGAAAATGGACTAACAAGTAAACTGTTTAAAAAAACACTTCTGCATGAAAAATTTACAAATACATAGCCCAGATAAAAGATAGTGATCATCCATTAGGTTGAACAATGCGCAATTTAGAGTTAGATTCCATACATTGTGAATGGTATATGTTTCTGTCAGTTTTTTCCGCTGCTGTGACTAAAGGACCTGACCAACACAAATGTAGGGGACAAAAAGTTTATTTGAGGTCTTATGGTTTCATTGGTCTTAGTACATAGAAGGCTGGCACCATTCCTTCAGGGCTCAAGGTGAGGCAGGCAAAACATCAGGGCGGAGTGTGAGGCAGAGGGAAGCAGCTCACATTATGGTGAACAAGAAGCAGAGAGACTCCAGCTCCAGATACAAAATATGTAACCCAAAGCCACACCCCCAATTAACCACTTCCTCTAGCCACACTCTACCTGCCTCTGTTACCACTCAGTTAATCTCATTAAAGATTAATTCACTGATTGGGTAAAGACTCTCACAATCCAGTTATGTCTCCTCTGGAACTTCTTGCATTGTCCCATATGTGAGCTTTTGGGGAACACCTCACATCCACATCATAACATTATGTTATGGAATATATGGACTTCATTATAGTTCTCCAGTCTATAATAAAACAATGAATGAGTTTCAACCAGCAATTAATTTGGTTGGACTCCCAACCACAAACTCCATCTCAGATAGCAGCTCCAATTCATTTTCTTTCAAAATTCAATTGGTCTCCTAGAACTTGCTCTGAGCATGTGTGGTTCAGGAGCCAGCCACAGACTCAGGAGCATCTCCTCTCCTTTACAACATTGGATCCTCATTCTCCTGTGATGGTTGCGCCCCGCTCTCCGCACTATCCTATTCTTGAAGTCACAAAGACTGTGAAGCTACTTTAGCTGTTTTAGCCATCCGAGCCAGTGACAGTTTCAGACTACCCTCTAGCCCAAATCCACAATAAAAGAGAAATTCACCCAGTGTCAATTCCCTCTTATAAGTTTCAACTTCCTTCTCGAAGTGTCTTGTTATTCTTCACTGGCTAGGTCCTTGTGGTTTTGTTTTTATATTTTGTTTTCAGATTACATAGGTTTTATTTGCAAGGACCTTTGGGCCCATTAAGCACTTAAAGCATTGAGAGTTCTAGCAAAACTGCCTTTCAGTTTCAGGATTTAGGGGCTGATATAAGAGCTCCTGTCTCCCAGGCAACTAACATAACTAACATAACTATGATCCGAAGCCACAAGACTCTATGATTTGATAAGGTTTGACTTGTTCACCTTGAATTTCCTTTACATAATACAATACGAATAACATAGTTGGTATTCAACAAACACTGGTTAGAATCTTTTGATAACTAAAGAATGACAATATAAGGGGTAGGGTTGTGGCTCAGTGGCAGAGCACCTGCCTGGCACATGTGAGGCACTTGGTTCAATCCTTAGCACCACATAAAAATAAATAAATAAAGGCATTGTGTCCATCTACAACTAAAAAAAAATAAAAAATTTAAAAAGAATGATAGTATAGTGGGAAAAAAAAGCACAGTATTTGGGATAAAAGTCTACATTTAAATCCCAATTCTACTAGTACATTTTGTGCAAACTTAAACATTTTAATGAGTCCATAGTTCAGTTGCATTTTCTATCAAACACAATACTACTAAATATTCTAATTATGCTTATATTTGTGGATTGTGAGATCAAAGGATCTAAATCTAAGCAGCATAAAGGCTGGTCCTCATTTTTACTATCAGTCAAGCATTACTAATAGTGATATCTTGAGATTAACAGCAGCATTAATAGAACATATCCAGAAAATACCTTGCTGATAAAATAACAGAGCTTATTTTGTTTAGAATTCTCATGAGTAAATCAGTCTATCAGTCAGTAATGACTATTACTAGAGCAAAGTAATTCACTTAAATATACTTAAGATAGATAGAAAGCTAAATTCTAGACCACTCAAGAAAATCTTCCCAGATTCTGGGAAAACATTGACCTGATCTAAACCAGTAAGTCATGAAGATCAATAATTCTCACTTTGTCTGTGCTGCAGGGGCAGATACCTACGAGTCATGTGAGCAATTCAAATCTTGACAATTAACACCTATGTAAGCAAGAATATCTACAGAAATATCTATGCAAGGCTATCTATTAAATTGATACCATAGGGTTATCTGTTGTGTTTCGTGAGTTATATAATTCAGTTCTTGGAGAGAATGATACTATTTCTACTATCACTATTGTTTTATACATGGGAATACTGGGGATAAGGGAGTTCTTTTCCCAAGTTCATACACTATTAATCATGAAAGCAATGATTTTAATCCAAGAGTGTTTGCCTCAAAATCAGATGTTTTTCTCTCTTAGAAGACCCTCAATTCTCTACTAGTCACACTCTGAGAACTCAGAAAACCATGAGGCAAAGTTTAAGCCAAAATTGAATATAAACAAGAAAATCCTGCATTTTCTGTTTCATTAGCATTTTTTTCTGATTGCCAAGTGCTTTAATAATCGTTTGAAATTATTAATTGTTTGAAATATAATCCCAAAGAGATGATTTATTGATCAAAATGATTAAGTTGAAATTTTTTAAAAATATGAAATATGCAAAATATTCTTAGATTAGTAGTCTTTTTAAATTTTTATATATTTTTATTAGTTCTTTTTAGTTATACATCACAGTAGAGTCAATTTTGACATATTTATACAAACATGGAGTATAACTTATTCTAATTAGGATTTCAGTCTTGTGGATGTACATGATATGGAGATTCATTGTGGTGTATATATATATATATATATATATATATATATATATATATATATATATATATATACATAGCAAAGTTATGTTAGATTCATTCCACTGTCTTTCCCCCCATCCACCCTTTTTCCCCTTCATTTCCCTCTATCTAATCCACTGAACAAGTAGTCTTGATTTAGTATAAAAACATGTTATAGATGTATTCCAGAATTCTCTTGTTGATTTGATTTCACCAAAGAAGTATTTATTTTTGGAAAAAAATTACAATAACATTCTTTACTAAATATAGCTGAAAACTGCATATTTTAAGTTAAATCCTTTTAATTTCTAAAAATGGAAAAAATTGGGAAGAAAAATTTGGTTACTCTGAAATTTTCAAGAAAGTGGAGAGAAAGCAAAAAGGAAAAAAATTATTTTTCAATAATCTCCAAAATAATTCATACTGCATATCAGTTTTCCTGGATTTCTTTGTTCTGCAACTGATTTACTAAGATCCCTATTTTGTTAAAGAAAGTGTTAGAAACTTGAATATAAAAATCCTCAAATCCCCCTCAGCTTTTCTTTGACTATTGATTACCACCCTTAAAAGGAGATTGGATTCAATTTGGCAATCCATTACTAGTACTTCTTCAGGAAAATAGTCTTATAATGTCCTCTGTCTTATTTTTTATCTTTTATTTTTAAAAAAATCAGTCTTAAAAATATGCATCATTTGTAAGGTAAATCATTACAGCATTATTATTATATATGAACTTCAAAAATATCCTGATGGATTTTCATTAACCCTATTCTGAATACTAAAAATGTTGAAAATTTTTAGGATAGGACATAAGCAATGAATAAAATTGACTCTTTTGAAACAGTGTTAAGTGTGCCTAAAAAATATAACAAAAAATCCCTAAAGAAAAAATAAAATGTAAAGACAACCTGAGAGGCCATGGAATGTCCCCAACCAACTCTGGCAGATACTCATGTGTGGATCAGATTCTTACAATAAAAGCATCTTATTTCAAAGTTGAAACACAAAATTTTTACATTCAAATTTACACACAACTTATAATTTTGAAACAATAGTAAGATTCCCTTATCTTGTAAATTCCCTTTATCTTGTAATTTCAAGAGAACTATGAAATATTCTGTGCTGACTTGCAATTTTATATTCTTACTCCTAATACTAAAATTATAATTGATAGGCATAAATATTTTAATCTTACAGATAAATTTAAATTCTGCTCTATGATTGCTTGTATCTGCATTTATAGACCTACTCAAGAAAATCATTCTATATTGTTTAATAGTAGATGGGTGGTGGTGCACGCCTGTAATCCCAGTGGCTAAGGAGGCTGAGGCAGGAGAATCACAAGTTCAAAGCCAGCCTCAGCAACTTAGTGAGGCCCTAAGCAACTTTTCAAGACCCTGTGCCAAATTAAAACATAAAAGCAACTTGGGATGTGGTTCAGTGATAAAGCATTCCTGAGCTCAATTCCTGCTATAAATAACTAATAGATTGGTAGATTTCATAAAAGTGCTCAAAATATTGTTGATAATAAAAAATAAAGATCACAAATAAACGTGGAACACATAGATACTGGTAGATATTTTTGAGTGTGCATGTGCGTGTACAATGGGGATCATTAGTAGTTATATTTAGATAGTGGTATTACGTATTATTTGTTTGTTTGTTTGTTTGTTTGTTTGTTTTGGTACCAGGATTGAACCCAGAGTGCTTAATCACTGAGCCACATCCCCAACCCTTTCTGTCATTTGTTATTTTGAGACAAGTTCTTGCTAAGTTACTTAGGACCTTGCTAAGTTGCTGAGGCTGGCCTCAATCATTTGTGATCCTCCTACCTCAGCCTCTGAGTTGCTGTGATTACAGGCTTGCACAACCATGTCCAACTATTTTTTATATGTGTAATTTTTCTCTAAGATACATGCACTAGTTTTACATAAGAAGACATTATATCTTAAACTTTTCTTATTATGAGATTATAGTAGCTAATTATAACCTTATTATTCCAATCATATATCCTTGTGTTTGCAGGACAAATAATGAAGTAACATCTTCTGTGAATATTTATGTCATTCTTCAAAATTACCAGGAAAAAAATAATTATTTAAAAATCCATTTGTTCCAACAGTGTCCAAAAAATGAAAGGATATATTTCAGAAGAAAGAAAGAAAAAATGGAGAGGAAAGGAGAATCATTGATTGAGTGTTATGTGTCTGCCTTTGCAATGATGTTGGTGGACATTCTGTCAACACTCAAACCTAGACTAAGCACTGGCAGGATGGTGGAAATTTCATGTTAGTTAAACTGAAGAATTGTAGCAAGTCATTTATCTCACAAAGGCTAATAGAACAAACTCTATTGCTCCATTGGGCAAATAGAGTCATTCAATACAGATGGTGCAGATTGCCAGGTTAGAAACTGGGGAAATAGGGGAATTCATTCTACTCTTTGTATTCCCTAAAAAAGTATCCCTTGAATGAGCAGTAGGGATATATTTTTTTAATCTTGTAACAAGATACTGGCTTAAATGTTTTTCTACATTCCAGTTTTCCCACAGCTGAAGTCATTCCTCATCCTTCAGATCTAAGGCTCAGCTTCTAAGATGCCACTTATAAAAACTAGGTTTCTTTTGCAATCTTTTAATGATTTGAAGATAGTACATCAAGCATGAAAGCAGCAGGTGGTTTAAAAACTAAAAGCATACAAGAGAAATAAGGCAATGCCAACACGGTTTTCTGAGAGTCAAAATTATCACAAGCATTATTATTGAGTGCCATAATGTCTTAATTTAAAAGCAAATTAAAATCTAATCTGAGTTTTCTCCAAAATATTTGTATGTTTTTCAGTTCTTTGAAAGACATGAAGAATTAACTACTGAGTATCCTGTATCAACCACCCAGTTTACTTCTTAATTAAAGACATCATTCTGAAATTTCTTGATTTTATTGAAACTGTACAATCCCTATAACAAAGAGCCTTCTTTACATATTTACATACATATATATATATATATATATATATATATATATATATCCCCATACCATAAGCATTCTTCTGCTATTTGATTTCTTTCATGTCATCTCTGATTCTTAATGAATTTAGTATATTTGTGTTTATGGCATTGTTTCTACCATAGTCTTATATGTATTCTAAGTATCCTGGTTGTCTGTGATATTTTTGCATTCTTTGGGATTGATTTTTAATTCCACTTTTTAACCAATTTATTTAGAAATCACATGCTATTTTAATCCTTTAGGAGATACCCTTAATTTTATCATGCATACTTAAAATATAAAGATTTAGCTAGTTTAAGATATATGGTAACTCAAAATATTTAGTATACTATGCTATAGTTTTTGGTTTCTATTGTTAGACTATGAATTCTGCTCTTATTCTGATATCATCTCTCAGTAGGTAATTTATATTCCCTCTCAAGCCACATTTTTTTCTTTTCTATTTTTTTCAGTAAATATTATTTACTGAGTTACTACTATATTCCAGATCCTGCAACAAACAGTGGAACAAAAAAATGAATAAGGTAGCATTCCAGTCCTCAAATAACTGAGTATAGTGATGGTTATGTACATATGATTTTAAAACAATGAGCAATAATAGACATATACAGTGGATATTTTGATAAATGAGTAGAAGATACTTAACCCCATATGGGGGGTAGAGTACTAAGGGAAGACTTCAGGTCATAAAATGATACCTGACCTTCATGTTAAGAGATGAACACCAGGAAAAGGACAGAAGACAGAGTGGTAGGTGAAAAGTCAGAAGAAGCAAAAGAAAAATCTGATTTGCATAAGAACTTTCAGAAGTATAACATATTAGCTCAATCTCCCTTACCAGACTGGAAATTTTCAAGGACAAAGACCATACTTAAATATTTTTGTCAGTCTTCCCACTTCCTAGTCTAGTGTATGGAGTCTTTGCTGAATAAATATACAATGAATAAATTAAAAATCTCAAAATGTTCTGATACTGCTCTGACATTAGGTAGTCCCACTGAATATGCATAAGTGGACATGGAGATTGTTATATATCACAGAAGACCAGCTCAACTAAAGTTAATGTACAATTTAGAATTATTTCAAAGAAATAATTTGGGCACTATTGCCCTTACAATTGCTAATATACTATTACTACTACTTCGACAAATAACATATACTTTACAATTTTAAATTACATTCATATACATTATTTCATTTGTTCTCCATAAAGTCCTAAATATTGCTTGTGGCTACACTGGCCATAGAAATGATAAAAAAAAAAGAGGGAGAGAGAGATTATGGTCATTTGATAATGGTTGCTAAGCAAACACTTTCTATCATAACTTCATTAGCCATTGCATGAGAAATATAGTATTTGGAACAATACCATATGCAGCTAAGATAAATATTTAGTCCCAAATTCTCATTTTATAGGAAAGCACTGCCAGTACTATTTCACCTACATTTAAGGTCACTTTTTTTTTCATTAATTCTGAGAAGTGCTTAGAGAAAATCACTTTGTTTTCTGCTTATAAAATGTCCTCTATTTTCTCTCTGTATTTCCAGTTAAATATGTTATCAACCTCTCTTCCATATTTCTTAAATTTTCTTTCAAATTTCACTTCATTGTGTTTCTGTTTTAATTGATAATTTATTTTGATAGCTTTTCTAATTAATTATTCTTATTTTAATAGTGTCTAATCTATTGTTTATCCTAAGAATTAAGTTTATTAACTTATATTTCTAAACTTTTAATTTCTAAATTATGCTTTTATTTTCTTAATCCTACTTGGAAATTTTTGATAATATAAATTTTCCTTAATTAAACAGAATGATAAAAATTTTCTTATCTTTCTTAAACATTTAGAGAGATTTACTATTTCTAATTGACATTTTCAATATCTAAATTACATATACAAATGGTTTGTTTATAGTTTCTGCTGGCTCTCACTTACAGTAGCTTGATTCCAGATATAATTTGTAATTTTATATTAATTCAAGTTCAAAGAGTCAGAGTTCATCTCTGGAAATCTTTGAACAAGAACTCTTCCACTGAATGGAAGAGTTGTACACACTAAACTCTCTGTCTCTAAATTATTTTTTAATTGGAATTCCAGGAGTTTTGTTTTCTTATCATTGCAAATATAGATTAATAAGATTGTTATATTTTATTCAAAATTTCTAAATTTGTTTTTTTGGTGCATTTATAGTCTACTATAATATAAATGGAAATTCTGTCCTTTAATTTTATATTTTGTAAATTTAGATTATTTCATTATAGCAACAATGGATACTACTACCCTACCAGAGCCCCCATCTAGATGACTATTGGCATTCTGTCTCTCCTATTAATTCTAACAAATTTAGATGCTTTTTAATTACTTAAAAGTATCACTAACTAAATGTAAATTATTGATACAATCAAATTTTATTAAAGATAGTTACGGCTTTCAAAATATATCTAAAAAATACTCTTGTAGGAAGACTGTGGACTTGATATCAAATATATTACCATCTCCAAACACTATAACTATACATCATTTTCTTCAATTAAAAAGCAACATGAAAATGCAATTGATTTACACATTTTTAATCAACGAGAAGCTAGTTATTGGAAATAATCTGAGTCTGGAAAGTGTTATATTGACTATTCTTGATTTAATTTGAGCCAAAGAAAATCACAATCTACAGGGGAAAAACTGTTTTTAAAAATCTTAGGTCCAGTTCTGATATGTAAGGAATTTGAAAGTTGTCAGTTGTTCCTAACAGAAGTAAAGGCTGAAAAATCAATAACACAACTTAGATCTATCAGGGAAGTGAGGTTACAGTGCAAACCACCACGCCTCAAAACTGGGAAAACTGACAGGCAGATACGTAATATCACAACCTACTGGAGCAGAAATTTCCATAGAAAGCAGACCGAAATCTTCACAAGAAACAGAGGTATGCTGATTACACTGATTTGATCATTACACTATGTACATGTATTGAAACATCATATGATACTCCACAAACATCAATTAAGCTTTAAAAACAAAGGTATGGTAGAAAAACTATAAATGACTTTCTGGAGGCAGATATGATCAGACATTAAACTACCAATGCAGTGAGGTTGAAGACCAGAGAGTACAATGCAGAATAAAAGCAAAATAAAACAAACAAAAATATATACATAGGCAGCATATAAGTGTGCAGAAAATCAAATTTAAAGAAAAACTATTAAAAGAAGATGGAAGAAAATTCTTACCTATAGAAAAGCAAAAATAAGAATGTTATCTGCATGGTCCTAAGGAACAATAAACACAAGGAAGAAGAGAGTGACAGTGAAATATTTAAAGTGTCAAGAGAAAAAGAAAACAACATAGAATTCTGTGCACTATGAAATTACTTTTCCAGGCAAACTAAAGACCTGTGTTGCAAAGATTGTTAAAAGAAGATTTTCAGAAAGAAGTCAAATTATATTGGTCAAAGACTCCATACTATGTAAAGAAGATTATTAGAAAAAGAATAAGTGACTGATTTTTTTTTAAATTACCATTCTTCTACTTAATTTACCGAACAGATAAGGTTAGTTCAAAGTAATAATAGCAACAATGTTTTCGGTTGTGAATGTTTATGTGTATAATAACTAATGTATATATGCTGATAAAACACATGACAATGGGGATATAAAGGAGAAATTAGGATCATTTTGTCTGTATAAATTACTTGCACTACTTCACACAGTTATAAGGTTTTTTGAAAGTAGACTTAGATTAGTTTTAAATGTGCAGGGGAAGCTGGATCAATCATTGAAAGCAAAGAAGAAGAATGAGAAGGAGAAGGAGAAGGAGAAGGGGAGGAGGAGGAGGAGGAGGAGGAGGAGGAGGAGGAGGAGGAGGAGGAGAAGAAGGAGGAGGAGGAGAAGAAGAAGAAGAAGAATCACTGATGCTAAGAAACAAAAGTGAAGTCACCCAAAATGCTCATTAAAACCACAAAAGTCAGTAAAAGAGTAGAAGATGAATTAGAGTGAAAACCATAAGTATGGCTATGGTTTACTTAAATTGAATGTACACATTAGAAAAGGAAGATATAAAATCAGTAATCTAAGTAATAGGGACCACAAATAAAAATAGTAACAAATATTGCAAATTTGAACTCAACTATATCAAGATCACTTAAAATACACCAACTTAAAGCACATACGCCCCAACTGTATGTTTTCTACAAGAAACTCAGTTTAATATAAAGATACATACAGATTAAAAACAAAGAGATGGAGAAAGATATACCATACTAAGGCCAATTAAAAGAAAGCAGGTATAGCTATACTAATTTCATGTAGAGCAAACTTCAGAGCAATGACAACTCTCAGGGATAAAGAGAGCCATCATTTAATGATGAAGAGGTTAATTTTTCAAGAAGACACAACAATCTTCAACGTATCTAAGCCTAAAAACAGAGGATCAAATTGCATGAGACAAAAAGCTGCAAGCAGAAAGAAATAAATGAAATCACTATACAGTTGGAATTTTTAATGTCCCTTCATCCATAATGGAACAGATGCAGAAGACCAAAAAAATGGTAAGGACATAGTTGAACTCAACAGTACCATTTATCAACTGGACAAAATTGTCATCTATAGAGTAATCCAAAACAGAATAACACATAGTCTTCTCAAACTCACATGGAATTCACTACGTAGGTCACAGTGGCTGTGAACCACAGATCCCAGTCAATCATGTTATCAGATATGACCAGAGAGTTCATAAAACACTTCTTAACCTATTTAAAAGAATACAAATGACATAATGTCTGCTCTCACACCACAATTAATTAAACTAGGAATCAATAACAGAAAGCTAGAAAATACCAACTAACTTGTAAACAAAACATTTCTAAATAACAAATGGATCAATGAAGAAATCTCTAGAAAAATAAAATACATCTTCAACTGAGTTAAAATGAAAATGCAATTTTTGAAAATATGTGAGATACAATGAAGCTGTACTTTGGGAGAAATTTATAGCATTGAGTGCATACATTAGAAAAGAAGGAAGATAGGAAATCAGTAATCTCAGCCTCCATTGTAGGAAACTCAAAAAAAGAAGAGTAAGAAGAGTAAGTAGAATTCAAAGAAAGTAGAAGAAAAATAAAAATAAAAATTAGAGCAGACATTTGTAAAATTAAAAACAAGAAATAAATAGAGAAAATCAACTAAATCTGAAATTTGTTCTTTGAAAAGATAAGTAAAATCAATAAGCCTCTAGACAGAGTAAAAAAAAAGAGAGTGAATACATTATTCATTAGAAATGCAAGATATGATAACACTACAGTTGCAAAGGACATTAAGAGTACAGATGGGGGCTGGGGATGTGGCTCAAGCAGTAGCGCGCTCGCCTGGCATGCGTGCGGCCTGGGTTCGATCCTCAGCACCACATACCAACAAAGCTGTTGTGTCCGCCGAGAACTAAAAAATAAATATTAAAAATTCTCTCTCTCTCTCTCTCTCTCTCTCTCTCTCTCTCTCTCTCTCTCTCTCTTCTCTCTCACTCTCTCTTAAAAAAAAAAAAAAGAGTACAGATGATCCCTGACTTGTAATTTCCTGACTCTATGATGGTGTGAAAGTCATATGCATTTAGTAGACACCATACACTTGATTTTTGAATTTGGGTCTAATATGCACTAGGACAGTCTCTCACTATGGTGGGCAGTGGCAGTGAACCACAGACCCCAGGCAGTCATGAATCATGAGAGTAAAAAACTGACACTCTGCAGTGTTTGTGTGGTGCTAAGTTATGATGTCTGGTACATTAAGAATGTTAATGCATTTTTGACTTAATGAGATTTGCAGCTAATGATAAGTTTGGATGCAAACCCATTATAAGTCAAAAATCACCTGTATGATAAAAGAATAACCGACAAGCTTGACTTCAACACTCACAAACTTGAGTGTCTAGATGAAATGTACCATTTGCTTGTAAGACTCAATTTACCAAAATTCACACAGGATGAAATAGATATATTGAGTACGTCTATGTCTATTAGAGAAATTAAATCATTAAATAATAAACTTCTAAACAGAAAACACTAGGGCTAGATGAGTTTACTGATGAAATATACAGAAAACTTTTAAGGAATTTCTAATTCTCTACAATGTGTTTCAGAAAGTAGAAGCAGATGGAATACTTCCTATCTTTTTCTATGAGCTCAATATTACCATAATATTAAATCATACATTACAAGAAACGTCTCCAGAACAATATCTTTCACAAAAATTGATGCAAAAATCTTCAGCAAAATATCAGTAAATTAAGTACAAAACTATATAAAAAGAATCACAAGTAGCTTTAATTTATCCCAGGTATGCAACACTAGTTCAACATCTGAAAATCAATTAATGGTGTCAATCATATCACCAGGCTAAAAAAGAAAAATAACATTAGTTTATCAGTAGTTGTGAAAAAAATGACAAAATCCACAATGAACTTGTGATGAAAATTCTCAGAAAATGACTAAAACTTGTTAAATTGAATTTTTCAAGGAATCAGTCCATTTCAACTTGAAAAAGAACACCTACTTGTATAAGCTCTCAGGGTAATTCAGTGCAATAAAAATATGGATAAAAAACTCAGTTGGCCAAGCACAACTTAAATTTATTAAGACCAATTTTCTGCCACATATATAAGGTAAGGGGTTGATAGAGTAATTTAAGTTCATTTCTAGGAAAAGCTTTTTTACAACTAAGCTTTTGGCATTATATTTCTATCCACCCTGCCTGTAATAGGTATAAACTATTAAAGTCACTCAGCAAGGCCTAGAAAGATTAAACCTAAGGTTTATAAAATACAAACCCACTTGGTCATATGCATTATGATCAGAAATAAAAAAATTATTCATGATTATAAATTATGCAGTGCTGGAATATATAGAGCTAGGAGGATTGGATGGGTGATCCTTCCAATAATAAAGATAACAAGTCTAGAGATTAAGTACAGCCACAAACCATGCAGGAAAGTTGAGGCCAAATGCCACTGGGAGAGTAACTAGAACAATACCCTCCAGGAGAATATTAATTTATGATGCATATAAGCAATTGTAACCAGAGATGATAGAGAACCACTGTGAAAACATAGAGAGAACAGATTATGAAGCCTATTCTGGCAATCTGATAGGAAAGAAAAGAATTTTTCTACTAGAGACTTCCTGTTATAGTTCCGACATATAAAGAATTTGATAAATATCACTCTAGGCACAAACATGAAACGCCTGAAAGAAATTAAAACCATTGTGTTTTCTTGATCCTGTCAAACAAATAAAGTAGTAGGGAAAACCATCCCCCAAATCTGGAGAAACAGGTAAACTCAGAGTTCCATCTGACACCTGCTTACCTAGAACAGAAGCCAACAGAATTGTAGACATGAGAAAATACTTAACGGTGATTTTGATGAATTGCTGGAGGCTGAATGTAGAATGACATGAGAAAGAAGTTTCTAAAGACTACAGTTTTAGTGGGATCTAAGAAACTGGTTCACTATGCAGTAGATTCTCACTTAACTGAGTCCATGAGATGAATATATGCATAAACAACATTGTATAAATTGGATTTATTTCATATATATTTAAGCAGCAAGGGACAAAAGGAACCAAGGATCCATTATGAGCTGAGTCTTAGAAAGCCAAAGCTAAGGAAAGTTGCCCAGATTGGACAGAAACTTACCAGTGCTCACTTATCCCACAGCACAGGGAACTCACTGGCAAAACTTGGAAGAGCATCCTGCTTTCAGGTGAGAGGGAAACAAACTGGGGTTGACTTGTGCAGTTCCTTTCTAATTCAAGATGCTACATTCCCTCAGAGAGACAGGAACAAGGCCTGGGCTATTGGGGTGAGTTCTTCCTTGACTCTAGATATTATATTTCCAGCACATACCATGGTTATTCTTAAGAAGTATAAGCAAGGAAAGAAGGAGAGAACTAGGTCAGTCTCAAGGCCACCCAGAGGACTGTCCTGCAGGTCCCTACACTTCCATGGATTTTTACTTTTAGGAATCCCACCAAGTTTTAATGGGAAGTTTCTCTCCTTGCTCTGCTGTGGAAGGAGAAGAGTAACCATGGGGGAAATAAAACCATGGGTTCTCCATAGCAGAGACCTACACTTCAGGGGAACAGATTTTCCCAGAGTCTTCTCTCATCTGGGGCCAGATAATTTTCCTCATTCTAGCTCTCTCTTCCTGTCTCACCTTAGAGGGGGGACAGGAAGTAAGACACTTGTGAATGTCACACCCAGGACATAGGCCCACTAAAAGACTAGGACAGAATCATAAAATTTAGAGGGCACTTCCCCTCCACCATACCAGAACACCAACAAGTCTCCAGTGTAGTAGCAGAGAACCATACCTCAAGAGCTATAGGACTCAGACTCTGGATAAAGGAGACTTCTTAGGGAAGCTCACAGGTAACACAGGAGTCAAGCACAAGTGCACTAGAGGTAAACCTCTGGCACAAAAACATGAATGCAGTAAACATTAACAGAACCTAACTCATACTCACATTAACATAAATCTTCACAGTTAAATTCCATGAACTCATTACTAATTACTCAATGCAATAAGCCTAGTTTTCAGGGGGAAAAAAGCTAGAATCCATAACACTCACACAAATTAAAAATAATTTGAAGAAATAAATCATCAGAGCCACACACAGGTATGATACTGATTTGAAGTTATCAGGTAGGGAATCTAAAATAGCTATAATTTATATGTTAAAGGTTCTACCTGAAGAAGTTGTGTACATGAAAGAACTCATGGGTAATATGCACAGAATATGGAAACTATAAGAAAAAATCTTTATGCTTTGGGATATAGCAATGGATTCTTTTGTTGGAAATATTTTTTTTCTCAACAAAGGGCTTTATCAAGAAAGTGAAAAGATAAGCTATAGAATGGAAGAAAATATTTTCAAATCCTATCTGATAAAATTTAATATCCATGATATATAAAGAACAGTTACTACTCAACAACAGAAAGAGCAACAACACAATTTCAAAATGAGCAAAGGACCTGAATAGTTATTCCTTCAAAGAAGTAGGGATGACCAACAGGTATGGGAAATGATGTTCAATACCACTAGTTATTATGGAAAGCAAATCAGATTAGGATAATTTTAAACAAAAACAATGGGAAACAACAGGTGTTGGCAAGAATGTGGAAAAATGGAAATGGGAACCATTGTACATTGTTGATAGGAATGTAAAATCAAGCAGCTGCTGTAGAAAGTTTGGCAGCTCTTCAAAAGTTCAAATATAGAATTATCTTATGATTCACAAATTGTACTCTTAGCAATATACCCAAAATAATTAAAAGCATAATTTCACAAAGGAATTTGTAAATGAATGTTTATAGCAACATGTCTCATAAAACTAAAGTAAAAAAAAAACAAAATGTTCATTAACAGACTAGGAAAGAAAAAATTTGTGTTAATACATGCAATTAAATATCATTCAGCCATAAAAGTAACAAAGTACTGATATATGCTGCAATTTAGATGAACCTCAAAAACATTACACCAGGTGAAAGAAACAAAATACTAAAATTACATATTCCATCATCCTTTTTTAAAAAAACACTTTATCAGCTGTTGGTGGACCTTTATTTATTTATATTTGGTGCTGAGAATCAAACCCAGTGCCTCACACATGCTACAACCCCAGCCCCTCCATCATTCTTTTTATATGATATATCCAGCATAGGCAAATCCAGAGATAGAAAGAAGATCTGTGATTATTATGATGTGATTGGTAAGTGGAAATGGGGAGTGATAACTTAATGACTATGGGGTATTTTTCCAGGGATAGAAGTTTTGAAAATAGAGAGAGGTGTTTTTTGCACTACATCATAACTACACTAAATGCCACTGAACTGTACATTTCAAAATGGTTAATTATATGTTAAAGAATTTCATTTCAACAAATCCAAACACTAGATATCAAAAGAACAAGACAGAAATGAAGAACAACTATGACAAACTCATTAGCATACTGGACACAGATAAGAAAAAAAAATTAGTTAACAGTAAGATGAGTCCACAAAACTTCGCAAATGGAAATGGAAGAGAAAAAAGACATGAAGGAAAAAACAGAACAAAATATCTTAATAGGACAATATCAAAGATATAACACATGTAATTAACATATCAGAAGAAAAAGAGAGAATACAGCCGAAAGATATTTAAGGTAATAAAAGCCAAGAATGTTCCAAAAGTAATAACAGATATACAACTACATATCTAAGATTTTTGTAGAACATCAAATAGGAAAAACATTAAAAAAATCTTACATTTAGGCATACAGTATTCAAAATGCAGAAAACCCAAGACAATGAGCACATCTTAGAACAAGATGAAAAAGGAAAGCCAGATAAGCTTACCTATAGAGGAACAAAGATAAATATTATGAAGGACGTCGCATAAGAAACCATACAAACAATAGAGTGTAGTAAATACTTTAAGTATTGAAAGAGAAAACCACCATCCTAGAATTTTATATCCAATGAAATCATCCTTCAAAAGTGAATAAGAAATAAATCATTTCTCACACAAACAAAACCCAAGAAAATTAGCTGGCAGCAGGCCAGGCCTGAAAAAATAATAACAATCCTTCAGGTATGAAAATGATAATAAAAGTAATAAGTAAGTAATAAAAGAAAGAAAGTCACTGGAAAATAAATAATTGAAGATAAAATAAAATATTTTATTTTTCTTATTCCTAATTGATTTTAAAATGACTATAGTAATTATAGAAACAATGTATTTTGTGAATGCAGAGTATGTTTAAGTGAAATGAATTAATAGTACTATCATAAATAATAGAAAAGAGAACTTGAAAATATTCTGTTTAAGGTGTACCCCACTCCCCACAGCTGCAAAGAACAGAATATTGCAATTTTAGGAGAAACCACAGAATTTACATGAATAGCAACATGTTAGACTTCATTTTTTGGTTCTTTACTCAAATGTCATGTGATTCTTTTTTTTTTTTTTCAGGGGTTGGGGAGGACCCAGGATTGAAGTCAGGGGCACTGGACCACTGAGCCACTGAGCCACATCCCCAGTCCTGTTTTGTATTTTATTTAGAGACAGGGTCTCACTGAGTTGCTCAGTACCTCGCTTTTGCAGAGGCTGGCTTTCAACTTGCCATCCTCCTGCCTCAGCCTCCCAAGCCACTGGGATTACAGGAGTACTTCACTGCATCCACCAGTCATTGTTATTCCTGAAATAATTCTGAACTATGCCAAACTCTCCTTGACTTTAGAATAGAAGCTTTCAGTGAATCTTGCAAAAGCAAAAACTTCAGGAAGAGAAAGTTCAAAGTAATTGAAATAATCAGATCATGTTGCCAATTTCAAGGTAAAATTATTAGTACCCTCTTCCCAAAACTGATTAACTTATCAGTAAATATCTAGCATTGTGTTTGCCAAAAGTGAAAAGTAAAAAAAAAAAAAAAAAGAAAAGAAAATAGGAAAGAGAAAAAATATGACATTAAACCATATTCTTGTCTTTGAAGAATTTGATTTAGATGGGAAAACAAATGTTGTGCCTTGTAGGAAATCTCCCTCCAAAAAGGGGGAGAGGCTTCTTCAGGGAATAAAGTTGGTAAGTCTTTAGCTGTCTTCATCCTTTGTACATAAGGCTGAGCTGCATTTAGGAGAAGGATACTGCCTTCTTGTTATCAAGGAAAGCTGAAGTAGAAAACTGCAAGATGAACTGCCACACAGATTTGTTTGCAAGAAAATCCCCCACCCCCAGGAGTAGAACAGGCAGCCATAACCTAACCTCAGGCTCTAAATGAAGGAGCTCACAATTGGAAATAGACATTTTCTTTTAATTTTTTCCAATCTATAGTGAAAAGGGGGGATAAAATTGAGGAAAACTGCTCTCTAAAACTTCTAAGATAAGGGCTGTTATCATGTTACTTCTGTCTCAATAGCTCTTCCAGCTCTTCATGATTACTGCAGGCACTGTTTTATCCAACTCTATCAAGCCCAGTTTTTGGTCAATCACAAGAAGACTGTGACAAAAGAAAATAATTTTTAAAAATAAAAATTACAAATGGAAAAATTATTCTTTTAATGCACAACCCTTATGTTGGTCTATGCCTCCATTTCCTGAGTAGGTCTCTTGGCGTTTTATGCTACTTTTCTAGTATCAACCACACCCATAGTGCACATTTTACCATTTTGACCCTTGGAGGAGAGCCTAAACTTGAACACATTTACAAAGCAACCCAAATAAATAATGCAAGTGAAAATTTTCATTTTCCCCACCTATATTTTTACCTATATTGCTAATAACTAATTCTGTATTGATGTTTTTCAAATATGACTCTAATAAGTCCATCCAAAGCATTCAACTTGGGTTTGGGACATGTGCACACACACCTGTGTTGTATGCACAGACACATACATATACTTTCTGCTTCTATGGATTGGTTCATATATCATGCACTATACTGATCAAAGATAATTTGTTCATCCTTCTTATAGAATTAACTATTAAACTATGAGTAAGTGGATGAGGCAATCTAAACTATGAGTAAGTGGATGAGGCAATCTGAATAGTGCTTTGAATTTTTTAACTTTTATCAAAGAAATATGCAAAAACAATTTAAGAAGTCAAAAAAAATTAAATAATTTTGCTTGCAAAAAAATATTGGGAGACCCATTTTTATACCACTCAGTTGCCAACTCCACAGAGGCAACTCTTCATACCATTTTTTAAAAATTTATTTTAGCTGGGCATGGTGGCACACGCTGTAATCCCAGCGGCTCGGGGGGGCTGAGGCAAGAGGATCATGAGTTCAAAGCCAGTTTCAGCAAAAGTAAGGCGCTAAGCAACTCAGTGAGACCCTGTTTCTAAATAAAATACAAAATAGGCTGGGAAGGTGGTTCAGTGGTTGAGTACCCTTGAGTTCAATCCCTGGTACCAGCTCCCCTGCAAAATTATTTTACCTATGGGGTTTGTAATGTGGACAATTAAATTACGCTTTAATTTTCTTCCACTACCATATTCTCAATTCTACACACATACACTATTAATTTTCAATCCTCCCAATATATTCACTTTTGTGGTTGAATGAATATTCTACATATATACATTCTTATGCATTTGTAGATGAGATTTAGAATCTATGTAACATATACTTTCTTTTCTTGGATATCTTTGTGCTTTTCTTTGAGTTTACTATAGTCTAGATTTTTTGTTTGCTTTGCCTTAATTTTCAAGTAGCAGCAACCTATGCCAATCTCTCACACTGAACAGGGAAACTCTTATTGCAGGTAAACACATCTGACTTTCTGACTCTTGGTGTCCTTTTAGGTCTATCCCTCCTGAAACTCTATCCTGATTCTGTAGGCTCATGCACAGCTGCTGACTCAGAAATAATTTCCCACATCCTCTATACTAGATGTCCTTTTTGTCATGTCCCATTTCTTTCTTATATTTTACTGATTTTCATTTACTGAAGTATGTCTTCCATTAATTTTTTTTTTTTTTGAGAGAGAGAGAGAGAGAGAGAGAGAGAGAGAGAGAGAGAGAGAATTTTAATATTTATTTTTTAGTTCTTGGCGGACACAACATCTTTGTTGGTATGTGGTGCTGAGGATCGAACCCGGGCCGCACGCATGCCAGGCGAGCGCGCTACTGCTGAGCCACATCCCCAGCCCCCTTCCCATTAATTTTTTAACAGAAGCACATGAGGAAAATCATTATGAATTCTTCTTGTTTAAGAATGTCTCTCTTTGCGGGGCTGGGGTTGTGGCTCAGCGGTAGAGCGCTTATCTCACACGTGTGAGGCACTGGGTTCAATCCTCAGCACCTCATAAAAATAAATAAATAAAATGAAGGTATTGTGTCTATCTACAACTAAAAAAAAATGAAAAAAGAATGTCTCTCGTATTTGTATCTTCATGTCTCCATTTACAATTTGGTTGGATGAAGCATCTAAGATTGAAATCATCTTTCAGCTTCAGAACTGCTATTTAAAAATCTAATGATACACTTATTTTCAAATCTGTCTGCATGTTTCTTACCTCTGTGGAAGCCTCTGAGGACTAAAATTCAATGAAAGTGTGCCTTGATACATGTTCCTTGTCATTTATTGACCTCAACTGTTTTTTTAAAATATATATCTGATATCTGCATTCATCTCTCCTGGTACTTGCTTTTTTGTGTTTTTGTTTTTGTATTTCAGGATTATTTTCTCTCAGCTGTTTTCTCATTCCATTTTACCACAACTCTATTAGACAAATACAGGAACCTCTGAATTAAACCTCTAATTTTCTACACCTGTTTCTACAATATTCTAACCCTTCATTGTCCTCTTCCTCTTTCTGGGCCAGTTCCTCCAACCCATTTCTCTACCAACATTTCTTTTGACTGTAAATTTAAAAAATGTTTATTATTCCCAGAAAGTTATTTTTTGGTTGTACTCTATCCTAGTTTTATAGATTCCATGTCTTCTTACATCTCTCTAAATATTATCATGGATCATCAAATGTCTGATAATGGAATCGGTTGAAAAAATAAAATGAGGGGGAGGGGCAAGCAGGAAAAATCAAAAGGACAGAGTGCCTGGGATCCCAATTGCCAACTGTGGGACCCCGGAGATCCAGGCCCACTGATTCGTGCGGCCTGCCCTTCGGCTACAGAAGGCGTGGCGCCCCAGGGAAGCCATTAATTAGCAAGCAGGGAGAGGCGCGCCTGCGATCAGGTGGAATCCCGCCAGCCAAGCCCGCACTGACCCCCGGGCTGAGTACGGGATTTTAGACGGGGAAGGAAGCGGTACAGTCCCATCCCCCACAGCGGACACTCCACCAAGGCAATCAGCAGCCAGCATCTTGAAAAGCTGAAATATCCACCGCCATTCTCCGACAGATCTCAACAACAAAACAGGTGTGTGGCACTCAGCCCATCCCCCATACATTGGGAACTCGCATAAAATCTCTCCTAGGCTTGCCAGGGGAGGGAGAATCAGAGTGAGCCTGCATAAAGACTAGGGGGGAACTAGAGGCACCTGACCTGCAACCCCCCCTCCCCATCTGCAGCCAAAACGAAACCTGTCTAGCTAGCGCTGGGGGAGGGGCAAGCAGGAAAAATCAAAAGGACAGAGTGCCTGGGATCCCAATTGCCAACTGTGGGACCATGGAGATCCAGGCCGACTGATTCGCGGAGCCTGCCCTGTGGCTACAGAAGGCGTGGGAGGGAGTATCAGAGTGAGTCTGCATAAAGGAAGGAAGCGGTACAGTTCTATCACCCACAACGGAAACAAAACAATAGAATGCCGGGGTTCCCAATAGTCACCCTCCACACCCAACAAATGGCAGGCCCAGAGTACAGTTTGAACTGCCGAGAACCATCACTCAGGGGAAATCTGGTCTAGCAGGAGAAACCAAGACTAGCAGGAGAAACCAGGAGGCTAGAGGCAAGGCCCTCGAGACTGGGCAGCTGGAAATTGCAGGCCCGCCGGCGACAGTTCACCCACTGCCCGCATAGCTGGGCAGTAGGAGAACACCCGCCCGCAGGCGACCAATCACCCGCCCGCGGCCTGTGATACTGGGCGGCTGGAGACCACCTGCCTGCCGCGACTGGGAGCTGAAACCAAACAGAGACAGTCCAGTCACACCCCCTCATCAGGACACCCCAGCAAGGAACTGGGGCCGGTCATAGCAAAGTAGTGTCGTCACTGGAGCTCGGACGTCGGATCTTCCTTCACAGTGGAATCCACGTTAGCAGTCATAGTTTAACAACACAAAGGAGAAACATCAGAGTAATACAGAACCAAAACAAATCTATAGAAGAGAGCAGAAACACGACAATCAAATAGAGCTGGAAAGCAACGGGGACAACATGAGAAAACAAGGGAAAAAAGGAGTACAAACAATGCAAGACAACTTAATTCTACAAGAGGACATAGAAACATCAGAAGCAGGGATAGGGAAAGAACTCAAGGTATACCTAACTCGAATGGAAAGGAATATTAGAGAAGACATGCGACAGCAAGTCCAAGCAATAAAAATATATTTTGAAAATGAATTAAACAAACAAATTCAAATGGCAAAAAACGAGCTCTACCAGGAGATAGAGATCTTAAAAAAGAATTAAACTATAATCCTAGAATTGCAGGAAACTATAAACCAAATTAAAAACTCAAACGAGAATATTACAAATAGACTTGATCAAGTAGAAGTCAGAACATCAGATAATGAAGACAAGGTTTATCAACTTGAAAAGAGTATAGTCAACACAGAAAAGATGCTTAAATCCCATGAGCAATCTATTCAAGAGATATGGGATGTCATTAAAAAACCAAATTTGAGAGTCATCGGGATAGAAGAAGGCACAGAGATTCAAACCAAAGGAATGGACAGCATATTAAATGAAATAATTGTAGAAAACTTCCCAGAGATGAAAGATGGAATGGATTGCCAAATCCTGGAAACCTACAGGACCCCAAACTATAATAGACCAACTCCAAGACACATAATTATGAAGATAGCCAACATACAGGACAAGGAGAGAATATTAAAAGCTACGAGAGAAAAGAGGCAGATTACATTCAGGGGTAAACCAATTAGGTTAACGACTGATTTCTCAGCACAGACTTTGAAAGCGAGAAGATCCTGGAACAATGTATTTCAAACGCTGAAAAATAATGGATTTCAACCAAGAATACTGTATCCAGCAAAATTGAGCTTCAGAATTGACAACGAAATTAAAATCTTTCACGATAAACAAAAGCTAAAAGAATTTGCAGCAAGAAAACCAGCACTGCAAAGCATTCTGAGCAATATACTACAAGAAGACGAATTGAAAAATAGTGCCCAAAACTAACAACAAGAGGTATCTCAGTAAAGGAGGAGGAAAATAACCAAAAAGTAAAACTACCCAAACTAAAATAAATAAATAAAGAAGCATGACTGGAAGTACAAATCATATCTCAATTGTAACTTTAAATGTTAATGCCCTAAACTCACCAATCAAGAGACATAGGCTAGCAACCTGGATCAAAAAAACAAATCCAACAATATGCTGCATTCAGGAGAATCATATGATAGGAAAAGACATACACAGGCTGAAGGTAAAAGGTTGGGAAAAATCATACCACTCACATGGCCCTTGGAAGCAAGCAGGAGTGGCCATACTCATATCAAATAAAATCAACTTCAAATCTAAGTTAATTAAGAAGGATAAAGAAGGACACTATATACTGTTAAAAGGGACCATCCACCAACAAGACATAACAATTATCAATTTGTATGCACCAAACAATGGAGCTGCAATGTACATAAAGCAAACGCTCCTCAAGTTCAAGAGTAAAATAGACCATAACACAATAATTACGGGTGACTTCAACACACCACTCTCGCCATTAGACAGATCTTCTAGACAAAAACTGAATAAAGAAACTATAGAACTCAACAGCACAATCAATAACCTAGACCTAACCAACATATATAGAATATACCAACCATCATCAAGTGGATACACGTTCTTCTCAGAAGCACATGGATCCTACTCAAAGATAGACCATATATTATGCCATAAGGCAACTCTTAGTAAATATAAAGGCGTGGAGATAATACCATGCACCATATCTGACCATAATGGAATGAAATTGGAAATCAATGATAAAAAAAGGAAGGAAAAATCCTACACCACATGGAAAATGAACAATATGTTATTGAATGATCAATGGGTTACAGAAGACATAAAGGAAGAGATAAAAAAATTCTTAGAGTCAAATGATAATACAGACACAACATACCGGAATCTATGGGACACAATGAAAGCAGTTTTAAGAGGGAAATTCATTTCCTGGAGTTTTTTCATCAAAAAAAGAAAAAAACCAACAAATAAATGAACTCACACTACACCTCAAAAACCTAGAAAAGGAAGAATAAAACAACAGCAATTGTAGTAGAAGACAAGAAATAATTAAAATTAGAGCAGAAATAAACGAAATTGAAACAAAAAAAAACCATTGAAAAAATTGATAAAACTAAAAGTTGGTTCTTTGAAAAAATAAATAAGATAGACAAGCCCTTAGCTATGCTAACAAAAAGAAGAAGAGAGAGAACTCAAATTACTAATATACGGGATGAAAAAGGCAATATCACAACAGACACTACAGAAATACAGAAGATAATTAGAAAGTATTTTGAAACCCTATATTCTAATAAAATAGAAGATAGCGAAGATATCGATAAATTTCTTAAGGCATATGATTTGCCCAGATTGAGACAGGAAGACACACACAATTTAAACAGACCAATAACAAAGGAAGAAATAGAAGAAGCCATCAAAAGACTACCAACCAAGAAAAGCCCTGGACCGGATGGGTATACAGCGGAGTTCTACAAAACCTTCAAAGAAGAATTAATACCAATACTTTTCAAGCTATTTCAAGAAATAGAAAAAGAAGGAGCTCTTCCAAATTCATTCTATGAGGCCAACATCACTCTGATCCCAAAACCAGACAGAGACACTTCAAAGAAAGAAAACTACAGACCAATATATCTAATGAACTTGGATGCAAAAATTCTCAATAAAATTCTTGCGAATCAAATACAAAAACATATCAGAAAACTTGTGCACCATGATCAAGTAGGATTCATCCCTGGGATGTAAGGCTGGGTCAATATATGGAAATCAATAAATGCTATTCACCACATTAATAGGCTTAAAGACAAGAACCATATGATCATCTCGATAGATGCAGAAAAAGCATTTGACAAAATAAAGCATCCCTTTATGTTCAAAACATTAGAAAAACTAGGGATAACAGGAACTTACCTCAACATTGTAAAAGCTATATATGCTAAACCTCAGGCTAGCATCATCCTAAACGGAGAAAAACTGAAGGCATTCCCTCTAAAATCTGGAACAAGACAGGGATATCCTCTATCACCACTTCTATTCAATTTAGTTCTCGAAGTACTAGCCAGAGCAATTAGACAGACAAAAGAAATTAAAGGCATAAAAATAGGAAAAGAAGAAATTAAATTATCGCTATTTGCGGATGACATGATAATTTACTTAACAGACCCAAAAGGATCTACAAAGAAGCTGCTAGAGTTAATAAATGAATTCAGCAAAGTGGCAGATATAAAATCAACATGCACAAATCAAAGGCATTCCTGTATATCAGCAACAAAACCTCTGAAATGGAAATAAGGAAAACCACTCCGTTCACAATATCCTCAAAGAAAATAAGATACTTGGGAATCAACCTAACAAAAGAGGTGAAAGATTTATACAATGAAAACTACAAAACCCTAAAGAGAGAAATAGAAGAAGATCTCAGAAGATGGAAAAATGTACCCTGTTCATGGATAGGCAGAACTAACATCATCAAAATGGCGATATTACCCAAAGTTCTCTACAGGTTTAATGCGATGCCAATCAGAATCCCAAAGGCATTTCTTGTAAAAATAGATAAAGCAATCATGAAATTCATATGGAAAAACAAAAGACCCAGAATAGCAAAAGCAATTCTAAGCAGGAAGTGTGAATAAGGTGGTATAGCAATACCAGATTTCAAACTATATTACAGAGCAATAGTGACAAAAACAGCATGGTACTGGTACCAAAACAGGCAGGTGGACCAATGGTACAGAATAGAGGACACAGAGACTAATCCACAAAGTTACAATTATCTTATATTTGATAAAGGGGCTAAAAACATGCAATGGAGGAAGGATAGCATCTTCAACAAATGGTGTTGGGAAAATTGGAAATCCATATGCAACAAAATGAAATTTAATCCCTTTCTCTCGCCAGCCACAAAAGTTAACTCAAAATGGATCAAGGAGCTAGATATTAAAACAGAGACACTGCGTCTGATAGAAGGAAAAGTTGGCTACGATCTACATATTGTGGGGTCGGGCTCCAAATTCCTTAATAGAACGCCCGTAGCCCAAGAGTTAATAACAAGAATAAACAAATGGGACCTACTTAAACTAAAAAGTTTTTTCTCAGCAAGAGAAACAGTAAAAGAGGTAAATAGAGAGCCTACATCCTGGGAACAAATTTTTACCCCTCACACCTCAGATAGAGCCCTAATATCCAGAATGTACAAAGAACTCAAAAAATCAAACAATAAGATAACAAATAATCCAATCAACAAATGGGCCAAGGACCTGAACAGACACTTCTCAGAGGAGGACATACAATCAATCCACAAGCACATGAGAAAATGCTCACCATCTCTAGCAATCAGAGAAATGCAAATCAAAACCACCCTAAGATACCATTTCACTCCTGTAAGATTGGCAGCCATTATGAAGTCAAACAACAACAAGTGTTGGTGAGGATGTGGGGAAAAGGGCACACTTGTACACTGCTGGTGGGACTGCAAAATGGTGAGGCCAATTTGGAAAGCAGTATGGAGATTCCTGGGAAAGCTGGGAATGATCCACCATTTGACCCAGCTATTGCCCTTCTTGGACTATTCCCTGAGGACCTTAAAAGAGCGCACTATACGGAGGCCACATCAATGATTATAGCAGCACAATTCACAATAGCTAGACTGTGGAACCAACCTAGATGCCCTTCAATAGATGAGTGGATAAAAAAAATGTGGCAGCTATACACAATGGAGTATTATGCAGCACTAAGAAATGACAAAATCATAGAATTTGCAGGGAAATGGATGGCATTAGAGCAGATTATGCTAAGTGAAGCTAGCCAAGCCCCATAAAACAAATGTCAAATATCTTCTTTGATATAAAGAGAACCACTAAGAATAGAACAGGAAGGAAGAACATGAGGAAAAGACTAATAGTAAACTAAGACAAATGGGGGGAGAGAAAGGAAGAGAGAAGGGAAAACATATGGAAATGGTAGGAGACCTTCAGTGATACACAAAATTATAAGAGGTTATGAGGGGCAAGGGGGAGGGGGAAAAAAGGGGAGAGAATTGAACAACAGCAGAGGAGGTAGAGAGGGAAGATGGGAAGGGAGGGGAGGGGAGGGGGGATAGTAGGGGATAGGAAAGGTAGCAGAATACAACAGTCACTAATATGCCATTATGTAAAAATGTGAGTATGTAACAGAAGTGAGTCTGCATTATGTATTTGGGGAGTTCAAAACCCAATTGAGTCAAATGTATGAAAGATGATATATCATGAGCTCTGTAATGTTTTGAACAATCAATAAAAAAAATGGAAAAAAAAAGAAAAAGAAAAAATAAAATGACACATGTCCTGAGTATATATTGATTCAATTTGTCTCATTTATTCATGTACTTAGATCTCACTAAATAAAATATATATGTATTTGGGTATGTGTGCATATATTTATATTCATACATGAAAATAATACTGTTTTCTAAACATATAGTGGATGAACTGAATAGTCCGTATCTGCAAAAGATTTTTGTTGGACTCCTTTAATGTAAAAAATATAATCTTTTTGAAAACAACTTGCAAATTATAAGACTTAATGCAATATTTCAACAATGCAATGTTAAAGTTAACAATTTTGTCTATGTAATATTAGGAGGAGTTACATCGTATTTTATTCTCACAAGATCTGTGACTGTAGTATTTGTGGGTGGGTTTTGGTGATAAGATTAGAACATTCTCTAGGTAAGTCAAAATGAATATCAAGTAACATGTCTGTCTGTTTTAAATGATTACAACCAAAAGAATTTATTTTCTTCATTGACAATTAGATTAGAACTTATATTTTATACATATAACTACTAGTAATTATATGATTATCTATTAAACCTTTGGAACTCATTCTGCAGGTTCCAATAAACAACTAAAAGGAAATTTTATCAAGTTAAGCTAGTGGAGGGAAAGCTTCTAGTACCAGGAGTATTTTGAATAGATTTTATGTACTACTTAGAAACATTACAGACTATGAAAATGTCATTTACTATTACTGAGTAGAGAAGTTCTACATATATGTAAATGAACATTTTCTTTGGCAATTATTTGAATATCATATATCATAATAAATTTGGTCAGCTTCTTTTGAAGTCGAAACTTCTTTCGACAGTTGTCCATAAATAATAAAGCATAACATATTTATTATTTTAAACACTTAATAGAAAGAATAAAATATCATAAATAGATACAAAATTAAATTTATGTATCTTTATGTTTGTATATGTGTATTTTCATGTGTGTGTGTGTGAGACTGTAGAGTAGTACCCACTCAACCCACAATCCCAAATAATGCTCAGATGCCTCTAAATGTTCTTTTGATGTTTGGATTTAAACTATATTTAGAATAAGCGTCAAGTGTTTTGATTTAAAAATTATTTGAATTTTTAGAATATAGACAGAATAATTATTTTCAGTTAGAACTCTCTTTTTTCTTTTATGAAATCACAGTTTCTATTTTAAATTTTTAAAAGTAGCCCCAATATTAAATTATCAATCTTTTACCATAAATTGTTTAAATAATTTATGCTTGATTCTTACCATAATTTCTAATAAATCAAACATTCCTCTCTTTCATTTAACACTATGCCTTTAGTCTTCCTAAAAATGTGTGTGGGTTATTAATGTTTTTCTTCTAAATTTGAATTCCATATTACACAAATGGCATTGGCTCATATATTTAGGATAAAGCACAATAAATGCAATACAGAGAGAGTACAACGTTCTACTTTCATAGAGCAGTCCAGAACACATCAATAATTTTGCTCTTAAAGTTAACTTTTTCATTAAAAAAAATCACAGTAAAAATAAATTAGATTTACTATTGATAAAAATGTGAGTTTAAAATCAAAATTAAGTCTAAATTTTAGATTGTATATATTGTTTGTAAGACTCACAATGCTAACATTTTGTCTCCATCTGTCTATTTTTATCATAAACCTAATTTGAATGTTACTGCACTTGTTTCTTTTTATACTTGAAGTTAAATAATATAGTAGGTGAACGAGGAGAGGAAAATACAGAAATATTATTCAAAAGAGTAATTCCTCAATATTTCAATGACTTTTCAGTAGACTACCCTTCTGATAAATGTTCCTGTTCATCCACTGTGAAAACATGAAATTACACCCTAACCAATGTAGCTTTCACTTGCAGAAGAAGTAAGGAAGATAAATACATCAAAATACTATGTAAAATTAGAGTGTTATGAGCTGATGACTGTAAGTGGGCTGTTCTAACAATTGACCTGTTTTAAAGTAACTTTCTCACAATGAATCCCATTATTGTAAAAACCTATATGATAAACGTGTGAAGCCTGCTCATTGTCAGTCCTCCTCCACCAGAGGTCCCTGCACCATGGGTCCCATTTTTCTATAATAAATAAATAAATAGAATGATGAAGATTTTCATCAGTCAAAAAACTAATGAATGGCTTAAGAGGTTATTCCCTAAGTCTTTAAAACACCAAGACTGTATCATAAAGAGTGATTTTTTTTTTATTTCAGTAACATAGGGAAGCAGCAGCTCTTCCTTACTTCCAGAAAACAGGGGGAAAGGATTCATTACTCATCACAGTCAATGCCCCAAGAAAGAACACAAGTTTCCAAAGCTATGTGATGTGCCTAAGAGATCAATGAATTGTGAAGGGATCCAGAATATCATTTACATTTTGTGGTGTTCCACAGTCAGGTTGATTTGCTTCTCAAATAGTATCTTATAAGGTTCGATGCTGTCAGCTTGCACCAGCCCAATCCCAAATTGCTTTCACAAATCTAAAACAAAATATAAATCAGTCTTCACGACAGGACTTTGACTTGCACAGTACTAGAATTTCAGAGCTAATCCTTTTCTAAAAACATCTTCAGCTCTTTAAAAAACCCAAGGAGATGACAACTTAATCTGGTATGAAGGTGGCACAAATGAGAGGAAAAGGGGAGAGAATGACTCTATCTCTACTTTAGTTGAAGCAATGATATAAATTTTAAAAAGTGGTAACAATGCAAGTGTTATTAATAACTCCAGTGGCTTCAGCAAAAGATGTACAGTATAGTGTATATGTAATTACAGTCTCTGTATTAATTTGGTCAGTTAGCCCGACAGTTTTTGAATCCCAGTAATCTGGTTGATTTTTTCTTTTAATTGACTAGTATCTTGTTTCAGAGAAACTATCTATATTGAAAGCTCCAAATAAAGCAAAAGTTACAACACAAATTTTGAAGTACAATTTCAACTTATATTCCAATATCCTAAAATTTCCAACTATTAAATGTATTGATTTTGATTATGAATGTTTGAAATAAATTAACAAGTTGATTAAAAATGTACTGAAGAAGGTAAGAGGATCACGGCAGCTTCGAATACAAGCTAAGCTCTGCAATTTATTGTTTCTGCCTCAGCTTTCTTTCTTTCCTTCCTCCTCCTCCTCTTCCTCCTCCTCCTCCTCCTCCTCCTCCTTATCCTCCTTCTTCTTTTTAAAAAACAGTTCTGGGAATCAAACTCGGGGCTCTGCAAGTGCTCTAACACTGACCCACAGCCCCAGTCCTGCCTCTGTTTTCTTATCTAAAAAATAAGATGAACATAATAACACACACTTGATTGGGGCTTTTGTCAGAACATAAGGCAATTAGTTGAACATCTACCACATCACACCTTGTGATAGTATTGCTTGCTATTTGTTCACAAGGTTTATTATCATTGATCATTCTCTGTGACATAAGCGTATTCTAATAAGTGGCTTAAAAAGAAAAGACTATGACAGTAATGATCCATTCTTTTGTAAATGTTATTATCTACCCACTTCTACAAACTTGTTTAAAATGAAGTCAAATTATAATCAAAATATGATATTTCATATTTTCCATGTGTGGACTAGCGTATGTAATACAGGTGTCTCAGTCTGTTCCTGCTGCTATAACAAAATACCACAAAGTGGGTAACTTGTAAATAATAGTCATTTGTTTCTCACAATTTGGAGGCCAGGAGATCCAAGATCAAGGCATCAGCAGGTTTGGTGTTGGGGGAAGGCTCACTCTCTGCTTCTAGGATGGGGTTTTGTGGCTGTGTCCTTACTGGGAAGGTGGCAAACATTATTCTTACATGGAGGAAGGACCAGAAGAGACAAATTTATTCATTCAAGCTCTTACAAGGCACTAAACCCAACCATGAGAGCGACCTTCTGCCCTAACCACCTTGTAAAGGCCTCACCTCTTTAAAATGCTACATTGAGAATTAATTTTCCTGCATGAATTTTGGAAGAGACACAAAAATTCAAACCATGGGAATAAACTTTAAAATCAGACAGACCTGATTTAAAACTCCAGCCTTGACACTTGGTAACTACTGCAGAGGGATTAATTTCACCATACAAATGGCCCCTAAATCTCAGTGACTTACAACAACATGGGTTCATGTCTTGTTTTAACGATACACACGTGTCCAGGTTCTTTTCATTTTGGGAACCAGGTTCACAGAGCTTCCTTTACTGAGGACATTGCCAGTCACTCTGGCTAAGTGAAAGAAGCATGGCTGAGCAAGAAGCAGCTAAGAAACATTCAACTCAAAAGGACCCATTCTGAGGACATCACACAGCACACCTGAATTCAACTAGATAAGGAAGGGGACATTGAGTCTGTTCCCTCTGTGCCTTCCACCATGCAAGAACATAGCATTTACCTCCATTGCTGGACACGAAATCTGTCCACACCTTCCTCCTGGACTTCCCAGCCTCCAAATTGTGAGAAACAGATATCTATTATTTACAACTTTTCCAGGAATTGAATTCATCAAAATATCTGTGTGATCCTGAAAATAACTAGGCAGTTATTTTCTTGGTTTCACTTTCTGTGTCTCTATACATTGAAGTAATAAGACTGACCCAGAAGATGTACAAAATATGCAGTGTCTAGCACATAACTGAACTATATTCAGTAAGTGTTTCTTTTTTTCCTGGCCCTTGTTTTACTTCTAAGTTTGGTCAGTGGCTCTGGGCACATAATTTAAGATCTTTAATCAGTCTTCTCATTGATTCAAAGAAGTTATGCAATATATATTTTCTCCAGTTTCTGAAAACTCTGTAGTTCTACTATTCTATGAATTGTGAACTACATGGAGTATGCTGGTTGAAATGATAGTTGAGGACATTTTACACAGAATCTTCCTTTGTAAAGGTTGGTTTTGGACTTTTAAAGGTAAGAATAACAATACTGAAAGACTTCAGAGCCTTTATGACTTCTGGTTTATATTGTGGTAGGCTGTAAATATGCCTGTATCCCAATCCTGGAACCCCTACCTGTTACTCAAAAGGGCAAAGGGGAGTTTTGCAGGTGGCTAAAGAATTTGAGATGGGGAGATGCATTATTTGGATGAAACCGATACAATCACAAAAATTCTTAAAACAGGGATTAGGGAGAATCAGAGAAGCAGCTGTGATGACAGGTTCAAGAGTGCAGTGATATGCTCATGAGACAAGAAGTAACCTGTCCACCAACCTGTCCACAGTAACTTATCCTTCTGGAAGCTGAAAGAAGTGAGGAAACAGACTATTGCCTGGAGCCTCCAGAAGGATCTAGCCTTGCACACACCTTGATTTTAGCACCTCACATTCATTTCAGACTTGTGTCTGAAATTTGTGTCATTTTAAGCTACTAAATTTGTGCCAATTTGTTATAGCAGTTAGTAGGAAACTAATACATATGCCAAATGGGAGAATAAATTTTTTTTTAAACTTGAAGGTACCTGTATCATTTCAAAGAGTGAAGACTTTAATAAACTTTTTAAATAGATATACTTTGGAAGAACAAATAAATGTGTATTTAAAAATTGATTGCTTGTTAACTTTTGAAGATTTTACTTACTTTATTCACTTAGGAATGGAAGTAGAAATCAAAGAAACCAAAGATTAACCTCTAATGCAATTTTAACCATGATCTTGTATAATGTATTTAATCTTCGAGTTTCTTATTTTCATTTCTTTATTCCCATGCTGATATTAAGTCAAATATTAGAAAACTCCCGATGAAGGATACTGTCACACTGCCAAAAGATTATGACTGAAAGAGCCATATATAAAATCAACAAGCCACCAAATATTTCACCAACCTGACCACAAATACCAAGACAGTTTCCATCTCCCACAGCCCTTCTACCATTCTCCATCTCCTCAGTCAAGGAAAACATGTCCGGACCACATACACTCCAAGTGTAACTATACATAATGATTCCCACAAAATTCCCCCAAAAGAAGGAGGAACATGGCCCTACCTATTAAAATCCCATCTGCCTTACCTGATTATATTTTCTCTTAACCAATAGGGCCAATTTTAAAAATCCACAAGTATTTAAATTTTCTTAGCCAAACAGTCTGCTGTTATGAAGATGTAATTTTTAATAATTTTTATTAAAATAACTTTCTAGAACTAAGAATATAGATTCACATAAACTGATCAAAAATTTTCAATGTATTTGTTCTCTAACACTATAACAAATTACTATAAATTTATTCACTTAAAAGAACACAATTTATTCCCTTACAATTCAGTAGGTCAGAAGTTTAGCATGGGTCTCCCTGGGCTAAAGGAAAGTGTTGTTGGGTTCTTTATAGAGGCTCCAGAGGAGAATCTGTTTTCTTGCCCTTTTCAGTTTCCCAGAGGCCACTTGTAGACTAGCTCAGGACCTGGTCTTCCACCTTTGAAGTCAGCCATGTCACCTCTTTCTGAAAATGGCTTTCATTGTCACATCTCGTTAAATACAGATAGGAAAATTTCTCTACCTCTAAAGGAATCGTGCAATTAGATTGGAGCGACCAGATATCTCAGGGTGATCACCCCATCTCAAAATCTGTATCCTAAATCACATCTGCAGTCTCTTTAGCTATGTCAGGTAACATATTCACAGTTCCATGGATTATAGAGTGGGAATCCTCAGGAACTACTATTCTACCTACCACACACAAGAACACACACACACACACACACACACACACAGAGAAGTGAAATTGAACTCCATGGGAGACTAGTGTAAGTAGAAACATGATGACCAAAACACCAGTCAATTGAGCCAAGTTATGAGAAAGAACATATACACCAGTTATTTTGTGTTATCTGATTAAATAAAACAAGCAACTGTTTCCTACCAGAATTGGCTTCAGTTGGTTCTTTACACAGCTACCTTCCATTCTCTGTACTTTACATGTGTGACGAGGAAGGTGGAGAGATTGAGAAAAGAATTGGAATCAAAACTAAAAGAATATCATTATGAATTCTGAATTCCCCAATCTTGAGAAGGATAGACATCATTGAGAAGCAAGGTGAATGATCTGAGATGTTGCCATAAACATACTTGAATGCCTGGAGCTTCTTCCACTCATTCAATTAACAGAAATATTTTGTCCCTGAGATGCTTCAGGACTTGGATAAGGTACTACAAAGAGATGGATGAGCAAGGCGGAGATTGTCCTTGTCTTCATGTTACACATAGTTTAGCAGGGAAGGCACATGTTAAAGTCATGATATCCACACGATGAGGTATTGGGCTGAGCCCATGAATAGGCAAAAGCTCTAAGTGGACATATAAAGACATAAAAGTGAAGAAAAAGCATTTTTTGAGTGATCTCTTTGTGACAAATAATAAACTTCTTTAATTCAAATTAATAATAGTGATCCAAAAATGTTGATAATGACTGATGGTGGAGAGATTTGACTTCTTGAAAGCAGACCTATACTAAATTCATCTCAGGAGCACAACTAAAACACAGTAACTTTAGCTAAAAAGCATCAAATTATGTTAAATGTATGCCAACATGAAATTACTTTTAAAGTATAGTATTTGTTATGATCAAGTAGTACTTTAGCCAAGACTAATACTGGGCCTTGAGGTATGGAAACTGCTCTCAGTTCTGTGGTATGCCATGGTTTCTGTCCTGTCCGTCATGTGGCATACCACCAATTAGAATGACTGTACATACTGCTGCCAATATAGCTAGTCATGTCTTTACATTAAATCATAACCCTCTACTTTGCATTGGCAATATAACATGAAAGAGCAAAAGAAAATGTTGGAAAGTTCCTTTTGGTACACATAGACATTTCTACAAATCAAAACAATGTTTAAAGTTTCTCTCATAATTCCACCAAACTTCTTACCCGAAAGTTTCTCTCTCTCCCTCCCTCTCTCTCTCTCTCTCTCTCTCTCTCTCTCTCTCTCTCTCTCTCTCTCTCTCTCTCTCTCTCTCTCCCCACCCCCACCCTTTTCTTTTGTTCTTATATGCCTGTGTGTTTGTGAGATAAGTTATGATACACTGTTTTGTATCTTGTTTATTGTTGTTTTTAAAATTTGTGGACCACTTTTTTACACTGTAGATTTTACTTTGGAAACTCCGATCATAAATTGACAGTAAAATATTCTAACATCAAAATTAAACTATAAGTTGACTGTAAAACACTCTGACAACCAGATTTAACCATAAGTTATCTAATTTTCCTTTCTTTGTGGATGTTACTTAGTACTATTTATTATTAAGTAAAGCTGTGATGAACGCTGCTTTACTTAGTTTTGTGTGTGTGTGTGTGTGTCTGTGTGTGTGTATCCTTATGATAAATTCTAGAAATGTAGTTATGAGTCTAAAGGTATGAATATTGTATTGCTCTTTATACAAAATGTTCTCCAGGAAATCTATACCAATATGTGTTCTTAGCTTATATGTCACAGCACCCTTTACAATATGAAATTTTCACAGTTATTTTATTTGTCAATCTTTAATTTTTGCTGTTTAATGGAAAATACAAATGCACCAACTCCAAGACAACCTGCAAGGATTCCTGTTTTCTGCTATTCATATCCTTGCCTGATTCCTTCCCCTTGAGTTCTTCTGGATTCCTGTTCTGTCTACTTTGTGCTGCTATTAAAAAAAAATACTACGAACTGTGTGACTTATAAAGAATAGAAATTTATTTTTCACAGTTCTGGAGCCCAGGAAACCCAAGATGGTGTCTTGAATATTATATTCTACACATGATGAGGAGCAAAGTTCTTTGTTTCCATGGCAGCAGAGAGGAAAAGAACAAATACACTTCCATAAGCCCTTTTTCTAGCAGCATTAACCCATTCATAAAGGCAGAATCCTCATGACCTAAACACCTCCCATTAGACTCCACCTCTCAATACTGTTGCCTTGGAGACCTAGTTTCAATCTGCATTTTGGTGGGGAAAACAACATTCAAACAATAGCAATTCCTGATTTGCTTCTTTTGAACAGAATACTGCAGAAACAACAATGGGATGTCACTTCCAAAATTAGATTAAAAAAAGACAGTGGCTTCCCAAGTAGCTGCTTGTTTTCTCTGTCTCGCTCCCATTCTAAACTCCGAGGAAAGCTGCCATTGTAATAAGCCCTGTGAAAAGCCATACGTGGCAAGCAACTGATATCTCTTGCCAACAGCTAGCAAGAGTCAGCTGAATGATATCAAAATCAGATCTCAGCCCAGTCAAACCTTGAGGTGACTCCAGTTTTAGCTGGGTATCTCCATCACAGCCTAGTGAGAACAAAATAAGCCATGCCTGGATTCCTCACCTACAGAAAATATGAGGTTATTAATGTTTGTTACTTAAGCCACTAGGTTTGGGGGAGTTTATTACATATGAAACGGACAAGTAATGCAGAAGGTTAATGGTTACCTTATAACTATTTTGATTCTAATTTTGATGGAGTCATGTCATTTACATAGATTGTGGTGTGTTTCCATGACTTACCCTTCTTTACACATTTTTGCTAATTTCTTATAGTGATTATCCCCTTTTATTTTAAAGAGTTTTTATATATGTTAAAATTCTACTGGCTTCACTGTCATGCATAATTATTAATATTTTTCCATCGTATTATTTACCTGTTTCTTACAATGGTGTTATAACAAGAATAATCTTTAAAACTATGAAATTCTTTCTTTTTTATTTTTCAATAGAAACATCATTTCTTAGAAAACATGAAAAACTCTAATTAGTAATTAATATTCCATATTTATTTTATATCCTGCCACTTAATGCCTCTCTTAGTTCTAATAGTTTATCAGCAGACCCTCTTGGGTATTCTAGAAAAACAATCACATAATCTGCTAATAATGATGGATTTGCATTCTTCCTGAGAGTTATAAGTTTTATATATGCCTTTGTCTTATTTTCTTAGTAAGAACTTTCAGAAGAAATTAAGTCATGAATAGTATTAATGATCACAGTTGTTCCTCATGTCTTTTTTTTTATTGTTGCTTGTTCAAAACATTACATAGTTCTTGATATGTCATATTTCACACTTTGATTCAAGTGGGTTATGAACTCCCATTTTTACCTCCTATACAGATTGCAGACTCATGTCTTTATTTAAGGGATTGGTCATAGTAGATCAACTTTAAATGAAATCATTTATATAATCATATATTATATGCAAAGAGGTATAAGATAATATTTTTTAAAACAGATAATAGTTTTATATTCACTTAGCTGTTTTTTATTCCTAGGACACTAATAATTTCTATTTGTTTTACATATTGAATCAATGAAGTGTTAGGTAATACCTCTCCTTTGTGAAATGTACTGATGAGTTATAATAACTTCTGCTATGGCAAGCATTCTATGAATAGATTGGGTCCTGATAGTTGCTTTTTATAAATGTCTACTCCCTGTAATTATAAGGTTTCATGAGTAACCCCTCTTTCTCTGTGTATGGGGATTTAATTGTTTTAGGTGAGCAATGACTATTTTTAAACATGAGAAATCATATTGCACATTTATGCTACTTTGATGGGCTAATTAGTCTTTCATCCAAACCCAAGGGACAATCCAAACAATCAAGAGGATCATATGAAACATACCTGTGGAGAGCCAACACTGCCCTTGGTGCATTTGATTGACTGTTCTCAAGTATTATATAGTTGTTCCTGCCCATGACATTCCATCCTTACTTGCCATCCAACCTTTCCTCAAAGGCTGTAGTTGCTGTTGCTGGTGAATCCCGAATAATGGGCCTATCCTTATCCTTATCCATATTCTATAAGTTTTCTCTCCTTTGTATCTTTTACCTTTCTCTTCTTGTCTGAGGATCTGTTAACTTCACGTTCATTTCCTTTTCTTCCTCTGAAAAATTATTTCCTCCAGGGATCTTCTAGTAAATACATTTATATTAAAATGTAAATGAATAACAAAAACTTTTCAAAAATTTTTAAATATAACTTGGAATATTTACAATTAAATTGTGTTTGAAAATTAAGGAGGAAAAAGTGAGTTTTTGCTACAAACCAGGTAACTAAGACTGTTACACAAACTGAATATCAAGACTTATTTTGTCAACCAAGTCACAATGCAAAGCCAAGCAAATACACATCATTTGTACATAGTAGAACACACAATAATAGCACAGTTCTTAGTCTTAAATGCATAATCAAGTGCCAAAAGGCAATTTTTCTCTTTGCTATTATTCTTCCTTACAAGAATATGAGTGTATTATTATGAATATCAAGAGACATGTGTTTCCCTTCATTTCCTGAAAGATAAAGACATTCTTCAAACTCAAGAGAGCAACTGGGCATGGTGGTGCACAACTGTTACCCTGGCTATTCAGTAAGCTGAGATAGGAGGATCTCAAGTTTGAGGTTAGCCTCTGCAACTTAGTGAGAACCTGTCTCAAAATTTAAAAAATAGAAAAATGATAGGCTTAGTGGTAGAACATCCCTGGGTTTAAATCACAGGTATGGGTTTTTTTTTTATTTTTTAATTAAGAGGTCAATGTGTCTACAAATCTTTAGACTCACATTTTATTAAAAGATTGTTCAATGGGCTGGGGATGTGGCTCAAGCGGTAGCGCGCTCGCCTGGCATGCGTGCGGCCTGGGTTCGATCCTCAGCACCACATACAAAGATGTTGTGTCTGCTGAAAACTAAAAAATAAAATATTAAAATTCTCTCTCTCTCTCTCTCTCCCTCTCTCTCTCTCTTAAAAAAAAAAGATTGTTCAATTTGAATACTTTTCAAATATAGGGAAGCTAGTACTTTAGCCAGACTTATTTAAAAAGTCTTGAAATGATAATTTTGTTTTGAATATCTAAAAACAATACACCTGGAAATTGTTCCGTTTGGCAAAATTAATTATGCTGAAGCTAGTCCCCCTAAACCAAGGGCACCATATATCCCATTGACATAAATCTTGCCTTCTCTATGAGGCTCTCCTTAACCTTATCTTAAATCCTAATCCACCAGGCTCTGTTCCTAAATTTCTAACCTTACATTTTTCTTCATTGCATTTGCTAAGCTCTTGTACATTTACTTTTTATTTTATATTTTCTCTCTAAACATAAGAACTTAAACTTTGTAAGAGCAGAGACTTTGTTTAGATCATTGCATATCCATAGCCCCTGTACCACTTTCTGGCAAACAATTGTCCCTTGGTAACACATCAGTTGCATAAATTAAGGACATTAACTATTTGTGAAAATATGGAGCAAGTGCCTAAATATGGGTGGTGAATGCTCAACAAATGTTTATGGCCTTTGAAAAACAAATTTTTCACAAGTACATATGGAAGCAATTAATGTAATGTAACTGGAAACACATCTGTTATATTTATAGCATGTGATGTTATATATTTATCCAAGGACAGTATTAGAATAAATTTGGATTTTGGTTAAAAATATATTGAAATATTGATCTATTTCAGTGGTGTTTATTAAAATATGCTTTATTAAAATATTTAATCTAATATTTTACGACTTTGAATATTCCAAGGAAAACTAAACATGTGTTAAAGAGCATTGGACTTATTAGCTTTACATTCCATTAGTTATTTTCTTTAATATTCAGCAACGATATGTAATATGTTGTAATATAATTTTATTGTGGAGGAATAAAGAACCATAATAATTGATTAAATGTTCAATTCTTTCTTTATTTTCTTTTTTAAATTTTTTTTAGTTATTGATGAACCTTTATGCTATTTATTTATTTGTATCTGGTACCGAGAATCAAACCCAGTTCCTCATGCATGCCAGGCAAGTGTTCTACCACTTAGCAACAACCCTAGCCCTAAATGTTCAAATTTTAATTAAAATTCACTTGTCATGAAATTGCACTGCTTTCTGTTAAAACAATAAGGTTTCACATCATAATTGCTAAAATATTTTTGGTTCCATTTTCTGTAATCAAAGCAAACCAGCTCTGCCATGCAGAAATGAAGCATGCTAAATTTATGAAATTTATTGTGAGAATAAATGGAACTCCCAATATTTCTTCCTTTTAATTAAAATATGGCTGGATTTTGAAATTCTACTATTTGAGGATCTCATCATTCATACTCTTCTCACTTTTAACTCCACAGAAATATTTAGAAAAAACTAATTTGATTTTGAAAGTACTTGACAGATAATTAGTTCTTCAAACATTGCATGCTACTCAAAAGAATCACATTTAAAACACAGTTTCTCTGTTGAATCAGAGCAACATTAAGCTCAGTTACAAATGTACCTTCTAATTGTTTAAGGTATCAAATGGCTGCTTACTTTATGCTGGAGTTTTAGCAGATTTCAAATCCATACTTATTACAACCCAGAAGAGATGCCACAAGGTCACAGAAAATATTTTTTCCATACAGACCATTGCAAGGCATGTTAATGTGAAGCCCAGATATCGTGGAAGTGTGACACGCCAACACAAAGCTGGAGTCCAGGAGCGCCTGTGGTGGTGGCAGGCTGCAGCCGTGCACAAGTGCTTGCAGCTGCAGTGACATGGTGCTAAGCATGTTTTAAGACTAGTCCCAGTCGAGCGGCATCTTATCCAACCAGAAACAATCCCACAATCCAGCTCTTTTTAAGTGATCATCCTTGTATCATAACAGATTAAGGTTGCAGCTACTTTGGATTATGTTTAATCTAACCTTTATCCATTCACATCTTCACCTGAAACTTACAAGGACCAAGAGTCAATTGCCAGGGCATAATTCACAATGACACTGATCTTTCCTTCCTCACTCTAATTATCTGGATTAAGAATAACACTTTTGAGTAATTATTTTCACATTGGATAAACATTAAGCTTTCCTGGATTTATCTGAGCTTTTTCCTAACATGAAATAGATCCAACCAGGCTTATAAGAACATAACTGACAGCAGTGACAGCTTAATCAAGGCAACCCTAAACAACTAAAACAATAAGGAAATGTTTATTTCTCATTGTTTAGAATATTCAGGAATCAGAAACTTAACAAATTAAGAGGCAAAAAAAGGTCCACACTCAACAACCAATTGGAATGTTTTAACTTCCTTTTTCTTTCTATATAAGCATTCAGCAATTTGCAACTGAAGTTCAAACTCAGAGAAACCGAAAACCATCATTATGATGACATAAAATTGACAGACTGATACCAGCCATGAAAACTAAGTATCTTTATTTTCCTAAGCAATGTAATGTCCTAAAGAGAAGGAACACATTCCATTACATTATATTTGAATCAATGTTCTGAAATTAGAATTAAGGCACATAAAGTAACTTGCCATTATCACTTCCGATGGCTATTTTTGATCATTCTGAATTGTCTATCCAAGATTGCACACAATCCCTAAAATTGCTATCACAAACAGCCTGGAAAAATCTTCCAAGCTTGTCTTTGAAACTATCTGAGATCATATACAATTACACACTAAAATCACATCACAAAACCCAATTACACTTTGGCTTTGCAGATCCACAGATAACCTCTTAAAGAGCAAACTCCCTCACTGTGTCGACCTCTGACCTCAAGCTCTTTTTCCAATCTGCAGCAGCAGCCCTGCATGTTTTCTAGCGTGCAAAGAACCCAAACTCGGGTTAAAAAAAAAAAAAATACCCTGCAGGACTTTTGAAGGGTGCCAAGTGTTTAAGGTGAAAGTTAATATTGCTAATGTTTTATTTCTGACCTTTTAATATAATATATATTGTTCTCTCACTTACTTATAACCAAACAATTTTAATGGAGGAATTTTCATTCAGTACTCTTGCTTTTCATGGTTTCATAGTTCACAGGCAGTAATATTGTTTAGCTTCAAAGAAAAATGATCACTGATTATTTTAATCAGATTGAAAAACACAGTGTAAAAGAGAGATTTCAACCAAATTCCAAATAAGCATTAAAATGAGAAGAAAAAAAATAAGTGAGCTGCCTTTTACAACAGCTATCTCCTACAAGTCTTTGATTACATGTTTGTTAATCTGAATTTAAAGCATTATAATCATGTAGTACATAATTCTCCATACAACCAGGATGGACTCTAATATTATATCAACTCTCCACCACAGAGTCTAAAGAAATCACCTAAGGGAAACTATAGAATGATTATTTGTGGCACTTTCTGTGGGTGAATGTGAGTACAAAGGTAAATAAGTCATCATCTTATTCTACGTGTGAAAAAAGGCTCAAATTTTTTGCTAGCTCTTCTTCTCATTTGGGGTCACTACAGTTTTACTTACCTGCTGTGTTATCTGTGCCCTTAAAATTCTTCACCTATCCCATAGCAATCTTGAGATCATACAACTTCTCAGAATTGTAATGGTACTTGGAAGTCATCTGTTCAAACTTCCCAAACCTGACCTCTGTACAGTAAGCTAATGACTGGTAAATGCTCCTTAGAATATCCGGGGTAACGATGCCAAGTTGGTAGCTAAGTCAAAGCTTTTCTTCTGCAGTTGTCCTCCTTTCAAATGAAATATCTAGATTTTGTCTGTAAGATGTGAACAAAATAAAACTGTCATATGACATTTAAATCATGGCATCTTCAGTAATTGGCCATTCTATGCTCAATTCCTTGGAGGTATTACATAACACATAGAAATACCCCTGTTCACCGTCTCAGAAGGTCCAGAATGAGTCAGGAAACATTGGGCCTCAAAAATGCAAGGTCAGCCAGGCGCAGTGGTGCAGGCCTGTAATCCCAGCAGCAGGAGAAGCTGAGACAGGAGGATTGAGAGTTCAAAGTCAGCTTCAGCAAAAGCAAGGCGCTAAAAAACTCAGTGAGACCCTGCCTCTAAATAAAATAGAAAACAGGGCTGGGGATGTGGCTCTGTGCTGGAGGACCCTTGAGTTTAATCTCCAGTACCCTCCCACAAAATAATACAATGTCAGCAAGAATAAACCACTAAGAATTTTGAAAAATATTTCCTTAGAAGAACAGTACACTGGAATAAAAAGGATGATAGAGAATCAATATGATCAAGATTAAATGAACACCCTTGGGAGTTCATAAACATGAGTAAGCACAAAAATTTGAGTTCATATCTGAATGATGTATGATTAAAAAATAATGTTCTGATTTTTTAACCTAGAATAATGTATCATTTCCAAGGTTTTTTTTCCTTTAAAATTAAAATGCATGAATATTTATTCATCTATCAAGTCAGGCTAGCTGGTTGCTTTATGAGATCAGGAGCTATATTTCTGTGTGTAGTAAGCTCATTGACAGTTATTAGTCAAACAAAACTCTCAAGAGTACTCAGATAGGTGAAATAATGTGAGCTGCAATTTAATTACTCTAATTACTGATATCCAAAATGCCATCTACCATTTGAAATCATTGTGAATTCCCCCTTATGCTCATCTTTGTCCCTTCTGTAATGATGAAAAAAAAAAAAACAACTTTTAATGACTGAGTTTCTAAAGATCTGCCAAGGGTGCAAGAGAAGCATCTGCAAATGTAGGTAAGATTTCTGAAATCTGAAAAGACCAAAACAGATTCTAGGGTCTGAAAATAGTCTGACATTGGGAATGTAATATTAAAGAAAAATTTAAAGAAATCAAAAATAAATTAGGTGCTTGGTGGACAAAGGTGTGAAATCTCTAACTGCTGACGATGCTTTATAAACATTTATGTTATCCTGGGGCTGCTCATACTTACGGACTTCCTGAACACTATATAATTTCACCCATTGTTGTACGAGCCACATTCCTCATACAAATGTTGTACGAGCAGTGTAAGGCATGTGTTCTTGACAATCTGGACAATTCCTTCTTGACAGTGCTTAAAGAGAGGCTGAGGCTACATGACAGCCCCAGATGGTTTGTAAGTGAAGAGTAGAAAAAGCAATATAATTGATTTGGTGCTTGTTGAGATGCCCTAAATGTTCAGTTTCAACTTGTACCTAATCCATCGATTCCACCTTTCTTATTTCTACTTCATTTTTTAAAAGAAGCCCCCAAAGGGATTGGGGTTATGTGTCTAGTATTCTAAAAATATTGCAAAAATTTTGCCGGGGAAACAACTGCCTCACAACTTTACTGGTAAATTGCTAAGGCTGTTTGACATAGATGTTTAATCTCTAGAAGGCTCTACAAAGATGATTCAAAAGTCTTGGTCTTCCCCTAAGTAGTCTTCAGTGGGTTACTCTGGATAAACTCCCTACATTGTTTCTAGAGATACAGAAAATCATTCCCAGAAAATTTTCAAATTGGTCTTTGAAAGTTGAGACATTACAAGATACTAGAAAGCAAATGATATTAATAAGCCATTAACAACATAGATATAGGAAACTCAGAGAACTATAGGACTTGTTATGTTGGAGTTTTGTTTTATTTTATTTTCACATCATTTGCTTTAATACAGTCGGATGTGGCTTAGTGTGGTTTGGTTGGTTTGCTGGTTTCAGGAGAGGAAAGCTGAGGAGGACTGGAAGGGGGTTTTGTTCTGAGTAATAATCAGTATCTTGAGGATCCAGGGGCAATAAAAAATGTCAGAAACCCGCCCTCTTCAGACCTCTTCAACCTAAAACATGGAAGATGGTCGGGTTGAATGTAGACAGCCAGCATTGTAGTTCTCTACAGAAAGGATTAGAGAGGTCAGAGGAGGTGTTATGAAATAGTTAGGATCTTCCTTAGCTATCGTCTGTTTTAACTGTTGATCATTGAAGAAACTGTGCAAGCACTCATGTTATGAAATACATAGGTGTGTGCACCGAACAGAATAAGGAGATTAAAAGTATACACAAAAAATGTTGTCATGTGCACTTTATTTAGTTCCATTATGCTATTTATGTTCTACTTCTAATTATTATATCTTTGTATCAAATTTTAATATATGGTAGGGTTAATACTCCCAATTTGATCCTAATTAAAATTGACTTGTCTATTTCTAGTCCTTTAAAATATATCATGGAGCCACCTTGCCAATTAACAATAAAATACAGGGGGAGTTTTAATTAGGATTATACTAAATCTATGGACCAACTGGGACAGAATTAATATCTTTGCCAATAGTGAGTCTTCAAAATCAGGAATATGGGATGCTTTCCCATATACTCTATTGTCATTCAATTTCTCTCAGAAATATTTAGTGAATATGTTGGGACAGATCCTATAATTTTTTTTTAGATTTATTTCTAAGCACTTCATGTTTTTATGCTGTTGTCAAAAGTACCTTTTATTTTATTTTTTCCAATTACCACTGATACATGGATATAAAAATGCTTTAATGTTGAACTATTTCTTCTTTATTGTATAAAGAAGAAATAGTTGATTTTGATTTTTCTTGCCTTCTTATATTAGATAACAATATCTGGTTCCATGTTGAATTTTGAATGAAAGTCTTAAAGTAATTCACCATTAAAGCCATTGTTGCTAACTATAATTTGTGTGGATATATTTTATCCACAAAAACAATTCTCCTCTATTTCTATGTGCTAAATGTCATTATTAAATGATTTGTAATTTTATCAAATATTTCCTTATATTTATTAGGAAAATTATATAATTCTTCTTTTTGTTATTAATCTGATGAGTTATACCAATTGATCATTTTATAATAAAGCTTTTTCTAAATCCCTAGAATGAGTTCCAATTGTCTGTGATGTATATTTCACTTTATTCTACTATTTTTTGTTCCTACTTTCGGTAGTGTAAATCACATTTTAGAATCACTGCTTTCCAAGCATGTAACATTTTCATTTTTTCAAATTCACAAAAGACACTAATCAAATAGAACTCATATGTCTTGTTGCTATAATTTAGACTTTAAAGGTCTTACAAAGGACCATATGTTAAATTTTTGGTTACTTATCTCACTGGGGCATGCCATCAAAGAGTACTGTGGAATTTGATCATCTTCTCGTCTTCCTCCTCCTCTTCCTCTTATTCCTCCTTTATTCTCCTCTTCTTCCTATTTCTCTGCCTTCTCCTCCTCCTTCTTCTTCTTCATCATCATTTTCTTATTCCCTTTCTGGAAGATGAGAAGTTTCACTCCACCACATATTCCCACCACAATGTGCTATCTTGCCATAGCACCAGTGCAATAAAGCTAATTAATCATAGAGTAGAATCTGCTAAACTGAACCAAAATAAACATTTTCTCTTTATAAGTTGATTATTTCAGGCATTTCATTATAATGATAGAAAGCTAACACACTCTCTATCCCCATAACTATGCAACATTCTTTTTTTGTTGTTCATTATTAAATTCATAATTATTTATGTTGACATTGACACAATTTTAAAAATAGCTACATTTTGTAAAATAATTTAAATGTGCAGAAAAGTTTTAAAAATGGCACAGAGTATTCCAATATACTCCAAACTCAGTTTTCCTATTTTTAACATCTTTCATTAGTATGGTTTATTTGTCACAACCACTATACTACATCAACATGTTATTATTAGCTAAAACTTATATATATATTTTTTCAGGCTTTCTTAGCTTTTACTTAATGTCCTTTTTCTGTCTCAAGACCCCCTTCAGGATAGTACATAACATTTAGTTATTATGTCTCTTTGAGTTCAGGTAGACTGTGGCAGTTTCTCAGAGTTTACTTCTTTTATATGACATTAGCAGTACTGAGTACTGATCAGGTATTTTATAGAATGCCACATAATTGACGTTTGCCTGATCTTTTTGTCATGATTAAATTTAGATTTTCAGTTTCAAGGAAAAGACCTCAGAGGCAGAGTGCCATTATCATTATATCCTTACAAGAATGTGTTAGTAACAGAATATAAGAGTTTCCAGGACTCATGCCCCTAGAGAAATATCTGTTTGAACAATTATTTATATGCAAAAATACCTTCACAAGATCTAAGGAATTCAAGTGACAGAATATACTACTTGGCTTGAACAGAGAAATAAGAAAAGGTGGGAAGAGGATAGGAAGAACAGCTTTCACAGCCTAGTGCATGGCAGACACCATCCAAATGGTGTAAGGAGAGTAAAGTGAGGATCTAACTTTGCTGCAGACCCCAGCAGCAAGCCATCACCAGTGAACCCCAGTGCCAGACCATCCTGCATGGACCCAAACCAGGCCAGCACCAAAGACTCATTCTCTAGGTTCAGTCAAGCACCAAGTTTCTTCCCATTACCCCAAGCTCCAGGTCAACTCATAAAGACCAAGAATCATACAGCACTCATGAGCTGAGGCTCCAGGCCCAACACCATAAGGAGATAACATGTATAATCAAAAACATGTTTATGGACTATTTATTTAGTTCCATTATGCTATTTGTGTTCTACTTGTTAATTATTATATCTTTGTATCAAGTCTTAACATGTGATAGTGTTAATACTTCCAATTTGGTCTTCACTGAAATTGTCTTGTCTATTTCTAGTTCTTCAAAATACACCTTGTCCATTGACAATAAAAAACAGAGCTGGGGCTGTAGCTCAGGGGTAGAGAGGCTGCCTCCCAGGTGTGAGACTCTGGGTTCAATCCTCAGAACCATACAAAAAAATCAATCAATAAATAAAGATATTTAAAAAAAAAAACGGGGAGTTTTGTGGCCCCATGATCCAGTTCTGTCTTAGTGGATCCTATAACTAAGTAAACGTAGAACTAGGTCTATACCTATAGATTCAGTGATTTGGTGTGTCCCAGCCCCAGGCCAGCTCCTTGGACCCAGACCAACCCTAGTGGACCCCAGTGCCAGGCCAATTCCTACAGACTTACAATCCTGAATGTACCTTTAGACGTAGGATCTATTCCCACCCTCATAGAACTTAGCACCAGATCTGTTGGCCTGAAGATTCTAGAAGGAAGCCTGCCGATATACCCTGCCAGCCACCACCCACAGAATCTCTGGATAGATTGACTGGTGAAAGGATTTCCCCAAAGCCAGTATATAATGATTAGCAAAGTGCCTACTTCTTCAACTGCACAGACATGAATATAAGTCCACAAAGAATGTGAGAAATAGGGAAACAAGGCAGCACAAAGGAACAAACTAAAGTGCCAAACTGATCTAAAGAAATAAAAAACTACAAACTGTCTAAAAATTGATTTTAAATAATCATCTTAAAGAAGTCAATCAATTACAAAACAACAAAGACAGATAGCTAAGTGTAATCAGGAAAATAATATATAAACAAAATTATATGTTCAACAAAAAATAAATTGTAAGAAGAACCAAAAAAACTATGGAGCTAAAAAACAGTGACAAAACTGAAAACTTTCAAGCAGAAAAAAAAAAATTTAGTGAGCTCAAAGGCAGATCACTTGAAATACACAGAGATCTGAATATTTTTAAAATGAAAAAGAATGAAGAAAATCTGTAGCACTCATGGAGTACCATCAAGTAAACAAATGTACACTTTATGGTTTCCAAAAATAAACAGAGAAAGAGAAAGCAACAGAAAACTTGACAAACCTAGAGAAGAAAATGAACATCAGATACCTGAATCCCAAAGAACCCCAAGCAGATTAAACATGAAAAAATCTTCACTGAGTTACATTATAATCAAATTCTCCTATTGCCCGAGATGTTGTTGTTCAAGCTTTTCCACTATAAAATTACATTTTTGTTCCCTTTTTCCTACAGTATCCTTGGGAAGGAAATCACAAGAAAATTGGAGTATTTCTATTACTTAGTTAAAAAATTTTCTGCAAGAGAAAATTTTGTCTATTCTCTCTCATTTGTTTATCTATTAAATCATTTATTTTTGTCAAATCGAGTATATCATTTTTTTAATAAATAAGTGTTGGAGATTTGACTGCTGTGACTTCTTTTCATTGGCGACCATCTGGATATGATATATTTCCATCATTTTTGCTATTGTGATTGTCATTTATTGTTTGGTTTCTGTTTTAGAATTTTTTTTACTTTCTGTCACTATAGAATGCTCCAGACCTATCTTGGCTATCTTCTCTTCAGTTCTAAAGTCAACCTCCTCCCAAAAATCCCTCATTGCTCTTATTGGAAATGATATTAGAAATACAAATCTGTGTGTTGCATTTGACCACTGGTAATAGAGTGTTGTTGCTTTGGAGATCTGTCAGATGACATAACAGGAAAATCTATTTGTGTATATAGGTATTTGTCTTTACCTAGATTAAGCTAAATATGAAGTCATACTGACAGTTTCAAACATAATCCAGTATGACATGAAATACAATTTTATTTTATCCCTTGTACCCGTCAACTTCCCATCACTATAACAAAATATCTGAGAAAATTAACTTATAAAAAGAAAAAGATTATTTTACCACAGTATTTGATTTTTTACCCCATAATCATTCAGACCCATGCTTTTAGGCTTCTGGTGAGGAGGCACATAGGAAAGGAGGGCAAAATAGGGCAAAACCATTCACCTTATGCCTAGATGCAAAAGAGAGAAGGAGGAAGCAGCCAGTGTCCCACAGTACCACTTGGGGAATATTCCCAAAGACCTAATCGCTCCCACTAAGCCTAGCCCCTGAGAATTCCTCCATCTTCCAAGGGTGCTACCTTAAAAACCAAACCTTTCACACATGGGCCTTTGGGGGACACTATAGATTCAAACTGAAGCTTCTTTCCCCCTTACTTTCCCACCAAGAAAGCTGACTCCCACTGTCTGTCCTTCTTTTGTTTAATTCTGATACATCTGCATAGTGGTTTCAGAATTATTCATCAGTACTCAGGTACGAAACAACTTTACCAACTAAAGAATGGTATGTAAGGCTGAGGTTGTCGCTCAGTGGTAGAGCACTTGCCTAGCATGCATGAGGCACTGGGTTTGCTCCTCAGCAGCACATATAAACAAATGAATAAAATAAAGGTCCATCAACATCTAAAAAACATTTTAAAAAAAGAATAGTGTGTATGTACATTTCTGTTTTAGTCAGCATTTTCACTGCTATAACTAAAAGACCCAACCACAGCAACTATAGAGGAGGAAAAGTTTACTAGATGGCTCACGGTTTCAGAGGTCTTTGTCCATAGAAGGCTAATCCATTCCTTAGGGCTTAAGGTGAGGCAGGACACCATGGCAGAAAATTTTGGCACAGGAAAGCAGTTCACACGGTGATCAGGGAGGAGAGAGAGAGAAAGAGAGAGAGAGAGAGAGAGAGAGAGAGAGAGAGAGAGAGAGAGAGAGAGAGAGAGAGAGAGAGAAGAGAGAGAGAGAGAGAGAGAGAGAGAGAGAGAGAGAGAATACACTATTCCAATATAAAATGTATACACCATAGCCACACCCTTAATGAACAACTTCCTCCAGCCACACCCCACCTGACCCAGTTAACACTTAGTTAATCCCATCAGGGATTAATTCAGTGGTTAGGTTAAGGCTATAACCCAATCATTTCTCTTCCAAACCTTCTTGCACTACCTCTCATGAAACTTGGGGGGACACCATATCTAAACCATAACATTTCACCCATGCCCCCCCCAAGCTTATCTGATAATGAAAAATGCATTTAGTCCTTTCCCAAGAGTCCTCCTAGTCTCAACAGTTCTGAGATTGCTCAAAGTTCTAATGCAAAGTCTTCTCTTAGGCTCAAGGCTATCTTGCCTTGTGTGCTACTCTAAAATTAAAAGCGATTTACAAGTACACAATATATAATAGCACAGAGTAAACATTTTCATTCACAAAATTAGGGGCATAGAAAGAAGGGATAGAACCAAAGCAAGACTGAAATCCAGCTGGGCAAACAGGTCCCCTAGCTCCATGTCATCATGGCATCTGGGGCACAATTTATAATGCTTTTAAAATCATATTCTTACTGAGTTTTTGTCTGTTTGATCTATCTATGACTAAAGTGTTCTTAGGTCTCAAACTATAGAAATGGATTTGTTTCCTTCTTCTTGAAGTTCTACAAGTTTTTGTAGAACTTGTGTGTACAATGTTTTGTTGTTATGTGCATACTGGTTTAGAAATGTATATCTTCTACAGAAATGATCTCTTTATAATTATGTAATGCCACACTTTATACTAGTAATTTTCTTTGTTCTTAAGTCTACCTTGTCTTATATAACTCTCTAGCTTTCTTTTGATTAAAGTTATTGTGCTTAGTTTTCTTGATAAAATATTTTCACTTTAATCTGAGTCTTTTTATTTAAACTGGATTTCTATAGTTGGGTCTTGTCTCATTCACTCTATCAATCTCCACTTTTAATTGGTATATTTATACAGCTAACATTTACAATGATTATTGATATGACTGGATTAAAATCTGCCATCTTCACAACTGTATTCTATTTGTTATATTTGCCCTGTGTTCCTTCCTTCCTGCCTGCCTGGCTGCCTCCTTTCCTTCCTTTTCTTTCCTTTTTCCTTCCTTCTTTCTTTCCCCCTCCTTCTCTTCTTCTTCTGTCTCCTCCTCCTTGTCTTCCCTCCTACCTATTCTTTGCTTCTGATTTTAATTGAGCATCCAATAAGATTTAATTTGATTTCCATTTTGATTACACTACTTACATTTTCTTTAAAAATGTTTAGCAATTCCTGCAGCATTACAATGTATGCATTTATAATCCATGTCCACTCTGAAAAAGCATTTTACCATTTCATATGTAACGTAATGCAGGCACCTTATAATAGAGTATTCCCAATTTCTCTTTCCCATCTCCTGTGACATAGCTGTGATTTATTTCACTTAAACACATAATTACCCATTCCATACTATTAATGCTCTGAATTAACAATTAAATTTAAAAATCAATTAAGAATAGAAATAAGATATTTTTATCTTCATTAATTTCTTTCTCGATCCTCTTAATTTCTTTACGTATACTAATACCTGCCATGTAATTTTCTTCTATCTGATGAATATATTTTATTATTTCTTGCAATGCCAGACTGCTGGACATGATTCCCTCAGTTTTGTGTGAGATAGTCTATTTCTTCTTCATTTTCAGTGGATAATTTCACTGGGCATGGAATTCTAGGTTAGTGGAGATAAATTAAAATTATTTTTTGAAAGTTATTGGCCATAACTTACTTCAGATATTCTTTTCTATTCTTTATGTTTTCCTCGTCTTGTATTCTGATTACTCATAAGCTACACCCTTTTAAATTATCCCAAAGTTCATGGATGTTCTGTTCTTTTTATTTAATTAGATTTTTTTCTCTTTACATTTTAATCTGGGAGGTTTCTATATACCTCTATCCACTGATTCTTTCCTTAGCTGAAGAGTGATGTGCCCATCAAAGGCATTTTTTTCTTTCTGTTTAGTGCTATGATGTCTAGTTTCCTTTTGATGTTTTCTTTCTAGTTTTCATGTTCTACTTACATTACTAATCTGTTCTTGCATGCTATCTACTTTTTAGTGAAAATCCTTAACATGTTAACTATAGTTATTTTAAATCCCTTACATAGAATTTTAACATTTGTGTTACTTCTGAGACTGATTCTGATGTTCACTTTGTCTCTTCAGACAGTTTTCTCATGTTTCGGGCATATCTAGTAGCCTGTATGTTTGAGAAAATTAGAAATACTGTGTAGGGTGAAGGGAACTAGGCATTCAGGTCTTGTCACCCCTAAAAGAGTGGCCCCATGGAGTTTATTGATCCTGTGCAGGTCTATATTTAGTCTCCAGCAGTTCCTCAAAATTATCATTTAAGTGTTTGTATCCATTTGGCTAGAACAGCTTCTATTCCAGATAAGCACACTTAGTTGCCCTACTTCTCCTGTGTGCCTATCTCACAAGATCTGGGGTGGGTGCTTTGCCATCCAACCTCAATTTTTAGTGTCAGGTACAAGAAAAATCATGGATTTTTTTCAGTTTCTTCAATTTTTCATGCTCTAAGGATGTGAGTGATGATGTCTGAGTTCATTGTGTGTCAGGACTGAAACTGGAAGTTGCCCTAATACACACTTTAGAAATGACACATCTGTGTTCAAAAGAAAATTTGGTCTGTAATTTTCCCTTTTTATAATGAACTTGCCAGTGTTCAATATCAAAATATTCTTGGCCTTTGAAAAAGATCTGGGATATGTTTTCTTTAAAAAAAAAACCCAGTTTCCAAAAGAATTTATAAAGATTGATTATTTCCTCCTTAAATATTTAGAGGAATCCAAATATTTAACTTTTCCAAAGTTTTTAATATATGTAATTTCTATGACATTGGTAATATAGTATAATTTTCCATTGTTTTTAAAATGTGTATTGAAGCATTTTATGACTGCTGTAACATTCCTCTCAGATAATTTTCATATCTGATTCATCTCACTGTTATTGCTGATATATTGCCTTTTCTTAATTCAAGCTATGATTTTACTGGTTCTTGGTATTTTGAGTGATTTCAATTGTATTCTGACATTTTTTGATATTATGTTGGAAGATTCTGATCTTATTTAAATCCTCTATTTTAGCAAGCAATTATTTATTAGTTTTATTGTGTTGGTCCTGGCCTACTTTTGTAGACTTTGATTTCAATTTTAGGGCTATTCTGCTTCATCTACATTATGGTTGATTTTATGTGTCAATTTGAGTGGGCTATAGGATACCTAGATTAAACATTTTTTTTATCTGAGTATCTCTAGGTGGAGGATAATGGTGGACATTAACATATGAATCAATTGACTCAATAATGTAGATGGCCTTCCCCAGTACAGTTGGGAATTATCCAATTTTCTCTGGAAAATCCTTACTCATCAAGTCTACCTGATGCTAAAAGTTCTACCTGAATCACTTTCTGTTGCTGGGTAGGTCTGGGTCCAAGGTACAATAACAGGAAGTAGGGTGTCTGGGACTCTTTCCTATACTGATAATGCCTGCTGGGAAATATTTTCTCCCCAGTTTTCATACTCCCCCTAAAAGTGACCTCTCTTCTGTCTTAGAGATGCCTATCATCCTCTGCCTCCCAGCAGTAACTTTCAATTGACATTCTAAAGTTGTCCAAACAACATTTTCCTAAAATCACTATCATAAAAAATAACCTACACTAGAGAATCACACAAAAATCACATAAAAGGTCTATGACCTACCTGTCACGAAGATTGAAATAATAAAAGGCCCAGTCTCTCCTTCCCTGCCCACAAGTCTGCGCTGTTACAATTTTCCTCCACCTAAGCCTCCAAGCCTCTTTTGTGTGAAGAGGTACCCTGTCTGACAAAACCCTAGCTACCAAAAAAAACAACAAACCAACAACAAAAAAGCAGACCTCAGGGAAATCTTTACCCCCAAATAAAAAACTTCTGGCCAAAACACCCCTGATTGCTTTTACAAGTTACTAAATTACTTCTGTACAAGGGTGTAAAACAGACCTTTGTAACTTCAAGACACTTAAAGTATAATGGAGTAGACCGGTCAGTTACCCTAGAGACAACAAAATCTCCTTTGTCTTTTCTTTTGCATAATATTAAACTGTAAAGGTAACATCTTATTTTTAAATTTTTAGTCAGTGGTCTTATTTCTAAAATTATATGTATAAAGGATGTTAACATTTTATATCCTTTTCACATAAATGTTGGTATATTCTCCATACTCTTCTGAACTTTGCTCTTCATTTTATTACTATATCTTGGAAGTTGTTTTCATGAAATTTTATATAGATTTATTTTATTGGTGTGGAACAGCAGGTAGCATTTAATCATATGTTTGTAACAGGGTCCATTTAATCTATCCCCTAAAAGGAGACATTTAGGTAATTTCTTGAATGTTTACTGTTACAGAAATTGGTAAAGAATGTTCAAATACTGTATATACAAATGTCTGTAAGATAATTGCTGTCATTTGACGAATTCTCACTTATGTTCATCAAATCTTCACCTCATTCTTTGACCAGAGGCATCACTGCCACAGAAGGGAGAAAAAAAAAATACTTTTTGGAAGGCCCAGTTGCTATCATCATTAAAGAAACTTAAGTATGTTAGGGCACTCATGTGCTGAACAACATTAAAAATAAATGAGATACATAATAAATTGGCCTTTTCAAATAAATACTGATTTTTGAAACTAAGCTCGATTTTATTTGGATCATTTTTAAAGTCAATCATTTATTTTTCTGCTTTCCATTGTTATAAATCCTCTGGTTAAGGCTTTTCAAATGAGTTGCAGTCTTTGCATGTGTTGACTTCCTCTCACCAAACATTTGTCAGTATTCTATCATTCTGAGACTTCTATTAAATCGTTCCATTTGTTTCCATGAAGATAGCTTGGTCATCCAGAAAAATTTACCTCAGGAAGTTGTAAAACCCTGATCATGTTTCAGTTATTAGGAATTCCAAATTGAAAATTTATCTTCCTCAGACTTTTAAGAAGTTCCTCCTATCATGGAAATAAATTTGAAATCAACCTTTTCTTCATGTCCACCTGCCATCTTTATAAAAGTCAAAACCATATGTGCTCGGTCTTTGAAGTACAGTTTTTTTCTTCTAATGATATCCTTCCCATAACAATATTATTCCACTGGCCCTAACTTCCATTGCCCAATTGGAGCCAAATTCAGTGGAAGAATGACAAACACAAGCACAGATGGGTGATGTCGGGTAACAAATGACCAGAACCTATGAAGTTACACACACGAAAAATGTCAACAAGTCACCCAGACAAAATGGCACACAAAGTGAGTCCATAGAGGCTGAATATTTAGGGCAATTTCTGGTTTGAATTACAAAATCAATTTTTCTTAGATGAAATGTTTCTTGAAACAGAGGATCTATTGTTTATTTTTTTCAAAAAAAAATATCATTGCCTTTTAGCAAGTAATTGTGATTAATGTCTAATGATTCGCTTCTTTTGTGCCATAAATGAAGCTTCATTTTTGTTTGTAAAATATAGATATCACTGAACACATACAGATTCTAATTCAACAATTGAAAAGCCTTCACTATTTTTAATATCATTGCTAGAAACTTTGGGGTGGGTGATTTTGTTGTCTCACTTTAACTCAAAGAATCAAAATAAAAAAACCTTCCTCCTTCTAATATCAGCTGAGGGAATGCTGATACGTGGAATACAGTCAAATCCTACAGAGAGCCCAGGATGGGCTCCAGTCTTCAGAAAAAAAACTTCCATCAAATAGAAAGGAGACCATTTTGAGGGATAAATGATATAGCTCTTGGGTAGTTAAATGTAAAATCCAGATGGAAAAGAAAATCAAAAGGAAAGCTGCCCCATTTTTCAATCACACATCACAAAGGTAAGCACAGAATGTTTTAAAGCCTATCAGATCAGCGATGGGGCCTTGTTTTCTGCATACCAACCATTGTAATCTGAACGTCAGGGAATCCTGGAAACATTTTTTTACAGATTGAAATGTGCAATTTTCCTCCATGTTCATCATTCACAATGTACCCAGTCTATCCTTATATTCCTATTCATTTATAAAACATGTTTATCACCAACCCCTCTAAAAGTTCTTTGGGTCTCAAATCCTTAGGCAGACAGATTTTGTGAGAAATTCCTTTCTGAAAACTTTGTGAAATCTATATAATAAGCCTCAGGTGGAAAAAGTCCCCAGTGGAATGAGTCTGATCAACAGCACCTCCATCAGAATGCCAAAGAACATGGATGTTCCTCAAAGAAGTGACAGTTCTGCTCTAGACACTGAAGGGAGGCAGAAACGGGAGCGCACAGACCTGGGCCTGGGACCTCCACCCAAGAACAGGCTCCTGCACTGAGGTCTCCTTGAAGCTCCAGAGGAGCAGGTCTAACAGCCCAACCCCCTCTCTTCCCAGGCAGAGCTGCTCCCCTGAGATGCACACAGCACACCCAGCAAGGCACTCCCCAGGAGGGTATCTACTCCAGCAATGGGGGCAAAATGTACTTCGTGGAGCTGTCAGAGGAGTTTTGTATCCCTGGCATCCACTAGGAGCTGCCTAAAGCCCAAGAAGTAGCTTATTAAGTTGGAAATAGAGAGTGGCGAAGAATTGTAAAATGTATTATCCATTTTTGTGTTTTTCAAATTCCATGACTATTCTAAAAAGGCAAGACATTCTGTAAATTAGAACTTTATCATTGTTTGATATGATTATGTGAGTTCATTTTGAAATCAATTCCAATTTTAAAATGCTCAGTGTTGTTGTAATTTGCATTTTCCTGGTAAAGTACAATGTTGCAATAAGCAACTGACGAAGCTCATGACATTCTGTACTTGAAACTGATGCCATTCTTGTGCATGCTTTTCCTCAATAAATCGCTGGAAAAACATCGTGATCACAAAAGTTTCAACCTTATATTTGGGGATGATATAAAAGAATTTTGCTTACATATAATTTAACTTGCTATAGATTTTGTATGTGTAATTATTTTACACATTATTAAAATTATTTTAAATTTTCTTCTATATTTTTATGAAGAAAAATTCACTCTGGTTACTACTAAGAATTTGAAGACATAAAACTTTGAGATTAAAAATAACAAAGATCTCATGTAGATGAGAATCCTTATTTCTCATTTAAATTTTAAAATATTTCAAAAATATCAAATTAAATTTAATCATTTTAAACAGAATTATTTTAAAAATTTAAAAAATATTTTTAAATTTAAATGAGACAATATAGTACAAGTTCAAATTTTGTTGATTTTTCAGCAAAACCCTTAGAAACATCCTTCACCTTTCTTATAATTCTCATTTCCCCTGTTGTCCTGAGAATTAAAATTATGAAACTCCCTTCCCAAGTTATAAGTCATGCTAGAAGTCTATTATCTATACTTTTCCTTTTGACAGATACAAAGAAAATAAAAAATGTGTGTAAAGTTACAGTTTTATAACATAAAATCACAAAGATATCAATAATAACTGAATTATTGGATATGTCTAGTATATGTCTTAATGAATAAATGATGCCAATACAACTTTAAAACATATTGTTTATAAACTATTAAAATAGATTTAATAATTTTCCTTTATTTATATAAAATCATTATTGTTTATGATCATATCTACCACAGAGTTTGTGTTTTATAATCTGTAAGGATCTAAAGATTTAAGTACATAAGAGAATTTATAGTATACACAAGCTTAATATATTTATATTTAAAATGTTAATTATATTAAATATAAACATTTTTTAAATAATTTTTCTGCTTCCAAATAATGTTTGTTGGGCATGGTGGCACACACCTGTAATTTCACCAATGTGGGAGGCTGAGGCAGGAAGATTGCCAGTTTGAGGCTAGCCTCAGCTACTCAGCCATAACATATTTCAGCAATGTAGTGAGAATTGTTATTCAGTGGTAAAGCACCCCTGGGTTCAATCCCCAGTATGCCCTCCCAGAATATCCTAAATAATCTGTAAAATAATAGATAAAATATAAAGTTGGGGAGTGTAGCTTGGTGGTAGAAAAGTTGACAAAGCTTTGGATTTGATCACTGGCAAAAATAAAAGAAAAAAATGGAGAAAAGGAGAGGGGAGTAGAAGGGTGGTAAGGGAATATTCTCTGTGCTCCATCCACCTTTTCATCCCCCCACCAGTCCTGACCACTGATATTTTTATTGTCTCCATTGTTTTGCCTTTTCCATAATGTCATATACCTGACACATAGAATGCAACTTTTTCAGATTGCTTTCTTTAACTTAGTAAGTACATTTAAGGTTCTTCTGTATCTTTCCATGGTTTAATAGCTCTTTTTGTTTTAGTGTTGAATAATAATATTCCATTGTCTGAATATACCACACTATTTCTGCACATTGATCTATGAAGGATACCTTGGTGGCCTCTCAGTTTGGTAAATATGAATAAAGCTGCTTGCTATAGGAATGTCCCCAAAGAATCATGTATGAAAGGCTTGGTCTCCACCCATGGCACCATGAGGAGCGGTGGAACCATTAGTGGGTGGTACCTAGTAAAGGGACATATGGTCATCAATGTAGAGCCCTTGAAAGACCCTGGCCCCTCTTCTCTCTGCTTCCTGACCACCACAAGATAAGGAGCTTTACTCCACCATGTGCTCCCTGCCCTGATGTTCTGCCTCCTCAACGCAACAGAGCCAACCAACTACAGACTGAACCCTCTGAAACCATGAGTAAAAATAAATCTTTTCTTATTGTTTATTTTAGGTATTTTGTCACAGCATTGGAAAGCTGACTAACTGCTATAAACATTCATATGCAAATTTTTGTGTGTTCAAGTGCAACTGTGGAAAAATATGGTAGGAATATTTTCATTTTGGAAAAATCTACAAAGTGCCTTCCAAATGGACTATAGCATTTTGCATTCCCATCATCCCATCAGCAGTGTGTCACAGCTCAGATGGTATTGTCAGTGTTTTGGATTTTGGACATTCCAATAATTATACAGTGACATATCATTGTTTTAATTTGCAATCCCTTAATGACATATGATGTTGAACATCTTATGCCATCTCTATATCTTCTCTGGTTAGATGTCTTTTTTTTTTTTGTACCAGGGGTTGAATCGAGGGGCACTTGACAACTGAGCCACATTCCAAGCCCTTTAAAATTTTATTTAGAGATAGGCTCTCACTAAGTTGCTTAGGGCCTCCCTAAGTTGCTGAGGCTGGCTTTGAACTCACCATCCTCCTGCTTCATCCTCCTGAGCCACAGGGATTACAGGACTATGCCACCATGCCAGACTAGTGAGTTGTCTTTTGCCCATTTCTTAATCTTGTTTTGTTCCCATCTTTTGCCTATATGTTAACTGGCTTGTTCATTTTCTTATTTTTGAGTCTTTGTATATTCTGGATACCAATCCTTTATGTGACGTGTCTTTTAAAAATATTTTATCTCAGTCTACGGTTTGTCTTCTCATTTTTCCTGACAGTATGTTTCACACAGAATAGAAACCTTTAACTGCAATGAAGTCTACCTTATATATTCTTTCTTTGATGGGCAGTGCTTACATTGTTGTATCAAACATCATTGTCATAGCCAAGGTCATTTATATGTTTTTCTTTGATATCTTCCAGAAGTTCTATAGTTTTGATTTAACATTTAGTCCTATGACCCATTTTGAGTTAATTTTTGTGAAGGGTTTTTCTGTGTCTAGATTCATGTTTCTGTATGTGGAAGTCAAGGTGTTCCAGCACAATTTATTGAAGTAACTATGTTTTCTCCATTGTATTTATTGTCTTTGGTCCCTTGGCAAAGATATTTTTCTTGGGTCTCTTTTTGACTTTTTGTTTTGTTTCTTTGTTCTCTACATTTATTCCTTCACCAGTACTATTCTGTTTTAATTACTGTCATTCTATGATAAATTTTGAAGGTGCATAATATCAGTCCTCTGACTTTGTTGTTCTCCAGGGATGATTTTGCTATTGATTTCTAGCTTAAACCCCTTGCAGTTTGAGACTGTTCATTCTATGATTTCTTTTCTTTTGATTTTGTGAATGTGTGTTCAATGTTCCAGAATGTGGTCTATCTGGTCAATGTTCCATGTGAACTTGTGAATGTGTGTACTCTCCTGCTGCTGAACTAAGTAGTTTATGTCAATTGTATCCTGTTGACTGTTGGTGCTCAAGAATTGAGCTATGCCCCTATTGATTTTCTGCCCGCTGCATCATTTCATTTTTGAAAGAGGAGTATTGAAGTCTCCAACATGTATAGGGATTCATCTAACTCTCATTGAAGTTCTGATAGTTTTTGCCTCATGTATTTTGATGTTCTGTTGCAAAGCACATAAGATTACCAATTGTCATGTTTGAGGGTTTATTTTATTTATTTTATTTTAGAATTTCCCCTTTATCATTATGCAATGCTTCTCTTAGTCCCTCATAATTTCTTTTGTTCTTATGTCTGCTTGGTCTGAAATTAATATAGTTACTTCAACTTTTTTAGTGTTTGCATGGTATATCTTCCTTCATTCCTCTGTTTACAATCTACAGATATCTTTATACTTAAGGTGAGTTTCTTATAAATGACATGTAATGGTGTTGTGCTTTTGATCCACTGTGATGTTCTTTTAAATCATGTATTTAGATTATCAACTTTTAAAGTGATTATGATATAATTGGATTAATATTTGCTATATTCATTACTGTTTTCCATTGGTGGCCTTTTTTCTTTGTTCTTATTTTGTTTTCCACATTTTTCTTGGAATTTTGGTTTTATGTTCTTTTGTTTTACTTTGCTTTTGTTTTCTGTAGTTTTGATTGGGCAGTTTTTTGTTCCATTTTTTTTTCCTTTCTAGCATGCCAATTATACTTTTGAAAACTTTTACCAGTGTTTGTCCTAGATGTTAATGTATAAATTTACGACTATTCCAAGTCTTCTTTCAACTAACACTATGGGCAGTGCAAGTGCTTATAATAAAATCTTCCTAATTTTTCTTTACCTCCTTTGTATTATTGATGTCATTCACTTATTTTATGCATAGACATAATCAAATACATTCTTTACATTCTTACTATTATTCTTGTGAATAAATTATCTGTTAGATCAACTAAGAATAAGAAAACATTTTTTTTTAATTTCCTCACTCTTCTAATGCTTTTCCTCTGTTTGTGTAGCTTTAGGTTGCTAGCTTATATAATTTTCCTTCACTCTAAAAGATTGTTTTTAATATTCATTGCAAGAGAGATGTACCGGTAACAAATTCTCTCAAATTTTGCTTGTCTGAGAACATCTTTATTTCTTATTCATTTTTGAAAGATAGTCTCACAGAGTACAGAATTCAAGGTGAGTGTGTTTTTTTCCTCTCAACACTTTTATTATTTCTCTACACTCTTTTCTCAGGCACATGAGGAGAAACTGGATATTAATCTTTAACTTTGTTACTCTAAGGGAAGGTGTTTTTATTCTCTTGCTTTTTTGTGGATATTTTCCCTTTATCTTTGATTTTCTGCAGTTTGAATATTATAGAGCTAAGTGTATTTATATCTAGCTTAGTTCCCAGGGCTCCTAATTTTGTGCTTTGATATCTGACATTAATTTGGAGAAATTCTCTGCTTTGATATCTGACATTAATTTGGAGAAATTCTCTCATTATTGTTTCAAATATTCTTTTCCTTTCTCTCTTCGTCTGGTGTCTCCATTACAACATTTTGTAGTTTTCTCATAGTTCTTACATGTTCATTTTTTGTGTATTTCATATTTAATTTTTTCTAGTCTTCTTTCCTCTTTGCTTTCTGTTTTTGAAGTTTCCATTGACTTATCCCAAAACTCAAACATCTGTCTCCAACCATGTCCAGTCTAGTAATGAGCATATTAAAGATATTCTTTTCTTTTTAACTTTTTTTGGGGGAAGGGTACCAGGGATTGAGTTCAGGGCCACTCAACCACTGAGCCACACCCCCAGCCCTATTCTGTATTTTACTTAGAGACAGGGTCTCACTGAGTTACTTAGCACCTCACTTTTGCGGTGGCTGACTTTGAATTTACGATCCTCCTACTTTAGCCTCCCGAGCTTCTGGGATTACAGTTATGTGTCGCTACACCCAGCTTTCATGTTTTTTAATATCTAGAATTTCTTTCTTTCTTTCTTTTTAATTTCCATTTCTCTGCTTACATTACTCACATGTTCATGCATGTTGTCTACTTTACCATATTAATCAGTGGGTTAGGGTTAAGGCCTTTCCCACATTAATCTTAGTTGTTTTAAAATTCTGGTTTGATAATTTCAACTTTCCTACCATTTGACTCTGGTACTGATGGTATCTCAGTTTTCTCCAACTATTTTATGCCTTTTAGTGTGTCTTGTAATTTTTTTCTTGATAGCAATACTTGATAAACCGGATAATATGAACTGTTGTAAATGCCCTTTAGTGATGTGACTGTGAGGTATACAGAGAGGGGGAGCATTCTGTGGTCGTATGATTAGGTAACAGACTTAGGGATGTCATGCTGTTAGACTGTAAATTTCACAAGTGCTTCTCCAGAGTTTCCCCCCTTCACATGAGGTAGGATTCCTGGAGGATTCTGGAGTTGGATATTTCTGTCTGGCAGGTCAGTTGAGCTCTAGTAAAGCTCCAGTGTTTCGGACTGTAATAAAATAAGTTTGTCATGAAGGCAAGAATGCTCTAGCATATTCTAAGATGGCTACTTTCCCATTCCCCAGCTGCAAAGTCCAAGGAGTCACTCTGCCAGTTCCCAACCTTGGTTTTACTTTGGAATCAATCATCTGGAAAGCTTTAGAAATGCTGATTCCTAATTCTGCCTACAGAAAGTCTTATTTCATAGGTCAGCTGTGTGGGCTTATTATCAGACTATTTAAAGTTCTTCAGGTGATTCTAATCAGTCCAGGTCTATGACTTTAATTATAGCTGCATAATTATCAACTACTTTTATTTAGTAAAAGACACAAACTCTTCACTTTTCTGAATTTTAAATATTTTTTGAGACTTGACTCCTTGACTCCTTTGGCACTGCATTTGGCATCCAGCATTGGCATTATCCAACTTGCATGAATATATCTGATCTCCCCAGCAAGAATGTGCAGTCTTTTATACTTTTTTAATTTTATTTTTAATTGGAAAGCAATAATTATATATAGTTATGGGACAAAATATTATATTATGCTACATGTATACATTAAAGAATGATCAAATCAGGCTAATTAACATACCCTTTACCTCTCATATTTATCCTTTCTTTGTAATGAGAACATTTTTTTTGTTCTGTTTTGTTGTTATTATTTTTTACTTTTTGGTTTTTATTTCCTGGTTTTTAAATTTCTTTTGTTTTGTTTTGTGGTAAAACATTTAAAATCTACCCTTCCAGCAGATTCTGTATATTCTTTTTTTTTCTTAAAGAACATGACAGAAATTAGTTTGTCATGTTCCTCACAATGCCTAGTATGATATTAAGGATGCCAATATATTTAATAATAAAAGAAAATATGAAATAAGAACATATATCACTCAAAAGAAAAAATATAATCAGGTTGTATTTTGCATGAATCTTCAGCCCTGAATGAAATGCTGATTTGGCAAATGTGGGTGTTTTTATTAGTTAAAGAAAATAAAAAGTATAATTATAAGATTTAAAAGTACACAATTCAGAGCTGGTAATGAAAAAAGAAAAAGGTATGCAAAGAAATGACTAGAAATAAAATTATGAGTTTTTTATGATAATGTAACTTATAATTAAATCAGTAATTTGTTTATGATTGCTAAGTCATACATATTTTACATTTTCATGGACTTTTCATTCTTCTGCAGCTATCTCTGTGACTTGTATATATCACAAAAAAATTAAAAATGTAATCTTGATATATACTTTTTTTAAAAAAATGTGGACCCCTTATGAAATTCAGTAGTTTTTAAAAAGGATATGTAAAATTTCACTGAAACCATAGAAGAAAATCTATACTTACTCCAAATTATATCCTCTTATCCCCATGCGTAAAAAGTCTGACAAAATTTTTGAAGTGTAAAAGAGGTTCTCATTTTTAACCTATGTGACTCAAAGTCTTAAATTACATATTAATTACAGACAGTAAAAAATTTAGATAATTTATATGCACATCTAGATTACCCCTAACTTTTTAATATAAATAAATATTGGCTGATATCTCTTTACTAAACAGTAATTGAACTTCTAAAATGTTCAACAAAGCATTGAACAGTTATGTCAGGGCATGCAATAAAAAAGTTATCACACATAATCCCAAACTTTAAAAGTATAATAGCTAGGAGGAGAAATAATATAAAATATGTATTTTTGTACACTAAATGGTGATAAATGCCATGGGGAAGGTATTCTTAAATCATATAGTATTAAAAGTACTGAGAGATTGCTTGCAATTTATCATGTTAGGAAACTGAGTTTCAAGAAAATTGAGTTCAATTCTTAGTATAATTAAAACCTCACACAGTAGTCAGCCCTTATCTGTGGGAGACATATTCCAAGATCGCCAGTGGATGCCTGAAACTACAGCTAGTACAAATCCTATATCTACTATGTTTTTTACTACCCATACATGTGTATATCATTGCTTAATTTATAAATTAGGCACAGTAAGAAACAACCAAAAATGATAATAAATAATAAACTATAATATTTGTAACAATATACTATAATGGAATTTATTTTAAATTTATGAATTATTTATCTCTGGGAGCCAATTTAATATTTTTGTACTTAGTTGACTACAGATAACTGAAACTATGGAAAGTGAAATCACAGATAAAGGAGAACTAAGGTATGTTTTTGTGTAGTTCTAAGGTATGTTTATGTGTAAACTTGACTGGGTTAAGGAATACCCAGATAGCTGTTAAAACATTATTTTATGTGTGGCTATAAGGGTATTCTAGAAGTGATTAGCATTTGAATCAGTAAACTGAGTAAATATCTGCCCTCACTGTTGTGGGCAGGCATCCAATCCATTAAGGGCTCAGAATAGAGTGGAAAAGAGCAAATGTACTCTCTTTTTATGTAGCTGCAGATAACATCCATCTTCTCCTGAGTATGTAGATCTTGTTCCATCAGGCTCCAGGATGTACATCGTCATGCATTCCATGTTTTCACCGCACCCCTCTGTCCTCAAGCATGTGACCTTGTACCAAATTTACAATACTTGCTTATCTAGTCCTCTAGTTCAGAGACTGCATGGTGTGGAAATTCTTGGCTTACATAATCATGTGAAGCAATTTCCTTAATAAATACCACTCTATCTATCACCCTACCTATTTACTGTTTCTCTAGAGAATCCTAACCCATTTTTGAAAAGAGTGTCTCCCTTCCTCATAGTCCCCATCTATAAATAGTGTCCTAAATATGCTACTCTCTTTGGTATAAAGACATGACAACAAGTGCTTTATCAATTGTATAACTGTTAATGCTTGCTGCTGAAACAAATAAACCTCATATCACAGTGGTTTAACTCAAAGTATATTTTTCATGCATGTGAAATGGAGATGGAAGGCACTGATCAGTGGAAGGCTTTTCAGACATTCGACTATTCTTTGTTTGTGTGTCTATTGTTTTTAACATTCATCCCCTAAATTCCTGCTGAGAATTATCTCTATTACAAACAAAGAAAAAGAAACCAAAAGGATAAGTATGGGAGGTTCTTAGGAGTGAGGCCTGGGAAGTTCATCATGTGTTCATTAGGTAGAACTTGGTAACGTCAATACCAAATTGCAAGAAAGACTGGTCAAGAACAAGACGCCCACTCTGTTGCCATTACCATTCATGGGATGAGGCCCATATGATCATGGATTGCTAAGAATCCATATTTTTACTTGATAACATGTGCTTTTTTATAGAATGCAAATTTTGATTTTTGAAATATCTATTGCTCTTCTCAGATCCCAAACTATTCTAGGAAATAGCACTATCTATAGTGAGCATGCTGCTGTTACTTACTGCGAATATAACCGTGATTGTGGATCCTAGATTTTAATATTTATTACAGATGTTCTACTATATACCATTATTCATTGACATCAGCACCTTCATCAGGCAGTATCTCAAACATTTTGTGAGTGCCTATGTGCTGACTTAACTATATGGGGACAGATGATTTAAAAACTTCTAACAACTATCCATGAGCCTCATCAGGTAGCTACCATCTGGGCCTTTGAGTCTGATTTGCTACTCTTTAAATCCAAACACATTTTCAGTTCCTATCCTGAAAGCCTACTCTACTGGATGCTAAACAAAGTGAATTGGTAATAGTTTCCACCAGTGGGGACTTCCCTTCCAAAATTTTAATGTAATATTTCCTGAGTTCTACACCAAGAGCTTGCAGAAAAAAAAATGTATTGAAAACTGTTTGCCAAATTTGGTCAAAATGCAAAGTCTTTGAAGGTTTTTCTGTAAGAATGTTATCAGTTAGTTTGCAGTTATTATTTAAGCCATTAGCAGTTTAACATGAGAATGTTAATAAATACCTTTGTTTTAAGTGTATTATCCTTTGTTATATATGTGAAATATTAGAATTTGGAAGTATTTCATTAGGTAGATTTAAATTGTTTCTGCATATTAAATGATAGGACAGCATTGAGAGCATGTGTGTCTTAATCCAATCAGCTGTGGCCCATATAAATGGTGGAGAGATCAAAGTGACTCAAATGTCTATGTCTTTGTAGAACATAATAACCACAGCTGATCTGTTGGATCAAAAGAATATTTTCACCTCAGTTCTGCATTTCTTCTTATAGAAATAGCCTTGGTTATGATTAGAGGCTTAGCATCATCTAGTTATTAACCCAAATTTTTTAAAAATTGAAGTTAGGACTCAAAAGTTCAATGTACTAAAAATATGCAAGAAAGAAGTTGAATTATACAGCAAGCATAATAAATTTAAATTTTATAATAATCGACTCCATTGCTTTCTCACTGAAGATATGCTAGCAGTAACATGTTGATGCATATCTTGGAATTTTAAGTTTTACTTATTATCATTCATTGAGTGTAATCTGCCAAGTCACAAACTAACTGTTCTCAGAATCACCAAGCTAATGTGGGTTTATATAAATTGTTCTCTAGTCACGTTCAAACTCTACCTGAAAGATGTCAATTTTTCTAAATGAAAAAACTGTCTGAGAAAGCACCGTCCATAGGAATATGGTAAATTACAACTACGATTCATAGTAACCAACAAAACAGTTTCAAATAGGAATGTTGTCTAGTTAGCCCAAATCTCAGCCACAGAAGCTGGGAGTGTATTCTTAACTCAGACACATAGCATCAGTTACTGGTTACCATCCAGTTTGACAATTTCATATCCTTGCTACATACAGCTCTTAACTGCTTCAACTTCTCATTCTCTCCAGCTTGTTGTCATCTGAAATGTTCACATTCCCAACTCCAAGTCTGATAAAAATACTACATGTTAGGGGCTTAGGCCTGATTTTTGTAGCATGGCAATGTGGCAGATAAATCCCTTCAAGTTACCCTATTTACAGGCTACATGGAGTTAAATTTTTAAAAAGTTTAATTTAAACATAATTGCACATATTTAAACTATACAATTTGATACATTATGACATGTATTAGGAACCCATTATTTCAATCAAAAAGATGAGTCTAGGGTGAGGATGTGTAGTTCAGTAGTAGAGCACTTGCCTAGTAGATACCAGGTCCTGGGTTCAATCCCTAGTACTACAAAAAATAAAGAAAGAAAATGAATCTGTCCATCATTGCCCACGTTTCCTCATGCCCCTTACTAATTTCTTCATACTCTCCCTGCTCCCTTCTAAAGCAATCTCTGTTCTGTTGTCAGTCACTGTCACACTGAATTATTTCTTAAAATTATGAAAAAAAAAAAAGTGTCCTCTTAACAACTTCTGGACTGAGGATGTTGCTCAGTATCAGAGCAATCACATGGCAAGCACTGGGCCCTGAGCTCAATCCCCAGCACTGCAAAAAACAATCAATCAAACAAACAAAAAAACTCAAAGCATATCATCCACAAGATTTTTTTAGAGAGAGAGAGAGAGAGAGAGAGAGAGAGAGAGAGAGAGAGAATTTTTTAATATTTATTTTTTAGTTTTCGGTGGACACAACATCTTTTTTTTTTATTATTTTTATGTGATGCTGAGGATCGAACCCAGCGCCCCGCGCATGCCAGGTGAGCGCGTTACCGCTTGAGCCACCTCCCCAGCCTAACAAGATTTTTTAAGATTCAATAAAAACCTAAGAAATATTGTGATGTTCCTAAGTAATATTCCAGATTTCACCAAAATCAAATACTCACAAGAAAGCCCAATAAATACAAAATACTAAAACCTGAAATTTAAACAGAGATTTTCTCTTTGACAAAAAGCTGTGTGTGTCTCTTGAAGAACTGTCTCAGTGGAAGGAAAAGCCCAACCCATCCCTGGGAGGGTCCACAAAGCTTGCTCAGCCATTTCTGCCCCTTCAGTAGGTCTCTTTCTCCACAGTGATGAGTGTTGATATTACTTTTAAACTTCCAGAAAAGACTATTCCCAGCTAACTAACCCACTGGTTAATAACTTGGTTTTATATATAACACTAAAAATCCATCAGTCTCCTCTTGTCTAAGACATTACAGTCCCCCAGTATTCTTCATAAAACATTTTCCATTATAAAAATAATATATACTCATTATAAGAAATTTGAAACAGAGAGTAAAAGAAAAAGGGAGAAATTACTCATGCACTCCTGACCTAGAAATAACATTCTTAATACTTAGGTATATTGTCTTTCAGCCTTTTCCTTTGCTTGCATTTTTTTCTTTTAGATTCCAGCATGAATTCCACACTACATGACTCTGTCTTTGAAGGCAATAAAATTATGTATGTTGACTTATTCTTTACAGGTTGTAAATATAAATGCTGGATTTTAATTTTTCATGTTTATAAGAAGTCTTTGCATCTCTTATTCTCTACAATTTAAAAAAAATACTCATTGGGACTCAACTGTTATGTACCGTTTCTAAAAAGAAACAGTAAAAAATATATACTCATTGTGAAAGAGGCAACTATTATACACATTTCCTCAGAAACTTCAAAAATATTGAATAGATCCATTCTGAATACATCTGTGGCAATCATTAGTGCTGTTCCCCAAATATTTCTGGCTCTTTTCTTTTGGAACAAATGGTTGGATCGTACTCTCTGGACCCCCTGTCATGAAGTAGCAGGCATGTGACTGGATAAGTTGTAAACAGAAATGATGTATATCCTCGCTAAGCCAAGCCTTCTAGAGTCTCTTTTCTCCATCATTGGAACTGGATACACATCTGACATTGTGCTCTGCCAGCCTTAGTCCAAAAAAATGAAGACAAGTGAGGACAAGTCCGCAACAAATGCACAACAGGGAAGAGAAGCAAAGTTTTATTTTTTGCAATTCATAAAGGACTGTGGGGTGGTTACAGCAGCATATCCAGCTATCCTCATTTATTTCACGTCTGTCTTTCTAGCTTCTATTTCACCAATTACTAGTTTGTTCAAGTTTGACCCTTTTACTTTTTTCATCAATAAGTAATCCTCTGAATGCAGCAACAAAGCATACAGAATAAAAGAGAGTCATTTCTGATGGTTTTAAGCTTAGTGATAAAAAGAGTAAAAAGTTGGAGTCAAGAGGGTATACAAATAATTGCCATGGAGTCCCTATATTTAGAAGAAACATTGGTGCTTTATCCATGAGGGGTTAGAATAATGGGTAAAAAAAAGAAGTTACATATGATCTTGAGATCAGTGCATATGATAATTTTGCTACCTGGACATGAATGAGAATGTTCTAAAGTTAGCATGTCAACAACCTCATTCTGGAAGCCTAAACTTATGTAATTCCATGGAGTAAATTTCAGAAAAGTAAGGCCAGTCAGTAAAAGTCATCCACTTGCCAGATGGCCCTCCTTCAAATGGTCTGGCTGTGGAGCATGCAACAACACGATGAGCCTTAGAGCTCTTCCAAAAGTCTGAACAGTAGGCTGTTAACAGTCGAAAAGTGGTCCCCAGAAGAAAAACAAAAAAGAAGAGGATCGACATGGGTCCTAGTTTGGGCTAGGGACAGCCCCTCTCTTCTTCCACTACCAATCAGTCCTGGGTTGTCCACTTATCAGAGGGAGGACTAAGAACATTCAAGGAAAGCAATCCAACTCACAACAGTGATTAAAAAAAAAAAAAAAAAAGGTCCATGCCCTCCAAAAGATAATCATACAGCAGGAGAAACCCACTTGAAATTTTTATAAAATAAGTGTACTTTTAGAGACAGAGTTAAATTGCTTTGTCACACAAAGTCAAAATCTACAACCTTGACAGAGTTCTGATATAAGCACATTGGCAATAGCATTTCCATGTCCTCTGATAGATAACTTGTATTGTTTTTTTTTTTCTTCAAGGTTTATCTTAAGGACACATCACAATTGGAAGGAGAAGGAAGCAGCGATTATTCTTTTACCAATGCCTATTTCAATAGCATGGGATAAATCGATTATTCTAAGATTTTATTGTGCATAAGAATATTCCCAGACTATTTTGTAGGAGTGCCAGGCAACTCTATTTTTGAGACACACTTTGGGTGCTTTCCATGGGCCAAAGACAGAGAAACAGAACTAGGGACAGACTCAACTATTCCAACTCTTTTAATATAAAGAATTTTCTTAGGGCTGAGGTTGTGGTTAAGCAGCAGAGCACTCACCTAGCATGCGTGAAGCACTGGGTTCGATCCTCAGCACCACATAAAAATAAATAAATAAAATAAGGCATTGGGTCCACCTACAACTAAAAAATAAATAAATAAAAAGAATCTGCTTCACAAGGCAGAGAAATAATGTTGAATTCTAGTTGTTTTTGGTTTATGTTATTAGCTGCTCTATGACTGGAAGAGAAGGATTTAGAGCCAGGATCCATTTTTAGTAGTATAAGGGATGACCTCTATAGAAATTGTTCTAAAGGCTTTACATGTGTCTCATTTACCATATAATCTTTAATATTTACAATAACTCTAAGAGGTTGGTGCCATTATAATCACCATTATTACATCAATGAACAGAAAAACAGAGAGTATAAGTAATTTATCCAAGGTTACAAAACTAGTAGGTGGAGATCTGAGATTCCAGGCATTTCTACTCTAGAATCTATGCTCTTACCACTGTCCTGTACAATTCCTAAGAACATAAACAGAGGTGCCAGCAACAAGCAATACAAACTGGCATTGACTCTCTGTATATGGTAGGGAGCATCCCTATAAACACCAAGGTATAGAAGTCATAATACAATTTAGACATCTAGCCACATTGAAACCGTACTTTCCCATCTGGTTACACAAAAAAAATAACTTGGGGTGCTTTTGAGATATTCCAGTATCCAGCTCCACCAAAGACAAGTGAAATCAGAATAGCTACATGGGAATCCTGAAATAACTGCTTTTTAAAAGGTCACCAACTGGGTGCAGCAGCTCAGGAGGCTGAGTCCAAAGCCAGCCTCATTAAAAGCATGGCACTAAGCAACTCAGTGGAACCCTGTTTCTAAATAAAATATGTGGCTCAGTGGTTGAGTGGCCCTGAATTCAATCTTAGGGACTCCCTAAAAAAGTTCGCCAAATAATGTTACCATGACACAATTCATTGGAGAGTTAAAAGTACACATTATTTATTTAATTAATTCTTATTTTAAAATATGCATTTAATTTTGCAAATAACTTCCTTTTTCTTTTCTTTAGTTTGAAGATACGTTTACTAAACATTCTACATGTAGTTTCTGGAGGGTGCAGAGTGGACTGAATTTAAATACTTAATTATCAAATATACATGATTTGACTTTACTTAGTCTTATGTGTCTCTAGATTTAGAGATAATTTGACATCAGTTAGATTGATAATGCATTATCATGAGAGCTATAAGGGAATTCTGAAGCCATTCTTTCCTAATTTACTAATTCTGGATAACTCCCCTTTACTCAGAGGTAAACTATGATTATTTTAGAGTGCACTTATGCATGCTGGATGAAATGTCAGATTTCTCCACATTCCTTTCTTGGATCCCATCCATCTGAGTAGCTGGGGTCCTTCATCTATATCTGACACTTTTAAAGCTTTGTATGAAACATCTGTTTTCCATTTTTAAAATGTTGACTTGTCCATCTTGAATGGGCATTGGGTAAAGGAGACAAATCCTGCTTTGTCTAAAAAGCCCATCGTGATTGTTATGCCAAAACCATATTTGCTCCATTAATCAGATTCCCTCACAACTCGCCAGCAAAAGCAGTGGGCAATGGTAATCCTACGTGCAACGTCTATGTTAACCACTCCAGAGAGCATTGTGCAGTGGGCAATAAAATGTGCTTTCTCTCCAAAGTGGTATTTTCCTGCTACACCTTGTTCTTTGCTCTACTAAAGTTAAGTATTACCGTCACAAAGAGATCCAGGGAGATTTCAAAATAATGAGTGTTAATCTTTTACCCCTCCCATGCTCCTTTCCCTGCAGCTCTTTGTACTCGGTTCACCTGATAACCCTCAGGATTTCCTATCAGAAGGCCAGGCTCAGGGGTACAGCCTAGGATTCTTTTATAACTAAAGGTATCTCCACAGGCTATTTTGGGAAACTAGACACTGAGCCCTACTGTACAAAGACCCCCTTTACCTCCTTCTATTCAGCCCCAAGGATATAGAGCCTTGGAATTTTCCAGGAGGCAATAGAGATAAATTAGAGTAGGACTTCACTATGTCAGAATGTTCTCCATCCTGGTAAAAAAAAAAAAAATCTTGCTTTAACAAGGCCAATCCTAGCACACAAGCCCAGAACTCTAACCTTTCAGTGATGAAAATGACCAGAATTTAAGGATGGCATGCTTCTCACAGAAATTGGAATAAAATACCCAAGAAAACTAGGAGGAGTGGCCCTGGGCTGCTTCTGAGGTCTCACATTCCTTCAAGGCTTCTGGCTACATTTCATGATGCTGTGGGTCTTGGTCATTCCTCAATGTCCCCAGTTCCCTGAAACTAAGATTTATGAATGACCAACACTCTCTGCCAAGTCACATGCGTAAGCCGGCCTCCACTTAACAGTGGCTCCAGCACTTCCACCGTGCTTCCCCCGCGGCTCTGCCCCTCTGGTTGGCTGTCAGCATGATCTCTTACAGCTGAGCCAGTGACCCAGGCCCGCCTGTGGCAGCTCACTCAGTTGGTACGCTGCTACCGTTTCCTTTCCCAAGACATCTGCTTCAGCACTGCTTCAGATAATACTTCATTATGTCCTGGAAATGTTTCTTACCACTTTGTGTGCCATTGTGTGTCGTTCTCTTTGAAGTTAATGTGAGTCTTATGTGATGATATGATATACATCAGAGCGTACCTAAAAATTATGACCCACTGAATAAAAAAAAATTAGAAAGATCCCCCTTTTCATTTGTTTAATTCAAAACAAAAGAACTCCAGTTTCCTTTTATGCAAGCAGTTTGCTTGCAGACTGAGGACAGAAAGAAGAGAATATTTTTACTTACGACAGATAAGACTTTCAAGGAGGATTCAAAATACCCATGCAGTTGAGTAAGTGATGGGCTTATTCAATGTTTATAGCTCTTCAAAGTCCCTATTAAAACTCTTGGAATACTTTTCTAAAAATTACTTAAAATACCTGTTTCACATTCTACATAATGACTTGGGATGGATATCTACTGGGACTCTCTTAGACTTTAAACCATCAAATTATAAGGGGTTGTGTGAATGGTTCTGATATCCACAAATATTTGATGTTAAGCAAAATATTAGACTTAATAATAGTTAATGTTCAGAGTGTACTTGCAAAATATTAGACTTAATGATAGTTAATGTTCAGAGTGTACTTGCAAAATATTAGACTTAATAATAGTTAAGGTTCAGAGTGTATTCTGTAGGATGTAGTACTCTAAACTCATGGCATAGATTTTCTCATTGATTCATACAAAACCCAAACTATATGTTAATTTGTCATATTTTCTTCATTTTCCAGATGTGGAAAATGAGGAATTGACAGAATCAGTAATTTACCTGCCAAAAAAGTCATAGGGTCAGTGGTAGAATCAAATTCCAGTCCAGGCAGGCTGCACACAGGCACACTCTGTTAACCACATGCCTTAGAAATGACATTTAGACATGTCTGGGAAACAGAAGATCTGCTTTTGGGTCAGGTGGGACTTTGGTTTCTTTGTGTGGCAGTGATATTTTCCTATCCTTTTGGTTCCATCTCCATTTGCGTCTATTCTATCAGCTTTGTCTGTGTGTTTGGAGAGACTGACCTGTTTTATCCACGTCACAAACCTACTATGCATAGGAGACAATGGGAAAATGAGGAAATATCCACACTACCTCTGCCTCTCTACTAGCCAGTTTTTTAATTTTTATTTAATTAATTTAAAGCATAGTACATAGCTATTGCATTCTGAGTTCACATGAAAACATCTTCTACCTGCCAGAGGATATCTGCCATGAAGGAGCTACAAATCTATGATTGCTAAAATGCCTTTGTCTACAAACTTAAGAACAATAACAAAGTAGCTGTACTTAGCCATTTGACCTCATCCAGCTAATTTAAACAAGATTGTTATGTTGACAGCAGCTCTGAAATTCTTGAAATTTACTATGGAAAGCAAGTATTACTTTTTCAAAATGGGAAAAAAGTATTATCAGAGCTTAGGATGTAACTCAGTGGCAGAGTACTTGCTTAGCATGCACAAAGCCCTAGAAAAAGAAAAAATAATAATATGCTGAAGAGAACTTATTTAGATCCATTGTAATTTTAGTCAAATAATGTTTTTGTGACTTCCTTATCTGACTAATATTTCATTAATTATATTTGGAATATTACCTCAACAGGAATTTTTCTGTTGCTTTCCCTTCTCCATAATTTCCTTATTGACCACAGAGTAGGAGCCTAGTTGACTGGATATTTTCTATTTCTAGAAAAACACATGTAGAAGAAAAAAATCCTTTCAAGTCATTTTATCCCCCAAACTGGTTCTGCTGTAGCTATAATATAAATAATATAATAATTCTCCATTAGAAGATGACATCTACTTTGAAAGGTTAGCTAAGTGTTTCTTTCATTGAATTATTGGTTCTTATTTTCCCAGTGGTGAGAATAGGGGGTAAGGAAGGGGGGAAATGAAGGTAGAATTCAACTTGAGACTGACCAAAAAAACAATAAAGATATCAGAAAATGTCAAGACAGCTTTTAGATTTCCAATTCCAAACCATTACCCCCATCAATTACTAAACCTTAGTCATAAACCATTCATGATATCCCCCACCTGTAATTCTGAGAAAGTATAAACAAGATGGCAAAGATGATACATGTCAAAAATGACTTTGAACCAACTACCATACGTAGTAGATGCTCACTGTGGATATGAACTGAGACCTTAACAAATCTCCAAACTCGTGACTACCACCACGTCCTACTTTCCCCATAAAATACTCTGACCGATATGATTTATGGAGAAATTTGAGTCATCTCTTTGATCTAATTTGGAATTTTCATAGTGAAACCTTGAGAAAACCAGGTGCAATGTGATGGACATCATTATCCAAAGTATATGAATGAAGACACGAATTGGATGTCAACATACTTTATATACAACCAGAGATATGAAAAATTGTGGTATATGTGTGTAATAAGAATTGTAATGCAAAAAAAGAACGTGTATGAAGACATGAATTGGCATGAACATACTTTATAGACAAGATATGAAAAGTTGTGCTCTCTATGTATAATAAGAATTGTAATGCATTCTGCTGTTGTTTATTTAAAAAAATAAAATCAACTAAAAAATGAAAGCTTGAGAAAACCCCATATCAAAGTAGATAGAAAGGAAAGGAAATCTCAGGGGATGAGCTGGAGAGGTTGGGAAGGGAGATAAACCAGAACATTCTGAGATTTGAGATGAGAGAGGCTCACCTCCTGGAATACAGGAGTGGAAGTGAGTGAACAGAACTCAGAGGTAGTGAAGAGCCCCCAGGGAACACAGAGAGACCATGAAGTTTCACCAGAAGACACAGTGAGTTAAACAGGTCCAACTAGGGCTGACTAGCACCAGGGACCCAGCTTGAGGAGCACTACAAGATAATGCAGTAGCCAGAAGATGTCCCATTCCCAGTACAGATACACCTCTGAAGCTTCCTCTTGTCACTCAAGAGAAGCAAAGGGAGCAGGAGATGGGGAAGGCATAACAAAGTAAATCTATAAAAGTCAGGATGTTTAGATTAAAATAGACCTCATCAACTTGGGGGTCCCTGCATAAAGTGGCAATAACCAAACTACTCTTTCATAGTCAAGATTGAGATTCTTTTCAGGTTTTGATCCTATTGAAAGCAATCTTGTTCACTGAGTGACCCCAGGACTCAAAAGAAGTTTTCTACTCCTCCAGCACTTTGTTTTAAATGCATCATCTTCCACTCCACCCTGTTCGTGAAGTTTGTTGTGACTAGTTTGGAAGAGCCCCAGATCGAGCTGACTGAAGGAGGGCTCTGACTTACTCCTCTAATCTAGTTCCCCTGACTTGTCCTCTCAGGGCTTCATATCCAGAAAGCTCAGCAACTAGTCCAAGCTTTTTGGCCTTCTTGGACCCAGTCAAAACTATTCTTGTATCTGTATCTTCCTTGAGCCCATTTCTTCAAATCCAAAGACAGAAATGCCATTGTCAGTCTAACCGTGTGTGGCTCCATTTCTTTGGGTGTCTTTCACAGTCACTAGGCCATGCTCACGTTATTCCTTTTCTGAAGTCATGTTGTAATCACACCAACACAGATCATGATGCACGTGAGCAGGCACAATATGAGCCCTTGATATGGTTCTCAATACCCACCGTCCTCATCTTGTGATACTGTCTTCAACAGGTCTATGGTCTCCTACTAACTGAAGCTCTGGATGGCCAGGAAGGGATCTTCATTTACCTGAAACTCAGAGCAGTGGCTGTATCTAGGAGCTGGGTGCAGTGGAGAAAAATCAGATTAAGTAGATTTTTGACTGCTTATACTTGGAGGATTTGTTGGTTTATTTATTTGTTTCATTGGGTTTGTTTTGCTTTTCCTTGCTGCCTAGTTGCAATGGGGATTCAGAAGCATGCTCAATTTAGTTTTAAAAAACTTAAAACAATGCTGTGTTTTTAGGCATCTATTTGGGGATTATGCTACAAACTCACAAAAAAATTCAATCATTGCTTGCTTTGCTGTATATTAGCTTTTTGACCTTGCATTTCTATAGCCCAGCTTCCTCATCCTCAAATAACGATACTGCTTTCTTCACAGCATGTTGTATTAAATTAATGTAAATGCTCAATGCTGCCTGAACACATAAGAAACACTTAACAAAAGCTATTTTCTTTTTTCTTTTTTTTTTTATGTCTTTGTGGTGCTGGGGATCAAGCCCAGGACATTGTGCATGCTATGCACATGTTTTACCACTGAGTTACATTCCCATCCCAATGGCAATTTTAGTTTACTCAAAAAGATCATTCCCTCATGTGAGAGTTAATTACCATGTGATCTGATGATCTGAGTGCTGATTTTGAAGACATGCACTTTGGATACATTGAAGATATGCCTTTGGATACCTAATACAGGATCAGTGAACTCATCAGAGAAAGTGTCTTTTAAACTGAAGGTAGAAAATATGGAAGAATCAGTCAGAAGAAGGGATAAATAACATCCCTAGAAAGAAGAAACAAAGCAAGAAATAAAAAGATGCACAGGTAGCATTAGAGAAATTGCCCAGATTGTTCCTTTTGGCTTGCATGCTGCTGCATTTGGGGAAAGGGTCATTGATCTGCAAAGCGTCTAAGGAAGACTCAGGGGAGATTCCTTATGAGGGTAGACCAGAAATTATGAGAACCTGAAGTAAAGTAGCATTCCACAAGATAGGAAGAATTGGACTGTGAAGGGTTCTGGGAGGATGAGCATACATTTGAGAGATAGTAGAGAAATAATACTGATAGGATTAAGTAATCCTTTAGTCATGTGGAAATAGAAAATAAGAAAAAAAAATAACATACCAAAGGGTCAAAGATGGCTTTCTGGCTTGGTAAAATAACTAGTTAAATTACTAGATTGCCCATTAAGACTTCAGAACAAGGAACACATGAAAAAGAACAAGTGTGAGCGCAGATGTAATTAATTTGTAGGTAAGGTGGAGGTGGGGGAAATTATGTTGAAAAATATAAATTAAGTATCCTATAATTACTTCTAAAAATGGTTTTGAAATTTAGGAGGAAGGTCTAGTTTAGCGGTCAGCCTTTGGGGACCATCAATCCTCATCTCACTTATAGATGAGATTGCAGAGGAAACAAGAACTTGGTAGAGGGGAGACTGACAGCCAAACACTTGCAAACCTTGATGGTCAGTGTGAGCAGGGACAGAGGATCCTGTCTGTGAAGGAGACTATGAAAGAGAGAAGCCAGAAAGTTCCGTTAGGAGTCCATACTGGAACAAGTTGGCGAAAGGAGAGTGCATTTATTTAATGGGCTACCTGCCTCAGGAAGTTCCAAGGTACCCAGTCCAAGATGACTAGAGAATAAGAAACAAAGGGAAATGAAGTTTGGGTTTCAGGCTTTCTGTTCTTTCTCAAACCTTTGCTAGGATGACCTTTCACAGCTTTCTTCTTTTCCCTCTGTCTCCCATCTTTGGCCATTATAGCTGACTTTGCTGCCAGCTCTCCACCCACCACTTTTGGTTTCATTCTGCTGAATTCAATGCTGCTACTAGATTCTATTGCTCTTTCTTCCTCTCTCTCTCTCCTCTCTCTAGTTCCCATACAATCTATTCACCTCACCCATCTTCTGCTACCCTTTTTATTTTTCAAGTGTATTCTACCTGGACTTCTTATTCCTTTACAACTTTACTTCTCTTATTCCATATTCCTTCTCTTATTCCTTTACAACATTCTTTTTTCAAGATTTTTAACATTCATTTGCACTTAAAAAGTTACCCTGTTGGTGCATATCATACCTTCGGATATTTAAGACTACACAACACTCTTAACTCTAGTGGTACCACATGACCCCCTTCCTTTCTGGATAAGCTCACTTGCTCTAGCCCCAAGCTCCTTGCACATAACTTCCTGTTTCCTGTAACACTCTTCACCTTTGATTAACCTGCTCCTTACTTGACCTTTTTCCTCTCAGGTCGAATGCCACATCCTCCTTTGAGATCCCAACCCTGACCCCTAAAGTGGAGAAGCATTTCTTAGGTGTGTTCTCACCATATGCTTGTGCACATCCTATCGTATAAATTAGCACACTGAATGCTCATGATCTCTAAAGCTATTTTACCTGTGAAACTAGGAGTTCTACTACAATCCTATGTTGTTTATTCATATGTATGTAGCCTATACAAGGAGTCTAGGGGAAATAACTATATAATCATATGGAAGATGGTTACAATGCAGAATATGAAACTAAACTAAATGTACACAATTATTATAATTATATAAAATATATATTTAAAAAAACAGAAGACATGCAAACAATGCTAAGATGTTTTAAGAGTAATTTAAGAGTTTGAGAGCAGGATTTTGGGAAGCATTTAGCTTTTATTTTTCTTAATTTTCCAAATTTTCAATTATTTCTTTATTTTTATCAGAAATACACAATAAATTTAACAATACATGACCATATTTCCAGTTGTCAATTGAGCACAATAACACTAACATAGTTAAATATCACTTTTTGGAATACTTTCTATTAAAATATTTCCAGGCATCAATTATTCTAATTCTAACATAACTCTGAATCTGGAAGACATAGGAAACTGGGATGATCAAAACATGAATTTTAAAATTTGCTTACACGAGTCCTATTTTGGCAGATTTCTTAAATTTTTATTAATTTTTCTTTATGGGCCATCTTTTTCTCCTCATTTCTCAAATACCCTTGTCCAATCTAAAGTATCTGCTGTTTTAAGTTGCATGCTTATTTAAAGTTGTTTGTAATGCAAAAGTTTATATTTGACCTATGAAATAAACCACTAACTTTTTTGCATATAAAACAAGCTATTAATTTTGACTTAAAAAAAAACAACACTTAATTTTCAAGACCTACTAACAGCACCTTTATCCAGTCTCCTGATCTTACCCTGTCTCTGACCCACCCATTTCTACTCCCTGGCCTCAGGGACTTCTTGAGGACATTTTTAAAAATCAATATTTATCTTTAATTTTACTTAATTTTATTAAACTAATGGGCAAAAAGTTAGTATCATTTTATGTGATTTCTATAATTACTAAATCACAGTAAAAATATTAAACAATATAGAAACATGGAAGAAAAGTTAAATTTATCTTCCACCTTGCCTAATCTGTCCTACTCTGAAGAAATAATTGCTATTAATAGCATGGTTCATAACCTTGCAGATTTTGTATGTTTGTATTATAGTCTCCTGTCATATATTCTCAAGTATATGAGCATTTACAAAAGTGCATACACATATGACTATATATGCACAAATATAGATGTGTGAACATTCACATATCTACATATATAAATATTTGTAAGTGTGTGTACACATACATATATATATAGGAGAAAGAGAAGAGGAAATGAGTAACTTATGGAGTTTTGTTATAATTAACGCATACTGGGTCACAAAGGGTTAGGGTTAGGGTTAGGGTTAGGATTAGGGTTAGGCATATAAGGTTTGGCATCTTAGTAGGGTTTTTATGATGTAATAATTTATTTCAGAGGTTTGCCAACTCAGAAAATATAAATTTAGCTGTTTTGCCATTGTTTTTTGTTTGCTTTTGTTGCTGTTATTTTTATTTTGATTACACTAGCATTTCTTTATTCCTTCCTCTTAGGTTTGAGCTTTAAACTCAACAATAAAGTAAATGCGATTACTATCTTTTCACTCAAATTTTTGTGGGCATATGCAAATAGATATGTGGGAAAACTCTTGTGAATAGAATTGATGAATCAATTGACATGTTCATTTTAAATATTTCAATTTCTTTGTAAAACATTTTTATTACTAATCATTTTAATTTCCCAATCTAATTGTTTTTGAGAGAATCTTTGTTTTATTTTCAGGACTATATTCACTAGTAGAGTTGAGTGTTTTTCAAATATGAAGTTAAAGATTGTGATTTTTTATTTTCTTCCTTTGCTTTTTCTCAGTTTTGTTGGATTTCTGTATTTCTCATACTAATCTTTAGAAACTCTTTTATACAGTATTATTAATCCTAACCAAAATTCATGATTGATTCATCATAAGTTTCACATCTAGTTTTGTTGCTGAAGTGTGCATGTATTTCTGTTTTTACATATACAAGTTCTGTAACCATTCACTTTTATGGCATTATGACTTGGTGCTTTACTCCAGTTTCTACCATACTGCAAACTAAATGAGATGGTCCTCTATTGATTTTTCTAATGTTCCAAACATTGGTTTTTATACTGAGATCTTTACTCAATGAATTGATTCAAATCTTATTTTTCTTTTTACTTTTTAAATATAATATGTTATTATGGTTTTGATATCTTCTGTTGCAAAAGATTTATTTGCAAATGTTTTTCATTTCTAATATTCAGATTAGACAAATTTCATTTCTTTGTATATAAATATAAAACAAATATTTGTTTGATGTACAAATAACTAACACATATAAATATATGCATACATATTTTTATGTATCACAAATCTGATTTCACAAATATGAAAGACATCTGTCATAAACATGCCTTTTTATATGACAGGAGAAAACTTAGCTTATTCCATAATGCCTTGTTTTATTTTCTAAGTATATTACTATATTAACGTTTACTTATTGTTATTATTACTATATAAATATTTTTGGAGTAAAAGCAAGGAGTAGTGATGATATTCCTGGTTTTTACAACCATGATTTATTCTAGAGTTAATAAACACAATCTCCTTTTGTCTTTTTACTTACAAAAGTGTTATATACCTATCTTTATTATATGTATGTTTTTCCAGGTGTTCCATCACAACTGTCAAACTTCTTGAAGTCAGATTTTTCTCCAGTTGCTCAAATTCTTTTACTTTAGTTCCTGAAGATTTTCCTACAGAGTTCATCTTCTTACATGGTCAAGACTCTTGGCTGTCTAGATGTCAGGCCCAGTTGTCGTTTTCTTTTATTATTTTACTACATGACTTTTCTACTTCCTACCTCTTTCTCTTTCTTAATTTCCCATCTTATTTTAATTAGCATGCTTCCATCAGAATACATTTCCCTAGAGAACAATCAACAATCATTCTCGGGAGAAGAAATAGGGGAATTATTATGACATACAGTGGTTTCTCCTTCTCTGTGGGGCATATGTTCAAAGACCTGTAGTTCCAAGACCCCGAGTGGATGCCTGCAATCATCAGCTGAACCCTATACGTACTATGTTTTTTCTATTCATGCCTAAAGTAAAGTTTACATTAAGAATGGTAAGAAAATAATAAAATAAAATAGAATAGTTATAAAAGTTCTTTAAAACTCATACGATTTTTTTTCTGGAATTTTCCATTTGATAGTTTTGGACAGTTTCTGTGAAAGCGAAACCATAGCTAAGGGGAGACTACTGTATGCTGGCTTGGCATTGCATGCAGTTCCCAGGGTGTCCTGGGCTCCCTTTGGATGGGCCCTGAGCCATAGGGGACTTGCCCTGAGTTGATGGTTTACTAAACCTCTCCACAGGCTTTATGGCTGCCATTGTCACTGTATCCCTCAAACATTAGAGGTTTTACATTAGTCAGTGCCTCTGTGCTTTTATTTCTGTTCTTGAATCTGCCAATTTTTTATGTCTTTTTTAAAAATTCCTTCTTTCTCCTGATACATAATACATTTCCTTTTCTCTAATGTTTTGAAAGTTAAAGGTTTATTTTTATTCTGCAAGCAATTTCCTTTAGAGTACAAAACATGCTTTTCTTTAGTATAATTGTTAAAAATAAAATAACATCTATGAACATTCTGAGAGGATGAAATTTAACATACTTTCTTTCCATACTACCTTTTTTCCTGCACATTTCTAATATCATCTACAAAATCTAGAATTTTTTCCCTACTTATAATAATTATATTTTAAACCTTATATGTTATGCTTTCAACAATTATTTCTGCTTTTCAAACTATTTATGACCTAACTAACAATAACTTTTTAAAACTCTTTTGCTGATGTTACTGCTGCTTATATAGTCCTTTAATACCTACACACCACATTTAACTTTTTATCATATTGAAAAACTGTAGTATTTTCTTTGAATAACTTTTTCCAAATGGCTCATACCAGCAGTTTATATTATAAAAAATGTTTCTATTTTCTTTGCATGTAAGTAGCAAAAAAGAAAAATATTTCCATACTTTGAATCAGCAAATGAATCTGTCTTGAGAAAATTTCTCTTATTATTTATTTAAATAGTGCTTATGTTCTAGCTTGCCTCCTTTTTGCCTTTTTCTACTTTCTTTTTATTTCTTTTTGTTGTTCTTGAAATACTCTGTGTATTATGTTTTAGCTTTTTCAAAAAGTTATTTTCTGTTTTGAATTCTCCATTATATGTGTATTAGATTTCCTGAATCTGGTTTTCATCTCCCCTGCCGGATCACTCTTCTTCTTCTTTTTTTTTTTTTTTATTTGGTACTCTGGGGCAGTCCACCACTTCGATCGCTTCACCACATCCTTATCTTGTACTTTATTTAGAGACAGGGTTCACTGAGTTGCTGAGCGTTTTGCTTTTGCTGAGGCTGGTTTCGAACTCTCGATCCTTCTGCCTCAGCCTTTGGAGCCACTGGGATTACAGGCCTGCACAACCACACTCAACTCACCCTGATACTCTTCAATTTTTCCTCCTTTCTGTACATGGAAGACTTCATTAGTTCACTTTCTATTTTGTTAATTCTAATTTCTGCAAGTATCCCAAATTCTTATTATTGTTTTTAATTCTATAAATACATGTTTTTGTTACTATTTAACCTTTCCTGATCAGATAGAATCCTTTCACTGGATACCAGATTTAGTTTCAGAAATTTGATGTCTCTTTTTATACTTAGGTGTGTAATTTCTAACTTGTACATCTTTTGAAAAGTCTCACTTTTTTGCTCTGTCATTGTGAAATTTTTCTGCACTTTTTATTGTGGAAGTGGAGAAGGAGGCCTATGATACGGAAGTCCCAATTAGTGTTTGCAGTCCCTTTGTAAGGAAGCTTGACACATTTCTGCCAGGGCAGCAATCCATTATGCAAGGGAGCCCTTGTAAATTTCCCTAGTCCCCTGAATATTATTCAGGTGAAATCCCCTCGGTTGTATCAGTTTCCAGCTGGTTGCAGTTGTCTGTGTGGAGACTTCATGGATGGTCCAACTTCGTATCTGCTATTCTGGTGGTTCTCTAATCTGCCCTCACCACTATGAGTTAAAAGACAAACTGACCTTGCCAATATGTCCTCCATGCATACTCCATGCATACTTGTAACTGAAATTCCTAGGAGATGCTCACTGTCCTTGTCCATTTCTCCATGGCTATCTTAGACCTAACTAAAATTACTCAAACTTTTGCCGTGTAGAACTTGTACTCATTCAACAATTATTTTTTCGAGCTCAGATACTGTAATTACCCAGCCTCATAAATCTTGAACTTCTTCAATTACATATCCTAATCAGGAGGGGTTAGACAATAAGCGCACGAAATGCCAATGTTTACAATGGCAAATTGTAAGAAATGTTAGATAGAAAAACAAAGCAAAGTCAAAGATAAAGAAAGAGGCAGGCAGAGCACCATTTTGAAATTTCATGCTGCATTAGATCCTTCTCCCCCCCCCCCAAAAAAAAACATGTTTCTGCCTAATTTCTAGTTTCTCTGGGAATCTGGGATAGAAGAAGAATGGCAGGGCACTGGGCAGCGTTGGATGTTTTCAGTCACATGGGCAGCTTCCCTGTGAAGTCTTTGTCCATTTCTCTAAGGACCCTCTAATCTATAAGTCTGGTTTTGAAATATTTTATATTTCATTTAGTTTTTAGTACGTGTTCCTGATCGACATTTCTAGACATCTAGACATGACCACAACAATATATTGTGTGCATCAAAGACTTTTCATAGCCAAAGAGAAAACATCTTCCTATCCAAACTCATTCCCCCTTTTGCATTCCATAGAGGTAGATGACATTGCAAGGCCCAGAATTTTTCAGATTTTAAACATTCTTCTTTAATTCCTCTTTAAATGTAGTTTCCAAAACCCAGTGTCTAAGCCCAATTCATTTGGATTATGAGAAATGTTTCATTACTCCCAGTATTTCTAATTCTGTTGCAGTGATCAATTTTCCCTGACTATAGCAGCAGCTGATGAGATTTTCTAATAACTGTTCTTTCTTCCCAATCCATTGTAAGTACTAAAGACAGCATTATCAGGATAAAAATACATATAACATATAATGACCTCATTATCTGGCTTCAGTGACTCTCAAAAAAGTATTTTGAAATCAAGAAGTTAAATATTTTTCTGTATTTATGGTACATTTAATTGGACCTCTCTTTATTCTAGCCTCTTTGTGTCCTTAAAAACATGAACTGACTTTGAAAGTCAGTAAGACAGTCAAACAGCAGAGTTAAAAATTTCCAAAACACAAACTATAATTTTCAGCATTTAGAAATCTTTATGTTGTAAAAAATATATAATTGTTATTCTTTAGAATTGGTGTGTTCTCTTTCCTTGATGAGGACTATAATCAAGTAGAGATTGGAGTTTATCCTTTGATTGGCTTTAAGTTAAAGGAGCCATATAAAGTTCAAAACTATTTTCTTAAAAGAAGAATGATTGCATTCATTTTATAATTGAATAATTTCAAATGCTTTAAGTAACTTAGCTTGACCATATGAAAGTGGGACAAAGACAGTACCTAATATGAATTTTTGCCCAAGAGAAAAGTTTTTGATGAAATTATGACCAACTGAAATATGAAAGAGAAAAACTATAATCATCCCATCTTTTATTTATGGTATCACCTATATAGCTATAAATAATAAGGATATCCTAATCATTTTAACTACTATTGGAATGCAAATAGTTTTGCGGCAAAAAGCAGTAACTTTTTATAAAGTACAACATGCCTATACATCATTTGGACAGAAAGAAGAATAACCTTTAAACAGTGAAATTCCACAAGTGGCTAGATAGGTAAAATGATCATGATCAGAGAGGAACACAGGTCAAGCAAAGTACACTCGCACACTAAATTTACTTGTCTTTTACAGACAATTTGCAAAATAGGGACTATTGAACTACCAAGGTAATTACCTAAAATGTTGCCTTTGCTCTATTTTAAAGGTTATGTAATAAAGAACTTCCTGTGGTAAGAATTTTTTCATTTAAATTAACCATCTCATCCTAGAGTAGAAAATAAGTAATAAAAAAAGAAAATTAAAATGGAACAAAGTTCCTTAGTGGGCCAATGTTTTATTGATCTATACTGCTGTTATTGCAAGAAAAATGGAACATTCTAGAAGGTCTACATGTAGGGTGGTGGTAGCACACAGTTAAAATTCTCCAAGGCACATTTTGCTTCCAATATAGTACCTTGTCCTTCCAAAGTTCTCAAAAGAGACTCATATTTTTGTTTTTTCTTTCATGAAGTTGTGCTAGGGGTATGTGAGAATGACTTATCTTACTGAAGACCCTGGCAACATGTAACCTTGGAAAGCTTCCTCTCAGCCTCTTTCTTTCTCTTCTCTTTATCACACAATCTGTTAATATACCTCAGCTGCCAAGCAGATGTGACAGAAAACTAACCAGAAGGGCATACCTGGGCAAGCACCTTGTGCCACCTTCCACAAAAGAGCACAAATTCCAAGATATTATGACAGTAACCCCTTGTGACCTGTGATTTAAGTACCATGCCTCTCAACTCAACAAGTGGTTTTGTTTCTCTCCCCCATACAAAAATGTAAACAGATATTATAGTTTTGGAGAAACTTCCCTGGCATTTCCTTTCTGCTTTTCAACTACAGCCCTGCCTCCATGTGCCAAAGGCAGGCTGGTTCCAACAAAGCAGTCTCCACAAATGCACAGGCAAAACTATCAACAATGCTATTGTCTTTAGAAAATGTGCAGAAAAAAAGAGATGACATTTGACATGCAAGGTAAGCCCAGCAAAGTATTCAGGAGATTATTCTTTCCTGCTATTATAATCCACTAACTTTTTGTTGTTAGTTCTTAATCCAGTATCATGTCTAGACTATTTCTTTCTTACCTCCAACAAAGCTTTGGGAAAAAGAAAATCGCATCTTCACATGCTTCTATACCCTTCAGCTATGATTGCCGGCCAAATGTGCAAAGAGCACATTGTGTTCTCCTCTCCAGTTTGGACTTTTTGTCTTTCTAGGACATTGGTAATCTGCTACGAGTATAATAACAGACAAGAAACACAGGTACTTGAGGTTCTTTTTTGGAAGATTAATTCAATCTTCTTTTGAAACAAGTACTAAGTAAACAGAAGAGGATATTGCTATAACTTCTGGAAAGTATTTGTGCAGTATAACTAATACATAAATGATGATATTATGGTTATATTAAAAAGAACATGTTTGAACATTTTGAATGTGTCTAAATACACTCTAAATAAAGAAAATATACTCTACCATACAAGTAATTTCTTTGATTCGAAGCTTTTATTAATAGAATAGTATTCAAAAATTCAAAAGGATCGTAAATGCGATGGTCTCTCTTTCTACTCCCCCGCTCCCAAATCAATTTACAACAGCCCTCAGGACAAGAAAAGAGTCTTGTTGCCTTTTAAGTTTGGGCAGCATAGAATAAGAGACAGAGAAAGTTGATGCAGAATAATTTGCAATTTCCTGCAAAATGACTTCCATGAAGTTTAAAGTCATCCAGAACTGCAAAACTGATCCCACAGATCAAATAAATATGAGAACATTTCAATCTTTAACTAAACCGTGTTGGCTTTTCATTCCAATAAGGAGCCAAATGGATGTTTGCAAGCTAGAAGAATTTTAAATAATTTTTCACGGGAGCAACTTTTGAACAAATCTTCGACCATCCTTTCTTTAGCTTTTGAACTATAATAATTTAAGAGAAGGAACCAAAATTAAGAAACATTAAAGACAGATATTTATTAATCTGTAAAAAATATATTTGAATATTTGCTATGTTTCAAGAGACTACCTCAGTCCTAGGGAATGTAGCAAACTGGAGAGGGGATTAAAAGTCCCTTTAGTGATTTGTGAACAATGCAAAAACGTAAGTTGCTAAATGTGCTCATTTTGAGTATCATACAGACAGAATGTGGAAGTAAAGAGGTGGACTTTGGGCTGCATTTGAGTAAAAACAGGTAGAAGAGGAACCCAGGACCCTATAGGTAGGAAAGTCACAGGGGGTAGCTGAAGTTAGTATGAATTCGGTTTTGTACATGTGTGTTTGAGGTGGGTTAGTAGAGTAAAGATGGATGCTGAAGGCTGGGGTTGTGGCTCAGTGGTAGAATGCTCGCCTAGCACACATGAGGTACTGGGTTCAAACCTCAGTACCACATAAAAATGAAATAAAGATATTATGTCCCCCTACAACTAAAAAATAAATATTTTTCTAAAAAGTAAAGAAGGATGCTTAAGTTGTAGAAGAGGACAAGAGACCACTAAGTGGCTTTTGTGGGACACTAGCTGCCACACCCAGACTCCTGTGGCTCAACCCAGCACTTATTATGCTCTTCTTTTTCCATCAAGCACTAACTCTGCTTGTCAGTGTATTTTAGAGTAGAAAAGAAGGTTGCAAATAGTTCCACGATGGAAAGTCTTTAAAATCATTGGGTCCATATAGTGAATCATAGAAAAAGAACCGTCCATCACCTGCCCTCTGAGTCAAAATTGTGCGTCCACCCACCAGCAAATTCATCCATTCATGTGGAATGAAAACACAAATGGCATGCAGCTGTGTGCTCACATTCTCCTCCTCTTCCTCCCCATCCATTTAAAGGAGGAAAACAAACGTGAAGTTACCAAATGCAATGTGTTTAGAGCAAGGTGAGACAGATGTGAAATAGAATGGAGTGGTTTATCTGTTCAAATTGGTTAGATAACAGTCATTGCAGGACTAAGAGGGGGATCTTGATCACAAAGTGCTTAAAAGTCCTGGAACTCATATAGGAATGCAATATTTCTGGGAGTTTCTGTATGAGAAGCATAGGGAGCCACATGAGATTATCAGTCATCCTTTCAACAAATATTTGTTTAGCAACTATTATGTGGTAATCACTGTTCTGGACTCTATCAGTCTTTCTGACCCATCAGAAAAACTTGGATGCTGGGATATGGATAAGATGATAAAACATCAATAAATTAATATAGTACATCCTATAATATCAGGATAAATGTGTTTCATCTTATTAGAGTCATACTTTTAGCAAACAAAAAATAGAGGTAAGAATTGAATTTGGTATTTAATATAAAGCCTTATGTTTTATGCAAACAATCACATGTATATTGTGGACAAAACTTCAAAATCTTTATAATATTTTTATAAATACAAGGTTTTGAAGTAATTTCATACTTATAATTATTAATGCCTCAGAACTCTGCTGTTTTTTTTCTATGCTATTATAGATATGTTGTTGGAAAAGTTAAGAAGAATTAATGGATTTATTTTGCCAGTGTTTAAGTGGATTCTCATATATGAGAATAGGTATCTCTTAAGTTACTTTTAGATATAACATATGAGCATTTCTTATATTAGAAATATATTTTCCTCCTCAAGCAATCCAGTATGAGTTTACTCAAAGACCATTTCTTATACTAACATGATCCCAAAATAATGTTAGGTGTTGTCATTTTTACTGTAGAGGGGTTTTATTTTCCAAAGTTCAACCTAACTTAAAATTGATTCAAGTTTTATATAAAAGGGGTGACACCATATTTCTCAAATTTTACATGTATGGTGTCTTCATCAATACTTTCTATGAGAATGGTTTTTTCTGATCCTACATTTTAAATTTAATAGTTCCATCATGTAATTCTTTAATCTTCATGTACTTTATATAAACTGTGGATTTAAATGTAACTTCCTTTGCATATGTATTCAATAAAAACATCATTTATTGAAAAAAATGGGTGATACATAAAAGTTGCATTATTTGTAAATATTTCAGTGTTCTTGATAATGTGAATGAACATATTTGGGAGGTGGCACTTTTCCTGAAGAATACATGTCAAAGTCACCATCCATCTGCTAGTAAATTTTCAAATAAAAAATTGTATCGATAATTAATAATTATACAGCTCCAAATTTTGATCATAGTTTTTTTTTTCCTTTTGACTGTGAAATGTCTAGAGCCTGTGAAAGAAGTGAGAATTGGGGCTGAGACTCAGACTGGGGGAGAGGGTATGAGGGAGACTCCTCAGTTCTGGGAGATTGCCAGAAGAGAGCTAGTGCAGCTGTCATTTAACACCTGTCCTCTTTTCAAAAGCAGGGGGTGGCATTCTTATAGAGAAACCAGAGAAATATGGATTAGAAGAAACTGTTAAAAGATGGATAGCCCATTGTTTCTGATCTTTTGGGCACCAGAATAATCGCTAATAGGCTAATGTCATGTTTGAAGAAAATGTACATTATTATACAGTGTCTTCTCAACCATATAATTCAGTGATGTATTATAAATTGGAAACACAATCCAAAGGATAACCATAAACTTATGAAACACATTCATGAGCAACAAATAAGTGAGAGTGATTATGATTACCATTGAAGAAAGATATTAATACAGAGTGACTTTAAATGCATTGGAACCCAATCACTTGAAATCAGATGGAAAATAGTTATGTGAAGAAATCCTCTATTCACATTAACACAAGAGGGGGTTTGATAGTACCAAAAGCTCTCGGGTGACAGGCTGTGGGCAATAAACTTAACAGGATTAAAAAAATTATTTCCATTAAAAGCAAAGAATTTAATGCAGCCAGATTGTAAGCAGAATGCAAAAAGAAAGAACCCACTAAACTGCTTTGAGTTGCTCATCTAAATCTACTTGAGTGTTGTGTTCTGTTTGGGATATCATGTGTTTGAAAAGAAAGACAAACTGGAGTAAGTTCAAAGGAAAGCAACTGAACTGATAAAAGGTTTGGAAATAAGACAGACCTGTGAGCAATGGACATGTTCAGGCTAGAGAAGAGACAATTGAAGAAGAGACATGTTAATTGTCTACAAGCATTCGGAGAGATGCTTTGGGAAGAGAAAGGATAAGCTGTGTTAATCATTAGGAAAAGAGTAAGGAGACATAAACATACAATATTCATGAGAATTGCCTGGAATAATTTATTTATTGTGCTCTGGAGGTAATTTATGTAACTCTGTAACTTGACATCATTCAAGTTCAAGTACAAATGCACAAATGCCATGTACTTTTAGACCTGAGGGCACAAAAAGACCACAAATCAGTGTTTGAGGATAAAAGGTAGCTGAAAAGAAATATGTGGGTTTTACCTTTTGCAACTAGTACCCTGAAGTGGTCTGTGGGATCCCAATGCTGTTTAATATACCTCTGAGAGAGAAAAAGGTTCAGGCTCTTAAGATGAGTTAATATATTTCTATAACACATTCAGACTATTCAAAATTTGGGCAGCATTTCTATAAAGTTCTTTATAGACAGATATTTCTAAAACATACCAGGTAGCTGTGACTACTAAGTATGCAGTGATGCCCTTTTACCACATAGTATTCCTTATTTTCCTTTCACCTACTTCCCACATATCTTTCTTCTAGCAGACATTTGGTGGTATAGTGGCAGGAAACTGAGGGAGTATAAAATTTTTTATAATTAAGGCTGGATTAGTAGTAAGAATGCCCAGCCATCCAAGGCTGAGCAGCATTTTTGATGTTCGAAAGAAGTGTGTAATGTTGGATTAAGCTACAAGTAACCAAGCCTTTTTTTCTCCAAGAAGGCTTTGATGTTGGGGGTCGAGTGGGCCCCTTGCCTCTGTGCATTTCTGATACGGTGCTCCGTGTTCTAATCCATTGTAGCAAAGTCCTTGAACCAAGAAAAACTGACACTCATTCTCATTAATGGGTGTGCCTGGATTGCTTTTTTGTTGTTGTTATTTCTCACTGCTTTTTTTCCTCCCTTTAACATTTTCTAGTGACTTTGATTGATCTAATGTAATCTCTTTTCTCCACTTTTTTTTCAAAGCATGAAAATTTCCCTGCCAGGTGGATATTCCCCAATTCTCACAACTCGACTGATTTTTTTTTTTTTTTTTTTTTTTTAAGGAGAGTGATTCTGAACACTGAGAACTCATAACTCATTTGAATGGAAAACAGTTGGGGGGTTGCCACACTTCATTGTACTTGATTGTTGACACTTGGTGGCAGCTGTTACTGCCAATCTATCTTTAACCAACTATGAGCAAATCAAAATATCTCTCTCTCTCTCTCTCTCTCTCTCTCTCTCTCTCTCTCTCTCTCTCTCTCACACACACACACACACACACACACACACACACACACACACATATAAATCCATATGTTAATGAAATTTGGGAATACTAGAGTATCTCTCTTTTCTAAACTTTCTCCAACAATTTTAATTAAAACTCAGGTTGATTTTCTTTTTCCCATTCCTACAATCTCTATATGTAAAATTTCAGCACTCATCCAAAATTAACAAAAACAATGAGTTAGACATAGGCAAGTTTTTAGAACAGAAGTCTGATAAAATCAGGAATTCCAGACTAAGAAGATTGTCTTATTCATATAGTTAGGCAAAAAAAAAAACTACTTTTTTTAATGCTCTGTTGGGCAGCTATAACTTTAAGATGAAGAATATTATATGGATTAAATTATGCTCTAGGTTTACATTTGACCAACAGACTTGATGCATATACTGTGCTATCTTTGTTAAAATAGAGAGGTTTAGCAAAAGAATCAAATAATGCTAACAATTTCAGGTGTTAATAGACTCTGATAATACTTACTCCAGAGTGAAAAGTTTTCACTGCCTTACAAAAATTAATAATTTCCTCCTGTCCTGACCTACTGACATAGGTGCCATACATACCTTAGCTCATTCTATTAATTAAGTAGTGAGTTCATTACACCACTACCCCCAAATAATTTCACAAACAATCTGAATGAAGATGGTAAAGAACCATCATTAATGCATAAACCACTTCTGTGTGACCTCTTCTCTGAACTCGATCTATCTCTGAAAGAGGTGAGTCTCTTCCATGGAATAATAAATACTAAATAATACATGTCCATGTAAAACATGCATTCTCAGGAGCAATGTGATAGGCCAAACACAAAACCGCTTATGCACATAGAGAATCACTGCCAACGCATAAGGGTTTCCATTATGCATCTGAGAAAGAGACGGAGAAAAGGAAACAGTGTGCCATCCTTCCAAGAGAAATCCAGGAAACTCACCAGTTTTCATGAATTTTACTACTTTGTATGTATAGTAATGATAATACTGCTGAAAAGTGGGCCATGAGCTAATATTTAAATTTTATAAATTTAAAACTTTTTGAAGTATTCTTTTACCTTTTGTCATGCGAGCTTTAGAGCATTTTTGCAGGATGGAGAATATAAAAAGAAAATTTATTATTGTTGTTTTCTTGCCCTTTTTTAGACACATACTTTTGGGCACATACTATCTGAAAAGGAAATAACCAAACAAAAACAAAAAAAGATAACAATAATAATACTGCATGATCATACAGAAGTTTCTCTGTCTAATCAAAGGGAATTTTCAGTGGAACCAGAAATTTCCTGATTGTTGTTCACAGTTACCTCTGATGATAAATATCATATTATAAGCCAAACTACAAATCACTTTACTCCCTTCTTTTTTTTCCCTAAATGCATCAAACTGAACATAAGCCAGAGAGGTTTAAGTATGTAGATGAGCATTCACACTTCATAACTGCCAATGTATCACAAAAGAACTTCTGAGATTTTTCTGTAAGTTATGAAATTGGTGAAGAAAATAAGTGGGACATCAGCAAAAGACCAGCAGGAAACATTTCCACCATCTTTGCAAGGTGATTGTTTCTCTTCTAATACTTTTTTCTTATCTGTTAAAGGAAATTGCTTTAAATAAATGATAAAAATTGAAAGTGATTAGGCCTATGGTATGCATATGGAAATATTTTTGAAAGACAAAGTAACAATAATTAAAACACTCAGGCTTAACAATCTAAACATCAATTTAGAATTAATAAATGTTCAAAACACAGTTACCGAACATTGAAAAATGTTTGGTTCTTAGAATTCTTAGTTCTCAATTTTTGTTATTCTTTCTTATATTTTCATGAATTCAATACTAACATACAAATAAACAAACATGATTTAAAGTTAAATATAAACAAAATAGCATGTTATGGATTTTTATATGCATAATCTTATATTTATAAACAATACATTTTTTGTGTATATTAAGAATTCAGCTTTAGATAAGATGAACCAAAACAATACACAGCAGAGGTAGAAACCCAGTATGAGTTGGTTTTACTCTTTCATTCTTGATAAATTCAGAGAATATGTGTCAAAACCTAGTGTATGTGACCCTATTTGAGTGACTATGGGAAAAACAATAATGAGAAAACATGGCTCTTACCCTCATGGACTTTGCTGTCTACTGTTGCATTTCCCATTTTTTATGGTCCATAATTCAGGACCTTTATAAGGTTGAGATGGAAAAATTTTAACTCAGTGTGTTCATTTTCTTGAAGTTCAAAGCACAAAGAAGTTTTTTTGTTTTTGTTTTTTTGTTTCGTCTTTCTCCAGCTTAGACCATGTCATACCTTCTTCAGGGAAGAACCAGATCAGGGCTATGGAATCTATAAAATGAGTTCAGAAACAAAGGACTATGTCCCACTACACTCAGAAAGGAAATGTCCAGAAGGGGTCAAGTGTCTAGCTGAGCCCAGAAATATAAGGTCTTTGAGCTAGACTGCTGTCTCTTATTGGGGAACCCAAGTGTGATTCTCATGCAAGTATAAACCTTCCCTGGCATTTTGTCTTACCTGGGAGAAAGAAAGAATGTTAGAAAATTACTGGTAAACATGAACTATAGAATTGGTGTAAGAAACAAAACAATGAGAAGATAATACAGTGATTCACTGAACAAACAAAACGAGGATAAATTTATAAAGAAACCCCAAGAGTTAGTGTTCTGCCAAAGATTTAAAGATGCACACATTCCCGCATTAAAGTAAGATGGCTTAGTCTCCTGCATTCATTTAGTAACTCTTGGATTTCAAGTTATTATCTGGTATTATAAAAATAACTCTTTCCCTCTTTTCTCAATGCCAAAGATCTGCCCACCTTCTTGAAAGAAAATGAAGTTGCAATCAAGGGATTCTATTGTTTTCCACTGTCAGTCAGAGAAGTTCTACCAGAAAAACCAAAATATTAGTTCATTTGCACGTTCTAATTTTGCTATAAGAAGTCTATTTCTCCCTCTGTTTTTTGTTTTCCTGATCACTTAAGTTTAATGAATCCATTATTAATTATTAGCACCTTAGCACTCTAAAATGATATAAACTCATGGATCATATTTAGAGTGTTATTGGTATTCTACAGAAAGAAAAAATAATAATAATACAGATTCTACTTATCTCTACTTTGCTACATTTGACTTCCCATGCCAGCCAGTTCACGTGTGTGTATAAAAGAGAAAAAAATATTTCCACATGCCATAAATGGGAAAGGAAGCATAGCCACTAGTTTTTCGTATTTCAAAATACTTCTATATTTAGCTGCCTAAATGAATAGTAAAGGATAACTAAAATAAGACTACAAAAATACCTAGAAAAAGTATATGAATTCAATGAAAGTTCAGAAAACATAAGTTGACAATGTATTTTAGGGTATTCTATCCAAAAATGTAAGTTACTTTATACAAAAGTATATTATCATTGGCACCTCTTAAAAGAGCTGAACTAAGACAATAGGAAGTCATAGTGATGGTTTCCCAATAATAATGCCTATGCACTTTGTATATCACAAATTAAAAGTGCAATATATGTTAGTTTTTTAGTTTAGTTACATTTCAACACTTCAAAAATTAGTTCTCTGCTTTGGAATTCCATGCTAATTTGATATAGACCACTGGGGGAAATTATTAACTAGAAACATCAGTTTCCCAATCAAAATATGTAAGGGTCTACATTTTATAAAACAAAGATAGACAATCCCATTTTCAAAAAGCACTGATTTTTAAGATTTAGTTTTCAGAATTTCAGAACCCTTTAAACATTTGGAAAACTTTTCTTTGTTTGGGTAAAAACTTTGTTAGTCATGTAAGTGTGGAAGAAATTTAGATATATTACATGTATGCATGCAGTTGAAAATAATAAGATAATTTAAGTTTGTAAATGCAACTTATTTTTAAAAGAGATGTTAGTGTTTTTGAGTTAACCAATTTTAATCAAAAGGATCCATAAAACATAATTGTCTTATTTTTACATGAAAAATAAAAATATTTGTCTTCATACTAGCTGCCATTCTGACTGGAATGAGATGGTATCTCAGAGTAGTTTTGATTTGCATTTCTCTGATTGCTAGAGATGATGAACATTTTTTTATATATTTGTTGATTGATTGAATATCCTCTTCTGAGAAGTGTCTGTTCATGTCCTTGGCACACTTATTGATTGGGTTATTTGTTTTTTTGGTGTTTAGCTTTTTGAGTTCTTTATATACCTTAGAGATTAGTGCTCTATCTGATGTGTGAGGGGTAAAACTTTGCTCCCAAGATGTAGGTTCTCTATTCACCTCACAGATTGTTTCTTTTGCTGAGAAGAAACTTTTTAGTTCGAGTCCATCCCATTTATTGATTCTTGGTTTTAATTCTTGCACTATAGGAGACTTATTAAGGAAGTTGGGGCCTAATCCCACCTATGGTGATTAGGGCCTACTTTTTCTTCTATTAGAAGCAGGGTCTCTGGTTATATTCCTAAGTGTTGGAGAGGATGTGGGGGAAAAGGCACACTCATACATTGCTGGTGGGACTGCAAATTGGTGCAGCCAATATGAAAAGCAGTATAGAGATTCCTTGGAAAACTGGGAATGGAATCACCATTTGACTCAGCTATTCCTCTCCTCAATCTATACTCAAAGGACTTAAAAACAGCATACTACAGGGACATAGCCATATCAATGTTTATAGAAGCACAATTCACAATAGCTAAACTGTGGAGCCAACCTAGATGCCCTTCAGTGGATGAATGAATTTTAAAAAATGTGGAATATAAACACAATGAAATTTTACTCAGCAATAAAAGAGAATAAAATCATGGCATTTACAGGAAAATGGATGGCACTGGAGAAGATAATGCTAAGTGAAGTTAGTCAATCCAAAAAAAAACAATGTTTTCTCTGATATAAGGAGGCTGACTCATGGTGGAGTAGGGAGGGGGAGCATGGGAGGAATAGATGAATTCTAGATAAAGAAGAGGGGTGGGAGGGAAGGAGAGGGGACAGGGTATTAGCAAGGATGGTGGAATGTTACAGACATCATTATCCAAAGTACATGTATGAAGACACGAATTGGTTCAAACATACTTTATACACAGAGGTATGAAAAATTATTCTATATGTGTAATAAGAATTGTGATGCATCCCACTGTCATGTATTTTAAAAATAAAACCAATAAAAAATATTAAAATAGAATGATAAGATTTGTAAATTTTAACTTAAAGCTTATATAACATTGGATTTTTGAATATGAAACAATATGAAAGTAATCCTAAATAGTTTTTTTCCCTATTTAGGAACATTTAAAAACATTTAAAAAATTAGGAACATTTTTTTAAAAAGCTATTCTAAAAGTTATAAAGAACTAATAGAAACTTTTCTATAGATCCACATGGTGATTTTCTCTTTTTTTATTGGTTCTTTTTAGTTATATATGACAGTAGAATCCATTTTGACCTAATTATGTAAGCATGGAATATATCTTGTTCTAATTCTCTCCCCAGTGCCTCACCTTCTCCCTCCTTTCCACCTACCACCTGTTCCCTTCCCTCCACTAATCCCTCTGCCATTACTCATATTTTCTATTACTTTCTTATCTTTTATTAATTTCTTATTATACATAATGGTGAAGTTCACTGTGCTATATTCATATATGTACAGGAAAGTTATGTTAGATTTCATTTCACTGTCTTTCCTATTCCTATCTCCTCTTTCTACACTTTATACCCTTTTTCTAGTCTACTGAACTTCTATACTTCTATTCTTTTTTTTTAAATCCACCCCTCCCCACCATGGGTTAGCTTTAAAATATCAGAGGAAACATCTGACCTTTGATTTTTGGGGGGACTGGCTTATTTCATTTAGTATCCCCATGGTAATTTTCAAATTGGCTTCTTAGCAAATTCTCCCGGACTGGCCAGAAAAAGTGAGTCATTTCCTCTTATATAGTTTCATACTACTTAATATAGTGGAGGAGAAAGTATCTAAGAGCATGAGTTTTGGAGTTAGACAACCTAATAACAAATTTAGGACATGCCAGTTTACTAGTTGTGTGATTTTGGACAAGTTATCTACACCTAATTATGTCAAAACACCAATAAAGGCAAGTCTGGGATGAATTATCTCTTGCTTTCTTTCCTCTGTTCATTTCAAGTATCAACTCAACTGTTATCCACTGGATCTTATTACTTTTGCCCTATCCTTCAGCAATGCCTATGTTCAAGAGAAAATTAAGCAATTATTGGTTTTTCATTGATCTACAATATCATAAGAGAAACTCCTAAGCCAAGGATAGCAACACCTCAGACCTTCCAAAGTTAATGGACAGAGACTCATCCTCCTTGGAAACAAATGCATCTGGGCACACACTCTGATGAGAAGACTAGTCTTCCTGACCTTAAACCAGCTGAAGTCCCTAAAAAAAAAAAAAAAAAAAAAAAAACTTTCAGGGAATACTTTCTGTGAAATAGAAGAGTCAAAGTAATTGCTAAGTATGAAACTGTAGCACTACAGCTATTTTTAAAAAACGTTTTGGAATTTTCAATGTTGATCTAAAATTATACTTACCTAAGCAATGTTGAGCCTGTCTTCCTGTCTCTACTGTCAAGTTCCCCTTCTATAGAAAGCTATCTGAAGCATAACCCTCTGGTTATTCTAGGAGTACAGTATTACTTGTATTTCTAGCTGTTTTTTGTTTGTTTGTTTGTTTGTTCTTACTAATATCAACAGAAAGATTAGACTAAGTCTATGAGAGAGAGAGCCCATTTTACTACTGAGCTTCTAAGACAAATACATCAGGTTTTTAAAAAATTATGTTTGCGGTATGCCTCCCTTCTTCTTGTTGCATTGATACTGTTCTACATTCTACAATGGAATAGCCATTCTTGGCTTTATTGTTAACTTTAGGAGAAAAATTGCATTTAAACCATCAGGAACCTTTACTCTGCTCTTCCAGAATTAATCCAGCTTCTGATTGGTTCTTAGTGTGTGGATAAGAGAAACAGATGTAGTTGCATGGACCTCCCTGAGACATCTGCTCTTTATTTGCCTCTGGTTATCTAATATAGATGGTGATGTGTAAGAAATTATCATTTCTGTCTATGTTGTATTATCCACACTGCACATGTGGTCATTCTTCTAGAATTAGTAGTTTAATTCCTAGTCTTGATAGAGCAACATTTATTTGCCTATCTGTTTGGGACTAAAAGTCTTTCCAATTATTTTGGTTATCTATCACTAATGATGGATATGTAAAAAACAAAAGGTGAATTTTGGTACAACTTACCTCCAAATTCAGTGGCTTAAAGCAAAAATCATTTTCAATTAGTTGTTTATAGATGTACATGATAGTAGAGTGTATTCTATACATACATAGAATACAACTCATTCCAATTAGAATCCCATTCTTGTGGTTGTACATGATGGGGAGTTACACTGGGGTTGTGTATTCACACATGAACATAGGAAAGTTATGTCTGATTCATTCTACTGTCTTTTCTATTCCCATCTCCTCTCCCTTCCCTTCATACCCCTTTGTCTAATCCAGTGAACTCCTATGAAGGGGAGAATAGAAGCAAAAATAATTTTATAATATTTCATTATATTGTAGGTTGGTTGGAATCAACTGGGCAATTTTTTTCTGTTGGGCTGTGGACTCTCTCGTGCAATTGCAGTAAGATAGAAGTTTGGCTAGATTATTGGAAATGCTCAACTTACATTCTAGACACTGGCATCTGACTGAGCCTGTCTTCCTGTCTGTAATATCAAGTCCTTTTTCTTGTGATATCTCTTATTACATGATGGTTCGTTGTCCCTCAATAGTATGAAAGCAGAATCATCTAGACTTGCTCAAGACTTAGGAGTGATACTGAATTAGCATCATTTTACCTCTTTCTATTGGTAAGAAGTCCACGGACAACTCACATTTAATAGTGGATGAACCACCCTCTGGATGAGAGGTATAACAAAGAACTCATTGTCATCTTTCATCTCTTTGGCTACTATCTATATATATTCCTCCCACTAGTAATATATTTACATCTCTTTAAAAGGCCACAGAAGGTCTCATTGTAGTATAGAATCAGGTTCAAAGTCTAAGATCACTTCACTTATTTATTTAAATTTTTGTTCAGAATTTTCAATAAAGTTTGTTATAAATACCTGTATCTGCTACAGTAACAGGAAAGGAACACTTCATTCTATTTCATTAGCTTTTATGGTTTATCTTTAACATTGGTTTCTTCAATTTCTTACCTTTTATTGTTTCTTTTTAGTTATGCATAACATTAGGATTCATTTTGACATAATTTAAATTGTATGAAACATAATTTTCTCAAACTCAGTTCCTAATATTTCTACTTTCCCTCCCTTCCTCACTTTCTCTGTTTTATTCCCTCTACTCTACCAATCTTAATGCTATTTACTTTTAGATTATTCTTCAGTTAGTGTCTTGTGAATATACATGATGGGAAGATTCACTAGTGTATTATTATATGTATACCAGAAAGTTACTATACACCATAGTCTCCAGTTCCATCCATTTGCTGGCAAGTGCTATAATTTCATTCTTTTTATGACTAACACTCCACTGTGTATATATATTACATTTTCTTTATTTATTAATCTGTTGATGGCCACCTAGGCTGACTCCACAGCTTGGCTATTGTGATTTGTGCTACTATTAACAATGATGTGGCTCCATCCCTGTAGTGTGTTGATTTTAGATCTTCTGGATGTATACTGAGGAGTGGGTCATAAAGAAAAAATCCCTAGTTTTTTGAGAACTCTCCATACTACTTTCCAGAGTGGTTGCACTAATTTGCAGTCCCACCAATGTGTGTGTGTGCATCTTTTCCTCCTTTTCCTCACCAAAACTTATTATTATTTGTAGTCTTAATAATTTCCATTCTGACTGAAGTGAGATGAAATCTCAATTTAGTCTTGATTTGCATTTCCCTGATTGCTAGAGATGTTGAATATTTTTTCATACATTTGTTGGTCAATCTTGTTTTGAGAAGTGTCTATTTAGTTGTTTTGCCCATTTACTAATTGAATTACTTATTTTGGGTGTCTTATTAATGAAGTTGATTCCTGGGAAACCATATTAGAGTCTTGGGCCTACATGTTGATTAACTTTTCTCCTACCCTCCAGCCTCTTGCAACTACTTTTCTACTCTCTGTTTCTATGAGAGCAACTTTCTTAGATTCCACAGGAGTGAGAGCATGCAGTATTTGTCTTTTGTGACATGGCTTACTTCCCTTACCATAATGTCCTTCAGGCTCATCCATGTTGTTGCCTCTTTATGACTGAAAGTATTTTAATGTATACCACAGTTTCTTGATTAATGAATCCATCAATGGATATCTATGTTGATTCCACACGTTGGCTGTAGTAAATAGTGCTGCAATAATCACAGTAGTCTGGATATCTCTTCAACATACCTAATTCATTTCCTTTGGTATAAATCCAGTAGTATAATTCCTAGATCATATGGTAATTCTATTTTTAATTATTTGGGAAAACACCATACTGCTTTCCATAATGGCTATTATAATTTCCATTCTCTTGATGTTACAACAGTGCACAAGTATTCTCTTCCACCATGTTCTCACCAGCACTTCTCTTGTATTTTTGTGCCATTCTAAGAGCTATAAGGGGCTAGTGTTGTGGCTCAGCATGCTTGCCTAGCACATGTGAGGCACTGGGTTCAATCTTCAGCACTACATAAAAATGAATAAATAAAATAAAGGTTAAAAAAGAGCTATAGGGTTTTATTGAGCCTTTGGTTTGCGTTTTTCTGATAAATATTGATATTCAGCATTTTCTTTTTATTTTTAATGACCTGTTGGCCATTTGCATGTCTTTTGAGAAATGTCTGTTCAGGTCTTCTGCCATTTTAATTGGATTATTTGTGTTTTAAGCTACTGAATTGTTGCAATTCCTTATATATTATCGATATTAGCTCCCTGTCAGATATGTAATTTGCAAATCTTTTCTCCTATTCCATAGTTTGTCTCTTAACTATGCTGTTTCTTTTGCTGTGCTGAAGCTTGTTTATTGTAATCCTATTTATTTGTCTTTTTTGCTTTTGTTGCCAGTGCTTTGAGGTCTTATCCAAACAATCCTTACCAAGACCAAGGGCATAAAGTATTTCCCATTTTATTCTAATAGTTTTATTTTACCAGAGGAGTTAAAAGGCATGTCCTTAATATTCTGAGAAGCCTTTTGGTTACCCCAGGGTTTAGTAAGCTCTGTTCCATGGATCAAATCTAACTTACAGCTTATTTTTGTTTGGCCTCCAAGCTAAGTAAGGTTTTGACATTTTTAAAGGATTATAAAATACAAACAGTACACTGGAAATTACAAATAATTGATAAAAGAAATTCAAGACATTCTAAAAAAATGGATGACATCCTGTGTTCTTGGATTAGTTAAGACTAAAATGGTTAAGTTGGTAATACTAAAAGCAGTCTACAAATTCAATACAAGCTCATCAAAATCCCCAGAACCCTTAGACAGAAGTGAAAAGGCTGATCCTAAAATTCATATGGAGTTATAAGGTATCCCCAATAGCCAAATAATGTTAACAAAGAACAAAGTTGGAAGCCTCAGACTTCCCAATTTAAAACTTAAACTAACAGTAGTCACAGCATTGTTATTCTGGTGTTAGATAAGACATACACACCATCAGAATTTAATGAAGCCCAGAAATAAATCCATGCAATTATGGTCAGCTGATTTTTAAAGATAGTTCTACTCATATTCAATGGGGACAGAATAATCTCTTTAAAAATCATGCTGAGACAACCAAATAGTATCATACAAACAAATAAAGTTGGTATCCTAACTCATAGTATTGGTGAAAATTGCCCCAAAATGGATCAGTGACATAGAGCAAAAATTATAAATTCTTAGAAGAAAACATAGGAGTAATTTCTATAACCCTGGATTTGGCAAGGTTTTCTTAAACATAACACCAAAAAATAGAAGCAATAAAAGGGAAAAAAATAGGAAGCTGTACCTTATCAAAAGTTAAAACTGTGCAACAAAAAAAATTTTTCAAAAGAATAGAAAGACAATTCATAGAATGGAAGAAAATACTTGCAAATGATGTATCTACTAAGGATCTAATATCTAGATATAGGAAAAACTCTTACAATTACATAACAAAAATGCAAATGACCTAATTTAAAAATGCAGGTTTCAAGTACACATTTTAGTAAAGAAGATAGGCAAATGACCAAGAAGAATATGAAAAGAAGCACTACTGTTACTCATTAGGGTATTAGAGAATTGCAAAGCAAAACCCACAGTGAGAAATAACTCTCTAGGATAGCTGTAATTAAAGACAAGACAAAACAAAAGACAACAATAAATGTTGGCAAGAACATGAAGAAATCCACAAACTCACACATCATCAGTGGGAACATAAAAATGTGCAGCCACTGTGAAAAGCACTTTGTCAGTTCCTCACTAAACTAAATTGTCATGTGACTCAGCAATTTCACTTTCATTGCCTAAAGGTACCGAAAACAGCAGTTCAATGAAAAATTTGTATATGAATGCTCCTAACATCATTATTCACAATAGTCAAAAGATGGAAACAGCCCACTGATGAATGAATAAACAAAATGTTATATAGCCAAACAATGGAATATTTATTACTCTGCTATAGAATAAATTTTAAATATAGACAAAAAGCCCCATTATATAAGTTTCCATTTGTGCAAAATATCCAAAAAAGCAGGTCCCCATGAACCTTAGAACAAATAAATACAGTTATAAAGAAGATTAGTGGTTGTCAGGAACCAGGAGGAGTACAGAGCAATGAATGAGCAATTAACAGGGATGGCTTTTACTCTTGGGGTCCTCTTTCTATGTACTAATGATGGATATCCAACACTGTGAATATGTGAAGTGTCGATATTGGTAAATTACATAACATACATTATACCACCAAGAACATTGGGCAGAGATTGTCTGTGGCCTTCAAAATTTAAAATATTTACTATCTTTTCCTTTACAGGAAAACTTTGTCAACCCATGGTCTACCCAAAAGGGTCTTCCAAGAACACAATAAATATTTCTGAGGTCTTAACAAAGAAATTTGAAATGTTTACCCTGTGATGATCTTTTCTTGTAGCACCTAGTTTTAATCTTACCCAAGGTATTGTTTTTTCTTTTCATCTTTTGCTGACTGGAGAAGTTGGAAATAAAAACAGCCGTATTTTTTAATCTAGCCAGTACTGTCTTAGGAATGCTTTTATATTTTATTTGAAAACTGGAAAGTGTTTTCTTTTGTTCCTGTTTCTTTTTCTAACCTTAAAATACACAACTAAAAGAAATGAGCTAATGTTTTTTAATACAGACTTTATTAATAGTTTCTTTAAGGTCCTTTCAGCTTCCACCCCCAATAGATTCCCCAGAGCAAATGCCTTCCACTATACTTCCAAGTTGACTGGACTTAGTTGAACAGCTGTCACCTGAGTTTGCAGTTGCAGCCAGATAGTGCTTAGGTTGGAATTAGCAGATAAGATCTCTCACATGTCAGGTACCTTATTTGGAATGTCTAGAACAACAGAGTGGTAGCAGGAGCCCCCTCTCCAACCCCAGCTAGCCCAGGATTCCTTACTGCACAGTGGTCTCATGGTGGTCAACCTTCCTGAATGGTAGCTGGTTTCCCCCAGAATGAGCCTTCCTAGGACCTCACCTAGGAAGTCATGCAGAACCTTTTCCACAAAAGTCTAGTGATCCAATCCAAGTGACAGGACCAACTCAGAATCAAGGGGAAGGAACTATTTAATGACTTGAAATCATATCAAGGCAGTTGATTGAAGAGCCACATATCCATAGAGACGAGCGAGTGCGTTCACCTTTACATTTAATTGGAAGTCTAAACTAGGAGCATGCTCTTTTTTTACAAAAATAAATATATGTTGGAGGAAATAAATAAATAGACTACAGTGATAACTTCAATAACAGAAGCTTGAAAAAATGTTCAATGGCAACATGGAAGAAGGGAAGAGATCTGCCTTGAGTAAAATAGAGGAAATTCTCCATAGAGATAAAGAAACCCCAACTCGATGTTGAAGAATGATTGAATTTTACATGAAGAAAGGAGGCAATACGTTCATAAGCAAAGGGAATAGCATCAACTTAAACTAAAATGAGAAAACACATGATGTGGCCTAGAAGTACTCCAGCTCATCGCCACCATATATTAGAGCCAAGACAAGGCTGGCAAAGTGGCTTAGGATGAGGGTAGAGAGGAGTTGATCTATCAGAAGAGGAGAGCCTCTGGTACCCTCTTCTCAAGTATGTGTTTCCCAAAGAGTGGGTGTCCGCATATTTAGGCCCAAGACCTCAACAAAAAAGGATGCTGTGGACACGAGTTGGGAAGCTGTCCTTACATTTCTACAGCTCTCAGCAGTTCCCCAAGAGCCTTAGAACAAAGATCCTGAGTTATCTCACAGTAAAGAAATCTATTTAACTCCACACTACTTTCCACTATATTTGAATACACAGTGCTCTTTTTGATGTAGCATCCATAAATCATCTGATATCTTTTATTCTATGGAACATCCTTAGGGAGATATTTATACTCAAAAGCAAGGGCTAAAATTTTCCTTATAGAGAAAATCTCTGGTAGCATTTTGGATGCCTTTAAAGGGAACAAGACTGGAATAAAGGAGAGTAGCTAAGGATGTATGGAAAGGGGATAGATGAAGTAAGAGAACAACATTCAGAGTGAATAAGAGGGAAAGAAGCATATCAGCTTCTTTTTTTTAAGAGAGAGAGAGAGAGAGAATTTTTTAATATTTATTTCTAGTTTTCAGCAGACACAACATCTTTGTTTATGTGTGGTGCTGAGGATCGAACCGAGGTCGCACGCATGCCAGGCGAGCGCGATACCGCTTGAGCCACATCCCCAGCCTGAATCCTATCAGCTTTAATAATTTGGAATGAGCTCTTGGATAAAAACATGGGTACTGCAATTCCCATGATAGGATGATGTTATCAGTCTTCCAAATAAGCATGTCATCCAATTATGTAGATGTATCATTTTGTGTTGACTAGAACTGAAAGATTAAAATAAAATTTTAAAAAACATACATCACATATAACCTGTCTATGTTGCATGGGGCTTATTGTTAGGCCTGACCAAAGACTAGGAAGACGAATCGACAATAAAATGAAACATTTTCAATGGCAACATGGAGGAAGAAGGGAAGAGTTCTCCCTTAGAAGAAGGAGAATTGGACAATAAAATGAAATGTAGCTGTATTTTTTTAAGGAAAACTTTTGTTTTTCTACTGCTGCTAAATTTGAAAAGAAATTTATCATGTTGTTCTTAACTCAAGAGGACCACTAACTATAGAATGAATAGTGTCTTAAAGACTTATGTTGCAGAAGATGCATGCATTCTTTTAGTCTTTTTCCTATACGGTAAGCTTAAATCAAATGCAAAAATGTTATTTTATAGTTGTTTTGTCTTTTTCAGTGTCCAGTTGCACAAAATATTCCATAGGTGGCCTTACTCTCGTCTGTACCTTTAGTAATAGTGGGTGCAAATTAGACATTGAATCTGGAACAAGTTAAGAGCAGCATATACATAAGGGCTTAATAAAACCCCCTGCTGGCCCAATGTCAGTAACCATGGGCAATTATTTGCAGATGCACATACAGTTTACTAGGCTCCCGTGTTGTTCATTTGCATGCCTGACATTATGCTATGGACACAACACCTGTGGACATTTGCACGCACATCTTTTACAGCCAAATTTTCTGCAGGGGAGAGGGAAAACATCCCTGGGAAAGGGAACTCAGCTGAGTGGAGACAGAGGAAGATATTTTGATCACTCAATTGCTCAAGCACAGAGGCATGGATTTAGATCTTGGCAAAACCTTACTTGCAAAAGCCAAATGCATTACATAATTTGTATTCTGCTGTCTGCTATGCTTTTCAAATGAATATCATGTTTTTCGAATTTCTTCGTTACCAGAGGTAAAAATAATGGTAATACCGTAGACATGCTATTATATTTATTTTTAAAAGAAAATAATGTAAGCCCATAGAGTTTTTGAAGGCTGTTATGGTAACATATCTTAGATTTCAGTAGAAATTAATTATCTTAGCCTTTGTATCCAGATATAGACAGGTTAAATAGGCTCAAGGTGATGTCCATATCAAAATAAGGTTTCATGTTTTCCCATGCCATAATTCTTGATTTTCATAATATTACTAATAATAACGGCAGCATTTCTGCAAAAGTATTTCTGAAAGAAAGTTCCATGGCATTAAGTGTAAATGAGATAACGTCCTGTAAAATATTTTGCACCTACCTGGCACATAATAAATACCCAAATAAAACTAACTTTTATTTTCAGATATAAGGGCATGATAAACTTGGCAGAATAGGGGGCAATTGGGTTACGTGGTTAAAAAAAAATTAGTAGACAGAAGTTAAAAAAATATTTTCTTATTGTCAGTGAATATTTTGTTTTAAATAGCTGTTAAGCTACCAGAAATAGATGATGTAAATACTTGATGTGGAATAAATTTGCTTAATAAAATAGTATTCAAAGCAAGGGCATGTAAATCACAAAGGGAATTAGAACTTCACTAATACAAACAATTTGGTCTTCAATCCCATTTTATTTTTCCCCTTTATTCAAACTCCTATATGATTTGAGAATGCATTATCCCACCTCATTATCCTAATCTGTTTCAAAATCGAAACAAAAACAAAAAAACAAAACTTGGAACTCCAGGAGTTTCCCATTCTGTGCTACTACTGCCTTTGCTGTTTTATCGATGATCATGTCTTTGGCACCAGTCCTGCTAGATGAAGAAAACTGAGAGCTTCACTAGCAAACAATTCCTTTATAAATGTCAGGCTTATTTTCGAGGAAGAACATCCGTTATTCCACCCTTAAGAGGGCGGGTTCTTATCCAGGAGCATCTCCGAGGCTGTCATGTGAGTGGTCACTTCTTACAGAAATGCAGAGAAAGTGTGAAAGCACAGCACCCTTCAGAGGACTCTTGAGTATTTGTGAATAACTGTAATAAACTAAGCCCAATGTCTGTCTGCCTCTTCCACAGGATATTCCAAATCTCTCCATTACCCCATGATCGAACCAGTAGGACCTGGAAGACTGCAATAACCTTGCATCTTTTTTCCTAGATACAAACATTCTTTCATGCCAAACCATAGACCCACATTCTTCTATCTTAAAGCACTTTAGATTTATGAAAGTCGTGGTTTTAAAAATCTTAATTAGTTTGAATCAGGTATAAATTCCTTAGTTTATATTTCACTACTCAGCCCCAAACTGTCCTCCCAGCTCATATCTTAGTGTTTCTTAAAACCATGATTTTCCCTTCTTAGATCATGAATTGGGTATGCTCTATCCTGTGCTATAAGGTAAAGGGTCTTGTCATGTATAAAATCTCATTTTGTTTAGCAAGGCAAAGTGTACATGGTTGACTCTTACTACCACATTGAATCAAAATTCTGCTTTGGGTTTTGAATCTTTCTAAATATCCAGATGCTTCTCCTTAAAGTTAGCTTTCTTCTTCAGGCAAGTTCCTCTTAGTGGCTTCTGATCACATCCTATGTGTGATCCATACTTTGCCTCTTATTCTATTCTCCACCAAATTTCAGGTTTTCCCATAAGGTTCATTTCAAACTCCAGTTTTCCCAACTTCCCCTTGAGCCCACATACATCACTAAATTTCTGTCTTGCTCATCAGCTCAACTGTGTAACCCAACACACACTGATGTTCTTGTCCAAGTGTATCACGTGTCCTGTCTCTCACACTTATGGTTATGTTTCCCTTGAAAGAACTCTGAATATTCTATTTTTGATACATTGCATGATCCCTTTCACACTGTTAGGTATATAGTAGCTACTCAATAACCACTTCTTGATAAATTAATATTTATATTTGACATAAATATAAATATATTTATTTTATATAAATCATATATATTTTTATATCAATATTATAATTTATAAATTAAGATTTATATTTTATTATACTACCAACAAATTTGTTTTTAAAAATACTGGTTCACCTTTGTCCATTTCTATCAATGCAAAACAAACATCCTAACACAGACTTAATGCTGATACATGTCTTTGAAAGTCATAAAACATCAGTTTGAGATGAAGAATTAGAAACAGACTGAGATATTATTTTTGTTATCATACTGGATGTACACTATCTTTTAAGCTGTAACATTTTTTTAAACAGATTCTGGAAGAAAAATTAGTTTGTAAACTTCACTAAGGATCTTAATGATGAATGATAAGGATATAATAATGAAACGATAGGGAGTGTGTGGCACTTTCTCTAAACCACAGCAATCTTAAAATATGTGCATTGAAGCTACTAAAATCATATTAAGTCTGTGTGTTTTCAAATTTTGCATTTCAACCAAAATGTAATCCTCAGCAAAGCCTAATTTAATAAATGGAAAGCAGTGTCTGATTTCTTTCGGTGGAGAAGCAAAATTGTGGTAATTCAGTTGGAGGCAGAAAAGGAACGATTCTGACAGGATCAAATAGCTCCTAGGTACTATAACTAACTATGGTTTAAGCGCAGTGCCACTGAGTTTATACAAAGCCATTATTGCACATACTATCTTCATGTTTCTAAGACGAAAATCACATAATCAATGGTTGTGAGACCACAAGGTTGGAATGATCATTGCGTTAAACATTCAGAAGTTACTTTTCCCCTCCAGAACAACCACTATGGTGGAATAAACTTTCTCATGGGAGCTTACTTATAACTAACCTCCAGTTGTTATGGCAGAACTTGTCAAAATAGTCTGAGGATCAGCTTTTACCTCAACCCAAAACACCCATGAAAGCAAAGAAAATTAAAATGTCATCAAAACATAGATTACCTTTGCTTTTTCCTGAAAACATGTACTGTTAGAGCAAATGTTAGCCATTTTCCTTATCATGTTCAGATTTAAATAACATGTGCCTAAATGATATCCTACCAAAACATCAATGCATGGAAGAAAACAATAAATATCAGATAAAATGCCCTTGGCTGCTTAAAAAAAAATGTAATAGATTTCTTATTTAGTCTTTCACCAACCAGATACCCCCACAAAGATACACAGGACTTTGGGGAATTTGACTTTGGCAGCCCTTACTGGGGTCCTTAGAGGACTTTGGAGGAATTCTAAATAAACAAAGTCTTTCAGCTCAACCTAGCCACAAAGAGCTTACAAACGCCTCTCCCTACCTTTAAGTGGGCTCTACTACTTCACCACCAGCCTACACTCGTCAATACACAGGAGTCCTAGATTATCAGAAACCAGATCCTGCTGGGACAAGTAAACACCAATCAACAGCCCCATTAGCCTCCAGAGATCTCAGTACTTTGTTTAGAGTAAATAGTGAGACAGCCAGTACTGCCCCCACACCCAAGTCCTGGACCTTGTGAATTTTTTATTTCATTTAGATGTCACAGATGGATCTTTATATAGGATATTTCTGTGCTGCGCTCTCTCTCTATTTTTCAGTAGTAAATTGCTTTACTTTTCTCTTTTTTAATAAAACGAGAAAAAAGTTCAAGGTAAATATCCATGACCTTTCTTAAAACAACTGCTTTTCAACTGTATTTAACATCTGCAGGTAAGCACTAAAATTCAGAGACAGAAAATGAAGATGCCTTATGTTTTTCTTTTCCCTAAACTCTAATACCAGAGCTCTTCTAGGCATGATTAGTCATGGGACCTCTTTTCCAATTTAAGGCAGAGACATCTCGATTTATTATTCATCTAGAGCTGTGCTTGGATGCAGATGTTTCAGGCCACAGTCTCTTCCCGTGGATGCAGCTGGCCTAATTCTTTATTGCTGCCCTCAGATGCTGACACACGGGAGAGCTGGGCCAAGTTTTGGATGATGTTCCTTTGCTCTGGGAGTGGCTAATATATGAGGTGTGTTAAGACAGCCAAGAGGAGCCCTGGTGGCCTCTCTGGCAAGGTCACCAAGCTGGATCGAAGAGAGCCGAGTACCTCATAGGGTTGAGAGTTCAACTGCTTAGTTATGGTACTATCCCTAGAGAAGAAGTCGTATTTATTTGTAAGAGCCAGTCTGTGAAACTCACATTGACAAAAGGGCAAATTAAAAAGGTCGCCAATTTTGTTTTACAAAGTGGAGGTGATCATATTCTGAGCTGTCTTGCCACTCATTGGTCATCTCCTTACATCCTACTTTGAATCTATAAAAGGGTATGTGGTCCTCATTTTGCAAAGCTTGTAGACATTTACATACATCTAGAAATATTTAAAGACTCAACATATGTTTGGGTTAGAGGTGCAGCTCTGTGGAGGAGCACTTGCCCTAGCATGTGCAAGGTCCTGGGGTCCGTCCCTAATGTCACATTAATAAATAAAGAAAGAAATTTAACTTTTTTTTTTGGAACTGCTGTGTGCTATCACATTCTCTTGTTGCAAAATGAGGGAGCCAGTTTAGAGATATGAATGATCCCCCATATGTTTGTGACATTTGGAAAACGAAAAATCCTCCTCATTATGTGAAAAGCATTCCTGACTCTGAAGGAAAAAGTTTGTTAGCATAGTCTACCCAGAGAACAAGTCACATGTAGGTGGCTAACTGCAAACTCAAATATCAAAAAATGATCAGAAAAAAACATTTCAGTCTTAATTTAATGTTTTAAGGTTGTGTCCTAAATCTAATATTGTAATCCTTTCTGGATAACTGTTGATGACAGAATCAAAACCCAACTCTTTCCCACATTAAGCAAGGAAGCAGGGAAATGTGACATAATCAATTGGAAAGTCTTGGAAATGAATTCTCCAAGAATCATTCCCTGCCCTTCCCCACCATTTGTCAGGATTCAATTTGCCTGTTGATTTAGGTCTGAGATACTTTCTTAGCAATTGAAATAAAAGGAGAAATAAAAACATGAAATCTTAATCTAGTAGGCAGAGGCTCCCATGTTTCTTAGCTGAGTGAGATATTTCAACTTCACACACTTTCTTTGACCACCAACCTTCCATCCCTTGCCTAAGAGTCTCAGATCAATATGATAGATAAAGATTAAGGTAAAAGATTACCCTATAAGCTGATGGGAATTGTAATTTCAGTGTATAGCACACACAACAGGGTACAGTAAGCCTACAAGCATAATAAATTCATCACTTATTTCCAATGATTGATTTGTATTCCGGTTTAATTAGCCATGAAAGAGTCCATTTTTTTAAGCTTTCTTTTACTTTTCATTTTTATTTCCTTTTACCACTGCCTGCTGTAGAAGCTAATCCCCAGCTGTCAAGTTAAGGAAATTTAAAGGGAGACACTAAATAAAAACATTACCAATCATGAATGCATTTTCATATATCCACTGTAGATCTCAAAGATTGGATAGACAAACCTGGGATATTTGATTCTATTTCTGGAAGATTGTCTTACCGTTATAATTAATCTTGTTCTCAATTCCAATCTGATCGTTTGTAAACATCAAGTGATTTGCAAAAACGGATATCTTAGCCTCCCAGGAAACAGATGTTTTAGGATCTCCGCTGAAACCTACAATTTTCACGTTGCTCAATTCTAAGTAACCAATATAAGTGACTCCAAGAGAAATAGACCTACAGAACTCAAAATAGAATAAAAGCCTAAGCCGTAAGTGGATGGGGGTCAGGATGGGATAAGGGATTGGGGATGAGGGAACCACAGAGGGAACGATTTGGTTACTAAAATAACAAACTCACAAATGCATTCAGAAATTTCACCAAGAGTGTCCATGTTTATTTTAACTAGCCACTGCAAAAAGGGAGAAGCCAGGACAATCGCACCGGCCAGCTGTTGTTTTTCTTGAGGGGGTCCCAGCCCCGTGTGCTGAGGAGCTCTACTTGAGATAGCCTCGCTGAGACAAATGTTCTGTCTACACTTTAAATGGCAGCTGGTTATTAAATGACTCCCAATAGGGTGAACACTTGCTATTGACAATAAGGTAATATAAGGACCGTGCAGAGCAATCAGGATGGGAATGTGAATGAAAAATCTTTAATCTGAAATTACAGCTGTCAGGGTTATATTATAAAACATGAAAGTTGCATCTGCAGTTAGAATTAATGTGTCCCAAAAGCCAAGTTTCTCATAAACTGCATCTTGCAGATACATATTTTACAAATAGACTACTGGTCTTCTATAAATCTAAGAGAACTGTGGCCTATATTAAGGAATTAAAAGGGGTCATCTCTCCTGGCTTTGGTATTTGTTGAGCAGTACTGGGGGAGGAGGGGGGTGTGTGTGAAATGAACATCGATTTCCAAAGTCTGGTGAAGAGGTTAGAAGTATTAGTCCTGCACAATAATATCCCACTGATTCTGGCACCACATACAAATGACTTTGAGTTACATTTTGTAATAAGCTGTGAATGAGTAGAAATGGGAACTCGGATATAATACAAACAGTGAAAATATCTTTCTGGCAAATTTACCAACAAAATGTAAATTTTGGTTTCTAGATGGTTTATTTTAAAAACTGTTATGACCTCTCAGGGCCGATCACATAGTTTTTACAATTGTCATAATCTGAAGATCATTTCACATTGGCGATATGCAGAAATCCATATTAGTAGTGCTGTCTAAGCACATAAAATTGGGGATCTGGAAAGATTCTTAGAGGTCATCTAGTCCAGGAACTCATTTTAAAAAATCTGATCCACTTTTTAAGTGAATACATTTTAGTACTTGATGTCAAGTACTAAAATGTATTTATATTTTAAATCTCTTTTAAAAAAACACAAAACATTTGACTTTACAGGCGCTTAAATCCCATTTATGTATTTGATGATCAATCTCATTTAAAGGACTGCAATGGCTGTAATGAGTGAGGTGCTCTCTCTATTGTTAACACATAAGTAATAGAGGTGGCCTGTGAACCTTCTGTTGTTTAAAAAAAAAATGAAACTATGTCTTTTTAAGCATTACTTAATGTAAAACATTTTCTTTAAAAAGAGAGAGAGATAATAGATAAATATGTAACAGCAATATATATACAAGAATGCTGGTTGATGTGTCATAATTTATCCTGAAAAATTCTCAGAAATTTGCCCCAATATGAAAAAGCAGATAACACCGTTTTCTTAAAGTCTAGAAGATAAACTATCTCTTAAAAGCAATCACTTACTTTGCCTGAGTATTATTTATTGTTTTCCCAAATGAAACTACATTTTTAATGCATTTATTATAAAATTGTGTTAAATACAAAGACCAATCAGGTGTGTACCTGACCTGATTATATACTTTGGACTAATTTTGCAGATTAGCTTAAAACAAACCTTCCTTGATATCTACAGTGAAGAACTGCCAAAGGTGGGTAAGCCAACAACAGTGAGATCTGGGGATTCAGGTATCCTAAAAGCAGAGGGTGGGAGCGGGAAGAGTTCTTCTTATTGATGTATGAAACTAGAGATATGCTTCAATTGCTTGATAACACTGGACTTTCAAGTGGCATCAATGATTGAAAATACTTTTTTCTTGTTTCTCAATCATGTTATGACTTTCTCTCTTGTCTGTGGAACTTAGCCTCAGATTCCCAGGCCTTTATGACCTCCAGACTAGCTGACTGCAGGAGCTTTACCTAGGTCTCCTTTAGCAGACCACCCAGAAGCTTCCACTGGTACAAGATGCAGCAGCTCAACCATATAAGGGTCAGGACTGAAAGCAGAGACTACAATTCAAATCCAGAATCTGATCTGTAAAAATCTCAGATTGGGTCTTTTAGCTCAAGAGGTCACAAATCAGACAAATTTTAAACTGTAGATCAAAGTTCAAGTGAATGATCTGACAATGAGTCCAACAGTTTGTCAAGTGAATGTGAACTTGAATAAATATTTGTAAGCTATCGTCTTATTACATTTTCATAACTTTAAATTTGAATGCAAAAAAATAGGTAGAATTACTCGAAATGAAAATAAAACCCTCAGTTATAAATATTGTATGCTAACAGTAATTAATTTTTGACTCCTAGAAGTCCAATAGTGATTCAACCAGAAAACACAACCTGGGTAGGAATCCAACACTATGAAAGAAAGAATATTGTTTCCTTATATGCTGGAGCCCCTAGAGGGAAAGAGAAAGAAAGGAATGAAGACAAATAGCAAAGGAATAGATAGACTGAGAAAGACCTGTCATATTGATTGTTATTCATAATAATATCTAATTATCATTATTTTTAAATAATTAGGTAATATTAATCATCAAATAATTAAAATCAAGTTCTGTCCTTTCCAAGTTGGGTAGACATATATTCTCTTTTCTTCTAAAATGTAAATGTGCAAAATATAACTGTAGGAAATGACAACAAGTAAATATATTTAAATATATAATATTATAGTCAGTGTACATTTTTTGGCCTAAAACTGTTTGCCAAGTTGTACCTTCTTGCTATGAGGTAATAGAAAGTGAAACTCCAAAATTAAGCTTGTTTCTGAATTTCTTTCATTGTATAATGTCTAAAATATAACAATATAAGACTGTGTTATTGAAAATACAATGAGTCTTGAAATTATTTTACTTAATTTGGAGAGTAAAAAGACCAGAGCTGTCAGGTCTCTCATGCATGTTTGGCCTCTCCCCACAGGGAGATAGGAGGCAGCCCAGGTGGACCATAAGTATCTCAGTGACCAGGCAATAAGGCTATCCCTTTTCAAGAAAGATTCAGGACACCAGCACACATTTTTCTATAGGCTGTTTGAACTGTTCCAAGTTTCTATATGCTTGGATTCTATAAGCCTTACTCCTCTTTATTTTTTTTTCTCTCTAAACTTCATTCCTACTCTCCTCACTGCGTCTGATTAGGAAAATTCCTGTTAGTTATAAATCCAGCATGGATGAGATTTTAAAATCTGGGAACTACAGTTGACACCCTTCTTAACAAGCCTTATCCAAGCAGAATCATATGTAGTTTGAATTTTTTTTCTTTTTCTGATAAGAACCATCCATATTTCTGCTGATCAAGAAAAAAAGGTGCCATGGTATCATAATAAAAAGAGCTAAAATGCAAAGTCTTAATTCTGTCGGTAACTCTGGGATCTTGTCGGGGGCATGTTCTTGTCCGGGCATCTCTACCTCAGTTCCTCAACTGCAAAATTAAGAGTTTAGGTAAAATGATATCAAACATTCTTTTCAGTTTAAAAAAAAAATCTATTATTCTATAAATATTTTAGTAGCAACTATATTGGAATAATAAACTATACACTAATGCCACATTATAGGTCTTCAATTTAAAGAAAATAAACAAATAAAAATAATCCTCATTGTAAATTACAACTCTGCCACAGAGATGTCCCTCAAGATATTTGCATATCCCCATGCCCACCTAATTGGGAGTATCTTCTTTTTTCAAACTTTATCTTCTTATGAAAATGTCTGTCTCTATGGTCAATTCGAAGCTTATTTAGAGAAGACTTGGAACAATCCTTCCCCTCAAAATTCTCTCCTTCATAATAAATACCAAAATACATTTACAGGGTGGGGGTTGTGGCTCGGCTAGAGCGATTGTCTAGCATATGTGAGGCACTGGGTTTGATCCTCAGAATCACATAATAAATAAATAAATAAATGGTCACAAAAAAGTGTTTAAAAAAATAAAGTATTTAAAAAAATACATTTAGAAAGGCCAATAAGCTCAAGTGTTCTATAACAAGTAGGGTTATATAGTTTACAATGATTAATTATATATTTAAAAATACCTAAGACAGAGGATTGTGAATGTTTCCAACAAGAAGAAATGATAAATATCTGAGATGATGGAAATATTAGTTTCATTTTTTGCACACTGGATGCATGTAGTTACACTGGAAGCATGTAGAAATTACACTGTACCCCATAAATATGTACAGCTATTATGCATCAATTAAAATTCCCTTCTTAGAGTTGCTACTGATTGTGATACCATCACTTGTCATTTCTTTAGTAGAAAGATTTATTAATATGTGACCTGGTCTTAAGAGGGAAACATACTAAGTCCTTGACTCTCACTTATATCCCACAATAAATAGCTTATTTGATTTTCAAACATATAGTTTTACCCAATTTAATGAGCTATAAATTTATCTCCACAAGAGTGTGTATATTCATAAAGGAACTACTAGACTTCTAGAATATATGGGCAGAAAATTTCACTGTTCATAAATAACTTCTTTCTTAGTCATACCTACTTTCTGTTTGTGTATGTTTTATAATGCATATATATATATATATATATATATGTACAGAAATATATAATTTTTAACTAAAATATATAATTTTTAGTTAAAAGTAACTAAAACTAATATTTTGGAGTTAATATCCAAAACTTGATAATGATGAGTTTCATGAGCATTTGGAGATCCTGGGCTACTAAATAGGTAAGAAAGTGAAATAGATCCTTGCGTATTAGACAGGTAAGGAAGATCCTGGGCTATCAGATTTGCAGGAAGTAAAGAGAACACACAAAATCTTTCCAATCAGAGTCCTTGAGAATGTCAAGCCAGAGGCACTGGGTCCAGAGTGTAGAAGGAAGAGCAGCTGAAGAGCATGAAGAGTTGTGTGGAGGGTAACAATGAGGTGGGAGCAAAACAAGGTTCAAGTCAGGTGAGAACCACAGAGCAGTTATCAAATAAGAGATTGTGCCAAAAGAAGGAGCATGAAGTCTTTACCCACTGAAATTTAATTTTGTACCACTCTGTTCTTAGTTTTTTGTACTTAAAACATATCTTTAGGATGGAGCTTTTAGGAATCCTCCTTACCTCAAGTGGCCTTCCAATTAGCCCTCGGTGCATATGGCCTGTTCAAGGTGTGTAAATTAAAGCATCTAAACCCATCTGTTATAACTTAATGTTCCTGCACCTCCAAACAATCCATTTATGGGTGGAACACATTCATATTTATTTTTATTAATTTGAATATAATAAAAGTAACTAAAACTGTACTCTATAAAAAATATATTAGTGGACATTAAGGAAGTTTATAATTAAGATAATTAAAATGTCTTCATCAGCTAAATACTATTTTAAAAGTATGAGAGAATGTTAACATTATATTCAAAATACTGAAATCGATTTGAATTTATCTGCCTCAATAGGTGCTAAGAATATGGTGAGCATTAATGTTTAAATTAGAAAAGTTATTTTTCCTTAGAGCAAACATACACTATAAATTCAATTTGTTGACTATAATTTTCCCAGTGAAAACGTTAAAATATGCCAATAGTTTGAAAGTTACAAAATGGAAAAAATATAAAAATGAAGAAAATTTCTTTCAACTTTACATCAATGGAAATTGAATTTTGGTACTTATTTTAGAGCATATTTATTTGTTATTTCTACTTTATTGTGAAAAAAAAAATCTCTCTTCCTCTCTTACTTCTTCATATGCAACATTTGGTTGACAAATGCAAATCATTTGAGAGGATATCCCAGCAGAAACCATTGTGGTTTGAGGATTTTTCTCGTCATCTTGTATTAGAGAAAATGATGCTGAATCATATACACTTAACAAATCAAAAATCAGCAAGCATGTGTAAGTAATGAAAATGCCCCATAGTAAGTAATCCTCAGGATGCCACTAAAGGAAAACAAGATCTTTTATTTGCTTAACACATTTGCCATGTTCCATAGAGAAAAAACTTCTTTACCAAATACTGTTGACTAGAAATCGTACCCACCCAATTTTGTTTTCATACATATAAGTATTGACTATAGCAAATACTAATTTCTCCATGAAAATGAATTTTCATTAGATACAAGGGACATCATTCTTGTAACTGGTATAGATGGAACAAATAGCCCTTCTAAAATTAGTGGGGGGGATCCAAGAGAATCATCACATGTTTACCAAAATAGGAACCTTCAAAGAAAACTATGGTAGCCTCTTTTGTGGTAACAGCACAAACTCTACAACAGATGAACATATGAACAGGTACAGTTCTTTCTTCCATCTCACTAACCTAGCCACGCACTCTATGTTGTAGAACCATAAAAAAAAACAAAGGAAAATCTAACCAGAAGGAGAATAAAAGAAGCACAATGGAGTCATCAATGAAAAAGAGATTTTAACTAGTTTCTGAAAGCGAATGAATGACTGAACGATATATTTTAAAAGCATGAACCCAGGAAGTGTTGTGATGAATTGTAGGGAAGTTATGTCAAAAACAATAAGAGGGTAAAAACAGGAATGTTAAATTAAATCTGCATATGAAACAATTAATCAGCCTGTACCCAAAAAGTGGCATCAAATGAAAATTCAGTGTTTAACCCCCCCCCCGCAAAATTCCCAGGTGATTCTTCTCTGAAGAGTCTGAATGGACTTGATTGGTTATGTATAGGTTTCTGCTGTGAATGTTACTGCCAAAAACAAAAGTTTTCTTTGTTAAACGTTTTTGGGGATCTGAGACCTGACAACTGTTCCCTGCTCATTCAACTTAACGTGCCAGTCCATAAACTACATCCACCCAAACACTGAGCTCCACATCTACCAATCATAGGATGTACCTATTTACCTATTAGCAGAGGAAAAGCACACTAGTTATCAAATACTTCTTTCTTAAATATAAGCATCTGACCAAAGAGTTTCAGACAGACAGTGAGACAAAGAAACATAAAACAGAAACACATATATAAATTAACAGGGAAAAAATGATTTTAGATAATTCAGGAATAGAAGATTTCTTTGAAAGAATTAAAATAAACACATTCATATGCAACATTTGGTTGACAAATGCAAATCATTTGAGAGGATATTCCAGCAGAAACCATTGTGGTTTGAGGATTTTCTCGTCATCTTGTATTAAAGAAAATGATGCTGAATCATATACACTTAACAAATCATACACACTTAACAGAGGAGTAAGAGACCCTTACTCTAAGGGTCTGAGGTTTAAGACAATATTATATCCACAAAATAAGAACAGATTGTTATACAAAAAGAATTACACAAGTATAGGAAAAAGCATGTGGGGAATGAAATGATAATCATTAAAATTTAAAGATTTGAATACAAAGACAAGTAAATAATATCAAGGAAATATCCAAGATTATAGAAAAAATAGACACTAAATGTTAGAAAAAACAAAATATGAATTAATAATGTCGTATTCCTATCATCTTACTAGTAGAAATAGAGAAGGCAGATCTCTCAAAGAAATAATAGATCTGTGAAACCATTAAAGTTTTGAAGAGAGGAGACAGAGTAAAACTTACATTTCAATGTAGTTCTAATTTCAGTAGCAAACAGACGAAAGAGAAACTAGACTAGGGGAAAGGTAACAATTTGACAACTGAAAGCATCTATGCAAAAGCTGCTGCTACCTTGGACTAAAATTCTAGAAGTGGAGCTAGTGAGAAGCAGTTCATTCCAAACTTGAAGGTAAAATCCATAGAGCTGTCAAGGAAGTTTCATTTTTTTTTTAATCAAGCAAATTAGATGCACAGAATTCTGGTTTACTAAGACAGGAGTACTGCCAGGATGAATAGGTTACAGGGGTAGGATTTGAGAAATATATAATTTGGATTTGGACACGTTAGATTTGAAGTTCACATCAGAAATCCAACTAGACATGATAAATTGGCCATGGCACATTAGAGTGTAGATTTCAAAGAAGATGATTCTAGCAACAGTGTATAAATGACAAAGTTAAGGCATGAGATGACTTTACCAAAGACTGAGTAAATACAAAGAAAAGAGAAGGTCCATAGACTGAGTCCTGGAACACTTCTCTGTTCCAACGTGAAGAAGATGAAGAGCAACAATCTGAGAAATGGCATCTAATGATGGAGAAGGATCATCAAATGAGAGTGGTGGTGCCCCACATTTCCAGTGTATTTCAAGGGTAAAGTCATCATCATCTCTATCAAAACCTGCTTGTAAGAAAGCAAATAAGGACTTCAAAGTGATCCCTGGATTTTACATCATGGAGCCTCCAGTGGCATGATAGCAGCTATCCTTATGAAATGGCAAGGGGTGAAACTGGAATAAAGTGTGTTTAACAGAGAATGGGAGAGGAAGTGGGAAAAGCTTACATACAATCTTCAAGGAAATAATCAGAACCCTGAAGAGGTAGCTAGAAGTATATTGAGTATAATGTGCATGGTATTGGGACTGTCCTGAAGACAGGGACAATTTAATGCAGGAGAGAGTGAGCAACTACAGAAATAATGTCCCTAAGACATAAAAGGGGAAACACTGCACAAAAGAGGGGAGAGTCTTAGATGGAGCGAAGACAATTTATACTTACTCCCTGGAGAAAAGGCAAAATGTTTTGGGGACAGATAAACAGGTTGGTAGACTTGTTACAGAAGCACCCCGAAATTGCCTTTAGATTGTTTTCATTTTTTTCAATAGGAAGAAAAAGCATGTTATGAATGAGGGCAGAGGAAAAAGTGTGGGAGGTTAGAGGAGAATAAAATGTGTAAAATCATCCTGGAGGAGAGGAATACAACTCCTCAAGAAATAGGAGGACTGACTCAAAGGTTGTACTGAGAGCCCACTTGAGATTATGAACTTAGGTCATGAACTTAGAGACCTGACAGGCTACATGCAGGCCTTTCTTCCTCTCCAGTCAGCTACTTGGACAGCTGAATAGTGGGAGAAGAGTTGAGTTTAATAGGCTTGGGGTTTTACTAGGCCCGGATAATGGTGGGAGAGAAGGGCGTGTGAGCTAAGGTGGTAGGCCAGGGAGTCCCTGTGTAAGGACAGGTCCACCACACTGAAGCTGGGTAAGGAACAGAGTGTGGTAGGGTACACAGTCCCCAAGGTGGGAAGTGGAAAGAAAGGAATTTTGGAGTCCAGGTAGTAGGGAGAGTGAAAAAGAAGAAAGAGATAGATATAAGGATACAGAGAGAAAAAGAGAGAGGAAAAGACAGAAGGGAAGAAGGGAGTAGGGTTGTGCTCTAAGTTGTACTGAGTCCAAGAAACACATTCCAGCATGAGAGTCCCATTCCCCACCACAGGGGAAGGCTCTGCATGGCTTCCCACTGAAGCCTTGAAATGGTGACTAGGGAGGGGCACCATGATTCCTAATGTTGATAGGGCAAGAGTGACTAAAGTAGACGGGAAGGCAAGTTTTTGATACATGAGGAAACAAAGATGTGAACCACCAGGGTACTGAAAAGATGTGTGTGCCTAAATATGAAAATCATCAAGGTTAAGTCACCAGCACTTGGAAGAAAAGATCAATGTGAAGTTATTTGCTAGGATCTTCTTATGACTGTAAGTCAACACAATGAGGAAATACTATCTCAGGAATCTGGTGACGGTCATGAAAAGAAAGAGTAGAAGAGAGTCTAATCCAGTGGCCCGGGTTTCTGAGAAGGCATGTTGTAAAGGGAAGGGAGGAGTTATAATGGTCTGGAGGCAGCCAGGAGAACATGAAAGGTCCTCATCCCTCCCTCCAGGAGTGGTGATAGGATGATCATGGAAGGAAATAGACTAGAGAGGGCAACAGAAGGGTGTGCTCCAGCAGAACTGCTCAGGGAGAGCCAGATTTCCCGCAGACCACCAGGTGGAACAGAAAGATCTGTGAGGAGGCTGAAGATACAGAGCCGGGTTCCATCAACCATGGCCAAATTCAGCCAGCCTCCTGTTTTTATGCCAGGAAACTGAGAATAGGTTTTATATTTTTAAGGATTTGCAGTCTAAATTGTTACAGAGATAAACACTTCCATGATATCCTTGATTCCATCTCTTGGCCCCCCAGGGCCTACAGTATTTACCAGCTGGCTCTTCAAAAACACACTTTCCCATCCCTGACACAGGTTTTGCTAATGGATGACCAAGAAAGTGTTGCAGTGGGTCAAATTAGGTGATGAACAGAACCACACAGGGAGGGAGGATGAGTAATGAGAAGTGACTTGACAGTACCAGGAGTCCCCAAAGTCACACAGATAAATTCTAAAACCTGACATAGAAGCTAGATCTTCTGACTATTAAGCCAAGTACTTTTTCTCACCGTTGATTCCATGCTGCACCCAAATTGTATACTCAGAAACAGTACATGACGGCAATTGGGAAGTTCTCCCAATAAACCAGAAAATAAGACACCCTCAAGAGCTCAAATTATGTGACTCCACAGCATGTTCAACCACAAGAATGGGTATGTATAACATGACAAAGTAATGTGTCAAAATACATTCTCCTGTCATGTATATCTATCTAAAAAGAACAAATTTTAAAAGAGCTCGAATTATTACATAGTATATACAGCAATCCTGACATCTGACTGGGAGAAATGTACTTTCTAATCTACCAAACATACAAATGTATCTATAGAAAAAAAAATACACGCGCACAAATGAAGACCAAAAGGTGGCCCCCATCCATCATGGATTCCAGACAATGTTGGTGGAAAAGAGAAGAACAAGGCTCAGTCAAAAAAAAAAAAAAAAAACACACACACATTCCAGCATAGGAGCCCCATTCCCACCACAGGGGAAGGACTTTTATGGCTTCCCAGTGAGACCTGAGTAAAATGGCCAGGTGATAATGGGCTTCTCATTAAACAGACTTCAAATAGGAACTTTAAACTTTTGAGTCCATGGGTTTTTCTATATAAGGTTCCTAGCAGTTGGAACCATGGGAAGAGCTACCATCTTCTCCAAATAAAGAAGCAAGCACACTCAATCTTATTTCATTTGGCTGTGATTATAACTCTGTGTAGCCAGCCTATTAGCTAGTAAATCATGAAACCCACATTCTCACATCAAGAATGAGGGTCAGACTCAGAATTATAGTAAATATCCAGAGGTTATCATTCAGGCTTCCCATAGGGAAGTCCCCTGCTTTCGTTTTAAAGTTGTTTTCAAGCAACTCTTTCTTTCCTTGAAAATCTGTGTAATAATTGCAATACTATACAGTCCATAGTAGTACAAATTAAATATGTGATACTTTATTTTTTATGATTAAAAAATGTTTTATTACTGTGTTGCAGTCCGGCTGCATGTTGATACAGCAGGAGTAGGAGCCATTTATTGTAGGACAACAGAGCTATTTATACATTCCACACAGCTTATCTTAATTAGCATAAACTAGATACATCAGCCAACCAATAAGGAATCTCCACACTTAATGGCTCACTTTTGTTACTTCTCAAACCACTTCCTCTGGCATTTTGCCAGGCACCATCCCAGACTTGTTTACGAACTCTAACGTTCCCCTGGCAAAATACCAGGTGTTATTTTCTCTGATTAATGCCTTATAGACATACATGACATACATGAAGGTGAAATTCACTGTGGGATATTCGATGTACATAGCAAAATCTGGTCAATTTCACTCTACAGTTCCTCCCTTTCTCATCCTCCTCTCATACTATCCCCTTCCTTTACTCCACTGATTTTCCTTCTATTTTTATGGGATCACACCCATGCCCACTTTTTCCTTACTTTTACAATTTTGAAAATACAGAGTTTTTTACTGCACGGTATACTTTCAGGTGCCTCATTAAAGAAGTATCGTGTGATTTCCTGTTTAAACAAAGTGATTGGTGCTTATCCTAGACTTCTCAATATGGACATACTTGGTTGCACTTTCTTTGACATCTCTGGATCATTGTTTTTATAAAAGAATATGTGTTAAATATTCACTCATTGATTCACTTTGACCTATTTAAAAAATCTTTTATCTTAGAGGTTAGTAGCTTCTATGATGGATCAAACAATAACAAAGACACCAACATCATTTTTAAGGTATGTAGAGTCAAGGTAAATAAAATTTAAAATCAGTAATATAAAAATTATCAAAGGCACACAAATATTCACTGCCCTTCAGTACAGACAATTCTGCCAATGACAATGTGCATTAATCAGTTCAAGTTAAACAATGCTATGATAACAAACATCCTCAGCAACCTGAGTGACTAACAAAATAAAGTTGTTGTTTTTTATTTTTTGCTTCCGTGCCCATCTAGAATTCAGCATCACATATGCTCCAAGTTTTAATTCCCTACCTTCTACATTGCAGATCTTATGGCACATGGTAAAGATGGCATTGCAGAGCCACTGGATAGTCCTTAAAACCTTGGTTCAGAAATAGCACATGCCATTTTCACGCATTGCTCCTTGACCAAAAAAGGCGGGGGGGGGGTGGTTTGAGAAATATAGTTCTCCTACAGGAAGAAGCAACACAGTGTTTAATAATTTTAAATTTATTTTTTAAAACTTAATGTGCATTTATGAGAGACAAAACACTGAGCTAGAATTATTTCAGAAGGTGTATGTGATTCCTTAAAGATGCAAGTAGGGTTGTCACTCCAAGTGTGAGCTCTCTTGCTATGTGAAATCATGCTTGGACTATATGGAATATTTAACAAGCATGTGATGCCCTGAAATTTTCTCAGTTACTTCATGAGCCGTCTGGCTCCCCTTGCAATCAGATCTTATGTTCACATGGATGCTCCTGGCCCACTTCAGGCTTAGTGGCAGCATTTCCACTGGTCCCTGGCAATCAAGCTTTCTAGCCATCAGCTCTCTGTCCAGTTGAGTCCAAGTGCTAATCCACATGCTCTGCTCAATTTAGGGAGTCCCAAGACCTTAGGGTCTGCATCATCCATGCACCTGTACCACATCTGCCCGCATCTGCTCAGTCCAAATCCCAGACCTAGCTCCTTTCATCAAATTTGGCAGAGTAATGCCACTATTGTCTTTTGTTAGTTAAGAGTGGCCATAAATAAAAAGAGAAGAAACAAGTGATTAAATGCATTTTTGGAAAAATGGGAAATATAGATCTGGAGTGGAAATTAACTTCCTTCACAGTAAATTTACAATTTATTGTTGACTTTGTTTCTAATACGGAGGAAACCTGATGGATGGTGGTCAGGAAAGGGGATACTCAGTAATGTGATTTGGGCTTAGGAGGGTTTGGGAGAATGAGACAGGAACTTAAAAGTATCACATGTAGTTAGCAACTGTTTAAAATGTCATAAATATACATAACTACCACTTTAAATTTCATTTGTTTTTGTTTTTGTTGTATGGTGTGATAATTTCATATTGCATACAATGTAAAATGATAAAATCAGAGTAATTAGCATTTCTATCTCCTTAAATATGTATCATTTTTTCTGTTGGGGATCTTTGAGCTCCTGTCTTCTAATTCTTCATAAAATACATTAAATTGTCATAAGCTCTTGCCATCCTACCATGCTATCTATAGACAACAGTAGTTTTCTGTAACATTTGAACATATAAACCATCAACTTGAAACAGAGTTAAAATTAATAACAGCATCAGGGCAACTATAAAAAACTGAATCAGGTAAGAATTATACAAATTGAACTTATGCCTATAATAAATATTCTTAATAATAAGGGGAAACAGTAAACATGAATTCGGTCATATTTTCCATGTCAACTCTTTACAAATGTTACTGTCTCTTTGATTGTTGCACTGCCAAACTGTTTTGTTTCCTGTTCAGGATGAAAAGACAGAAGTGTGGATTTTGGATAAAGGAGCTTGTCTATTTAGGCTTTGGGCTCTGACCAACACAGAAGGGGGCTCAGAAATAAGAGAAAGAAATCTCTTCCATTTCTCCCCTTGTCTCTCAGACACAAGTGGATGAGCCTAAACCCAGTGGCACTTTATGAAAGCTATGTTTGAGGGCATAGCTTGGGCTAAGTGGGGGTTTGGAAAGCTGATCTCATACAGCTGATCTTTCTTTTTTGCAAAAATTGGTGACCTTGTTTACAATCTTTGTATTTAGAGGCAGTAAGTAATTTTTCCTGTCTTAACATATGAGAGCTATTTTACATAATCCTTTCCAACTTTCTCAGAGTACCCTCCAGGGATCAACAATTCAGGTTAGCTGGTAAGTTTTGTCTTTTGTTATTTTCTTTTTAAATGGGCTGATCTTCACAGCTCAGCCGGTAGCTGGTTCCAGCAAGCCCTGGGATAAGCTGGATGGTCCTACATGTTGAAGCTCCTTCTGGGGGAGACAATACTAGAAGGCACTGAACACTGGTGCATGATGAAGGTATTTGGCTTTTAGTAGATTTGCTTCAGTTTTCCATGCAAAAATCCCTTCCTGAAAAAAAAAAAAAAAAAGTTCAAGCACTGAATTTACATTCTCCATCTCTGTTTTAAGGTCTCAGATGGAATGGAAAAGGATTAATTTTTCATATGAATTAAAGATGACTCTAACAATATGCTCCTTTACAAGGTTAATAAACAGGAAAAGGCAAGTGATCAAGATGTAACCATAATTATTACTATATTTACTTCAGACTGCTACTTAAAGCTACAAGACACTATCATTACAGGCAATCCTTTTAAAGTCAACATCAATTTAAAATTACCCAGGATTTTTCAATAAGTGGTCTAGGCTTATTCAAGTTTGAAATGACATCATAAAACTGGTGACATATTTTTATCATTCAATAATAATAAAAATAGTATGATTAAAGTCCTTTCTAGTCTCAAGTTATTGTTTTGCATAGCTAGTATGGGTCTAAACCACAGAGTAGAGCAGTAATTATAAATGTGAAATCAATTTCAGATTAAAAGCAAAGATTAAGTCATGCAGGAATCTCTGCTGTTGTGCCACATGCTGATTGGAATAATTTTAAAGATTAGCAAAATATTCATTTTTGCCCACTAATAGTAAAGACACATAACTAACTTAATACTGTGTGTTTTGACGTAGGGCTGATTTTCTTTGAGATAACTTACTTGTTAAGCAGTATAACCACAAAAAAGATGCCAATTGTATAATTTTCTATAGTTCACTTAATGTACTAATCTACACACAAATTCAAATAAAGTTCACCAAAAGGTTCAAAACGAAGAGATGAACTTCTCAAAGTTCTTCTTTGCTCAAATCTTTCAATTCTTATTTTCTACTTCTTTAATCTCAATGCTTTGCTGTTGAAAAAATACTTATCATAGCAACTGAGAACTCTTAATATCTACATTCATATATAAAAACTGTCCAAAAAAAAAAAGTATGTTTCATGGGCACTTCTTGAGTACTGATGGTGAAAGCTTGAATTTGGGAAGTGAGGATTGAAAACTTGGATCTATAATGCTCTGGCATGGCTTAGTGGTAAAGAGCACAGATTCTGAAGCCTGAACACCTAATTTTGCAGCCTGGTTTTGCCAGATTTGTGATTTAGGAAAATAATCTTTCTGGACCTCAATTTAATTGTCTATAAGGACAGTTGGGCCTCCATATATTTAGCTTCCACACCCTAGGATTCAACCAATCATGCCTTGAAAATATTTTTAAAAGAAAATTCTAGAAAGTTCCAGAAAACTATACTTGAATTTGCTATATGCCAAGTACTCTGACTTGTTCCATTTCCCAGATCCTTGGTTTCTCTCTAGCACTCATTGTCTAAACATTGTTTACCTTGTAGGTCTACAACAGTACATCTGCATTGAATGCATACAGACATTTTTTAATGACTATTCCCTAAACAATGCAATATGACAACCACTTAGAGCTTACATTGTATTAGGTATTATAAGTAACCTGGAGATCATTTAAAGTATACAGGAAAATGTCTGTAGGTTATATTCAAAGACTATATCATTTTTATAAGGGACTTAATCGTCTGCATATTTTGGTACCCAAGGTAGAGGGGAATCCTGGAACTAATCCCTTTCATATAACCAAAGGACAGTTGAATTATTATCATTATAATTATTATTAACTCACTATTTTATCCACATTATTTAAACTCATAAACCTTCTTGCTCATCCTTAAAATGGGATAATAACAGACTTTACCTTACAGGGCTGTAATAAAGATTGAAAAACATAAGTCAGGTAAAATGCTTGGCAAAGTCCCTTGTACATTGGAAGGGCTCAGGTGATATTTAATTCATTGGTGATATTTAATAGCTGATTTTTGAGAGTTCTCAGTTGTCTAGTAGTAGGGCTACAATGAATTTGCTGGTGTGAGGACTCTCATTAATTTTCTGATTAACTCTCCCTTTCCTATTACACATGAAGAGGATAGAAATGACCAAACTACTCTGCAGAATATGAAATGTGCATAGAAGAACCCCCTCTGAAAAGATGGAAATGCCTGCTACCATCTCATGTCACAGATTCCCAACACTCTGACCTTATATTTATAAGGTATTTTTTTTTACATGGAGTTCACAATTATGCTTGGAAAAATTAAAGTAGTAATACTAAAATTTATGATGACACTTGAGGATAAATATCAGTCCTTTCAAGAGGTTGGTGTTTTTCTTACTCCATAACTTTCATGCGCTTTCTTGTCAACATTCCTACAGTAGGGCATGACTTAATATGGAACACTGTCATAGATAAACAGCCCTGCCCTAAGATTCCATCCAGAAGTGGATTTTGTCTCCAGTAGCAGTGCTTCTTGTTAGAAGGGTGGTGTGGTCCATGTTTCAGCCAAACTACTGTTAGCTGGGAAACAGACCATATGTTATAGAGTCTCTACTGTTCGGTTTTAATTAGGTCTTCAATGAGGACAGGGTCAAGATGGAGATCAGGTTTGCTTTTCACTCTTTATATTCTGCAACACCCCCCCCCCAGCTGAAAAAGGTTCTTAAAATTAAGAAGCTGGATCTCTCATCCCCTGGGTCTCCACCGCAGGATGCCTTAGGTCTCACTGTCAACAGCTGCTCCTCTCCCTCATCTCCAGGGGTAAACTATGCATAGGAAAAGCATCAGGGAGAAAGGAACACAAAAACGTCACCCAGCCACATTTTCAAAACAATAAACTCAATGCACTTTCTTTTATGAAGGCTTAAAAGATGAAGTAGTCTGTTATGTAAATCCATGATTTAGATGAAATCAGCAACTCTTGCCTCATCCAGAGGAACATGGAGGTCTTGATTTTTATCAGATAAAAATCTACCATTTGTTTGTGTTCTTTCTGCTTTGTTTTTTCTTTCAATCCTGGGGATTGAACCAAGGGCCTAGCATACACTAGGCAAGAGCTCTATCACTGAGCTACAGTGAGGGCCCTACTGCTAGTTTCATTAATACAATCCAAACATCTTTTGTAAAGTTTCACATTCTCTCCTTTTACTTGAGTAGAAGCAGGACGTGTCACTTTATTGGGTGTTGTTTAATCTGACTTGATATCTTGAACAAAAGATGGTTTTCAACCCATCCATGACCTATTTTTCAAAATAAACCAACTTCCTGGTGATGCCATATGCAAAACTGGCTAAAAATCTTACATCTTTCCTGCACCCTATATAGATCACTGAGAGGTTTTGAACACAAGTAATAAGGGAAATGGTAGTATCAACAGCCAAACTTCAGAAATCAGAAATATGATCCTGTGTTTTGATTTTAGAGAGACTGAATGTGAGATGATGGCAGAGTATAAAAATAAGAAGTTAGAGAAGCAACTATCATATAAAAAAAGGTAAAGGTTGAAAATAAACATTTTTGAGTCACTTTTAATTTTAAATGATTTTTTATGATACACTATAACAAGCTGAATCATTTTGACTTGCTTTTAAAAAACTCCTAAGCTCCACATTTCAAGTTATTTTTTAGTAAAACCTCAAATTCTACATATACGTAACATATCCATAGCCTGAAATAAATATAAGAGCTCTTATATGAATACTATATAGAGTCTATATGTATATTATATGATATATAGCATGTAACATAACATGGACTAATTTGCTAAGCTTAACCCTTATAATGACAACTAAATCTTAATTGTAATTCATTTTCTTAATTCTGTACCTTTCAAACTCTAATGAGCAAGAGGAAAAATCTGGAGATATTTCAAAATCCTTAGAGTATTGTGTAATGAATCTGAGCAAAAACATAGGAATCCAAATTTTTCACAAATACACCAAATTATTCTGAGACATGAAGTCTTCAGACAGCCCTTTCAGAAACTATTCTTAGCAGTTCTGGAGACCTTTAACCCACAGTGAATGTTACAGCATCATGGTAATAATCCTATTAAAGTGGCTACTTTAGGCCATCATCTTTAGAAGCCAAGACTTTGTAAATATAAATAAATATTTTAAAGTTGTATATAGATTCTTATACCAAATGACATAGAGACATATAACCAACACAAAGAGTTTAACTTTGGGAGTACTAACACTCTTGTTTCAGTTTTATGTTAATTTCTCCACTAAGAAATAATCTTTCATAGTAGAGCTCTTCACTCTAACAGTGTATGTTGGGATCTAGAGTACTGTGTTGTAAACAATGCAAATACTACGTAATATCAAAAATGCAAAACAGAATTTCCACCGCAGCCCATCAAAAGATGCTAAGTGCTACTGAAGAAGTGAAATTCTTTGGGGAGGCTGTGTTTAGGAGAGAGGGGAGAGGGAGAAGAGGGGACAGAAGACGGAGTAAGGTTTTAAGGACTCTAATCTCTCTTCCCTTTTTTGTTCTCACCGCCCTCTTCTCTGTAAAACTGTAATTTTTCGTGGAAAACCCTGCGACTGATTAAAGAGGTGTCCTGGGCCTTCTTGGGTACAAAAAACTGATCTATAAAAGATAAGCTACCATCTTTGAAGAATATTTAGAATCCAAGTTTTAAAAACCCTTCTGTAGAAACAAGATTCTTTATGTCAGGGTAGGTTTATTTTGGAAGGCAATTGTTCTGGATGGTTTTTGCCAAGCCAGCATGACGAAAGTGTTAAATAGCTTATATGTCATTTCACTGTGAGCAAAATGAATCTTATAGAATTATTATTGTTTCAATTAAATGCAAGAAAATACCACATGAAACTAAATTACCAAGAAAATCAATTACCAATAAACTGACAGCATATTTGTATTATAATTCGTCCTTTAAATAATCAAATGTTCTTCCATAAGCTTTAGCTTATTTCCCCAAAAGGGTTGACATGGCATTTTGTCTTGTATTTGAAAGCTATCTTTTGCTGTTAATTTGCATTAAACAAACAACCAAAAGACAAGAAAATCAAAGGAAGTACCCCTATATGGTCCTCCCACACATCTTGAGCTGTGTGAGCAAGCAGTTAAAACATGCAAATCCAGTTTGGAGGAAATTCGACATCTCTATTATAGATGAAAGGTAAACAAAGCAGATGAAGGATTAGTGCAATTCCAAATTTAAGATATTGCTCTCAGTGACTTATAATAAAGTGGTGTTGCATACGGTGGCATGTTTTAGATGACATTTCAATTGTACGAGCAATTTGCATTCTATCTGACATTAAATAACGTTCTTAGTATTATGAATTCCAGCAGCATCCTCATCTCCACAGCATAAAGATATGAACTATGAGGCACATCTTAATGAAGGGAGTAAGTTTTCCTGTCAATCTGAAATCTGAGACAAGGCAGTACCTGGGCTAAAACGCCAGCAACATTATTGTGAGTTGCCCACTCCTGGCATAGTACAAATCTTCAGCTAAGGCATTCTTCTTATTAAATAAAGATCTATAACTGAACACATGTATCTGTAATATCACTACAATCCAAAGAAAATTAAAAGACAGATTATGTCCAGGATATTACATGCACCACCACAGAGCACTGCTAGAATCTGGTATGGTCTTGTTGCTAAGATACCTGGCTAATGCCACGGAAACGAGCCCCTCTTACTAATCTAGTACAATCCATGCATGCTTCCACATATTTTGGCAGGAGAAAGTAGGAGTCCACTGACAATGGTTTGGGATATTACTAGCCAGTGTTCCTGAATTTATACATTTTTTATCTCTTTCTGGTAAGCTTCAACAATCTTAGTGAAATAAGAAATGTAACACGCAGTTAATGGCATTTGGTTGCTTTATGCCATTTAAAACAAGTAAGATTACTTTTTATCCTTCTGCATAGTCAATAAAAGTTGCTTAAAAAGGTAATTATTTAAGTGCCTTTGGTTGCAAAATTGTGGTGCTCCCCAAAATGATTCCCCTTAATCTTTGCGATTTATATTGTTATATGCACATAAATGACTAACTGCATTTTCTCTCTTTATTGCTTTCTTCAAGGAGAATGCAATACACCAGTTTCCCTGGGTGCATACTGCATAAGAAATCAGGACACTAAAAGGAAATACTTTTATCAGAAATTACTAACAAACCTATGATGCATAAAACTGGTTTGCAATGTTAATGTTTCCAAAGATTTTTTGTTTTATTCATCTAAGAAAAAAATTATGAAAAGAGAGATTAAAAACTATCTCGTGCATAACAATAATATATAAAATTCCAAAATGAAAAATAAATACTTTGAGGCTTCCCCTGTACAGAATGCAAATATGCTTTCTACCTCCTGGTTGTTGTTTTTTTTTTTTCCCAAAACACTCTGTCTTTGTTAAAGCAAACTAAATGAAGATTTCTAATGAAAAATCAAACATATTTTTTATAAGTGTGTCCCTACTCTGTAGTGCCAATATGATCCTTAGAGCATCAGTGACAGTAGTTCCACTGAGCTCAAATTATAACAACAATAACTTTTGCAGATGTTCCTAGCTGTCAAATATTATTCACTAAAATGTCAGAAAATGTGATAAAAAGTTAAACCTGAAAAATTATTCGAAAGTAATTGGTTCAAGTCAAGAAGGCAAGGGAAGGTCAACCATTAATCCCTATCCATAAACAGTGAATGAACTATAGAGAAATCACAGCCATATTGATTTTTTAAGAGGAAACAATTGTGTACTGTGTAGGTAGACACACAGTAAAGTGGACGGTGTGCAAATATACAGCTTTATATTTCAAAGGTACTCATTGATTTAAACCAAAGTTTTTCTTCAGATTTGCTGGATTTTTGACTCAAATTTGCTTTCTTATCAACAGAGACAGCCATCTTTGACAACAGTAAATTATAACCTGTATAAGTCAAGTTTGCATTATTCACACTCTTTCCTGCTTTCCAGTTCAGGGGTTCCCAAGGTCATAGTAGAGGGTCATTTTGCCAGAAACCATGGGGAGTTCATGGGTTTAGAATTGCATTCTCAATGTTACATCAATAGTGTGTCACATTATATTGTGCTTTTATTAGTGCTAAAAACAAATATCACAATTATCAATATGTACCAGAGAGAGCTGGAAAAGTTATACACATGTTTACTGTTTGATCCATACACTTTCAATATTTTGAGCCCCTCCGGACATTGTTGCAACAAAAATTATTTCTAAATTACTGCCTAGGAGCAATATACAAGGGTAACTGTATTATAAAACAGGAGATTGTTCATGACAAAGAAGAAATAAATCAATAACAGGTGCAAGTATCTCAGAAACTGTTACTTCAACACAAATTGTCCCTGTAAGAAGGACAGAAAAATGTTTTTACAAACCTTTTACTTTTTTCAATTCTCACTGGAATCCCATGTCAGAAGAGAAAATGGCTGTTTGCTTAGAATAAAGTGTCTTAGCTATCTACGTGGGCCCGACAGTAATGGCAAAGGAGGGTGCCGATCAATATCCATCTTCTTCATTCCTGAAGTAATAACTTTCAATAGGAAAATCTATTTACTTTTACTTACCTTTATTTTATTTCATTTTGCTTTAAAGAAGTTCATTCCAGAGGGAGGGTTTACCTTGCAAACAGCAGTTAACAAACTGATGATTTAACTAAGGGCACTGGGCCAGCCAGGGGTGGTACCATTTGCTGTACCTGTGTGTTAATGCTAAGAAGAAACATTTTTTTCCTCTGGATTATACATTTGTTATTCAAATAACAGCCACTAAAAGACTTTCAAGGCCTATGGCTGCTTCATATGAAAGGTATATCAACAAGGTCAATCACAAATAAGGGTCAACATTTATATTCTTATATAGAGGGTTTCTGGAATCTTTTACATTTCATTTGCTGAAGGCACTTTATGGGGTTTTTTTGGTAAAAATCACTGGGTAAGGATTTAAAAAGGAAACCCCCCAACTCTTTCTTGGAAAGGCCGGTAGTTTCACAGAATATATGAAAACTACAGTTAGGAAAGGCCACATGTTCTCTGCCCAGGTATACAATATAGGAGGACCTTTCACCGCAAATTATCATAACAAGCATTATTTTAAATTGCATTTCAAAATGAAGCACTTGACCAATATACTTATAAGCACTAAAATAAAACCATTTCCAATTTTTGCAACATTTTCTCCTCTCTATTACTTCTTCTATTGACACATTATCCCTGTTACTATTTTATAATCATGATATATTTTTTTTATTTCTATTGAGCTAGAATTAGTTTAAACAGTCACAGTTTCTTGTTTCCTACACACACTTGTTTTGAAGACTGTCTTTTTCAAATATCAGATGTTTAATAACATTCAGTGACAGTTCTTGTCAGTAAAGGCATCCAGTTGTTTTTCTTACTTTTATTTTTGAAACTATAATTAGAAACCACAACATTTATTATACATAAAAATTATTATAATTCTTGGAATTGCCATCATAAAAACATTTTTATCAGCATTTAGTCTACAATTTTTTAAATTTCCCTGCATCCAAAAGAAATTTTAAAATTTCACATGCACAGTGTTTACATGCATACTGATTCAGACTATGAATATTAGAGGACCTTTTAATAATAGAGAGGTTGCTCAAAAACATAGATATAAATATCAATACTTAAAGTTTTAAAATAACAAGAATAAACTAAGTAGCAATCAGAGATTACTAATTCTCATTGTGAATTTTTAAGTTAATAATTGGTAATTAATTTTAAATCAAAAGGAGTAATAAAAAACACTCATTTCTGAATTCTAGGTTCACACATAAATCTCAGAACACTCACTGTGTATATTTGTTACTAAGAAAGGAGATCATTGGTATTAAACCCCTGCTTAAATTAACTGCAAGATGGGAAATAAATTAGAGGCAGTACTCTCCTTAGAATTTGTATGAAAACATATATTAACATAGATGTAATATAACAAGAGAATTAATTGCAAATAAAGTAAAATATACAGAATAATGAGGATAAATTACATTTTATTCCTACAAATATCTAAGCATTTATTAATATGAAGATATCAGTACAGCACGTCTGCGGTAGTTGTGTGGTATTTGCACCAGACATAGAGAATCACGTTTCACATGAAGGTGATCAACAGCCTTTCTTTGGCAAATTTCTCTGCATGCATTTTCGTGTATGTTCATGTGCACCAGGGAAAATAATACATGAGAAAGCTTTGTATACTGTTAAAACACAAAAGACAGATACTCCCAATAAATCTAAAGAAAAGCCATTGACAATTTTATAAAAAAAAAAAATAGTTCCACTTGTTAAAAGGCACCAGGGGATTAGAAAAAAATATTCAAGGTCTTAAAGGTTTTAGAAAGCTTTTTGTTGTTGTTGTTGATCTCACTGATAGTCATTTTTATTCATTGGTTTCTACCTGCAACATATTTTCTTGTAGAATTCTGTCCATTCTTTTGTGTTCTATGTATTGCTATAAAACTACATATGCTATGTTCCTTTAAAAAATGGAATTTATTTAAGGAAAATCACCATACACATTTTAAAGAAGTTATTCTATAGGATTAATCCTGCTACAAGAATGAATAGGTATTATTAACATATAGATGTGTATTAGGGAACATTATAAAACCTAAGGCAAAATGTTTAAATCTTAAATTTAGAGCAAGGAAATAGTGTTAATTATTCCTCAAACTACACTCATTTCAATATTCCAGTTAAAATTGTCCTTGTGTCACCAATAATGTCCAATACCTGTTCCTCGAATAAGTAAAAAACAGAAACCAACTTATACTTCACAGTGATATATTCAGCTTTTAGACCTAAAACTGTCAAATATATTTCTCTCTCCTGCTTACTTGGTGGTGTAAATTCAGAACCCTTATAATCTTGAATGCTTTCCTGATTACATGATTAAGAAGAAAAAAACCCACTTCAGTTAGAATATGCTAAATGCATTGCACTTGTGAGTTAATTTTCATATCTTCCTGGGAAGATCTGCAGACAACCAGATATGAAAAGTGTACTAGACTGAGACATGAAAGGGGAGAGCAAATGGCTCTCGTTGTCACTATGTCTGCACTCATTCTACAAAGTACAAATCCTGAAATTTTTACATTTTATTTGAAGAAATGACATTAAAAATGTTCTCAGTGGGAGCTGTTATTTAGAAAAACTTTAGATCTTTTTTTTAATGATATTAAACCAAGCAATCTATCTTTAAAAATATCCATTGAGGGGCTCGGGTTGTAGCTTAGCGGTAGAATGCTTGCCTAGCACGTGCAAGGCCCTGGGTTCCATCCTCAGCCCCACATATAAATAAATAAAATAAAGGTATTGTATGCAACTACAACGAAAAAATAAATAAATATTTTTTAAAATATATCCATTGAATGGAATGATGATTGCTTAGGATGAGGGATGGGGAAAACAGATGTTGGTCAGGAGATATTAATAAAATTTCTAAATAACCACTGAAAATAAATACTTAAGAGCATCAAGCAAACTGAACTTTATCATAAAGTTATGGAACCTATATAAGGAGAACAATAAATATTTTTCTGATATATTTGTTTCTTATAAATCTGCCTGAGTGCATTTGTGTACATGTGTGTGGCTCCCAATTATACAACTAACTAGAGAGAGAGTATAATTACAGACACAACTTACGCTCTGTTACTCCACTGGGTCACTTCTTAATTTCTTTCCCAATTCTTTATTTCCCTGAGGTTTAAAAGAATGACTATTTGCATGGTCTATGACCATGGTGTAGATCCTAACAAAGGACACAGCCATAATTAGGCATTCCAGGCCATGATCTTAGGATCAAAACCACACAATTGTAATAACTGAAACACAGGGCAACTTGACTTGCTCAGATTTCACCACAGTTGAATTACTTGTTTTCATTTTAAACTGGAGAGATTTGCCTCATCTCTGTTTTGGAAGCTTCTCAGGTTTTATACCTGACTTCCTTTCAATCTGGACCCCACGTGAACAAAATTGGTTTCTATGTAGTCTCTTAAATTTTTCAGTAGTTGATTACAGCTTTGGGAATGAAATAGACTTACAACAACAGAGTTGTTAATCTATGTGAAGTCAACGCACACGTGCCTCTTTTGTATTTTACGTGACTTAGCAGTAGTAGAGGCCGAAACATCATAGGCATTGATGTTGATCTAAATCACAACTATCATTTAGCACATGTGCTTGATTTAGACTTTTATAAAAAAAAATAAAATAAAAAATAAAAAAGACTGCCTGTGTGTAGGCCATGAATTTCAGAATTTTTAAAATTCACTTTTATCAATGACCTTTTATAATAAAAAAAATGCAAAATTCTATCTAATCCAAAGTTATAGAAAGATAGCATTTCAGAAATGTGAAACAGCCAGCGAATGATGGAGTGAACAGTACAAGAGTGGCTACATTCGTCTTCCCGTCTCACAGGCAGGAGCTCCAAAATGCTGTTGGACACAGCGCTTTATTCGAAGAGGTTTCACACATGCATTTTTAATCAGGATTATATTTCACAGAGATCTGTCACCGCTCACAAGTGCAGCCGGCCGGTCCTCCTTGAAATGTATCAGCTCTCAGTCTCAGCCCTGAACTAGTTTTTCTTTGTCCAAATCTGGACTTGGTGATCCACAGGACTGTGTTTTTCTTAGAAGGAAAAAAAAAAATTCCTTAGAATTGTGTAGGACCCGCATGCCCATTGTTTTTAATTCAAACATACAACTGCTTTAACCTGGACCATCTTCAAAGTCACTCTCTTCGCCAAGTTAACAGTCTAAACGTTTGGCTTTAAGGTATTTGCTAAACTTAGAAGATCTAGTAAGTGATTATTTTAAATTCAGTCATTTACATAAATTTTTGTGTTGAGTTGATCCTACTTTTTTCTTCTATTCTTGACCTTTTACATTATTAATCTATTCTCTCCTATAATAATTATTAAGACAGAAAATATAGTGAAAAAAATGTTTATATGGGTATTTTTTTCTTTAGTGTTCTCTAAATATTAGATATATAACATGAAACTATTATAAAACATGTTTTTACCTATAAGCTTAAAATACCCTATAGAAATTCATAAATGCAGAGGAACAACTCAAATGTATGTATGTGCATATAAATATAACCCCAACAATGCTTAAATTAACAAAATGCATACAAGAGCCAAGAGAGATTAATGATTAGTATTAGTCATTAATCATTAGTGTAATTAAGATTAGTAGCAGTTACTACTAGAATATATATATATATATACTTTGAAATTTTTCATTAAAAAATCTGTTTTAGAGTGGCTATATTTTAAAAAGTTTAGCTTATGTATAACAAAAAAAACAGTCTCAGATATTCAAATTAGTACAAAATCAGAGATTTTTTTTAAAACTTAACTTTGCATATCACATGTTTAATGTCTAATGAATGTTAAATCTCTATTAAAGCAACCCAGCACACATTACGCATCTATCAATTAAAACTTGTCTCAAAAAAGACTTCAAAAATAGTATGTGGAGGAAGATTTTTCTGTTATAAAAATCTTTCAAATCAGTGAAAAGGTAAAAGAGTAAAGCCAGTTTAATATCTATAGTTTGGGAACTACCATATAACAGCAGATGTCCAGAAAAATATCCCAACACTAATAGCAGATTTACATGAAGTAACTATATCTATATGTTGTCAAGCAACTGGTCATAAAAGCACTGAATAAAAGGGCATTTGAAATTGGATAGTTCTGAAAATACCACAGCTGATTTTTTATATTCTCTGACAGTTAAGAACAAAAAGACTTTCAGACAAAGATTTTAGACATTCCCTGTGATTTTGAACTTCCCCAAAGTTTATATGTAAGATTACCAAGTCTGGGATGCCAAAATAAAAGTCAATACTAAGGCACTTGGTTCTGGATTCTCAGTTGCTCCGTGTTCACTGCATTACTATACGTACCATCATCATCATAAACACTATACAGTTTAACATCTGCCAAGGCCTTTAAAAAGCTGAGGCTTATGTCTGCAAAACTGGGAGGAAGAAAGGCCTAGAATATTATACTGTGTCTTTTCTAGAAATATTATACTTCTCATGTTAATGTTTCCTTCCACTTTACCACTAGGAGAAGATTTTTGAAAATAAATTTCAAAATTCTGTTGCATCTGATTAGAGCACAAATACCAAAGACTCAAAATTTTCAAGAGCTTAAAAGATAAAATTGTCTTTCAGATCCACACTGTTGTCTAGTGTAAGGACACAGGGAAAAAGAGGGTATTAAAGCAATCATACTTTTTTATCCATTGCTGTAGCATTTAGTTAACAAGGAATCCGTGGGTTTAGAGTTGCTTAGCCAACAGTCTTGAACAGCACATTTATAGTCTCCAAATGGTCTCATGTTTCCAAAGTGAAATTTTAGAGGGTATTAGTTTAAAATATTTATCTCTGTTTAGGAAAATCTCTCCGTTGTAGTCTTTTAAAAAAAAATCATTTTATAAATTACTTTCCCTCAGCAAATATTAATGTTTAATGTATAAGTATAGAATAATAGTAGTAAAATAAAATCATTTAAAACATAACCTTAAAACAATCTAAAAGTATGTCTCTACAGAAAACTGATCAATAATACAAAGTTTTACTTTTCTGAAAAATATGGTTTATATCAACATAAATGATGACTTCACTGTTTATATTAAAAAGTACAAGCCTAATCTTCTTGGATTCTATTGAAGTTGAAGATATGTTAACTCTTGTATGTTTATATTATGTTTGTTGTTCTTTATGGTGGTGAGGATCAACTGTATGTTTATACTTGTGCTTGTTTTTGAATGTATAGGATTTTTTTAAAAAAATAGATAATGAGCATATTCAATTTGTTATACACAAAATTTCCTGGTATTATAAAGACAGCAATACACTTAGAGTCAAAAATAAATAAAGATTCTTACAATTTGGTGCCCCAAGTCATTGATTCCTATTCTGAAAATAGGAATCTTCTGTCTTCCTCCATCCACCTCACATCTCTGTCAGAGTGAAAGTGACAGTCACATTTCATGTTTCTGAGCCACACAGGTCCCATATATAACAAATTTCAATTTCAAAGAATGAGGAAAATGTCTCTATCATATCTCCCTATGTGTTTTCTTCTTATGACAAATGTCACCAGAAGCTGTCTGATTTGTTTATTCAATTCTCTGCCTCCTGTCTCCCTTGACTACATTGTAAGCTCCTTATGGGTGGCAACGTCATCCTTCTCATCATAGTATTCATAGCACCAAGTTCAGTGCTGGCACATCAAAGATGCTTCATTGTTTTTTTTTTTCTTTTTCTGATCTAATTGTACAAAAACTGTGTTCCAATAAATATGTAGGAACACAACACCTCTGCTGCCGTCACCCAGCAATGTGGGAGTTCCACATGCCAATCAATCTGTCACTAGTGGGTAACTTGACCATCTCATTCAGTAAACATGTCTCAACTATATATAAGCCTTTACGTTCAAAAGCAGTTTCCCATTTTCAAAGATCCTACTTGAACTAATGGCTCAACAGCAGGTAAATGGGGTTATTATTATTATTTTATTTATACAGGACATAAATGATTGTTGTTTTTAAAACCAAAGATCAAACCATTCATTGTGTCTCAGCTCTTTCTCACCTAGGTTACATACTTAGTTTCTACAAGTGTCCCTTACTCTCTCCCTTCATGACTTTTCTCTACTCTATTGGATCATTTCCACACACAAACCTGCAATATCACCTATCTGGAAACAAACCCTCAACCCAGCCTGGTGCAGTGATGCACAACTGTAATCCCAGCTACTCAAGAGGCTGAGGCTGGAAGATCCCAAATTCAAGACCAGCCTCAGCAACTTAGCAAGACCCTGTCTCCAAACAAAAAGCAACCTGGGCTGGGAATGTAGCTCAGTGGTAGAACATTCCTGGGTTTGATTCCCAGTATTGGGAAAATAAATAATAAAAACCTTCAGGTAGGGAAGTAAGCTCAGTGCTAAAGCATCTGTGTAGTATATGCAAGGCTCTGGGTTCAATCCCTGGCACCACAAAAAAAAAAAAAACTATGATGATGATGAGATAAAATAGAAACCCTCTTTTGATCCATCACTGGGCTGCAACTACCACTTCTTTTCTTTGCTCTTCTACAACAAACCAACAATAAAGGGCAATCTGTTGATTTTCCCTATTTCCCACCTCCCGTTCCCCTTTGTACCAACTTTAATCAAGATTTCAACATTTTCACTCCACTGGAACCTCTTCATAGAAGTCACCAATGATACCCCTTTTGCCAAATCCAATAGTATCCAGTTTTCCATCTTCATCTAACATATCCCCTTACCAGCATTTAAGGACCAATCACTTTCATCATTTCTTTTTTCTTTCTTTTTCTTTTTTTTTTTTTTTTTGGTACTGGGGATTGAACTCAGGGGCTCTTAACCACTGAGCTACATCCCAGCCCTATTTTGTATTTTATTTATTTAGAGTCTCACTTAGTTGCTTAGCACCTTGCTTTAACTGAGGCTGGCTTTGAACTCAAAATCCTCCTGCCTCAGCTTCCCGAGCTACTGGGATTACAGGCATATAGTGCTGTGCTTGGCTCACTTTTATCATTTCTGAAACATTTTCTCTCTTTAGCTTCTCCCTGCATCATTGAATGAACTTTCTCAGCCTCCATTGATGAGAAAGTAGATCATCAACTGCTTTCCCATTCTCTAGCTGCTGGAGTAAGCCAAACTTGGTTTTTTGACCCACTTCCTAGGTGGTCAACTGAAATCAGTTGGCTTGAATGCCAACTATGAACTAACAACTTCTGAATTCACTTCTCATTTTCTACCTATTCTCTGAACTCATACCTCAAGTAGAATGTTTACAAGAAATCTAAAACCTAATATAGCAAAAGATGACCTTTCGATTTCTCCCTCCAAATCTGTTCTTTCTACTCTCTCTTGCATCACAGTAAATGATACCAAGTTCCCCCAATTACCCTAGAAGACAAATAAACCAGTCAAGGAATAATCTTTGACTCATTTGTTTTGTTTCATAGCTTGCATCTACCAAAAAAACAAATCAATCAAGGAATAATCCTTGATTCTTGTGTGCATAGCTTGCATTAGCAAACTCTCAACTTCAACTTCTAATTATAACTAGAATCCAATCATGTCTCATCATATTCTTCTCTATCTCCTTAGGGAAAGTGTGTATCAGCTCTTTCTTGAAGCATTATTATAGTTCCCTAAATTGTCCTCTGGTTCCCATTCTTGTCTTCCTAATGTCCATCCATTTTTAAACCCAAAACAACTTATATCCCTTACTAACCAGAACCTTCCAATGGCTTTCCATCACACAAAATAAATTTAAAATGCCCATGGTTCTACATCATTTGCCCTCACCTACCCAACAATTTTCCTAAAACTTTTCCCACATTTCCTCAGTCTTCTGCTCCTTCCTAAGTCTGCTGATCACACTCTTCTTTCAAGAGTTCATTCTCTCCTCTACATGAGACATTCTTTACCAGGTATTCCTGTGGCAGGCTCCTCTATTCATTCAGGCTCAGTTTCCAAGCCATGAACTGCTTATTTTCTAACCTAGAATGTAAACTCCACCAGGGCAGAGTTTTTCTGCTTTACAATGGTATGTCCCTATCATCGGGCACAGTGTCTAGCTCAGAATATGGTCTCAATATTCAAGGAAGGAAGGAAAGGAGAAAATGAGGGCGTGAGGGAGAGAAAATGGAGAAACTAGAAAAGGAAGAGAAGAAGTAAGGTGATTTGGAGACTGATTTTATGTGTGTGTAATTCTAAAAATAAATCCAATATACCAAGCCTAAGTATCATTGCAGATTAAATTAAAAGGGCTGTACTGAATGTGGTGCCAACAGGAAGCGGTTTATTTTTCTCCCACCACTGGCCTCAAGGTTTCCTCTGGTTTCTTTTACCATGACAAATTTCCAGTATATGCCAGGAGCTTTCTAGACATTTCAGCTGAAATCAAGAGTCCCTTTAGAAGTGAAGACTCACTTCCGAGTTTTCAAATTTTATGTGAATTGAATTTAAAAGTTTAACCTTCAATCCATATCTCCTCCCTTCTTCCCCTAATTCCCAACTCAGGCCTGAGCAAGTCACTGCTCTGGGAAATCGAGGGCACTTACAATTTTGCATTTCCGTGCCTGCTCTTCTTCCCATTTCTGGGTATTCTGGGGCTGGGTGGGGGATGGTTTTCAGGAAAGTAGAGAAAATGTATTTTCACTTATCCAGTGAGGTTTATGGTGTTTCTTTGCTAATGCTAGCCAGCACTGCCCTGGCAGGCATCCAAAAGCTGGTCTTTCAAGAAGCACATTTGTCTGTTTCCGTGAGAACATTTGCACTGAATTTCTAAGCAATTCAGAAGTACATTTCTTAATGGTACAGAGAGGTGATTTGGGATTGAAAGCCTGAAGACTAAAGAGATGGCTTACATCTATTACTCTTGGAAAGAGATCACAGATTAATATAAAAGGAATAAAAGTACTCAGGTTGCATTTGAAGCTATGCCTCATTAATAGGAATATAGACATGGAAAAAATATACACAGTAAAAATGTGCAAAGCAATTAGACTTGTATTTTTAAATCATAGGTAGACTATATAATTATAATACATAATCAGTACTTAATGGTGTTTAATGATATATTTTAATTTAGTAAATTATTCAACTAACAGGTCACCAATACATATAAATAATACAAAACACATAAATAATGTCACAAAAAGATGACACAAAGTAAATTCAAATAATCTTTGATGTGTACTAGACACCTATGAAGGGATGATAAAAATTTAATAATTTTGTACAATGTACCAAAGGAGAATGTTTGTGGCAAGTTAACAAGAAGTCGAATTAGATCTATCCTCATTCAGCAGTTCCCTAATTACCTGGAATGATGTGTTGCAGGGTAATTCAATTTCTCATAAAGCCAAACAGTTTTCAAAGAAAACAGGAGAGCTACTGCAGCAATACTTACACTGATTAGTCATCATGGCAGATTTTTAAAAAAGAAACAAAACTTTATTTTAAAATTTTAATTGAAATTTTAATATGACAGAATAATCAATTGTCCAGGACAATCCTTTTATAACCAGGAGCATTTAATCTGCTACAACACAGAGAGCCCTGAGTGGTGCTCTCCCTGTCAGAGGTGGTGCTCGGATACCAGCCGAAGCTGATTGCATTAATTAATGCATGTTCAAAGAAAAAAAGCAATTATGATTAATAATTTTATACTTTATGTCAGCACACGGGGAAATGTGAAAGTCAATCTTTTAGCGTTTTCCCACTTACTAAGGAAGAACAATTACTCTCTTTTTTTCCTTTTATGGACTTCCACACATGCTAAGCTTTCCAGCCTTTTTTATTGTTTAGTGCACTACAGTTAAACGTAATAGTGGGGTTCATTTTGACCTATTCATAAATGCATAGTATGCAGTTTTCTTGATTTCAATCCCCAGAACCATCCTGTTTCTTCTACTGCTGTTGCCTGCAGAATCCCTTTCTCTACTCTTTTGGTCTTCCTTCTGTTTATTTATTTTTTTAATGGATGCACTCTGGATATATAAAATTAGAATGCATTGTTCCATATTCACAAATGCACCTAGCATAACTTGATCAACTTTACAGTGGCACATGCCTGTAATCCCAGCAACTCAGAAGGCTGAGATGGAAGGACTGAAAGTTTGAGGCCAGCCTCAGTAACTTAGTGAGACTCTGTCTCAGAAAAATAAATAGAAAGTAAAATGGCTGGAGATTTAGCTTAGTGGTAGAGTGCCTCTGAGTCCTGTCCCCAGTACTGCACACACCCTCTGTTTGCCAATCAGTCTTTTCTTTTTTCTCACGAACACAAACCAGTTTGCTCTAGCTGAACTGGTTGGTCACTTTCAACTTTGCCTTGTGCCTTTCTACTCCACCATTACCACTCACAACTTGCATCATCCTGGATTATTTCCCTCTCAAAACTTATATCATCCTTCAAGATTAAGTTTATATATATATATATATATATATATATATATATATATATATATATATAAAATTGTAGAATGGATACCTTTATTTTATTTTTATTTGTTTATTTATTTATTTTTTTTAATGTGGTGCTGAGGATTGAACCCAGTGCCTCACACACGCTAGGCAAGCACTCTATCACTGGGCCACAACCCCAGCCCTTAAGGTCAAGTTTAAAAATAACTTTTTTCCTGAGTATTTACTGCTCAACCCGACTGACCATGTCATCTTCTTTTTCTTAACACATACAAAGGTTTGTATCACCCAATTTGCTCTGAGCTTTTACCACCTTTTATTGCAATCTTTTGTGAACCTATCTTTTCAATTAAAATATAGGCTCTAGAGATGAAATGTTATCACATACTCAATTGGATTTCCCGCAGTCTCCATAGGACCAGGTTGCATGTGCATGTAAATGCATGTGCATGGGGGTATGTGTGGATGCATTTCATTCATGCAATAAATACTGATTATGCTCCTACCTGATCCCTGTGCCAGTTACTATCGATGGCCACCAGGACCTAGAGATAGATCAGTAAAAACAATTGACACAATCCTCAGTCTTATGTAGTTGATACTCTAGTGAAGAATTTAGACAAGCAGGTAATTAAAGTACAATGAAAACATGTCACATGTCATGTGTCACGTAATGAGGTCTGTAGGAGTGAAGGGGGAAAATAACTTTCCCAGACTTGAATACAGGTGATAGAAGGGAAGAATCAGAGGATAGATTGGAATCATTGATGATAAGAGGAATGTGATCCTTCTAGAGAAATAGGCATGTATGTGAGAGAGGTCCAAATAAAGAAGGAGACTAGGTCACTTGATAAACTGAAGTCAGTAGAGTGTAGCCAGAATGAGGAGCAGAGGAGCAGGTGGGCAGCACAGGGAGGCTGTTAAGTACAAAGGAAGAATTTCAGGACAGGTGAAACGGCCAATCCAATCACATGCTGCCAAGAAAATAAATGGGAGAAAGACTGAGAAATGTCTATTGGAGTCAGTGTAGAGAGACCTTGGGATGACTGACACAATAGTTTCAAAGGTATGGTAGCCTTGAAACAAAATTCTTGAGTACTTGGGGAAATAAGTAAAGGAGGAGGAAGTGAGAAGGTGGTGGAGATAATGCTTGTATTATGGTGTACCATGAGGAGGAAGAGAGACAAGGGAGAAGAGGGTTTAATGGAAACATTTTGATTCAGAAAACATGTAGAAGACTTGAGGAGGTAAAAATCTAAGGGGAAAGAGCCAATAACAAGAAGAAATTGATGTTCCAGGCTATGGGGGTAACCAGCAAGTCAAAGTCACTTAGAGGGTGGGAAGCAACAAGATGCAGGGCACAGAAGGAGTGAGGCAATAAGTCGTGAGTCTGCCTCCATCTCAAGGAAGGCGGGGTGGGAACAGAATGAGGCGGGATGCACAGGAATGTCTGCCTTGGCTGATACAAAGTTGAAAACTAACATGTTCTCTTTATTATCCCTGCTTTAATAGACTCACTCTTAAGCTTGAAAGTGTCATATTTCTTTCCAAGGCTGATACTGGATAGACCTAAAACGTTCTATGACTTTCCATCTGAACTAGAAAGAACTAGCAAAGAATGAGCCAAAATACATTTAGTTGAGACCAGGCAAAGTAGGTTCAATGAAAAGGCTTCACCACTCACCCTAACCTCCCATCCTCTGGAGAGGCCCAGGAGTCATTTATGATAAGACTCAGGACACTTAGCATATTCCAGTCCAACCTAGAACAATGTTGCTCTTCAAGTTTTCCCATCCAGGGATTGACTGGAGTCTCACAGTCGGTGCTAAAGGTTTGTAGTCAAAAGGAGGTTAGGGAGCAGCAGCAGGAGGCTGCTTCCAGAAGTACAGTCCAGCACTGCAGCAGGTTTTTAAAAAAAATTGTCCTTTTTAGATATTCATGACAGTAGAGTGTATTTTGACATATCATACATACATAGCAGATAACTTTCCATTCTTGTGGTTGTACATGATGTGGCGTTTCATTGGTCATGTATTCATATATGAACATAGGAAAATTATGTCCAGTTCCATCTACTGTCTTTCCTATTCCCATCCTCTTCCCTTCCCTTCATTCCCCTTTGTCTAATCTACTGAACTTCTATTCTTCCTCACCTCACCCCACCTTATTATGTCTTAGTATCTGCATATCAGAAAGAAAATTTGGCTTTTTGTTTTTGGGGATTGACTTATTTCACTTAGCATGATAATCTTCAGATCCATCCATTTACCAGAAAAAAAAATCATAAAGTCATTCTTTTTCATGGCTGAGTAATAATCCATTGTGTAGCTATACCACATTTTTTTATCCGTTCATCTGTTGAAGGGTACCTAGGTTGGTGCCATAGTTTAGCTACTGTGAATTACAGCTCAAAAGTTCTTCACTTTTCCATGTACAAGAGTCAGCAAGGGAATTTGTTTAAAATGCCCAGTTCCTGAGTGCCCATCCAGAATTCCTAATTCAAACAGATCCATGGAAAAGCCCAGGAATTTCCACTTTATACTACTACCCCAACCAAAGGCAGATGGTTTGTCCTTGAACAGAGTCTGGTAATAAGGAATAAAAAAAGGTGGGCAGAAAGGTGGGCCAACTCAGCCCACTACTCAGCCTGCTTCTCTAGGTTCTGGTAAGATTCTAATTCTTCACAAAACACAGCTGGCAGAGAGGAATAATGAGAGAGGGGTGGGGCACCACAGACCTCAGTATCAGGGCCAATGGACCAGTGATCACAACAATTTAAGAAAAAAATAGAAATCAATCTACAAGATAATACTGCTTTTTAATACATAGCTGTTTGTTCCCTTCGTCAGACATTGGTGGCCAGCCAAACTAGTTTTGTATGTCCTTTGGTCCTTTGTTCATGAGAATGGAGGCAATAATAACCCATCAAGATGTTCTCTCATTGGTTCCAGGATTAAGAATGACTGAGCATAATAATTGGGATCAACCCTGGTGTGAAGCTGGGACTAGCAAGGATGACAGATGCTGTCACACTCGACCCATTACGGATCTTCCCATTTCCACTGGAATTTGCACCATCGATTTTCTCATTTATATTTCTTCCACACACAAGTCTCCTTTGTCTACAAATGTGTTCGAATATACTCACCTTGGCAAGAAAAAAAAATATTCTCTTCTCCGTTCTCACAGAGCTCTCATCCCATCCAGAAGCCACTGTGTGTAGTTACAGCTACCTTTGTTCCTCCACTTCTCATTTTCTCTCTGATCTAGTATTTCTCAAAATGTGGTTTGCCTCAGACTCTTCAGAGATGCTTATTAAACATGAAGATGCCTATGTCTCCCTACACAGCTGCCAACATCCTTCACAATCAATATGGCTGACTCTGACTCATTCTGATCAGTAGGGTGTGGCAGAAGTCACACAGTAACTTCTGACACAGGACTTATGAGATTTTCAAATTCTGCTTGGTGTTGTTTGGCTTGGAATTTTTTTTTATAAACCTAATTGCCTGATCTGAGGAAGAAGCACTCCTGTGAACTGGCCTCTGAAATTCCTTCTCCCCAGCCTCTCAGAATTTCATGGCAGCTAGGATTATAAGGAATTTCATTTCTGCCTTTAGGAATCAGAAATGCATAGATACATCTTTAATTACCAGAGTGGAATCGCAATCCCTTCTACCGTCCACTAGGGAATTCAACCAAGAATTGGTTGCAATCCATCACTTGCCAAGGGCTCACTCAAGATCCAGGATATTTAAGTGATACATAACACTGTTTTATTCACTCGTTTTAAATTTATAAAACATATAATACCCAGACTATACCTAGGCCTTACAGAACAAAAGAAATGAAGCAAGATCCCTGACCTGTAATACCATGTTGTCTTGTAAGGAGTCAGAATAGAAATAAAAATTATAATGTAACATTAAATAGCTGATTCAGAAAAGCACAAGGAAGGATTTAATTCTGTAGGGCATGGAGATAGGAATGCTAGTTTGAAAAGCACTTACATAGAAGATAATCTATTAGCAATGTTCAAAGGGCAAAAAGAAAAAGAAAAATTATAAGAACATTCCAGACACAGAACACAGTATTTACAGAATCATGGACACATAGGAAGGAATAAGGCTAAGGAAGCAGCCAGTGGATATTCAAGGCTTCCTGTATCCTAAGGAATATAGAATCCAGCATGGACTAGCGATTTAAAATCTGATAAATGTGGTATTAAATATCTACTCTACCCCTTACTAGTCTATAGGAAAATGTAAATTACTGAAACTGCCTGGTTGCTCTGTCTCTCCATCTATTAAACACAGTAATAACCAGGCGCAGCTGCATATACCTGTAACCTCATCGGCTCTGGAGGCTGAGGCAGGAAGATCACAAGTTCAAAGGCAGCCTCGGCAAAAGCAAGGTGCTAAGCAATGCAGTGAGACCCTGTCACTAAATAAAATACAAAATAGGGCTGAGGATGTTGCTCAGTGGTTAAGTACCTCTGAGTTCAATCCCCAGTACCAAAAATAAAAACAAACAAAAAAAACATAGTAATAATTTTCTCCTCTTTTAATTCAATGCACATAATTTGAATAAGACATATGGTACCTGCCTTCAGAGAGCTTATAGCTAATATTGCTCTGAGAATTTCATCAAATTGTTAATATGCCTAGCATCGTACCCAGCACAGAGAAGAAACTGTAACCACCATTAATAACTTAATGAGATTAATTTTAATGAGGTTGTATCATGCAAGGGCTAGAAAATTCATCTTTCAACAGGAAAGTTAACTTAGCAAATGTTGGACAACCATAGTCCCCACCATGTTCTCCTATAAATGCCTTGATATCACAGCTATAAGGCTTTTTAGGACAATTAACAAAATGTTTATCAATAAGCTGTTTAATTTTGTTTCCAACACTTATGTAAGCAGAAGTTTCTCTTTTTAAGTAACCCTACTAAAATGCTGTGAAATTAATGTTCTGCCAAGGCATTAAAAGCATTTTTTAGTCTCCTTGATTCAAAACCACTAATCTGGAGAAAGTTATTTAAGCTATCTGTGGCTTGATTTCCTCACCTATAGAACAGCAGCAGAATGCCTACTTCACAGGTTGCTGTAAAAATATAAAACAAAGAGAAAAATCTTTCAGCCTAGTAAGTGCTAAAAAATAACAATAACAGAAATTCTTATTGTACACTTTTCATAAAAAATGGCAGTATTATTGTATTTTAAGGCCTGCATGAGACAAAAAGCTACACAACTATTTTTGACAACTTTTTACTAATATCTGAAACAGTAAAGTCAAGAAAAATGTTTGGAACTATTTACAGCTAGAATGGCTGCAAATGAATACATTCTCTTCTGTTCCAAACAGTGTAAGACTAGTCCATTTAAAAGTAAAACCACTCTGATATAAGGTGACTGATTCATAGTGGGGTAAAGAGGGGGAGCATGGGAGAAATAGATGAACTCTAGATAGGGCAGAGGGGTTTGGGAGGGGAAGGGGGTGGGAAGGGGGTTAACAATGATGGTGGAATGTGATGGACACCATTATCCAAAGTACACGTATGAAGACACAAATTGTTGTGAACATATTTTATATACAACCAGAGGTATGAAAATTGTGCTCTATATGTGTAATATGAATTGTAATGCATTCTGCTGTCATTTGTGACCTATAAACTATAGATTATGAGAAACAATTATTTCATGCTTTAACTACCAAATGATACTGAAAGACTATTTTTCTCATGTCTTTTAAGAACAAATAGCTAGGTCCGGCTTGGTGGTGCATACCTATGATCCCAGGAGCTCAGGAGGCTGAGGAAGAACGATCAAGAGTTCAAAGCCAGCCTTGGCAACTTAGTGAGGCCCTGAGCAATTTAGTGAGATCCTGTCTCTAAATAAAATACAAAATAGGGCTGGGGATGTGGCTCAGTGGTAGAGTGCCCCAATGCCACTGAATTAAAAAATAATAATAATAACAAATAGCTAAAAATATAGCTTCCAGAATGAAGTCAATGCATGCTTTAAGTCAACAGGCAAAAAGCCATGAGCATATTCACAGCTGTGAATGCACAGACATGTGCAGACGCCGTACAGGCCTGAGACCGATCCTCTCCTGCAAATCCTTCTATATAAGGATGCAAACGTGCTTCTGCTCCGTTCCTAATTTTCACCGTACTCATTTTTTTCTCATCTTCTTTTCATTGCCATCAACATCAACCTCATCAACTCATCAAAAAACACTATTAATACCTGAGCTGGGAACCACGTCGCGCAGCATACAAAGTGCACTGAGCTTCCAGATTAAACAAGTAATTATACAAATGCCCTTTAGTGCACATTTACCAGCATAAAATCTGCATGAGGGGAAAATAGCCAAGTAAGCCAAAGTTATACGTTTCTAAACACAAACACATCACCTGAGTTAAAAAGAAGAGGCTTAATGAAAATAAACAGAGCTTTAAAAGAGAGATTTAAAGCCTAAATGCAGCTTAAGACAAGTTGTGACTTTACGATATCGCATAAGAGTGGCTGCACACACCTTCACGGACAGGAAGGGACCCTCTTTGGTGCCACGTTGAGATAATCCTCTGTCTTTAAGAAATATTTTTTTAAGTGGGGGGGGGAGTATTTCTACAAACATAAAAATCCTAAGCACTTTCTGTGTTGTGTTCTTTCATTGTATTTAACTTCACTGTTCTAGGAACAGAACTGTGGTTTTTTAAAAATGGAAAGAGAATGTACTGAAATCCTGACATATCTAACCTCTGCAGAATGTTCAAGTGCAGCCTAGCGGTCCCAAAAGTTTCCTACCTAAGATGCCCCCCTCCTCCCCCTACATCACCAGCACAGCCAAATTCTTGTATGGCCCTGCACAGCCAGACAGACTGATTAGAAAGATAACAAACAATACTACATAAAGATTAGCAAAAGATAATATAGTAAGGATACCATGTAGATTGGCCCAGACACCAAAACTTTAATGTTTGCATTCTCTTTATCCTGAAGTTTTATGATGAGTAAATGGACAATTTTTATGATGCTTTTTCTGTTGGAATTTTTTTCCCCCAGGCTGGAGATGAAACCCAGGGCTTTATGCATGCTAGGCAAGGGCTCCACCACTGAGCTGTATCCCCAGCCCCCTTATAATGCTTTTTGAAGTAATGAGTATACTCACTGGACTAACAACTCTGCTTATGCATGTGCTACAAATACCTGCATTCTAGGTTCTCACCAGAGACTATAATAAATTCGTCACCATTTTAAAGAAATCTAGGAAGGTGTTCCATTTTGTGTGTGTGTGTGTTTGTATGCCAAAATGCTGACGTGTGTATGTGTGCACGCACGCTCAGAACTGCTACCCTTGTAATTTAAAAACTTCCCTAAACCACAATAATATATGCTTAAGAGAGACCTGAAAAATTAAAGCTCCTTCAAGTTGAACAAAGCTGCAGTTGTTCTGAAAGAATTCTGAGCATTGTTTTCATGGTTTATTAGTAATTGTGATTTAAAAAAAAAAATTATTAATAAACTTTTCTTGGTTAATTAGTGAATGTGATTTCTAGGTTTATTCATCATTCACATTTTTCTTCAGAATGAGACTGGACATCTAAGAACTTCCAGAAAGATCCTGGTGGAATCACAGAATTGGAGGAAGGTAGGATGAATCTTCAAGAGAATGGGATGAGGTTGGGGAAACTGGGGGAAGAGAGCAGAGGATGGAGGGTCATTCCTGTCTCTTCTATTTTACCCTTTTTCTCCATTCTCATATGCCCTTTCACTTTGACCTTGGATAATACATGTCAACCATCACCTCTTGCCCAGCTTGGTAAAGCCACAGATTTGGCACCTGCCTCCCTCTCTCTGGGTAGAGCAGCTTCTAAAGACAGAGTTCAGTAAAAGATGGTAAATCTCGCTTCTTTAAGTAAAAGAAAGAGAGGAGAATTTCTGGAATTTGGCACTGACATTCATACCATCATTTTAATATAATAGTGCAGCCATTCAGTAGAAAATCAGATTCTCACATGGACCTTTCCAATCCTGGAGTATTGCCAGAATAACCATTGCTCATTGATTCTTTTTTTTTTTTTCCTTTTCCACCCATTCTTGCAGTGCTTATATTTAAATTCTTTCCTTGGATTAAGCCAGACCATTTGAAATATGACCACTTTCTTCCCACAGATTTTGGAGTTTGTGTTAATAGCTCTGAATTATGCTTTCATGCGCTGTCCCAGGTTTCCACTGAAGACTGGAGATCTTGCCATGAACGTATTACATAAAATATGGGATTCTATGACTATATACCTAAGTATATACCTAGAAATTCTTAAAATGTGATTTTGACTTTAATAGTTTCTGTTAGGACCTGAGATTCCACATGTCTATAACTAAAAATAACCTACCCTGGAATGATGCTCCCCTGTTTTCTAATAAAGGTCACCTCCAGGGAAGGAGGCAGAAAAAGAGAAGGGAGGAGAAAGTACAACTATCCCTATAATATTTTATCTTTTATTTAAAAACTGGCTTGAAACAGATTTTGAAAGATAATAAAATATTTCAGATCCAGAAACTGAGTTATATTTTATACATTACTTTTTGATATATTTGAAATATGGAATTCAAACTAAACATATAAAGAAGCCAGCGTACAAAATTCACTAATTTATTTTAAGGAAGTTATTTAAAACACTGTCCTCCTCAGCATTCAAATAATATTGTGAACATAAATCACTTAAGGATTGTTAAAGTGTTTATTTGATTGTAATAGGTTTGGGTGGGGCCTATGATTCCACAGTCTAATGAATTACAAAGTGATAGGGTCCAAGAATCACAATGTGAGTAGCCCTTTTTCACAGTCTACCACAGGTTCACTTTGTGATGAAAGCACCAAAGAAATTTCTCAAAAGTCTCAACTTAAGGAAAAGTTATGCTTATCCTCAGTAATTGGTGGATTTTTAGCTTGCAGATGATATACACCTTATTTCCTTTGTTGCTGCAGCCACTAGCGAGCTCAAAGGCAACCTATCAAAGGTAAAATCTATCTTAGAAATTACACAATACTGTACGGTACACATTCTTATCCACTAACTTACTCTAATTTTATTTTGCTACTCTTATTTTTCTTTTGTTATAGTTTTAACAACCGTATGTCTTTCCATTGCTTCATAAGTATGTGTGTTTATAAACTACCTCATATCCTCTCAACAGTGAGGTTTGGCATATGTAAATTAACACATAACAAGAAGATCACAGTTATGAGGGGCTTCACAGTCTAATGGAGAAAAAAAATGTGGAAAATTTAGGTGGAGTATGTAGATCCACATAGGATTTGTAGGAGGAACGATCTCTTTCTGCATGAGAGTACCTGAAATATTATTGCTACTAGTACCACTCTTCTCACTAATATTCCCAGTCACAGTTATGCTCATGATCACTGTCTACCATGTGCCCAACACTGAGCAGGGTATTCCATTTCCTTTACCCCTTTTATCTTTTATCACACATAATCCCACCTGATACATCTGTGAGGATTTTATCATCATATTTCGAAGGCCCCGCAAGGTTTCTCATACAGCTGTAATCAGGACAGAGCAGCTTTAACCCTGGTGTCGCGGCACCACCAGGATCAGGCCTTGGGGGTCACACAGAAGACTCACAGAAGCCTCATGAGGGAGAGAATGCTTGGTCCAAGACTTAAAAGTTCCTGAAGGAAAGTCAAAAGTTTGTAAAGACTGAGTAGGAAAGCAGAAAGAGGAGGAAGGAGTTACTCCAGATGGGGAAATGGTGGGCAAACAGGGAGAAAGGTGGAGAGGCAGAGTCAGTTTAGGACGAGCAGGTTCAGATTAGCAGTCATGAGGACCTTGTGTGATGGTTTAGATATGAGGTGTCCCCAAAAAACTCATGTTTGAGACAATGCAAGAACGTTCAGAGGTGAAATGATTAGATTCCAAGAGTAATGCCCTAATCGGTAAATTAATCCGCTGATAATGGATTAACTGGGTGGTACCTGTAGACAGTAGGGGATGGCTGGGAGAGGTAGGTCACTAGGAATGTGCCTTTCGAGGGTACATTCTGTCCTCAGGGAGGAGAGCTTCTCTGCCTACTGATTGCCCGTCCTGAGCTGCTTTCCTTTACCACACTCTTCTCCCATGATGATCTGCCTTACCTGGGGCTCAGAGCTATGGAGTTGGTCTTCTAGGATGGATCTCTCTGGAACCATGAGTGAGGAATAAACTCTTAAGTTGTTCTTTTCAAGTCTTTTGGTCACAGTGATGAAAAAATTGACTAAAATACCTTGTTTGGAGGGAAGGAAAGGCAGATGAGGTAGGAGTCACATTTCAAAGAGATTTGTACACCCTGCAGAGAAAGTAGATATTCACCTGTAAACAATGAAGAACTCTAAGAAGACGTCATCTATGAAGGCAAGAAGATTTGACTCTGTGTTTGAAAGTGTCACTTTCATGGTGGTGTGGAAGATGGGCTTCAGGAAAACAAGGAGCGAGGGAGGGAGATGACCAGAGGCACTTGCCATAGTTTGGGTGAGTGTCCAGACTGAAGGAAAGGTCAATAGTGTTAAAGAAAAGGTTTTATTTGAAAGGCTTTCAGAAACCAGGTTCTTTAAGGCTTAGTATAATTTAAATATGTGGATTGAAAAACAGGGAAAGGACAAGATTGAACACACCATCCATGTTCCTGGCTTAAGACACTGTGTGGATAGCAATGAATGACCAGGTGGGACAGGTCAGGGTGAGATGGAAAGATGTCCTGTTTTAAGGTATTATTAGTGGGAACATGAACATGAAAAGAGAGAGCCAAGAGGCATAGATACTGCATCAAGTGCATGTTTGTGGTCACAAAAACTACAGGAATGAAAAGTTCCTCAGTAGGAATGCTTATAAAATGAGAAAGTGGCATAAAGGGGTATTTCAGGGGTATTTAAGGTAAAAGTTGAGAAATAAAGACTTGGAAAAATGCACTGAGAAGGAAGACCAGACTGTAGGAAGAAGATCTGAAGGAAATAATACCCCAGGAACCCCATGTGGGGAGGAGAGAAAATTTAATAATGTTCAATATGTTATAAGACCAATGTGATAAAGATTGAAAATACTGATTCTAAAATTATAATGTCTCCTTTAACCTTAAAACAGAGGGATTCAGCAAAGTAACTGGTAGACAGAGTGGGTAGAGATGAAGATCTTGGAGAGAGCAGGGGCAGGCCATACTTTTAAGAATCTTGGTAGAAAAGGCAGCCATCTGGAAGAATCTGCCATGAGAGAGTAAGGCTGGTTAAGAGAGGAGAGGGTCAAAGGCACCTAAGGCAAGTGACAGATCCAGGAGCACTGATAGACATGGAGAAAAAGAAGAGTTAAGGCAAAGATAGTAGTGATTTCTTCAACAAGCAAATTAAAAAAAAAAAAAGGAAGAATTTGGGAGAGATGGAAGGCCAAGTGGTTATTCTAAAAAAGTACAGAGGTGAAGACTTGACCACGAGAGCATGCTCAAGGAATCAAAATCAAAGGTGAGACCACGGGGCTGGGCTGCTTCTGTGGAGTCAAGTTGGAAGTATGAACATCCACAAGGTGGAAAAGCTAGCTCAGCAATTGGTCTCTCTTGAGTTTTCACATAGATGCTGTTATTCCTCAAGTTCCCAATGAGCATTGAGGGACAGAGGGAAGCTGAGTCACCTGTCAATGTGTTTGTGTGGTAGAAGAGACAAACAAAGGGAAATTTACTAAAGGACACGGAATTGCTTGAGATTGGAGGTGGGACTGTCTGCAAGGAGGAAGTATGGAGAGGCTAGAAAAATGCTCAGGCTCAGGAGGCTGAGGCAGGAGAATCGTGAGTTCTAAGCCAGCCTCAGCAAGCTAGCAAGGTCCTAAGCAACTCAGTGAGACCCTGTCTCTGAATAAAATACAAAAAAAAAGGGGCTGGGGATGTGGCTCAGTGATTAAGCAATAATGAGTTCAATCCCCGTACAAAAAACAAATAAATAAATAAATCTGACCTTTTTCCCAAGGCTACAGAGAAGGGGAGGTAAAGAAAAAGCAGCATCTGCTCTTTACCATTATGAAGTGGTATCATGGAGGGTGGGATGAAGACAGGAAGTTCTATGAAGTAATTGAGAAATATGCTTGTTAGTATGCGATTTGTCTCAACTTTAAAACCACCCTGCTATAATCTGATTTGTTATTCTGGGGCTAGATCTCTGCAGACTTTTTCTGCCTTGCCTGCTGCTCCCTGCTGAACTCTGACATTAGGGGGCACCAGAGGGAGGCTGGAAGGCTGGTGACTGAGAAGGGACTGAGTCCTCCTGCCTCTCTAGCAGGACCTTAGCAGTGCTGCTTCAACCTGGCCCTGGCTGTGGACTCCAAGAGCAGCAGGTGGCTCCAGTTTTTGGTTTTCCCATACTCCCAGTCTGGCCTTATGGTTTCGATTCAGAATCTTCAGCCCAGTCAGAGTCACCTCCTTTGAGGTCTGATTTCACCCCTGCAGGGCTATTCCACCAAGCTTCTACACTGTCATAATCCCAGGTGACTGTGACTTTATTATATAATTGCATTTTTAGTGATGATTTTTCATAAACATAAAAATAACTTGAAAACTTAAACATTTTAAGCCAATAAAAAAGTTCACAGAATATGACCAGCTTTAAAATATTTTCAAAATGTTGCCTCATAAAGAGAAAATCTATAGAAATAAAGCAAATATTTGCAAACCATTCATCCAATGAGGGACTATTATCCAGAACATACAAGGATCTCAACAGCAATAATATCAATAATCAGATTTTTAAAAGGACGAAAGACTTAAAGAAACATTTTTCAAAGGAAGACATACAAATGGCCAACAAGTATATGATCATTAGGGAAATACAAATCCAAACCACAATGAAATATTAGAATCAAAAAGATGCAAAGTAAGTGCTGGGATATGGTTGTGCGTACCTGTAATCCCATCTACAGAGGGATTACAGACACGCACAAGAGAGGCTGAGGCAGGAGAATCAGAAGTTCTAGAACAGCCGAAGCAATGAAGTAAAAGCCTGTCTCTAAATAAATGAAAAACAAATAATAAGGGCTAGGGATGACCAGTGCGGCAGTGCACGCCTGTAATCCCAGTGGCTCTGAAGACTGAGGCAGGAGGATCTCAAGTTCAAAGTCAGTCTCAGCAACAAGTGAGGTGTTAAGCAATTCAGTGAGGCCCTGTCTCTAAGCAAAATTATAAAAAATAGAGCTGGGGATGTGGCTCAGTGGTTGATGTCCTTCTTTGGTACTCAAAATCGGGAGACTAGGAGTGTAACTCAGAATGCCCCTGGGTTCAATCCCCAGAAGAGAAGAAAAAGAAGAGGAAGAAGAGCAGGGAGAAGAAAAGATAAAAGGAAAAAGAGAAGGAAGAGAGGAAGAGGAGGCAGAGGAGGGAAGAAGGAAGAGGAGGAGGAGAAATAAATGTTGGTGATACAGAGAAAGGGGAACTCTAATTCTTTGCATGGTTGGTGGAAATGTAAATTAGTACATCCAGTATTAATAACAGTATATGAATGTTCCTCAAAAAAACTACAAATAGACCTACCATATGATCCATTCATTACACTATAAGGCATATATCTGAAAAAAATGAAATCATTATTTTTTTAAATACCTGTATTCCCATGCTTATTATGGAACTATTTACTATAACCAAGAAATGGAACCAAGCAAAATGTTTATGAACAGACTATTTTAAAATGTGGCTTATATGCACAATTGAATAATATTCATCCATAAAAAAGAATGAACTTCTGTCTTTTGTGGCAATGTGAATCGAAGAGTAGGATTCCACGATATGCGAAATCAGCCACACACAGAAAGATAGATACCACGTGTTCTCACTCATTTGGGGAAGCTAAAAAAGTCAGTTTCACAGAAGAGAGAAACAGAGGTCATAAGACAGTGGTGAGAGGAGGAAAAGAGCAGAATAGAGGTTAATTAAGGGGTACCAAACCATGGGTATACATGAAGAATTAATTCTATAGCATAGTAGGGACATTACAGCTTACAGCAATTTATGATATATTTCAAAATATCTAGAAAATTCCAAAGATTCCCAACACATAGAAATGATAAGGAGATGGAAATGTTACCCTGATTTTATTAATACATATTGTATACATTTATAAAATCGCTGTACTGTACCCCATAAATATCTACAAATGTCACTTGGTTAAAAGCTTAAAAAAGAATTCTTAACATGTTGATACTTTGCATTTTTAAAGAGAAATATTAAGAGTTGAAGGCCCTTTAACCCAACCTGAGATCACATTTCTCTCCCTTCCTTCCTCTACAGAGTTAATCAGTATCCTGAAATTAGCACATGTATTTCATATTCCTGGTTTTTGTTATGTAAATATTTACCTATAAACCATATATAATGTTTTGGGTTTTTTGAACTTTATGAAACATCATATTTTTATTTTTATTAAAATATTTTATTTATTTTTAAAGAAAGTTTTATGATTATGCCAACTATATTTTCATTTATTAGATTTTCTAGATTTCTAATTCACTTGTCTAGATTAGTTTATAAGTGTCTGTTTTATGATTTCATCACATTTGTTTAGCCAATGATCAATGATGAAAATTGAAATTGCTCCATTTGTTCCTACTGGAATAAATATCTTTGTATTTTGCCTTTTATATAAAAGCCAGAGCAGAGAATGTGGCTGATCTTCTAATTACTGTCTCCATTTTCTAACATTTCCCTAAATGCATTTTTAGAGTAGGTGCACTCTCTTTTAGAATGCCAAAATATTCTCTAAGGTTATTGCACCAAATTATATTCACATCAGCAGTACATAAATGTTTCTACTGTGCCACATCCTCATACTTGATATTCTCCAGACTTTTGAAATTTCTGCCAACCCAATAGATGTGAAATAATATCTCATTGTTTAATCCACATTTCATGGTTCTACACATATTTTGTCTGTGTCTTTATTTGTTTTGTTTTGCTATATTAGCCTGCCTCTTCTGTGAAATCCTTGTTCATATCTTTATATAATTTTCTTTATCTAATTTTCTATTGGGTTGTATTTTTTCCAAAATTCTTTATATATTAAATATTAATTCTTTGATTACTTATATATCTCAAGTATCTGAAAGAATCTTTAATTTTTACTGTTTTGATAGAATCCTTTAATACACTAAAATTATATTATCTTAATGCCGTCATATCAAGACTTTTCTTTTTGATACATGCTTTTTGAGCTTAAGAAACACTCTTCTTCATCAAGTTTTTATTTTCTCTGACACTTTCTCTGAAAGATGCAAACTTCTGCTTTTCATATTGATACTTAGCTAGAATTGTATGGGCTTTTTCTCGTATGCCTAAACTACTTATTCTAGTACCATTCTGTTGAGTAGTTTATCATCCTTGGAATAGTTCTGCTCTATTCCAAGTCTCCATTTATGAAGGGTTTGTCTGGGGTCTCCCTTCTGGTGTATCCATCCATCCTCCATTTCAGAAACACTTCATCTTGGTCACTATAAACTTCTGGCACCATGCCTTCCTTATTCTTCTTCTCTAGAAATTGTTCTGGTTATTTTTTGTTGTTGTTCTTTTCTCTCCCATATGAATTTCAGAATCAGCTCATAATCTTTCCACAAGCCCTTACTAGAATTTTGAATTAAATTGAATATTTAAGTTCCCAAACAGACATAGTCCCATCTCATTCTCCAAACAAATCCAAAAGGTATCTTAGCTATTATTCTATATATATATATATGTATGTTTAGGAACTTGTCCAACATTATAGGGCAGGACTGGGATAAGACACTAGATTCCTAAGTGGCACTGAATTTTGTGTTGAGTTTTTCCATCAACAGCAACTCACAGGCCATGGTATGGACCTGCTTAATATTTAGGTGATTTTAATTATAAGAGGCAAAAAAGAAGTACACTATAAATAGAGGGGGAAAAAAGACTAGTACTTTCTTTACCTGAACTGCAGTCTCTTTTCTAGTCCTGATCTCTCTTCCCTTCAGCTTGTCAAGTCTTTTATTTACATAAAATGGGGCTTTATTACACAGGTCAGAGCAGAGAGGGAACTGGCTTCCCCGCTCCTGCCCTGTGTTTTGAGTTAACTTGTGTGCGGTTCTGGGATAACAACATAAAATTCTTGAAATGGACTCTGCTACTGTTTTTGGAAGATAGGCTTAGAAATATTTAAAGAATTTCCGTTTCAGAAACAGCTCCATAGAATGAATTCAAAAAAAATGAATATCCAATTATGAACAGAAGATGACCAAGAAAGGAAAGATTCTTAAAAGATTGCTATTTTAAGTATTTTACTTAGTTGAAATCTCTTCTAACGACAATTTGAAGATTTTTGTGTTTTTCACAAAGATGCCTTTAAAACTAGGCCCAGATTTTACTTTGCTTCAATTTTAATTTTAAGCTCAAACACGACCCTAGCTAAAATTTATTTTAAAGAGAAATAATTTGGGGAAAAAAATGTATTAAAATAATAAAGTTTCCAATCAAACTATTAACTGTAAAATGTTAAAAAAAAGAAATTAATTTAATTCCATTGACTTAACCCACTCAAAACTTTAATAGAATATCATGCCTTGTGGTATTAAAAGGTGTTAATTAATTTGATTTTCTAATTATATTTTGTTTACTTTCATCTGTGAATCATTGCTCTTTAAAATTGTATGATCTTTTGTTGAAACAGAAAACAAATCTTGCAAAGATATTATTGTTACTGCTGTTAACTAAAATAGTTTGTAATTTGAAAGTTAGGTAGGAATTATTATTATGTAAATGTGTGTCAAACCAAAAGACAAATGACTAAAGAATTACCTGTTCTCCTCACCACCTCCTCCCTTAAATAGAACCCTAGGTTCACTGTGTGGGAACACTTCCAAGAGGAAAAATTCATTCTACTAGACATCTCTCACAGTAAGTAGCTATTGGTACCTCAGGACAGATTGAAGAAAAAGAAAGAGAAACAGGAAAAGGGGCAGACAGTTGGATTAGACTGCACTGTGTATATTAGTGATGGGTAGACTTCAAAAGACTTAGAGGTTCATTTTGGACAGGTGCCCAGAGATTCACAGGCTTACCCAAAACCTTCCATAACTTCTGATTTTAAAATTGAGCTAGAATTCTTTCGAGACCAGACTTTTAGTCTTCAGTCATATTCCACACTTATGGCCCTAAAAATAAATGCAAGCTCTGAAATTCTAAACTTTCTGACCCCGGAAAAATGAAGTACTTGTTTTAAATAGATAACTTAAAAAAAAAAAACTACTATGTTTTGAAGTTTTCAGATAAAACTACAAAATATGTTTTGCCTAAAAGAGACAGAAACTTCTTAAAAATATATACCTGATATTGGAGTCCCATTTTAAATGATGTTGACAATAAAGCTTTTGAACAGATTTTTAGGAACAGGTGAAATCTTCATTTGAATTCTAATTCACCGATAAAGATTGGTAATGCTAGGTCCCCTACTAGCGTGAATCCTTATCCACTGATACCTGGTAAGTAGCAGCTAGGGAGACAGGCTGTCAGAAAGATCTCTATCAATACAGGTCTGCAAACCTGTAGAGATGAGAGAACCCTTCTGGAAGAGGCAGAAAGGAATTCGTCTGTCACTCTGACTGCAGGGTCTTCTTTTAACCGAACACAGTGAGAGTTATCCTACAAGGAATATTATCATACTTTGGTTTAATTATCATGTGTCTAATTAAGTGTGTCTCTCAAATGTCTCCTATCAGATTTATTATTACTAACAGAGCCTGCTCTGAAGATTACTTTTTCAAGGGTTTGAAAATGATTTTTCGGTACAAAGCATCAATTTCTGATATCAACTATGGAACAAAATAAACTATTCCTCTGTCTGTGAATATGATTCTAAGCAAAGCATGGTTTGACTCTATTCTAGAAAAGAAGACATGGGACATGGACTGAATAAGCAGGAATGAAACAGACAAAATCATTTTTAGCATGTTCACCACAAGAATCCCCCTGAACAGAAGTTACACAGTGGTCATGGGAACGACTATTTTCATGTCTTCATTTATGAATGCAGAGCTTCCTATATTTTATATCAGATAGTAGGTGCTCCAATATCTAATCAGTGTGAGATTGCATAAGGCTTTCTACTAGATATGAATAACAATGACTTTCCTGTAGCAAGGAGTGCTGCATCGGAGACATATAAATTTACAAATTATTATATGTACAGTTTTACTTGGCATTTGATAAATTTCAAGGGCTTTTAAGCAGTAATACAGAATAACTAGCTATATTGATAGGTCCAAAGTTTCTCAATATCTGAGAAGCTATTATATTATTTTGATGTCAGTGTGCATTGTACTTGAAAATGTACAGTTCCTGTCCAAATAGCAGTAGCTTATTTAGAACCACATGCTCTACTCTAATAAAAGTGTAAAAATTAGTAACAGTTGTTCCATCTCAGTCACATGCTGAAAGCAGATCCTGGACAGATATGAAATCTGGAATAAGATCTACATCTCTTTATAGTTCTCTTCTAGGATTTTTCCAAAGGACAGCTCATTGGATATTTCAAACCATTTCTAACAAAGACAACACTTGTAATTTGAACTATTTTGTATCATTTTGTTCATACTTCTTAAGCTTCTCCATTCACTCTTCTTTTACTACTTAATTGATTTTTTTAGTTTTCTTAACAATACAATTAATACTATAAAATGTAAGTCAAAATCAATGCCATCTACTAACTCTACTAATTATTAGTGATGAATACTAAAAGAGGAACAAGAATAGCAAGCAGAAATTCATTCCATTGCTACCTCAATTGAAGGTATAATTTAAATACTTTTCTTTCCCAAACATTTTCCTAGACCAATTCATATTTAATAACAAAATGAATAGATTTGAGCTTCATGTTCTATCTTCTAACCTAGCTTTAGACAGTATGACTGACTGAGAATTAATGTGAAAAGTGAATAACAAAAAATAAAAGCTATAAACTTATCCAAACTATTGAGAAAAATGATACCTTGCATTCAAGATATTCATTCACATGTTAGTTAATCATTTCTGAAACATCTACTATGTTCAGTGTTTACCTTAGGAATCTACTATGGGAAAATGTAATTGAACGTGCATGCATATTAAAATAATAAAGGTAAGCAAAAGAGTCATCTTTTAAACTGTGTTATTCTAAAACCATGAAATAAGTAGTGCGTTTGGTATTTGTCTGCAGTAAAAAAATATTTTGAGAGTGTTAACACATGTCCAAATTCATTGTTTTCATGCCCCACTGCCTAATTTGACACAAACAAGCTTCTATGTTCTTCAATAAAGGAAAAGGGGATTTGAGATGCATTTGATGAATTACAAAAGAGTAAACAATTAGAACCTCATACTTTTATCCCAAAAGCCTCAAATCAAGCCATGTCATATTCTATATTTGTTTTAATTTATGGGATACATAATATATTCATCAGTGCATATCTTTGAATTTTCTTCCTAAAAAAGAAAAGACCACCATACTGAAATAATCAGTAGAAAAGTATTGGAAACTACACCCCTTACATCAGTATTCAATTTAATGAACAACTTTCAAAAATCACAGGTACAACATCCTTATTAAAGAACATAACCATATAAACTGCTTTGGAAATTGGGTATTGACATGTTCATGATTTCTTACCTCTATATATTTAAATTAAGACTTCAATAAATAAACCAGTAAATGCATTTATTATTAAAAAGAAATTTCTTTAAAAATTCAAATCTTAACTTATTAAAAAATATAATAAAAGACTTTTTTGTACTTTAGTATGCAAGAATTAGATTGCTTGACCTCTCTTTTAATGACTTAATTAGCTGTACTAAAGCCCAGCTGGGCCTCTGCTGACAACATAGCTAGATATTTCAATCAAGCAGTGTTATGGAGAATAAGTAATAAATGCTACCTTGTCGCCATACAGTCCCAAACCATAGTGCATGCTAGTAATGCTAAATTTGATCAGTATGCCTCATATTTCAATTAGTCGTGGTCTGAATCCCTAAAACTGTGTAATGTGTATGAATTCCTGATATCAGATACAGAGCCACCGGCTCCCACAGTTAGAAGCCATTGAGTTTGCTTTTATTAGCAGCCAATTAATGGCAAAAATCTGCATTGCTTTTAAAATTTATAACCCTCTCTTCCAGCTGCATCCACGGCTCCTGCTATACTGTATACAATCAGATCTATATCACTGTCGCAAGCCAAACAGCTGCAAACTGTATTCTGTCCACAGGAGTAAAAAATCCTTTCATACAGAAGCTTTTTTTAACCTCTTAGAAGTTCTTTTCAAAGCGCAGCAGCACTAGTCACTTTGCGACAATGAGCGATTTAATACAGAAAGAAAGAAATCTACACCAAGGTAACCTCTTGGGATGTGCTAGGTTTTCAAACGGAGTGAAACCCTACCACTCCGGCACCACACAAGGGCAAGCAAAGCCACTTCTCCTGACCAAGGCTAAGAAAATACAAACATATAAAACCTGACCCTCATGCAAAGTTAACCCATTGAAGCCTACATAGTCATTAAAACCAAGTGGTATTACACCAGTTTAATATTAAGTAGCTTACACGAAATTTTGGTATTCAAATTTGTATGCCTGAACCTTAGATGCTTGCCTAATAAAACATCTGTGGAGATCACATTCCCCATCAAGAGGCAGTTTATTGCATACCTCAAGATTTTGAGACATTATTTTTAGGAGCCAGACTCCTTCTGACATATGATAAGACAGGAAATTTAGATGTGATCAGATTTAGTAACAAAGCATAATTGCTTTATGTATTGCTAATGCTGCACTTTCAAGATTATTAAGGGAACAGTTCAGCCTTACGGTATTATATAGCTTAAGTTACCTTATACATATTATTCTATAAAGCCTGAAATATGTTGCTATCTGTTCATCAAAATCTTATAGGAGAAATAAAGTACAGAGTCTCTTCATTTGGTCCTCTAGAGAACAGTAAATTTAAAAATACACATCCCATATGTTGACATCTAGAAATATTTATTTATTCTTCTATTTAAGTAACATACGGCCTAACAGATAATTTACCTGGAAAAGGAGTGTGAAAAAATATTCACCAACTCTAATACATGGCAATAAAATGTAGTACTAGGATAATACAAACTGCTGCCATGGTTATTTAAAAGACAATAAAATCCTATTTTACAAAATTCAACTGCTAATAACCAGCATTCTTTTGGACAGCTTAAATACTGCAGTAAGACTCATAATGCCACTGTGAAATCATAAGCTAGTACTTCAAAGGTGTTGTATCTGTTACAAATTTAATCTTCACTGCTTTGTCACAACTGATTTCATCCCAGAGGCTTGGAGATGCAGCATAACAACATTCTTGTTGTCCTAGACAACCTGAACCAAACTGTTAAATACCTGTCTGATGCCCGAGAATGATTATCATAGTATTGCCTATGGAATCTCCAATCACCACCCTGAAAATGTGCAATTAGTCCGTTCTAGTTAATAGAAGGGGAAAAGTATGATGTACAATGTTGACAAATTGTAAGCATTTTAATGATAGAGACAGAAACACTGTGCTCTAGTGTATGAATGGCACAGTATTGTGTTCATGGTATTTAAAATACTATTCTTTCTATAATACTTTATATGCATACATTTCACAATTATATAATAAAGTTCATATACATTTGAATCTCATGTGATTTTTAAAAAATATTTCATGAAGAATCATGGATCTTAAAAAACCAGTATCCAGTGATTTCCAATTAAATACTGAATGTCTTTGTTTTTGAAATATCAGGTACCTGTAGAGCAAACATCTCCCACTTCCTCCCAGGTATACATGGAACTGTGCTCAGTAGGAGCAGGGGGCAGTGATGTGAACAACTACACAGACTTCTGTTCATGAAGTTGCTAAGACAAGGGGCTAGGGGAGCAGGGCATAGGAGTTTAATTATAAAACATGTTCAATTTGACTCATCAGGGTCATTATGAAAATTTATAACTTTCAAAGGAGAATTTCAGGTCTATCTACGAGCACAGGATTTAGTATTTATGTTCTGTCAGTAGAAGTGTGTACATGAGGACCTGTCCCCATGACAATGCTGCATTGTTGTTACTGGACAAGCCAGTATTTTGTATTAGAAACCTTTTAAAATTGCTGATCCATTGCCTTCTCATTGAGCATCTTAGCCACATCATCAATCTGTATTGTTTAAATAATATTAGAAAATATCTCTCAATGAATATTTAATTACCAAGTACTATCATTTAAATCTACCAACCAAGAAAAATCAATGCATAGGGAATTATACTTATTATACTTCTCGAGAAACTACTGAGAATTCCAAAGTTCTGACTAAAGATCACTCTCTGTATGGAATATAGACCCTTATTACAACATTTATGCTATACATGGAATAAATATGATCTGTATATCTTCAATGGATTCAACAGCTTAAGAGATGGTATGAGATAACTTCAAAAAAATAAGAGAATATTTTTGTTTATATTAATACCCTGAATAAAATATAAATGAATAATAGTTAATATATATGAAAACTCAGTTTACTGACAAATTAAGGAAAAACAGAATGTACAGATGATAAATATTCTACCCATATAATAAAAAATCACATTGTTTTGAGATTTCTTATTCCTATTGATATGCCACTTAAAATGATTTAATTTGAAACAAAAATGATGCAATTTAAACACATCTTTAACTGGCATGGGAGTAACACTATTAAACATATATTAAGTTGCCTGTATGCAATTCGCACTTGTGACTTTTCTCTGCCATTCATGAATTATGCAATTATCCCTAACTCATGGAAATGAAAGTGCATTAACTGCCCACTGTCATGTATTGTCTCTTTCTATGTCCTTGTGCACACATTTCCACAGATCATTATTCATGGATGCATCTATGCAAGTGTAAAAGTACACATATAATATGGAAATAGTCACATATGGATAAATAGCAAGTAGATACTTGTTTGTGAAGATATATATATATATATATATATACTTGTTCCAAATAGCAAAATTTAACTAGGAACACCTATATTCTTGTTATGGATGCCACATGGTAAACAAAACAGATGTCATCATTTTAAAGCAATAGCGGGAGTTCTTCACACATGAAGAGAAAATGTTGGTCTATAAGCCAGAAATCATGCCCTTTTATCTTAAACCACTTTTCCTAGCTTTTTTCCCCATTAAAAAGAAAAATACCTCTTTCAGCATTGATTAATATTTCACTAGAACACAATTCAGAAAATATTGTATCTGTGTTCCTCATCATTACCTTTTTTTCAAGCATGTTGATATAGTTATAATGAAAGCAATTCATTCCTAAAAACAATGATTGAAAATAAAAATTGTGGGAGAAATAAAAATTTGGTGTTTTCTTCACTGCCTATTATGGTCATGTGAGTTATTCCAACTTTGAATTAAATACCCTGACAATCTGCTGCTAGTGAGATATATTTTTCAGAGAGGTTGTCTGATTTTAGTCTAGGAAGCACTAGAAAGCACTCATGTGCAATGACTTGTGATATAGGGAATAGTGAGGACTCTTCCTGATTTACATTAGTTCCAACATAAACAGAATTGGCCCCATTGAATAATTCTTTCTAATTAAATAGAATGAATTCTTATCAAATATATCCAGGTTTTTAATTTGTGCATAATAAAGTATTTTTAATGTTGCTTTAGGCAATAAAAGCAGGATTTAATGATTTAAGAAAGAAAAGTAAAATATTTTGTAGCACAGATTTTAATTTTACTGTATATAATCAAATGCCATGTTCAGAATTTCTTATGAAGGCTATTTTAGCAAGATAACCCATTCAATGTAAGCCATACCTACATAAAATTAATTGGAGCATTTTAAATAGAAAAACAATTATTCGAAAATTATCTATGCACAAATTCTTTGCTAAGTATTATTATTTAAAATTAAAATTGAAATAATGGGGGTTTGTGGAGCGATTTTATAAGTAAGTAAACAACTTTATTATATACTTAGGATATACTGAGGGTCACACCACATGCAATATTTTGATGAAAAATACTTTTCATGATTATATGTGCATCTCTGATTTTTTTTCAAAATGAAGTAAAAATCAACCATCTTTGTTATGCCTTCATATTTAGAAGAATATTAAATATTTTCAGTCAGTTAAGTTATATTTTGAATTCTGCTTCATTTCTCAATTTACAAGTAAATTTCATGATTCTCAGATATTATAGATATTGATACAACATAAGAGTTCTATAAGGCTTAATTAGAACATGACTGAAAAGCTAAAAAGAAAATGTCAGAAAGTACAGCTCTATTCAAAATTGGAAAGACAATAAAAATAAACAGGTGGAAATATTCCACATTTTAAGATGCATTAGTAGGAAATACTGTTCTTTCTAGGAGAAACTATTTAAAAGGTTGTTTCTGCTGAAGTATAACAGAAAGAAAATGTGTTAATCCCTAACACACTATAATTTTTATGCTTGTAAGTTGTAATTCACAGCAATATTTCTGCCAAGGCAATAAATATACCCAAGAACAATTTAGGATAAACATAAGTTTTCATTACTATACAGTGTATTCACTGGCACCATAAATAAGGTGTGACCAGCAGAAGGCACTGTTACAATAAATATATACATACAGCTGCTCATTTACAAACTGGTTGGAAATTCTGACAAGTTTTACAAACTTTACACAGCACAAATATTCTTTTCATGTAGACATTAAGTTATAAATTTGTCCTGTAATTGCAAAGAAAAAACTCATTGCATAACTCCTTTTTGTGTCATTTTTATTTGGATTGCAGCCCATTTACAATTTTATTACCCTCATTTTTAACTTACTTAATTCATAAAAGAATTATGTGGTCACACTTACCATCTTTAACACTGCATTTAAGGAATGTTGCTCTCTTGAGAAAAGACTCAGACTGCTGAAGTTAGACATAGATTCGTATAGAGCCTGCTTCCAAAGCAGCTTCTAGTTTCATTCTTATTAACCTTTCGAGGTTTGATCATAATTTGCTAGAGCATGCAGGCATGGTCTTTTAATGGAACTGCTTAGATGTACGAAAACACCTCTAATTAAATCTCTGTCAAACATACCCCTAACAATGTTGTTTAGTTTGTGTTCGTATACAAAATCTCTTGAATGCCTCTCCAAGTTTACAAAATCCATGTAAAAGGAGCCAGCATTGCAAAAAAATGTTACGGCATATGTTTGGATTTTTGTATTTCAGAGTCCTGACTACTTTATCTGAATTACAGATTTAGAGCTTTGTTATGTGTGATAGTTATGATAATATGATCACTAAAGGCACAGAGACAGGGAGACTCAAATCCCTTTGAAAATCCCTTTCTCTATTTCCTACAGCTGCTGCGGCAGTTTAATATCTGATAGAATGATGAAAAAGAACAGGCCGAACTCCAGTTTTAATAAAAATTTTAACAGGTCTACATATAGTTATGAAAAATGTTATTTGCAATGCCGATTTTTAATAAATTTTTCTTAAACCAAAGAAAAAATCCCCCAGGGGAACCTGATATGAATGTATTTTTCATATGTACTATTTAAGGCTCTTTAAAGGTTATGAAAGTGACTGATAAAATAAGTTCTATTCTATACAACACAAACCTGAATGCACTTGTACTTTTGCATTTTAATCAAATAAATAAGCAAAGCTTTCATTTTGTATATTGGATCAGAAACAAATATTATCATATTGCATAGTCAATTTTCATTGTTAGCAATAAAATTTCATATTATTAAATAATGGCATTTTTAAACAATTCAAAGCACTGCTAACATACACATCAAAGAGTTCTACAATCTACGAATGTATGCATCATGCTAAGAAATACTATATTTTCATAAAACTGAAATTTTGCTCCCTGTGTTTTATGAACTTGAGAAATTACATGGAATGTGAAAACATTTTCACAAGAGAAAAATAAATATGTTAGGTATGATGAATGAAATATAATTTAATCCAAGAACTTCAGAACTTCTGAAGAGTCTCTATAAAATAGAACATACTAAATGGAAGGTCTCACATGCAGTGGCCTGGGGGAGTGCCCTGCACTGTAAATACTGTTCATCATGATAACACTAACCTGAGAAACAGGGACAATAAGCTCAGCCCCAAAAGTGTCTCTCTCCACAGAAAATAGAAGCAAGTATTTATAGGAAAGCAGGCAGAAATTTCAATTTACCTTTCTGACCTGTACCAATTGCAAAACCAGGAGGCGTTTAACTACCAAAATGCTGAGCACAAACAAGGGGTTCACTTTTAATCTTTAAATTGCACGGACTGGCATTATCACCAGCAAAGCCCTGGTGTTCTATGCAAGCACTGATTGTCTAGCAGCACTGTCCTTGTTATTATTTCTGAAACCTTTTAAGTTCTAAGGAAGACTTTTTAATACCGTACACCATGTAAAATATATTAACATTTATTAAAAGAACTTGATAGACTTTTAGAATTAAAACTAGCTACACTAATACTAGATAACCATTCCATTCTTTACAGAGGGGCGGGCAAACTGTAACTATAAAGCACAGTCTTTATTTTATCCCTAAATAAATATTCACTTTTGAAAACATTAAATGTATTATGCAATGAAATGAGGAAAGTAAAGCATAGCCCACCTCATTACTTTCTCTGAGAATTGCAAGGTTGGAATATTGAGCCATCTTCTAAACCTTGTGGTTCTCCATGATTCCTAACTCAGAATTGACAGCAGTTAGTTCATACCATATTTATAATCCCACTATGTAACATTTCTAAAAAGCTGGATTTACATTTCTAGAACCAAATCAAATTTGTTTATCTGTTTACTTGATATTTTCCTGTATTTTTAGTTAAAGAACATTTTTTTTTAATGGGGTGTGGTGGGGGTTAGTGACCTTAATCAGGGGATTTGAAAAAAAATTGGTGGAATCAAGGTAACAAGAATGAATGAAAGAATAATTTATTGCTGTGACCATTTCCCTCCTTGATTTTTGTGTTGGGATTACAGTGGATTATCCCCAATCAAATACTATTTATCAGATCCTTATAGATAACCATGATAAGTAATAAGAATAGGAGAATAACTTTCTGAGATCATATCTGAAATGTAAATGTAAGCATTTAATTACAAAAGCTATAAGCAGACAAAAAATATGAGAAAAAAACACAGATCGCTAAAATAAAGCTTTGACATTAAGTACGTCTCTAATTTTCTACATCAAGAATTTTTATGCCATTATAAGAAAGATATGTGATGTTAAATAAGAGAGCTTTCAAATTATAAAACAAATTAAAAGATGCTAGTTTAAATGTTGATTAAAGAAATTTCTCATTTTAAAATATTATAATAATTTATAAAATAAAAATTGAGGATTATTCTATTTTTCCAAAAAATATTTCACAAGCTGTACAGTGTTCTTAGAAAATAAGAAAGCTTATTTAAAAGTGCATGTTCAAGCCTTTAATGAAAGTACTCATTTAAAAAAAAAATTAACACATACAGCACCATCTGGCCACATCAAATGACATAGATCTTTTGTGTATCAAAATACCTATTCTAAAACAAATTGACATATTTTTATTCACATAAAATAAGACATTTACTTAAACATTAATAAGATTTATTTACTCTTGAAGGGCAAGGAAATACAGGAAATCCTCCCACCCTCCAAAAACTTCAAACACAGATAAATTATTAATTTTAACTGGAAACTATATAGAATTAATGTAACGCTTATATTTAATGAGTAATTTAGCATTTTAACAAAATTCGGCAATATTCTCCTCCAAATTTTACTACAGTGTTTTGCCAGTGTGTTTGGGTTTTCAGTTTCACTCAGTCCCTAAATAAAACTCTTTATGTTTTAAAGAAATAAAGGGTGGTCTCTTCCTTCATGAATTTTGTGTATAATAATTTTAATCTCTAATTTAATCTATATATCTAAAAGTATTTAAGAATGCAATATTGAGGGAGGGGGTGTTATAACTACCTGAAAAGTTTAGGTTGTTATTTTTATTACCAAGAAATAAATAAAATAGTAAATATTATCTAAAATTATTCTATTGCTTAACTTTCATAGTTTCCATACAAACCACTGGAGGCATTTCTAAGCCAAAGTGACCCTAACCATTGGTCTTCACAAAGCTTTTGCAAGCCTGACAGGAGATTTTTTTTTTAATTGATGGTGGAATAAATCACACTGAATACATGCATTTAGGAACCAACTACACAATATTTTTAAAGATAAACATATTTATATAAAGAGATGAGGGAGAAAATTCCTGAAAAAAAATACCTCTTTTTTTTCACTCAGGAACATGGAGTATTATCCATTTGAATATATCTTCATAACAAATTATGGTTATAAAAATTACTATAAATTATTGCACATTAAGTAGTTTCCAGTTTTTTTATTTTCTCACTGACCTTGATTTTTACTATCCTAAGGGAGCCATATTATCATTAATTATATACTCTTATTTCATCAACTCTTTTTCAACCTTGTAGAATTTTCTCCAAGATTTTCAAACACCAAGAGCATCTGAGAGTCAATCTCTTTTTGTTGTTTTCATAATTTAAAATTATACCACCAGACAGTCTTTCTTTAAGAAAGCCAGAAAACTGGGAAAACAGATAAATTAGGATGCGATTATTCACATCACAAAGGAATTCACAGATGGCTTCATGTAAATAGGGAGCTCCCTATTTAAGTGTTTGTTTACAGATCATTAGCTACTTGACAAAGAGGCTACATACAGGGGCAGGAAAACTTAGAGCTCAAGTGTTGGGAGACACAGCCAATTGGAGATCAATCAGAAATGGAGACGCCAAAGCATTCATGGAAGCAGCCTGTGAATCAGAAAATGTGATTTCCTTCATATTCCTCTGTGTGTGTGTGTGTGTGTGTATGAGAGTGAGATAAAAGAGAAAGAGAGAATATGGCTATATGTGTAGATGTAAAATGTATGGATACATATACACACAGAGACACACCCTAAAGATACCTATTTTTAATGTAGAGTAAGACACTGAACAAACTAGCTGGATTTCCTGAGTTTATTTGGGAGATTTAAAAATGATTCACAGATTTTTAAATGTATATTGTTTTAAAGTACATCCACTCATACAATATATGAAATGTCTACCTTTAAGCTTCATAGTCTAATGATTGTCAGAAACTTCTTACTTTTCTTATACAAATTAATTGTATTTTTAGCACAACAAATTTACTAAATTTTACTGTGTACAAGGCATTTTGCAAAATGCTAAAGAAAAACAAAGCATAAGTCATGAAAGAGAAAAAATACAATTTTAAAGGTTGTTTTTTAAAACGTGGGCATTAATGTTTACAGATTTGCTATTCAAAAATATTAAATTATAATGGATTATTATACAAAACTAATACCTTTGTTTTGATTGTGAAGATCATAGATCTGAGTCCCAAACCAGCTAGATATATCCTTCACTTGAGGTAAGTTTTGTCTCCAGTAGATGTTCCCTCTCTTATTAAATTTTGAAGGAAATTTTTAAAATGCATATGGGGTGAGAGGAAAAAAGATGAAAACATACAAATTCCTGTTAACTACCCTCTTGCTTTATTGTCAAAGCAAGCGTAATCTTTCAGTTATTAACTTTTAATGACCATCTGCCTCTTGAATATTGCCAAATAAAAGTTGAGACTTTTGCTGAAAAATGAATGGCAAGTTAACTTCAAAGTTCTGGTTCTCTTAGACTTCTTTAATATTAAAAAAAAAAAAGTTTTCAGATGTGAAAATTTTTGCAGAGATAGAGACTTGTTCACATTATTTGGCTTGCTTAACATGCTCTGTCTCACTTCAATGCAATTCCAGAAGCATGTATTGATGGCTTCCTGCATTCTAATACTGGCTCGGCAGTTGGGCAATAAACTGTATACACAGACTGTGCTTTCCAAGAGTTTACCCATGTTATCTCATATTTCACTCTATATGATAATTAGTCATTTTTAAAATGATGTCCTGATAACAAACTTAGAAACCTTGTTGGATTTCTGAAATAAGTCCAAAAATATTTAATGCTTTTGTTTATAATAAACTTTGATCTTAACACCCATGTTTTATATAAAGCTCTTAAACCAGTCTAGATAAACTAGAATAAAGAGAAATGCTAATGCACCATTAATTTTAAACTACATTAAATCAATTTTCCACCCACATTTTTAAAATAAATCCAAATTGCTAAAGTTTCTTATTTAGAACACAAAATTACGTAGAGCACGGAAGAAAGTCACCCCTTCTTTCAAGTGAGTAACTGGACTTTTAAAAATTGCTTTGAAGTCTAACTTGTGATACTTCATTTGGATTTGGGGAGGGAGGGTTAAAGAATAAAGCAAAGTTGTACAGAAAGAAGGAAAAGTGTAAAAGGGAAAAAAGAAAAACAAGTTTCTTATTACAGCTAAATCATTTCAGGAAGAAAAAAAAAGAGAGAGAGATGGATTTGGCAGTAACCACTAAGTCAAAGTATGATACACTAGAAAGACAATATAGACAAACACATGTATTAAAGGTGGTACACTTCAAAGACAGAAAGCAATTCATAACATTCTAAATCTTTCTTACCACTCTTTTGGAATAGTTTCCTTTATTTCAACACCATTCCATCCTGACATTCCACCACAAGCCAGGCATTCCATACAAGTAACAGTGTGTGGCACAAAATTCACAATACGTATGATATATTTAACTACAAAAGAAAATCATAAACTCTATAAATCATGTAAAATAGTAAAAATTTAAACCTTTGACATTTTATTTAAGCTTCACAATAATAAATCTATATTTTAGGTACAAAAATTGACTGTCATGACCCCTAAATATATTTACTTCTTATACTATTACCTAGGCATTCACATGCAAAGCATGGTTTTATCCTGAATATTTGGGAAGTGCTTAAATTAGGATAACAAACATAATTTTTTCAATGTGATACGTTAATGGTCACATAAGGATTTGCTTTTTAAAGAGATAAGTAACTGGCCTGGTTAGATTGCGTTTCACTGAGATAAAAAATAAATAGTTTAAGGGTTCTTTTTAAAAAATAATAATAATAAGCCACAAATTAGTCAGACACAGACTGTTTTGGTTTGCTTTGATTTTTCTATTTTAGTATAAATTTGCAAGGACTGCTTTATACAATATAGCCTGCTAGAATGCTCACAACTGACACTGAAAGTTCCTGGGTCTTTCAAAAGCTTTATTCCTAGGAATACTGTGAAGTGGTACATGTACCTGAGAAAAATTTCCAGGACCTACAAGTTATCCTATCCAAGACTGCAAAAGCTGGGGATTATGGCTATCATTTCAAAACCACCGGAATAACTTGGTAACGAAATTTATTCTTTGGTATATTGGCAAATAAATTTTTTAAATGAGGACCCCTGAAGATACAAAAAAAATTGATTTAGTAATGTGAATTTTTAAAAATAGCCTCAATATTAACCAGTGCCATTTAAACAAGAAATTTAAAATTGATAATTTTTTTAAAAGATTGATTATTAAAAAATAATTTTGAATTAAAATAGTTTTCTTTAAAAGGTATAAAAATATTTAAGTAAATTTTAAACAGTTTTTAAATAAACATTACATTTTAAATGAAAATTTACATTTTTCAGAAAAACTACTTCAAACAGCCCTATTTGCATTAACTTCTTTAGAAATTGAACATAGTAACTCATATTATGAAATCTACTACTTTCTACCTGTTTCTAGCTAAAAACCAACTTCAAAAAGTGATAACACATCCTTTAATAACAGAGGAAAGCACTTGCCCTGTTAGTATCAGTCTGGTTCTGTGCCATCAGAACTGTTGGATTTTGTTCTGAACCATGCTGTGTGATGTTTAAGGTCCCTGTGTGTCTCTGAATTGGTGACAAATGTGGTGAGAAACTGAGGCATCTGCAATTGTGATCAACCATATGATAAGTTTTTCTAAAGAACACTTTATAATTTTATTCTTAAAAATATGTGTGCCTTGTATTTGTCTATTCAGAACAAGAAAATGGAGAAAAATATGTTTTGCATAAGAAAAAATGGTGGCATTATTTGCCTTTTAATCAATACATCAAGCATCAGATGAATACTCATATTTATTTTGAAGGAAACCAACAGAAAAGATGATTATTTTCATTGATTGAAGAAATTTTTGCTTAGAAAATCTTTTAGAGGGATGCTATTCGTGATATAAAGTTAGATTTCTATCATATCAAACATTTTTATGATTGCAATAAATTTTTCTCAAGTTTAGTTACTGTATCACTCATTTTTAACCCATCTGTATACACATTTCCTTTGTTTTTTTTTAATTGATTAAAAAGTATTTATATAATATGGTCACAATTTGATTCTTTTCTAATAATATTACCTGGTTTTATTCCCATATATCTAGTACTTTAATGAAACTAGTGTCATGAAGGTTTTGAATATTAATTTTGGCTCTTTCTTAAGAAAATATCAACTATGAAACTTAAATAACTGTTCTGTATCTGAAAAAAAAATTGGCCTTAATGAATAGTTAAGGACACATTGATGTCAAATCATTCAATATTTAAAGAGAAGTTAGCAAAATAATAATTTAGGGTTAAAAATGGCTGGAGTGGAAATGTCTAAATAATTTATTTAAAATTACACAATTCTGTTTATATTTAAAGTGTCACTTCTGAGAAACCTTCAAAAAATAACACACAATTGTGGAGAGATGGTTGGTGGGTGAGCCAATTCAGGATCAAATCACAGTAACAACAATATTCAGTGCCACTGAGCTTGGTTATGATATGTCTCTCTCCTCTTTTTCTGTGTACGAGGATGTGGAAAGTGGTAGCTACAACAAGCCCTGTAACACTATCTATCAACAGGAGGCAGAAACATTCCAATTGAAGCAGAATTAAAAGATGAGGTAGATGGATTAAATAGCGAGATTAGACAGAAGGATAGATGGATGGATGGAGATGGATAGATTTAGACAGATAAATACGTTTAAAGTCCTTTAAAGTTCTTTAATATTTAAAGTCCTGGTGTCATTCTCTTAATTTTTTTTGTTTCTTTCTTTTCCCATAGAACCATCTCTTCCTTCATCACACCCGAGTTTTGGTTATAAGGTAAATGAAGACAATGGGCCGGGCAGAGAGAGATGTCTAAAGCAGTGGACTACTGTATAGCAGTGGAAAGCAAAGGAAGAGAGATCTGAATTTTTGTAAAGGGTCTCCAAGAGATCTATACCACGATTAAGGTTTCATCTGTCATGAATTGGTGCTTCATAAAATTTTCACTTTTTGCCTTGGTATCACAGGTGAGAGGATTCGCTCACCATATTTCTTTGTTCTGTCACCTGTCTCAGTCCTAAAGAGTTACATAACTATACTCGGGTTATAAATAGCCTATCAAAATGAGTCTGCAAAATCAGAAAAATCACCTTAAAAGTTTTAGAAATGACTGTTTTTTTAATGCCAACTCTCATTTTATATGGAGAAAGTCTTGAAATGCATTGTGTATTGATAATGGATACTACTACACACTTCACCTTGTGTAGGTTGGCTTTTTCCACAGACCTACTGAAGGCCTTGAGAAGGCCAGGGTGCCATCACACAAGGTGCCATTAACTGATCTTATAATTTCACTTTATATTAGCAAGTTTTTTTCCTCAAAATCTTCACCATGATTTAAAACTGTATATAGCCTTGGGGAAATGTCTATAGAGACAGGCTTCCAACAAATATCCTTAAACATTTTATTCCAATTTTTAAGAAAGTACAGTAATAAGAAAGGAAAACATCAGCAAGTTATAACATTCTTGTTTTTATATAAATGAATCAATTAGAACTAAAAGTCAACAGGCAAATTACGATGCCAAGAGATTCTCCTAAGAAGTTTATGAGACACAAAATCTCTCAGCTTTACTTTGTTAAATACATAAACACTGGATTACTGGGAAGGGAAAAAGTGCTATGAGAAATTATGGTTAGTCATAAAAAATGATGAAATATTTACACAAATCATATCCTCATTTTGTGCATGTTTTTATTGTAAGATGATAATTCCTTTGCCAGTTTTTTCTGAACATTTAAGATTAAGAAATACTTGGATAGACTGATAAGTATTTTTTGCATAGAAATATGCAAAGTGATTAGAATAGTAGAAATTATTTGTTTATACCCACTAATAAAGTGAAATTAATTACTTTTTATTTAATTACCAAAATGCAAGGTTATACACATCACCAAATATCTACTGATTTTAGATATAATAATTTAAATTATACTATATTCTGGATTATATTTTATGTACATATGTCTAAACCATGACACATTAAAATGAGTATCAGACATTCATCTTTGGGTAGATGTCAACCAACTTATTGAAAATACTTATTATGCGTATTATCTATCCTTCTCCATATGGGAGATTACATTAGAGATACATAACTTGGAGTATTTGGTAAGTGATAATGGGTCCCAAGAGGCCCTCTTTTCCTTTGCCTCTCTATCCTTCCTAAAGGAAATATTCAGGACTTACAAATAATATATTTAATGTTTTATACTATATTAGAAGCTTATTTTAGCAAGGTATTTCTAATAATTGATAATACAGTATTAATAAGATGCAAAAGTAAAAATACATACATCGCATACACTTGTAGAACTAATAGTAGATTCAAAATTATGTGCTTAAACATCTTAGCCTATTTTATTTCATACGGCATGATAGCATTATATGTTTGCATACTTTATTACTCCAGAGATTTAGATACACTGCAAATTAGTACCAATTTGTCCATTAAAATGGAACTATAGACTTCTCCATCCTTGGTTAGCCAAAAGGTTGTAGCCATAATCATCAATATGCCCATAATAAGTAGAAAATAATTTATATTTTAAAAATCTTTAAAAAATGATGTTTCCCATATTCCATTAATAGTGTGCTTAACATCCATTTCAGACATTTTTAATTGTCATATATAACAATTTTTCACTCAAAAAACACTTATTAGAGTGCTCAAGCATTCACTACAAATGAGTGATTTTATGCAAGATTTTTCTTTAGAAAATATCCATGTCTGTTTTTGGTGATGATTTCCTTCTGGTTCTGTCTCACAGCACCATTAAACCTGCACACCTCATTTATTGGTAAAAGTCACCACTTGAACCCCACTTTTCATCTTAAAGCTCCTTACAAAACTTAATGGAGTCCAGTGGTATTTCTAGGAAAGAAAATTATATATTTGAGTAATATCCATATGAAGAAGAGGAATCAGTGAATTTGCATAACAAGTTCTGTACCATTTAAACCAAGCTGCTGGACCCGGAGGTTCTTTACATTTGGCCCCCTATAAACTGGATTATTTATCTATTACAACTGAAGGAGTCACAGAGATCATCTACTTCAACCTTCCTCATATTTTCCAAACCAAAAAAATGAGAGTTTAAAAGATAAATGACTAACACAAAATAAGACAATGAGTTTGTGACAACCCTAAACTGATTTGCTAACACTAAAAAATTGCTAATGTTAATTGAACTTAAAGAATGTGTGAGACACTGTATTGAGCACTGGACCTGGATTAACACTCTATGGTAATAATAGAATTATCCCAGTTATTATTTCCATAATATTTTATATTGATGAATTACTAAAGTATGAGGATAAAAACTGAAGCATTTAAGAAGTCATTTTCTTTAACACAAATAAAAATTTTATACTAGGGAGACATACACCAATTTTTAAATGTACACGTTGTATTTTTGCTTATGTTTTTATGCAGTTTCTGATCCAAAATCTAGAATGTTCAATTTGGCAAACAACATTCCAAGTAAAAGAATCTGTCATGTACTTATCATCAAGAAAATGAATTTTTCAATTTGAATTTTCCATTTTATTTCAATGAGGAATGTTTCTTTAAATGATAATTGTGATGTCTATAGTAATGTCAAGTCTCTCCTACTAATGAACATGTAATGGGATCCAGTAGAACTGAAGATGGAAAGGTTATATTGGCAGAATAGGGTCATATGAACATCATTTCATAACTAAATGAATAGGCTTCTATACAAAATCCTGTTGCTGTATTTTTTGGCAAAAAAAACACATGTTGCCAATTTAATGCCAATAATAGTTATATTCATCAATGATTTTATGAAATTAAAACCTTTCTGTAATCAGACAAAACAAAGTGTAAAGAAGTACTTGTCTGCAGATGGCAGGTTACTGCCTTGACTGACCTAGTCTCTCTTCTAGAATCAATGTACTCAAGATTACAAACATAAATATTTAAATATATCTAACAAAACCCAAATTGTTTATGATGGATCAATACATGTGTTCATTTTTTCAAATAGTTCTAATTTTTCTATTGTATGCTTTCCTAACACTGATGAAAAAGAGTTTCTCATACAAAACATATATTTTAGGCCTAAAAACTTATTTATATATTAAATTTGATGGGTGTGTTTTTCCCAAAACTACAAATTGGTCATTGACACTGAGAAACACATGACATTTATATTGTCATGAACCACATTATTATACAGTATGCAAAATAACTCCTTTATATACGAAACCATTCTTTGAAGCCCTAAAAACAAAACCTAATTTAAAGCCATAGAGCTAACAATTTTTAAATGAAGTATAGAATAGGATAGGAAATTTATCCAGATAGTTTTCTTGATACTCAGTTTTATTACTTATTTCATAATTTCATATCCATTTCATAAATAAAGGTCAAATGCTTAGAAATTACATCTAATCCTAAAGTTTTCTTTATTTACTTTATATATTTATTTTGGTAAGAGACAAAAAAGGGTTCTTAATTTTTTTCCAACATTACTGGATAATTTCCCCCCTTTGCCTGTATATCTGACCTGTTTAACTCTTGGCCACCATCTGTTTAGAATATAACTCTCCACAAGCTAAACCTCTTAACTATATAACACTAAATCAGTGAAAACAATTACAAAACAATTGAAATTGGTTATAAGTCTTCCTGTGTCATTTAAGATATTTTAAATACATGTTCAGTGATGGAAACTGTGAATAAAAGAATAATTTTCAGTGGACTTTTTTAGAATCAGTACTTTACCTCAAAGCTCTAAGCTTCACCGGAAATCATTAAAGGGAGGGTAAAGCACTGAGTCAAGTCTTTCCCTGTCATATTTAGTCCGTATTGTGGACAATATTGTCGCAGTTTGCAATCTCAATCCCAAGCATAGCTCCCTTTTTTGCTGCAAGGGTTCTATACATCCCAGTCCATTGCCTTGCAACTTCCTTTTCTAGGAAGACACACTGACATCAAAGTTGGCCATAGTGAACTAGGGTCTAGCTCAGTTTGCAGAATGCTTGCCTTGAATGAACAAGGTCCTGGGTTTCATCCCTAATAGACAGTTGATAGATAGATAGATAGATAGATAGATAGATAGATAGATAGATAGATAGATAGATAGATAGATAAAATGTTGGCTAAATGACTTTCTCTATGAACAAAATGTAATACATTACTTCTAAGCAGAACTTCAGAAGGCAGTGCCTTTTTCTATTATTTCCTCTTCTTCCTGCTGCAACAAAAATGTGTCCCCAAGAGGAGTGAATTCTTTAACCTAGTCTCCAGGGAAAAACATGGAGCTGTTGCCACCATTATGCAAAGAAACAAACAAAAAAAAAAATTCAGTCTGTATTGTTGATATTTGGGGAATTTGTGTGAGTGTAACAAAACCTAACAAAAGGTAACTGATAATATACATGCTCTATAAGACTGGTTGTGTTATATGGCTTGTATAAGAAGGAAACTGAGGCTCAGAGAAGTTAAACAAGTTTTCCCCAAAAATCGAGATTTGGAGTTTATAAGTAAAACTTCCTTTATGAGAGATTTTCTGTGTCTTGGTTTTCTCATCTGAAAAAAAAAAACTAGCAGTAATTTTTTCTTATCTCTTATAGTTATACTTTAGAGGTATTTTGGAGATTAAATGAGTTTATATATGTAAAATTCTGAAGGCAGTATCTGGCAATAAATGTTAATTGTTGTTTTAATTATTATTGTTAGTTCCAGAGCTTACTACAAAATCACTTAGCCACTCTGAACATTATTTACTCATCTGTGGACTAGGGATAATAATACCCTTTTTATATATAGGGTTGTTGGTATAAATGAGATAAAATACATGAGATTGCTTTCAAAGGTATTATTAAACTCATGACTTAACTATCATTTAACAAAACAATAGGCCATTGTCATAAAAATATACAGCCATTATAAATGTACCAAGAATTTTTAAAAAAATTTCTTCAAGAATCTCAGCTCTTCATTGTAATCAAATACCAACAAGCTCATATGTGCAAAGAAACAGAAGAGTCTCTATATAATGTGATGTCCCTATGGACTTTCTGTGATAGTAGAAATGCTCTATATCTGCATAGTCTACTACATACCTACTAGTTATAGGTGGACATTGAGCACCTGAAACATGTCTAGTACAACAGAGGAACTAATTTCTTAATTCATTCAATTTTAATTTATTTATATTTAAACAGTTACATGGAGCTAATGGCTACCATATTGGACAGCTCAACTCCAGAACTTAACATGTACATTAAAAAATCTCAATAGTAACTATGCTTATGTTTGGATTAAGGCTTTGGAGTTTTCTTCCCACTCAACAAGAAGGTTCAAAAGAGGACAAAACCCCAGGCAGTTAAATATTTAGGTGATGGATATTCCAGAGAAAAATCTAAAGAATCACCTGTATACTGTGATGAGTTGGCTATAGATTGATTTTCTCCAAATTTCCCATAGCAAGAAAATGAAGAAATTTGAAGTGAATAAAGCAAAGCTGTTTTCATAGGGCAAAGCTCCTAAAGAGAGAAGAAATCTTGATGTAGCCTAGCAACTGACCTCTCAGAGCCAGCTACTCTGGTTTCAAAACCTGACTAAAGAGAAGCAACACTCTGGATCATTCCCAGTGATCCCATCCTGGTCCACGTCTTAGTCAACTTTCACCTGGGCCACATCACTAGCTTGAAAATAGGTCTCCTGGGTTTTGTTCTAACCCCAGGCAGTCAATTCTTATGGCTGCCTATGGGAGGGAGTAAGAGGTCAGAATCACAAACCTTATCATATATCATACTCTGCTTGAAACCTATCAATGTCCTATCATTACTGTTAGAATAAAGTCCAACTTTTAGGTCCCGCATCAGAAGCCCTCAGCTCATGTCTCTTTCCCACTCATTTGTTATATCCCAACCACTCTGCCATTTTTTCAGTTCCAAGATACCTCAAACTCTCTCTCCCCAGGGCCTTGTCATTTCTTCCCCTTCTTCCTTTTCACCCCTTCCTCTTGTACTGACTTGGTTAAACTCTACTTACCCTTCTCGTCTCAGCTTACTATCCTGACACAGAGAGGTCTCCCTTAAGCACCACTTCCACAGGTCTCTCTCTTTCTTTCAATACCCACATCTCCTTCATGTCCCTTAATCCAATTTGTGACTCTTGCTCATTTGTCTCCCCTGTCTCCCACACTATAATGAAGGGAGAAGTGCATCCACATCATATCTGTGTTGTTCACTGCAATATTTTCAGCACTCAGCATACTCAATAAAGATAGTGGATGACCCAATGAATGAACCACCTTTTGACTTGACTACTCTTGTTTCCTTAAAATACCCATTATCATCTCTCTTTGTGTCATCCTCAATATTTTGGGCTACACTTCTTCTAAGCAAGAAGTTCCCCCTCTGGATTAGCCCTTTATTATAAATCTGCTTCTTATATTTAAACAATGTACTCCTGTTCACGTACCACTACTTTCCCTCCAGAGCCATGCTTCCACAACTGACATCTTCCCAAAGTCTCCACTTATTCTTCATCCACTTGCAACTTGCTCCTTTAAGCTTTGCTTTCTTCCCTATAATATATCAAATAACAGCCTTGAATTTTAACAATTTCCCATAATTGCCAAATTTAATAGTATATTCCACAATGGAAATCACCCAGAATCTCACCATATTAGGGTTCTACTGGTTTCATTTTCCTCTATTCACTTCCAGATCTTACCACATGCATTCATAGTTGTAATTAATGGTAATTTTTATATTATAGTGTGAAAATTTGATGCCTTATCATTATATTTTTTATATGCAAGGATGTCCATTTTTCTGATGTGTTGATGTACTATAATTAAACTACTTTCACATAATTAGACTTACTTTGTCAGTCGACTTTGCGTCTCTGGGATAACAACAACTTAGAGAAGGAAAAGTTTATTTTGGGATAACAGTTTCAGAGGATCAGACCATGGACAGCCAACTTCATTGTTATGGGCCTGAGGTGAGGCAGAATATCATGGCAGATGACAGCCACTAGGCTGGTGGCAGCCAGGAAGCAGAGTGAGAGATCAAGGCACCAGAGACAAATATAAACACCAAGAGCATGCCCCAATTATCTACTTCCTCCAGCCACACACTGACTGTAGCTACCACCCAGTACAGTAGACCTTTCAAATGTGGATTAATCCACTGATTCAGTTACAGTGCTCATAACTGAATCATTTCACTGTTGAACATTCCTGTGTGGTCTTACACATGAGCTTTCAGGGATGCCTCATATCCAAACCATAATGCTTACACAGGTTTTTCATTTTCTGTCCATTTAAAAAAAAAATAGGAAGGATGTCTTTATGAACTTAATATTTCCCTGGTTTAGAGTTCATCCTTAAATTTCTAGGAACTGGGAATATGGAGTAAAGGATATGATTATGCCGATTGTTCTTAAAACGTACTAACAGATTTCCTCATGATTTTCTGAAATGCTCTATCAGTTTTCAGCATAAATCATTAAAATGTGAGCCCTCTTCAGTCTCTTTTCACAGTGAGTTTTTCCCATTCCTATCTCTCCTTGATCTTTCTACTGATTCCTTGGTCTTCCCCCCTTGAAAGCTTCTACTCCCTCAAAACTGTTATCGCAACTCTTCGTCAGCTGCTTTTATTTTCTGTACTACAGTTCTCTCCTCTCCCCACCCGTGTATCTATTCTTATTATTCTTCCCAAAGACTCCCTTCTTCCAATTGCCTCTGCTCTTCAGGTATCAAATATTCATTGCTAAGGTAGATCTTGCAAACTTTGCAAAATACTTTTTTTTTTTTTTTGCTTCTTTGTTTGATATACTTATGGGGGCAGCTTCATTTTATTTTTCAAGACCCAATTTAATTTTAATGAGCAGTGAATAGATACCAATAACAAGAAATGGTATAGTTTATAAAATATATTATCCTCATCAGTAGAGAAGTTAGAAGATTAGGCAGGAAGTGCTCTAAAGCTTTTTTCTTGGATGTATCAATAAAAGGAATATAAAAATGAACTCAGAATTTTAAATGTCCCGTTTTTACTCAGTTCACTGAAATGATAGATACATAAATAAGTAGATATAGATTAAAAACTGCAGAGGTCCCTTCCCCTTTACTGTAGACAAAAACATCACCTCCCTCACTTAGCAGCCTGATGGGGCAAAAGGAAACTACTGAAACAGAGAGGGTCAGATAAATACAACATGCTGGAGAGTGTTCAAAGTCTGTGGGTATGGAATAGGGGCTTTGCTTGCCCTGCCCATGACTCATTCTCGAAAAATAACTGTTATCTAGTCTTTTTTTTTTTTTTTGCAGGGGCTGGAGAGGCCAGGGATTGAACTCAGGGGTCCTTGACCACTGAGCCACATCCCCAGCCTGATTTTGTATTTTATTTAGAGACAGGGTCTCACTGAGTTGCTTAATGCCTCACCATTGCTGAGGCAGGCTTTGAACTTGAAATCCTCCTGCCTCAGCCTTCCAAGCCACTGGGATTACAGCTGTTATTTATTCTTGAGATGCCAAGATAAATGGAGGGTCCACAGAGCATATTAGAATGGGGGTGACCGAAAAAACCATCCAGTTTATAGCTCCTTGACTTTAAACAGACTCATTCGCCAGAGTGTGAGATCACGAACTCACAAGCAGGCACGCATGCGCAGAAAGTTACTAGGAAGGTGGGGAGCCCTAGAGCCAGCACAGGGCTGAGCTGGGTTGGGGTTTACAGCAGCATGAACCACTCAAGATGCAAGACGGTGGAGAAGGAAGAGTCATCAGGGGCCTTTGAGGGTCTTAATCTATACCCAGAGGAGGGTGAGGGAGACCTTCAATCAGAAACTGAAACCAGTTACAATCAGAGAAATTACAGGAGCAAAAGCGGTGATGGATGCAGCTATACATCCTAGGTGTTGCTCCATGAGATTTCCCTTTGTCCTTATCCCAAACCCCTCTTTCTGAGTCTGTTTCTACTCCTGGGAATCAATCCATTCCTAAGAAGAGTATAAACCAGACACACCGATACACCGAAATATTTTTTAGAACAAAATATGCTATTAAAGAATATTTATGATTGAAAAATGATACAATTGAGATAAGGCAGAATATGATCTCAACTGTGTTAAATACACACACACTCACCTAGAGAAGCAGAGCTTAGTTGCACAGACACAGACACCCATCCACAGAGATGTTTTCACAGGGTTCACACCATGGTGGGTGGTGAAGGCTTCTATTTTGTTTCTATTTTTTAACTTACTAAATTAAATGGCCATTTAAATATTTCTTGCCTTCTTACTGGAAAGTGCCTTGAGCTGTGTATGTGCAGACCCTGGAGACCAGATGAGCGTGCTCATGATCTAGTCACTTAGATGACCGCTCAGCTGCACATCGCCACCACCACAGTGTTGGTTTTGAACATCATGCAGTTTTAAATTACACTTATTCTTTGTCTCCTATATTTTAACGTATATCCACAGTGGACGACCAGAAGTACAGGCAACATAAGAAACACTGATGTTGAAATGGGAATTAATGAGAAACAAACCAAAGAAAGAAAGATAATATTTCAAATTTGTATTAAGAGGATTTCCACCAAATCCATATGTTAAAATCATCTGATCAATATTTTTTCGATATTTCCAAAACAGAGAAAATATTGGAAAAATTATCTCAGGTTGACTTTCATTTACTGGAGGTTAAGACCTCCTATCTGCACATATTTTTTTTTTCTGCGTAGTGCTTGAAAATATCCTAACACTTTCTTCTTTATTTAATCATATAAACAAAACCATGAAATTATTTTTGAATAGATCCATTTTATAAAGTGTAAAGGGAAAGACTTGGAAATACTAGCTAATAAAAACATGTTTTGTCTTTTTGATACCATCAACATAGATTTCAATCTATATTTTAATGTATATTTGGTCTCAAAACAATTATGTTATTTAAATATTTATTTGTCAACAAACCATATTTGTTCTTACACAATGGCAGTAAGTAAAAGAATATGTTTCACCTGGCCAGATTGCTTAACACAAGTTTCTTGTTTTTTATCTGTACAAAGAAGGAATTGGTTGAGATGATCTTTTAAGGTCCCTTCCTGCTCCCAAATTCCATGATATTAGGAAAAAGGACCAGGTCCAGCGAGTTCACACTGTTCTTCTATATAACAAATATAATTGTATAATCTCTCTTGAATTTTGCCCAATTTCCAGTTTCATGAGTTAGATATAGACAGATGATAGAAAGACAGATACAGACATAATGTAGATGTAGGGCCATAGAAAGAGTAATATATATATGGTACTATGATAAGCCACTATCAAAACTGGCATCAGGACCCATGTTTTCTGATACCTATGCTAGTGTTCCTGTGATTATTATTATTATTAATGCATGTACCTATGAGCACATGTTGTTTTCCTTTTTACTTTTCTTCTCTAATTTTGTCTGTCCACATGCTCCCATATATACCCACAACTTTATGCCGTCTTCCTATTCCAAAGTAACCAATTTAACAGTACATCTTTCCATGCATTTTTCTATGCCAACAGAAATACCAACACATTTGTATATGTGTACATCACTTGAACAGAATAATCAACCAAACAACACACCTCTACATACATGGGAGGATTTGGCAGTATTTGATTTCCAAGAGGAGATCAAATTAAAAATGATTCAACAAATTTTCTTCACCATTAATATACTAGATAATTCCCAAATTCATGTTTAATGACTGCATAACATTTCATGATATTTGTGTGCCATTATTTATGGACACTGCCTTAATTTTTACTTATCTGCTCAAATGCCATAATGTCACCATTCATGAGTTATTAATGTTCTCTTTCATTAATGTTCTCTTTGAAAGATAATATAGGTTCAAAATCCAAACTTGATTAATTATAACATTCTCCGTAGACTTGTAGAGAAACTGAAGAGTCATTACTATTTACAAATGTAACATTTACTGTTTTATGTTTTTCTAGAATTTTTAAATTTTAGAAAGTAAGGAAATTAATCATTTGGAATGAAAGACACCACTTTATTTTGCCTAGTGTTTAAATACTTAGAATCCATGTTTGTGCTGGCATATATAGCTGTATGCCCTTTGACAAATATCTTAACCTTCCTGCACTTCAGAACAGAGATGATAATATTACTTTCTTCATGAAACCATGGAGAGAATTTTTCAACTTTAAGACATCTATAAATATACATAGTACTTGTACGATGAACTTATTACATAGAACAGTGCCCAGTACCTAGTGAGCTCTCAGGGAGTGATGTCACTCACACTGTTAGTGACATTGTTATTACTACACTATAGCTCCATTTTTATGCATTTTTTTCAGGTAAGTAAAATTCCAGCGAGATTGTTTAAATCTCAACATATTTTTCATAAGCTTCTAATCATATGTGCTGGAAAAGAACTTTCAACATTCAAAACAGCTTATAATTAAAAGTACATCAAATGGCTCCCTTTGCAGCTTCATGGAGAAAAGTGAAATTCCCAAAGAGGTTGTAAGTTTTCAGCACTCCCACTAGAAAAAGAGAAATAGTTACAAGTACTTCCTCTGGAGGTTAACTGTGGCTGCCAACAGTCCAAAGAGTGGACATTTTGTTTACATCAGTTGCCTTTCTGCAAATGCAAATTCAACTCTCAGTCTGTTCCCTTCTGTCCTCAAATTTCATATGTTCAAGGATAATAGATGCTTCGAGTATATGAAGCCACCCGCAGAACATGCAGCGCTTCCATAAAGTAGCTCCAACATTTGCCTGACAAGTGTCCTTAAAGAAGTTCCAGGAAAAAAGGGAAAAAAAAATCTTATTTGAGGGTGACTGCCTAGAATTTGCCAACTTTTCAATAATGTGAAAAGACATCATAAAGTTTATGCCACTAAGGGAAAGAAACTCACAACTTAATAACCAAAATGAATAAAATATTTCTTCCATATATAAAGTAACGATGTTATCCAAAACCCAATTTTTAAGTGCTCCCCACACCCTCCCCGACCAAAAACACAAAAAAATCTATTAAAGTACCACACCAAGAACACACACAAAATCCTGGATAGCAAAATGGTTCTTTTTTTGCTCCAGATGCTTGAATGTCTTCTCTTTGTGCCGGTTTGTGTGCTCAAGGAGAGTTACTTGAACTTGATCATGTGTTTCTTACTAGCTTTCTGAACCCAGAGAAAGGCAGGCACTGATTACCAATCAAGATGCTCAGGTTCAAGCTCCCTGCCTCCCACTTAGCACTCTATCTACTCACCGGAAAATAATTTGTTTGAGCCAGTAAGGCTTACAGTTATTTATTCTTTATCCTTGATTTTTCAAAAAGCACCCCCCACACACACACATACACACCAGTGACCCTCACTAGAAGCAGATAGCATTGAAGAAGGACAAAATTCTGATGCTGTGCTTACTTTTAGCAACTGTAGTAAAGCTTTTCCAGTGCTGGCCCTTGATCCAGCAGCTCATGTAGGCTCAGCATTCGGCAGTGCAAGGAAGCTTTAATCTAATTCTCACTTCATTTTTCCCCTGGCTTTCTCCTTAGGACAAGTCTCAGGGAGGGGGTGGGAAAAAAAAGAAAAAGAAAAGAAAGAAAGACGAAAGTCCCAGGCCTGGCATGCCATAATACAAAAAATGCACTGCTAATTACCACGGTTGTAATTCTTGATCCAGCCAAAATGCAGGTACACAATGACTTTACTTGGGGGCAGACTCTGCTTAACCCCTGCTTCGTTTTACCACCTCTTCAGCACGTTCCCTCTTCTTCAACAATGGTTTATCTCTTCAGGGTAATAACTGATTTGCTGTCCAAGAAAAAGAACCCCTCGGGAGGCATCCAGGTGAGGAGCACCAGAGCTGCTGATGGCCGAAACAGGTTTGGGATGGATCGTGACTTATTAGGAATAAAAAAAAAAAAAGAAAAAGAAACCCAGCGTATTTCATTCTGGCTCTTTAAAAGACTTCATGAGGCTTAAAATGACAGCAGTGGACATCAGATGGTAGCAATCTGGTACCTTTCCTGTCAAGTGACAAGCTGTTCTAAAATCCAGAAGTTGCTTTAGGTCCACTTTATAAGGGAGCTAATACTTTTTTTAAAAAATTGGACACATAACATTTGGTTCACGAGAGCTTTGTAATGTACTTGGGAGAGTCGTTTGCATATGCGTTCTACCTATTTACAGTATTTTATATGGACTCAGCATTCGTTAGGAAAAAAATGCTACTACCAACCACGACCAAGTATGAAGTCAGTGACTTTGCTGGATTAAAAAGGCCCTAGCAAGCGTACTTCTACCATAATTTAGTGCAAAAGTATTTCAGGGAGTTATTTCATACCTAAATTGGTTGTGCCTGCTCTAACCAACTTACCCCAGGATTTTCTTTTGAAATCTTCCATTTTAATTAGAAATCATCTGAATTATCATGTAGGAGAGAGAAAAAGAAGGAAAAGGAAGGAAAAATGGATAGAGAGAAAAAGAGCCTTCAAAACATCTCTGGAAGTAGTAGCCCTGTTCTTACTAACTTGGCTGTTTCCACCCTGGTCCAAGGCACCACCATCTTGGGCCTGACTTCAAACAGTAGCCTACTAAGGTTCTCAGGGTTTCTATCCTGACCACTCTATTTTACCCAGGTAAAATAAAAATATAAATCCCTTCGTTTAAAAATATATGAAAGTAAATGTCATTGAAGTACAAAAATATAAAATGTTTTCCTTTCTTTTGTGACATTCAAAGAAACAAAAATGTTGTGGCATTTTTTACTTCCTACTCAATATCATGGGTCCAAGGATGTGGGAATCCTTGCAAGGTGAATGCAGGTGAAGGTGATGGAGCACCATCTCACACACAGAGCACTGATCTTAGCACACACCTCCACAAGGTGCTGGAGAAAGACAATCGCCCTTTCCCATGGACCTGCAACTCCAACCCATGGATGGGAGGTCCCCAAGGATCTAAAGGAAGAGCCAAATATTTCCTGTGCTCACGAGAAAGGAAGGGAGGAGGTAAGTCCAGATTAAGCCAGCAGAGATTTGGTTAAACTTTGAGTTTGGTTTTTTTCAAAACCATCATTTTCCTCTAGTAATTTTATCATTTTCTATCTAATTTATCCTTCAATCAATAACTACCAAGGGCAGAAAATGTCAGAGAAGTTGAAACAAAAAAATATATATATAAATGTGAAATATAATGTTATCAAGGAAATACTTAGATATTTTAGATAAACACCTCATGTTTTAAAGTTAATTATTTGGAATCTCTTGAATGATTCTTATGATAATTCTAAATTAGTCTCAAAGCAACTTCACATTTTTTATAAATAGTCATACAAGTCTCAGCTGTTTCTCTGCAAGAAACTCTTATGTAATAGAGCCCAGGTGGGAATTTTGAATTTACAGCTATGCATTACAAGTATTTGTTGAGTCAAGTACTAGTTGCACAACTTTTTTTCTTTTCTAACAATTTTTATGCCCACATTGAGGGCATCAAAAGGGGAAGAGACAGGAATCTGTGAGAAGAAAACTGCAGAGAGCTGTTGTGGCCATGAATCCCCATTTTCTGCCTCGCACAGGGAAGGCTAAGGAATGTGCCTCCAGTCCAGGCTGGCTGAGCCTACCTGGCACCAGACCTTAGCTTGAGTGGAACCTGTCCTAAAGTTGGGAGAGGTTGAGTGACACTTGCCAAGGAGACACCAAGGGCAACAGAGGGAGTAAAGCAAAGGACACTTGGGGTGCTCCAAGGTGGGCCAATCACAGTCCACAGAGGTAGACCCCGTGGAAGAGAAAGCCCACAGCCCTTTGGAGTCCTGCACAGAAAGGCTACAAGGTAGGCAGGTGGGATTCCCACAGAAAGCTGCTGTGCCAGACAACAACAAAGGTTGCCCAGAATGGCAAATGGAGACCAGGCCAGGGGGCCCGGAAGAGAAGATTTCCTGAGACCCAAGAAGGCATCTGCAGCAGGATTGCAGATTGCACACAGATACCTGCTGGAGGCTGAGGAGAGAAAGGTACAAGGGGATACATATCAGAGCTCCTCTTCCTCTTATACTCTCATGGGAGATGGATTGGCAAAGAGAGAGAAAGACCTTGGGCCAGGCGTGGTAGCACAAGCCTGTAATCCCAGCAGCATGGGAGGCTGAGGCAGGAGGGTTTTGAGTTCAAAGCCAACCTCAGCAAAAGCGAGGTGCTAAGCAACTCAGTGAGACTCTGTCTCTAAATAAAATACAAAATCATGCTGGGGTGTGGCTCAGTGGTTGAATGCCCCTGAGTTCAAACCCCAGTTTGAAGAAAAAAAAAAAAAACAAAGATAGACAGACGATGAACACTCCTTAATGGTATGGGCAGCAGTAGGCACAATGAAACTCAATGTGATAGTCCCCAGAATATTACAATAGCAGACATGCCCTCCTCCACCAGCACCCTCACCAAGTATCGGAGGGCATCTATTATCTGCTTAGATGTGTCTCTTTGGGGGGCTACCAGAAGAGGCACGCATTCCCCTAAGGAAACTTTCAGCCTGTGATTTCATTTCCATGCAAGCAGGGGTCCCCATATGTAACACTTTCCCATTTACAGTGTTTGCTTTTCTTAGTCTTTCGGAAAAAATATATATATATAGGAAAGCATTGCATGTTTGCAATTAAATTGGGTTTGGAAAAGATTTATGCAGACGAAAATGTGAAATGATAATCATGTAGTACCATTGTACATCGACTCAGACAAACTTCTACACACATTTGCACAGAAGAAAAAGAAAAACATTCTGTAGGAATGAAAACCAATCTTCTTCATGAATACAATTTTGAGATAGCATAGCCTTAACTTTTGGAGGAAAAGGGTGAAGTGTAAGAAAATAAAGCAAAGGGATGTGCCTCCAGGTCCAGGCTTGCTGAGCCTACCTTGCACCAGTCTCTAGCTCCAGTGGAACCTGTCCTAAAGTTGGGAGAGGATGACTGACACTTGCCAAAGAGACACCAAGGACAACAGAGGGAATGAAGCAATTTATAATTGCATAATTCACCTGATTTTTCACTTAAATTGTCATTTCTTTTTTTTTTTCTATATTTGCACAAAGAAATTTCAAATCAGACAGTATGTTGTTTTATTTTCAAATAAATATGTAATCAAGAAGTATTTGCTGGTTCATTTCTGGAAGTCAGAATTACATTAGATAAGCAACCACAGCAGAAGAGAAAGCTGGTGAGATAGGCCTCTTTCCCACAAGGAGCTTACGATTTAATCAAAGCAATAAGAACACAACATGAGTCAGAAACGTTTTAGAGTAAATGAAAGCTCAGTTCACTTAATTTATGGAGGCAGAAATTAAATCCCACAGGCTTGCTCCTAGGGTTTACAGAGCTAGTGGAGAACAGGGTTAGAACCCAGCATCTTAAATCCTGAGGCCCTCTGGGTTAAGTGATGTATGAAATAGTCCAGACTATCCTTCGCAATAGCTGGATATCATGGAGAAATAGGGCTTTTGTTGGTCTTGAAAGATTTATCAGAGGCTCCTGTCTTGGGGGTAGAAGTCGGGGATGAGAACCAAGGGGAAAAATAAATTAGCAGATCTTTTCCCTTATGACTATATGCAAAATTTTAAATATCACAGTACTGTTGCTTTTATAAGAGTCCCAAATAGGCTTTTAAAGGGGACGGGGGGATGACTATAGTGCAGAAAACCATAGAGGGGTGGGGAAGATAAATCCCCTGAAATTGATTTTTTGAAATATGAAAACAAAGGAACCTGAAAAAGTAGAGCACAATGTAAATGCTGGGGTAACGAAAAAGGTACAAAGAGGCCAGATCATCCAGGATCTTGAAAGTCCAAGGAGGGAGGTTAGTGTTAGTGAAGTAGAAAACCTTTTGTAGGTTAGGTTGTCCTATTAACATAATTCAGTATATATTTGGCAACTTTGACAACTAAACAGAGGTGTTCCTAATTTATCAGTTGTAAAAGAAAGTGGGAAACACCCACAGCTTTCCTCTGGCCAAAATCTGATTAGCATCAAGTTTAAGACTATCATTTCTTCATGTTATATTTGAAGTATTCTGAACATCTGTGTTACCTTTAGGGTACATCCAACAGGGATGTGCTTGGAATCCGTAGATGTGTGTAATTCTATAAACGAAATTAATACAAAGAAAAAAGGGAGAGTCACTTTGGAGAGTCACTTTCTAAAAAATGAGCCTGTATTTACACCCAGGTAGGAGCCATTCCTACCTAAGTGGTTAGAGGTGGTCTCTGCAGTAGCCTGATCCAGAACTGGTGCTCCTGCAGAGGGGAGCATTGAATTCCATTTCCTCACCATTCACCCACATGTTGAGAAAATGAATTATTTTGCTCCCGCTAACAACTCATTATTCACTTAGATGAACTTTCTGCTCTTCCTTGGAGGGTCTCCCTACCACTGACCTCCAGCTCCGTTTTGCCAAGTTCTGGTTAACCAGGGGCTATTCCAGACCGACTCCAGCCTGACATGGGCTGACTGCCGCCTCTGCTGACAAACGTCAATCAAAGCGTCTGAGAGCCGCCGGGCCCTGTCAGCCGTGGTCTGAACCACGCTTTCCCAGGAACGCCCGTAGCATGGCATCTTTGTTCTGTTTTCAGATAAACAGATCCAATTCCTCAACAAACAGACTGCTACAGTCCTTTTGATAACAGTGTAATAATTCAAAACAAATGATTCTCCGCTTTGATGATAGCACTTTTATGGGTCATGAAGAAATCCTCCCACCAACATCTGTTTGATTTTATCTACTTGAACTTTATCCTCCAGTTGAAGATTTATAAGCTGAAATCATCCCAGCCTATTAAAGTCAAACTAATGTTCAGGCACTAAGCAGAGAATGAAAGTGCATTTCCTAGTCATTCCACAACCTTTTGAAAAGCTGTTGTGAGCAAAAGAATATTAAAAAAGTTTGGAGAATTTTATATTTTGGCTGAGCCTAAGCCAACACTCCCCTTGATGGAGGCCTGATGAATTTAATTTGTGCATTTTAGGAAAAGTTATTTATGAAATTATTATTTTAAAAGATAACATGAAAAAAAAATGTCAGAGGTTGTTTACATTAAAGGCTGTTTTCTCAAGTGAAATCCACTATGGGTCAAGGAAATGCGATCCAAACTTCTCTCTCTCTTTTTCCCTCCCTCTCCCTTGATTTCCTTATAGATGACAAATTTTGAAGGCATTGTTCAGTGATCCTTAAATTGAACTTAATAATAAGATAAACTGATGGCCCTCAAACACAAAGAGGTTTTAATTTGAAGAAAGAGACAGCAAGGCTGCTACAGACGGAGAGACCAGAGTCCTGAGTTCAGATCACAAATCCTCCATTGCTCAATAATTTAGTTAAGCAAGGAGCCAGGGGATGCTCTCTGGAAATGAGTGTGTGACACGGAGAGTGTGCATGTGTGTATTTGAATAGGGACATGTAAGCATTTCACTCTGTAAAGGTTAAAACTTCCACCGTCACTTCTGACCCAGTGCCATTATAAAAAGCATCACTTCTCTTCCCCGTTTTTCCCTCCTTTTAACCACCCATGTCTCACTTCTCTGGTTTTCTTCCAGATTTTTGCATTCACTGGTTCTTTCCGTCTCCTGTATTTCTCTTTTCTTTTTACAATTCCCATACCCCCTCTGCATTCAGCAGGCATGGATGGGGATAATAAGGCAGCACTGAACAGGTTTTCTGAACAAATTTTTATACTTGATTTCAAATTGGACATGTTTTCATGCTCTTAGGAAGAAAAAACTGGAGGACTTTTAAAATATGAACTCTTTCTTCATTTTGCAGGTGATGATGCCATGGCGCAAGTTGTTGGTACCTCATTTAAAGACATAGGTAGATCATTTATTCATTTATTCTTTCTTTCAATAAATATCAGACAACCATTAGCATGCTATTCAGTGTGAGAAAGGCACTGATAAGGAAACCTGAACCCTGTTCCTGGTTCTGTGAAATTTATGGTTTATAGAGGGAGGAAGGAAGTAGGAGGGTCTGTTATCATTGCTGTCACTAATGACACCAATACGTGTAGGCAGACACCAGCATGTCAAAGGGGGCTACCAAGAGAAGAGCCACAATGTAGCCAATGCATTCCTCTAAGAGGAGATTTGAATTAGTGATGTCTGCGAATTTCCCTGAGGATCTGGTACAAACTGAGCCCTCAAAGATAAGGAGGAGTTAACCAGGCAAAAGAGAAAAGGCAGCTCAGGCAGGGGAGAAGCCTGTGCCAAGGCCCTGTGGCAGGAAAGCATCAGTGACCAAAAGAAGGGCAATTTCTTTTATGTACTGCAGAGAGAGGAGAACGGGACGTGCGGCTGGTGAGGTGGGCAGTAGAGACCTTGAGGAGTTTCATGGTTGTGATTATGGTTCTTCCCAATGTTCATTTATCTGAAGATAAGTAAAAGGTTTGATGCAGAGAAGTTATCTGATTAGATCTGTTTTTTGCCTAGGTCATTGTGCTTTTGTGTTCATGCAGGAAGGGACAGGAATAATCACTCATGGACTGATGAGGAGATTGAAGTCCAGGCAAGAGACAATGGCAGGCTGGACTAGGGTACAGGTGGCGATTGAGAAAAGTGGTCAGATTTGAGATTTTACAGGGATAAAGCTTGCAGGATCCCATGATGGAGAGAATGGGGGAAGGGCAGAAGAGGGGGAATAAAGGATGACTTTCAGATTTTGAGCTTTGAGCCGGGTGGAGGCCAGTGCCTTCGACTGAGATAGGAAGCACTGAAAGATGACCAGGTTTGAGAGAAGATCATGAGTTCAGTCTCACACATGCTGATTTTGAGGTGTCTTTGAGACATCCAAGAGAGGATGTCAAGTCAGTACAAGAAACAGATCTTGACTCTTTTAAGATTTCTAGTTCTTTCCAGTAAGCTCCTACAGCTACTACGCTATGTTCACTTGCAGAATAAATGTACTTGGGTTTTTTTTTTCTGTTTATTGACTAAACACTCAGGATAAATGATGAGTAATAGAGGTCAATTGATGAACTTTGAGACTTAAATAAAGTGGTTTCTGCTTATACCAATAACTCCTGAACGTATGAATAAGAAACAGCATTTAAGTAAGGTTTATTTTCTGCAGAACTTGGAGTTAACCACTGTTGAATACCAAAAGATTTAAATTATCTGATTTCTCTCTCTCAGTGATTTAATTATTTGTTCAATTACTCCTGGAAGTAGGTCTTTTAACAAATAAATTGCAAGGCAGCCCTCTATATTTCCTACATGTACAGCCCATCTGTCAATACAACTCATTCAAATATTAAAACAGCATTACTAAGGAACTTCTGTTATTATTTAGCAGAAGTTCCCCACTTTTAAATCTAAAATACAACATATGTCTACAAGTCATTTACCTGCTTTTGACCCTACTTTCCTTATTCTTGAAAGTAAGGATTTTTTCCTTTAAGCTACATGGTGCGAGTATAACTACCACACACAAAAGGTCATGTCATTGCAGCTGTGTTCTCCTGAGACAGCACAACAATTAACATCAGTGTCTGGGGCTAATCACCACATACATCTCTTATCACCTATACCAACTCCCTCAAGCGCTGCCATCCAGTACTTACTTACTTGCAAAATATGAACATGTGTCACATGTAAAATTTAAATTCTCGTCACTTTGAAAGGCCAATATATTTCCCCATCGATGCAACTTGCAGAAGTCTCTGCTATAATATGTAGAATTCTGTACAGGACTGTCTGATTCCATTTTTGCTCTAAACGGCAACCGAAACTCTTTACACATCTTAAAAGTATTTTTGCGAACACAAGAAGGAGATGACCCCAAAGATTAGCATACGCTCCCATCACTGTCGGTGTTCCTAGCCCCTATTTGAAGACAACCCATAAAGCTCTGTCCTTCTAAATTACAAACATGCTTGTATAAATTTTCCATTTACAACAAATACAAATTCTGGGGTCAAACATCATAAAACAAAATTTATGATGGTGAAAAAACAGAAAAGCTGAATAATCCCACAGAAAGGAATAAATTACATGAGTACAGTGTAGATCAGTGCCCCGAGCATATGACTGAAGCCAAAATCTTAAGAATTTTTACGTTGATTTATTATCTCTCTTTATTGTTACCTAAGAGCTATCTATTTAACCTCAGTGTGCTTCAGGTTTCCAAATGCTAAATTGCAGTCACATTGTGGTCACCAACCCAACCAGCAATGATATTACATTTATTTTCAATTTTTCTTGTCCATGAAGTTTTACGCAGAGAAAGTAAAGTTTCTCATGGATCTGCAGTGAACAAGAACAACAAAAAAAAAAGCCATCTCCTGACTACTGAAAAGCCTCTGCAGGTTCACTCTCTTCAGGATGCTCAAGAGGAAGGCTTTAAGAAGTCTTTTACTTTTAAAAGAAATTTTATCCCAGTTTTTTGAAGAGTTAATCTGTTCCAAGTTCTGACCACCTGGATTAGGATCTCTGGGTCTCAGTTCAGGAGATTCTCCTTCAAACAGCTCATAAACTGCACATGCTTAGCCACAATGAGTGAAACAAGGCTACTAAATAACATTCTGGTTATCAAGGAAAATTTCAGGTGCTGAACTTGATAGTCACTATCCATTTGATATTCAAGATAAAATATGAACTTGAATCCGCTTGAAAAGAAACTATTGAAACTTAACTACTTTACATTCAAAGTACTGAAAATTTAAGTAGTGATTTTCACCCCTTTGAAAGTATGCTTGCCCCAACATATCCAGTTTGCATTAAATGGAGAAAAAGAACTTTTGTAGAAAAGGAACTCAGCAATGTGTGTGGCTCTGCACTAACAGAAGCTCTAACTAAAACTATTTTGTGTTTTTATAAAGTTTTTCACACATCTTTTCCTCTGGATCCGTCTGGTATGTAACATTTACCAAGTGAATATACTTAAAGAACACACTAATTTATTGCAAATTATCTTAACAGCTTTGATAAAACTTTTAAAAAGCTACATTCTGAAGCGAGAATAAGTTTTATTTGTATTTATTGATTTGCCCATGGTTTGATTTAAAAGGTCCTACTGTTTACCATGAGCATCCCGGGGCTCCTGAGCAATCCACCAAGCTATTTCTCATCCACTTCATTAATACCTAAAGGAATCTTTTTGCTGGTTTTGAAATTTTACATTTATATGTATTTTCATAAAACTTCTACCTGTGTACTGAATATCAAACAGAATTTTCTCTAGAAGATGGAGAAGTGCAATCAAATGTTAAAAAGAGAAAATGGGTAGTACTCAAAGTTTTGTTTTCAAAGGCTCCCTTGGGCCCTTTTTACTATGCATCCTTTGATTTGAAGACTTTCCTCTCAGAATAAATTCACCAAACCAACACCTGATTGACTAGCTACAAAGTAGACATGATTTTTGAGTTTTTCTTCAATCTTACTTCAGCAAAGGAGGCAATGAAAATCTTCTGAAATGTAAAGTGTCTTTCCATGTAAGGACCATGTTAGGGACAGCACCACTAACTTGTATTCTGAAAAAGCAGTCTCCTCCTTGTGACCACGTCTCACTCAATTTGATGTGAAATAATATAAATGATGGACAATGAACTAGGATTAAGGAGGCAACCCCCATTTTTGGAACAAGTATTTTTTTTTTCCTGAAAAACTCTCCTGCCCACCTGGAATTTGAACTCATGACCTTGGTCTCAAGAACAATATTTTCTAACCTAGTGAGCAGCTCAGATCAAAACTTTTAAATAGTCACCTATTGTCAAAGGAGCATATACGTGTGTGCACACATATATACACACACACAAAAAAAATGCTCAAACATATACATGCTTAAAATGCTATCAAAAAATGATTGGCCACATTATTTTAAGATTCTTAATGCAAAGCCATTATCACAACAATAGTAACAGAAGAGAGGAACAGAGTTGCTGTTCAGATGTAATTACTGTTTCATTCAACTTTCATTCAAGACACTGAAGGGTGTCCTTTGGATTTGAGTTAAATCTGCTAGACTTTTTTTTTTTTTAGTTGTAGATGGATACAATATATTTTATTTTATTTTTTAAATGTGGTGCTGATAATTGAACCCAGTGTTTCACATGTTCTGGCCGTGTTCTAGGCAATCACTGGACCACTGGGCTACAAACCAGCCCACCAAATATGCTAGATTTTTGAAACCTAATGTCTAAATGAGATACATAGAAAAATAAAGACACATAGTGTCATGTTACATAGTTTCCTGCTGCCTTCAAATCTTTAAGGTATAAAAAAGTGAGGGGTTTTATTCTCCTTTTTTTTTTAATTCCTAAAGGTAAGGCTAATTTGAAAATCAAAGTCTTAAAAAAAAAATCATCCTTTAGTAGATAACATCATGAGTGTATCTGTAGTTAAGAGACTATATGAGTATTAATTACAACTTCAATAAGCATAGAAATTGAAAGATATGGTTTGAAACACTATGAGGTCCAATTTGTAATAAAAATACCATTAAGATGCTTTAGACCCAAATCTGAAATAGTATCTTTTGCATCTGAACTAACAATATGGTTTTGGAGAGGTTGCCGAGAATGAAAAAAAAAAAAAGTGTAATGACAGCAATAAATAACACATGTCTGTAGTTAATATCCTATATGGAACAGCATGAAACACTGACATCATTTAGAGGTTACCAACCCTGCTAAGTATTCTACTCTATCATATTTTATATTGTCAACCAAGAGTAAATAAGTTCTATACATTTTCTTATCCACATGTATCTCCCCATGTGTAGTATTTACAGTGTATGGGTAGCATATGTTACATATAATTAAGTGTATTGTTCAAACATTCCACACCAAAGAAGCCACCTTATTCATTATAGGACTTAATTAAAATTTTTCTTTATCATTTCCCCCACTATTTTTTGAATCTCAGAAAATATCAGATTCGAACCAGAGTATTATATTTTTGCCATTGTCTAAGGGTATTATTTTACCAAGGCAATAGAGTAAGAAAGACCCCTGGACTTCGGGACAACAAGCACGCCCTGTAGGAACTGCTTGGTCATTTACCGTTTGCACAATCACCAACTTAAGATAAAGTCCAGCAGATGATGTCTCAATACTCTGCAAGAGCTGAGAACCAATTAAAAAAGAGCTATTGACTCCAAGCAGAAGGAGGACAAGGTGTCACTTTTATTGTATATAAGGTGAAGATTAGAGAATATGACATATATCTTCAGACAAAAAGGCTTCATTAGCCTCAGCCCCTGACTAAGACAGTATACCCACCACTGGACAGCACCAAGCCTCTCCAGGTTAGAACTGTAGCTGGAGACACCATGGCATGGAGACGGAGAGCAAAGTGTGGGCTCTCTGCAAGCAGACAGTTTCCAAAAGGAGAGAAAGGAGGCCTCCCACCTCCCCACTCAATGCATCTGCACTAACCTTGTGATGTGCTTCAGCCTTGGAAGAAACGTGTGAGCTCTGAACCTAGACCTCAACATCTACAGCATTTCCACTCCCACCACCTTGGAGTGATGTCACTATGTAAAACATCCCAGACCAGTCTCCCTGAGGACAAATGACCAGTATAGAAAGAGAAGCCCAGGAGACAGCCAGCACCATCACCAGGCATGTGAGTGAGACCACTTCAGACCATTCCGCCCCAGCCTACCCATCCTCTGGCTATAGGAACATGAGGGCTCCAACAAGACCAGTAGAAGAAATGCCCAGTCAAGCCCAGGAAAATTTGTTGACCTTAAACATTTTTAGCAAATGTAATAGTTATAGTGCTAAGTTCTTGGAATATAATTTAGTCAGTAATGTAAGTGATACAGAAATTTTTACACTGGAAATAGGATGCCACCATAAATTATTTTAAAATGCCAAAAACACATGACATCAATTTTGGAACAGGGTGGAAGGCAGAAGCCAAAAAGGCAAAAGGAAAACTTTCAGTGGGGACTAGAAAAGGAGTAAAGACACTGATATGAAAATATTCAGTAATTAGAAAAATAGGTCACCCGTATTACAAAGAACAATTGACAAATTTCGCTATAATAGCTTGGGAGGCAGGGTAGAATGATTTACCCCCAAAAAACCACGTCACCATGTCTTAAACACCAGAACCCATAAATGTGGCCTTATTTGGAAAAGAGTCTTTGTTGAAGTGACCAAATTAAGAATCTCCAGTGACCCTGGAGGATGAGCAGCAATGGAGTTCATTCCACCGATAACTGCACTTATAAAAAGAAACAGAGAAAGCAGCAGAGAGGAGAAGGTGGTGCAAAGATAGAGGTAGCCATAAGTTCAAGAATGCCTAGAGCCTCCAGAAGCTAGAAGGCCATTGCCTTGCCTGGATTTAGAACTCTGGCCTCCAGAGCTGTGAAAGAATACAATTCTACTGTAAACCACCAAGTCGGTGGTTATTTGTTACAGCAGCCCTAAGAAACTGGGGCCCTCAAGTGGGCACACAGAACAAGGCCAAGGTGATGCACCAAAAGTACCTCTTGTTTGCATTCACCTTTTGCATTTACCAAAATATCCAACAGGAACAACTTTGAGGAGTGAAAGTGATTTGGGCTCATGGTATCAGAGATCTCAGTCCAGAGACAGCCAACTCCATTGCTCTGAGTCCAAGGTGAGGCAGCTTGAGAAATAGGAAGGGTCCAGCAGAGGAAAGCTGCTCATCCAGTGGCAGGGCCACAAAGATAGGTGGTATGCACAGAAGACGCACCTCTTCCAGCCATGCCCCACCTGACTACAGTTGCCATCCATTTCATCCACTTAAACTAAGATGGACTGATTAGATTACAGCTCTCCCAATCAAATCCTATTACCTCTGAATATTTATGCATTAACAGCAGCTTTCAGGGGACACCACACCCCCAAACCAAAATACCTCCCATGGACAGAAATGCCACAGAAGGAAATAAGTGTCCCCAATAACAGGAACAAGTCACATAACAGAAGGAACAAGTAACATATCCAGAAGCTTTCACGTCATTAAATTTATGTATTTGAATTGTGTTCCCTCTTGTTGGTTTTAAAACTGTGTGATACTAGAAGTTAAAATGTTACCTATGTTGTGTCTTTACATTATCTTTATATCCTTTCACACCCGTGCACATTTTAAAATATACAGTATATATTGTATGGTATTACGTGTGCATGCTTCTCTATGTGTATAATATATATAGTAAGTTTTAATTAATCTGTGCGATTTCTGTAACTTCTAGTCAAGCTCTTGGCTTTTAGAAAAGAATATTAAAATGCACAGTATGTGAGCTGTTTTTTTTTTTAAATTAATCAGTGTGATTACTGTTCTAATTCAACTATTGCATTTCAGACTTTCCTTTTTTGAGTATCCCCCAATAATATAAGAAGACAACATTTTTTAATAACTCTAAGTTCATTGCCAAAGAACATAACCTGTACTTAAGCTTATCTTGCACTTTGGTTTATCTGAGTCATATGAAGTGACAGACTATTATATTTGAAGTAGGTTTTACTAGGATTTTAGCATTTTTAGTAAATGTTTATGATGAGAGTTTAGTCTCAAGGCTCACTATCTTCACATCAGCCTGAAGACATAAGTAGTTTCTGTTGCCACACCCATTTTTTTAAAAAGGGTTAACATGCATGATGTTGTGATGAGAGAAGTCTGTTTCTGTTCTATCCTTTAAATAAAACTTGTTCTCTCTCTCTAAAAAAAAAAAAAAAAAAGGTTAACTACACTCCTGTGGTTCCACAAGAACAGGTGGCAGAGTTGGAATCCAAGCCTAGGTGTCAAGTTCAAAAGCCTATGTTCTTAACTGCTACACTATGCTGCTTCTCTGTATATAAATATACAAGAGTGTATAAAAGTGTAAAGACATAAAAAGGGAAGAGACATTAAGAAATAATGGTACTTTCCTATTTCCCTCTTTTACTGCTTTAGTTCCCAATCCTCTTTTTTATTCCTCAAACCAGTAGTACAAATAAATAGAGAGACATATATATTTGAAGAGTTTGGCACATGTGAAGGCACACCTGAAAAATTGACATTACCCTTCGAATTTATCTAATTGCCAAAAAATATGTCATGTGACTGTGAGATTTGAATAAATAATTCAGGACAAATTGTTTCAGTTTTTTTAAAAAGTTAAGAAAAGTCTTGATCAACTTGTAAACAATATGGAAATACATTTACAATTCGACCATTGGGCTCACATGTGAGAAGGACATTCTGCATATTAAAATGAATTTAATTTAACAATCAACTCCAGAGCCTGTGTGACATCTCTGCACTAGGCAGAGGGGCCACACAAAAGATTTGTCCTCTGTCTTCCTTTTGTTCACAGTTTTACTCCTAGAATATATGAGTACTGACCTTTCTAAACCCATGGATAAATATCTCACTTTATGGCACCAAAGCTGTACATTAATTGACATTCAAAAATTAGGTCATAAGTTCCAATTATTAAAATTCTAATTTTAAAGAATTAATTACACATTAATTGACATTCATACATTAGATCATAATTTCCAGTTACTAAAATTCTAAGATTTTTCTTATTCGTTTCTACTTCATCTTGCAAGAGCTTGATAGATACCCCTATGGCCAGTAGTTTTTTTAGTGTGCAGTTAATGGCCTGTAAAGTATTTTAAAATCACTAGGGGAACCGACTGTTCAAAGGGGAGCAGTTTTACAACACCCATAACCACCCTCTCTGATTGACTGGCAGCTTGGTGCAGCCGAAGAGTTCCAGGAGGGAGAAGCCGGGCTGCAGGCAGGACTCTGCCACTTCACATTGCTAGACACCTGTGTCCTCCTCACCCACAAAATAAGAGGCCTTGACACCTGGATCACTGTCTTGTCAAATCAGAAATTCTACCTTGAAAATTTTAATTTCTACATACTGCATTTTATTAAAGCAATGCACATCTGGATTCATTATTATCTTCAGATTTCCCATACTTTATTTTCAGATCTTCATTGTAATAATATTTCTATTTCTCTAGTTCCCTTCACTCCTCACTTCCAGCTCTCCTTAATATCTCAATTAAACTATTTGCATGATTCAAAATGCTAGTAAATGATAGTTTTCCCTGAGAATTTTGAGCCACCAGTAGAAAAAATACTGCATGAACTGCTTAATCCATTGAATCCCAGAGGTGGAATTTAAAATGAAACATGCACTTTAGATCATAGTATGTAAATCAGAAAGAGGAAAAAGAATAGTGAAGGGATAATTGTGAAAACGATAAACAACCTTTTACACAGTATCTAAAAATTAAATGCATACCACAGAAAATCACATTTTCTCCCGTCTCTCAACACCTGGATTTAAAGACGTTAACATTCTGTAGACACTAAAGTGGGTCTGGCTTTCTCATGACAACATCCTGCTCGTGCCTGGAACATGCATTAGTTTCCCAAGTTGCCCCAGCCTCCACATTTACCACTTTATAGTCAATTCTCAACAAAGAAACCACAGTTCCTTTTAAAAGCATAAGTCAGATCATGTCACTTCCCCAGAAATGCTCCCCATTTGAATCAGAACAGACGTCAAAGACCCTGCCCAGGCCCCAAAGCTCTAGGAGACAGGCTTCTGTACCCCAGGATCTCTTCTCCTCCCACTGCCTCCACCGGCTCCTCTCCCATCTCACTGGCTCTCCCACCCAGGAGGAAAACCCAGGCATACAGCCTCCTAAGGACATTTGCATTCATTGTTAACTGCCTGGAACATTCTCCCCCAAACACCTACAAGGGTCACTCTCACTTCCTTCAAGTCCTTCCCAAAGTCAAATTACATCCTTGCAACTAGACTTTGTCTGCCACCCCATTTGAAATTTCATCCTCACTCCACCTGGCTCTGCCCATTACCTTCACTCTGCTCTGTTCTTTCTTTGTTCCATCACACTTCACATCCTCCAACAAATCATGTAACTTATTTGTCACATCTGTTGTTCATTTTCTGTCCTCCTCCCACCCTCAACTAGAAGGTAGGCCCCACAAGATCAGGAATCTTTGTTTTGCTCCTGTTGGATTAGCCCAAGTGCCTCATAGAGGGCTGAACACAAACCAATTGTTCCGTGAGTCAAGGCTAAAAGGCATGAATGTCCACTCCGGAGGCCACAGTGGTCAGCCACATTCCAAGTCACACGGCTCTGCCTGGCTTTTCTTAGGCTGCGTCCACTACCACTCACAGCCCCCTGGAAACAGTGTACTGCAGCCTCCCTTGACAGCATGCTGATTGCTCACACAGGCCCAGCATGGCACTCTCCCATGTCATTACCCACATCCCCTTCACACAGCCCGGGTGATATATCACAATGTGCCACATGTTGAAGCTGACTGAAGAGAACCCCAGTGGAATGAGGTGGTGCCGCAGTCTGGCTGGGCACAAAATCACGAGCCACTCAAGCAGGAACAAACTTTATTTTTGAAACTCCCTGCCAATGCCCCATAGGCTCCTGGGAAAAAAAATGCCAACCGACACACGCAGCGCAGCGTTCTCCTGGACACACCTCCAACAGGAAATCCCTCCTCCGGAATTCCCTCCTACTGCACTTCCCCAACAAATGGGAACTCTCCAGGAGTCCCGTAGCAGGCCGAGGTGGACTGCAGGGGTCTAATATCCATATGAATGCAGATCTTAACATAATCATATCATCTCAATGGCTTGCTGGCGTCACCTTTCAACCAAAAATGCCATGCATCATACTACTTGGCTATGGCTCTTAGCAAGGTAGGATGTTAAATAGTGCATTTTCCAAGACTAACTCTGTTGTCCAAGGGAAAAGTGCTGAAAATTGTGTCTTGTTCAGTATGAGGGCTCTCAATAGACATGTCCCAGTCCCTCTGCTTGCACACTTGTCCTCAGGAAGATCCTCATATGACAGAGTGCCACCTCAAATCTCCATAGTCCCACTCTTCACTAACTTCCCTTTTGGTAGGAGTTTGTGTTTCCCTGGCAACATTCTTTCTCCCTCTCCTAGACTATCTATGTGGCAAAATAATCCCTGTAAATACATTTTCCAAAGACTAAAGTTTACTGAAGTTATATTCAACCTGCACCTGGAACAGGAGTTACCACGAACACTCGGGATAGGATTTAGGAACCACTGCAGTTTTCTTCAACATTTCCTCTTTGGTTGAGGGGCCAGGTCAAAGTGATGCTGAATCAAGCAGGTGCAGGTGGCAGGAGAAACAGGCATGCTTTCATTTTAATACCAGCTTGGACTGACACTAAAGAATCAAGTCCAGTAAATTCTGAAAAGGTAGGTCGCTGCTATTCACACGTCCTTAATATTCTGGGCTCATGGATTATGTTTTGTATATCAGTTAACTTACTACTCAGAAATTAAGGTAAATTCTGCTAAGAACTGAAAGATGACTTACAGCATGTCCAGGAACAGTGATCTATATAAAGGAAGAAAAGCCCAAGTTCTTAAATGCAAGGGAAAAAATACTGTAAGTTCTTCCCACAAAAGAAATAGGGGTGCTTCTTTCCCAGGCTGGGTCTGCCATATATTCATATATAATAGGGGTCCAATAATTCTGTTGATGGCTATACAAAGACCCTATTCCAAAAATCTCTGTCAACACCAGAGATGCAATATGAACATTTATGATTCTCTGAAAAAAAAAATCAAGTGTATGGAATCAGAACTTGAAGAACTATATTTACAAAGCACGTGCAAGATGTTGTCTATCAACTTGGGGAGGTTTGACAGCCTAACTTTAGTAATGTGAGAGAAACCTTAATAGAGAAGGGAGCTTTTTGAGAAGCCAGAGAGCCCTGAATAAAGTGAGATGAAGTAGACCACCAGATATAAAACTGCCTGCTGGCTGCCTTGAAGTAAACGAGAATGTGACCTTCTGTGACCCTGATATTCAAGTGAGTTTCAAATTTAAAAAACCAAGCTATATGAATGATTTTCAAAACCAAATTACATTATAGAACCATCTGAGGTTGTCATCACTAATACCAATGGTCGTACTCCAATTTGAAAGACTAAAACCAGACATAGTACACAGGGCAGTTTTCCATGATCATAATGCACATGTTTAAATAATTAGGAAATAAAACAAAATGGTACCTAAGCATGGAGAAAGATCTGTCACTAACTCAAATGACTGACTACATTAGTTACAAAGACCTAAGGAGGAAAAAAAAATACAAAGCAGAAAAGTAATTGGCTCCTATTAGCCATACTTATAAAATTACAAATGGTAACCACATACACATACACACATAATCTCCAACAAACTGAAGTTCAGCTGTTGGTCTGTTATATTAAAACACAACAAAATAGCAGGATTCCCTGGATTCCCAATTTGGGGTCATTTCCTTCACCAGCTTGTATTGAAGTTAAAGAATCAAGTCCAGTCAATTCTGTAAAGGTAGGCTGCCGCTATTCACACATCCTTAAGATTCTGGGCTCATGGATTATGTTTTGTAAATCAGTTAACTTACTACTCAGAGATTAAGGTAAATTCTGCTAAGGACTAAAAGTTGACTTAGAGCATTAAGAAGGATTAATGTTTAGCTGTGGAGAAGCTGAAGAACTAGGATAGCATGTTTACGCAGTGCTGTAGATCACAATTAATCCAAAATTAGTATAAAAGATCAACAGCAACCCCTTTAGCATGCCAGCTTGGCTTAGCCCTAAACTCACGACTTATTTTGAGGGCAACCTGTGAGCAAAGTTACTCTCTGCCTGTCCTAATAGGTCTAAGGCTTTCAGAGCAAAATATGCATTTGAAACGTTTAGCTTATGTGCCCCTTGCATTGAGAAAATAAATGCAGCAATGAACCTTCCAGATGTCTCCCTACATTTTATCAATGCAGCAAATCCAGAGTTGCTGGGCTACTCCCATAAGCAACTCCAAATTTAATTTTCTATCTGATAAAAAGTAATACTATTTTTTTAAAAGCATTATTATCCCACTTTGTATTAGCAAGGTTTATGATGAAAAACATCACATTTAGAAAAACACAATGCCTGTTAAACAGAAATCCATGTGAAATTTATTGACATTTTTTGTATATTAAATATAACCACTGGAAAGACTACATAGTTTATGTTTGTTGACTTAAAAGTTTATGTGTAGTTTTATTTCAGATCCTAAGTAAAAATAATTTTAAGGATTCATTCCTCCTGCATGGAAATACATATTTTTATTAAATAACTAAAAACGTACTTTTTCAAAAAGGGTTTCAGACAGCATGAAAGAAACTGTGTTTCTTACAAGTGTATGTTTTTGTCATCTCTTTCACTATTCTTTCATTGATTTTCATAAACTATTTTTTAATTTGATGAAAATTTAAACTATTTTTAAAGCAGAGCAAATAAGCAAATTGTTAATATATAAGAGAAAATATGATATTTAGTCAAAAACAACTTAAAAATTGCTTTCATCTTCCTAGTTTTATCAAAGACTATATAAAATATATCAAAATTGTGTTATATTACTCATATGGGCTTTATTTCTGTAGGAATTTTCTCATAAAATTTGACTCGTTTGCGAATGCTCATTCACATAACTTAGAAAGCATTATCCTTGAGGTATATATTGTTTCAAATGATACACAGCTTCACTAGCAATTACTGAGCACGTACTATAAACCAAAGTACATTCTATTATCTTATCCAGCCTGTCTGGGGTAGTTAATAGTTAGAGTTTTCTGTTCATGTTAAGGAAGACCTTGAAATTTGGAGAAGCTAAAAACAAACAAATAAAATCCCTATGTAAGGACTTTAAACTTCTAAGTGAAACAGTTAAAATATTAACCAAATCTTTGGATTCCAAATTCAGTTCTTTCTATTAATACATTGTTCTCAAATCCAGGTTATATTATCAAAAGTTTTTTATTGTTTGAAAAGTTTTTTTTTAACAGTACTGCATATTTTAGATAAAAATCATAATTAAACAATGTCAAATTATTAATAAAATTGGAATAACAAAAGCATTCTACAAAGTTACAATTTTATCTTACATTTCATGAATTTAAAAAGGGATTAAATAGTTTGTGTGGATTTTTTTAGTGTTTGGGATTTTTTTCTTGTTTAGAATTTCAGAATACTTTCAAACAATTCAGAGGTTGAAAGAATTGTGTTCTTTATTGAGCCTAAATTTCATATAAAGTTTATGTCTCCTCAATATATTAAACTACAAAACAAAATTTTAAAAAACTTTCTGAGACAGTGATTTGGGGAAAGCTTAATAGTAATTTGATGAAAAATGTTAGATCATCCTGAAGGCAACAAAGCAAGAAAAACACCAAGTAGGTTGAAAATTAAAGTGCTTTTTTAAAGTATATAATCAAATCAGTGGAAAACAATACTTAGCAAGTATGTTAATGAGTTAAAGTGTTCTCAACATTGGAGCAAAATAAAAGTACAAAGGAGAGAGGAAAGTCAGCTATAAATATTTAAATAGGAAAACTTTTTGTGTGCTTCCCATTTCCCCACTTAAAAGTAAAAGATGTGCATTCAAGGGCCAAGATTGAAGGAGCTGTATAATTGATACTGCTTGATCAAGGATATTCTTAAGTGAAACTGACATTTTTTTTTCCCCTTTGGCGACCAATAACTAACTGGTGAACTAGTCCACTGTGGCCTTGACTCCTGCTAAGGTGACAGTCATCCCACCCTACTGCTCTTGCAAGTGTCAACACAGTGAAAAAAGGCAAATAACATCTTAATATTATTATGAAAATGTTGTTGACCTCTTTGACCCTCTGAAATGACCTTGAGGCCAAACACAAGATGATAAGAAGTGGTCTCAAAGAAAATCAAATGGAGGTTACTCAGTGTGCAAGCTCGACCAGCCACTGGCCACATTTTCTTTCTTTCTTTCTTTTTTTTTTTAATAGAACACCATTTGTACTTAAAAGAACAATAGACAAGCTATGGTAATTCAATCTGGTATGTGGCAGTCATTATCTCAGGGTTAAAAAAGGAACAAACTGACCCTGTTACTCAAGGAAAACCACTTATGTTGCCAATAACAAAATTCAAACTTTCAGTAGAAATTAGAATTTTTCAAAACCTTATTCACAAAGGTAAGCCTGTCAAGTTCACAGCTTCCCGGTGCTTAAACACTGTTCAGATGAGATGGATGGTCACATCAATGAGCGTGATTTTTTTTTTTTTTCATCTGTGTAATGAACTATGTCGACTTTTGGACCAGGATTTCCATGGGATAGAGAAGGCCCCGCTGGCTTTGAGGAAGCAAACTGTTATGTTGTAGACTATGTGTACATAGATAGGAGGCTACAAGACCAGAGAGTTGAGGGCAGTCTCTGGCTGTCGGGAGCAGCCACTGAGCAACAGTCAGCAGGAAAAATGGGGAATTCAGTCAGACAGCCCCAAGGAACTGTATTCTGCCAAAAAGCAGAGTTAGAAGAGAATCCTGAGCTCCAGATTGTGAACATAGCACTGGCCAGACCTTGATTTAGCTTGGAGAAAGCCAAAACGGAGGCCCCAGCTAACCATACTCAGACTCCTGACTCTGAGATCAGAAATTTTTGTTGTTTTAAAATGCAAATCTTGTGGTCATTTGTTGCACAACACTGAATAACTAAAACATAGGGCTAAGAAGACTTCCTGTGGTTCTAATGGACTTATTACAACAATAGGCCTGGCACATAGTAAAAACTCAGTAAATCATGTTGAAGAGAGCAGAAAAGCAGAAAGAATGTTTTATTGTGGTATGTAAAATACTAGAAAAATAAATTTAACTCTTTACTTCACAGACACACTTAACTTTTGATTTAATAAATTGCATAATTCATGCATTTACTTCTCATTGACCTTTGTATTTACATGAAGACTGCAAAGGTTGGCATTATTCTAAAAGGCAATTTATGCAGATATTCAGTTCAACAAAGCTAAAACATGTATATCTTTATTATTTTATTAAAACATCAAGTATATTTTTGTAAATCACAGCAATTCATACTGAGATTAGAAAATTTTCTGTAGTATTAATTAAACAGATGAAAATTTTAGGCCAAAAGTCATGATAAAGCAAGAAACACTACAATAACATTTTGCTATTGTAGAAAATTAAACAACTGTAGCCCACTCATCGAGAGAGAGAGAGAGAGAGAGAGAGAGAGAGAGAGAGAGAGAGAGAGAGAGAGAGAAGAAAGAGAAAGAGAAAGGGAGGAAGGAGAGGAAGGGAAGGAGAAAGCAGTTGACTTCTAACCAACAGCTCAGACCTCTGGCTGAATCTACTTTTAGGAATAATGTAGGGAGATGGAGGTATATTTCTGTAATTTTAGATAGAGCATTATAATGTATAATTTCAAAATAATTAAGGGGAAATCAAATTCATTTCCTCAAAAAATTTATCTACTGTGCAAATATGATACACAATAAAATCCATATCCTGCATAGTTAATATGCATTAATATGAAAATAAATAAAAATAAGGTGGTTTATTTTAATTACAATGTAAGAATTCTTACAGGCCACCATATTTCTGTTTTATTAGTGAATGAATAAATAAACACATATGTGCACACATATATATTAACTACAGGCTCATGGTTATTTCTGAAGTAGAATTCCTATACTTACATAGAACTTGCTATAACAAAATGTCTTATGTTTAATTCTTATATAAAAGCTATGAAGGAGTACTACTATCATCCCCATTTTACAAATAAGATGACTGAGGCACAAAGACATTAGATAAATTGCTCTAAATCACCACAGCAGCCAGTGGTAGAGCTGAAACTCAAATCCAGGTAGCCTAATTCTGGCATCTCTGCTCTTTCTTACCTACCATCCCAAACTGGCTGTTTTTGATCAAAATATTCCTGCAGTTTTAAAATATGATCTCACCTACTTTATTAAATAGCTCTAATCGGATAAAAGGAAGGAAAACTACATATTTTGAAAATGTTGTGTTTCCATATTCTCCTTGTGTTAATAACAGAGTTTTACCAATGTAATAGCCAATGAATTATTAGTTGGTTTAATTTTTATGATGAGAAAGGTGTTAAATTTGTAATTTGCAATTGGTATCTTATTGTCGTTAAGATGGTCCAGACACACATGTAATTAAAAGAGACATTATAAATTTTAAGACTGAGAAAAGCTATAAAAATCAGGCCAATATTTACTTATTTTTCTTCCTTCCTTCCTTCCTTCCTTCCTTCTTTCCTTCCTTCCTTCCTTCCTTCCTTCCTTCCTTCCTTCCTTCCTTCCTTCCTTCTTTCCTGTCTTCAGCAAACAAGTTCTGCTCTAGAGCTCATGTTTTCCTGCCTCTTCAGGAAACTGCCCATCCTCAGCACTTACTCTTCCCATCATCTCCAACTGGCCATCTCTAAGAGACCCTTCCCAAATAATATTGAAGTAGCCTCAGATTTCTTAGCCCCACAACCTTACGATTTTTAAATTCGTTCTTCTTAGTTCTACATGACAGTAGAATGGATTTTGACATAGCATACTTACATGGAGTATAACTTCCCATCTTGGGGTTGCCCTGGCTGTGTATTCATTCATATATGAACATAGGAAAGTTATGTCTGATTCATTTCAACGTCTACTTCATTCCCCTTTGTCTAATCCAATCTTATGATTTCTGGTTATCACCTATCTTTCTCCTTTCTTTCAGTCCAACTTCTTGAAGCACTTTCCATAATTACTATTCCCCTTCCGCACCTATCATTCAAACTTCAACATTCTACTTCCTTCCCAACTCTTGGTCCCTCAAAGTCTTCAATGACCTCTTATACTTCTAACCAACAGCTCAGACCTCTGGCTGAATCTACTTTTAGGAATAATGTGGGGAGATGTTGGTATATTTCTGTAATTTTAGATATAAGGCCATAGGTTGGTGCTTTGTCATTCTCATCTATTTGACTTCTCTGTAGCATCTGAACCCACTGAAAACATTCCTCATTCCTGAAATTATCTTCCCTTGGACTCCATGGACTCTGTACCAATTCTTGTTTGGAGAATTCATCCTCCTCTGCTAAAGATTAAATATTAATCTTCCTGGGCTTTTCACACATAGATCTTTCTCCCCATTCTACATATTCTTCCAAATGATGGACTGATTCCTGAAGCTTGAATTTCATCCCCATATTGCCTGCTGGACATTTGCGAACTCAAAATTGGACTTATTGTCCTTTCGAGACACAAACCTTCGGGTCCTCTTTCTTCTCCTTTCTTCCTCCTACTCTCTTTGCATATGAATTATCCAAACCATATGATTTGAAGTTTGCAAAGCCCCATCTGCTTTCACAACTCACAAACACCTTCCCCTTTCAACCTAAGTTGAAATTCCTTTCATGTGACTACATCGAACCAAACTCTCTTCACTTGCACTTCAGGTACAAACATGCTTGGTGAATGCCTAACAGGTAATGAAGACTTGAAAGAACTTCAGCAAGCTCAAAACCAAGGTGTATGTGTCAAGTAATAATTCCTTATACAGGTTATTCATTTTCTAAAATGAATTAATTAATAAGTGTAAGTATTCTCATCTCCATTTTAGAACTGATCAGTCAGAATCCCATAAAATCACAATGGTTTTCCCAAAATAAAATAGTCAAGAAGTTGCAGAGACCAAATCCAGGAAAAACTGTCCTCTTGATATATCCTCCTTCAATTCCGGCCTTATATTTTAAGGGGGAAAAAAAGTATTAAGCGGTACTTTTGGTACCCATAAGAGAAATCCAGGTACTAGTCCTTTCCTATTGGTATAACATTAAAATATTAGCTAGATATATTAGATCTATTGCATGTCAAATAGATATGCATCATCAGAATCTAGGGTCATGACAGGTGACTTTTGATGGAAAAAAGGAAAAGAATATGACTCAGGCCAAAGTGGACCAGACTGTAAGTCTCAGGAAGGTCCTCTGGTTGCTAAGGCAGTTTTGAGGATGCTGGAAACCAGAGAGAACGATGAAGTGAAGACAAACAAGTGTGTTGAGAGGTTGTTAGGAGTGAACCTAGGCTCAAGGCAAAGGATTATAATCATCCTAAACTATCTCTTTGTTTATGAAGCTCCTATTCAGGAAGTTAAAGCATATTTAATGTTGTCTGAATCTCATAGTGTGCCCTGGTAGTGAACCTTACAACTGCCTCTTTCCTGCCTGGCAACCCACATCTTCTGTTTCAAAACCTACCTATTTCTACATGTAGTTTGTACTTTTGGCCACATCAACTAAACAAAACTATTTATTCACCACTACCTGTTTTTTCCAACACAATGTACCTTTAAAAACCTCTTCTAAGTAATAATACCTATGTGTAATAAGAAACCAACTTTAAAAAAAAAAGGGAGAGAGAATTTTAATATTTATTTTTTACTTTTCGGCAGACACAACATCTTTGTTTGTATGTGGTGCTGAAGATCGAACCCGGGCCACACGCATGCCAGGCGAGCACGTTACCGCTTGAGCCACATCCCCAGCCCCATAAACTAACTTTTTAAATGAGATCTTTCCAAAATAGTTTTTCTTGGCTCCTATAATGCCAAATATTTGGAAACTCTACACATTTCTCACCACTTCTTCTTCTAAGATCTTTAATATAGGCAAAAAGAAAAAAAACATATTATCATGATTAAGAAAGAAGCCCTAGAGAAAAACAACTTTGTAAAGCTCTTTGTCCATTCCTGTGTCTGAATGTCCTTCTCTGTGAAAGAGAGATAATAAACACCACCAATAAATAACACTACAAACTTCATAGGGTTGTTATGAGGATTAAATGAGATAAGGTATGTAAAGCACTTAGCACAGTGCCTGCACATGGCATACTGATTAGAGGTGGTATTTAGTGGTAGTAAAGCAGTAGTAGTAACTGTTAAATAAAGAGAGGACTCTGAAGTGAGGTAACCCTGGCTCCCAGCTCTGCCACTTACTAGCTTTATTACCACAGCCAAATTACTTACTCTACCTGAATCTGGTCTGATTATCTTTAAAATTGTGATAATAGAACCATAATAAGGTTGTTAGAAAGATTAAACTAATGTGTATAATTTCAATACAATACCTAATATAAGATAAATATTCCACAAATAGTAATCCTAGAGTATTAATGAAAATACTAGAATATTCTCAAGTAAAGATTAAGAGAACTCACTTGAATAAAAATAACTTGTTTCTACAAATACTTAATGTATTGTGTGATGCTCTCTGAGAACACGGTTCTCTTCCAACATCTAGCCCATCTATAGCTGGGCCCTGCTCTCTGCTCACCTCTACACTCTGTGTGCACCATTTCATTGTCTTAGGAGATCTTCCTCTCTCTATGTCCTTCTCCAGCCACACCGCCAACTCACCCATGTAACTCCTACTCATGTTTCAATTACTGGATGAAAAGTTAGTCCTCTAAATGACAACGAAGCTTAAGAAATCTTTAAGCTGTGGCTGAGAACTTGACCCCACCTTTACCTTGATCATGTCGTCCTAGTTTAGACTAAGCACCTACCTGTGCGTTCCCCTCCCTACAGCACCCTGCATGTCCATTCATCACCTGTCTCATTGTCAGTACTTTCAAACCATGCCTATTCTGCTAAGCTAACAAGAGACAGAGAGACAAAATCTGAATCATCCACTAATGTAACCCCAGGAATAAGGACAAAGCATATAATAAGGTTTCATATTTATAAAGCAAATATATAAATAAAATACAAGGGCTAAGAAAAATATAAGAGGTAATAACAAATTATTAGAGAGGTTTAGAGGAAGGAAAGACTCTATACACCTGTAGCTGTCATAAAAGGAAAAAATAAGAAACATTTAGAAAATCTTGAATGTTAAGAGGGACTTGGGTAGGAGGATTTTGAAGAAAGTAGGAAGGATATCTGTCAAGTACAAGATACACTGAAGGGAACAGCCCTCAATAAACAGCACCCCCTCCCATTTAGGTTCTGAACAAGTTAAAAAATAAAACACAGAATAAATATGGAAGCCAAAATTGGAGTTCAGTATTTAAAAGGTGTCAAGTTAAAAGATGTAGCTCATTTCAAGCTCAAAGGCACCTGCTAGTGGAATTCAGAGTTAGATGATAACCCCAACTCAGGAGCTAGGTCCCAGTGTAAGAATGGTGGAGGTATGGTGTCATGCCCAATCATTCTTTCCCCAAATTATCCACCAGAAATGTCACTCCCTCTTTACAGACGTGAGCAAGCATGGGACAGAAGGAAATCAATAATGTGCTGAGGAGAGAATTTCTTCACATGTAAACCAGGGGTAGGGGAAAACATTTTCCCTAATAAGAATAATCAAAAGGTGTGCTGGGAATCCTGGGGTAAAGGATATTTAAAAGGACATAGTAGGGAATGAGACTGAAAGGATGAGTTGGGGCCTTAGAGAATGTTCCAATTGCTATGATGACATATTTCTAGATAATTTATTAGACAAGCTGTAGCCACTGAGAACTTTCTAGGAAGAGTATCATGTGATCCAAGCTTCTCAGAGTGACAGCATACTGCAATAGTGAAAGAATAGACCTTGGAACTAGTCTGCTTGGGTTCCCAACCTATTTTATTCTGTTTGTGTACTTTTTAAAATTTAATTTCTCTGTCAAAGAAAAGTTCGCACAGTAGTAAGAGGACTAACTTTGATTTAGGCAAACTGCATTTACTTCTCTATTCTGCAATTTATTAGTTCTGAAATCATAACCATTCTCAGGCTGCATTTATCGTCCTTATATTTATATTGATAGACTGTGAGTCAATGAGAAAATGTATGTAAAGTGCCTGTCAGTTAGTAGACACTCAGTTAATGATTATTTTATTGTTATTGTGCAGTCTTATAGGATGTGCATCCATTGAAAATATTCACTGCATCGTTTTCATTCTGTGTATAATTGTTTCAGGGGACAGAATAACACCACACCATAGAAAGGACATAATAAAAACCAATTTGACATACAAAGACAAAGATAGGTCAAAGTGCTTCACAGATGGCTAGTTAAATGGTAGTGCTAGCAGCTTCGAAATCTTGTATGTGTTATGGATTTTATCTAGTCATATTTTAGGTTATTTTTAAACAATTGCCTAACTAGGTCATAATTCTGAGAACTGAGAACTCCACTATATTTATATATTTAAGAGATTGGATAATTCTGCATGTCTTGTCCATGTAGCAATCATTATTTCACAGTGTTTTTCTTTTTAAAAATATATGAATATTAGCTAAGATTTTTAGTCAATGTCATAAAATGGCACATCGGAATGTCTCATATTGAGTCTATACCATTTTATAATTTGGTATTAAAATAAGGAGACATTTTACAAGGGAAAAGTGGTAGAAAATTGATTCCTCTTTAGACAAAGCTGAAAAACATCTTTTTAGTTGCAGTGAACAGCACAACAGAACCCTCTATAATCATATACAGATGATGGGAATTTGTCTAATGTTTTATGGTGAATCATTGATGAGGCCAGCAGAAGGAAAATTTGTAGAAATAAAATCACCTTGACAGTAGAGTACCAGGGTCAAAAAGCAAAGTAAAGTCAATGTTCTTAGCTTTAATAAAAACAGTATGATCTGTCATCAACACAGCATTTTTACACTCTTGGACAATGCACTCTGAGATCTCCTGCTGGGTTTCATTTGATTTTTACCAAAACCAACAAAGGACAACTTATAGCTGGTGATTCATTGTGACAGGAGAAAGCCATAAAGATACGCGTGTTTAGACCCTTGTAAATAAACAGTCTCCAGTGTAATTTTTCAATACAAAGGAAGTTATCCAGGCTGTGGGGAACAACTCCTGGGTTTTTCTAAATTATGAATCTCTCTCTAAGAGTAAGAAAAAGAAATTATTTTGTTAAGTCAGTGCCACCCATCTCAGGCTGTTCTTCAGATGGGCTGAACTGAACATAGGCCTTAGGTAAGAAATAAAAATGCAAGCATCGGATGAGACGGAACAATGCCATGTAGTCTCCATAACAATACCGCCAGATAGCAAAGCCAAACAAACAGAATAATTAATAATTAAACACAAAGATTAAAAGAGATTGTCACTAGGGTTCTACCCTAGGAAATGGTGCAAACTCTTAACAAAAAGCTCACAGGATTCATCTCCAGTCAATTTTCCTAGTCGAACAAGGTAAGATACAAAACCAGAAAGAAATCTTTTTAACTGAACATCACCTTGTAATTTTTTTTTTCAAGTTCCAACCAAACCAAACTAGGAAAAACTGATAGTATAATATTATTTCCTAGTAAGTCTTACTCCATTACATCAATTTTGCATCACCTTGAAATGTTTATTCTTATTTTTTTCAAGTAGGTACTAAAATTTTAAATATTTACACTGATTTCCATGATCAGATGTATAGTTTATAAAATGATATTTAATATCTATCATATATCCAAAATCCAGGATCTCGTGTGAGTTCAAATAAATGACCAGAAAAAATATATTCATTTGGGAAATAACATTAATATGACACGCCCTTGTGACAACTGTGGTTTTTTAGCATGCAAGTAAAACTACAATAATAAAAATTAACATCCATTTTAGAATTAGACCATAGAAGTTATACTCTAAGGTTACATTTTAAAAGTTGTGGTCCTCAGTAAAAGAGAGAAAATTTGATAAGGAAAAAAATAATCGATATTTGAAACTCTTGGTTTTATAACCATACCTAAGTGATTTCATGTTTGTATCTCTTTCATTCCATTATTTCTCATTAGCAAGAGAATGCAGAGCCTTATTTCTGCAACCACATTTTTTTTGCTTTAGAAATTAATTGTACACAATGTACTAAAATGGAATCTTATCCTAATGTCATTGGCATTAATAAAAGACCCATGGGTTTTAAAAATGAGATGCTGGACTATGGTCCCCCCCCCCAGACGAATAATGTTTCTACCCACTGAGAAAGTGGCTTTTTCCTGGTCAAGTTTCAAGTGCAACAACTTGAGTAATGTAGCACAAATCCCCTCCTTCTTGCTTGCAAAATGATTCCAATGTTCTACTCTGAATTATCTTAGTTCTACCTTTAAGATGATTAAAGATATAATTATATTGTCTTAAGATTTTTTTTTTCTTTTTGGTTTCACTTTTCAGAAAGCAGTAATGATGAGATAATAAAACAGACAATTTCAAAAGCAAACTGATGTCACTTCATCTGGTTAATGTGAAAGGGCTTTTTTTTTCCCTAGCACATCAGAAAGTAATTTACTTAACGGAGAGATAGTTATGATAAAACTCAATTTAAACAATGTGGTTTAAGACTTGATAAGATTTAGAAGACCTCGCTATTTATATTAAAATCTAAATTCTCCGTTCAGTTAACCTTTCATATCTTCACAATATCTTACAAGAGCTATAGGACAGCGACGTTTTAGAGGAGTCCCTGAAATATTTTGGAACACTCCTTTTTAAATGTTAAAATGTATAAACCTTCAAAGAATAAAAAAAAAAAACCTGGGACCTGCTGGGTTCTGACTTTTTCATTGTGGACACATCTTCCATATTCCAAGCCATCTCTTAGACCTCTCAGAATCCTGTCGCCTTCCCTTGCTCTCAAAGAGAGACTCATCAAGCATCTTCAGACCATTTCCCAAAAGCTGTGTGCTGACTTTCCTACCTAGAGCCCCTTTCTCTTCCAGTCTACTGGATCCCAGATCAAATTTTACAAGACTATCACTTTTATTGTGCCCTGCATCCTCTTCAGGAGTCCTTAAATGAGTGTTCATGTATGCTTATAAAAATTTAAATTTAAAAAAAATGCACATCTGAGCTGGCAGTCTCAGTGTCCTGCAGGATCAGCATTGATGCTGGCCTCTGCTCTCTAATGCTCCCTAGCTTCTTACATAGATTCACAGGAGACAGATTCTCCCCTCTCTGGCTATGTGCTTTCTCTGGTTGAAATGCTTCCCCCTTCTTACTTCCTAACATAATCTCTAAGTACCCACCTTTCCTTGAACTTCTCTTGAAGGCTCAAACCAGCATACTTTCATTTATTCCTTTGTATTCCTTCCACAATAAAAGACAACAGTGCTACCAAAACGTTTTTTGAGTTCTTCCTATGCAAAGACACCATGCTAGGCTTTTATATCTTAAATACTATATATTATGTAATTCTCATTAAAACCCTTATAACTTGAAACTTCAAGAGTTTAAATTTCCTCTTATCATTGGATGAAAAGCTGCACAGCTAGGATTTACAAACACACATGTTTGACTCCAAAGCCATTGTTTTTTTAAAAAAAAAATACCAAATACTATCTTTACCTATTTCTTTTGTATATATCACAAGGCTATAAGTTCCTTGAGGTCAAAGATTTTAGAGATCTTCAACAAAAATCTATTGACTATTGACTGCTAAGAACTATACGCAGACTTATTCAAATATATTACAGAGCAGATCTCAACCTTCTGCTGTTCCATTGCCTTCTGTATCATCTAGCCATTGTGAGGAGCTAACTGGATTACTGTGATCAAAAAGATAAAGTAGTCAAAATTTAAAACCAAACGGGTTATTATGACTTTGACCTAGAAGAGTGTAAAATAGGAGGAAGTGAATAAGTGAACATGAAAGAGCTGCACAAATACATTTCTTTGTAGTTATTAACATCTACTGAGCAACAACAAAGTGAATGGGTAACTAGAGTTGTGTATGTTTTTTAAAAAGGCTTCACTAAAGAGCAAAGTTTTAGCAGAACATATATAAATGCCTTTAAGCTTCATGAAGGCCTTTTCAAGTTCATGCCCAGTTAAATGCAGTGTAATATTCAAATGGACTGCAGTTCAATGGGTATGCAGACGACACTATGTCTGGCCACCCAGACCCTGCTTTATTACCCTGTGGCTTGTGTGTGCCAGTCCCAGTGCCAAAGGGGACAAGGAAGATAGGGGCAGCCTTAGACTGCACATGCAACCAACTGTAATCTAGCTGTTTGGCCAATAAATTCTAAAAGATCATTCTTTAAGATGGACTCAATTTTGAGAAACAGGCCAACAGCTTGATAAATACAATGCTACCAGTCATCTAATCTAGCTGCAATCAGCCTGTAAGATCAACTGAAGTCCCACTTTCCACACACACAAAAATAATAATAATAGTAAGTTGGAAGCGATTTCTTTTGCCTCTGAAATCGTCTAGACTTTTCTGAAGTCTTACCTCACTTTGCATTTTGTTTAAAAGCACAGGCTTTGGAACCAGGATAAGGGATTTGAATCTAGTTGTTGCTCTTCTGAGCTCTGTGACTTCGGGAAAGTTAACTAATCTCTCTGTGGCTCATGAAGTCAATCATAGGACTTCATGTGGCTCTTGTAAGGATTAAATGAACGAAGGCATGTAAAAGACTCAGAACATTCCAGGTACACAGTAAGAGCTCCATCCCATTAGCTGTTGTATTTAGTACCAATTTCCACCACCACCATCATCTGGCATCCATTGTATATAGCCTTGCACAGTAACTATTTTTACATGTGTTTAAAGAAAATTCACAGTCTTTTTTCCTATCTTCCTAGAGAGAATGACATCGTGTCCTTTACAATTAATATTGTTCATTGAAGCCATGGCACACAGACACTTCAACCTATGATCAAATGCAGGAAAAATCATTCCTCTCTCTCTCTCTCTCTCTTTTTTTAAGAAGATAACAGAAGGTTCTCATTCTTTTTTCCTATAAGAACACTGATTTAAGTCTCAAGAGACTATTTCTTTCTTATCAAAATCATAGTATGGTGCCCATTAACTCTGAAGGCAGTTTGGCCAATAAATTCTAAAAGATCATACCTTAAGATGGACTCAATTTTAAGAAACAGGCCAACAGCTTGATAAATACAATGCTACCAGTAAAAACGCAAAGAATATTCTCTATAAACATTAAGGCAAGATGTGAGAGAAAGGATCTTAGATAAATCATTTCAAATATAGAGTCAATTGCTTTGCTTTCAATCCCCTTGAAAGGAAAAACGATTATGCTTTTTAGCTGTCAGAACAAAACTCCAGGGTAATTCATAAGGCATTATATTAACACATATAAAACAAAATGAAAAACAGCTTCACAGTATGACCTTACACTTGAACAAAATCTGGAGCAAGTGTATTGGAGGCCAGATTAATACCCAGTTTACCAGGCAAATAAATTCCACAGTGAGTCACCCTCCAGCTTCTTTATTCTGTCTATGAGGAAATTACAGCTCTAGTTTTAAATAGAGCAAAAATATTTTAAAACAAAATAGAGGCAGCTACCCAAAGCAGAATTGCCACTTTTTTCTTCATTAGGTTTAGGATATTTTTTCAAGACTTCAGAAAACAAATAAGTCAAGAAAGATTCACCAACTTCAGAAAAAGCTTGCAAATGCACTCAATAAAAAGGATATAAAATAGCATAGAGCCGTTTATGTTACCTGCATGTATTTTAAGTACAGTATATTGAACAATATCGTACACAAAAAGGAAGTGTATTTACTACAGAGGAGACAGTTGGCTGAGGCTCTTCAAAAGCAGATATTTCAAAGTTTACTTTCACATGGGTTTTCACTTTTTGACCTGCTCTTGACCTGGGTAATTCTTGCAGACCAGTGAGTTTAACAAGGCCTGGGATCTATTAAAAGAGTGGTAGCCTGCCTTTTACTGAGTAGCACGCTGATGGTTTAAAGTAAATGTTATGGTTTGTCACAGGAACCAATTTGGTTACCGTTTGTTCTTCCTGCCCCTGACTGCTGATATTTTTGCAAGTGTTTTCCATTCTTTAAATTCTATAAAGAAATCTGCATGCTGTTATTTTAAACTTCAGCATCTCTCTCTCTCTCTCTCTCTCTCTCTCTCTCTCTCTCTCTCTCTCTCTCTCTCTCTCTCTCTCTGTGATTCATATTTTAAAACAATAGGCTGCCGTGCACCCAGGGTTTCCTTTCATACTTCTTGGTGGAACTTGAACTCATGCACCAATGGGAGACACATTATCTTTTGAACACTAAATAATTATTGTCATTCTCTGATTTGACTAGAATTTCAATGCCTGTTAATACAACCATTGACCTGTGTTTAGAGGAAGAAAAAAACAATGTGAGATATATATATATATATATCAAATCAATTCCAAAGTAAAAGAAATAATGTTTAAATGTATACACATACACACACACACACACACACACACACACACGTAACTATGGATTATATTTATAAATAATATTTACTCTAAAGAATTGATTTGAGGAGTAAAGGAAATCATATACATAACATTAATGATCTAGATGGGAGGAGGCTCCAGAAGTTTCTTGCTAAACTGCACTTAAGGACTAATTAAACATAAAATTGATTTTTACTATTTTTTTCTAATATCAACACAGAACCAGTTTGAGAGATGGAATTAATAAAGTAACAAATTTGTTGCAAAAAAAGGAAATGCTAGCATCAATTAGTTGTCACAAATTCGCCAAAGAACATAAGCTGGTTTTGACATGAATATAGAGGGAGATTAAACCAGGCCCTGGAGTGAGTCTTTTTCCCTCAGTACAGAATTAGGGACAAAGATTCTTTGTATTGAACAAATCCTCTGACTTGTCTCTTTTGGATGCTTTATTTTCCTTTTCTTCAAAACAAAGATAGACTAATTCTGTATACTAATAAATTACCTTTTTTTTTTTTTTAACTGGGGATTGAACATTGAACACAGGTATGTTCTACCACTGAGGCCCCTTTTTGCTTTGACACAGGGTTTTGCTAAGCTGGCAAGGCTGGCCTCAAACTTGAGATCTTCCTGTCTCAGCCTCCCAAGTACCTGCAATTACGGCATGCACTACCACAGCCAGGTAGCAATGATCAATATTTGTAAACATGTGTTTAAAGAGATATACATGCCCAAACATTGCTTGAAATTTTATGAAGCTTTAATTATTGTGCAATTGTCCCATTTTTGTGCTGACTAAATAAAGAAAGAGGGAGGTGAGAAGGGAATCAAGTGGCAATTATGTTACACTATGGTTATGAATAAGCATAAAAATTATCAACTGATGAAGGCATTGTTAATAATTACCATTTATATTATTCAAAGTAAAATGTTTTATTTATAGTGCTAAGGCTATTTTGTTGCAAGTATTTGTACCTCTACTAGATAACTAAATAATAGCTGGTACTTAGGGATTCCCAGTGCTTTACATGAATTATGTCCTTTACTCCCTATACAAATCCTTTAGAGTATACATGATTTTCAATTGCAGAGGAATATCCTGGGGTCAGAGTAGTGAAGAAACTTGACCAACATCACAGAGCTAGTTAAGCGGCAGAACAGTACTTTGCCTGGTTACAAAGCCTTTGCCCTTTCCCAGCACACTACGATCTGGATCTCGATCAAGCAACAATGACAGAGAATAGCAACACAGACCCACCTTATTGCATTAAAAAGATTCTCAATTTGGCACACGCCTGTAATCCCAGTGGCTCGGGAGGCTGAGGCAGGAGACTCGCAATTTCAAAGCCAGCCTCAGCAAAATCGAGGCACTAAGCAACTGAGACCCGGTCTCTAAATAAAATGCAAAATAGGGCTGCAGATGTGGCTCAGGGATTGAGTGACCCTGAGTTCAATCCCCGGTATGCAAAAACAGAAAAGAAAACATAATGTCTTAGGAACAAATGTGATTAATCTGGAAGTCACTCAACAAACATGTAAAAAAAAAAATGGTCAACAATGTGCCAGGCTCTGAGCTGTGTGCTAAAATGTAAAGCTAAATCACAGGGTTCCTGCACATTAAATACAGTCACATTACAGATAGATGGAAACTGTGATAAGGGACAACAGGGAGATTTAAAGAAAAAAACTCAAAAGATAAGGGATTCTCAACTCTCCTTAAAAAATCAGTGATGTCTACAATGAAGAAGAGAGGCATTGAGGTGTAAGTGATGGATGAGTGTGCTTCTGGAACTGGTGGAGGAATTAGGACACATAAAGAGAGGGAGGCAGGGAATGAATGGCAGGCACCACACTCTATCGTGACTCTCAAAAATCTCTGCATATCAGAAACACTTGGGGAATTTATTTTTAAATTTCTTATGCCCAAGCCTTACTCAGACACAATAAGTGGAATTACGTGGGGTGAAAAAGTAGACGAGAGAAAGCTGTAAAAAGGCTACATTTCTGGAAACTAGAGTAGAGCTAAAAATCAATCTAAGAAAATAAAATCAGGTATCCCAAAGGAAACAAAATATCAACACGGCCACATACAAGGATTACAGGAAAATTCCTGCAGCATTCTATGTCTTTTTAGATGTGGATCTACATTATATACACTTTTGTGCATGTACAATGCATTTCAAAAAAAAGAACTGAATTGCCTTTTTTAATATTAACTGCCTCTTATGAATGTGATCCAGTATCAGCTTTCTTTATTTTATTGAATTTTCACCAGGCCCATCTTTCTCAGCAGGAAGAAATGCTATTTATAGGAAAACAATGAAGACAATTATGTCTCAAAACATCCTCCCAAAGATTATCCTAAATGATTGTGAGAATATCTTAAATGATCTAGGTCCATAGAAAGCAGATGGACATTATTGTGACAATGTCATAGGTATACCCTAACTAGACCCAAAGCATGTACATAGGTCCAAGCCCAGGTCTGTGTTTCCCTAAATTAAGCCAGAGGAAAACTTATCTGCTAGAAAGAAACAAGTTGGAAAAAAAAAAAGCTAAACATTTTATCCTGTATTATAAGAAATTGTACTCATAGAATTAAAAAATAAAGTCACAGTAAAGAAATACAAAATAAGGATTAGAAGAACCTGGGAACTTACAATTTTATGCTTCTAGCAGCACAGAGATGATAAGATAAATGATTCTTTGATAAACACTGAGTAGAAAGATCAGAACATCTATAGTAAACAGGGATGCAAATGACAGATGACTCATTCTCTGTAGATATAACCAGAGTGATGAGGGTTAGCTATGTAAAAAGAAGCCGCACATGAAGCATAGTTATGTGTTTTCTAATCTGAAGATAAAAGTTATGCCAGATATGTTTTTTTCCCAAATAAAGATGAAGAAAAATAAGGAATATAAGTGAAATTCTGCTGCCCTGTATTAACAGCCAAATTAGATTTTGTAATACTATCAACAATTAAAAAAATAGAAGATAGGGAGACAGCTGTTATGATCTGAAAATTTTGTGTTCCCCCTTGTTTTAGTCAGCTTTTGATACTGTGAATTAAGGATCTGACCAGAACAACGATAGAGGAGGAAAGTTTTATTTGAGGCCTCACGGTTTCAGAGGTCTTAGTCCATAGGAGGCCAGCTCCATTCCTTGAAGTTCAAGGTAAGGCAGAACATCAAGGCAGAAGAGTGTAGCAGAGGGAAGCATCTCACATAGGAAGGAGAGGGAGAGAGGGAGAGAGGGAGAGAGGGAGAGAGAGAGAGAGGGAGAGAGAGAGAGGGAGAGAGGGAGAGAGGGAGAGAGGGAGAGAGGGAGAGAGGGAGAGAGGGAGAGAGGGAGAGAGGGAGAGAGGGAGAGAGGGAGAGGGAGGGAGAGAGGGAGGGAGAGAGGGAGGGAGAGAGAGGGAAAGGGAGGGAGAGGGAGGGAGAGAGGGAGGGAGAGAGAGGGAGAGGGAGGGAGAGGGAGGGAGAGAGGAAGGGAGAGAGGGAGGGAGGGAGAGGGGAGAGAGAGAGAGAGAGAGAGAGAGAGAGAGAGAGAGAGAGAGAGAGAGAGAGAGAGAGAGAGAGAGAGAACACTCTCCAGACATAAAATATATACCCATAGCTGAGCCCCCACCTGCCTCCAGTTACCACTCAGTTAATCCCACCCAGGATTAATTAACTGATTAGGTTAAGGCTATCTCTCAGTCATTTCTCCTCCAAACCTTCTTGATTTGTCTCACATGCAAGCTTTTGGCGGATATCTCACATCCAAACAATAACACCCCAAAATATATATGTTAAAATCCTAACCCCAATATGATGATATTAGGAGATGGAACCTTTGGAAGGAATGCAATTTGTGCCTTTAGAAGAAGAAACACAAGAGAAGATTTTTCTCCCAATCATTGAAGGATAAAATGATAAATTGACAGTCAGCCATCCAGAAGACAACCCTCTCCAGAACCAGACTTTGTTGGCACTCTGAACTTTAAGGGGCTGACATCCAGTCTCCAGGACTGTCAGAACTAAACTTCTGAGGTGTATAAGCCATCCAGTCTATGATACTTTATTATAGCAGCTGAAACTAAGACACAAAGGGTTGCAAATATTTCATGCTTCAGTGTCATCATCTATAAAACAAAAAGTCTGAATGTTGGGATCACTAAGATCTATATAAAAGAGAAAAATTCTGAATCTTGCCCACTGATCTACTCTAAAGAATTAGAAGATTCTAGAGTAGAGAATTCCAGGAATCACTCATACTTCCCAAACCACTGCATTTTATGCTTTTTTTGAGAATACAAGTTTTCTGCCACACAATTTTCTCCAATCTGTTCCAGCCTTCACTTCTTATAAATAATTGTGGGTCACAAATGTTGTTCCTGTTTGCTCAGATTAATTAGAATACCGTGTGTGTGTGTGTGTGTGTGTGTGTGTGTGTTTTATAATGCTGCTAGTGGAGGATAGGATGTCTTCTGTCAAATATGCTTGCATATGTATACATAATGCTTTATTTTATATATTTATTAAGTTTGAGATGAAGTGATTCGACTTGTACTATATCTGTATTTTTAAAAAAGCTATACTATGAAATAGAAAACTGTTGACATTTTAATACAGGGAGTTAAATTAGAATTAGAATTAAATAGAGCACACTGCCTTATTTATCACAATATCCCCAAGTATAAATCCTGATGAAAGTAATTATTTTTATGTACTGATTATTTAGGAAATTACATAATTGAGATAAAATTGGTGTTATATTTTTAAATGTTATTTTTACCGTCATTCCTGAAGTGCTTTGAAGTGGGTTCATATTATAAACCCATTTTTCTGGTGAGAGAATTGATGTACAAAGATTCTTGGATAACTCAGCAAGGATCACACATCTGAGGACTAAATTAAATTACTGAAAATAACTTTCAAAGAATAAAAGGTTATATAAACATAATAGCATTAACAGATTATAGAGAACAAAAGATAGGAGCCTAAACAAAATATTACCTCATGCACCCTGATGTTTTCATTTTTAAAAAATCAAAAAAATTTTCAAAGAAGCATACTGCTAAAGTTTAGAGTAATAAAAAATTACATATGTAAATATAAATTAAACTTCTTCTAAAGAAATATATAAGGATAAAGAAAGTAAAAGTTTTACAGGATAGACTACCATTTCAAAGAATTTTTTTAAATCTTACTGAACCATCAAACCCTTAAAAGAAAAATGAACTTTAAAATGTCTTCTAGAGTCTCTGCTATCCCAGGTAGGTAGGTAGGTATTGATCATAAAGGGCACTTTCTGAATTGTCTAATGCAAGGAGTACCCAGGATTGTGGCTTTCTTGAAAAATGTTATTACACATATTAAATTTTTTGAACAGTCTTAGAAGAGCTCTCCTTTGGTATTCTAACTCCCATATGATTCTTGTCCTGGAGAATTGTGTGTCTGCACGGTACTCACAGGATACCGTCAAATGGGTATCATAAGTAAGTACAAAAATGTTACCATTATAAATGTAGAGGTAGTGAAAGAGATAGACATGTTGCAAATTCAACAATTACAGATCAAGTAGACAAAGCAAGAGCCTGCCTAAGCAGGTACCCCACCCTCCCCACTGCCCTTCCCTTCTGTTAACACATGTTCAACTCTTTTATATCACAGGAGACAAAGAATTCCCTTTAAATATTTTTTCCCTTTCTGCTGTTGTTCTTTTAATATCTTCATTCGTTGTTTTTGTTTAAGCTTGGTTTACTACTATACATCTGGTTTTTACTTATTACTCCCTCTTTAGTCTCCATAAACTTGAGTGCCTGTATACCACAAGCTAATGACCCTGCTTCTTCCCTTAATTCAACAACCAACCGTTCTTTTGACTTTTTGTTCAGTTGCTCCTTCTTGGTTGTCCTCTGTCTTCTTGAAACTCACTTGTCCTTGCTTGCATGAGTCCACTTAATTTACCTGCCACTTTCTCCTGTTCATGGGTCTCCCTGGTTGACTCTATTTACCTGAACTGTATCCACAACATGAATATAATCCCGAACAGTGGCTCACACACTTGACTGTGCATCTGATTACCCTGGAAGGTTTATTAAAACAAACACATAAACAGCTTTCCAGGCCCCAGTTTTAAAGCCACCCAGTTCAGTGGGACTGGAATGAAGCCTCATGATTTATATTTCTAACAAGTTCCCAGATAATATGGAAGCTGCTGGTTTAAGAACCACATTGAAAACTACTGACCTAAGGTTTACTCCTTTTTGCTTTTACGGACTCTTATTCAGAAACTTCATCTATTGTGATGATTTTAAATATCACCTGTCATAAGTAACTGTTAAACTGATATATCCAATCCTGAACCCTCCACTAAACTTTATTTTCACATCTCTAACTTCTATTTTTATTTTATTTTATTTATTTATTTATTTTGGTACTGAGGATTAAACCCGGGGCCACTTAATCACTAAGCCACGTCCATAGCCCTGTTTACTTATTTATTTGATACAGGATCTTGCTAAGTTGCTGAGGCTGGCTTTGTACTCATGATCCTTCTGCCTCAGCCTCCTGAGTCCCTGGGATTATAGGTGTGCACCACCATGCCCAGTTCTAACCTCTATGTTCACTTGCTCTCCTTCCAGAATTTAATATGTATAACCTCGTTCATCATCTTGTTTCCCAGGCACCATTTCCTCCCTCGGATTTCCTATTTCTTGTCCCTTGTGTATACCTATCATTTCCCTCATCATCTAGGCTCAATGAGAAGATATCATTTTTCTTGCCATTTGCCATCAACCTTGGTGTCTCTTGACCGCCCTTCCTTGCATTGTTACTAAGCCAAGTCGCTGCAGGTATGCTTTACCTCACACCTGGACTCTGATAATCACTCTTTATCCTTCTGCCCAAACACACTCTTTACACAAATACTACTGTCAAATCAATCTCCCTCCAATACCCTTTATAAACTTTGATAGTTTTCTGTTGTGTGTGCCAGAGTTTTTCAATTGATAGGGGTCATGAATAGATTACAGGTGTGCCAGTATATCCATTTCCTAAGCCATCTGGCCTGGCTTGGGACAGCTGAGCCCTAAGCAGTCAGAAGCAGCTAAAGGACCACTTCCTGTTTTCCCATCACCACTGCTCATGGGACAGAAGTGGCTTGTGCAGTGGCTGGTCTTCCTTGGTAACACTAAGCAGGCTTGGATGGGACACCAGCCTGCAGTTTCTGGTTTTGCAAAGGCAGAACACATCCTCCGGTCACTTACCATCTAGTTCAGAAGCTGGAGGCTCCACTGAAGAGAGCTTTGACATCAAAGTTTATTGTTGAAAGCGCACAGCATTGAAGAAAGGCGGGAAGATCCTGGAAAAGGAATCATTAAAGAAGCTGACACAGTAAAATTTAAGAACAACAATAACAAACTGGATGGTTTGAGCAATTCAGAAGGCTGATAAAGATGAATGACAGACCACAGGGAGGGAGGGAACAGTGACAGGGGACTGGAGAGTCAAGATCTATAAAAGGCTGAATAATGCACTGGATGCAAGCACCAATTCCACAGCCTGGGCTCAAAATCGGACTCTGCCTTTTTCAGCTATTTGACCCTGGGCAAACTGCTTGACATCTCTGTGCCTCAGTTTTCTCTTCTGCGTACTTAGCACATAGCATTAGTGTAAGGATCAAATGAGTGGATTGTATGAGGAGCACATGGAATCATGACACTGTACTAAGTCATCTCCATCCCTCTCCATTACCAACACTATGGAGCATGTGCAATGACAGTCAGCCAACTGGGGAGTGCTGAGACATTGGAACGCCCACTTTCCATGAAGAAGAAGAAGGAATGTGTTATGGCACAGTAGCATCACAATCTATATTTAACAATATATTCATATTATAGTAAAAAAAAAATCCTAGTGAATAATACTATTCCTCCCATTTTATACAGGACAGTTTACTCAAGAGACCAAAAAGCTAGAACAGAAGATTTCCATGACAATTCTTTCAAATCACAATTAAAAATCAACAAATTATAGATTGTGACTACTGTTCAACCACACATTTTTTTCTTAGATAATGTTAGACATAGTTTTGGTTATCCTGACCACCCATAGTGTTGGTAATGGAGATGGAAATGATTTCAGTGTCATGATTCCTTCCTTTTCCCTCCCCTCCCCTTCTCCTTCCTCCACTCCTACTAGACTTTGCGAGCCAGGTGTGGAATGCTTGCATCTCATTAATTTGCATTTGATTGGTTCTTTATGCACTCTTATCCTTCCCTCCCCCTTTCCTTTATTTTATTCTAACTTCTTTGTGTAAGATAAAACATTCAACCGTTGAGTTTCTGAGTTTGGCTAATTTCACTTAGCATAATATTCTCCATTTTCATCCATTTAGTGGCAAATGCCACAACTTTCTTCTTTTTAATGGCTGAGTAGAATCTATCATATAGATCACACTTTCTTAATCCACTCATCTTATAACAGGCAACTGTCAACCACACAATTTTTAAGACATGGCTTAAACAATAGGAGATATGACTTATTATCCTTAGTAACAAGCTCAGCAGATGGAGCTTTGGGTCACTCCTCTGAAATTTAGATGACTCCTTCCGTCTAATCATACCATGGCTTCCACACCTTCTGCAGCCCAAACTCACACAACAGTGTTCATGAAGGCAAGATGGGGTGGTGAGGCTCATCTCCTCTCACTTTTCATCAAGTTAGACATTTTTTTCCCAGAATCCCTCAGCACTCCTTCCCTGACATCTCATGGTCCATAAATAGACAGTACAATCACCATTGGACCAGCCACTAGCAAACGGAAATGGGATTATCACAACAGTTTAGACAGACGAGGACTACCTCTGGGGCTGGGTACATGTTCTCTAATTGTATCGTGCTCAGATACCTGAACAAAATCAGGAGGACTTGAGCAAGGATGAAGGTAGGAAAACAATGTGGCTTGACAAAGAGTCAATTAGGGATATTAAAAAAATGCCAGAATTTAAGGTAAGAACTAGAGATCCACTGTGAAACATCATCCTTATGCTTGATTTCCAACATCAGAATAAGTCCAGATTTCTATTCTAATAGGGATATCCATGACACTGAATAATCATACAAATTCATTTAATGTTTTCCAGAAATTAAACACTCTCTTAAAATTTTAAATCATACATGCCACTCACATAGTTATTTTTACATTTGCTACTCATTGAGTTATTCATTAAAATGATGTTGTCCTAAACCTTTCAATACACCATGAAACATCAGAAGGAAAACAAAATTCCAAACTTTTTGACATAATACACACAATGAAAAAAAGTAACTTTCCTCATACTCACAAGGAAGTTTCAGACTGTCTTGTTGTTACATAGGCTGATTTATCTCAATCTCTACAAGTCTGAGAAATCCCCAAGGTCAAGGCTTGTCCAGCACTTGTTCCACAAACATATGTCGAATCAATAAATGAATACAAGTCCTTTCAATTCATCTTTCTATTTGCCTTTTCTCCTTCTTTTTCCCACTTTATTTGCAGTGACTTTGTTTTATTTATCATTTATTTTTTCACCATTTCATTTGATCTCACTGATAGCACCTGGTTTCCGATCATATATTATTTTGTTTTATGTGGGATTGAGAGAGGTAAAAGGTATGATCAGGGAGATTTATAGATATAGATGCAATAATGAAGGTACAAAAATGAGCAAAGAACAACTGAATGTTCACTAGGGCACTACTGTCACTCTGTTCAATTTCTTCAGCCTTCAAAATTAATCTTTAATAGATATTTTCCTCTACAGCCAGGATAGAGAAAAAATATGCAAGATTTCCAAAAAGGGTTGCAGAGGTTATAGAATATTCTTTCAATGAAATGAGAGAATCTGATATTTTAGGAGTGTCCATCTTCGCTAGCCCTTGAGCAGACTGTTTACAACTTTGCAGATAGAAGTTAACATGTGGAAACCTTGTAGAACACCATGAGTAATACAGAATCCCACAGAAATGCAAGCTGTGGAATGCGTCTGATTATTGCCCTCTGGATATTGACCAGTTTTGTCCCTATTTGTAAATTCATTTCAGCATTCCTAGTCTGAAAATACACGGATGGCACTTTGATTTCTCTTTTGATCTCGCTATATATCTCATTGGCTCTCTGATTAATTAATAAGTTAAATAAAGTTTTTAATGCATATTCATCTTATATGAGAGGCATGATTTTACCTTTTTAAAAAACAAATATTAATTTTGTGAAGTAAATAGGGATGGTTTAAATTAACAATTGTTTTAACAACAGAACATTTAGAAATCTCTTTCCATCATTCAAATTCACTTCTCCACTCCCCTTTTCAAACCAGCAGTGTTAAAAAGCACTCATGGTGCTTGCCTGAACTTGCTGAGATGGCAAACAGTTGACTATTTCTTCAGTGAGATGTTCTTTCTTTAATTAGAAAATGAACCTGTTCAAATTCAAAACTCAAACAGACATTTATGGAGAAATTCAAGAAGAGGAACATAATATTTAACATAGCACCAATCACATAGGTAAAAAAAAATTTTAAAAACAGAAAACAGTTCTCACGGTATCTGACCCTAACACACTCTTTAGGCTTATTTACTAAACAGAGTTGCCTTTTTTGCGTATAATTGTCATAAATTACTGGCTATAAAATTTCTTAATTGGATTAAATGTGTCAAAAAACAGGCCATCTATCAAGATAAAGACAAACTGTCACTATTTGATTGAAGAGGGAAATGCCCTTTTTAAGCTTAAAGAAGACATGACTTTCTCCTTTAAGAAGACTCGAATATTTGCTTCAGTTTTTGTTTTAAGCCAAGAAGCAGTTCTTACACTTTAACACAGTGGAAAATGTCTCTCCTATCATTCTTCTCTTCTAAACCTCCACTACAGTGGCTATTGAATTTAAAACATAAATGTACCTCTGTGACAATCATGTCACCTCTCTGGTTTTTTCTCATGCGACAGAAAGTGCACATCTTCTCAGATTGATGTTTCCATCTCAGCTGACTGATCTGGCAGGAGGAGCAGCTATAATTTCCCAACAGGTTGACATAGCAAAGCCTGGGCTGGGCAGACAGCACTAGACCTTTCAACGGGTGTAATCTACAACACATGCCTATTACAGAGTGCCAGGTGTGGATCCGTGGGTGTCACAATGAGACACAAGAAAAGATATTTCACCCATTTTGGGTGCTTGATATCATAAAAAACATGCGTAGGAACCACAGTTTTATCTTTTTGGTGGAAAATTATAAAGGCCAACCCACAGTTGGAAATAAATATGTTCTCACCAACGAAGCCATCGAAAACAAAAACATTAATTTATTTCAGGAAATATGTACTGAAAAAGTACTACTAAAAAAAAAAAAAAGAAGAAAGAAAGAAGAAGAAAACCTCAAGAATGCATAGCACAGTAGTGTGTCTGGCCCTAACTGCTGACACAGTGAGACACAGCCTGACACAGCTAGGAATATATATGATTGCATATGAAAATTGTACTTGCCTGAGATTTTTCTTAAACATATTTTCTTTAGAACAAATCAGATTTCCAAGTAAGAATATTAATACCTGGAAGAGAAATATGGTAATTTTTTCCTTCAAATTTAGATCAGTTCCTTTACTTCTCCCCTTCATATGCATGTCACAAGATGCGTGAAGTTTAAAGAGATCTAATGATTATTTCCTTCATGGAACCAATCTTATCAAGAAAATGCATGTGCTAGTTCTTTGTGTCCTCATGCATCAGTATAAATTCTTAAATTTTCTTATCATCATCATCTTTCTCCAGGAAAATTCATTCTGCACTGATGTATGCTCTATCACCTGTCCCTACTTCAAATCCCCAACATCATTCTCTTCTCCGCCTCTTATGTAGGCCTGCATTAACTCGCCATCTCCAGGACCTTCCCTCACCAAACTTGCCTGTACCTCATCCTCTGTCTCTAGGACTTACCTCTCCAAACTCTTCTAGCTGTTACCATTAAAAAAAAAAAAAATTAACTGTGTCTTCTAGCTTTTCAAGGCCCATTTCAAAGTTTTCTCAGTCCATGCCATCCTTTCTGAATTAGTAACAAACTTGTTAGAGAGTAATTATTTAAATGATCTTCATTGCTCCATATTGTTATTAATTTTCAATGAAAATATAGCCTTCATCTAAAGACACATCTAGATTTTAAATTATGAAGATCTCAACAAAATCAGGTATTGCAATACCATCTTGAGCAGGCTCACTTCAGATTGCTATGTCAGGAGACAATAAATAAGTCTCTCTTCTTTAACCAAAATTATTATTGGTTTTCTTTACTGTAGCCTTGCTTCACTTAAACTGATAGATGTTCTTTGAATTTGGTCAGTAGATTCCTGCAACTGAATGCAAAAATTGTCATCTTGGAGATATCAAATGATTCAATGTGATGTTTTTGGAGAAGTTGAAGTCTGAATTCAGTGGTGTCACTACCTTATTCTATGCATCCCACCCTAGCCCAAAATCCACTGAAAGAGCAATCCTAAAAGCCAGGATTTTTACCATCTTCCACAGAAGAGGAAGATATAGATGACAATGTGATTTAATCAAGGTAATCTAACCAGGTTACTTTGTCTCCAAAACCATGACAGTTTTATTCTCTGTTCCTGCCCAAATCAGAAGTGTCTGAAGTCCTTGTGTAAAGACACAGTTCTATTGCCTAAAGATCCTTAATGAAACATTGTACTTTTATATGATGATTATCAAAAGCAGACACTTTACTATTATAGTGATGTTTCACCTACCTTCCATTTAATGGATAATTAGTAGTTTCAGGACATGTAGACATGAAAGGGAGAAAATGAGATTTTAGTGCCAGCCAAGGGAATCTCTATCCTGTCCAACCAGGAGCAAGATCAGGACTGCTGGCACCTTTCCATAACACACTCAATTTCTTTCCCTTCAAATTTTTATGTACTATTAGAAATTCTAAGACTCACTGAAATTTTAAAGAGTCCACATGAAGGTTCTAGTACTCAGACATTTTCTCTTCTTTTCACACAAACCAAAACATTAGACTTTTCCTTTCTTCTCTATTCATCAGAAATATATGTCAGATGTCCCATCTCCACCTAGAACCTTGCTCTTTGTTAAGCATTATATTCTAATTCTGATAATGCATGAGACTGCCTCTCACTAATAATGTACTTAAGTTTAATCATAGTTTTTTTATAAACAATGCCTAAAATTCAATAAGTACAGAAAATTTCAAACACTGTTGTGGAGATATTTTAGTTATTTGGTCACTCCAGGCCTTTCCTTTCTCTTCATGTACCCTTCCAAATGGGGTAGTAATGCTTCAATAAAGGATGAAACATTAATGATGGATCCTTGTTTTTATATTCATACTTATTAGTACATTAAAGATTTCCATTTTTTGAACATTGTATTGTTGACAAGTTCAACTCAGAATAAGAAAAAGTAAAATCTTTGGATTTAATTCTGATTAGTGTGAAATAAACATGCAGGACTGGGGACAGTGTTAAGAATGAACTTTTACTGAGCATCTGTTTTGTGACAGGCTTCACACACAGAAGACAGACATTATCCCTGGTTCTCTTCACATAAAAACAGAAGTAAGTTTGATCCCTCCATTCTTTTGATAAATGAGAATTCAAATTCAAATAATAAATGGTGAAGCTAGGATTAAATTTAGATATACTTGATTCCAAAGTTCGTACTTTTTGACAAACCTTAGGGGGAAAAAAAACAAACCTGGTCATGTAGGTTTTTTAAACTCATTAAAAAAAAAAAAAAGTTGTCACACTCAGATAACTACCTAAGAATCTGCAAGTAGACTTTTTTTCCCCTCTTTTTTTTAAAGTTCAGATAAAAAAGTAGGTAGCAGCCCAGAAACAAAGATTCTAGAAGGCAATGTGGTTTCAAAATAAACCAAGAGAGGGAAAAATGGAACAGCATTCAGATAAATTACTCAAGTTCCACAGGAGTTCTCAGATGAACTGGGATTTCAAAAAGACCTATGTGAAAGCAGGAAGGAAGGGCAGGACTGCCAAGATGAAGGGGGGTAGGGAGGAGCTTACGTCTCTGGCAGAGCATGCGGAGGTCTCAGACCTGGACACACTGAGGCTTGGAAGGAATTCCAGTCATCAACAGGATTTGTAAAAACTCTGATGAAAGGGAACCCTGTGTAGGAAAGGTATTTAATATTTACAGAAAACAGACACAGAAGACTTATCAGTCCTCATTTGCTTCTGTCATCTTCACCGAGGGAGATAATGGGGAAGCATTCCCAGGTAACAGGATGTGGTTTTGTAACCCATAATTCTTAGTCTTCCTCCTCCTCCTCCTCCTCCTCCTCCTCCTCCTCCTCCTCCTCCTCCTCCTTCTTCTCCTCTTCCTCCTCCTCCTTCTTATTTACTTTTTATTTAGAGACAGGATCTTACTAAGTTGCTTAAGTCCTTGCTGAATTGCTGAGGCCATCTTTGAGCCCAAGATCCTCCTGCCTCAGCCTCCTCAGCGCTGGGATTACAGGCCTGTGCCACCGTGCCTGGCCTTAGTCTTTCTTTTTTATTTCAACTCTTGACATTATCCTGTTCCTAATAGAACTTCAGTACTCACATGGGGTGTTATAATCACTGTAAACTTTCGTGTCCCATTATTTTCCTCATTGATTACCTCCACAGATATTTAACTTCGGTGAACCTATTCTGTGGCCAACCTGATACCCTTCTATCTACAGAGTTAACATTGTCAAGAGTCATCTGTACATTAGGCCCTTACTTGTCCAAGCCCCACTCTTGTGAGAAATGATCTCCAGTGGTTCATGTGTCCCTGTGTTCATATTTCCCTGTCTCCATATCCCTGCTTCATCCCCAGAAACACCAGCTCTGATAGCGCATTGTGACCATGAAGTTCTGTCTTCCAGTTCCCTATACGCCACGACACCTGCATTTTGAACTTACCAGAACCAAAAATCTCCTAACTACATTTAATGTGTGGCCTCCTTCTCCTGATTTTGTTCCATCCCCCACCAAGACTCCATAAGGTCTCACCTCAACAGTTCTCACCTATCTCAAAAAAATTCTAAGCTTAGATCCCTTTAACTGTATACCTTCTCCATTTCTATCATTAAATCATTGAACCCAACTTAAAAAATAAAAATAAAAACCACCACAAGTTTGGTTTTCAATATTTTGTGGCAGTCCTTTTTTATGTTTCCCTCTCCTTCTTTTAGTTTTTCAAAATTGTATGACTCTCCTTAAATACCATTTCCTACCTGCACTCTCTTTGTATCCAGAAGATGACACAGCACCCACTCCACTTCAAAAATGAAGAAGCTGTGAGTCATAAACTCCCCTCACCTGATGCCCCTCTTCCTGCAGAGTTTACTTCCTCAGCAATCAGCACACACTGTGCTCTTTTTACTGTCCAAGGCTTCCTTCTTGTAAGACCTACCTCTGCTATAACAAAGAACCTCAGCAATGATCTCCAGTGATTCATATTTCCTGTCTCCACATCCTTTCACAGTGTTTTGGGGATGACCATGTGACATGCTGTGACCAATGGGAACACGGCAAATATGATGCAAACTGAGTTTTGGCTAGAGCTCATGCACTGATGTTTGGGAATCCTAGAATATTACCATGTGAATCATCTGAGGCTAGCCATTAGGATGGTGAAAGACACATAGCCTGATTTCTGCTCCAGATAATATCCAGTAAACTGCCGGCCCTAGGAAGCCAATCCACATCATTCAACTAAGGTGATCCACCAGCTGACCTCAAAGATCAGCCAAGACGAAAAGAACTGTCTAGTCAATACCCAAATTTGTGAAGAATAACAAATATGTGTTGCTTTTTTAAAAAGAAAAATTTGTTGTAGTTGTTGTAGATAGATAGAATGCCTTTATTTTATTTATTTCTTTTTATGGGGTGCTAAGAATTGAACCCTGTGCATCACACATGGGAGGCAAGCATTCTGTCAAGGAACTACAGCCCCAGCCCCAACTGTATTGCTTTAAGCTACAAAATTTTGGAGTGGTTCAATATTCAGCAAAAGCTAATTGATACTTTGTCCATTTGACATATCTTCTGACTTCTGTATATTCCACTGGCTCCCTTTAATCAGCTTATAAACAAACTCAAATGTTTCCAATCTTAAGCCACCATTTTCACTGTTACATAGAAGCCTCTTCATAACCAAACTTTTTCAAAGAGCTGTCAATTCTCCTTACTTTTCAAAACTTAACATCAAAATATGATTATTGCAGCCACCACCCCCAAAGAAAAAGCTCTGAAAATTAACAATGAATTCGATAAAGCATTAAAGCCACATGCTGTATCCAGCCAGATGCTTATCTAATTTGACTTTTCATTTTCACATTTGTAACATTAGCAATATTTGACACCTCTTTATAATAATCTTACCTCCCCCTTGTCCTCCTGTAATTATTACTACTCCTATTTTGGGACTCTATGAAAGTACCATTATTAATTCAGGTTTTTAAATCAATGAACTTCTTTTTCTTGATTATCAGAATACATGTGTCCTTCTCTTTGTCATATGCTTTATTATATCTCTTTATTTCCTTGCAAGACTTACATTATATTTTCTGATTCTTAAAGAACAGCATCTATCATGTAAAAAGGAATCCAATTAATGCTAGATTTGCTCCCATTCACAATAGCTACAAAAAAATAAAATGCATATAAATAAATTTAACCAAGGAAATTAAAGATTTATAGAATGAAAAGTATAAACACTGATAAAAAAAAATGAAGACTACACACACACACACACACATACACAATGGAAAGAATATTCATGAATTGGAAGAATTAATGCCATTAAATGTCCATATTTACTTAAAATGATCCACAGATTTAATAAAATTCCCATCAAAATACCAGTGATATTCTTCAAAGGAATAGAAAAAAGCAATCATAACTGTTATGGTTTAGATATGGTTTAGATAGCAAAAACAAAAAATCATCCAATTAAAAATGGGTAGATGAGCTGAATAGATGTTTCTCAAAAGAGGACATACAAATGGTCCATAATGATGTAGAAAAATAGTGTCACTAATCATCAAGAAATTACAAGACAAAAAGTAACAAATGCTACTGAGGATGCAGAGAAGGGGGGACTCATATAGTATCGGTGAGAATATAAACTAGAACAGTCACTACAGAGAACATATGAAAAAATCTGAATAACTAGATTTCATTTTTTATGGCTAAATAAAAAATGTTCTGTGGCAACATGAATGGAGCTTGAGGATATCACGTTAAGTAAAATAAGCCACATGAAGTAAGATAAATATCACGTGTTTGCACTTATTTGAGAAAGGTAAGAAAGTTCATCTCACAAAGGAGAATAGAATAGATGTACCTAACAACTAGGAAGTGTAGGGGGGAAAGCAGAGAGATAATAGGTACCAAAATATAGTTAGATTGAAGCGATTAGTTCTTGTTATTCAAAGCACAGGAGAGAAACTATAGTCTATAATAACTTATGATATCTTTCAAAATAGCCAGAAGAGTCCAAAGATTCCCAACCCACAGAAATGATAAATGTATGAGGAGATGGAAATGCTAATCACCCCGATTTGAAAATTATGTATTATATGCATGCACAGAATGATCTGACTTTTCCTGATAAATGTGCCTAAATATGTCGATTAAAATTTTGAAATGTTGAATTTATGTTTCATTTGTTTAATAATCAAAATTCAAAATCTCCTCAAGAAAGTAAGGAAAATAACATTTAACAGAGATGAATGTAATGGCCTTAGTATAATTCAAAAACATCAATGGACAAGCATATTCTACTGTACTTTTATTTTAGAGGGAGTTTATATTTAAAAGGACTAGGAAGGTTATTTGTCTTTCAGCTCAACTTTATCCAAAAATATGATAATAGAGTTGTTTTTTTTTAAGGCAGGAGAACTTAGGCTCACATAGTAAAAGCAAAACCCACCCCCACACACCCCCACACACCCCCACACACCCCCACACCCCCCCACATACATCCCACACACCCTCAGAGAGGCTAGAGCACTTGGTAAAATCCTATCTGCTCCCTTTGTGGAAGCCACTGTTTCAGAGGTGGGCCAGCACCACGGGTCTGCACTCTGTACAGTGCAGGGGAGAATGAAACCAACTGAAGATATTGATTCTGGTAAAGAGAAGACTAAGGCCACAGAGGATGGCAGTTTTTCAAACGTGAAGTGCTGACCCATGGAGGTCCCTGGGCCCTGTGAACAGAATTGGGATCCCTTAAAGGATTCTGAATGGGTCATTTTCATCAATGAAAAGAAAAAGTCTTTACCAATTTAGAACAGTTCAAGAAGCAAACGGGCTGCCTCACCATGAAGGCAGATACGTGTCCAGTGGAGGCTAAATAACCATCTGTCAGCTTCTCTGTGCCCTCCCAGGGACAGTTTTTCATATTTGGAGGATTTCTCTGGCTTACCATTCTGTAGTTTGGTTGTGTCATGCAATAGCTTATTGACAAGAGGTTTTTTGTTGTTGGTATTGCTGTTTTTGTTCATTTTCTATTCCTCTGACTTATTTTACCTCCCGTAGAGCAGCACTAAATCTATTTGTATAGCACTTACTCGGGCTCCACCGCAATATCTCTTTGGAACACTATCCTCTGAAATGTTTTGAAGTTGTGCCAGCCGAGGCCGTCGTCATCACTGTCACTTCCTTTTAGTGCTTTCATTCTATCTCTGCCCTTGGAACAGTCCCAGCAGAGGCAAAGGCGACTTCTTTTGCAAACAAAATCAACATCATGCCCTTCTCTTGATCCAACCCAACAAAACTACCTCCAGAGCCACTGTTCCCTGTATCCATGTGCTTGTCAGAAACGGTTCCCTTCCAGTGACTCTGGAAAGCCCTCGTTGTACCATAACTTCATGAGACCAATGGTTATGCTCTCTGAACAAGAATCCCCATTTTCTACCCTATTGGACAGAGGAGGTGGGAGGCATAAAAAAAAAATAGATAATAAAGTTTAGATCCAGGTGGAATCAAAGTTAAATAATCATCTCCATGACTCCTCTCCTCAGGGAGAAACGGGTCCTGATAAAGAAATTGGGGTGAGGGTGAATGTATGCCTGAAACTAAAAATAAACGAGAAACCAAATGGATTGATTTTAGTTTCCAATTCCCTGGGGAAAGGCTAACCCTCCAGGAAACGAGAAGGTCCTCCATCATCCTTGTAGAAGTGTGAAAGGAATCTCTCTCTCTCTCTCTCTCTCTCTCTCTCTGTGTGTGTGTGTGTGTGTGTGTGTGTGTGTGTGAAGGCACATGAAAGATTCCATATGAATTGTAAGGATATCTTTTGATCTCCATCTAGATTTCCTTCTGACCTCCGTAAGAAACCTTAGACAAATTAGTTCTTGAGGTTCTTCCCTAAGTGTCTCTAATATTATTACAGGTCTCCGGCCAAGTGTGCTAAGTGTTTCCAGGCTTCTCAGATGTCAGAAGTTGTACCAGAGTAGCATGGTGCTACCATAGAACATGAGGTTAAAATCAGACGGTGCTTCTACATTTCAGGTTGAAATACATAGACTGGAACAACCTCGAGGGAAGAAATCATATCTACTCAGAGTTAAATAATTCAGGGCCTAGACACCAAATGGATTCTTGATATTGTCTTCGAGAATGTAGTTTATTCAATGCAAAATGATTTAATCTCCACCAGGAAAAGAACAGTGGATTTCAAATTCCTACAGATGAACTTCATAGATTCAAAGGATTCTTGAGAGTTCTGCTCTTAAAATCTACACTGGCAGCAGTAAGGCTATTGGTGATTCGGAGCAGAGATACAAATTTTTATCAACTATGCCAGAAATAATATTTAAATCATATGCAATCATTGAAAGGGTCTTCAGATTGTGCAGCTGTAAAGTCTGGGCTGTGCTTTTTAAGAACTGTGAGAGTCTGAGTATTAGAAAGCTATTTGGAGTTATCGCTAAGGATAAGGTACAAGCCTTCTTTCTACAAATCACTCACAGACAAGCAATTGGTGCAGAACTTGTTGAAATGGTCATTTAGAAACAATTAAGTACATTAGTAGCAGCTCCCTTTCGGCTGAAAGTCATCCTCTTCCTGTTGCTGCTGCTGGGTCCAAGGAAATTGGAAAAGATTTTAACAAAGACCTCAGGCTCATTTCAGATTCGATATGATGATAAGAAATGACTAGTGGGTCAGGAGACACTCTACTATGATACATAATCACACCTTGATGTACCTCATAGCTTTCAGAGCATAACTCCCTTCTGAGATGATATTCCAGAAAGCACCATTATTCCATTCATTCTTGTAGTCAGTGGAGGCCAATCTACCCCTATTAGTTTGTTTGATCAGTCTTTGTTGTATGCAATGTTTTATTGAGAGTTGGTGTTTTAGTCAGCCTTTTTGCTACTGTGACTAAAAGATCTGACCAGAACAATTTTAAAGGAGGAAAAGTTTATTTGAGAGCTCACACTTTCAGAAGGTCTTAGTCCATAGAAGGCTGGCCACATCCTTGGCTTGAGGTGAGGCAGAACATCATATGGAAAGAGTGTGGCAGAAGGAACCAGCTCACAGGGTGATCAGGAAGAAGAGAGAGAGAGAGACTTCACTCTCCAGATACAAAATTATACTTCAGTCATGCCCCAATCCCACCTCCTCCAGCCACACCTTACACACCCAGCTACCACCTCGGTTAATCCCATCAGGAATTAAATCACTGATTAGGTTAAGGCTAGAACCTAGTCATATCTCCTCCAAAGCTTCTTGCATTGTCTCACATGTGAGCTTTTGGGGGACACCACATCTAAACCATAACAGCTGGTTAGAAGTAAGGCTTTGTTCTCAGGACTGATACTAGAGTTGTGTCTCAAAATTAAAAAAAATAATAATAATAAGTTTCTGACCTAAGAAGCTACCACTTGATCAAACAAGAGAAGTAATGAATCACAAATAAGCCAATTAATTATTTAATTACAGGCATAGAGTTCTCTAAAGGTAAAATGGGTGCTAAAACCCAAAGTCCTGACCTAGTTTTAGGGATCCATAAAGGCTTTTCTGATGACATAATGTTGTGCCTGAGATGTGAAGTATGGTAAGAATTTGGAATTTATTTCTCCTGTTGGCCTGAGATGAAACAAAGGGTAACTAGTTTCCATTACTTTCTCTAAGATTTGCACGTCCACTTCGGTGAAAAGTATTCCAGAATTCCCTTTAATTCTTCCTTCTATGATTCCAACTGGGAATCCCCTCCCCCAAGCCTTTTTTTTTTCTCTTCTTTCCATAATGGTATAAAGACGGAAGGACAAAGCAAAGAAAGCAGAGAGACAATTACTTCAATTATCTTTTCTTTACATAAGTCCATCTTAATGTGGGTAAACATAAAACATGAGAGTTTTAGCTGGCAAGACAGAATAGCCATTCAAAGGCTGATCAGTTCCTCAGGAAGCTGCTGGGTGGTGTGACATGATCTTTAAGCTGAGACACAGGCAGGCCCGGGCTTATCCATGCCCTGGGGATGGGCTTCCAGCACAGAAGAAGTTGAGAAGATAGTTCCAGGTTTCACATGAGACAATCTCTGGGGACAACCAGAAATAACCAAGTGATGTTGGGGGAGGGGCTTAAGGCCCTTGTACTGCAAGCAAGGACAGCCACTTAGGGATATTGGCATAAAGGGACCCATGTATACCCCACAGGCAAATGAACAAGAGTTCAGGCTCAGGAATCATGTTGCTTGGACGATGGTCTTTCCTACCCTGGTGATTGGGCAAGTTCATTAATGTCTCCAAACCTGAGTTTGCTCATCTCTAAAATGGGGATAATAGTAATAGTGAGTCACGGGACTGTTGCAGGGATTACTGAAAGGATGCCTACTGAAGTCTGAAGTACTAGCAACCATTTGGATATTATTTATTAGTACAATTAGCATTTTTTTATTATTGGCAGTTGAACCAGGATTTGCTGGATTTCTTGAATAAAAAGACAAAAAGAATAAAACCTCCAAGTTTGGCACTCTGCTACTACTCTACCTTATTATTTTGACAAAACCGCCAGAGTTTGGATCTAAACTGCATATGTTATGATGTCACTTTCATGTTCAGAACTCATCAAAGTTCCTTGTCATTTCCTTTTCTGCATAACAAAAAGGCCTTTTTAAATGCCTGTTTTAATTTTCCTCTTATCAATCCCTTTTATTCAATCTATTTTCCCAAATGAACTCATAATCTTCATTTTCTTTTTTTTTTTTTTAGAGAGAGAATTTTTTTTAATATTTATTTTTTAGTTTTCGGTGATCACAACATCTTTGTTTGTATGTGGTGCTGAGGATGGAACCCAGGCAGCACGCATGCCAGGCGAGCGCGCTATCGATTGAGCCACATCCCCAGCCCATAATCTCCATTTTCTATGCTTGAAAATATGCTATTACTCCCACCTGCAAAGCCCCTTTATACTCTACTTCTGCCAAACACCACAACCCAATTTGGCAAAAGTTTACTTCTCTCCAATGGATTATTCAATCACCACACCCTCTACATAGCAATCTCTGACATTTCTGCCAATTACCAGCCCCTTTGCATTTTGAAACTACTAGAACCTTGTTCATCTGTGTTAGACCTCTGTGAGTATGTGCCCCGCCCCACTAGACCATGAGAGATTCTGTAATACAGAGGACTTCACATTAGTGTCTAATGCATACTCTCTAAAACAGGTACTCTGGTTCTTATGTTGTGATCCTTTGCTGTCATTTCATTTAAAATTGCCATGCAAGACCTATGACCACAGCTCTCTTCAAGACTATGAAATCATTTTGTTTGAACTACTTCTGAGCTCAAAGAATATCATTTTTCTCATTCAATAATTCTGGGGCTTTCCCCTCATTTTAAGGAGTTATGGATTCTGACAATTCACAAAACCAGGGCAGGCAAAGGAAAATAGAGGTCTCATGTTGAATAATTAGATCCTACTATAGAGTTTGTGCTTTGTAAATCTGCAAAGAATTACACAGATTGGTGTTATATATCTGTCACCATTTAACAGCATCAGGTAAGAATCTTGGGCAAGTACGGGGCTAACACCAGAGTATCTGAAGAAAAGCCTCTAGGAATCTAAAACCAAACAGACCCCTAGCCTGCCTTGTACTGGATGCCAATTACAAGGATTCCCAAAAGAAGTGAAACTTGCCAGGCATGATAGTGCTTGCCTGTAATCCCAGTGGCTGGGGAGGCTGAGGCAGGAGGATCGCAAGTTCAATATCAGCCTCAGCAACTTATCAAGGCTCTAAGCAATTTGGTGAGACCCTGTCTCTAAATGAAAAATAAAAAAAGGGCTGTGGATCTGGCTCAGTGGTTAAGCACCCAAGAGTTCAATTTCACAGTACCAAAAAAAAAGAAGAAGTGTGAAACTCTCCATGCCTCCAGTTTGGACCTCTATTCCTTCATTTAGCAAATAGTTATTGGTCACCTCCTCCTCCTCCACTCCAGGGCCTGTTTGCAGGTATTGTAGATATTGCAGTAAACAAGACATACTAAACCTCTGCTATAATATCTATGCTCATGTTATATAAGGAGGAGCATTAAGACTTGGGCATCGTTTCTCTATAAGCCAATTTCTTTACCCATAGACATTAACTGGACATTCCATTGAAATAAATGATCCTTCTCACCTTTACAGCCATCTAACTATAGCACAATAAGATCATAGAAAGCCAGCTATTGAGATATTGCCACCTCTTGTGATGAAATGTAAAGTGTGGCAGAAGGCCTAGCAGAAATCCCGACTTCAGGATCACCCAGATCCTTCTGCATGTCAATAAATCTTATCCCATCCTCTTCCTCAGCTCTCTGGACCATTTATTCATATGCAATCTGAAATAAGAAATTCATCGCAAAGCCAGTCATCTGCTTATGTGAGCAGGAAGCCATTATCCTAAAAATCTAAAATTTTAATTAGCCATCAATAGTAATATGAATTTTATGAACTTGTTTTTTCATAAATATTTTCTATTCTTCATGGGAAATATGTAGTTTAAGACGGCATTTGCTTTTATCATAGCTGCTTTACATTTCCTGGTATTTAAATGATGTCAAACGAACAAATTTTGTTTTAAAGAAAAGTACAACTAATTCTGAAAGTTTACATTTTCCTTAGTTTATTATTTAAAAAAAATCACCTAGGCCACGAAAACATGAACATTATAGAAACCATTTACAATGGAGGTTAGAGGTGAATTGATGGGAAATTAATTGAATTATGATTGTATAACAACATAAAGAACACTCAACTATTTCCTCTTATAAAAATAAAAGACACGATACTATATTCTTATTGGGATATAAAAACACAGGGCTGAAATTTATTTTGAATTCTGTTCATTACCTTTTCCTAGAGTTTAAGGCAGGAATATATCAGAATCTCAGTTCTTCTATCAGAGTTGAAAGTTTCATAATGGCAACATGTAGAAAAATGCCAACGCAAGATGCCAACATCCTCAGATCAAATGATTTTGCACATTTGGGAAAACCAATGGAGTAATTGATGAGGAATGTGAAAATAGCACTTTACTTTTTTCCTTATAGCAGAGCTGTCTGGTTTTATCCTAATTTAATTACAGTGTTACCTCAGGGCAGGAGAGAAGTTCTGAAAAGAGAAAGGAAATTGAAAGGGCAGCAGAGCAACGGGGTGGCACAGTCCTCTCAGGAGCTTTTATCCTCAGAAGACAAACAGAGCCAGCTAAATATCGCAGAAGAATCATTTAGAATTTAAAATGGAAAAAAAAAAGGCAAAATTCAAATAGTACAGATTTGCCAAACTAGTAAAAAAAATTTTGAAACAATTATTTTAAAGTTATTTTAGGCCAAAAAAATTCCATGAAGTCTGAGAAATGCTACCATATGATTTGTTTCCTCAGACCACAATTCTTTCATCTCCAAACTACCTCAACTCAACTACTATACACTACCTAAATTAATATATTTTTATTTATTTATTTATTTGTTCTTTCTAGATCTACATGATATTAGATTGTATTTTGACATATTATATATACACACATAGAATATATATAACTTGTTCCAATTAGGATTCCATTACTGTGGTTGTATATGATGTGGAGTTACACTGGTTATGTATTCATACATAAGGATAAGAAAGATATGTCCAATTCATTCTACCATCTTTTCTATTCCCATCCCTCCCTTCCCTTCATTCCCTTTTGTCAATGAACTTGTAATTTTTCCCTCCTTTGTTGTGGGTTAGCATCCACATATCAAAGAAAATATTCTGTCTTTGGTTTGAGGGGACTGGTTTATTTCACTTAGCATGATATCCTTCAGTTCCATCCATTTACCAGTAAATGCCATAATTGCATTCTTCTTTATGGCTGAGGAATGTTCCATTAAAAGTATACAGACCACATTTTTCTTTATCCATTCATCCGTTGTAGTGTACCTAGATTGGTCCCATAGCTTGGTTATTGTGAATTGAGATGCTATAAACATTGAAATTGCTGGGTCACTGTAGTATGCTGATTTTGAGTCCTTTGAGTATAAACCAAGGAGTGGGATAATTGGGTTAAAAACAATTAACCCAATCAATAAATGGGCTAAAGAACTGAACAGGCACTTTGCAGAAGAAGAAATACAAATGGTCAAAAAAATACATGAAAAAATGTTCAACATCTCTAGCAATTAGAGAAATGCAAATCTAAACTACAATGAGATTCCATCTCACCCCACTTAGAAAGGCAATTATCAAGAATACAAGTAACAAGATATGTTGGGGAGGATGTGGGGAAGAAGGTTCACTTATACACTGCTGGTAGAACTGCAAATTGGTGCATCCATTCTGGAAAGCAATAGAGAGATTCCTTAGAAGAAATGGAATGGAACCTAAATTAGTATTGATGCCTAGTTTTAAAATTACTAGTTACACTTTTACAACAAATCACATTTTTCGAACATCTAATTGCTCATCTATTTTCTTTAAGTTTCTGCAGACTCAAAACTTTGGTTTCAAATAAGCTTATAATTTAGCCATCTAGATGACTTTGGATTAACCTATATTTTCAATGGAACAGAAATCACATTGACCATATTACTTTTAGAGCCATGACACCATAAAGAAGCTGCATTTCACAAATAAACATGAAGACATGTGTTTGTGTATATGTGTATTTTTATATACTATCTCCTACTTTGTTTATATCACATTAGTTTCAAAATAACCATGATCCTACAGCTGCCTGATTTAATGACTATTTTTTTTTCTTTAAGATTTTCTTGCCGGGTGCCATGGCACACACCTGTAATCCCAGCAGCTCAAGAGGCTAAGGCAGGATGATCACAAGTTTAAGACAGACTCAGCAAAAGTGAGGGGCTAAGCAACTCAGTGAGACCCTGTCTCTAAATAAAATGCAAAACAGGGCTGGGGAGGTAGCTCAGTGGTCAAGTGCCCCTGAGTTCAACCCCTGGTACCTGTCCTGTGAAAACCAACAACAACAAAACAATTTTCTTGTGTTTAGAGGAAACTACAGGTACTATTTGAATAATAAAAAATAATAGAGATTCTTAAATATAGGAAAGTTAATAAATATCTTATAAATACGTCCCCAGAAATAAGTGAATATGTAACAGTAACAGAGAAAACAGCACAAGTGTGAAATTTAGAGAAATTCATATTTTTCTTGAGTTTATGTTCTTAACCTGCCAAAATTATTATGTGTAGCAACAATTTCTGTTTCCCTAAGTTCTTATTTATTTCTCATTATGTTCATTATTGGCTGCTTATACTGTCGTAATCAGATTAGTGCCAAGTTCCTCTGAAATATGAAAAAGGGTCAATGTGTATATAGTTAAGCCTTGAATCTATTTTATTTTCCTTTTAATTTGCATATCATGAATTTTTCTTATCTCAAAAGTTCTTGCCTCTTATGCAATTAACTTCATTATAACAGATAAAAAATAAATTAGCAATTAACAGAAAAAAAAAACTATGAGGAAAAGTACAAAACTAAGCATAACGTCAGAAAGAATGATGTATAAAGGTTAGGGTCTAGATTTAGCATCTACAAATACAGAGCTCCCAGACATATTTTAATTTCATATAAAAATAATATGTAGCAAAGTATATCCCATGCAACAGTTGAGAAACACTTGGATGAAAAATATATTCATGTGTTTACCTAAATTTTAAATTAAATTGGGTGTCTTGTATTTTAGGTGACAAGTCTAATGAAAGTGAATATATAGGTGTTGTTATTTGTCATAGCTTCATCTGTTTTTGGTGAAAAGGTTTCCATGTGATAAAGTCAAATTTCACACCTCCAAGAGCTGATTCCTGCTACTCTCAGGAAGTTATTGTCCCCTCTACATCTACTCAGGTGGTTTTCCCCTTGATTTGAGGATCAGTCTCTCAGAAGGGACCAGTCAGTAGAAGGGACATCCACACTTCCAGCAGAACAGCATATTTATTAGGCACCGGTGTTAGGGGCTTACGTATGAGCCAGGCTGTTCGTGAAGGGCCATGTATTCATTATCTCCTTCCATCTCCATCCTCCCATCAGCTCACTAGGTGAGTGCTATTATAATTGCCATTTCACAGATGAGAAAACTGAAGAAGGAAAGGTCAAGTCAATTGATCAAGTTTGCACAGCTTGTCAGTGAGATACTTGGACTTGAAATTCCATCAGTCCCCACAGGACTGGGCTGTTTTGCTCTCCCAGTTGGGAAAGATATGGTTGTACCTGCTCCAGTCCTTCTGGAGCGCACCCTATCCCCACATTTGCCACTTTCCTTCTCTCAAAGGAATGATGGACAGGGACTGGCAGATCCCAAGCATCCCATTGGACAGCTCCATAGCTTTACCAACAGGCTGTATAAAGACAGCCTGGGCTGGCGGGAACTGTTTTGTGTGAGCATGGCAAGAGGCAGGTCAAAGGATCAAAGGCCCATGTGTTTTCTTGTGCATAAAATTGCACGGTAAAATGAGAAACTCTTTATTGTTTTCAAAATAATGATCAATTCTATCAAATTTTATCAATTCTTTCAAATTTTTCAAAGCTTTCAAAAGTTAAGCTTTTTAATATCATTTTTTCTAAATTTTATCAAAATATCAACTATTTATTTTAATAGACCCAAATACTATGAGTCCAACTTAATGAACAACAAATTCTTAAAGAAAAACAAATATAACCTTTTAAATTTAAAATTTGAGATGATATTTTGTTTCCTTATTTGTTTGGAAAACTTTTTTAATTTTTTCTTATTTTTATTTATATATAACAGTGAAATGCATTACAATTCTTAATACACATATAGAGCACAATTTTTCATATCTCTGGTTGTATACAAAGTATATTCACAATTCGCGTCTTCATACATGTACATGTACAATTCCTGTCTTCATACCTGTACTTTGGATAATAATGTTAATCACATTCCACCATCATTTCTAACCTCATGCCCCCTCCCTTCCCCTCCCAGCCCTCTGCCCTATCCAGAGTTCCTCTATTCCTTCCATGCTCCTCTCCCTACCCCACTATGAATCAGCCTCCTTATATCAAAGAAAACATTCGGCATTTGTTTTTTGGGGGGGATTGGCTAACTTCACTTAGCATTATCTTCTCTAACTCCATCCATTTACCTGCAAATGCCATGATTTTATTCTCTTTTATTGTTGAGTAATATTCCATTGTGTATATATGCCACATTTTTTATCCATTCATCTACTGAAGGGCATCTAGGTTGATTCCACAGTTTAGCTACTGTGACTTGTGCTGCTGTAAACATTGATATGGCTGTGTCCCTGTATTGGCTGACATTTACCTAAATGATATGCTATTTACATGTATGATCTATATTAACTTAATTGAATCCCACAACAATCCTATGTGGAAGGTATATCTTCCAGATAAGGAAACTAAATTGCACAGAGGTTAAGTTACTAGCCTGAAATCACACAGCCAGCAGGTTAAGTCTAAGAAGCAAGATTCCAACCAAGTAGTTTGGTTGCAGCTTCCAATCTTAAATAGTAGGCTCTTGAGAATATTGTTTTCCTAATGATAGTATTATTCACTTTTTATAATCCATTTTTTACACAATTGAGTAATTCCTGTGTGGAATAGCCTCCTTGCCTATATGTGTATAAGACTGAGGACAATATTTTTGAAGGTCTAATGATCAGACCTTGAAGGAGAGCCCACAGAATCACTTTGTGTTCCTGGCTCGGTCACCTCAACGCATTTGTGCCAGAAATTTGCACAATACAAGGCCAACGGCCAGGGCAAGCCTTGGCTCAGAGACTGTAAGGTTGGAGCAAGGACACCACAGACTTCCGAAGTCCTTCACAGAAGGCTGCCAAAGGATTAGCTGAGCGCTCCTGAGCCAGGTTCACTTAACAGGAACATGGCAAGATGTGGATGCTAATTGGTCCTCACAAATACTTTCAGTGATATAAAAATACAACTGCAGGAAAGGCAATTTCCCCTTAGAATGTGACCTGCTCCTGTTGAGTACAGTCTATCTCATAGGTTTGAATACATGAGAAATGTTTTATTATTGACCTGACATTTCAAAATGTGTGTCATTCTTCCTTTCATGCCCCATGTCTATACCTGTCACAGTGAATACTAAACACAGGGACCGCCTAGCTGGATGCCCTCTTTCCTTCTTCCCATCTTGCACTTTTCTACCATATGCCTCAGCCTACGCGGCCCTACTCTCCGCCCAGGACTACTGTAAGCCCTGAACAAACACTGACACGTTCTATCCTTGTAACAACCTTACAGCAAATCCCAATTTGCCCCATTTTGTCTGTCTAAACCATTTTTTTCCTGATATCTCATGACTTTCTGCTAATCTAAAGAAATTCCTTATTTTAAAAAATTATTTCCAAAAGAAATATTTCAGAAATATTCTTTTCCTGCTCCACTTTTTTTGTTAAACCTTAACTATGTCTCTTTACGTCCTTTCGTGAAAGGAGATTTGGGGAGGCAAATAAAGTCACAGAAGTTGCCTGTGAACTAAGGACTATAGTCCTGGATATGGAGGGTCACCCACTCAATAGGAAGACAGCTCCCAAGTTGGGGTCCAGAGGGAACAAAGCAGGGTTCTCACAGCTACATAAATTAACCACCCACTCCCATGCACACAGCTGCACTCGGGGAGTTAGGAGTGACAAGCTTCAGAGTATGAGAATAATAAAAAAGAAATAGTTTGACATCAAATTATTTTCCAAAAGAAAAAAAAGGAAAAATTTGATCTGAATATCAAAATGAAATTAAATAGTCTTTCAATAATTACAACACCAGAGTCATATGGAGAATAATAAGTTATATATGTCAAAAATTATGTGCATTCATAATTAGTCTGATGTGTGTCAGAGTAAAGACCAAGAACTGAAACTGATTACAATATTCAGGATGTTAATACCATGTTGCAGAAATAACAATGGTATCAAATAAGCCCTTTACATTTACCTTCATGGGCCTATTTAAGATTTTGTCTGAGTTTTCAAGCATTTGGTGTTAACTACTAGTTAGACTTTGAGACCTTTCAGCATAAGTAACTGTTATGATTTGCAAGTGTTGATAGAAGAGGTCACTGATCTCCCCGGTCACCTGAAGCAGCTTTACTACCGAGTTACAGCACATTTTTGTATACTAACTGCTATCACAGTGCTTAAATAAGAGGGTAGTCAAGTCTGTAGTATATCACATTAATATTAATGCTAAATACAAGGTTTTCCTTTTCAAAGATTTTTTTTAGGTTGTTATTACTCTCAATTGTCTTTTCCCACATTTTTCTAAGATAATATCTCAAGTTCTTGCATTTTGAAATATCACTAAATTCAAAATTATCCTAATTGCAGGTGGCATGAATTAAATGTTATGTTAATAGAAATCTAGTGGCATAATTCCTAACCTACAAAAAGTTTCTAGGGTGGATAGTAATCATGAAGAGGTCAAAGAAAATATTAAGGGAATGGTAGATAACTAGGTATGTTTTAAGCATTCTTCAAAGCATGTTACATATGATAAATTATACAATCCTTGCAACACCACAATGATGTTGGTATACACTATTATCTTCCCCATGTTACATGTGTTAGCTTTCTGTCACTATGACAAAACACCTGCAATAACCAACTTAAAAAGAGGAAAGTTTGATTTTGGCTCATAGCTTCAGAGGTTTCAGTCCAAGGTCACTTGACCATATGGCTTTGGGGCCTGTATCAAGGCAGTGCATCTTAATGGGAGTACATATCAGAAGAAGCTGCTCTCCTCAGGCAGCCCAAAAAAAAACAGAGAGGAAGGAGCCAAGGTCCTCAATATCTCCTTCCAGGGCACACCTCCAACTTCATCCAACTAGCTCTCATCTCTTATTAGTTCCTCCAACTCCTGACAAGTGATACACACTGGGGTCTAATCCTTTAGTACCCAGGCCTTTGGGGGAGAGTCAAGATTCAAACCCACAGCATTACAGATGAAAGAATTACAGGAAGCCATTGTAACAAGCAGAAGTTTTGAATCCACATCTTTAACTTCTCTGCTTCTTTGCTCTTGAGCTACGCGTGCCCACGGTGCTCCTGGATTCCATACAAGACTGTGAAGCTACTGGGAATTACTAGATGAACGAAGAATGAATGAGTCCACATTCAGATGATATGTTTAAATCTAGGAAGATTTTTTCAAAAGACAAGACATAGACTATTATGGGTTGTATATGCAACAGAAGCCCTTTAAGGAAAAGGGACCTCTTCTAAAGCAAAGCCAGTAAAAAGTAAGTAGAAGGAAGGTGAGATAGGTACTGTGAGCCTCTGATGGCAGTGAGACACTAAAGTGTGTCTTTAGGATACAAGCTGGAATCTCAGGATGGCCCCAGGTATAATGGAGTTATGTATTCCACAGGAGCATGACGGTAAAAGAGCAGCAGCAGCAATAGCTAACAGCAGCAGTCAGACCACCATGAAGCTGGCAAATTTAATAGAACACAGACAAATTAAGGATCATAATTCTAAACGGGATTTCCTTTTACTGAGATAATAGGTAAACTATTTAAAATTTAGGTCAACACAAGAATCAGCACCCTACATTGGGTTAGAAGAAGGAGAAGTTAAAATTGGAGACCTTTCAACACATAGGCCTTTTCTGTCAAGATACTTACATATATGCAAGAATTAATTTACACCATTGTTTCTTTTTAAGTGTCAATAAGCTTTGAGTTTTGAAAAGCACAAGGACTATTAATTATTTTAAGGATACACTATTATTGATAGATTATATTGTGTTATTTGTTGATTTACAATAGTGCATCAGAATCACCTGGGTGGCTTTTCAACCGTGACTAGCAAGGCAGTATGTCCATGGTCCAATTCAGCCAATCTGAAGTAGAGCCTCAGACTTGGGCCTCTAGGAGTCCCCAGATGATGCTAATGATTCCCATCCAGGCACTACTTTCAGAACTACTAGACAAACAACAGTGAATTAAATATTCTTAAAGCACTTTAAATGATTTACATTGGTGCATACTATGTTTATAAATCAGAATATGCTGCAAACAAATGTAATAATATCTCCAAAAGAGAAAAGAACCTGAATCTGACTCAACTCTCAATTTTTAAAAATAGGAAAGAAGACCATATCTTTAAAAAAAAAAAAAAAAAAACGGAGGTTGGCACATGCCTGTAATCCCAGCCACTTTGGGAAGCTGAGGCAAGACAACCACTAGTTCAAGGCCAGCCTCAGCAACTAAGCAAGGCCATAAGCAATTTAGCCAGACCCTGTCTCAAAATAAATGTTAATAAAAAGGGTGTTCTGGGGATGTGCCTTAGTGGTTAAGCGCCCCTGGGTTCAATCCCTAGTACCAAAAAAAAAAAAAAAAGAAGAAGAGGAAGAAAACTTTGATTTGCAGGCTGGATGTGTGACTCAAGGACAAGATGAGCACGGCTCCTTGCCTTGGTCCAGCACAATGACATTCAGGATGAGCCACTCCACACTGACTACGGATGTGAACTCAGAGCCCACCCACAAACTGCAGAGAGGGAACAGTCACCCTGCTAGACACCTGGGGTCCATTCAGTTCCATTCCCCCATCTCACCTCCAATGAGAAGCTCACCCAGACTTCCAGGCTCCACCATGCTGCCCTTGGCTCCCAGCTGTCTACTGGACCCAAAGGACAGGTGTAGAGATGCTGAAGACACACTCGCTCAAACCTCACAGCTTCCGGACACTGACAGGGATCCGGTGCAGTGCTGGCGGATCCTAAGCAGGCTGGAATACAGTCTCATGGGGCCCTCTGGAAGCACACCTGTCCAGCGGGTGTGAGACCCTGGGCTTGATCCCCAGGACTGGGGGGAAAATCCAGTCTACACCCTGGAAGGGCCCCATTAGGTATGAACTGTTGGACCAGAACCACAAGTCAGACTGGAAGCAACAGAGAAGACTGGGCCTTTTGAACCCAATTCCTAGGCTGAACCCTCAAATTCAGAAAGATAACTGCAGGAGGGGCCCAGCTGTTCCCACTCCAATAGAGATTCCAGCAGCCTTGTTAGAGGACATGAAATGGGACAGTGCTGAGCCTGGTCCCATGTACGAAGCCCTGAGCCTTAACACCCTGCCCTGTTCCCTTCGGTATGTACCATGGTCCCTCCTCCCTGCTCTGTGCAGACGTATTTATGGAGGAGGTTAGGCTCCTAACTGCTGACATAAACATTCCTTTGATCTCCAAACAAAACACTATAGGGATGTAATCAGCCAAGTGCAAACTACGGGTAACTCTATAGGAAAGAAAAAATGTATCTCTTGGGCAAATAAACTATAGGGGGGAAGCAAGAAAGATGAAAAAGAAAGCTTATTGATTAAGAGAGCTTAAAGCAATATTAACTGGTTATGATGTGTGGATCGTGTTTGATGCCAATTCAAAAAAAAAAAAACAGACTGGAAAACATGATTTTTATGAGACAATTAGAAATGTGAACAATGCATAGGTCTTTCATGATATTAAAGTGATATCATGAGTGTTAATATTTCAGGTATGATATCACTAATAGGTATGATAATGGCACTGTGGTTAAAATGTTTTTTTTTTTTAAAAAAAAGTATTTAGAGAAAATTGTTAAAATATTTACAGATAAAAATGTTCAGGATTTTCTTCAAAGTAACATGGGTAATGAAGGATAATAAGTTAAACAAGATTAGGCATAAATTGGAAGTCTTTTGGAGCTTAGCAATGGATATTTAGCAATTCATTATACTATCCTGTCCACTCCTATATCCTTGAAACAAACAAAAAAAAATCGATGAGTTTTGTCTTAAAAATCCCTTATAATTTTTAAATTTTTTCTTCTCTATTTACTTTATGGCTCCAAATATTCCAAGTTCATCATACTTCCCAGCTTCACCAGAGGAAAAGACAGTGCCATATAACAGGGTCCTATTAAAGCATATTAGAAGTAAAGAAATACTGACCAAAGAGAAAATCCTGAGGGAGGAAAGCCACTAAAAAGTTAAGAGTGTTCAAATATAAAACAGGAAACTTTTTAAATGAAAGGATCATACAACATCTTTCTTTGGAATGGACTGCCAATTTAGGAAAACAGGAATTTGGTCTCTATCCCTTGATCTTCTTCATCTCCCATAATGTTACCAGAGTCAAGCTGTCCAAGGTATTCAGACATTCTATGGAATTTAAGTTCTTTGTCTACACCATAACCATGCCAGAGAACACAAAAAGAATTACAAGTTATCAGATTCATCTACAAATAACAGCATTCCAAAATACCATAGGCAGAGAACCCTGGAGAAATGTTTCATTCTTCCAAACCCTATATGTAACAGACTGTCCTGCTAATTAAATGAGACAGATGCTGCATCTGGCTGGAAAAGAGGACACATGGCACAAACAGCTGACAGAACTACCACAAAGTGCTCAGGATAAATAAACTACTTCCTCCTTCCTAACCGCAACATTGCCTGCACATATATCTCTTGAGACTACTTTACTCTGGGGGTGGGGAGAATGTCTATTTTACTTTTAGTAACAGTGTCTGCCAGAATACACTTAGTTATTTTCAAATTTTATGTAGGTGAGGGGGGGATAAATCAGTCATGTATATGAACTATAACTTAATATAAATGGGCTTTATTAGGTCCAGATCTTACATATCTTTGCTAGGATAAAATTAGATAATCCTTACTTTTATGATTTTATCACTGCAGAATTTTTAAAAGAATTCATAGCACTTTAAAGCAAAGAGAAAGAGAAATGATATGTTACTGTTTCCAACAGACAGGAAACTGAGGCAGTAGAAGAAAAAGTAAAATTCCTGACTGTGCAGCAAGTTAGCTACTCAGCTACAAAATCATCCCCATGGGTAGAAAAAAATCTTTTTTAATGACTTCTGTGATTCATGCTTGCTTTATGTCATTTAAGTATGTAAAATAAATAACCAGTGACTATTTGGTGCTAAGTACTATACCTGTTGATTTTGAAGGCATTCATACTACCTTACACAATAACTGATATTTGTTGAGTACTAACTAGACATGACACACTAAATTAACCAACCTGATTCTTATTAAAACTATCCTGTGTATTATTAGGATTATTTCTATTTTAAAGTTAGGAACATGAAGCACAGGAATGTTAAGTCATTTCTCTAAGGTCATACAAGTGGTAAATGGCAGAACTAATACAAAAAAATAAACAAAACATGGGATGTAAAATTGAATATCTTATTGGGTGCAGTGGCGCAAGCTATAATCCCAGCGGCTCAGGAGGCTAAGGCAGGAGGATCCTAAACTCAAAGCCAGCCTCAGCAAAAGTGTGGTGCTAAGCAACTCAGTAAGACCCTATCTCTAAATACGGCTGGGAGTGTGACTCAGTGGTCGAGTGCCCCTAAGTTCAATCCCTACTACCCCCATCAACCCACCAAAAGAATTAAAATTGAGTATCTGATCTTGGCCCTTTGCTAGTCAAAAGGGAAAGTTTTAGTCTACAAGAGGAGACAAACATAAACAATCATCAATAATGCTAACAAAGTAAATGTGAAATAATAATAATTTTTAAAAAGATTTGGCAATAATTGACAGTGGATGTTCAACTGTGTGAATAAAAGCTTTCTTTTCACATCAAAAGACTTTTCTGCAGGAAATCTCTCGAGCACTTCTGGTGGTTGTTGACTGCTGCTGGGTGCTGAGAGGACGCAAAGACAAGAGAGAGACATTCTCTGCCTTATATACAGAGGATCCACTCTGCTCTGGGTCAGCTCCCAGAGACACAGGAATGCTGGCCACTGCCCTCCAGAGGTTTACAGACTCGCCACAAAAAGAGTGTGTAAGAAACTGACTTTTCTAAATTAAATTTAGGATGTTTAGAGAATGTACTTTATCCTTTTAGTCTTCCTCCATAGATGTATCATTGGTCTGTAAAGGGACCACTTTTTGGTTTACTGTGTCCTGGCTGCAAACAGGCCCAAAGTTTTCTCTGTTCTCATGATCAGAGTTAACTACGTTTTCTTTAAAGCTATAAAGGAAGGGTCATAGGTAAGTCACCCAAAACAAGATTTTTGTTATGCTAGCTGATAATTTCTGAATGCATGCAAACTATGAAAATTAATTATTGGTAATTTCATTCTAAGATGGACTCTCAGGGCTTGAGATGCTATGATAGCTCCATCACCAAAGTTTTGTAGAGTAGTGCGAATGATTCAGAATATGGAATTAACACTGGATTTTGCACACTGAAGTTCCCCTCCTGCACTGGGACCTAGATTGCAAGGAAACAAATGTGTGTCCCTCCATATGCATACTAATCACCTGTACTTTCCCAAAGACCTGGGTAGCTTTCCTGGAAAACACACATTATCTCAGCATAAATACAATCGGGTAACAATCACAGTCATCACCTGGGGCGTGGGATTGGATTCAGAGTCTGTACCCCCTAGGTCAAGAGCATAACATACTGGCAGGGACAGCAGCTCTAATATGCTCTACACTCAGGGGCAATGTCCAATTCTTGGCTCCCTTCTAATATAAACCCAAATGAGGGAAGTCCAATTTGCCCACCCACCAAAAACATTTTCCCTATTATATACTGTGGTCTGATTTGAGACAAATAGATGTAGAAAATTCGAAACCAACACAAATAACCTCAAATATTTCTTGAATATCTCCCATGACTAGAGCTGTCTCTATCTTAATGCACCTGTATGGGCCCCAGAGATCAAAAGCACTCAGGGTCATATTGATGGGCGTGGCCACTTGGGCTTATTTCCCAGCATACTCTGCCTCAGCCACACTGAGGACATACCATGGAAAACCCGTTTAAGGACAAACTGCAATTATGAAAGCTGTATTCTGGCAAATGCCTTAAACGCAAGCTGTTATTGTTTGGTTGTATTGAAATAAAATGAAATTGCTTGACAATTACAAAAGGCTATAAAAATGCCTTGCTCCTGGTAAAGAAACCATGAAATACACCAATATATTTCCCCATGCTTAAAACAGGCCCAATTGATTTCAATGTTCATGCCTGCACTCGGAAGTTTCCCGTGCATCTTGTGGGCATAATCTAGTGTGTCATCAAAGGAACAATGCGTAGTGTTCCATTAACTCCACCTTTTCATGAGTTTTTCCCCCCCTTTGGCAAGGCTGTCCTGCTTTTAAATATATCTCATTTTAGCATAGAGAGTCAAAGCTCATAAAAGCAAGAATATCAGGCTTGATAAACCCGCTCAAAGCCCGTTACTGAAGTGGGAATTCTCTGTTTCTGAGAAATTGAAAGATTTAATGAATATATTCTTGTCATATTATGACATCTCATTTTTCCCCTCTCATAAATACTTGTCAGGTTTATGATTTCCCACCCCTTGGCCAGGAATGGCGTTGCACTCGCTGCGAAGGTGGGTGCTCATACCAAGTTTAATTTCTCTCACAAGGAGAGTTGACAAAAGATCACAGCCACTAAGCCCTGGAATTACCCTAGATATTGCCCTCTGTGCTCTGCAAATGAAATCCTACAGAAGACCCTTTGGAAAAGAAGAACATGATGGTTAACACTCAGAAATCCATTTTGCACAGGGCAGCATTCGTACACACAAAGTGCGAAATAACAGGCAGAGCTTCTAGTTCCTCGATGAGAAAAAGTCAGATGCCTAGCACTACACACATACACGCACACACACACACACACACACACACACACACACACACATACACATTATCCCTTGCAGATGCAGGCATCCATCCATCTCTCCCTTGGTCTCTTTCTCTCATGCCCTTGATTGACTACCAGGTCAGATAAGAAATTAAGACCAGTGAAATCAGAACCAGATTGCACCTGTCCCTTCTGCAGCCAGAAGAGAACTGAAATAAAGCACTTATGAAACTGCTGTGATCATAACCTTCAAAACACTGAAGACCTCCCAGCTGTCGGCGTTCCCAACCAAAGGTTCCACAATAGAGACGCTGGCACCGAGGCCCTCATAATCTATTTCTAACAGAATGCTGTCATTTTGGGACAGGGTGAAGTGTGGCAAACTGTAAAGGTCCCTTTATAGCTACAAAGATTCTGAAAATAGATGTTGCTCTACTGATTTAGACTTGCTAATAGGAGGATCAGTTTGCTTCTATTTAAAATGATTCATTTGCTCTGAAAGAAAAATGATAGTAAGCAGTGATAAATACTTTGAAATGTGAACAACGCTTACTATCTGTCTTCATTGGAAAGACATTGGCAATTTTTCTATTTCTTACAACTTAACTATTGACATTTGTAAACAAGCTACTGGACCATCTGCAATAAAGTTGAGCTCACAGATAGAACTGTCAGTTACTCATTACTAGCGGCAAAGGAATAAGGAAGGGAACCATTTATTTGCACAATAAACTATCTTATGTGTATGTTGTTAGCTATGTTTAGTGAGGGAAACTTGAGCAAAATTCCTCCGTCCTTCACTAGATAATAAAGATCTCAGATTTTAAACCAAGCTGTTTCGATTCAGTCTAGATTACAAAGTAACAAACTGCTAATTCATATGAAGAAAGATCTCAACCCCTAGAATAGATGGAAATAAGGATTTTAAGGATAGGAAAGGATTTGTAACTGCATTATTCATTAATGTAAAAATTATCATTCTCAATAACATATTTTATTTCCAAATCACTAACAACATCTAATAGGATGCAACTCAGAGCATAATGAAATGTATGAAGCCCTGCAAATAATACACTTTTCTGTTTTCCTCATGCCTGCCCACACTTTACCTTTTAAAAATTCTCTGTTGTGACACTGTCATAACAACTGCGTGGGGAAATTAAGCATTTGCTAAAATCATACAATAGACTCAAGGTAAAGACCGGCAAAAGCTATTTTAGCCAGATGTTAAATCCTCTTACATTTGATGTGATGTTACAAATACACATATACCTAAGACTGGAGCCAAGGAGTAGGAAAAGTTTGTAAATATTTATACACAAAATATACTCTGTGTTCGTATACATATTACCTCTAATCTCCTTCTTCTAATGATTTATTTTATACTGTCTCAATAGACACAGTTTTTCAACTGTGCTATTTTTCTTTTGAAATAGTAGATTGTTTACACTAGTCCTTCAAAGATATTTATGTAATTAGGGTTCTATTTCTACATTGGCTTTTAAATCCAAGTTCTTCTTGTTTTGGAATGTCATGTGCTCCCAAACAAGCATAACAGTGCTACACTAAGCGTCTAGCCCTCTGTGCCAGGAGGGTAGGGTGATTGGTAAGCACCCAGACAGTCTACCCCAACTACCTGATTTTCAATGTGGCCTGGTTTTAAATTCTGGCTCCTTTACCTTCTAGCTTAATGACCTCACCTACCGACCTCTCTCTCAGGTTATTCCTCTTGAAATGAAGAGAAAAATGGCACCTACTTCTTATACTTGTGAAGACAAATAAGTTAACAGAATAGAACTCTGCACATAATAAATGCTATATAAAAGTGTTCATTAAATTCAAATAAAGTGAACATTCTCAACTATTATTGCATATGTTTTAGCATATGGATTCAGAAGTATATCTATTAGGACAGCTTTAAGTATTTATTTTCTGCTTCTGATAATTGCAAATTGATAGAACAATAACATTATTAATTTAAAACATCACCCACAACAGCACATATTGAGTGTTTACTATGGCCAGGCACAATTCTCAGCATTGTCTCATATATTCTTCCCCATCACTTTGTGAGAGAGATACTCCTGTTTTACAGATGAAAGCAAATGAAATTTAGGAAAAATTACATAATTTGCACAGATCCCAAAATCTGTAACTAGAAAAGCAGGACATGAAACAAAACTGACTCTAAGGCCAGAGCCCGAACAGCTGAGTTCTTCTGTTTACCTCAACGTAAATTTCATGGGTTATCATTTTGTTGTATTTTGATGACTCAAAGAGCTATCTCCAACCCTGCTTGTGTGCAGAAGAAGGCTTATCATGTTTAAATCACTTCACTGAAAAAAATAAGAGTCTGTGCAAGACCCCTGGAGATAATGTCTAGGCTTTTAGTCACACAAGAGTTTGTTTCAAGCTGGGATGGAAAGAATGCAAGAGTGAGGATCACAAAACCAGGATCCCAGCACTGACTGTACCACTAACTCCCTGTGTGATGAGACAAGAAATGGAATAAATCCAGTTTATGAAGGTTTGTTGTGACACAGCCATGATTTAGCACTTGGCTTATACTGATGGAATAAATTTAAATGAAAAATAGTGTTTTTCTTGAAGAAAAAAAATAATTCCTTGAACCAAAAATATAAAACTAAAACTGTTATTTGATTTCTCCATGTATTAAGATCATTCTGAAAGTAGATTTTTTTAACACGAGGCTAAACCTGATCTACTTTACAGCACAATAAAGTTTGGAGCACTCGGCTTCTCGAAGTTTAAGAGGGCACTGGTTAACATCTAAAGCATGTTATTGAATGAATACCTTTTCCTGGTCTGTTTTTTTCAAGGAAGAAGACAGGCCTGATATTGCCTACTGAACATAGCAAGAAGTTGGGTGGCATGTGACCAGGTTAAATTGGTCAAATTTGATCAAAGTGTGTGTGTGTGTGTGTGTGTGTACACGTGCTGCTTTTTCACCATTTCAGGTAGTTTTTCATGTCAATTTGCTCAAGCACTTCTCTGAAATTGTAGGGGGAAAAAAAGTCCAAATGCTGCTGGAAAAAGAACCTGGAGTCATAAATAGTGACTAAACTCCTGTGTTCTGCTTCTTTCAAGAGTCACAGAACCATCAGCTGGACATTCCATTAAAGTCCAAATGGAAGTCCCAGGAGATAAGTCAGCAGAGTGGGCTGTGGACAGAAGAGAAATTCCAGAGTGCCTCTGCTTTATTGTCACCAGTAAAAGGGGAGCAAATTTCTAGGGACTTGAAAGAAATGAAATCTTGGAACCTTAGGTCACTGGGGTGTGTCCCGGGGTGTTGGTGTGGTGCTCGTCTCTCTATAGACTGCCACTGTCGACTGTGCCCTTGACTCCAAAACACCTTTAGCAAATACTGAAATCATTTCCTTATATTAAAGAAGCTGATGGCAAAGAAATTCACTGAGAATAAGAGCTGGTTCAGAAAGGACATAGTCAGCCAAGGAAACTACGAAGTCAACCAAAGCATCTGCATGAATCTAGTAACAATAGCCCCACTGATGCTAGTGACTTCAGGGGGGGGGGCAGGAAAAAAGGCTGGAAGATCATGTTTGGCTTCCTATATCAAATCTTTCATACTCAAGGGACAAACATTTTGTTAATTGTTGTACAATATATGAAGTGACTGTTACTTACATATTAAATATCCTCATGTGCATGAAATAACGAGTGCTTATTAAATATTGACATCTAGAAACTGAGATTTTTGAGTCCTGAAAAGTCCCCTCAAGAGAAGGGTTAGAGAATGATCTTGGCCAAATTATATTCCATGCAGTATGCATGTATGAGTATGTAACAACACATCCCATCGTGGTGTATGACTATAATGCACCAATTTAAAAAATGCAGAAATTTTTAAAATTTTTTTATTTCCAAATATTTCCATACTAGAAAATGCAAATTTTTATAAAATTTAAAATATTCTTTTAGCACCACAAATCTTCTTATTTGTCATGGCAAAATCTTGAATTATGAACCACAGTTTTAACTCACAAAACTATGAGCTGTGAGTTGGCATCACATCATATTAGGTTCCCCAAGACTCATAAGTAATATTTGAGTCACGAACAAATGCAAATTGGCACTCAAAAACAATTCCACACATAAGCAAATTTCTTTCTAGATTTTGAAGCTCTTTAAAAAAAAATACTAGTTATTCTGAGTATCAGAGAGCTACATGATTCTTCAGTCTGTCTCCAATAATTCTCAATTCTTTTTTTTTCTTCCACTACTAAGAATTGAACCCAGGGCCTCATGCATGCTAGGCAAACACTCTAACACTGAGCTACATCCTCAGCCTTCCAATCATTCTCTAAAATGGATGTTTTTCTTTTCTCCCCAAAAAATATTATAACAGAATTTATTACAAAATACACTAATAAGAGGTTTGTAAACCATTTCAATACAAGGCAGCTACTCTCAAACATTTTGTTAAATAAGCCAAAATCTGTTTTAATTCCATTTTTCATTAGTGATTTTTATTATAATACAATTTAAGTAAAAAATATAAATTGCAATGTTTAAAGAAGGGACTTTCATTTTATTTTTTCATGAAATTTTAGAAATGTTAACATGAAAAAAAATTATAACATCTCTTAGCTACTATAGTATAAGCCCATGGTGATCTTATCCTCTGATTTCATTTGTATTTATTTGAATACAAATCAATAGTGTCTTTATATTGGAAAGGTGCATACACTTTTTCTTGCTGAAATGCCTATTGTCGTTAGGATTTAAAGCCAAATAAATGTGTATTTAAACATGTAATAGGCTGTATCCTGATAAATATATTCTTTATAACAATCAATATTGAAGCCCTAAAATTGATTATATGAAAAAATGACCATTTCTCTCCTTGCATCCTAAAGTATCTCATATCCCCTGTGAGCCGCCTCACAGGTAAGTCAATAGGAGCTCCACATGGGAACTGAGAGAAGAATTTTGCCCTGTAAGTGTAATCCATTTATTGGTTTATGGACCAAAAAACCTCTCGGGAGTGTTACAAACTCATATGCTTTCCTTGAGTGATGGGTTTTGCACTTGGATTTCTTATTTAATTGAAAGATGTGTAAAAACTTATGTATAAATAGAGTTCCCTATTGGTTACACATTTCAAGAGTATCTCAAGAGTATAAATTATTCCATCAAGGGGTTGGAATAAATTATACTCAATAATTGGAATCAATTTTCCCTAGAGTAAGCACAAAAAATTCCCATTAACATGGATAGAGGTTGCATATAAAGCATGAGATGAAAATATAATATCACCTACAAATTAGCTTTGTGTTCCTGTATAGCCAGAGAAGCAGCACAGTGAGATAAGCCCACTCATATTGAACTATATCCTTTCTGGGTAAAGTCCCCATTGCATTTTGGATACAACACACTGTCAGCAGATCGATAGAAGAAAAGAAGATGCACAGCCTAAATGCATAATCACTGTGTTTTTTAGCTGTCTCTTATTAAATGACAGAAGCGCCACCCGTTCACACACACCTTATAGGAATTCTGTATAGACTGAAGAATTATTATATGAAAGATGCATTCTACTCCTCTGAAGAATAAAAGGTTAAGCTGGCAATTTGAGTATCAATAGCAGCAACCATCATCTATAGGTAACTTAATGCTAAGTCACAATGCTAAGCATTTTACTTATGTTTACCCAGGAACATAGCAAAATGGCTAGGCATGCACATTCTGGATTCAGACCCTATATGGTTTAAATACCAGTGGTATCACCTTCTAGCTGAATAATCATGTGCAACTTCACCCCTCTGTGTCTCAGTTTCCCCATCTGTGAAATAATGATAAGAATATCACCCACTTCAAAGCACTTTTGTGTAGGTTGTGTTCATTTAAATGTAGCACTTAGAACAATGCTTGGCATAAACAGCAATTTTTTGTGTGTTATTATTGTGAGTAATTAAAAGGAAAGTAAGGCATAGTTGCATAGAGCCCATGTAATCTGGGAACATTGAAAATTGAAAGTTCCTGCTTTTCCAGTTGCTCATATAGTAAAGAGATCCTTTCAGCTGCCAGTCTTTATTAACATATAATCTGCAGTGATGTTATCTGTGACAGTCACCAGCTTTGAGTTAAATCATTTTATGAATACCAAATAAATAGACTTTTTTTATACTGGAAAAAATGTATTTATGGCAAAAGTTCCAAAAAGAGTCTCTTCTGAAATAACTACAGGAAGACGGACAAGTTGAGTTGAAAACCAAAAGAGCAATTGGGAGATTTAGAAGTATAAAGCTTTTTTATGGGCTTCCCCAAGAAGAATATAGATTGGAGCTGACGATTAGTTACCTAGACTTGGATTCTTGTCCAATAGGGGAAAGTAAAGAAGAGAAAAAACAATGACTGTCCTTTAGCCTCTACTGCAGAATACACCATTTCTTAGCAATACTTGTTCTCTTCCAGCTGGAGAATTCTACTTCCTCATCATGTTAAAGACAGGTTTGACCATCTGACTTGCTTTGGAGGATCAAATGTGAGAAGTAATATAGTGTCACTTCTGGATAGGAGCTATATGATCCTGATTATGCTAAACCAAGTTATTCTCTTCCCTCTTCCATGTTTCGAGGTAATGTTCTCAGCTGGTGTTTTTGGAATGAGGAAACGATGCAGGTGACTCCTGATGGGCATATGACATGAACAAGGGATGCATATACACTAAGCTTCTGGCATTTAGGAGTTGTTAGTTACTTTGACACAATCTAGTCAAACATGACTGGTACAGTTTATTAGGCAGGGTCTCAAGGGAGGGAAGAAACATACTCTGGGATGATGAGAGCCACATCAGAGGTGTTGTGTAGATATGAGGGGTCCCCCAAAAGCTCACGTGTGAGACAATTCAAGAAGGATTAGAGCTGCAATGATTAGGTTATAAAAGTCTTAACTTAATCAGTCCATTAATCCACTGGTAGGGATTAACTTGGTGGTAAATAAGCAGATAGGGTGTGGCTGGAGAAGGTGGGTCTCTGGGGATATGCCTTTGGGGTACATATTTTGTGCTTGTTGAGCAGAGATCTATCTAGCTAACTATCTAATTCACTCTCTCTCCCTCCCCCCACCTCCCTCTCTCCTTCCTGATCATCATGTCAATGTTATATCAGCCTTGCAAGTAATAAGAACAATTATCATACACGATAAGAATAATTTCAATAGGTGGCCACAAGCTCAACAATTAGAGAGCATTTGGGACCCCATACTTATATGAGGACTCAGAGAAAGCAGAGATCTTGTGTTAAAATCCTGGGTGTCCATTCAGAGGGAATAATGTGCCTCCTTCAACTAGAAGAGAGAGCTTGAGGGACAGGAGTAACTCAGAGTCTTCCAGTAGAGGCTCAGGGTGACTTTTATTCCCACTTTCAAGGTTTTCCTTTGTACCATTCTCCAGACCCCTGACTCCAGTCATTCTAGAAAGACTTAAGAATATAAAAATGGAAAAAAATAGATCAACAAAACGACTAGGCAACCAATATGAGTGAGTAGAAGACTTGCTGGTTCGTGGGAGGTGCTGTAGGTACCTATATAATAATAATGTGGGTATACAAAGAATGGCTAAGATTTATCCCCTTCTTCAAAGGATACTAATAATTATTAAGAGTCTCCTATGCACTAAGCATTTTGCTAAGTACTGCACATGATTTATGGCCTACATCCCTAGAACAGCAGAGGAGGATTCTATTATTATCCCTACTTTAGAGATGAGCAAATGAGACATGGGGTGAGTGGGATCCTTGCCTGAGAACCTACAGTGAGAAGCTACCAAGACGCAAATGAGACGTGGGGTGAGTGGGATCCTTGCCTGAGAACCTACAGTGAGAAGCTACCAAGACATGATCTGAATTCTGAAATTTTGTCTCTGGAAGCTGAGATCATCACCCCTGCCTGATGCCCCTGACAAGCACCTTTATTTTGATTGTGGGGCAAAAGCATAAAGATAAAAATTCAATTGCTATAGCAATCATAAGAGAGAAAATGATTAATTTCCAAATAATTGGCAAAAGTAAATGAAGGGTCAGAGTTACAGAAAAAAAATCATAACCCTGGTCATCTTTGTGATCTGAAGAGGCTTTGTGTGGGAAAGGGTGTTGAGCAAGACCATAGGGATTGGTAGGAACTGCATGGGTGGCAAAGAATTTGCTGTGTCAAGGCCAGTTCAGAAACAAACAAACAAAACCCTAGTAACTAGGTACCATCAAAAAAGTTCACTAATAATAAAAGAGAAAAATTATCTCAGCTTCAAATATGATGGCTCTGCTGGCATTCTTCAAATATTTCTTGATTCTGAAGCTGAGAAAAAGAGAGCAAAAACTTCAAAAGGACCTTTTTGACATTTATTTCCTTGCTCTAAACACAGCTATAACATTGTCAAGATTTGATTCTTAAAGAGACTAATCTCTGCCATAGGCAGCTCTAGCTGGCCTGGCAAAGATCCTCTTGGCGTTTATCTTGCTGTTTAAGAGACAGCTATACCTTTTAGAAAGCCTCTTTCTTGGAAGTATTTCCAACTTAGCTCATTTACCATTCAGATGAGAAAACCCGAGATGCAGAGAGACAGGGAAATCGCACGAGGTCACACAGCAAAAGCAGCCTCTCTTGGGAATGTCCGGATTCCTAATAAAGCAGGTTGCTAGAGCCACAGCCCCAAGTGAGTTTGTGGCTACCTGGGAGAAGCAGGACAGATAACGGTGCTGACAGAGAGCAATAAAGAGTCTGAAAGGGTCTGGAAAGGAAATTATAAAATACACTATAATGGGCTGCTATGTTTGATACCAAGTGCACTGAATTTCAGGAATTTCCAAGAATTCTTAAACTTCTACCTTCATTAATGTATGAAATTCCACTGCCCACATAGCTTAGAGTATTTTATTCTATGTCAGAAGAGAATAGAAGATTCTCCCCAAATCTAATAAAAAATGGAGTAGCCTTCATAAGATCTCAGTCAATTTTATGAATTAACATTAATCTTTGGTTCACTCCACATACAGATCTCTTAATGCTATATGAATTGCAAATGCATATTATTACACTTACTTAATTTGAGAGACAAAATTTTAAAAGATGTCAAAGTGCAAATCAAACTTCTTCAGAATGTACATTTTTTTAAGTGACCAGTAACAGTATTCTTCAGCTTTGGTTTCTCAATGATCGTGCACGAAAACAAATGCAGATCTAGAATCATGCAGAGTTGGTGTACTGGGTCCTGCCTGAAGAGCTGATAGAAAACACTGGAATTATGAGTGCAACAAGCAACGTTCAGGGTCTGCTCTGTTATAAAACTGTGCTTAACAGGAGAGTGGCTGGTTAGAATAATGCTGAAAATTAAGATTATTCCCAATGACAAAACCTTGAAATCCGAAAATATTTCCAAAAGCACTTCAAAATTGTTTTTCAAAACTAAATGACTTTATCACTCTCTCAGCACACAAAGGAATAACAGAGAAGAAAGAAACTTCCTTCTGTTGAACAAATGATTATACTCAATAAAACAAAATAATTGTGCAAATAGCTAGGGAAATGTCATGATCCTTTGAGCTCAGATGATTTACATATGGCAGTCAGATTGTTGTACTAGCTTTTGTGAATGCCTGCTTAAAACAAGCAGACAAACAAAAAGTTCTACTTACTAACCAGGATCCACTTTTTTTCTGAGTTCTTCCACCAAAAATAGCCTCAAACAAACAAAAGACAAAGAGACAAGGAAAAATTCAGAGAAAATCATTTTTGTCTCACATTTCCTGAATTGGCTACTCAAGCTGGGATTCCACCAACCAAAGTTAAAAAAAAAAAATGAAATAATTAAAAGTAGAAGTAGATCTTCATATAGAAGAAGTTCTCTGAATCATAAAAAAGCATTCACAATTTATGACCCATGAAGCCCTACTAGACTATTCTAATCACGATGAACCATTTAAATATAATAATTATTAAAGTATTAGAGCATAAAATCTCTCCATTAAAACTGTGCTGAGATTACCCAGTTGTCTAACAACCATAGGAAACTCACGGGCTGTAAACAGTGTGGTGCTTCTTCAGATCTAAAACTTGATTCAAAACATTGCAAAAGCGTTTTATTGCATGGTTAACCGTAAAATCCATTTTAAATTTGAAGTTTTTTTTAAAAAAAAAGATATAAATCCTATGTTTTTCTTTGAATTTTGCAAATTTTATTGCGTCCGTCTAAAAATGTGACTCGGGTAGTAAAACGTGACGCTACTCACTGTAATGGTATGTGTTTGAAATACAACCCATTTGCTCTTCATTCATTTTGCTTTAGCGGCTGGCAACGTTACAAAAATTTTTTCTATAAAATATTCTTTGTTGTGCTGTTATCATATTCATATAATTTCTTTATTTTATCTCTCTTGATAAAATATTTTCCACCCATGTCTGCTTTTTATCACTTTACAACTTACTGCCACATGCCCCTCTTCTCTTGGCAAGGTTTATGAAGTGTCTTGGCTAAGAAAATGCTTGAACTGCCTTATCAACGGGCAATTGTCGCCTAGAACTTGAGTGACCACAGGGCATTATCTGAGGGTCATTACTGCACTGTTCTCCCATTCTCTGTAGCATCATGTTATGTGATCACCTTGAGAATAGGAACCAGATTTTTTTTTTCATAAGTTATAACAACCAGTTATTTCTTCATTTTCTTCATTGTCTCCATGTGTCCCATGTGTGCAGATTTTTCCATAAATCGCAGACACATAGGGCGTTCCTTGGTACCCTGTGTGTCAGCGCATTTGTGTTTAGGGAGGACCCTGTGGCAGCTGAGCAAGTTGAGCATTTAAATACCCTATTCATCCCTGGTTTTGTCTTCCTTGCATTCATCTAGCTGTTTATGGACACCCAAAAGCTCCAAAAGCTGTTTTCCTTGGCTGTGAATGGGACTCTATAAAGTGTGCTTAGTAAGAGTATTGTATTCCTGTCCTTTAAAACCTAGCCAGGTACTTTTCAGCTCTGGCAGCATTTCTGTCACCCACATTGGCAGGGCTTTATTCCTACACAGTTACTGACAACACCCAGCTCTGGGTTATCTACCTGACAAAGTCATCTTTGCACACTGTAACATGACTGTGGAGAACAATCCTTCTCCTCCCCCAAACGGCTCCTACTGAATTAGCATTAAAATGCAACTAATTATGTCTCCTATTAATAAGGGAAACACTGAGCGAATCAGTTCTTCATTTAGAAAAACAAGAGAGATCTTCATTAGACCTTCATAAAAAGGACTTACTCTAAGGAGCTTAAAGTCCGGCACTACCCTAGGCAGTTTGTAGAACACAAAAAAGAAATTGTGTGATCCCTGTCATTAAAAAGTGTTGTTACAAAACTCCAACACGTGCCTCTGAAAGAGAATATTAACAAAGCAGCTAATGACGACTAGCAGCACGCTGTCCACTGAATAGATTGCTATGAAAAAGAAAGTCCTTTTAGTTAAGAGAAAAGTTATTTGTCCTTTAAGCTGAAAAATATATTTTAGAGGAAACATATGGTAAGACTCTAACACAGTGAGAAAAAAATTTCATGTATACATAGAAGTAAAAACTCATATTTTATATCTTTCTCCAAATGAATTTCTCAGACCAGAGTATATTAATATGCAGACAAGATAAAGTTGTACATAGCAATTATGAGAATCTTGAAAGACTGAACCTAAAATTTAAATGGTCTTAAAGGGAGATCCAGGAGTAGGACAAAATATAAAGGATCTTTTTTAGTTTATAAACTTTAGCCTACCACTCTCCTTCATATGATCAGTCACATATAAAGGGGGATATATGGATTCACATATAGTGTTCACTAATGTAGAGTTATTAATTAGCACTAAAGACCAGGATTTCTCTGGTTTCCACACTTCAGTAGTTTCTGTATTCATGTCCATATTATCCCAATACAGACAGTTAATTTTGCAGAAGAAACTTTCCACTTGAGAGACTTAAAAATATATACTTTAAAACAACAACAACAAAAAAAACTGATGTGACTTCTTTGGAGAGCTGTGACCAGGAGGAAAACGGTTGTTGATCTGCTTTGACTAAAAATACCAAAGTCAGATACAAATGTCATTTGTAAAGTTGCATTGAAAGTTCTCTGTGGGACATAATCTTTAACCTAGGTCCATTTTGTATTAGATAAGGAAATCCTGTATATGAGATAATACTGTCCCCTGAAAATTACCCTAGAGCTTGGAAAATTTTTTAAAATTATCTGTTTAGACGAAATTCTACCTGCATCTATTTTCATTTGCATTAGCAATTACTAAAAAAAAAAATATAGTATTAGCTTATAATAATCAAAACAAACATTCAGCACATGTTAAACTAGCCACTGAATTAGGCACCTTGTATTTCGTCAGAAAACAAAGGCTGAGGAAACGTTTAGGAACTACTATTTTATTAAGAAGTGCCACCCCAGGGAGCAAGAGAAAGAAACAAAGAAAATTAGGTAGTAAAGGAAGAAAAGTCAATAAGAGGACACATTACCAAGCTGGTCATCTCCAAGCGTAACTGATTGCTTAATATCACTGCCTCCTGCTCCCCAAAGCTATGCAACTGCATTCCAGGAGTCTGTCCGGGCGAGAAAAGAGAAAGGTTTATTCTAGTCCCTATCTTTCCATTGCAAGGGTTTGCCACAGAGCTTACTAGCAGCCCCATGTTTCTGGGCCATGCGTGGGTGGCCCTGAACAGTGTCTCTGAGTATGCCCTCCTCAGCATCAGGCACAAAGACTAGGGTGGGAGCCCAAATGCCCTTGGCACAGGCATTGGGTGTAAAAGCACTGTCAAGCTGTGCTAGTGTCAACTTCATTCCCTTCCAGATGCTGCAGCTGCATAGGGTTGACAAAGCTGGAACAGGCAGAAGATGAACTGGGAGACCCAAAGTCCTATGTCAAGGTTTCTGATCACAATCATCTTTTCATTTTAATCCTACCATCAATAACCTGAGTGGAGGCACTTGCGTCCCCATTTTACACACAAGGAAATACAGGTTCCTGAGCCTAAGAGGCTCACCTGAAAGCACTCAGCTATTAGCAACCTGTACCTTAGAAATTTTAAGTTAATTCTCTTATCATCAATTGGTCAATTCCATCAATTTTATGTTTTTCCATAATAATAAGCATTAAAATATAAATATGTGATCTGTTCAATGAAAAGAGAAAATCTTAACTTGATCTTCCCAAATATCACACACAGAAGAGTAACTTATGACAATGAACAGATGCCAGTTTTCTGGTGTCCACTCCTACTCTATGTCTAGTAATTTAGGACAGATATAAAATCTAAGGAGATGTGTCTAAGAGTGACAAAGCATAAGAACCTCACAGCTAATAACACCCTGTGCCCTTAAACCCCTTAAGCATGATCCAGTGAAGAAGGCGAGTGGCACAACCTCAAAATAGGAACTAAATTTCCCCAGTTTATACTTGGTAAAATCTAAAAAGATGGTACTACACACCACAGAGAAAAGCATTAAACCAAAGAGGACCTGCAACGGAGGAGGCTGAGCAGACCATGCGGGAAGCTGGCTGGGCTGGGAACAGTACAACTGAAAACAAAACAGAACACAACACCTATGTATCCAGATAAGGACATTTTGTGTCTTTCTTTCATTCCTGTAACACTTTTTAGATCTGTAAGAGCCACTCCAGCATACAAAAGTGCATGTGCGTGCCCATATACATATACAACTTTTCCAGAAAAACATTCTCTCATGTCACAAATTAATTTCTCTCTCATCATTGATGCATTCTACAAATCAAAAGGGGGAGTTTGTAAACAGATATTACTTAAAATGAGTATATCCAGCAGTCAAACAAAGCTTAACTGATAGCAGGGCACTGTGGCACACACCTGTAATCCATCAGCTCAGGAGGTTAAGGCAGGAGGATCACCAGTTCAAAGCTAGCCTCAGCAACTTAGTGAGGCCCTAGCAGCTCAACAAGACCCTGTCTGTAAATAAAATATAAGAAAGCGTTGGGGATCTGGCTCAGTGATTAAGCATCCTTGGTTCAATCCTTGGTACCAAAAAAAAAAAAAAAAAAGGCTTCAAACCAGGTGCAGTGGCACACGCCTATAATCCTAGTGGCTCCACTTGGGAGACTGAGGCAGGAGGATCACAAGTTCAAAGCCAGTCTCAGCAAAAGCGAGGCACTAAGCAACTCAGTGAGACCTGTCTTTAAATAAAATACAAAATAAGCCTGGGGACGTGGCCCCAACCACCAAACTCAATCCCCAGTACTAGCCCCCCACACCAAAAAAAGAAAGTTAAATCAGTGCCTTTTTATTACTATTAAAGTCAACCCTCACAGCATTCAAACATTATGATTACTTGAAAGATTAAAATCACTGTTACATAAGCAACAAGGCCTTTGGAAAGCCTAAAACTTGATCAAGTTTTTCAGTTATTCTAAAACTCTAGTTATTTCTGATTTCTTATAAAAGAGACAATTTGTATGTGTAAATGCCAATTATTTTATGTTTTATTACTGGTTAAAGTTTAGATATGTTCTAAGAGATAGGGGAATGAATGTACTGGAGGTCAAAAATTTGCTTTCACAGACATTTAACAGCATCTATCTGGAGAGGAAAAAAAAAAAGTTGAATTGAAATTTGGGATTTGCCGAAGTTTTTTTGCTTGATGTGGTCCCTTCAATAGAAGAATCACTGCATTAATATTCAAAAGGCAGCCATCTCTGCTTTAATATAACTTCCATTTTGTAGCTGAAGTTTTTTGGAAGAAGGAGAATATACTCTATGTAACTTAATATTATGAAAATTTGCTGCAAATGGACCCTCTTACCCAGGGGTCCTTAATCCTACTTAAAGGGTTTTTACTATGAGGAGTGATTAAGTACGGCACACTCACGACTTTCACAACATAGTTATTATTTGAATTCAAGTCTCCAAAACTGAAACTTACATGTTGAAGGATGGCACCAACACAAGCATCCCCCTTTACAATTTCAAATGCCGTGCGTATTTGCCATGGTACACACTTAGCAATTCAACCAATGATTGCCCTATCCTTTATTTTCCAAGCCCAGCTCAGACATGAAAAGGAAATCTGACTTGCATTTAATGACCAAATCTGTTAACAGTTTTGTCATGGTACCTACGTCCTAGTTCGATCCAAATGAAATACTTCACCAGCTCCAGATGTCACAGGCTTAGTTTCATAAGCATGAAAAGGCATGTATGGCTGTTATTAACAGAGCTTGTTTAAATAACTGTATTTGTGTAGCTTTTAAAATTCTTTATCATACTCCACGAAAGACTTGAAGAGGAGCTAATAAAAATCATATCAACTGAAAAATTCAACCTATGTGAAAAGCTCTCTCATTCCTTGACACGGTCAACATGAATGATCTAGGTTTGCCAACAGTATTAGCTAAAAAGAAATTTGAATAAAAAACACACAAACTATAATTAGACATCATTATTGGATTCTCTTTGACTTGTTTCTTTGCTTGATTTTCACATTTCATTTCATAAGAGTTCAAGCACCTGGTTTGACATCTAATTTAAAGAACTTCCATATACATTTGTCAGAGTTGCCGATGGAAAATAGAAGATGGTTAACAATAAGATCACCTTCTCCACGACCGCTACCTCACTCCAACAACGTGGAAACAAGATGGCATTCCACAAAGACAGAACATGATGCACATAAAACAGATCAGAGAGGAGGTGACTAAAAAGACCTGACTATAAACTAGCTGAAGTATAAATCTGAGTGAGAGAGGAAGAGAGAGGTCAGTCAAATAGGAGTTGGATCAGTCACCACAGCCTAGGACAAAAGGCGGCACAGGTGTATGTAAATGTGTATTATGGAACTATAAAACTAACTCCAGGTACTTTTCTTTTTATTTATCAAATAATATGACTATAGGAAGAGATGGTCATGAATAGGAATTCTGTAATAATGAGTTCAGTCTACCTTTATTCATTGTAAAACAACACACTGGTATTCTGGTAGTTTTTCTTGTTTGTTTTGTTTTTTGTTTGTTTGTTTGTTTGTTTGTACCAGGGATTGAACCCAGGGATACTTAACCACTGAGCCACATTCCCAGCCCTTTTTATTTTTTATTTTGATTTTGAGACAGGTTCTCGCTAAGTTGCTGAAGCTGGTTTTGAACTAGTGATTCCCATGCAAGGCATGTGCCACAGCACCTGGCTGGTATTCTGTTCTTTTATATCAAAATGAGATATTTTTGTGGCTTCCTTAGTATGACTCAGGATGACTGAACTTGACTTACTCTTGACCAATAAAGTTTCTGAGCCAGCTAGAAAAGGGACAGCCCAAGTCTACACCGTTTTTGTTGGCTATTAGGGAACAGTCGATTGTTCTAGCTTAATAAAAATTTAACTTCATACCTTAATTTTTCATTGAAATATCTATATTGCCTTATTTTTAAGGAGAAAAGTCTCAAAAAGAAAAAAAGCAATTTCTTTCACTTCCTGTTTGCTAATTTCAGATTATTTTTAGTAAAATTGAATGTTCCTTCACATAAGTTTCCTGAAATTTTAGATAAGTGAACTTGTAGTTACCAGGGAGGTTGAAATAACTGGAGTCTAGTCACTACAGTCCTCTAGCATGGCTCTGTGATTATGTGTCAAGAAAAAAAAAATTGGCATTTTAAGTTTCTCTAAAAGTAATCCATGTGTCCTTATAAAAGTCTTCTTCTTTTGTACATGGATATATAGTAACAACAATGTTATCAATGGTGATAATAGCAGACTATTGTATAAAAAAGCATTCCTGTTTATTTATCTTAACTATATATATTTGCACATGAGAATAATATTTACTCTTTCCATTTTTTTTTTCAGAGTGAAAGAACTTTATCTCTTTTGCTTTTCTATGGACAGGCTCCTCTGAACAATTCCTGGATTTTTTGCTAGTTCTACCCACCATCCCCGTGAGAAAGTAGAAAAGTTTTCTGAGAGGTCAATAGATTTGGCTCCAAGGCAATATGCACAGGAGGTCCCTAAGTGGAGATGGGGTACTTCTTTGTCCAAATACAAAAATAAGACTAAAATGTCTTTAAGGAGCTGGGTGTAGTGATGTGCACTATAATCCCAGCAGCTCAGGAAGCTGAGGCAGGAGGATCACAGCAATTTATAGCAAGGCCCTAAGCAACTTAGCCAGATCCTGAGTAACTTATCAAAACCATGTCTCAAAATAAAAAATAAAAATAAAAAGGCTAGGGATGTGGCTCAGTGGTTAAGCATCACTGTGTTCCATTCCCAGTATGGTACCCCCCCAAAAAAAAAATTTAAGACCAGTTCCACTGCAAACTTTCATAATTCTTTCTAATGATTCTCAGCTTATCTCAAGTTTAAAAATCCAGTAGTTGATGCTTTTCAATATTTTTTATAACTGCTATACATTATTGAATAAATTTGGTCTAAAAATGTGATTGTTCCTTACTTAACTAAGCTATGGAACCAACTTAGGCGCTTTTCAACAGATGAATATCCAAAAGGAAATGTGGCATATAAACACAATGGAATATCACTCAGCCATTTAAAAAAAAGAATGAAATTATGGCTTTTGCAAGTAAATGGATGAATCTGGAGATTATCATGCTAAGTGAAATAAACCAATCCAACAAAAACCAAAGGTCAAATGTTCTCTCTGGAATGTGTATGCTGACACACAACAAAGGGTGAGGAAAAGAATAGAAGTTCCGGTGTATTAGATAAAGAGGAACGAAGGGAAAGAAGGGAGGGTAGAAGTAGGAAAGACTTTGGAATGAATTGGATGTAACTTTACTATGTTCATGTATGAATACACCTCAGTAAATCTCCACATCATGTACAACCACAAGAATGGGATCTTAATTAGAATAAGACATACTCCATGTATGTATAATATGTCAAAATAGACTCTACTATCATGTATATCTAAAAAGAATAAATTTTTTAAGATATTTGAAAACAATTGCATCTCAACTGAAAAAAAAAAAGATTATTCTTGAAATACTAGCTGTCCATGACTTAAATAATTGAATGGATTTCAATTATAAGAAACAGTTACTCTTCTGGTTAAGTCTGTGTAAGCAGCTTTGTGAATAAGAACCATATTTTCTTTGAACCAACCTGTCAATTTTTTGTTGAATGATTGTGCTATTGTTTTATACCAGCTAATGTTAATATATATAAGGATAAAAGAATTAAAGCAATACACTGTGCTTGTCTCAAAAAGGTCAAGAAAATATATAAGGAAGACAGGTAACTAGACCTAAAGTGACATAAAGAAGAATAAAAGTCTATATAAACTTCTCCAAGAGCCCAGAGATGAAACAATGTCTTCATAATAACTTGGATGTAAGATTGATTATGAGGAAATTAAGTCAATTACTATTATTGCTTTCCTTTTGGGGGGGGGGCATTCTACCTCCTCTTCCTCCTTCTCAACATCTATTTCATTTAAGTTCTGACTTCTTTATGTAATTTTACCTTGCCCAGATAATAATAATCATATTATAGTAATAATTTTTACATGTTTTTTTTTAAATTTTTTGGTTTTCCTTTTAAGAAACTATCCACTGAACTTGCTTTTTTTATTCAAAAATATTTTATAAGAAATACATGATTTTATAAAATATATAATATATAAAATATATAACATAAATCTTATATAACATATTTTTCACAAAATAAAATATTTTTATATTTTATAAAAATATATATTTTGCAAAAAATAAATATATAGACGTTCTATTCCTGGAAATTGAATTTATATTCTTAAATGTACTACTGTCATACACAATAACAAAGACTCTCTGACAAGCTTTAAGTTGACATTATTTGAGTTTTAAAAGGCTTCAGTGGGGCTTTCCCCCACATTTTTGTTGGCTTATTTATGTTGATAAAATTCTTCATTCTTAGGGTTAACTCACACCCATGGGATAAGAAACAACTGTCCCAGAATCATATAACCACCATGTTCTAACAATCAGAGCCAACCTGATTCAAAAGTGGATCAGAGTCGAATTTAGCATAAAGAGTGTTTCCAGTTACCAAATAGCAAAGTTATTTGAGAGTTTGGGATTAAAGCATGCTTATCAGACCTACCTGATCGGAAGAATCACTCCATGACGTTGAATTGCTAGATCTTTCCCCAAAAGAGCTAGATTAAATACATCATTGGTGATCTTTATAAAATAAATAAAGAAACCAATCCAATGACTCTAACAACCAGGAAAATTTAAAAAGCTTTAGCATATCACCATAAATCATTATCATCTACTACATATTTAATTAACTTCAAGACTTGATGATGTCATTTACTAATGATATGACCCAATCCATGTCTCTTCCTGATAGCAAATACTCAGAGTATTAAAGATATTCCAAAATAAACGATGCGTACCTCTCTATATGCTCCCTTTTCAGAAAAAATCATTATTGGATAACATAAACAAGGAAGAGTTATTTACCCCAGTATATACAAATCTGAAGAAAGGAATGGAAACATCATACCAAAAAGAAAAGAAATAAAAAATATGCATTAACCACAAACTTTAAACCCAGCACTAATTGGAAATACTCAAAGAATTATCCTCTCTCTCCCTGACCAATAATCATGGTTTGTTGTTTGCAGTGACAGCAACTCAAGCCTCATAGCTGCTGAACACATAAACATTCCAACCGATCTTTCCAGTATATTTCCATGCCTCTAGGATGCCTCATTCCCAAGTCAGGATTCCCTAATCTCTCTCCAAATCAAGACATTTTAAAAATGTCTTGGCCTTCAGGCTTCTTATTTTTGGAGATTCCACATTGTATCCAACATATTAAGATGATGCTTTGATCACGTTAAATGTAATTTCCTGCTAAAAATCTTTTTCAAGATTGTTATAATTTGCCTTTCAGTTTCAGGCCACAAAGAATTAAGCCACAGCTGGCTATGGGGCTATGGTTTCTCAGCAATTGACATGCCCATTTAATGATATTTCCAAAAGAGGGGGAAAAAAAAAAAAGCTCACCTACAAATTGTTTTTAAATATAAGAACATTTATAATAATACAATTAAAAATAGGTGAATGGCAAATATTTTATTGAATATTAATCTCAATTTTGTAATATCTCCTGCTTAGGAATGAATGAAGGTTGTTTTAGATATCAATATTTATTTGGCTTCTGAAAAGATTGGGGGCCTTGTATGCCATCCCAATAGTGCCAAATGGCCTTGCCCCATCGCACTTTTAAACAAAGGGACTCTTGTCAGTGTCTCTCCTTTCACTGCTCCATACCTCTTCCAAAAATTCCTGAGGTTATCAGATCTGATCATCTAAGAAGAGCAGATTTAAGAGAAGATTTTTAAAGAAGATTCTGAGAGTGTCATTTATGTTCAGAAATGGTTAACACCATTCTCATAGTTTCATTTGGGGATCTGCCACTCTTTTCTGAACTTCACAAAATTGTTCTTAGATGGATCTAAGCCTTCAAGCTATTGTCATCTGTCATAATGTGTCAGTTGCATGGCAAAGGAACAGAGGCTGGAGGGTGATGAATGCCAATCAGTATGATTATAATCAAAGAGTCATCTAAATTAACTTGCTAACTTGCCTTGTCAAATTCGAGATACTCCTGAATCTGTTGGCCTCTGCTCCTTTGTGTTTATATGCACAATTAATGTATTGAAAGAAAACATTGACTATTCCTCAAACATATGACCAAGGGCAAGAATTTATTGTCACTATGAACTAAGACAGCTGTCATCTTGGGGAGCCAGGAATGAACTGATTCTTAAATCCTGAATTAGGTAAAAATTTTTACTTTCTCAGTTTTTGTTTGACAATAACAATTAGATCCAGAAATAACATAGCATGCCAGCAAAATCTCCCTTCTCAATATTTGTGCCTGAGTTGGCAATACGAATGCTGACAATCTCTCATGTGATCCTGCTCTGCTGAAATCTGCAGACTTAACTGTGTTTAGGTAGTTCAGATAAGCTTTAAATAAGCATCTGAATTTCTGGGTGCTCATGGAAAATGAACCAAATTCCTCTCCTTTTGAGACTCACTTATGTCTGATTCTAATGCATTCATGTAGGAATAATAGAGGGTCTTGCTTTACATACCTAAGCTTACCATTAATATTAAACAATGAATTTAATGTTGTCAGCCACGTGGTACTTCATTCATTCCAGTGAGCAGGGATCTTTTGTGTTTATTTTATTTCCAGCCAGTAAAATATGTTATTTGCTTTTTGCTCAAACAACTGCTGGCTCTCTCTAGGGAATTGAGGCATTTCATGGAAAAGTGCAATCATGATTTCAAAAGACTGCATGATATAAAAACCATAAAATTGTACATAGTGTCAGGATATAGTGATATAACAGCAGAGGCTGGTGGGGACAGACTGTGTTTTTCTGGTCTTGTTAAAATTCAGTTTCTGCCTCTATTTATTTACATAATGGATTCCTGTTAACCTTGATCATATGCCGATACTGTCCTTTACCAAATGGAATTTGCAAGTTAAAAAGTTGAACATTACTAAGAAAGTTTCTTCCTTATGATTGGTTTGTTTGCAATTAGAATACACTGTCACCTATCTAGGAAACATTTTATTTACGGGCCCCCCCCCCCAAGTTCCTAGAGAACATACTTTCTGAGACCCTGGAAAATCTTACAAATATATGATCCCTTTTTTAAAAAAATCTGCTATAATTATGCTTAACAATAAAATATAATAGTTTAAAAAAATAGAACCAGATGATTTGGAGGTGGGAAGGTAACCAGGGTTTGAACCCAGGGGCGCTTAACCACTGAGCCACTTCCCCAGCCCTTTTTGATATTTTATTTAGAGACAGAGTCTCACTGAGTTGCTTAGAACCTCACTAACTTGCCGAGGCTGGCTTTGAACTCCTGCCTCAGCCTCCCAAATTACTGGGATTATAGGGTGTGCAGCATTGCACCCAACGAATCAGATATTTTTTAAACTTAAATACAAACTAACCCTTAAAAATCAACAACAAAGTGACCGTTCTAACCTCCGACTCTCTTCCAAGGACTATGACACATGATTCTCCCATGGAGCTGCTTAGCTGCTTCGTGTGTTCCCATGGCAGTTCTTTGAAGGAAGTAGTATGTCCCCTCCTTTTTATCAGACATGAGGAAATTTAGGTAACCTGGTGAGGTAACCTGCGCCAGATCACACAGGTATTAAATAACTGGACCAGGATTAGAATTCATGTCTACAGTTAAAAAATATTGCTCACTTTATGAGCACAACATATTATGATGCATGAACTTGTTTATCATAAACGCACTTCCCAGCTTCTGCAGCTCCACCTGGTGTCAAAATTCCACATGGTTTTCCTTCTACAGTCAAAGGGAACTGAGTTCCTTAACCTCTTTACTTCCTGGCATCAGAATTGCTAACATGAGTCACCTACACTGTTACAGCAGTGACATGAGGTAAGAGGTGAGTGTACAACCAGAAGTCCAACATGATCGAAGCTCAGTCTTCCCATTGTCCCTATAACTCTGTCTCCCACCAAAGAAGAAAACCTCTGGTTGGCCTTTCTAATTCTCTTTTTGACAATACCTCCTTTCTCAAACATCCACCAGAAAAACAACAAGGAAAGAGTAATATTCTGCTACAAAGTAACATCACAGAAGGGTATGAAACGTTTTGAACTCCTTTTGCCAAATTGAAGACTTCCAGACACCTTGTTCATTCATTAATCATTAATAATCACTTTTCTGATTAATAGCTTAATGATGTTAGAAAATGTATTCCTACCACATAAACAGCCTCCTCATAATACAAGGTTATTTTTTTAAAAGATCTCAGCTTACCTCTAAAAAGATGTATTCAAAAGAAACCAGGGATTTTTTGTTTGTTTAAGGTGATGCTGGGGATCAACCCAAGGCATGCTAAGTGATCGCTCTAGCACTGAGCTACTTTCTGCCCAAAAGTAACCAGTTTTTAAATATTTCTTCTTTGAACTAGGATGGATACTGTTTTAGTCACAAAATCTAATAGCCACAAGTTTCTGTTTAAAAAAGTTTATTTTGCTACAATTTATTTTTTAAGGATTTTTGAAACACAAATTTAAACCTACGGCTTAAGTAGCAAGTTAAGCTAATGCTACAAGGTATGCCAGAACTCTAGTTTAGAGGGAACAATGAAACTTTGCTATTCTCAACCTCTGCAAGTAGAAATGAAACAGTCATGTCAATTAAGTCTTCCTAGAAGCGCTTGGTATTTACCAAAAAATAGAAAAAGAAAAAATCCAACCAACCAACAAAAGAATACTTGTACATGCATTTGATGGCCACTAACCACCCTACGCAAGGACATTATTTCCTTTTGTAGATTAGGAACAGGCCTACAGAATATAGGTGGCTGGCTGGCTTTAGGTCACTCAATTAGCAGCTAAGAGAAATGGGAATTAAATTCCTCATCTGATTCTGCTTCACAATTTCTAGCACAAATGCTAAAAGCAAAACAAAAAGCTAGAAGACATTCAAAGTGAAAGACCATAATCATCATTGACACGCACTGGTCATAAATTGATGTAATGACTTAAAACCATAAAATATACAAGAAATCAATGCCATTTTTCTCAGTGCTTTCATTCTCAAAAATGTTATCATGGGAAGTCCAAAAGTTTTGTATTTCCTATTGGAGGTTTCTAGACCTTTTTCAACTGAATCATTTTCACTTAAAACCAACTCTGACCATAGACTTCAAAATACGTCCACTCAGTTCTCAACACTGCTATCACCCCACGCCATGATGCCTCTGCATTCTTAAACTCCAATGACTCTCTGACCGTGATGTTTTACCAGCCCAGCTCCCTTGCACCCTCTCTTTCTTCATGCCTGTGTTGACTTTGTCAAAGCACTGAGGCTGCCATTTCCTCTGAGATGATCTCCCTTGTTTCTCTCTCTTCCCTCACTGACCTCCATCTCTATTGCTCAAGGTCAATTATCTATTTTCTTACCTCCAAGTCCTCCATTTCTGGTACTCATGAATTTCTAATGTTCTTCCCAGAGAAACAAACTCAAATAAGTGACATTATCTGTCTAGTGAAATGAGTGCTTTTAAGGGCAGCATTCCAGGATGGTTCCTTGCCCCTCATGACTTTCATAGCATCTCACCAAAGCCTGAAACTCCTGCTGCCAACGTCCACCTCACTGTGCCCACCCCTGGCATCTCATTTCTTTTGGGCATGGCCAGAAATGGGTCCCACAAAGACTCTGGAATCATATCTGGTCCCGGGATCATACTCCATGAGCATCATGAGATGTTTAAGCATCTCTCCTCCTGAGGACAGACAGAATAGAGACTGGCAGACAGATAGGTTTCCGTTGGTTTCAAGTTCTCTCCAGATGACAGTACAATCTTTTGCTTCATCTTTGTAATTCATTTTTTTAAGGGAAACTAGACTCTTAAAGATAGGTATAGTCTTCATTCCTTATTTCCAAACCATTTCTCATTTCACTGATAACTGCTTTCTGCCCCCCACTTAAGTCCTACTCCTGAAAATCTCCAAAGACTTCCTCAGTAGCCAGATGGTACCTTAAAGTACCATTGCTTAATTGACACTGTCAATCATTTCCTCCTTGGAACAACTTCCCTCCTGTGATTTCTAAGATGTTAAGTAAACTTACTTTTCTGTCTCCTTTTTGTTGGCCTCTTCTTCTGTTCCCTCCTAAGGCATTTGTATTATGTCCTGTCATTAGCTTTCTGAAGAACTTGATTTAAGTGCTTTCCTTGGTTGACTTCATTCATATCATGGTATTTTCAACCAAATGCAGATAACTCCCAAATATATATTTGAGCTCACAAAATTATACACATATACATGTGTGTGCAAATATACATAGGTATATGAACATGTTCACGTGAGTACGTCAACAAACACACACAAACACCTATCCTTACATGTGCCCTGTCTACCCAGCTGTCTCCTCCAAGCTTCAGAATCACATATTTACCTTGTTGCTAAACACCTCTATTTGCACCCATAATGCAGATACAAACTCCATACATTGAAAACTGAATGCATTTTTTCTCCCCAAATCAGTGCTATATTAATTATAGCCCTCAAAATCAGAAACCTCAAAATTATGCTTGAATCTTTCCACTACACCTTTCTAATGAAACATTAAATATTGTTAATTTTAACTCAATAAACTATTTTTTCTTCACTTATCTGGTCTAGGACCACATCCTTATTCAATGGGATTGCTAGAAGAATCTCCAAACCAACCATTGTCTCCAAATAGTTCATCGTAGAGAACATACCCCATGTAGACATACCCAGGTACTTCCCTGCTTAAATCCTTTGAGGGTCCCTTGACCTTCAAAGAATCAAGCTTGCTCCTCTGCAATTTCTCTAACCCCATCTCTCTAAGATATATTGAACTGAGAGGTAAATCAATAGTTGGGAAGAAAAGAGAGAGAGAGAGAGAGGGGGGGGGAGAGAGAGAGAGAGAGAGAGAGAGAGAGAGAGAGAGAGAGAGAGAGAGAGAGAGAGAGAAATTAGATTCAACAAATCTTGGCACCTGAAAATATAGATCCTTTTCTTTGGAAATCTTGTACGCAATAAAACAGAAATATTTGCACACAAATTAGCCCAGGTTGCAGCATGGTCTTCTCTTTGCTTTCCAAACCTCCTTGACTCCCAACAACCCTGAGAACTCCTCAGGGACTCTTCATATGAGTAAACTTACAGGATGAACTCTACTAACCTTCTAGTAAATTCTGGTCTACTTGCAGGTCAAGGCCTAATCATATTCTCCCTTTCCCTTGGCTCATGCACTCCTCGTACATGTGTTTTCTGTGCCCTCCCTGCTATCCCCTCTTAGTCTCCCATCACTCACCCTGATTCAATGATTCCCAACTATGGTTCAAGTGTTCCCTAGGCTGGGAGACTGCTCTTTTCAGGACTCTTATGTACCTTAGCTTTTCCAGGGTCCAGGGCATGAGGTAAGTGGAAACTAACTTGTTAGATACTCAAATGTTTAGAAATTATAAATCAATCTGGCAGACATTAAGGTACCTTCTCTCTACCTGCCCTGAGAAATATATCTTCGTTTTAGTCAGCTTTTTCATGGCTGTGACCAGAAGACCTGACAAAAACAACTTAGGGGAGAAAAGCTTGTTTGGGCTCACAGTTTCAGAGGTCTCAGTCCACAGATGGCTGACTCCCTATCTCTGGATCCAAAGTAAGGCAGAATATCATGGCAGAAGAGCGTGGGGAAGAAAAGCAGCTCAGGACCTAGCAACCAGGAAGCAGAGAGAGTACTCCAAGGACAAAATACAAACCTCAAAGGCATACCCCATGAAGTGCTTCCTCCAGCCACACCCTACCCATCTATAGTTACTGCCCAGTTAATCCATATCAGTGGCTGAACCCACTGATTAATCTACTGGATAGGTTACACCTCATACCATCTAATCATTTCATTTCTGAAATTTTTGCATTGTCTCACACATTGACTTTGAGGCACACCTCCTATCTAAAGCATAATAATCTCCTGGAAAGTTGACTTCAAAGTCAAAAATTCTTGAATTCCTTGTAATTTTGAGCCAGAATTAGTTGTACTTGGAGAACTGTCCTCTACCCCCAGGACCACAGCAATTTCTTTTCTAAACCAATCCTGCCATTCCCACTTCATTCCACCCTACAGTAGCATCATGTGTGCACAAGTGAACATTCCAGGCCTGTACAAACTCCATTCATTGCTCTTGAAAACAGTTACCCCTGAACCATCCCTTTGGTCCAGGTATGTGAGCATAAGGAGCATGGACTAGGACATGGACTAGGACAGAGGCACCTGTCCAGGGGATGGAACTGCAGAGAATCTCATCATCTAGAAGAGAAGGCAAACTTCAGCTGATGATAATCCCCTGCCTCTCCAAGTCCTCACTCCACAGGAAGGGACAAAGTCCAATGAGAAACCAAATGTAGGCTCTCTAAAGCACCCAGGCCAGACCAGGAAAATCTCTTCATTTAATGATGATGATGATGTTTATGTAAATATTACGTATGTCTCCCTACTCAAGTGTGAGCTCCTTATAGGAAAAGACTGTTTCTTATTCATTGTTGCCAGCAAACCATAAATGCCTGAAGAATGAGTGAAAGAATGAATCAATCAATGAAACAAGGAAGAAAAGAAAAAAGCATAAATTGGAGGATGGAAAGTCTACAAAATTATGATTCTTAGGGTGCTTCTATTCCAAATAACTTACACCACCAGACTCTCTAACTTGTCTTTTGATTCTGTTCATGGAGAAGTTTGTCCTATCAAAAGCCAGGGATTCTTTCAGAAAGTAGACTGGGATGTTAATTTAAAATGTAGTGATCTAGCTAGACTCTGGCACAAGCCCCTAATTCGAGCAACAGAGGAAACTGAGGGAGGAGGATCCCAAGTTCAAGGCCAACCTCAGCCACTAAATGAGACCCTGTCTCAAAATAAAATATAAAAAGGGTTGGGGATGTGGCTCAGTGGTAAAGCATCTCTGAGTTTAATTCCCAGTTCACACACACACACCCAAATAAGTAGTTATTTAAAATACTCAGGGGGTATCCAGAAGTATATTATTTTAACAAGTTCAGTTGTGATTCCAATATATATTTCATATTTGAGCTAATAAAATTCACCTTCAAAATGAAGTGTCATTCTCTCTCAGTCAAAAATATACTTGCTTGGCAGCAGATTCTTCCCTGACTTGGTGGTGAGAGGATGTAGGTCTGATATGTAGTTAGAAGGGAAAGGGGAGAGGATAATAACAAAAAGAAAAAAGAAAAAAAAAGAGTTAAACTACTTTTTAAAAATTTTTATTAACATAAATATCTTATATGGGTCAAAGTATAATTTTTTTAAAAATTTTTATGGTGCTGGTGATCAAACTCAGTGCCCTTGTGCATGCAAGACAAGCAGTCTATCAACTGAGGAACAATTTTAAAATGCAAATGGACATCATCTAAAACACTATCCGGCACAAAGTGACCACTTGATACATAGTAGATTAAATATGGAAAATAACTTTGCAAAGGCTCTCAGCTCTGTTAGAAGTTGGCTGTTTCTCTTCAACTAAATAAATGACAAGTAGAAACCATGCAGTAAGATATTTTTCTCATTTACACTTACAATATTCACACTTCAAAGAAATTCAGGGAGGGTTTTTAAAAACATTTCATTGTTGCCAGGCATGGTGGTATATGCCTATAATCTCAATGACTCAGGAGGCTGAGGGAGGAAGCTGGCAAAACCAAAGTCAGCCTCAGCAACTTAGTGAGAGACCCTGTCTCAAAATAAAAAAAATTTTAAAAAGTTGGAGATGTTGCTCAGTGGTTAAACATCCCTGGGTTCAATCCCCAGGTACCAGGAAAAAAAAGGAAAGAAAAAAATCATTTCATTGTTATGAAATAATTTTTGTTTTCACAAAATTTACTAATTAAAGTAGCACCAAAAGAACTTTCGTACTAACAAACAATTTGTAGATGGAATGAATTCTGTATGGTCTGTGATGTTTCCTTCTTTCTGCTTAGAGAAAGTGTGGATTTTTAACTGTATGATTTAGTGAAAAAGAAAGAATCATTGGAATCAAAATCCTGGCTTTGAATACAATCGTAGGACCTTGGAAATGTTACTTAACTTGTCTTTGGCTTAATTTCCTCACATTCAAAATGTAGTTGTCATGGGCTGCTCTTTAAGGTTTCAATATAATGGTCTATGCAAGGTGGTATCACAGTGCTGTACAATTAGGATGTTTGATAAACCCCTTGACTTTATCTAAAAATTCACAAGAGTGATAAAATTATTTTTCTCTGTACTGATATAAATGTTCTCACAATGTATACTCTAAATCAAGATGTATTTCTTAAATCAAGATGTATTTCTTATTAAGTCTGATTTTGAAAGTCCATAAAATGCTTATTTTCTCACAGAGCTCTTGTTAGACTTTTAAAATTCTTTTTCACATTCTTATTAACAGTCCATATAAAGGCTCCTCATTTTCTTCAGACTCAACTTCTGGAACTGTCTATTCATTTCTGTTCATTTCACAAAATATGCCTAAACCTGGAACTTAGTAGAGAAAATAATGAGCTTGAAGTCTAGAGCCACAGGTTGGCTCTTAGGGTTACACACTTGGGATTAGTGGTAAAGCTATCTGACAATAACTCTAAGATATTATATTAAGATTGCAATTGTTTATATTTGCATAAATGTATTTTTCCATTTCATAATATTTCAATAATTAACACATCTAATTCAAACAACTAGCAAACAAACAAAACCATATGGAAAACAATGGAATCTTCTGCCCTTGTTTTCAGGAAGAACTAACAGATACTGACAAGAGGTCTTTCCAAACTGGGCCTGCAATTTATGCCTCATGCAATTGGCCTTGTGCTCCATTTCTTAGATTCCTGCCTGGTTAAAGCTTTACCTCCATTGGAAAAGTCCAGTCTCCAGGCTTTTTACCTCCCAGACTCTCCAGGCTTTTCAATATTGTTTCTCAGATGAGTTGTATCAAGTTGTTAGAAACCATTAGAGTAAATGGTGCTCAAGGATCTTCAAGTCGTTCAGACAAATGGGTTCTACATAAATATGAAACACCATTTGTTTTTATCTTCTTAAAGGCATCCTACATGGGCAAAATAAAAGAAGAACTAATTTCTACTATACTCTTTGCAAAGATTAAAGAGGGAATGCAGCTGAAAATGTCCCACATCCCCTTCCATCGTTTGCACCATAAATGTGTCAATAGCAAAGATGGAGGCATCTCTTTCAACATCCCTAACTCTAGGTCGGTGAAAGATCTACAATTTGTGCTCTTTCAATTAAAGATTCATTCTTATATTTTCTGTTATTATAAATATCTAAAAAAATAATATCTAAGCAAAATAGAGCGTAGTATCTTGGTGAAATGAATAAAACAAATTGGAAAAACCGAGTTCCAGGAAATGCAGGGTTAAATTATCTTGATCTGTTAGTGCCCCCACTGTGTAGGAATTAAAGTCTCCTTGCCCAGCTCGCCATTATGTAGGCTCCACTGCAGTTATTCCTGGCCTCTCCCCTTCACTTCTTTATCCACACAATTAGAAGACTGTACTGCAAGATGTTTAAAACTCTGACATTTAATCAGTTCACCTTTCTGGAAAGCACAATTATAAACTGATAGCTGAGTTTTATAAGCTCTACTGGTTTGACCTCATTCATCTGAAATACTAACAGCCTCTGGTTTCAAGTTTTACCAAAAATGTAGAGTATATTTTATCAGCCCTCCAACATAAACTTGTAAACCAATCTAACATTTTCTGAACATGTGAAAAACCAAATTGGTATTCAAGTAACAATTCAATTAACAATTCTTGTCTGTATTATGATGCTATTTTTATGGAATAAGAAATTTTAAAAAATTTTAGCACAAAAGAATAATTTTCAAAGGAGGATAAAACACATTTAAAAATTCTCAACTGTTGCATTTAGCAATGTACACTATAGGTATCAAGTTCTGATTTAATACTGATTTTTTAAATATATATATAATATATATAATATTGTAATATATATAATACTGATTTTTTAAATACTAGTATTTCAAAGTAGTTATGGAATTATAATTCACTTGTACAATTTAAGTTCAATTCTCACATTAGTACATATAGTTGGATACAGGTAATTTTAAGTAGCAAACATATCACAATGGATATAGAAGGAAAATTATCTTTTTCTCTACACGTATCTTTTCAACCACACCTACAGATGAATGAAGGCAAGAACTGAGTGTGCCCCATAAAGGTTTTCAAATGTAGACATCAACAGAATAATCAACTGAAAAAGAGTCTGAATATCCATTATGAACTGACAGTGTTATGACATGAAGCTACAGTTAAAGAGCATTCACTGTTATATTTTCATGAACTTGAACATAATACTGTGTTAATTACATAGATGAAAACAAATAGATTTCATATGCTGTGTTTTGTTTAGAATAGAAATATTCTTGAAAGCTCTAAAATAAAATGTCAAGGCTATTGTTTCTATTCTGTTCCCATCCTTCTATGTCTGGACTTGTTTTTATTTTGTTTTCTTTTGTTAGTTTTTTTTTTTTTCTATTTTAAAGATTGGGTAATGTGAACCTCATCATAGCCTTTCATTTAAAGTTTTGAAAAACTCTGGATTCTTTCTTTATCAGCAAATAAAGATAAGAGTAGCATGCTAAAAATGCCAATTTTGCCTCTTGTCTTGAAAGGTGATAATGTGCTTTCTAAAGCAAATTTTCTTTTCTAAATCCAAAGACTCAGTAATATCACCTTAATAATCCTTTCATCTTGAATGGCACGATTCTTTGAAAATATTAATTACTGAACCATTCATGATATCATTTTGAAATTATGTTATACCACTTGTAACACTTTAGCAAATGCAAAATGTTGTACAAAGAGAAATCAATATTATTAGAGGGCTATTGACCAAGAAAGATCTTTCAGAATCACCACTGCTCTAAGCTTAAGTGCATACAACAAGCTTGAACATTAATTAGGCACTGAAAACAGCAAGCTTTTATGAGGGTGGAGAAACATGTCATTAGTCATAGGTCCTATGAGTGGAAAAAATTTAAGATACTTGAATCATGATATTTAAAAATAAATGCAGCCATCTATAATAAGTCCTTCATTCTAATCAGTTTTTTTTTGGTACACTTAATTGATGCATTCTTTTAACAAATAACTGTGTAATGGAAACGATAATTAAAAATGTGTAGCTTGATTATTTTAAAACTCTACCATTTCTGTTGAGGTAAGAGGGATAACAGATCTTAAACCCTAAGTGTTATATTGTAAATAATATAAGGTTTTCAACTTTTCATTTATGCTTCAGAATCCTAACCACATTGTCTCACTTATTTGTAATCCATCAACCCAGGTGACAAATAGTCTTCTATATTTACCCACTCAGAATATACAAGAAGCATACTGTATTAGCAGCTGAAACTACAAACGCTACTGTCAATCACACAGTCTGGCATGGTACCATATTTCTTGTCACCAAGAGGCTTAAAGCAAAGAATCTGTGCCTAATTCTTTTAAACCTTATAGGTCAAAAGGTTTTAAAATTATTTTTGACACCATTTCTTTGCTTTGTCAACAGGCCTGAGTACTTTTTAGCTTGTAAAGGATATCAAAAACGACTCATTCTAACATTGCAAATTTATGGGTTTTAAGAACATCACTTTTCACAGTAACATGATTCTTCAAGCAGATTAGATGATTGCTATGCCTCAGAAAGATGTTGATCTGATTTTGAAAACTGTCCTAAAAGCTTGGCGACATAGTACCTAGAACTGAGTGAATAGGCCAATGAGCATTCATATGTGTTTGGGACTATGATAATGGCCCTGGCCCTGGGGTCAATGGTCTTATTCAGTTAAGCTACTTACAAATTCTAGGCACATTATCAACTCTCTGTGGCCTTCACTGAATCATAAGGGAAACATTTTGGTATTTCTTTTAAACTAACTTCTCAAAGGCCAAACTATAGGAGTTCCATGTACCTCTTGATAAAAATTCAGTCACTCTCCTCATACATAAAAAGAATTTGAGGACACACCTTCTTTGCTAGAACTTTTTGCTCCTCTCTTCTTTGTTCAGTGTTCAGACTACTTCAATGCACCTTCTGGTATTTTCTAAAGCCTCTCACATCTGTCTTCATGTCGAAAATGTCTCCTTTCAATCTGTGAGCTGGACTGTCCCACAGACTCCCACCCAGACACACTGACTTCTCCCTACTTGATGCCTGTCTTCCATTTTTCTGCTCCACAATCCTTTGGCTCGGGGTAGCTCAAAGAGAAGTCTTACTCTGTTAGCACACCACTCCTGTGAAGCAAATCTCTCCCTTGCTGTCTTTATTTAATCTTCTTACTCTAATATCAATAAACCATCTCCGTGACCACATACCTTACACGTGATACATTCTCTCTCTGCAAACTGAGTGACTCCACTCCCTTTTAAAAAAAAAATTTTTTTCTTGACATCCTGAAAGACAGTGATGAGCTCCTCCTGGCCTCGCCCTGACTAAACATGAAACACTTTTCACAGTATCTCAGTTCCCACCTGACAGTGACACATGATGATGCTGTGTGTGTGTTTATTTAATTTCTTTGATTTCCTCAAGGTGTCCCTACACTGTAGGGTATGTACCTTTCATGTCAATCTGAAGATGTTGTTGGTGAGCAACCCAAGAGTCCTAGAACTCTCACATGATACAGTAATATGTCACGTGCATTGGCCACGCAATTCACATTTTTATGGTGATATGGATGATGGCTTAGAACTACACTTCTTCAAACTTCACACTGATTTGAGGCTTATTTTTCTTCAATTTTCCACTTATTATTAGGCCCAGAGAGACCATGTGGTCAATAAAGAGGAAATGATTTAGAAAAGAGCAATTGTACCTGATTTCAAAATATACTACAGAATCATAGTAACAAAAAAAAAACTGCATGATATTGGCATAAAAGCAGGCACATAAACCAATGTAACAAAATAGGGGACTCAAAAATAAACCCATACATCTACAGTCAACCAAGACTCCACAAAGTAAATGTTGGAGAAAAGACATCCTTTTCCAAAAATAATGATCATAAAACTGGACATCCACGTGTAGAAGATTGAAACTAGACTTCTCTCTCTTACCCTGCTCAAAAATCAACTTAAAATCAATCAAGGAACTAACATAAGATCTGAAACTTTGAGACCGTTACCAAAAAAATAAGAGAAACACTTTGTGATATTGGCACAGGCAACAATTTCTTGAACAGGACTCCAGTAGCCCAGAAAACAAAACCAAGAATTGATGCATGGGACTACATTAAATTAAAAACCTTCTACACAGCAAAGGAATCATTAATACAGTGAAGACACAGCCTGCAGAATAGGAGAAAATATTTGCCATCTGCTCATTTGACAGAGGATTAATATCCACAATTCAGACAACTTTAAAAAAGAATTCAGAAAATTTTTTAAAAAGAACAAGTAATCCAATCAATAAAATGAGCAAACAATCTCATTTTCTTTTGAGACATTTCTCAAAAGAAGTACAAACACCCACAAATACAAAAAAAAAAAAAAAAAGTGAATATCTTTAGCCATCAGGGAAATGCAAATTAAAACTACATAGAGATCCAGATTCATCTTACTCCACTCAAAATGGGTATTACAATATGTGTGTGTGTGTGTGTGTGTGTGTGTGTGTGTGTGTGTGTGTGTGTGTGAAGTGCTGCTAAGGAAAGAAAGAAAAAGAATCTCTTACACATTGTTGGTGGGAATGTAAATTATTATAGATGCTACTGAAAACAGTATGGAGTTTCGTCAAAAGACTAAATGTAGAACTACCACATGATCTAATTATCTCACTCCTGAGCATTGATCTGAAGGGAACAAAATTAGCATACAAAAGAGATACCTGTATACCCATGATTTTGTGGCACTATTCACAGTAACAGAGATATGGAATCAGCCTAAATACTTGTCAACAGATGAATGGGCAAAGAAAACATGATACAAACATAATGGAGTATTATTCAGCCATAAAGAAGAATGAAATTATTTTATTTGCAGGAAAATGGATGGAACTAGAGGACATCCAGTTAAGAAAAATAAAGCAGACACAAAAAGAATGTGTTTTCTCTCATATGTGGAAACATTAAAAAATATATAATAAAGAAAAGATGACCTGAAAGTAGAAGAGAGACTATTAGGAAAAGGAAAGAGGGTTGGGTAAAGAGGGAAAGAAGGGCCAGAAAGGGCACAAGGGACTGTGGACATGATCAAAACATGATATATACATATATAGAAAGTTCACAGTAGTCAGGCGCAGTGGCACAGGTTTGTAATCCCAGAGACTCTGGAGGCTGAGGCAAAAAGATTGTGAGTTCAAGGCCAGCCTCAGCAAAAGCAAGGCACTAAGCAAACTCAGTGAGACCCTGTGTCTAAATAAAAAACAAAATAGAGCTAGGGATCTGGCTCAGTGGTTGGGTACCCCTGAGGTCAATCCCTGGTACCCCCCCCCAAACAAAAAAGAAAGTTCACAGTGAAACCCATTAACTCATATAATTAATGTGTTAATAATTATAATTTTAAAAGAGAAAAGATTGTGATAGTCACTCATGTACATAAAAATGAGGTACAGAAGCAAAAACATGTATAATCACACAATGATTAAGAAAAATGTATACAATTACAAGATAAAAATAATTACACCATGAGCGCCATCCCTCTATAGGAGGAAACATCTTATAGATGTCTTTAAAGTCTCTCAATCCAAACTGTCAACAATTAGAAAAGCAATCACCATTATAGTGATGGGTGCTTTCTTACCAATTTTGTATGCCATCTTTAATAAAGCTGAGCTTACTGAATTCATTGCATAGAGATTCCCTAAAGCTCATATTTTTTAATGTAGAGGTGACGATGGTACACACTAAGCCCCAGCTTAGGTTTGCAGTTACTGTAGATGTGTTACAAAGCTAAGGATTTTGTGGTTTTTTAAAAATTTACCATATTACAAACAAATGGCATCTTCTAAGCTACACAATTATAAATTGGGGCCACAATTGCTATTGTAAATGAATAATAAGAAATAAGCAATTGTCCTGAAAATGTTTTTCAATTAGACTAACTCTCCAATGTGTTTTATTTTTTTTTTATTTTCTTTAATATTTATTTTTTAGTTTTCAGTGGACACAACATCTTTGTTTGTATGTAGTGCTGAGGATCAAACCTGGGCCGCACGCATGCCAGGCGAGCGCGCTACTGCTTGAGCCACATCCCCAGCCCCTTTATTTGTTTTTATATGAAAAGTATGTTATAATTACCAATATGTTCATTATAATGATTTAGGATGGGGTTATAAATCTTACAATTAAGAAATGTTCAATAATTTAGTTTCTGCAATTTTGTTTCCAGAGTCTAAAATCTGAACTTTTTGTTGCTGTTGTTTGCTAGGGCACTAGTTTTATTTGCTTTCTCAGATTATTTTTAAAGGACTGTTTGCCTAAAAAACTTAATCCTCTTCCTAAATCCATGGTATAAAATCCATGACATTCACATTTGCAAATAATTTTACAATAGACCTTTCTATCACATTATTTGGAAATAACCAAAGCAGTGATCTTAACAGAAACATATAGCCATCTTATGCATAAAAACTTACAATCATTGTCTTACAAAAATTAATCTGCTTATAAGGAAGTTCTTGAGCATGGAAGTTTCACATGTAATATGCAGATTGTTTAGTAACATGCATGTAGGTATAAAAACTGGACCCCAAAAAGCCTGAAGTTTAGCATTAATGTATAAATGACTATAGTGAGGGTTCCTTAACTTCAAGGATATCACCAATCTGTAGGACTCCATGCCCAGTGATATTTCAGTACAGTTATAGTAGAAACCGTTATTGGTCATTGCTTTATACTAAACTACACTTAAAGGGAGTGGTATCATGATGAATTTGGCTGTACCATTGACCCTTTTACAGGGCAGATGTAAAGTTATAACTTTCTGCCAAGTCAAATCAGAACAGAAACCTCACTGCTGCATCAAGTGGGAGCTGTGTTTGAGCCATAAGAAGACAGTTTTCCCTTCTCTCTCTCTCACACCTTTCGGCATGCAACTGCCCTGCTTTAGAAAGAGAGAAACAGTTTATAAGGATAGAACTGGTCTTAATGATATTATGTATATTAGGATCCAGGATTTCTTTTTTAAGATTACAATATAGTATTCATACCTTTCACAATAATGTAAGATTATTGCCTATATGGAAAAAAAAATGCCCCTTATTTATTGGGCACTGGGGAAACTCAGTAAATATGGCCTGTTAAATGGAATTGAGCATGTTACTATGAAATAGTCAGTTAATAAATAAAATACACTGATAATTTACCATCATGAAATTAGCCAGTAATATAGATGTCTCTTCTTGTAAGTCAGAGCTCACAAGAAATCATGTGCCACTTTTTCTGACCCAACAACTGTATGATCCATTGTACTTTCTTATTTTTGTGATGAAGCCTCCTTACAGGGTCTTTTCATTTAGGTATTCTTCTTACAAAATGTACAGAAGAGAAACTTTTTGAAGTAGTAGGTTTCTTTAACAATCAGGTTTTCCTCCAACTTTATTCCATTTTATCTTTATGCAATTATAGGCCAAGCTAACCCAAAACCAAAAATAAACAACCAACAAAAAACTTTCTTCTGATCACCAGAAATTGCTCCCCAGACTGTAGTGGAGCACTCCATACCCATAGCTGACAGACTGCAGTGCAGAAATATTCAGTTCCCTTTCCATGGATTACACTGCGTTGATTCTGTTTTGCTTTTGGTCAAATGCCAAAGCAATACATCTAGCAACTAGAAAGCAATGCCGCTAATTAAAACAACATATTCCATCCCAACATATGCAAAAGGAAATAAATATTTAAATAAACATGGGTTTGATAAAGACTGTCATGATTAAATTTATACAAAACAAAATGAAATCCTAAAAATAGTGAATATCCTCCCCCAAAACCTCCTGTCTTTAGTGGGCTGAGAAAATTTTCAAATCGCAGAATATTTAGATAGGATAGTAAATCTATAAAAGCACAGAGAAAGATAAAAGGGGAAAAAAATCATATTATGAAATAATTTTCTGTTTTTCAGATCAGGTTCACTGACATTTTTTTAAAGATTTCCTATAGAATTTAAAAATGCAAAAAAAAAAATTAAAAATTAAAAAAAAATAAAATAAAAAATAAAAATGCAAATTTGTTCTTAATTTTAATTATATTCAATTAATTTTATTAATTTTAATTTTACTAAAGTCATTAATTAATTATCAGATTGCACATTTTTGTGAAGTTCTATTTTTAATTTATTCCGTGCATATTCATTGAGTACTAACTAGGCCAGGGCCTTGTTCTAGGTGATGGGACTAAAGGGGTCAATGATGCAGAGATTTTTCTCTCATCTTCACAGAACTAATAGTTCAATGAGAGCTAATGGTTCATAAGGGAAACAGAAAGAAAACAAATAAATGGGTCAGAAAGATAATTACCAAATATGACTGAAGAAAGTAAATTGTGACATCAAAATGAGACCAGAAGGATGAGGTGGATATAGACAAGCCAAGATCAGAGGAAAGAGAGATAATCAGAAGGACCAGACGATGAAAAGGTCAACTTACAGCATCCCAGAACTGAAAGAACAACACGGTTGGTAAACCTGAGAAGAACAATTTGAGGTGAGGCTGGAGAAGAAAAAGAAGTTGGGTTTATAGACTCTAAAAGAATTGCAACTACAGTGGTAGCAGTAGGAGAATAGATGGTTCTAAGATTCAGTTTGGAGGTAGAGTCAACAAGACTGAATCACAGTTAAAACTTGAGAAAACTTGGAGAATTAGAGCCAGAAAGGGGGTAAATGCATTGGACAAAGTCATACATACAATAACAACAGTAGCACTAAATTTCAAGTATCCCCAAATCATAACTCTGAATGTCTTATACCAATTGTTATAGTTTTTTTTTACATCATGTCCCATATGTTCAATGTATTTATTGCAATTTCATTTCTGAGAACTTAATTAAAATACATTTCTGATTACATGTAAATACAAGTGAATGAATTAGGCAGAAAGTTTTACTTTTCATATATTAAAACTTTTTTCTCATCTAAGAACTGAAAGAGAGCTAGGGTTTTATTGTTGTTGTTTTGGTTTTTGCAATCTTCTAATCACAGTTAATATTTGATACTATAATTGTACACTTTTATGTTTTTCAACAAGGACTCTATGGTGAGACTGGCAGCTACAGAATACCAAAAAAATGTATTCTCCATCTAGGATACTTGGCAGCCCAGTTAGAATACGTTGTCAAGTTACTATCTCATTGATGAGCAGCCTTGTGCTAAGTTCTCACCAATGATTTTAAGGGGAAATGATCTTTGCCACTTACAGAACTGGTTCAAAATTTGCTTCCTGGCTTTGAGCTTACGACCTGCTTATTCTTATTTCCCTGACTACCAGTCTGAACACAGACATAGTGGTAACTCAACATAGACCATGGAAACTTGAGAGGGAGATGTTAGAACAATAATTTTGAGCAAACCTGAGTCCTTGAATAAACCAAGGAACACAGCTTTCCTGCCACGTTACAACTCTTATGTGACAAAGAAAGAAAATTCCTTGCTTTTAAGCCACTTTGTTAGAGAATCTCTATATTTCAGCAGCCCAGCTTTATCCTAAGCAATAAATACTCCTAAATCTCTACATGTCAGTATGATTATATTTGTCATGTTGTAAGTAATCTTGAACCTTAATAAGGGGGAATATAAAAAGTATTAGTTGAGCAGTTCACTGGTCTGTTTTACAGATGTCTTGTCAGGAGTGGAGGTAATTTGGATACAAACTTTCCCATTCCCCAAAGACATATGCAAACATTGAGATCCATTGCTGTACGTGTGGCTTTCCTAGGTAAAGGTGGTTGTTCTCAAATGGTACACAATAGGCCCCCTTTGTCCTCCAAGCTTCACAGATCTGTAGGCATAACGGAGAGATGCATTATCAAAGCAGTGCCAGTGAGCTGGATCAGCATGCTGCCTGGGTAGGATACGGGTACCTGAGTTTTAAGTTACTGTGAAGGAGACAAACACTAGCTTCAGTTCAGTGCAAAAGCTGTGACTCATGAGAATATGGGTGGGATCCATGAAGCAAATAATTATACAGCTACATGGTGCTAAAGGTGATCAAGTCCCAGTGTTGTAACTGTCAATAGACTTCAATCTCTTCAAGTCCTACTATTCAAACATATGTCAATAGGATGACAATTTAGGACCTTCAGTTGTGAGTACCAATTTCCAGTCCAAACAGTCAGGGTCAAGATAGAAGTGCCACATGGCAACTTTTATAGCAGGTGACAGCCCTAGCTATATCCCTCAGAAGGTCAATATGTAGGTTAACCGGCAATTAGTAATTCATACACCATCCAGTTGTGGTAGCAGTAGTAGGATAGTCCTTATCATAATGATGACAATAACAAACATTTATTGAGCATTTACCCAGCTCCAGGCACTATGCCAAATGCTTTATATACACTATCTAATTTAATCTTTATATTACCTTATTATTATCCTCATTTTACAACCAAACAAACCAAATCTTAGAGATAATAGTGGGAGAACTAGTCCTCAAATTCAGGCAGTATAACCTTAAAGCCTTGTGCTTAGCCATTATATTATACTGTGACCTTCATGTGGCCAGAGCCCAATTATGTTCATACTGGTATTCCCAGCACATCCAGTAAATAATTACCTGTATACAGCAAGTAGCAAATACACAAGTGCCAGGCCCATGTTTAACTAATTAAAATAATACAGTCAGATTCCCCAATCCATTCTCACTATTGCTGTGACATAAAACAGTTTGTGAAATGTCAGTGTCAAGGTAGTAAAACTTATACAGCAGTCCAAAGATACTTGTAGATTAACATCTCCTTCACCAAATTGTGCCAGTGCTCAACTTGCATTGCAAGACATGAATGCAAAGAGTACAACAATCTTCAGAAGAGACTATTAAAACAAATATCTCCACATACATTTCAGCTTTGGCTTATAGAAATGTCCTTTGCCTTTTCTCTCCATAAAGATAATTATTGAAAAAGACCATTTCAGGTATCTCTCTCTAGCCCACTCTTCACTCTTCACTCACTTTATACCCAGAAGGATGTGTTGCTAAACCAATTCGCAAAAGCTCACTGGGTTCCTTTACTGATGGGCTTGGGAGGCTAAGGCAGGAGGATAGCAAGTTCAAAGCCAGCCTCAGCAAAAGCGAGGTGCTAAGCAACTCAGTGAGACCCTGTGTCTGTATAAAATACAAATTAGGACTGAGGATGTGGCTCAGTAGTTGAGTGCCCTTAAGTTTAATCTGTGGTACCAAAAAAAAAAAAGGTAGGAAAGAGGCAGCACTTTTGCCTCTTGCTTCCTACAATCAGGAGCAGCTCTTCCTTGTTCTTCACTTTCTGAGATTGGACAACCTGGCCATCTTGTACTTCATGCCAGTTGAGGTCAGAAGCCCTCCCTTTGTGAATGCGTTTTTGTCTCTCTACTCTGGTGCAATGGAGATGTGATTTCAGCCGTCGCTCTCCCTGCATGGGCATGGTTCAGTCTGTCTGGTAGGCTGCAAGAGCTTTTACAGGCAAACCTGAATGTGTGCATCCTAAAGTCAAGACTGGAAGCTCCAAACCTGGCATTCGCAAAAGAACTCTGTATTGAGAGGGAGAGAATAATCAAACATATATTTAAAAGTGGTATCTTTTATTACATTTGGTCATTTAAACATGGGCTCCATAAGTCAGAGCCCCAAGGGGGAGATTAGTGCCACACAAGACCCACTATATTTATATATAATTATAATGTGCTAATAATAAAATATGTTTAAAATAGAAAAAAATTACACAGTTTTCTTTATAATCAATGTGGGATAATTAAGATATAATCACAAGCACTAAGAATTTTGGAATTAGTGAAGCTAAAACTCAGGAAAACCTCTATAAATCACCAAAATATCAATTTAGTCCATTGTATCATCCTCAGGATAAGTCCACATCATGCTGTGAGTGAAATTTTAATTGTAAACAAGATACTTAATTTAAGTAAGCGAATGTTGAAAATTTTATTACAAATTCTTTTTAATTTAAAAAAGATACAGTTAAAAAAAAAACAGTTCCATTCATGGGTCAAATATGTAAAAGCAGGAGATAGAGGGATAGAGATTTAATATTCACATCAATTGCAACAGAGAGATAATGCTATGGGATGATTCTGTTGTTTTCAGAAAAGATACTCAAAATCAAAAAATCAAAAATCAAAAAAGAAAATTATAATGGAATACTAGCTTCCATATGACATAAAAATGATCTACAAAAAATATGGATATTCAGATTCAAGCTTTCGAATGTGCTTCCCCCACCCTCATGGTACAGAGGACTGAACCGAAGGCCTTGTGAACGCTAAGCATAAATATGCTTCCAGTACAGAAATTGTTTGATCAATTTGCTGAATGTTGAGGAAGTTAACATTTTGTGAGTTTTTATTCTTGCACTTACTGTTGTATTAAGCTCTGTACAATTTTTTTAACAAAATTTTATATTCCTTCTTGACTATTACTTATATTCCCACCAACAATGTATAAGAGCACAGATTCCCCTCACTACTTGTTAAGGCAAGTTGCTGTTTTAAGCAACACTTAAGAGATTTGCTTACATAAAATTCAAACTCTTATATACCAAAAGGCGTAAGAACAAAATTAAAAGACAACCAAAGGAATTAAAAATAAGTTATCTTTAATACTTCCAGCAAAGAGTTAATATTACACATTTCAGACAAATAACCCAAATGAAAAGCAGGCATAGTCAGAATATGCAATTCACAGAATACATATACATATGCAATAAACATATGAAAAGGTTTTTTAAATACTAATTAATTAAAACCATAAAAATGTTCTCCATTCAGAATAGAAAAAAAAATTGAACAAGTTAATATAACTGATTGGTGAAGGGTGTAGCAAAATTTGATTCTTATATATTATTCCTGGAAGCACCAACTAATAATTGTTATAGGATAAGTTTCAGTGTGTATTAAAGATTTAAATGTATAATATTCCCAATCTCAAAAATACAGAGTAAAGAAATAACATAGAGTAGATATATTAAAATGTTAGTGCAGCACTGTTTTAAATAGTAAAAATAAAGTGAAGAGGTGAGGGCAACTTTAACTTCCAACATGAGCACCTGTTAAATAAATGAGGGGACAGCAATAAAATAGAATATTAACTGAGAGCCACAGATATGATAGTGAAGATAGTGAATGCAGTTAATGGAAACAAGTATATCTGTTTCCAAAATGATTCAAATTCAATGTTTTTCAAGCATATTATATGGCCCAGACCAAAGAAAATTCTTTGTAGATCTTTTTTTTTTTTTTTTTTTTTTTTTTTTTTTTTGCCAGTGTACCTACAGGCTGTGATAAAATTAAATGTACTGACCTAGAGAGACAGCCACAGAGTTCAGAGAAAGAAAGTTGCAGGACCAATGAACAGCACCGTCATCTATTTGGTAGCTATGGACACATGGGATTCTAAATACCTACCAAATGTTAAAAAAGCATAGGGTAGGTGTATTGTAGAATTAATGGGCAGGGGAAGAGTAGGGGTGGCTCTCACTTATAAATTCTTATTGCTTCTCAAGTTCTGTAATTCTCAGTAGTTTTCACTTTTTATGGTTTGGGTTTTTTTTAGTATTTTTCACATAAATGTTCAACAAAATGAATTAATCCAAAAATTCACAGATAAAAACCTCAGGAAAAAGAATAGAATTATGATTAGGGTAAAGAGATAAAACATGTCTTCATTGAACATCATAAACTTTGGTTATTTCTAATTTGGGATATACCTTTTATATTAGTTAATTATTTATCTACGTTTTTGTTTTGTTTTGTTTCAAAAAGAAAACATTATTCTTAGAAGAGAAAATAAGCATAAATAAGTTTGTACCACATAAAGACATCAAGGGAGGGAAAGTTAATTTATAGAAAGTTTTGCCAAGTTTTTTAATATTTAAAAGAGTTGAATTCAAGTTATCCACCAAAATTAGCATATTTTTAGTTATGTTACCAATCCACACAATTGTATGTTATTTGAATATAGCAATGAAAGATACAATTCACTTCTGTTTCTGTTTACTCTGGGAAACGTTAACCTTGTGGTAGAACATTTCTTAAATGAGCATTTTGAGTTAAAAGAAAAATAACATTGACAGGGCATTTCAGATCTGAAAGCAGTTGAATCTTTTATCATATAATGGTGTTTAGCATGCTTACAACTTATATTTAGAATCTGTAGTTCTAATCAAGTGTTTATGGACGTGCATGTGTAAGCCTATGCTTGCTCTATTTAGTATATTACACTATTTCATCATGGTTCATAGGTTGAATGCTTATTACTATAAATATGGAAAGTGTTCTCAAGGAGATAGAAGCCAGGCTTAATTTTGCTCTTCCAAGAACTCTAGAATACTCAGGTCCAAGTCACTTACACTGTTTGTTAATGGATTACATTCTTGCCCCATTAATGATACTAAGTGTACTAAACTTAAACTTAGATTCAAAAGTAGAGCAAGCACTTCTAATGTGATGATCAAGGGCACATTCTAAGATATTCTCCAGAAACGGACTGAAACCATAAAGCAGAATGGAAAACATGTTTTAACATTAGTTATTAAATTAATTATTCAAATAAGTAAATGTTGAAATGCAAAATAACATGGCCAGTAATTTTATTTCCAGTCTTTAGGGCATCTCTCTTCTTATGCAGATAAAGTCCAAGGTGCTTTATAAATTATGAGAATATGTGCACAGGAGTCCCAGGACATTCTGAGAGTTACCTCTTGGGTAATCATCACAGACCCTTATGTGCTGATAGTCTGGGCTCACACAGGAATCAGTAAATGAAGTTTGATGTACACTCGTCAACAAACAAATCAATAGTACAGGAGAGAATTTCCTGTTTTAGTTTCGCTATTTAGAAATTTCCCAAGCATGCTCAAATGCAAAAAGAAATAATATTTTCCCCTCTGTGGCTCTGCCTGAGGATTTTGTTACTTGATTCCTGCTGCTAAGTCTCACACCCTCCTCTATAATTTCATTTCTGCATTTCTGTTCATTTCTCTAATAGTATAGTTTGTGTACATTTTAAATATATATATATATATATATATATATCAAGTCATGATTCTCCTCTAATCAAAACTCTTCAATGATTCCCTCTAGCTTCAGCAAAGAAAAAGCCAAAGTTCCCAGTTTCTTCTCTTACTTCATCTTCAAACTCTCCTCCACCTTCAGATTGCTCCAGATAGCTGTCCAACAATCAAAGCATCTCTGTTCAAACACAGCAGCCAAATCTTTTGGACATTTTTCTCTATTTCTATAAGTTTGAGAGAGTCTAACAGTTCTCAATAAACTGCGCTGATTCAGTAAAATCACCCTGATAAGTCAGTGTAAATCTAGCCATTAATAACAAACCTGCACTTTATATCTTTTTTTAAGCTTTATTTATCTATTTAATTTATATATAATAGCAGAATGCATTACAATTCTAAGCTTTATTTTTAATTGTGATAAACTATACATCACATAAAATTTACCACATTAATCGGTTTTAAATGTACTGTTCATTGGCAGTAAGTGCATTCACATTATGATGCAACTAACACCACTATGTATCTCAGAGACTTTTTTCACTTCCCAAATCGAAACTTTGTACCCATAAAACAACTAAGTCTCATTGCCTCTTCCCCCAGAGTGACCATCCTTCTTCTTTCAGTCCCCATGAATTTGACTGCTCTAGGTATCTCCTGCAATTGGAATCATGCAGTATTTGTTGCTCTGTGAGTATCTTATTTCACTTAGCATAATGTCCTCAGAGTCCATCCGTGTTGCAGCAAGAGTCAGAATTCCCTTCCTTTTTGAGGATGAATGATACTGTGTTGTATGTATGCACCACTTTTTCTTTACCTATTCACCTGTCAATGGACACGTAATTTACTTTCATCTTTTAAAAAACTGTTATGAATAATGCTGCTGTGGAAATGGGTGTACAAATATCTTTTTAGGCCCTATTTTCCACTCTTTAGAGTAGATACCCATTAGTGGAATTGCTGGATTATAACATTATGGTAATTCCATTTTTGATTTTTTAAGGAACCACACTACTATTTTCCACAGTGCCTGCACCATTTTATATTCCTACAAACAGTACACAAGAGTCCCATTTCTCTACATCCTTGTTATTTTCTGGGGTTTTCTGCTTCTTTGTTTGGTTTTTATAATAGTCATCTACCAAGGCTAAAAGGTAGTGATGACAAATCAATTTTTTATACTATAAAAAGTTGCAAATTGAAGTCCCATGGAATTCCTCAGGAGTCATAAAATTAAAAAATGGACTTAAGTAATTACCCATGTACTCAAGTTGACCATGTCTCAGCAGACATCAGAACAGAATTTATGCTTTACAAAGATTAGGTAGTTTAGCACTTAGTCCAGTGTTCAAGTCCTCACATGTGATGCGGCATAAGCAACTACTTAAAGTTATCCAAAAATGTATCTAGAGAAAAAAACGCTAAGGTCGAAGAGAAGAAAAGGGGAAAGGATGACAAAATAAAATTCAGACATCTTTAGGTAGCGTGAGACTGAGGAAAAGCTTTGCCAAAATTCTAAAGCTCCAAATACTGCATCCTTTTGATGGGGAAAAGGTGAAAATCTAGTAACTTTATATCAGGTATCTGAGTCCTTTTTTTTTTCTCTCTCTCTCTCTCTCTCTTTCACATTTTTATTTTGCAAACTTGAGTAGTGCTACTCAATTGTGACAGTTTCAATGTTGCTGCTACTTGGAGGATTTTCTTAATATTTTAGTAGATGGTTATTTTCCTTTAAACGTGTGTTGTCAAAAGTGTTGCATCCTTGAGAGTGATCTTATTACATTCTAGGATCAGCTTTTTTTTTTCCCCAAGAGTAATAGTCAATAATTGTATAGTGCTAGTCAACAGAAAAACAGGATTCACTTAAGAGAATTTGTTTTTCTGTTAGCTTTGCAGGGACACACTTATTCCACTGAGACTAGGGTACCTGCACTGACATCCACTCAAAGAAGTAATAACTTGCCAAATCCTACTTATCAACGTGTATCCTTTTCTCAATTAATTCAAGATTTCCAGTTTGTTTACTTTCGTCTCCAAAATAGCAACAACTTCCTTTAATATTTCAGACAGTCTGGCATTTAAGTAACTGATTGATGAATGTTCAATTGCACTCGGAAGGCGACAGCAGTTCTCATCATCCGTAATTCATTAGCATATAATGGAAATGCTGTGCCAATCAAATTAAAGTTGCATGTGATAAGAGCTCTTTGTTATTGATTGAAATTTTTTCCTCAGCAACTGTTGTAACTGCATCTGATAGAAACAGGCTCTCTGCCTGCATCCCAGTTGTTTTTATTTCTTTTCCCTCTTCTCGCAGGTCACATTCTTATTCTGTGCCCAGGCAGCAATGAGCATCATTTCTCCGCCAGTCTTGCTTTCAGCTGTGTGTTTTCTATTGCTCCCCTCTTGGTTTCTTTGCATTATTCATTGCTGGGCTACAGCAGAATATTGGAATGTGTAGCATATGGCAACCGAAAGAGAGGGACATCCCTTTGCAGAATTTATAGTGTATATATTTAAATGCTTTCAACTCTAAGAAACTGCCATCCCCAAATTAAAACTATTTGCATAGAGACTAACCACTACACACCCAATGGCATAATGCCACTACATGGAAGATAATCACCAAAAATCCATGTCCGTGTTTTCAGAAAGGCATAAAAATATGATTTATATACATTTTTTGTTGTGCTTTTTTAAACAAGGGTTAAGTAACAAAATAAAACATGTCACATTTTGTTTATTCTTTCAGGCCTCACAGCCGAGCATGTTTTAGTCTGCAAACATTTAAAATTTTTAACTTCAACATTTCACCACAGAAAACATCTAAAGGTTCTCCTCTTCCCTTTACTCTAATAAATTCTATAACTCAGAGCTTGATCAAAGCACTCCTCTCTTAACTCTAACAATGTAAAGAAAGAAAATTTTAAATTGAAGTCATTTAGAATTCCTCAGTAGTTAAAATGTTTTTCATAGACACAATCAAACCTTCTTTAAAGTTGCAATTAATTCTTAGTTAGGGGAAAAATTCCATATGGAATAAAATTCTCTTTGGAAATCACGTGTTTGCATTCCTGCTGTATGATTATTCTTACCACACCAGAAACTTCTTAATTAATTGCACTCTTCATGGCTACACTAAAACAGATGTAAATAAGTGCTTTTTATAACCATTAACTTTCACAACAGGCTTCCTCACAAGCACTGGAGGGTTTGCATTGTGGAGAGGCAGTGGAGGGTGTGGGCCAGGGAAACACAGTGGCTCTCCGCTCATTTGCATTAGGCAGTTGGTTCTAAATCCAACAAATGGGCAGAAAGACATTTCCAAATGAGAAGGCTCTGGAGCTGCCTGTGTTTAAAAACAAATTGGACTCCCCGAGCTGAGTTCTGAGTGGTGATTATATAATTAGTGCTGTGCGTTGGGGGAGAACCCACCCCTTGTGCTCAGTGGGTTTGATTTTGCTGCTTTTCATTTTTTTTTTTAATTGGCGAGAAAGTAAGATGACTACTGAGAACTTAAACCAATGAAAAAAAATGTAACAGTGAGAGAAATTAGAGTGGGAAGAACTAATAAAAACAAAATAGGGACAAAGTCTTGTAAGGAGTCCAAGAGAAGTCGCCCTGGCCTGGAGCCAAGCACTGCTGATTTCAGGGATGGAATTTGTTAAGCAGGGAGCATGTCGTGTCTTCTAGGAACTCCTGCCTGCAGCTCCTCGGTGGAAAAGAAGGGAGCGAGCGAGCCCATCTGTGCACACTCTAATAGCAGAGTATTCATTTCAAGTAGTCTTGTCAACATGGTTTTTGAGGTTGCTTGGGGGGGAAAAAATAGCAAAAATGTTACTAGGACATAAATGCATTGTGCCCAACATTCTCCAATAGACACGTGTGGGCCTCTTGGCCCCGGGGTTTTCATCAAGAGTTGACTTGTAAATGATCAGGTTACCCTATGATGATCGGAGTGAATCTTCCAGGGAGAGCTCCTTCCATGAAGCCAGAGGGATTTTCTCAGAGCGAGAAGGAAATCTGCATTTCAGGGTAGCAAGTGATAAAAACGCAAATCAAATTTGCAATCTGATATCTCGATAAATCCAGGTATATTTTTATCCCAGACCTGAGATCATCTCGTGGACAAAGGAAGAACATGAAAGTGCAAACCAACACACATCCATGAGACCTACCCATTTAATCTGTGTGAGGTGTTAGGCCCCACACTATTTTAAATATCCATCCATGATTCCTCTCACGGGCTTCAGACAGTACTTGCTTTTTGGAAGGGAGCAGTCCTTCTTGATTTTATATGAGCCATCTGATGGCAGTCTCTGAGGCCTTCTCAGCTTTTCAAACAAATAATAATATCAATAATAACAGCTACCAGTTATTAAATGCCAAACACTATGTACTTTACATAATCATCCCTAATTCCCAAAACAACTCTGTAATCTGGGTCTTATCTCCATTTTTACAAATGAAACCCGGGTCAGAGAGGTTAAGTAACACGTCCAAAGTCACAAAGCCAGTTAGCATAAAGCCAGAATTCAAATTCAGAGCTGCTTGACCCCAAAGCCTAAGCTCTTTTTATTACCCCTGCTTCCCTGAGACACCTTCAGTCTGCTCTCTAGATAACAAGAGCAAGCCCAGGATGTCTCTGGGGTATCATACCCTCTGAACATCCCTTCCCACGTTTCCATTTTGCAAAGGTCTCTTGTTTTTCCTTAAGTAAAGCCAAAGGACAGCCTTTCTCTTTACAACCATCCATAAAGTAAGATTAATCCAGCTTCACAGGATTTATAACTCTGATTTAAGGGACCCGACCAAAGTCCAAATACAGATGTGGAAATGATTATCCTTACACCTATTTTGTATAAGGAGATCTCTGCAGGATCACAGAAAGTGACATTTCTATCTGTCTCTGTGACTTAAGCCATCCCATCTTTTATGTAAGTCTCTCTAGTTTACAAGCACAGTTCCCACTTTTAAGGCACACTGCTGCACCCATATGTGAAATCTCTCTCCCTCCCTCCCTCCCTCCCTCCCCCCCCTCTCTCTCTCTCACACACACACACACACATACACAAACACACACACACAAACACATATACACACACACAAACACACACACACACACACACTGGGTCCTTTTACCTTCCAAATACATGACACTGAAAGATTGACAATATTCGGGGTACTCAGTAACTATTTATTATCATTAATTAGCCCACTGCCTCAAGAAAGCCTAATAAGAAGGAAAAAGAAGTTTAGTTGAAGAAAACATGTGATTAGGCCTCACTGCCTACATCCCCTCTGTGATTAGAGAATTTGCCATTTGGGCTCATTGAGACACCGCATTCTTAGAGCTGCTTTGCCGTATTCAAACTGATCTCTATGAGAAAGAGAAAGGCAGTTAGAAAAAAAAAATAGTATCAACCAGAATTAAGCTGAAATTACCCACATTGTATCAATTTCAACCCCAGACTTTAAGATTAATTAATCTGAAGATTGTCTGCCTTGGGAACTTTCTCCTTTTTTCAGTATTTGGGCAGCAATTTCTCCCCAGGCCTTTAGTTAACCACCTCCCACTCACTCAGGAAAGTGAGGGCTAAGAGCTCTTCTGGTGTTCTGGGATTTGTACGTGGAAGATTCCCTTTCACTATTTGATAGCCTCCAAGCTGCAACGGCTGTTCCACACCACTCATCACCAAGGGTCAGAAGTTGTATCAGCATCTTCAAAAAGAAAGTCAGTACATTTTCAGTTAAAAATAGCCCTATTCTAAGCTTACCTATGGGTGTTACAAAACTTTGCTAAGCAGAAGAGAAGATATCTCTTGGATCCATTTTCAACACGTTCAATAACTTGATGTAGGTATAAAACACCTTTGTTTTATTTCAGGGAGCCAGCAGTGGTCACAGCCTGAAAGGTCTTTGAATTTGACTTGGATAACATCCCAAAATGTTATTGCAATCCTCAGAGATCTGTCACCAGGAGAATGTGTGTGAAACCACATTTACCTTAGCATAGTGGATATTTGGTTGGCTTAAAAATCAGTGTCCCCACTTATGTAATGAAGTATAGCAGGAGAAAAGCAACAACACTTAAACAAATCATGGTTAGTGTAAAGAGTTTTCTGATATGTCATGTGATGATGAGGACTGTTCTAGTGTTCTAGATCTCAGGGTAAGGGGTAGAGACACTTCTGGATTTTTCTTTAGCCATATAATTTTATATATATATATACACACACACACACTATATATATATATATAATCTAAGAATTAACTTGGTTTTCTAAGATCTAAAGAACAGGGGAAAAAGTGATGATGGCCTTTTGTTTATAGAAGCAGTTTCCAGTGTTCAGTGACTGGATGGGGGTAGCACAAAGTATGGTTTTAATTCCTCCCTGGATCAGACTCTGACTAAAGTGACATAGTTCCAGCAACACTGCCAACACACACTCTTCCGCTCAGAGAGTCTGAGACCAGAGAAGGTCTGGACCAGAGAAGACTTTCACTCTACATTTCCAAACAAGTTAGTCTAGATTAAATGCATCGAATATCTCAGCTAAATTAAAAATTGAATGTGATCGGTCTGAAAGAAATCATCTAAAATATCATTTTTCCCTTAATTTTCCTTTCCCACATTTTTTTTTATTTTACATAACTGGTTTTAAAGAAATGTGTGCGATGACTGCAATATTGCACATTGCACCTAGAAGTGTTTTCATGCTATTTCTACATTCCACTATTGCAAGATAGATTTCAACTCCTTGGGAAATTTTAGAAGAATTTGCAAGAAATTGAGTATTATTTGGAAACAGTTTATAAATTCTATTTATAATTGTCCAATTGAACTAACAGACCTCAACAAACAAATGTTATCATCATCTCCAGTGACTTCAAGAGTGAGCATTTTGAGTGGATCTGAATCAAATTGTTAATGAGAGCTAGGGCTGAGGCTTAGTTTGCTGAATTTTCACTCCATGAGACACAGCATCACATACTGAATAAGTCAAGTGTAAAGGGCTTCATCTCAGTTCCCAATGATCAACACCATAAAGTAACTACATATCAACTCAATCAGCAGGGTCCAACATGGCAGCTTAAGACCCAGAATAGAGGAGGGCTTCTAGCTAATTCTGAAGGACATCCTTCAAAAAAGGAAGGAATCTGGACACAAGGAAGGCATCAAGAGACAGAATAACTAATCATATTTAGAGGCCAGGGTTACTGGACCACAGCCCTCTCAATATCATCTCTACCAAGAGAAGTTGTCTGTGGCGTGTTCTGCTGTTCGTATGCTGCCTCATTGGGGTTTACGAACTGTAAAATGCACAACTATGACCTTGACGGGCAGTTTCTGTCCTTCTGGCATTTGTAATTCAAGAGGGCTTAGAGAAAGTGCCCAAACTCACCCAAAACCCTCAAAGAAGGAGGAAGAAGGCCACCCACCCAACCACCCAGCACAGTAAAATGCAGTCCCAGGGCACCACCTGTTCAAGCCCTTCCTCCAAGTGGGCTCAAGTTCACAACAAAACATAATTACCATTTAAGAACAATAGTATGTGAAAGTGAAAAAAAAAAAAAAAAAAAAAAACCCTTGTCCCTGACTGACTTTTCATCTACTTGACCTAACTACTACCATGAAGCATGTTTGAAAAAGATAAATGAAATAAAATGATAAAACCTGTAAGCGGGCTTAGTACCTGTCACATAATAAGCACGACATAAATGTTGGCCCTTAAAGTCATTTCAGTAAGAAAATCAGATTGAGCATTGTCATAGGAAGCACGGCTTTTAGGCAAAGGAAGTACATACCCATTTTTCAACACGTGCAAAATTAAATCATTGCACAAACAGACCAAATTGAGACCCTTCTAGAGATAACTGAAGTCCTGAAAATACCTTCACAGCATAACAGGGACTTGTTGGGACCTTATAAGAAAGGATTAGCAACATTTGTTGATTTTTTTTAAAAGACTGCCCTATGGGGATCTAGAGTGAGCTGTGAGGCTTACAGGCCTGGGATGATCCTCCCCAAATTTGGGGGTTGTTTAATGTAAGTCTTCTTGGGTTTTAAGCTGGTTATTCCGGACTATTCCCTTAACTAAAACAAGACGGCCCCCTACCTTCACCGGGAGATCTCAGAATCCCTGAAGTCTGGCAGCCTCCACTAAGCCAGCTGCTGTTTGCAGGATTCTGATGATCTGGGACTTCCCAGGTGTCAGAAGCAAACAATAGATCACAGCTGGCATTAATTGGCAGCACCCTGGTTGGCAGTCTCAGCAGAGAGAGGCCAAACACTGAACAGGCCACAGAGAGAGGACTCCCCTCACTCAGCTAATATTAATTGAAATGTCTTCATGGAATGCTGTTTTGCACATTGCAATGAAAACAGTTTGTTTTTAGGATTTAAACATCCCTCCGCTGTGTTTGCAATCTGAACACTACAGCATGTGTTAAAACATAAGATCCAGGGAGGCAAACTGACTATAAACAGAGTAGTTTAGGAGCGGGGGTGGGGAAGCTGTCTTTCTTTTGCAATTTTCAAGCTCAGTGAAGTGCGCAGGAGTGATAACCCAAGACAGGCAAGGGAAAAGAAAGAAGAGATTTAAACTTCAGAGGATTTTTTTTTTTTTTTTTTACTGTGTCATTGTTGGGAAGAGCCCTGAAAAGGGAAAAATGATTTAAATCCATGACTTTTCTCCCTGATGCTGCCCTTTTAAAAATCCTAGGCCATCCTGCTAAATATTATCCTGGTTATCTGGGCCAAAAGTCTCAATCCATCTAGTTAAAAGATACCAAGGAATGTGGTTTGCGGCCAGTAATATAGATTAGTATGCTAATGTTGTTCTAAGGGTAGCATTGTTAAATAAGCCCGCGATATCCCTGGAATCAAACTGAGCACACTATGCCAACCCGCGTGTATCATTTAGGATTATACACGGCCTGTTAAGAATACAGAACAATTGCTTCGCATTTCTCTGAGCTGGTGTCATCTCCCTTTCGAATCTGGGAACAACACCCATATCTCGTCTTCAGCTACTGACATTTGTCATAAATTTCAACTGACCTTTTGCCAGAAGAGCTTCAGGATGATTTTCTTTTTATCTTTTCACAGTCCTCAGCATGTCATGATTCATTCCGGAAGTATTTGGGGCCCAGCACTGTGCTGGATGTTATAGGAGATGAACGAGAAGCAGGAAAATCTGTTCCTAGTAGTGGAATCAAAACATGTTTTCATGACACAACCAGACAATCTGGAAGACAGTGATAACTTGCGGGTGTAAATTGAAAAATCTCAGGGCAGAAGAGGTAAAAAATAAGACAGATATTTATGCATTTGGTTTATTTTTTTTTTTTTTTTTTTTTTTTTTTTTTTTTTTTTTTTTTTTGCATTTGGTTTAGTCATCAAAGGCTTCATGTGGAACATGTTTTAAACAAAATATTGCATATGGATGAGAAAAAAGTATTTCGGATTTTTTTTAAAAGCAGAGGAGAAAAACTGATAAATAAGAAAGCCATAAAAATGCAAACAACAAAAAAGAGTGGAATCTAGAAAAAAAGTGACTCCCAAGATCTTTTATACAACAGAAAAGGGTGCTGTTTTACTTGTTTCTCCTCCAAATATTAGAATATTCCAGATTTTACAAGTAGAAATGTTGACATAGCACAGAAAAATAATTCTCCAAAGTCATGAATGCAGCCAATGTTGAGAAGTCATAACAGAACTGAACACAGACAAAAAAGCTAGCCCAGGAGTAGTATTCACTCAAGTCCTGGACCTACCTCAAGTGTTTGCTTAAAATGATTTAAATCCATTTCTTTTCCCTCAGATGCTCAGTAGGGACACTTCCCAGTTCTTCTTTGACACCTTTAATTCATTATTTTCTTAGAAAGTACAAGCATTTCTTTATCCTCCTTAGCCACCCATCTACCTTTCTTCATTTCCTCTGCCCTATTTTCCCCCCACCTTCCCCTTCCCACTCATATTCAAAGAATGAGTGGAGAAGTCATTCAGAATGTTTTTTTCTTTTTTTATTCCCCATCTCAAAGCAATCCTGCTTCTAATTTGCCATGTGAACATAAGCCTGCTAATACCTTGGCCTCAATTTTCACCACTATAATACCTAACAATATGCTAAGAAAAGAAAATTTTATATAACTAAAAACACTTTGCTCAATTTCAATGGACAGAATGTCATGCAAAGAATGAAAACAATTACCTTAAAAATCTAAGCAAGCACCCTCATCTCCGTACACATAACTTAGTGTAGGAATGTAATTTATACCTTAGGTTGAAAAAAAAAGTCCCATTTAAATTAACTTCCAGGACCACAGTGAAACTTTGTTCAGTCTTTATCCCAAGACAAACTATGTTATTTAGGATAACCTATTGTGTGGCCAATCATTCCCCTGCGATAATCCTTGCCACCTACGGAGGATCAGTCACAAGGGTGAGGGAATGAAATGTTAACTTTTGAAGTTAAAAGTGTCAGTGCAAATTACAGTAACACATTTAAATGCAATTATGAGGCATCCACTTACTATTAAAGATGGGAAACTATTTTGTCATAGTTACAATATTTGGGGTAGACATATACTCATACATCATTCTTTATCCATGGGCTTAGCACCTATCAATCCAGTTGATTGCAAATGGGAATCAAAACAAAATGATTCATTTATTATTTTTGAAAAATGTTTTGTTATTTATTGAAGAAAGGACAGATGTGCAAATAGTCCATGTTTTCATAGGTGACATGATCTACTGAATTTCAAATTCAGCTGCAGTGGGAAAATTGGAAAGCCTGATTTTTGTTTTTTTGCGTTTTTTTCTCACTATGTCTATACCCCTGACAAACTATCCATGAGAACTTGGGCAAGTTCTTACACATTCAAAGCTCATTACTTATGACCTAATAAACAAAAAGGTGTGAGAACCAGAGTAAAAATTGGAGCTACGAGTCAATCTGAGAGATTTTGCTCAGGAATGGATCAGATTAAGGCAAGCTCTTACCAAACAAAGATAATGCTGAAAGGAAATCATACAATTATAGAATTTTAAAGCCAGAAACAACCTCAGAGCTTATTGATTCCTACCTCATTGTGTAAATGACAGACTTGAAATCTGGAAAGAATAAATAAGATGCCCAAAGCCATGCAGCTAAATTGTACAGCCATGAAGGGAACCTGGAAACCGTGATAATACACACATACACACGCATTACAATAGCAAAGGAGGATTATTCCTTCACATATAGATGTTTGGACAACAAGAAGTTACTAGCAAAATAACACACTGTTAAAGCCTTTTTCTCTCTTGATTTCTCATATTTAAATGCATCACTGAGCCAGACATAGTGGGCACACACCTGTAATCCCAGCAGCTTGGGAGACTGAGGCAAGAGGATCATACGTTCAAAGCCAGCCTCAGCAATTTAGTAAGGCCATAAGCAACTTAGCGAGACCCTGTCTCAAAATAGAAAATGAAAAGGGCTGGGGATGTGGCCCAGTGGTTAAGCACCCCTGGGTTCAATCCCTGTTATAAATAAATAAATAGGTTATTGCAAAAGTGGTTCCAGTCCCAAGACAAGGCAAATAAAGGTTGCTTGTAGTGGTATGTGAGTCCCCTGACTTCCATCGTGACTGGGAAGAAGAAAAGGAAGAGTGAAGAAACCAAATAAGAAAAATCGTCATTGCTATTAAGGCCTGGGCCCAGAGGCAAAATCATAGCAGTGAGACTTTATTGTATTATACATTAAATGAGGTTCCTAACTTAAATTTTTTTTTCAGGACAATGGAAGGAGAGAAGGAAAGAAATAAAATACAGGACATCTCTACTTATCACAATCAGTCAATATTTTCCTGCCATAATTTATGTTTTCACATGTTCTCTTTATAATTATGTCCACATTTTGAGCTCTTAGTAAAGAAAAGATTCTGTTTCTGTTTGCAACTCTGTATTTCTCCAACACTACTAGCAGCTTCCTGTCAGTCCACCATGTTTGTAGGCTTCTGGGTCCTGAAACAAGCCCTCCCTCTATCCTTTCTGCTTTCTCCTCTTTGATCTTTCCCCCCACCAATCCCTTGAAGAAGTAGTCTAGACTCACTGTCTCCACTTTTCCTTGTTTATTCTTCTACCTACTTTGGTGTTACTTTCAGGTTACTCTTCAGGAGATATCTACTGAATCCGTTTTTACAGTAACACAGGGATCACCAAATCCAGAATTCTCAGTTCTCAATTCTCATTCTCTTGGATGATGTTTGGCATCCAGACACTTTTCCCTGGAAATTCAGCTCTTTCATGTCTCTCCAGATGCCACTGTCTCCCACTCTTGTTGAGCACTTTCTCAATTTCTTGCAGGGTCCTCGTTCAACACCTGCCTTCAACTGGATCAATAACAATTTCATCTACTCTTTCGTGTTCACTCACACCCGTGTTTCTCAACAGGGGATGATTCTGATACTAGGTGACATTAGTCAATATCTGGAGACATTTTTGATTGTCACAAATTTAGAGGGTGCTGACTACTGGGACCTACTGGATAGAGGACAATAATGCCATTAAAAACCATACAGTGCACAAGCAAGCCCTCCAAAATGAAGAATTAATCAATGCAAGACATTTATAGAGCAGGATCTATACCTGCCCATCTATAATGTGGATTATATAATTATCATAGCCCAAGTTGGTCAGCTAAATTCCAGAACTCTAGAATTTTAGATACCTCTATTGTCCAGTAATTATCATTATTTGTCTCCAAAGTTTTCCTTTTTATAGTCCCCCTCCCAAGTAAAGCCTTCATTATTTCCAAACTCAAGTCGGAAACCTTGCAATCACTTTTCATTCTTCATAAATCCATACAACCCATGTTCATCATGTTTCATTGTATTTTATAATCCAATAACCTCCTAAGTGAGGTGCTTGACTCCAATCTCTCCATCACTGCACTCCATTCTTCAGAACAACCACCATCCTACAGCCAAACTTCCTCTATCCCTGTTTTACTTAATGATTATCCTTGACTTTCAGGGCCAAGAGGAGTAATTCTTAACTTCGATTCCAGAATTGGGTAGATCGGGTGGAATGGGAGTAGAAGGAATTTCCATATACCATCTATTTTTTTTTTCTGGAAAAATTAAGAACTTTCATTAGACTCTATGGCACATGCCACATTCTCTTGGAGAGCTTGCTGGGCCCATCATAGTTTCGAATCCACTAGATGTGGACTTGGGAGTGAGAATCTGCATTTCTATTGAGTTCCCAGCTGGTACCAAGGCTGCTGATGCTGGGATAACATTTTGAGAAACACTGTTTTATATTAAAAGCATCTGGAGATTTTACAAAAATACTGAGTCTTGGATCTTAATCCCAGAGTTCTATGTGGTTTGGCTTAGCTTCTAAACTTTTGTTTTTTTTTTTAAATCTACTTAGGTAATTTTAATACACACCAAGTCAATGAACCACTGCTCTGATGGGCCCATATCTCGAAATAGGTAAAGAGCTTAAAAGTCAGAGCAAAAATGGCCAATGGTAAAACCTCCTCTTCTGGCCTCCACTTGCCATTCAGGTCTATGCCCCTGACTCCTCTCACTCCCTCACCTCACACTTGACCCTCTAAGTGACCATACTAATTAGAATCTCTTGCACATATTGGGAACTCTCCTGCCATTGAGCATTTGCTCAAATGCTCCTGTCTGCCAAAAATGGTCCTCCCTTAACTTTCTGGAATGTTCTGTACATCCTTCAGAACTAGATTAATTTTACATGCTGATTTTTTTCAGACAGGAACCCAAGCCCAACCACCACCAAGTCAGAATTACTGCTTCCTATTTCATGTTACCACAGCGCTTTAGTGATACCTGTCTTTTTACATGTTGCTCATCATTAGATTGTGAGACCCTGGGAAGCTTATTAGTATCTGGTAGCTCATCACAGGGCAATTGTCGATATCATTCATTTATTCATTCATTCAATGAAATTCAAAGGGACTTACCTTTGCCTAAACTTCTCCTACTTATTCTCCTAAACATTTTTTGTTTTTAAGATTTTTCTGTATTTCAAATAGCAAACAAGTGAAAGTTCTTTAAATGAACAGGAGTCTTCTGAAGAGTTTTACAAATCATACGTGCTACACAGACTTCAACAGCTTTATTTACTTAACTATCATAACTGAATTCTTAATTGAACATATTCAAATACTTAGAGTTCTCACTGGTAAACCTGCAAAACAACTACTTAAAAGAGTGTGTGTGGTGGAAGAAATGACTATAAAAATGTCAAGTTAGGAAAGCATTGATCTGTTTCTCTGAGTCTAATTGTCACCCCGTGTAACTCAATGGGAATTCTCACAGTGAATTACGCAGGAGGTGAATCGGGGCCAGATGTGTTCCCCAAGACTGTGCAGCTTGGTTTCCAATAAACTCTTTTTATGGTTTCTTTTCCCTGTCTTTCTAGAATAGCCACAGATTGAATAAGTTGCATTTAATACTTCACAGTTTCAAACAAATATCAGTCAAATCTTTAATTTTGTGGTTTAAAAGAGGACCAGTAGTGAGAAATTATCATCATCTCAAATGTCTCCAAAAACCTAGGAAAACTACTAATTGATTTGATTTTTGTATCAGAATTTAAGTGAATCTGCCAAGAAGGGTTTACACAGAGAAATAAAGCCCTGAATGACAGGAGGAATGTGACACTTCCTGTGGCCTGTCTTTGTCATCCTCATAGCTAAAAGCAGCAAAAAAATTTCTTAAAGTTTTAAACAGTTAGGCTACTGTTACATTTCCTTGTAAAAACTGTTGTGAAAAAAAAGATTCGTCGTTTTCCTGGCTGTATAAATATTTACTATAAAAAACAATAGGAGTTTCTAAAAACTGTTGACTAAAAATCTCACAGAAGATTAGAAAACACATAATCCAGTGACCATGTCTTTTTTTCATCATTAGCTTTTCTGTTTTTAGAAACAGAAAGTATAGTTGTTACTCAGAAATTCCACCTAAGGACCAACACTACGCATTCTGCTTTTTCATTTCTCAAATTCTTTATTGAAATTATTGGAATTAAGCAATTCTCATTGGACAGAGTCAGGATTTTTGTCCCTAGACTTAAGTAGCTAGAAATCCACTTAGCATTTCCCTTGTATACTTTTTCACCTCCTTAATTAGGTTTATTTTTACTTATTTGCTATACTTGTTAAAGATGAACAGGTCACAAAGAATCAAATTTAAAATTTTTCCAGAATTTCTACAGAGTGTGTGTGTGTGTGTGTGTGTGTGTGTGTGTGTGTGTTCTCTGCCATAGGAGAAAATAATGAATTCCTAAGAACTGTCAAATTGCCTAGGTAGTACCATCATTTTGTCAAAATAACAAAATCCAATTTTATATAACCAGTAGGATAATTTTGATACTTGTGCCTCCTTGGTTAATCTGAGTACAATGTCCTTTTTTTGTGATTGACACCATGAATGTCTTTCCATTGAGTGTGAGTCTTTCTGACAGTTTTTCTGAAGTTGTAAATGGAGGGACTGGTGGTTAAAGCATCATGGATCAGACTTGAAGCACAAAACTTACCACGTTCTTTTTTTCTCCATGTCTCTGCCTCCTCTTCACTACCCCAAGGCAACATGAGAAATAAATCTAATTATTTAATTTAACAAATTAAATTACCTCATTGGAAACTTGCTGTGACATTGTCCCCAGGCGCCCTGTCAACCAAGACACCACATACACACAGGTGAAAAGTTTTCAAATGAGATTCGTCTCTGGTATTTACTCTAAATGAATTTCATTGGACAAGGTCCAAAATGGTTTCAGCTTGCCCTGAATTCCTAGCAAGAGTAATTGAGTTTAATTTTGTCACAGGGATTCCACTTACCGGCATAACTCACTGTGAATGAGTGGGTGGGCAGAATGATATATTCTCCAAGTCAAAAATAAATTTTCCTCAAGAAGAGTGTTTTGATTATGTTGCTTATCTATGACAGCTCCATAGATAAAAGAGTCTTCCTCAGGGGCACCATTTGAATACGAAATGACCCCACTCAGGAATAGTTTAGTTTCATAAATAAAGAGATCTACATTTAAACTTGAGACTTATCTAGACCTCCAACCAAAATTGTAGGTGGGAAAAGTAAAACTCATCATTGGTGACCAAGATGTTTTAAAGCAGTCAAAAATTATCATTTTCATGTGCAGAATAATTTTAAGCGAAAAATCTTCATGCACTGTGCAATATTTGAATTACTCATTATTCAACCTGATGGTCCTAAGTAATTCTTGCAAATTATTTTAATAACTAGCAAAATGTTCATGAAATTCATTACTTCCAGGATCTGGAATCTTCAAAATACATTTTTTTTTTTTTTAAAGAGAGAGTGAGAGAGGAGAGAGAGAATTTTTTTAAATATTTATTTATTTTTTTTGTTCTCGGCAGACACAACACCTTTGTTGGTATGTGGTGCTGAGGATCGAACCCGGGCCGCACGCATACCAGGCAAGCGCGCTACCGCTTGAGCCACATCCCCAGCCCTTCAAAATACATTTGAAGGAAAAATAAATCTAAATAAAGAAGGCTGTACTTTAATTGCTTTCTCCAAATACAAAATTTAGACCATAAGAGGTAACACTTTAAACTGTGACTAACTTTTATTTGTTGGAGTAGTTCAGAGAAGATTACTTGCAATTTAGTTAGAAATTTAGACCTAGATATTAAAATTTTAAAATAGAATTTCTTGGCAAAGGAAAAATATATCATACAAACAGGCTATGTAGGGGTATTTCTATTAGATGTGATAGAGATTTTTGTTCTTTTGTAAGCCACGTGTTAGTAATTATACAATTTATAATTCTATAGGGAGCAAGGCTAAGAGGAGAACAAATAATAAGGAAGCATATTTAGTAGGTTCCATAGAACATTCACCAATGGGCTAATGTCCATCACAAGTTCACAAACTTGCTTTCTCAATATTTCCTATATTGGTGACCATGAAATTCCTTTTTTTTTTTTTTTTGAACCCAGAAAGGCAATAAATTTTGCTTTGCTTAATCTTTTATAGCTAACTGTTGATAATTGGTTTCTTTCTAGCATTGAGTAAAATAATGACTGGGAGGACTAGTATACTAACATTAACTAATGTGTTTTCTCTTCAGTAATTCTTTCTTAAGCTGTGTCCCTTTTCCCATTCAAAGGCTTTGAGACATCCATTGCCTTAGGGCAGGGTTGAGACTTTGGGGAAGAGAACAAAAGAGTCAAATCCTGGGCTTTGGAGTGTCAAAGGCTCAGATCCAGGCCTAGGACAAAAAGATCTGGAATGATAAGTGTGCAGTCAGAAACTAGTTTTTCCTATGCCCGCCCCCAGACTAGATAAAGTTGGCCCCTGGGAGAAAGGAACGTGCAGGAGGAAGACACCAGGTATTGGAGCAGCTTTAGTGTCTGGATAAGGGCAGCCTTGAGAGTGCTGGAACCTCCACATAGGTCAGTGGATCTGAGAAGGAAGGGTTACTGTGGATGAAGGTCAGGGAACTAGCAACCCTCACAGAGTGTCCCCAGGTCTCCTCCTGCACCAGAAGCATGGGTATAATGATGGCTACTTGGAATCTTTCTGGGAAAAAGAGGGCCAAGAGAATTGCAAAAAGTTCCCCAGGGTCCCACCCAGAAAGATTCAGGAGAACAGAGAAAGGAGCATTGTCCAAGAGAAGGAGTTCAAGAGAGTGTCAGAGAAAAGGAAAAGCATTCTGGGTTCCAGGGGGGATCTAAGTAGATCAACACCGGAAGCCTGATGAAATATGTAGGTGTTGCAGTGGATGCTAGCAGGAAGAGATGACAACCAGTATGTTTTCCCATCACGCAAACCCTCCACTGTGTGCTCCACCCTGGGGAAGCAGGTGAAGTTCCCAAATGCACTAAATTCACACCAGAGGGTGGTGTGAATCTCACACCAGGGGGTGTTGTGACCCTGGGGTATTAATTCTATGCTAAAGATAAGGAAAGAATGTTCACACCAACGTTTGGATTTTGTGATTTCTGATTCTAAAATCTGGGCCAATACACTTTATTAGAGTAATAATGAATCATTAACATATAATCCAATAAATAGTGTGGAGACATCTGTCTCATCATATTGAAAAGAGAATGACTCCTTATGCCAAAACAAATTCCAGATGGATCAAAGATTTTAAATTACCAAGTGAAATCATAAAAGTATTAAAAGAAAACATGGGGAAATATTTCTTTAATTTTGTAATGCGGAAGGCCTTCCTAAATATGAAACAAAACCAGGAAACTGTTAAGGAAGATGCCAAAAAATATAAACAAAGTTAAAGGATGAGTGACAAATAGAAGAAAAATAATTGTACCATATTTTGATAATCAAAGGCTAATTTTCTAATTTACATAATGCCTATACAATTTACAAACTAGCAAGAAAAAGACTAAAGGAAACCAATAAAAAAATGAGCAACTAATGTCAATAAGCAATTCACAGAAATGGAAATAAATTGAATTGCCCATAGTCTGCAAAAGATTCTAGTTTTTTAAACTCTCTTTAAAAAAAAAACTCTTTTTTAATTAAAGATGGATATAATATCTCTATTTTATTTATTTATTTATTTTTATGTGGTGTTGAGGATTGAACCCAGTGCCTCACATGCACTAGGCAAGTGCTCTACTGCTGAGTCACAACCCAGCCCTTCTGACTCTTAATTAAAGAAATAATTTTCACATACAAGTTATCACCTCTCAGATTGGCATAATTTTTAAAGTTTCATAATACCCAGTAGTGATGAAACTATGGAGAAACAGGTTTATGAAATTCAATACTTTGGGTGGTACTTTGAAGTGATATAAATTTTGTTCATAAGATTTTAGTAATAATGATCAAAATCAATGATGAATCAACATCCTTTGACACAGCAATTCCATTGTTAGAAACTGAACCTAATGAAAAGATAATATTCCCACTGACATAAATATATTCTTTGCAGAATAATATATAGTAAGAATAATCAGGAAAATAATCCAAAGGTAGATTAATAAATACTATGTTAAAATACATTATGATATTATCATAAAAGAAGGTATTATGCAATCATTAAAAAATAAAATATATTTACAAGATGCAAACAGATGGTCTCTAAGCCAGTTGATTTAGTGAAAAAGGAAGACATATTGGTATTTATACTACAATCTTATTTGTTGTTATTGGTGAAGACTGAATACATACCCACACATAACAAGTACGTAATATCTGTGATTTAAAATATATATGAATGAAGAGATTCCTGGGGATTGGAGTAGTGGCCTGGAAAAAAAAAGAGGTTTTAGTTCTCATATTACGAGGTTCTGTATTCTTTGTGCACACATTACTTTCATTTTCATTAAAAAAAATAACTTTCTTTTAGAAGAAAACCAAGGACATCGGAGCTGTTTTGTTTTTCTTGGTTTAAAATTAAAAACCACATTTCAGTAAGTAAGATGCACCTCCAGAGACCCAGACAGCTGCAGCTGCCAGCTAGGAGAGAATTTTGTCAGGCTTAACATATTTCTAAATTACTGGTTTTGTTATTACAAATACCTGATATCATTTTCATATCCCAAATGACACTCATGAGCCCTGACTCAAAATAACTCAAAGCCTAACTAGAAGTCCATGGTCTGGAGATATTTACCACTTTTTGGTTAGTTCCTAATTAAGTCAGTTGGTGAAAAGATGCATACACTTCTAAGCCCCATTTCCTAGCGTGTTGGCAGAAAAGATGTGAAGAATAACAAGAGCAATAGAAGGCATGTCGCCTACTGTCAGGCAGGCAAGTACCTTGGATGACTCCACAGTCCCCAGGCTACATGCCCCAGCCCAGCAGCCTCAGCTCAGATGCCACTTGCTCAGAGAAGCACTCGCTGGATACCCATCTAAGGGCCTCTCTGATCCACACCTTTCTTCTTATACTCCACCTTGACTCTCTGTTGGTTTCTCCCTATTGCTTTTCCTTTTATTTCTTTGTGAAATTGGTTTTGAATTGTCTTCCTCTTTGGAATATGTGCTTCATGAAAGCAAGACCAAGGTCAGTTTGTCTGCCACTGTATTCCTAAGGCTAATCTACTCTAATCATGGCCCATAACTAAGATTCAATAAATGCTTATTGTATAAATTAAAACTATGATTGTTTATATGTGTATACAGATGTATGTGCATGTATAGGTACAAAGAGGGGCTATTGTATTCACAATAGCTAGATTTATTAAGTGTTTGCACTGTGTGCAAGATTGTAAGTATTTGTATGTTATATCCATGCTGTATTCAAAACAACTATACAAGGAGAATTCCACTATTTTCCCTATTTTACCGATGAGGAAACTGAGTCATAAATACAATCAAATAACTTGACCAAAGTCACACATAAGGAAAACAAATTACATCTATATAAGTATCAGCTATATATATTATGAATATCAGCTATATATGTTACATAGATATAATCTATATACAAAGTATACAGTAACTTTGGTTTGTCTCTCAAAGGCCCAGGTGGTAAAGGCTCAGTCCCCAATCTGTGGTACTATTGGGAGGTCAGGAAACCCTTAAGAGGTGGGACCTACCTAGAAGTGTTTTAGTCACAGGGGAGGGGTGCTCTTGAAGGGGATATTGAGAACCTCGCCCCCCTTCTTCCTCTCTTCTTTGCTTCCCAGTTGCCAAGAGATAAACAGCCTGCTCTACCAACTCCCTGTCATGATGTACTACCCTACCAGAGGCCAAAGGCAACAGGACCAACTGGCCATGGATTGAAACCTCTAAAATTGTGATCCAAGATAAACCTTTCCTCTTTTTAAGTTGATTATCTCAAGTAGTTTGTTATAGTAAAAGAATAACACAATGGTAGAGACTTGCCTTTTTAATTCCAGCTTCAGGTTGAAACAAAATCAGGAAGAAATGGAAACTCTATGCTAACAAACCACCAAAGAATCACCATATTAAAGCACTCAACTCTATTTTCCTTTGACATGGAAAGAGGAAGTTCCCTTCTTGTGAATAATAAGGAAGAACTTCATTCTTCCACTCTTTGGCAAAGTACATCGATTTTTTCCAAAACTCTGCAAGTAATTCTACAGAGCCCACACTATGCATGGTTTTATACAGAGGATGCCAATGAGGCCCAAAGCAGCCACTCTACTGAAGGCAGAGTATAATTGTCACTTCACTATTTATATCTGGAATGTAGTTATGTTGTGTCACCATTATCATCAGCAGAGGCAACAAAAATAATTCTGAAGCATAGTGTCTGTTGTTTTGGAAGACAGCATGAAAACTGATTCCCTTTACTTTATAGATTTTTCAATAAAAGAAGGTAGTATGGATGATAATATAAAAATGTTGGACATATTCTATGAAAGCTCAATGAGAAAGAATTGAAACAAAAGGATTAAAGCAAAAGAAAGATTAATTTACCTTGACAAAAATATCCTGCAATTCATTGCCAAATTCTCATTCCTAAAGTCTTTCTTTTGTCTTCAATACACATGGGGCAAGGCTCTGTAAACTGATATGCAGCCTAAAACAGACACACTAATTATATCAGTGCATATGTGCTTCTTTCTTTTACCCAGTGGCTCCTTTCACACTAACCAGAAAAACTGTGATATCAACTCACAGTTTTCTAAACAATAATTACTTTAAGCAGGTAAAAATGCTAATTGTCCTAATTTGGTCATTACACATTGTATGACCAAAATGTCATACAATGTGTAATGTATGACATTTTGGTACTGTCCTATGGTACTGTCCCCCATAAATATGTGAAACTATTATGTGTCAATTTAAAACAATAGTTATAAGACTCTTTGAAGGGCTGGGATTGTAGCTCAGTGGTAGAGCACTTGCCTAGAATGTGTGAGGCACTGGGTTTGATTCTCAGCACCACATATAAAAAATGAATAAAAGAAAATTCCATCAACAACTAAATATATATATATATATAAATTTAAAAATAAAAAACTTTCTGAAATCTATGCTTCATTAAAGCATATTTATGGATTTGAAACCACCCCAGAAACAACTTTTAAGCAGAAAAAAATGAACTATTATTGAAACCGTTTAATATCAGTAGGCAGAACATCATTACCAGTCAATCAAAATCACTTTAAACCAGTGGCTCTCAACCAGAGACAATGTCACCCCCAGAGGACATTCAAGAATATCTTCAGACATTGTGATCACCTTGACTTGGGGATGAGGTGGAAGATGCTTCTGGCATAAATAGGTGGAAGTACTACTGAATATCTTATAATGCACAATGCAGCATCCAAGACAAAGCATTATCTAGTCCAAAGTGTCCACAATCCCTCAGTTGAGAAACCCACTGGATTGTCTATGGCATGAGTCAGTGACAGCTCTGGAATCCAAATTCAGTTTGAACCTTAATTTAAGGATTATTAGTAATCCAAAACAAGTACATTTATTTAGTAATACAGTTGGAGCTCTGACTCTGTTCTAGGTACTGGTACCCAAGAATAGTAAGAAGCAAAACTGATGAAATCCTACCCTCATAATATTCTATCAGGAGACAGAGATGATAAGCAAATAAGTAAAAATGTGTCCTAGGTTAGTGTCTTCAGAGAGAAGAATCTCACATGAAATATTGCATGGAGAAAGTTTATTAAGGAGTGCTTTCAGAATCAACACCTATGGAGTAGGGATGAATGGGAGCAGGAGGGAGCCAAGGGGCAAGATGAGCAGTGGCGCTGTCCTGAGAAGAACCCAGCAGATCCCACAGGTGCCCCATAGCTGGAGTAACTCAACAAAGTTGTCCTCCAATGAGGCAAAGAAGCCAGGCCTTAACACTAGCACATCACTAGGCATTAAATACATGCTGCTCCAAAAGGAGGCGTGAACTTGAATAAGGCAGCCATCTTCCACCAAGACTTCCACCAGTGCTCAGAGAGGGCCATTCAGCTGAGTACCACCACCAACATTCCCACAGCTGGAGGAATGAGTTAGCTCAACGCACCCCAGCACCCACTTCACACACAATACAGACCAGTAAATGAAATGATTCTGGGTAAGAAGAGGGAGGATGATAGAAGATGAAGTGACATTTAAAAACTTCACTAAGGTCATCCTGATAACATGCCATGGGAACAGAGATTTAAAGGAAGTAAGTTGGCGAGGTGAATAGATCAGAGGGAACAGTACACCAGGCAGCAGAAAGTACCTTTGCAAAACCCTGGAGGCAGGAACGTTTAAGGGACACCAAGAAAACCACAGTATCTGCAATGGAGGAAGCAAGAAGGAGAGTGGTCGGAGATAGGATTGGAAATAGCCAAGGCATTTGTTCTGCAGGACGTTTTGGCCCTGATGAGGTTTTAGTACGTCTTCTCAAGTTGACAGAAAGCCAGTAGATAGTTTTGCAGAAGCAATTGATGTGGTCTGTTGTACATATGGGTTATAAGGAAGTAAAAGTTGGAGATACAGTGACAGAAGTATGGAAAAGGTGATGCTGGCTTGAACCAATGCAGTCAAAATGATTGGGTTTTTGAAGGGAGTTGTGTCAGCATTGGCGTCAATTACATGTGGACTAGAAGAGAAAGGAAATAATTAAGGGTTACTCCTAGATTCCAATCAATCGAGTGGCTATGGGTGCTATTTATAGAGGGGGAGACATCTGGGTGTAGGGCAAAGTTACAAGAAGGACATCAGGGGTTCTGTTTTGCCATGTCCTGTTTGAGATGATGGGATCATCTGTACCAAGGAGGATGAGGTTTTTCTGAGTGACAGAGACCCAAAATAAGAGTAGCTTAAATAAGATAGAATTTTTAACTTCTCTTATGTAAGAGGCTGGAGGTAGGCAATCATTCCAACTTCCTTCATGTCATTGCTCAAGACTGAACTCCATTCCAAGCAGCAGGATGGAGAAAGGTAGAATTGACAAAGGGTCTCAGAAGCTGCCATGTGGAACTCATGTGGCCTTATATCTTCTTGGTGAAGATTTTGTCTCACAACTACATCAAACATCAGTGGTAGGAGGGAAGTGAATGTATAGACTTTACTCTGAGCTGCCATATCCAACTAAAAATTATAACCCTTTGGAATAAGAGTGAACATTGGTAGACAACTAGCAACCTCTGCCACAATATCAGATAAAAATCACAAACAGGCAATTCAATCTACAAATCTAGAACTCAGGGTAGAAGTCAGGAGTAGAGACATCAATTTGGGAAACATCAGTTACCTCAGATGTGAGTGCGTATGAAAAAGATAAATATCATTTAGACATTTAGAAGTGGAGTCTGTGTCCCCTCCCCCTTGAATTTGGGTAGGCTTGTGAGTCACGACCAAAAAATGTAGTAGAAGTGACACAACATGGCTTCCAAGACTAGGTCAGAAAAGGAGATGCAGCCTCCTTATTATAATTTGGGACACTTCCACTTGGAGCCTGAGCAAACCATGCAAGAAATTTGATTACCCTGAGGCCTCCATGTTGTGAAGAAGCCTGTACCTCCTTGACTCTTCAGAGAGAATGTGTTCCCTGGATGTGGCACACGCATTTTGATTGACAGTCTCAATTCTCACTGATTGGTGATACTTAGAATCTAAGCATTTCAACCAGGGGTAAGGATGAAGCTGGTTTCAGTGTGATGACCCTTAGATCCTGCTCTTGGCACCAGCCTTAGAAACTAATTTCAGAATCTGAGAGGAAATCAAGGGAAACTAATTTTCCCTCTAATTAATTAGTTAGTAATTAAGAAAAAAATACTTTTGAAATGACTAGAATCCCCAATACTGCAAAAAATATTTAAAATACTAGAGTTATTCATAATCCTTGAACTGTCTCCCTCACCCAGTGGTGGCAGAAACTGAGCAATAGGACAAAGGTCATGTCTGAGTACTGAAGTTCCTGTCTGTCCACAATGATCTCCACCCTCCTAATACACATACACACACACACACACACACACACACACACACACACACACACTTATGGGGAAGATATACAATACATTCGCCCTCAATACTATTTTCCCTGTCACTTGCCTGTCTCTTTCATTTCCTGCCACTTTAAATGATAAAGTCCCAGGTGCAGAGACATGTTTATCTGTTTACATCCATATCAATGTCACTTAGAACTGTTATAGACAACCAGAACATGCTTTTGATGTTCAGGAAATCTTCTTTAAAATTGTTTCATATTAGTTAATGCTGATAGGAATTGTAAGCGTTTTTACCTATAAAGTTACTAAGATGAGTTGAAGAATAACTTTCATGGACCAGGAAAAGATGCTTGTCTATCTTATTTCTGCTTTGCCATATTTGATACCAAATTAGTGTGTGTGTGTGTGTGTGTGTGTGTGTATGTATATGTATATATATACACACATATATATATATATACACATATATTTTTTTCTTTGATTTGAAATCATCTGTTACGGACTATTTCTCTAGAATAGCAGGTAAACAGTTTCCATAGAGTATCTGTAAAAATTATTTATGCCATTTATAAGATTGCTGACTACTCATGTTTTGATTTTGTATGAAAAGTTTACAAATTAACATTTGGAAAAAACTAACAGTATTAGAAGGATGAAATTATTTGAGAAATAATTATGAATCCCAAGCTACTCTTCTAGCTTTTCTGCGGAAAAACTTTAGAAATGTCCATTACTAGTCTTAACATTTTCCTTTCTAAATTCATGAACAGAAGAAGTAGAAGTTTCAGCAAAAAATAATCGTAACAGATTAAAAGAAATGTAATAATTGGTAGTGGAATGTAAAGCCAAAATTCAAGCAAAAGTGAAGATTCAGAAAATACCCATTTGTTGTTAAGTATGTTTCTTTAGTATATGAAGATTTCTGAGAGTTCTAGGCAAGGCTGACTTTGCATTTTTAAGGTGGATAGTACACGTATTGGAGAGAAATGTGTAAGTCCCCTCAGATGTCCAGTCCCTACACTTCACCTTCTCCACTGCCTCCCAAAATAACTCCTATCACCACTATTACTCACTAAGCTTGTCTGAAAAATATAAGCTGTGAAGAAACAATAGGAAAAGTCATAGGATAATAAATTTTAATTCCACTTTCCCTTGTTTATATTTCACATATTCTAACAGTAATTTTCTCCAAGGTGGTATTGGGAAATGGATGAGGTCTAACCAATTTCTCTGATTTATACTTTCTAATCATTTCAGAGGAAATGTGTTCTGTAAATTTGACCAAAAATAATACCAGGTTAACCTTTTCTTTTTTAAAAAAAGCATTTTAATGATATGTTTATATTCCTACCAGAAATATAATTTGATGTTATCATTCCATTTCTGACACATCAAAATATCAGTTCTTTGATAGCCCCTGTCAATTTCAAACACATGAAAGAAATCTGGGAAATTTGGATGGAAATTGTTTTTATGTTGAATTCTCAAAATGACTGCTTTCATTTCTCAATGATCCAATTCATAGGAAGAAAAAAATCTTAATTTATTAACTCTATAGAATAGAATACATTAACATTTATTTTTAAAACATACTCTCATCCACAAAATAGAAATTATAATTTTCAGAATCTAAAAATTTTTCTACTTGTAAGATATATTGTTTAACTTATTATTATGGAAAATCTATTAATATAGTTAAATCAGTGTTAAAACAACTTATGAATATTTTATTGCATTTGATAGTTGGGAATTCATTTCACATTAAGTAAAATAGGTATTTGACTCTTTGACTTCACTTTTCAGAGGATGAAACTGAGACTGACATAGAGGATCTTGCCCAAGACCACATACCTGTGGGTGGTAAGACAAGGGAACCCAGGTATTCTGACAACCTGTCAGTATCTGTATCATTGATGACAGGTGTCACTCTGCTGGGCCAGAGGTTAATCCTTCATTTTAATCTGCTGACCAATTAATCAGTTATGGTTTAACAAATGTAAGTAATTTAAAATTAATGAAAAAAATGAACATATAAGCTCCTAAGATCTTGAGAAAAACACTCATCACTAGTGAGCAGTTTCCTACTCAATTACCAGCACTACTATCAAACAAGCCCACAGTGACCAGGATGAGAAAATGTGCCTGTGCATTTCATCTTCACAGGGTCTTCAAGTTCCATTTCGCAGAACTCTGTGCTCAATAAAAATTTGCTTTAACATCTAGACTGACTGCAGTGAAAACTCTTTTTTATGTTGGTTCAAAGGAAGGCACCCTTAGCCCAGAGGGAAAGCAATAGTAAGGCCTTGCATGACTTTAGCAAGGCTTCCGATTTAGCCTTGTGTGATAGAGCCATCAACAAACTGGACAGAGTCTGGTCACACAAATGATCGAGAGCTGCATAGCTATTGAGTGGTTATCATTGGCTTAGTGTCAACTGGGTGGGAAATGAATAGAAAATCCCAAATGTAAATTTGTTTAACATTTGCCACCGGTGACCTAGAGAAATGAAGAGCTTATTGAAGTTTGCAGCTGGATAAGATAAATGTCCTTTCTGGTGCTAAAAAATCTCAAAAATGAAGACAAGAAGTAACAACAGAATCAGAATTTCACATATCTTTGATTAATTGGAAAAAAAAACTAGTCAAGGAAATAATCAAGACTGATAAAGCTAAGACTAACACCTTTGAGAAGTGTGATTGTAAGAACACAGAATAAAAAATCAATAGCAATTACTTGACCTTTAATGTCTACTTAAGTTCACAATGTGTACACACAAACACCACACACACACACACACACACACACACACACACAGAGCATACCAAAAATATTTAAATGGAAAAATTTATGGTGGGTATCTAGCAATTTATAGAGAAACTTCACTTTTTTTTTTTTTTAAGTGAGGCACAGGAACTTGTGATGAAGAAGTTTTGTCCTTGAGTGTTGTTGTTGTTGTATATTCTTCGATTTAACATAGGATGTATGAAATTGTACAGCATCTGGGATAAAACTAAGGTGGGGAAGGTGTAGGAGGACATTGTTTTTTCTTTTAAAAAAAGACAGATTTAAGGCATTAAGTGATTAGTTCACATTTGTGCAGGGAATAAAGTACCTGACACTTATTAAAAATAAAATTTCAAAGTTGCTTAATGCAAAAGTAGGCTTTACAACAAGAGAATTCTGCCTCCTCAATTTAGTCTTATTCTAAGGCAGATCTTCAAAAAACAATACAAAATTCGTGAATATGACAAACATCAAAGTCAAGAAATAGAATAGATGACAGAGAAAACCAATCACTTAATGCTGAGAACTTTTCTCCATAAAACTTGTAAATGCTAAAATGAGGAGTATTTCATTGTCTGTTGGCATAGTTTTTTCTCTGAGAATTCCCACAAGTATTTTATATGAAAATATTCTTATAAAATTTACATAGTATAAATTGAGACCATGGCAACACATATAGTTGAGGTAGAGAGGGCAAACAATAACATCTTTTTTAAAAAATTTCTTAAATTGATGTTTGCCTGGGGCACAGTGGTACAGGCCTGTTATCTCAGCTACTCAGGAGGCTGAGGCAGGAGGATCACAAGTTCAAAGCCAGCTTCAGCAACTTGGTGAGGCCCTAAGCACCTTAGCAAGACCCTGTCTCAAAAAAAAATAAAAAGGTCTGGGGACATAGCTCAGTGGCAAAACATCCCTGAGTTCAATCCTGACTATCAAAAAATAAATAAAATAAAATACACACACACACACACACACACATCAATATTTGTTTATGGGTGGGATTTCAAAAGTTGAAGAGAAGGTGAAAGGACAATAATTTTTTTGAATCTCTCCGTATGTGTCATGTGCCAGAAGAAATGTAACTTTTCTGTAAAACAGCTTTCCCTTGTTCCCTCATCCAGTACCAAGGCAGGCAACTGTGAAATAGGCATAGTTTTACAAAAACAACACAAAATTAAGCCATTTCATGTAATGGGAAGGAAAAGTTTACACTTTACACAATTTCCATGAACTAGCTGACTTTAAAACTTGCCCACTTAGTTTGGCGATACCATAATAAATCTGTGATGAAATGATTGTTTGAACTTTCAAATCAAATACATTTATATTAAAACAAAACTTATATCATGCTCTGTGTGGGTAGATGTATATACATAGACAAACATACAAACGGGTGTGTAAAATACAAATATTCCTTCACTAAAATTTTGTTTTTTCTCATATAATTAATCAACTCTAATTCCTTGGTTTGGAGTCAAGAGTTTAGAAGTTTGGCATTATGTAGAAATTTATCTTCAGTTTTTATATTTCTCCTGTAATCCCATAAAAGAAATTAAGTTTTAGGCAATTGCAATTAATGAAAATTATATTAATTTTTCTATTTTATAGCAAGGCAGCAGTGAAAATACATATTGAACTTATCCTAAAACTCCTTGGATTTTTTTATTTGAAGGATTTGCAGAAGATATATGTTCTGAAATACTTTTAAGAAAGCATGAAGTACTGTATCACATTGTATTAATTTTCTAAATATCTCATCAAAGTATAGAAACAAATTGCCACACATGCTAAAAATATGGTCTACTCACTGTCTTGCCAAAAGCAGCCTTTCCTGAAATCAGCTTTGAATATTAAATATATTCAATTTCTTCCTTCGTTTATTGTATAACTCTCCAACTCTTGATTTGATTTTTTTCCCAAGTGCTTTTAAAATCCATTTCTAGCTCTATAAATAGAAAAAAAAAACTTGTGGTAAAAGCTCTGTCAAATTATAGCAAATAAGGAGCTTGGGTTGTGGCTCAGTGATAGGGCACTTGCCTGGTACTTGTGAAAGACTGGGTTTGAGTCTCTGCAACACATAAAAATAAATAAAAATAGAAACAAAAGTATTGTGTCCATCTACAATTAAATTTTTCCTAAATTATGTCAAATAAGATCATACTTATTATTTATCATACTCAAGTTTTAAAAGGAGTCCCTTTCACCATCTGTATTAGTTCACTAGGGCTGTTTTAACAAATATAACAAACTACACTGCTTAAATTTATTATCTCATAGTTCTGGAGGCTAGAAGTCCAAGTTCAAGGTGTTTGATAGGGTTGGTTCTTTCCAAGAGCTATTAAGAATGAGTCTTTTTTCTTGACCTCTTTTTTTGGTTGATAGGTGACTTTCTTCTTCATGTGTCTCTTCAAATCCCTTCTCCCTGTATGTGAGTCTCTGTCTGAATTTCTTCTTTTCATAAGAATATCAGTCATATTAAGACCTCCTCTAATTATGAAGACCCTATTTCAAATAAGGTCACACTGAGATATTTAATGTTAGGACATCAGCTTATAAATTTGTCAGCAAGGGTGGCATACAATTCAACCCATAACACCATTACAAGGTTTTTCTCTATGTAGACAAATAATTCATGTAAAAAAAATAAATAAATAGCTGGGTGCAGTGGCACATGCCTGTAATCCCTGTGGCTTGGGAAGCTGAGACAGGAGAATTCCTAGTCCAAAGACAGCCTCACCAATGGTGAGACACTTAGCAATTCAGTGAGACCCTGTCTCTAAACAAAATACAAAATAGGATGTGGCTTAGTGGTCAAGTGCCCCTGAGTTCAATCCCCATACCAAATAAATAAATAGATATATACATACATACATACATACATACATGCATACATACATAAACCATTAGAGTAAATTTTAAGAATCAGACCATGTCTCTGGTTGTGGCCAACTTAAGCAAGTTGAAAACAATGGGTTTATCCTTGGACAAGCCACCATCCAAACAAATTCACTTGAGTTTATCTTGGAGTCAAAATCTGTGTCAGTTTGAACTCTGTTGATTGCAAGAGACAGAAAATCCAACTAAAAATTAACTTAATCTAAAAAGAAATGTATTGGCTCCTATAAATGAAAAGTCTGGAAGTATAGCTGATTTGAGGCAGGTCCAGACTGGGCTTAAGCATTGCTATCAGAACAAAGTTTTTCTACATTACTCAGCTCTGCCTTTTTCTTCCAGGTTTTTCTCTTGAATTTATATCCTGCTGGAAAAAAAAAAAATTCCACAATCATTTGCAAAATTCTTTTGGGGCTTATTGTCTCAGATTGGGTCTTGTGCTTGTTCTAATCATTGTGGCCAGAAGGAGACCCATACATCAGGAATCAGTGATGTAGTCAGTTCTAATTAGGTAGCTAAAACTAGGGGACAAATTGATTCCTATATAAACATCAACCTCTAGTTACCACAGGTGAAACAACTAGATATGTGATGGCAAACACAACAAATACCTACTACAGAAGCCCAAGTGACAAATCCAGAAGTCAGTAGATAAACTTGGGAATAGTTTCTTACTTACATAAGACTTACACGACTTCTATCAATTCAACAAATATTAACAAAGCGTTTTAAGGGCCCGTCAAAGTTCTCATAAAATGCCGAGATTATCTGCAAAATGAATATCAGCTAAAACTCTGACATTGCATGCAGATTCCTGTATCAACTAAACCTCTGTGGAAGAACCCAAAATTGAAAATAAGTGGCTTTAGTTTACTGAGTTTGAATAACCAATGGGGCTCAAGAATTCAGAGGAGTACAGGCAATAGCCAAAAGAGAGTAAGCTTAAGTGAACCTAAGAAAGACATTTCCTCCCAAGTGTCCCCTTTCTCTCTCTCAAACAATGAAATCTATCCAACTACTATATCCAAGCAGGAGAAGCCCATCATTTATTTTCCAAGAGACTGAGAAAAAGAAAACTTTAAAAATTTTTATTTGAAGGCCTACTTTACTGACTATCTCCTCTCATTTCATTAAAAATGTGCACAGATTAGTGGAAATTATGTGTCTGGCTTCACAATCCACGAGACTATGAAAAAGGACTATCTCAGATTGGTTGCTGGTCTTCCATTTAAACTCATATTGTTCATGTATTTATTTAATTGTATTTAGGACCTGTAATCTGCAATATAATCAAGGGAATATGTGTGCAAGGTAAGTATTTGGGTTAGAAATGAACAGTTGTTTTTTTTTTAGAAAATTTTGTAACATTGTTCCTAAGCTTTACATAACTTTTCACTTCAAAATTGATCTAGGGGATACCTTACAGTATCTCAACCTCTGAGTTTGTTTGCCTTGGGTTTTTTTTCCCCTGCTGCTAGGGAAGTAAGCCATGAATATAAGAAGCATGACAAACTTCATCATTTTTAAGCAAGAAGTTAGATCTGGTCTGCATTACATATGAATATAAATCAATGAAAATTAAGTTTTTTTCTCTCTTCTGAATGGAGGAAAGGTCTACCTTCACACATCTGTCTCCCTCCTCCCTGCTCCTTTTTATCTATCAAAGGTGTTTGAAGAAAAGGAGAAAGTTTTAGACCAGGCAAAGAACATTTTGGACTTTACTTAATATGAAATGAGTTCCAATTATCGAGTTCCCTATAGTGCACACCAAAGAACCAGCTGAAAGTGGTTAGGAAGTGTCAGTAATTTTAAATGTGTTACTAATTATTTCTATACCCCATCAACCAGTCAGCACTTTTATTCTTGGTAACCATGACTCACCCTTTTTACCCATTCATCACCTTACTAACTTTTTCGGCCATAGTTATTTGCATGGTTTGTCAGGAAAGTGGCAAGGAAGGAAGGGGAAGTAAAAAGGGAAGAGAGGGGAGGGGAAGAAGGGGAAGGTAGGTGAGGGGAGGAAAGGGAAGGGGAAGGAAGGGAGAAAAAAAGGGTTGCTATGTCCTGGATGTCACTCAGAGACTCACCTTCCAGTCACATATCTCCATAGGCATATCCCGCCAGTTCACGGTCAATTTTGTATCAGTGGGAGAATTGAAAGTGAGTACAGGGACACTGAGAATCTAAGTCCAGTTCTGACAAGTTTCTCTTGTAACATACACTACAAGTACTGTATTTTAAATATCATGTTCTGGCACTTTCAAGCACTAAACATAGATTATTGATAGAAAGATATTACCATACATAGATATATGTTTTAATTTTTTAATTAAATACACATGAGTTCAGAGACTCCAAACTATTTCTAAGAGCCTAGTGCCTAAATCATATTCAATAAATACTTATCAAATAAATAAATGAAAGAATGGATATTTCCAAACATACAAAGCAAATATGATAAAGAAATATTTCACTATCTACAACACTGAATTATCTCTAGAGAAGATGGATTGTGTTACTAGAGGGCCATTACCCAGTTGATCATTTTGATGGATGTCTGAATATAAGTTTGAATGTAAGCCTGAAAACCATCCATTTTTCCCCCAAAATATTGGGGAATTCATGGAGTAGAGAAGAGGTACCCTAGAGGGAGGTACTCAGGAGCAACAGAGGTAGAAATTTCAGATGGCAACAGAGTCAGGAAGGGACTTAGCAGAACAATAATCATTAATGAGGAATTTTATAATTTTATTGCAATTGAATGCTTCCATATAATAAATCCTTCCACCTTCATACAAAATATTCAGTAAAGTCTACATTTTTTCACTAAAGTGCAGGAATTCTTTGGGGGAATTTAGAAGGTCTAAAGTTTCTTTCTTTGCTGGGAATGTTTTTGGGCAAAGAGCTCCCAAGAACAGAGGATTATGAAAGTATTAATCCTTGGGTGGGAACTTAGAGGAAATCTTGGAAGGACTGATGGTTTATGCCAGTCATAAGATCAGGGCACAATTCAATTCTGTCCAGAACAGATAGCACAGAGAGACTGAATTGTCCACTGGGCTCTGGGCTCTCCCTCACAGCAGAAGAATGGAATGCTTTAGAGGACTTGGACTGAGAGGCTCCTTCAATAGGTTTTCTGTGAAGCTTTCATTCCCTAAATAAGCTATCACCTAGGTTACCATTAAACTGCTCTAACTCAGACAACTTTCTTCTAACTTCCTAGTGTTTATCACTATTGATTATTATTGTAATGCCTGACATTTATTAAGGAAGCACAATTAACAGTCACAGTGCCGAGCAGTTAACAAGTGTCACCTTAGTGATAGGTGCTCATCTATAATATTACTTATGTGATAAAATGTATTATGCCTGGAAAAGATAATTGATGTATAAACATCTTTCAGTAAATGAATGAACAACAGTAAGTAGTATGTATGAACCTCTATGTTGTGCCATATTCTTCTAAGTACTTTCCATGTATTAACTTGCTGAATCCTCAATACAATTCTATGGGTAGAGAATGTTCTTTTTCCCATTTTATAGAGGAGGTTGCTTTCAGTCATTCAGATATTTAAATCTAGGCACCATGGCTCCAAATTTCACACTTTTAGTCACACCGCCCTCCAAATGATTGATCTAAGAAAAACAAGTCTTAAAGAAGTTAAATAGCAGGATGAAGTGGCCCCTGCCTGTAATCCCAGTGACTTGGGAGGCTGAAGCAGGACGATTGCAAGTTCAGTGCCAGCCTCAGCAACTTAGTGAGACCCTCAGCAATTTAGTTAGACTCTGTCTCAAAATAAAAAGTAAAAAGGACTAGGGATGTAGTTCAGTGGCAAAGTACCCCTGGGTTCAACCCACAGTACTTAGAGAAAAAAAAAAAGTTAAATAACTTGTCCAAGTTCAACTTGCCATCAAGAGCAGACACAGGACTCAAACTCAGGTCTTGTTGCCTTCAAACACCACATTCTTAAGTGCAATGTGCAAAAGAAAAAAGAAAAAAAAAGATCAAAAATATCAATTACTCAGAAATAATTGGGTTCTGTAGTCCATAGTTCAAAATCTTCTTCAAGACCCCTCACAAGTCTTGAAGCCCCTGGATAAAAACTTGGCAGCCAAGAAATGGTGCCAGCAAGGGAACTAGAAGGAAGGGGAGTCAGAAGAACCAGTAAGAAAGGCAAAAGGCAACAATTAAACAGAACAAAATTTTTGGCCAAACAGTATTCAAATTACCAGGTCAAAGCTAGCTTCTTGGGCATACAACTATCACAGTCACGTAGTACCCATGCTCCAAAAAGTCTTGGCTTGGAATTTTCAACTTTACAACCACTATATTAAAATGATGGTCTGAAGAAAATAAAGCTTAAGAAAGTTAAATAGTTTGGCTAAGTTCACCTAACAAGTAAGATTACTTAAATTTGCAAATTTAAATGAGGTCTAATGGGGCAATGGAGCATGCATGGATACTTGGAGCCTCGCCCATGAGTAGTCTACCTTCTATCATCTCTTCATCTTTTTTGTAAATCCAAAATGGGCTCTTGACCATTTATGCAAGGCCCAGCTTCCTCCTCCCTGTGCAAATCTATGAGCACTAATATTATCACCTTGAGCAAAGAGATACTTGCTTTCTGTCATTATCTTCCAGCCATAGGAGGAGCTAGATGAGGCAAAGAGAATTGCGGTTGGATTCCTACTTCATAACAACTTACAGTTGGTCAAGGCAGTGACTTTCCCTAGGCTGAGTTGGTAGCAACCCAGAACAGTTAATGGGCAACTTAGCAGAGGCCTCTTACCATTCCCAATCCAGGAACCAAGCACATCTCAGAGTGAAGGTTGCAATCAATAAGAGGTTATCTGCCCACCATGAATTGGGACACAGCCAGTGGGAAGGAGAATTTGTCTTTTCTCCCCTATCAGGAGCCTTGTGTTTTCATTTTACACTGGGAGCCACACATTTTGAAACTATCCTTACACCAGATCAAAATGGAGATTTAACTACATGGTTGGACATGAAATTCCCAACACAATTATCACCTATTTTGGCATTAAAATGGCTATAAAAATAGAAAAATGGTTTTTATAATTGGATTAACTAATAAAAGATTACATTTAGAACTCCACTATTTTACAACATCAATATTTCTCTGGTAATCCTTGATCTTGCTAACTTAGGTATGTGTGGCAATTTATTTTTATTCATTTAAAAGTTCTTCAGAAATATCATTAAACTAGCAGTAAGAAATGTTCTAGACCCCAAAGTACTACTAATTTGCTTTGTGAAATTCAAGAGATCTATTACTCTTTTGGCTCTCAGATTCCTTCACTGCAAAATGAAAAATAGTAGTTTCTGTTCACTGGGTTACTTCCAACTCCAGGACGTACATTTGATTCCTGTACATTCAGTCTTCAGGAAAATTATCAACTCATGACTTCAACAATCACCTATATGTATATGACTTTAGAAGTATGGCAATAACTATAATTGTCGGTACTTACCAAAGTAAGTGATTTATACCCACTCATTCCCTCAATCCTCAATTTTTTTTTCATATGAAAAAAATCTGATTACTACTCAACATATTTCTGAATAAGTAACTATCCATATTTTTAAATTTTTTCCCTGAGTCAATTGGGGTATATCAGATTTGTCTAGAGAGTGACTAATTTTTATAAATTTCCTAACTTTTTGCTATCAAATTGTTTGCAATGGTCTTTTATGTAGCACCTATATTAGTGTCTCGTTTTCATTCCATGTTCAATTGTTTATGTCTTCTCTTTTCTTTTATAGATCAGTTTTTAAATTTTTCCAGTTTTATTATAGTGATCTACTTTATTATTGTTTTCTATTTCTGCGTGTGTGTGTGTGTGTGTGTGTGTGTGTGTGTGTGTGTGTGTGGTGCTAAGGGTCTCATGCATGCTAGCCAAGTGCTGTACCACACTGAGTTATATTTCCCAGCCCTATTTCTTTTTTTAACAAGGCTAAGAAATTAATTAGACCTAGAAATATAAGGTCGGGGAAATAACATTAGAGAGAGGGAGTGGATAGAGGAAAATTCCATAAGGATTTTGGCTTTCCCTTTCAGTTAAATGGAAACTGCAGTTTTGAGAAGAGGTGAAATATTATTTGACATAAGTTTTTTTAAGGATATTTTTGTTTAAAAACGTAAGATAGCATAAGAGCTGGAAAATCAGTCAGAGTCTATTTCTTTAACCCAAGGAAGGGATGATGACTTGAACAAGATAATACAAATAGAGAAAATGGAAAGAAAATAGATTCTGGATGCATTTTGGGAGGAGGGCCAAAAAAATTCAGTGAAGTACTGTATATGTGGTATGAAAGTCAAAAAAGAGGCAGAGATTACACAAAAGCTTATGGCTTGCGCAACTGAAAGGTGGGATTGTCATCAACCAAGATAGTTTTGTTATTTTGTTGTTGTTGTTTTATGCTATGAAAAGTTTTAGAAGTCCCGCTTTGAATAACTGTTTGAAATACCTATTATATGTCCAAGTGGAAATGTTGAGTGGCTAATTAGAAAGAAATTGAGCTGAATATACAAATATAGGTGTCTGAATACACAGATGATATTTAGAGCCTTAAACTCGGATGCAAATAGGGGTGAGTACAAAGAGAATTGAGAAGAAGCCAAAACCTGGAGTTCTAGGGCACTCTCCAATTCCAAAATGTAAGAGTGAAAACAACCAGACAAGATGATAAGGAGGGAACATAAAAGGAGAGAAATCAAAAGTGTGTGGTATCCTATAAACCTAAGGAAGACATATATTAAAGAGAAGAAATAATCAAGGATGTAAATGGATCAAGACTAAGATAAGCACAAGTAACTAGCTTTTTGACTTAGCAAGATGTAAGTCATCGGTGACCTTAGGATAGGGGAATTAAAGTCTAATTAATTAAAATGGGTTAGGAGAGAATAAAAGGAATGGAATTGACCACAGAGAATATAGACAACTACTTTAAGGAGCTTTGTTGCAAAAGTGGCAAAGAAATGGTGGAAAAAGACAGAAGAACTCAGGTCCAGAAAAGTTGGTTGTTGATGGTTGTCATTTCAAATGGGAAAAACATAAGCATACTTGTATGATAAAGGAGAAGAATTCAGTAGATTGAAAAAGTGACATGCTGAGAGGCAGAGAGGAGAATGGAGTCATTGAGTAGGTGAAAACAGAGTTAGCATTTACTGTACAAATGGAGAAGTTGGCGTGGATATTTCTTTAAGGTAGGAAAGCAGAGTATGATAATAAGATGCTCATGAGTAGGATGGTGTTGGGAGTCTACAGAATTTCCCTTCTGATAGTTCTAAATGTCTCACTAAAAAGAAAGAAGGTCAATCAGCTAAGCTGAGGGTAGAGAAAGAAGAATTTTTTGGAATTTATCCAGCACTTTTAGTTTAACAGGAGCTTTGTTGCAAAAGTGGCAAAGAAATGGTGGCTTCAATCTGGAATGTCCACCACAGAGTGAAGGCTACTACTGGGAGGTGGTGAAATTTTAGAGACTGGACCTAGTGGGAGGTCTTCAAGTCATGCAAGGTGTGCCCTCAAAAGGAATAGAGGAATCCAACCTCTCCCTCTTCCTCTTCCTCTTTATGACTCCCCACCATAAGGTGAGTGATTTGCTATCATGTTGCTCCCACCATGATGTAGAGGCCCAAAGCACAGCATGAACTGAAATCTCTAAAACCATGACCCAAAATAAACCTTTTCTCTTTATAAGTTTTTATTACCTCAGGTATTTATTATGGTAACAGAAAGCTGATCAACACAAAAGTTAGTCCAATTAATCCTAATTAGAATAACAGAAATAGGACCTCCCTTTAGCTTTTAAATTTTTATTTATTTCTTCTTTTTTTCTTTCTCTAAACATCTCTCACAATACAACAGACTGCTGACTGATCTGTCATTCCATTCCCTTGCCATTGCCCAAATCTAGACATTCAGCAGCTCATATCTAGATTATTATCAGAATCTTCTATTGGTTTATTTTTATATTCTGATTTATAGTTGTTAGGATAAGAGGTTTCCTTCAACTATTACTTTAAGTATTACTTAGCATAGATATGTCCAAACTGAAGGATTACAATTACCAGGCCATCAGTATAGATATAATTATATTTGGGGAAATGACTCTCCAGAATGGCCATTCTGCTCTACCACCCACCAATAGATATGGAGATACCGCTTCAGATCATCCAGGTTTCTAAAATTATCTATAAGATAATATAAAATGATATTGCTCTGTTGTTTCAATTTGGAGTCTTCTTATTATCAATAAAATGAACATTTTTAATATGTTTATTAGCTTTGAATGTTCTTGTGTACTGGCTCCTCTTTTTGTATATTGCCTGTTCATATCCTTTATCAATTTTTCTCCTGAGATTTCTATCTTTTCCTTTTTAATTGACAAGCATTTCTTACATATCCTGGACCTTTTCTAGACATTAATATCTAGAATTAGACTTTCCCATTCTGTTAGCTTTTAACACTGTCTATGGTATCCTTCATTAATCAGAAATTATTAATTTTAATATAACCAAATTCATCAATATTTGCATTGGTTTGTTCTTTTTTTAAGAGAGAGAGAGAGAGAATTTTTTTAATATTTATTTTTTGGTTTTCGGCGGACACAACATCTTTGTTTGTATGTGGTGCTGAGGATCGAACCCGGGCCGCACACATGCCAGGCGAGCGTGCTACAGCTTGAGCCACATCCCCAGCCCACAGTTTGTTCTTTTAAAGTTTTATTTTATCAAAATATTTCCTGTTCCTGGTCCTACATTTTCTTCTGTTAATGATATAGTTTTACCTTGCACATCTACACTATACTTTGAATTCTACATTAGCAATTCAGTTATTTTTCTGCTGAATTGGGAACCAAATTTTCCAACAATCCATCATCTCCCTTTGATTGTAGTGTCACCTCTAATATAAATTAATTATCTGTGTACATTCATGTGAGTCTATCTCTGCTATTTCTATTCCATTCTGTTTATCAATTTATCTGTTCTTGGATCAATTTCTCAATACATGGTAGAATCAACAAACCACATTCCCCATACACCCTCTTTATAATTATTAAATTAAAATTGAACAATTATTCTTCCTTGCCAATAAATATAACTGAAAATATAACTGTTACTTTGATTGGAATTATATTAAATTTAGACATTAATTCAAGAAGTATGTGGCATTTTCACAATATTGTCAGCTTAGCCAGGAACACAGAATGTTTCTCTAGTTATTAAGATCATCTAATTATTAAGATCATCTACAGTCTTAATGTTCTCCAAATAAAATTGTTATACATACTTGATTAAGTTAATTTTAAATGCCTTGAAGTTCTGATTTCTACTTTGAATTACATTTTCTAGTTGGTGGAAAGAATTATATTTACTCCCTGACAGCATCTCATTCAGTGTTAAGAAACAGACAGCAACAGGTGTCTCAATTCCAGAGTGGCTGATTTGAATATAGTAGAATGTTGCCCTGGCAGGGTGGCTCAGCCTGGAAAATATGACAGATTAGCAGATCAACAAACAGCATTTGGATAAATAAACTTTGTGGTTGTCCTGTGTACCGCTTGCCCCTTACACCTTGGTGGAGGGCCCCATTTTCCAGATAAAGGGAAAAGACAATTCAACCTTTCTTCAACTTCAGTAGAAAAGCAACACTTTTTCCTTTTTTACTTAGCAAGACTCATACATAGCATGGGAAACTGTTGTAGCCCATTCAGAGTGCTTTAGCCCAGTGGCATAAACTGGGTAGCTTATAAAACACAGAAGTTAATTTTTTTTTACAGTTCTGAAGTTCTTGGAAATCTAATATCAAGACATCCGAAGATTCAGCATCTACAGAGGTCCTGATTCCTCATAGATGGTGCCTCCTTGATCTGTCCACACAGAGTGGAAGGGATCAGTGAGCCCTTGGGTCTACTTTATAAAGACAGCAATCCCATTTCCTAGGGTTCTGCCCTTAAGACCTAATCACTTCTCAAAGTCTACCCTCCTAATACCGTCATCTTGAAGGTAAAGTTATCAACATATGGCTTTGAAAGGGCACAAACATTCTGGCTATACACAGACAGACTTGGATTTTAATTTGAACAAAGATGTGGGCATGTTTGTAGCTTTATAAGCCATTAGAAGAAAAAAAAAAAAAGAGCACAAAGATACCAAGGTGGCAGGTTGGAGTTTGGAAAGAAAAGGATGGAAAGTTGGAAGAAAAAAAGTTGATTCTTGGTAATAAGAGACAGGAGACAGGAGGATGAAGGATCTCTTATGGCATTCATTCATTTGCCTGAATGTCTGCTCACAGGCCCTGTGCTCAGCCCTGATGAAACAGGAACCAAGAAGGTAGTCATAGTCTGATTCTAAATCCTAGGCTATTTCTAAATCATGGCACTGATTCATTAAAAAAAAAAAAAAGGACCAACTTTAAAGTACAATACCAAGAACAAAACAGGGATGAGTACTAGAACCGAGCAATCAGCTAAACAGAACAAAAGTGTGGTCAGAGATCCTCCTGTTTTTCTGTTTCAAATCACCTGGGAGGCTTCTTAAACATGGCTTCTGCAAAAGCCCTACCAGAGACCAACTAAATCAGAGTCCCTGGTGCTGGGCCAAGGAGTCACATTTTTGTTAAATTATTCAGCAGATTCCGAATGCACACCAGAATTCAAGAAGCTTTAATGCAATTGAGCTAATCCTTCCTGTGTTGCTAGTTTCTCTGTCAAGATTCAGTATCAAATTTCATAATAATTTAAATTTCTTTAAAAGAATTTGAATTTTTAAAATTGAACCCATAGACACAGATTATTAAAGTTATACTTTCTCTTCTTCTTCCCAAGTTTTTTTTAAACATCTTATCTATTATTTGCTGTTTTTAAAGTGTTATAAATTAAACGACTAAGACACTGTGATATCATTTTAAAAATGGCTTTATATTTGCAAAGTATTACTTTTTAAGGAAAACAATTCTTATTTTACAAGGATTAAAAAAGAATTCTAAGAATGAAGATTGGTTGGTGCTACTAAATATAGCATATTTTTTAAGGATTAACTAAATTGATAGTTTTGAAGTTCTGGTAGTATCCACCTTCTGTTACCATTCACCTTTAAGTGAAACCTAGGAAATTGAGGTTTATTAAATTTGAGCTATACTGAAAAGCAACTGATAGCTGAAGGTTAAGTGGGTGTGAGAAACATCTAGAAAGGAAAGGTTGACAAGCAGTCCCTAAATAAAATCCTTGAATGTCACAGACAGCTTCAAATGCCAAACAAAATGTATAACATAGTAAATATCAGTAAATATCCCTAGAGTATAGTCTCTGGACAGCTATTGTTTTCAGCAATTGATATCCATCTTTTCTAAAAATGATAATTGTTACAAGAAAGTAAGCAATTTGATACATCAGTAAAAAACAGAGATATATAAATACATATTCCCATTGAAATATGAGTTCTAACACATTTATGAAGCTGTTCATGTTGAAAAGGGAGAGAATTTAAATGTTTGATAAAATTATTAAAGAAAATTTACAGAAAAGTTGGTTCATTAAGTTGTTTCCTCCAAATATTTTCTTTATTTTTTATTGCTGCACTCTAAATTTTAATAGCAACAGTAATTTCTCTAGAATAATACTCTTTCATCAAGGTATGTCACCACTACCAAATTCAAATTTTAAAAACACCCACTAGAAAATAAATTTGGAGGGGAGGGCTGGGTGGTGTCTCAGTGGTAGAGCATTTGCCTCATACATGAGAGACCCTGAGTTCGATCCTCAGCACCACATAAAAATAAATAAACAAAATAAAGATATTGTGTCAATGTATAACTAAAAAAAATATTTTTTAAAAAAAAGAAAATAAATTTTGTAACTTTTACCATTAGGACAGATTGAGAAGAAGAAGAAGAAGGAGAAGGAGAAGGAGAAGAAGAATTTCTAGAGAGAAGAACAACAAAAGAAAACTACATTCTAATATTATAATTTAAAAGAATGTTACTCGTTGTGACTAATTGGTTTAAGTACACTTACATGTCACCTATTTGTTGAGGAATATGTTTTAGGTGATGAATATATTTGTCTAATATCCTAATGGTATGCTGACTCTGACCCCTCTAGCTACAATCTACATTGGTTTTCTAAACTTCTTTAGCCAATTGAAAGCTGAGAAACTAAAGAAACCAAAATAAAAATTTAATCCTAAAGTTTGTCAGAAGAGAGACCACAGAGGATTTTTTTCCTCTCAAGTCATCTCATCTCTCTTCATAAATAAAAGAGTACATGTAGAGCAGACTTAATCATTTCTATGAAAACATTTCTATAAAATGAGTGATGACTTCACACTGAATGAGCCTCCTTGTCAGTTCATTCAATAGGCACAAACAATAGCTGAAGACCACAGAAACTGTATAATTGGTACTAGTGGTTCACGCTCACCGTGCCTTCCTATGTGTCAGGCATTGTCCCAGTTATTCCTGCATTTCTGCACACAGCCACAGTAGTGATTCTTTGGCAGCCTCCATGAGACTGTGCCTCCTCTGCTCAGCTCAGGACCCTACAAATGCAACAAGCCACCAAGGCCAAGATCTGCACTCAGCTTTTTCTTGCTTCATTTCTTAGACTATTGCTAGAGGTACAGTAGCCTCCTTCCCATTCTTCCTACATGCCCATCACAACCTCCTTGGAGTCTTTAAAATGGCTGTTACCTTTGTCTAGAATCACTCATGCCCACATAACTCCATGGCTTGTTCCCTCACTTCCTCTACATCCCCATTCCTAAGTTACCCTCTTAAAAATGCCCACCCTGTTCACCTTATCTAAAATTTCATTACACCCTTGACTCTTCCAATCTCTGTGTCCTACTTTGTTTTTCTCCTTAGCATTTCGCTTGCATATTTTATATTTTTCTTGTGTATTTTCTGTCTCCTTGTTCTTAAGTTCCATGAGAGCAGAGAGTTTTGTCTGTCTCATTGCCATGGCCCCAGTGCCAGAAAAGTACATGATACAATAGTAGCTCAATAAACGTTTGTTGAATTACTGAACGAAGAAATCAACCTTCATCATTTAACTTCTGATACCATGAGGACAATCATAGAGAATTAAAAGTATGGTAGTTAACACTAGTAATAACATAGATTTGGCAGACACCTCCAGCTTTAGCTATTATACTTTACCAAACTCAGGACAAAGGGGGAAAACAAACTCATTTATGTTGTTCAGTTCCTGATCATATTAGATACCTAATTATTGTACAGACTTTGGCCCAACCTGCTAAATAGATTTTTGATGGTTATTGTCTGCCTTGAAAAAAATCTAGACTGAGATATTTCTTGACGTCAAGAAAAAAAAGTAAGACTGGCAGACACAAGAACTTCAGTCACAAGCACAAATCAAACACAAAGACTGGTCTCACTCATGTGGCATCCAGGGCATGGCACAGGCCCAGGAAAATAATTCTCCTTAAAAAGACTGAATGTAGACTGCTGGCTACCAGCAGTTTATTCTTCACAAGGAGAGGAGGGGGCATTTCTCCAGCCTTGCTGCCTACCAGCAAACCTGCCTGCCCACCACGGTGTTCAGTTGAGCCTCTCTTCGTGCCCACACTGGCTCTGCTCAACTTCAGAGCCACTCATTTAGGTCCAGCTGTTTTCTGTGACTAGTGATTGTCACCATTACAGAATTCCAGTAACCAGCTGGCCAATGATGGTGGAAAATGCGGAGCTATCAAGGAGTGGACTCTTACTAAGTACACATTAAAGACTCTTCAAAGCGTGTCCAGGCGGGTCTGCTGCCAGCATTGTCACTGAGCTAGCTGAGCATGGCACAGTGGAAAGTTCACGGACTTTGGGATCAGACAGCCTTGGATTCAAATTCCAACTCCCAAGTTTTTTTAAAAAAACAGCTCATGCTTAACTAAGAACTTACCACATACCAGGCACCACAGTCAGTTCACAGTCATAATATGATCTAAATATCTCTATTCCCTTTCTTCCAGATGAGAAAATAGTGGCTTATTAATGTGCCCCAAGCCATATAACTAATAAGTGGTAAAGCAGAGACTGGATCTTCAGTCTTTCAAACCCACAAGTATTTTATACTTATTTTATAATTGCTTTATGACTTTGAAAAGAGAAATTAATTTTTTTAGATACTGAAGGTTAAGATGGAATATACGTGTAAATATGTGTGTGTATGTGTATGTGTGTGTGTGTGTGTGTGTGTGTGTGTGTGTGTGTGTGTGTGTGGTGAGAGAGAGCACCAAAAACATAACTGCTCAATGAATTTGAAAAAAACTTTTAAATCTGATAATATCAGAGGATTGTGTATGATTATTATTCCAGAGGGATTAATGGATTATTTTAGATACTTAAGGACAAATTCTTACTTTTGGAGATATATATGGAAGCATATATAGATGAAATAATCATGTCCACATTTGCTTAAAAATAATTCAGTGGTATGGCTGATATGGATGAAACAAGATCATCATAGTTATTGCAGCTAAATGAGGAACACACTGAGAACTGCAACACTGCTCATTCTTCTTTGTTGTATTTGGAAATAGTAAAAGATGTTGTAATGTACCTTTTAAATCATTTAAATAAAAGTGAGCGTGTAGATGTAAAAAGAAACATTTTTTCTATAAAGTCCCAACCAACTAGAAATAGACCATACAAATCATTTTGTTTCTTATAAATGAAAGCGATCTTCAGATATATGTTTTCTTAAATGAAAAGTTGTGGCAGTATGAGACAATGATTTATCTGGAGCCACAGTTAAAAAGTGAAACTCATGCAGTACCATCAGCCCAGCTGAGATTGCCTCAAACCACAACTGCACCCTCCAGAGTACTTCCCTAGATTTATATGGTGACTAAATGACAAAGGTAGGTGTTTCCTCCTTCACACACCAAGCATTAAAACCTGATCAACTGCAATAAACAGAAGATTCAAGTTTTCTAGCCAATATTTGCTTTAAGGGCATAAAAACACAGTGGATATTTTTCCCATTTGAGGATGCTAAATTGGAAAAATACCAAGAAAACACTAGGTGAGTATCACCAATAAAAGAATAAAGGTAGTTCATGCATTTCCTATTTTCTTATGAAAACTTAAAACAATATGGGTCATGTATTGTTACATTTTTTTCCTCCAAATAATTAAGTAATGTTAGAGACCTAAAATTTGTAAGAAGTTCACATTAGAAATGTGATGGCTATATTCAACTCTAGTATGAAAATATAGAGAGTAATTTGGTGGTGGCAGGATACAACACCTATTTTGAATAAAATAAAAAATATAAAGTCCTATATAGTGAAGTGAACACCAGATAGAAACTTAAGATCTGTCAGCCTATCAAATTTTTGATATGTTTGAAAATACTTCTAAGCCTTTATTATATTCACCAGCAAAGAACATCACTTCAGGAGAACCACTCAGGATTTCAATATTTGAAATTTTTCACTTGTTCAAACACCAATGTGTTGTTCTATCAGAAATCACTCAACCAAACAGACAAAAATTAGTTGCACTCAATTAAGTAACTATTCAGAGCATTTTTTGTCCATATCCATGGCGTCATAATATAAATGCAGACCTGAAGAGTAGCTTAGGTATGTCCAGTCTTTTTTCTTCAATACTTTTGGTGTGTCCTGGTCAGAGAGTACAATTTTCCTTCTCTTCAGCCACTCTCTTCTAATAGAAATAAAACCTGTTCTTTAGCAAAAATAGATCTAGGAACAAAATATGTACCAAATTACAATTAAAAGTAATAGTAATAATGTGTAGGAAAATAAAATATTGTCTTAATTTCTACTTACTCTTTCCTCTTCCGCCACCGACTGAAAACAGAAAAACAAAAAAATGTATAAGAATTAGAAAAAGAGAACTACAGTAAGGCAGAAAGAGATAGCTAAGTTCTAACTTTCAAATCAGTTTTGGACAGATCCTTTAACCATTCTGAACTTATTTCTTCATTCTATAATGCGATGTAAATGATGCCTACTTCAGAACCAAGAATATGAAGATTCACTCATTGAACTCTAAAGCCTAAATAAAACAAAGCAAAGTCCTTATTCTTCATATGCAAAAAAAAATGTTAAGGATAAATATCATCAAAGTATGAGCTGATGACATACATAGAGACTAGCATGTTCTATTTAGCTCTGGAATCACTTGCTTTCTCTAAGGGAAGCATGGAAAAAATGCTCTGTGGGAAAGATGATTTTTCTCGATGAAATTGTCACCAGTAAGAAAGCTTACTTCATTGCTTTGGGCAAGAATCATTTTAATATCTGTACCACTTAGGCCTGCAGATTTACCTCTTTGCATTTCTACCAAGCTATTTTTGTTTGAGGGCATTTATACATTAATGATCTTTTCTTTATGATTAAAGAGTCATACAGATTCACTTTTAAGAATTATACTCAAAGAAAGCTTATTTCTAACATTGTTTTCTTTGTTTATTTGTTTTACTAATAATTTCCTTCAAGGCCAAATAAAAGTCAGGTCTATGTTTTCTTCTCTTATTGTCATATTCTCTTATTGACATAGTCTTCTCTTATTGTCAGTAATTTAGTCTCAGGGAAAAAAATGTTAATTAAAACTAGAAAGAAAAAAGTCAAAAATAGGAGAAAATGATAGTGTAAGAAAAATGCAAAAAAGAATTGAATGATAACCCAGAAATAGATAACAATAAACTAAAATTATACATGACTAATTTACATGACCAATCTTGATTATTCCACAAAATCCTAACTGTAAGTTAGAATTCAAAAACTTATTCTATCAATTTCATTAGCTGAATGCAAAAATCCAATAAAAGTAAAATATAAATATTTTGCAAAAATTGTCATCCTATAAAAGAAAAATTGGGGACTTGAATGACTAATATTTTGATAATTCTTTTTAATTCCTACAGTACACATAATAATTCACTAGGGCAGTTTCTAGTGGCCTAGTTTCTGTTAAGACATTCTTTATAAAGCATAGACATAAAAGATGAGCTTGCACACAGATGCTCTAAATGTGTAATGACACATCTCCATGATGTATTTAGTCACTTTTCTATCTGCCTATTTGTCTGACAGAATAAGAACAGGAATCCCGATAGTCTAAATGAAAATTGAGGACTAGCATATTATTGATATCTTTATTAAATGCACCCTAGCCCCTCAAAAAAAAAAGATGCTTTCAGAAATGTGTTTGGCAAACTTGATATTGTTCTTGTTGATCACGATGCTTCAGAAGCATGACTTCTCTGAGGAAACACTAGATCTTGTAACAGAAATATCTTTAAATCTTTTAGATAGCCAGTCCGCAGGGAAAGGTTTAAGAAAGGATCAAAGCTTGTCCTTTCAGCTTGAATTATTCCATTACAGCTGAATGTGACATAATTACAAAAGATGTTGGATGTGGAATCTCATCAGGATTATCTGACACTCATCTTTGTTGAAAAAGTCTCCCCAGCTGTTGCTCTGATCGCCCAAATGTGACAGGAGTACAGAGTACAGAAGTACTTGTAAGTGACCACTGCTTGGGGTGAGCTTAGCCTCCTTAGGCCATTTTGTGACTTTCCACAAATATCAATAGCATGAAAAAGCAGAAAACATTGTTCCAAATACAGCCCCATTTTCATCTGCAAAGCAGCTTAGAAAACATTAAAAAAAAAAAAAAAAAGATGCAACAGCCAGGATCTTTTGGCACATTTGTGTTCAATTCAGCCAAACCCATTTAGTTACAAACATTTCGTTCAGAAATGATCATTTGCACTCCTGTGTGTCACTTCTTATTTGTTTACACAAATTTCATCTTAATTTACCATTCAACGATCTCAATGCCTGTTAATGGCTTTGCTGGTAGAAATTCTTGTTCTGAGGGATGACTCAGAACATTTATGACTCTAAAAATGAAATAAGTTGAATAAATATTTAATTTTCTACTATGTTTAATGAGTTCTGGCCATCAGTAAATCACATTTAAAATTTTAAGAGGTGTGTTTTTGCAAGCATTTGTCGAAGTTTCTTTTTTTAAATATCACCATGGAAGTTCAATTGTAAAATATAACATCAAACATCAAATGTTGAATAATTACTCATTCCAAAGGATTTGGGAAAAGCAAAAAAAAAAAAATACTTTTCTTTCCTTCCTTGTCGTGGATTACATTTTCTTCATACATTATTAATGAAGTTAAACTACTAGTAACATGCCAAATGTGCTGCATAGGAGATTTGTGCCTAATCCAGCACAAAACAGGCCCAGTCACATAATGATAGAAAAAAGAACAAATGTCAACAGTTTCACACTGGGACTAGATTAAGCAGACCGTACTTACTGATTTCTTACACAGGGATTATCTCACTTTTAGTGCTCTGAGAAGGAAGGCCACACTTCTCTTATATTAACACAGAATTGCACCTGAGGAAAAAAAAAATGGAGAGAAAAGGCTTCATGCTCACTCCCACTCAGTCCCATGGCCATGGAAACTTGATTTATTAAATAGCACAGACTTAAGCCATTGTTTGGATAATGGGCTACATAAAAATGTCTAATAGTGATATACAAGTATTAATACCTTAGAGATCAAATATAATATTGCTTCTCATTGAACTCTGATTAGATCGTGCTTAAAATAACTGGTGTTTACTGTTTACCCTTCTACTTGCTAGGTTCGAAAAGCTCCATGGCTTAGGTCATGGCTGGATTCCTCACAGGCAATATTAATGTTGAAAGAGTTTAAGGATTTTTTTTTCCCCTTTAATCTCTAGAGTCTGAGGCTTGCAGCCCTTACGTAAGCAAACTCCCTTTGACTTCAGTGAGAGTTTAGCAGTTGCATAAATATCACAGAAGCTGGTTCTGTTCCCCATTATTAGTCTTGCTCAAAGGGTATGCGTTCATTGAAAGTGTGGTTCTCAGCGCTTCAATCATCCTTGCACACAAAATTATATCTATTATGTATGGCCCAATTATCTACTATTAAATTAAGCTATGTAAAAAGTAAGTTTATTTAACTACTCATTTATCATTTATTTATTTATGCTTCAGAATGTACACATTTCAGTCACCTCCAAAACTTTTTGACTGATGTCAGCATAAAGAGTGATTCTATTTTATCAATGATACCAAAATCTTCCAGTGCTTCTATATCAAATAATTTCCCAAATGTATCTTTTTAAAAACCTCAATCCTTATAAAATGTTTCAAGAAACTTGACCTTAAGGGGAATTTTATCTTAAGATGTTCTTCCATTTGAATCCTAAACTATTGGTTAATTTACCATGGCTTTTCACTCCACTTAGTGATTCAGAAACCAGCCATTTAGTTAATGGATGAAACATTTAAATATTTTGGGCTTTTTGATTATATGATAACAAAAGTTCATATTGTTGATATGCAAATATGACTCAATCTTTTAGTAAAACCTACCAATAAAAGAAGAATTAGTAAAAGAACCTAGAAAATGTTTTTTCAAGATAGATGAGGCAATATTGGCTTGACTTACCAAAACAATAGATAGAACTCTGTACCATTCTTTAACTGAATTACCCATTAAAAAAAATAGGTTTTTCTCCTTTAAGGAATTCTTAGAAAGATTTTTTTACAAGTCTATAACAATCTTTTCTGCCAATTTTTTCACCACTAATTTTGATTTAAAATTTCTCTACCATTAATCATCTTCTTTGGCATTTCATGACTCTACCTATGCCTTTGGGAAAGCGCTCTGATTTGGATAAGCATCCTCCAAAGTCCATGTGTCGTAGGCACAGTCATCAGCCTGTGGCACTACTGGGAGGAGCCTGTATGAGATGGTGCATAGTGGGAGAAAGGACACTGAGGACATGCACATGAATGGAATATTGGGATCCCAGCCTCTTCCCTTGTCTCTTTGCAGCCATGAGATGACAGCTTCCTTTGCCACTCAGTCCTACCATAATGTATTGCCTTGCCAGAGGCCTAAAAGCAATGGGCCAATCAAGCCTGGAAATAAACCTGTGAGCCAAAATAAACCTTTCCTCTTCTTAAGCTTTTTTATTTTAAATATTTGTTATAGCAACAGAAAGCTGACTAACAAATTAAGTATTTATTTCAAAATAAAAAGTTACACAAATCTTGCTAAAAAAACAAACTTCCTATGATTCACCTTGAATCCTTCATTTTAAAGGGCATTTGTAGGCATATATATTTAGAATCAGAATTATCTTGCCATACATAGACAATTTAAAAACATAACTATATTTTATTGCAGTTATACCTGATGACATGATCAAGTGAACATCACTGAATCTTTTCACCAATGTGGATTCTGTGAGATTTGCTGTATCATGCAACAACGAAGAAGAAAAAGAGGGTGCTTAAGTCCACATTTTCTGACCATAAAACTAATGGGGTTTTTCTCCCTTCAAATTAAGCAAATTATTCTAAGAACCCTTAACCTAGCCACACTTATCCCCAAGAAAATTAAATAAAAAGTTTTTAACCACCAACATACAACTTTTGCATATATTTGCATCTTTTTTGTTTTATTTGTTCCAGTGTTTCCAAAACTACTACAAAAGACTGATGACTTTAGATATTAGAAAACCAATATTTTCATTTTTATTATTTAATATTTATTTTTTAAGACTCATTCTATATATGAAAAGGTTCTCAATAGTTGTGTTAAAGATCATTCTAAGGATATTAATTTAATTTTTTAAAAATGATACCTTCTTATAATGTTATTATATAAATAACATAGGCCTATAGAAAGAATATGGAGATGATATGGGAATGACTGAAATCTGAGAAACTGATTTATTCGTGCTTCTCTTTGACTTGAGAAAATAAAGTGAGGAATGAAGCATACATGCTAGCTTCAGAAATGTGCAATCTACAATAGTTGTCACGAATCTTATGATAAAAATCAATACAGCTATTAGGAAATAAGGAAGATTTAACATCAATAATGTATGTTACCTTGGAGGAAATTAGAAGAATAACAAATTAAGTAAGTAAAAGTAAAGAAACAATAAAAACTAGAACAGAAATCAATGAAACTGAAAATGGAGAAATGATAGAGAAAAATCAAGAAAACCAAAAGCCTGTTCTTCAAAAAGACCAACAAAATTGACAAATCTCTAGCCAGGCTAACTAAGAAAAAGAGAGGGAAGACACAAATAACGAATATCAGAAATTAAAGCAAGGACATCACTACAGATCCCATGGTCATTAAAAAAAAGTTAATAAAATAATATTATGAAAAACTCTAAGCCTAAAAATTTGATACTGTAGATGAAATGGACAAATTCCCTGAGAGACACAATCTTTGAAAACTCACATATGCAGAAATGAATAATCTGAATAGGCCTATATCTATTTTTGTCAATTATTAATAATCTTCCAAAACAGAAAACAATAAGAACAGATAGATAGTTTCATTAACGAATTCTACAAAATACTTAAGGAAGATATTATAACAATTTTCTATGATCTATTCCTGAAAATAGAACCAGAAAGAATACTTTCTGACTCATTCTGTAAGGCCAACATTAAATAACCAAAACCAAACTAGACAGAGACAATATAAGAAAGAAAAACTGTGGACCACTATCTCTCATGAACATAAATATAAAATTCTTCAACAAAATATTAACAAGTTGAATTCAATAATTGTACAAAAATAATTAATACCATGACCAAATGAGGTTTATTCTAAGTATGTAAGTCTGGTTCAGTCTTCAAAAACCAGTTTAAGTAATTCATCACACCAACAGAATAAAGTCATTATGATCATATCAATAAAGGCAACAAAAACATTTAGCATAACCCATTATCCATTCATTATAAAATTTCTCAGCAATTTAGGAATAAAGGATCGAGATTCCTCAACTTGACTTTTAGAAATCTACCAAAACCTACAGTTATCATCATACTCTTTGGTGAGAAATAAAATACTTTAACCCTGAAATTAAGAACAAGATAAAGATGCCTTCTCTCACCACTCCCAGTTCACATTTTATTGGAATTTCTAGCTAATGAAATAAAACAACAAAAGGAAATGAAATTGTTACAAACTGGGGAAGGTAGAAATTTGTAGTGTCTACTGGTATTTCTGGTTCTCTTTTCTACACATTCAAGTTTACATTTTTCTACCAACTTAAAGGTAGCTTACTTTGATCAATGGATTATGAAAGAGGTGATGTATCTTGATTCCAGACAGAATCAAGAGCTGGAATGTGGCTTCTCATGTCTTTTCCTCCTGCTGTGTGAAACCGTTTGTTGAGATGAAGATGCTAAAAGCAGATTGGAAAGTTGAATCCCCACATGGAGTACAGCCAAGCCATTAAGATATGGTGACTTTTTTGGTTACTATAACATAATATACCTCACCAGAGGAATGCATGTCTGAATACACATAACATACATAATGGAGTAGCTTCCGCTACTCTGAATCTTTGCATCATAGGAAAGGGGAAATATCTTCTGGCTGGAGAATGGAAAAACATTCTTGGAAGGTGACTTTGAGGAATGGGTCAGGACTTTGGGGTCAGAGAAAGGGAAGAGGCAGTCAGGCAGAAGAAATGATGTCAGTAAATTTCCATAGGACAAAATAAAGGGTCTAGGGAAACTGGCATGGCGTATAAGAAGATAGGAATGGGAACCTTTAGAGGAAGCTAACATTGGAAGAACAAGTTGCACCTTGACTGTAGACGACCATAAGTGTAAACCCAGGATCTTAGACTTGACTGTGTAGACAATAAAGAATCCCTGAGGAATGAGATGAATGGATATAGTAGATAGTCTTGAATTCGAATATTGTAAAATTCAATGTTCAAATTGAAATTTTTGTTCAGCTTTATCATGATTGTAGCATCTGAATGAACTTATTCAGATTTCTTGCCCCTTAGTTCAGGGGAAAGAGCTAATTTGATTAGTAGGACATAATATAAATTGTACTAAGTTCCAAGATGTTATAATAGGATGATAGCTTATTAAAATTATATAATCTTCATAAAAAGAACATATAATTTCAAACAACTATGATTTTATCAATTGGTCTAATAATTTATTCTTCTGATGTCAAAATATTGGATGATCTAAAGTCACTTGGTTCAACATAGAATGTATGGTTCCCTATCTTACTGGTATAAAAGATGTAAATATTTGAGAACACACATTTCTTGGGATCAAGAATGGCAAATAACCTAAAAATGCTCTAAACTCCAACTCAAATATTTTAGTATAATGACTTTACACACTTAGGACAAGGTAATCTTATATGATTTTGGAAAATGTGTGTTAATATGTTAATGGTCAAAAAGAATAGTCCATTTTGAGGAGAATGTATTAGAAAAATGAAAAGCAGAAAACAGATTATCTGGAAAGTGAGCACAATATCTAAAACTAAAAGCAATTGAGCCAAATTTTTAGAAACTCAGACATCTAATTTCCATATCGTCCACAAAACAATAATGGGCAAAGAAAGGCTATTAAACGAAGGTGCAAGTTTGCTTCTGTTTCCCAATATGCAGATCAGATCCTCAGGACACCCCTATCACCTCTGCACCTCCACCAACCTGAGCAAAATATCATTTCCTCTCATATTCTGTCCGGCCTCCTAAGTGCCTAAGCTAAAAGTCATTTTGAAAGTCTTCCTCTGGTTTGAAATCAAATCTCTAAAGGACTAATAGTTAAAGTCTTACTCTGTACTACCAGAGACATTTGCCTTTGAATAAGAATCTCAAAATCCATGCCATAATGACAACAAGCACTCATAGGCTACCACATTAACTACAAGTGCCATGACACAGAGATAATAATTTGTTTTTGCATCTTATTTTTATTACTCATCACAGTGTTTAGCATGTAGTAGGTGTTTCATAAGTAATAACTGAGTTGAGAAATAATCTCTAATTTGGACTGGGAAGTTCAATTTTAGATACACAGGAATATTTGAAGGTTGAAGGGCCATTTTTCCTCAAATCACACCAAATAAACACTGCTATATGCCAAATGCTTACGTCCTCACCAAGTGTGTATTTTGGAACCTAATCCCCAAAGCGATGGTATCTGGAGATGGAGATCTTGGAAGTTGATTAGAATATGAAAGCAGGACCATCATGAATAAAATTAATACCCCTATAAAAATAAACTCCAGAAGACTCGCTGGACCCCTCTACCATGTAAGAACACAGAAAGAAGACAGTCATACATGAACCACAGAGTAAGTTCTCCACCAGACAGTAGATCTGCTAGTGCCTTGATTTGGACTTCCCAGTCTCCAGAACAGTGAAAAAAAAAAAAAATCCAGCCACCCAGTCTGTGATATTCTTTTATAGCAACCAGAAGTGACGAAAATTGACACCTTACTCAAAGGTTCAGCCTAGTTTTTCAATATGAACCCAGAGACCTATGTATATCATTAATACAAACTTAGAGCTACCAAATAAAGAATTCCAAGGTTGAGAAAGTTGGAGAAAGAGTTCAATGATAAAATTCCTTGTAAAAAAAAAAATGGGCAAAATAGATGTGATCAGCACTCTATAGAAAATTGCCCTTTGATTATGGTACATTCCTGCTTCTTCCTGAGTTTACAAATTTAGCCAGAGAGATACGCTCTACAGACCTTTCCATACTTGGATCCTGTTCCTGAATGCAGACTGCCTCAACCACCCCAGAATTCTGTTGCTTTGGCAATCCTCATGCTAACCTTCTCATTTAACACAGTCTTTTTGCTCAAGTTAAATATCTGAGGCAAACAACAATAGCTAGAGTATCTTGTTACTGCACTCAGAAAAGGTCAGCCTGTTATTTATTTCCATTCTGGGATAATATTGTGGTAATGCTTATAATTTAAATATGCCTCTGCATGGTACTTACCTTCTCCATTTACAATTGCCCTTTACTCCACTGCAGAGCATTCATGCCAAGCCCTGAAGGGCCATTCTCATTCTCCTTATGTGATTTGCCCAGGGGTAATTAGCATAGTTTCAATGATCCTTGGACATTGACTATGTTCTCACAGTTTACAGCACCATTCTGTTCAACTATATCTGCTAATAGTACCATGACGAGAGCCCTGCTTCATAAACATTTTCCTACCAATGACTTCCAGCTGGGAAATAGAGTCAAATACGTGGAGATAGAAATTCTGTTTTATGATGTACTTTCTGATTATATTTGCAATTCTCTTTTTAATCTTCCATATACAAAACTGAATGGTATATTAACCATGCATTCAACTTTCCTTTGAAATGTGTTTTTTCCTCTGAGTGTTTCCATGAGTGTTGGATCTGACACCCTTCATTGTGCTAATGAGGTCAAAGTCGATCTTCAATTCCCAAGTAGTCCAATTAACTTTGATCTATTCTCTTACCAAAGATCCAACCAAACTATGTTGCCCAAGCAGTGAATAGATGCAGTTCATCAAAAGGGAGACCAGTAGATAATATTATCCGTCATCCACCATTCTATTAAAAAAAACTTTCATATTTTATATGGAGGTTAATTATAGAATAAAATGAGTATGTGTCATTGTATGTAAAACTGAGTTAATCTGCATGTGTGTGAACTATCCATTAGTTCATCATTTGTGAAGACTGTGGACAGAACTAGAGCCTCCATGTCCAAAGTATTAATGCTAAATAAGATTGACCAGTCCTTTTCTCAAATGGGTATCATTAAGAGCAAAACTCAAAGTATAAATAGTAACACAACATAAATATAAAGAGACAGGTAAAACTTGATAAACTATATTTTTAGTATTCATAGTTGTATTTCACATCTTTTGTATTTATACTAGGCAAATTTTTAATTGCAGCCTGGTTACATGCTTCCCATAACATCTTTGATGTCTTCAACTGGCACAGGCTCAGGAAATACAAATTCCTTTTAATCTTAGCTTAAATAAAGCATAATTAAATGAAGTAAATATAGTGTCAAACTATGTTGGCTAAGTAAGGGTGAATTTAAGGAGAGTATAAAATAGGCTTTTCTAAAAATGGTTCTTACTGATGATTTACAGTTAATTTTACATGTTACCCAGAACAACATTTTTCATGTTATTAATTATGCATTTATTTTGTCAGAAAAATGCAAACCAAAACATCAAATTCTAATTTCCCAGATGTTATTGTTAAGATAAAGTTAAAAATCCCACCCACTCTCCAATACAAATAATACAGAAATATTGCCAAAAAATTGAAATTGTCATATAAACAATTGAAGTTTGAAAATTGGGTATATGTTCACAAACCAAGATAAGAAATAAAGCCTATGATATTATAAAATACATATTTAAAGTTGTATTGGTATTTTTAAAAAGAAAGGGTGATCCTAGGAACTTCAATTAATGCAACTATTTTTCACTTGTTATTTTGCATGTAAAGAGGCTTCAAGCACATCTTTTTCATTTATATGTTTTATACTTATTTTTAGATAAATCAATTTATCTAAAAATAAGTATAAAACTCAAATGAATCAATGGTTTAAATAAATAAAAAGAATTTTGGCCATAGTCTTTTTCCAAGGAACAATTATCTGCAGAAATTCACCCTCATGATAACAAATGCCAGAAGTCTATCCACCAGCTATAGTTTCAGCCCATACACAGGTATAAGAACCCACCACCTGTTAGTCTCTACCTCACTGAAACCCAAGTGACTAGACATGAGAAGCACCTCAACTTCTTGGTCACATAAAGAGCTAACCTAATAGCCCAAAGCCAAAATGTTTTAACCATTTTTCTTTCTTCATATACTGCAATTAGCTTAACTTCAGACAGAGTGGGATGTTAAAATGCACTGACAGAAAAAGTCTTAACTTGTTTAAGAAATTCAAGATGATGGAAAGCAGAGTGAGGATGGATATCCCAGGATGGTGTTATATAGGTAGGCAGGGACTTGATAATGAAGAGCTTGAAGGCCACTTGTAATGTACTTGGATTTTAATCTAACGAGAAATCACAGAAGAATTCTAAGCAGAGGAATGAATTGATCTTATTTTTGTGTATAAATAAACTTCTGGATGCTGTGTGGAGAATTAATGTAGGAGGGAGAGGGCAACAGAGGCAGAGGAAAGATTGGTTGGAGGTTGTTAAATACTTTCAATATTAAATAATAATATCTAGAGCAGGAGCAGTGCATATGGAAGAAGTGGATGGCACGTTCGTGTAAAAGAAATGGTGGCTGACTTCTAGACTTCAGGTAGATTTCTAGACTTCAGGTAGATTTTCCTAGAGAAATGATGAAAAGTCAGAAGAAACATGGGTTTGAATGCATAAGAATAAAAAATTCTACTTGGAATGTGTTAAGTTTACAAGACTCAAGTACTTGAATATGAATGTCTGGAGCTCAGAGGATTCACAAGCACCAATATGATATTTAATTAAAATAAGTTATAGTATGTATAATATGTCAAAGTACGCCCTACTGTCATGTAGATCTAAAAATAACAAATAGATTTTTAAAAATTAAAATAAATAAGTAAATCTATGGGACTGAATGAGATAACCTAGGAAGTGAATATAGAGCAAAAAATACAGGAAAAAGAATAGAGAGCAAAGTCCTAAGAAAGAGCAACACAAAAAGAGCAGATAGGAGAGGAAGAGCCAGTGCAGACAGAAAGCTTGTCCAGGGAGTTATGGTGAAAACCAAGAGAGTTTGGTTTCATAGAAGCAAGAAAGGAGGGCAGCAGTGACAACTGCCGCACTGCCATTAGGTGTAAGATGAAGGGGCTGTTGCTGGCATGGGGTCAGGAGACCCTGAGCAGTCTCAGAAGAATGGTAGAGACAACCCTAGATTAAAGCAAGCTGATGAATGAAAGGAAGTTGAAGAAGTGGACTGAGAGTGTACAGATAGTTTTTTTAAAAAAACGTTCATTTATGTGAGGAGCCGAGGGGGAAAAATTGAATCACCTTTAGTTTGTTGGTATTTTAGAATAAATTGGATAAATAAATTGGGGAATTGGTGATATCCCAGTCTTCCCATTGCACTCACTTCTGGTTTCTGGGTCTGATTCATGCACACAAGCATTCAGTTCATCCACAAACAGAGAGTCATTCCAAGAAGAAGAACAACACCCATTGGAAAGCACTAACTTGATCTCCCACGTAGGAAGGATCTTCTCCAGGTAGATGTGGCTAATGGAGAAAGGAATAATTTATTGGACAAAAAAAAATGTTAATGCTGAAAAGCAGTTTGCCTATAATAAGAAACTTTTCTCCCCACCATATTTTAGGTTAGAAATAGACAACGGAACTAAGAAATTATTAATAAATTTTTCATTTTAGTTCAAATGCACTATATCAGTTTGCTAAGGCCATCGTAACAAAGTACTAAAAGATAGGTGGCTTTAGAAATTTATTGTTGAGGTTCTGGAATTGAGGCAGATGATATGTCAACAGGACTGGTTTCTCCCAAGGGCTTTGGAATCAGCTCCATGCTTCTCTCCTGGCTTCTTTTCGTTTGCTGGTAATCTTTGCATCCCTTGGCTTGTAGACATATGACCCCAATCTTTGCCTTCACTTTCACATTGTATTCTCCCTGTGTGTGTCTGTCTCCATCGAAATTTCCTGTTCATAAGAACACCAGTCTTATTGGAATAGGGCTCACCCTAAGGGTTAGAACCTCAACCTGTCTTTTAAGGAGGACACAATACAATCCATAAGATGTACTCAATAATGATCATTTTTTTCTTTGTTTATTTGTTTTTTAGTAAAAGGGCATAAATTTCTCTTTGTGAGGAAATACCTTAAGATTCGTGGCATTTGCTCATATTTTGATCTCATAATTCTATTGCAGACAGAAGTGGATGTGTTCACAAACTACAGGATATATATGTAGGGAGGAAAATCTTAAAGGTACCCTAGATCATGTGCATCCTAGAAATTCAGACTAACCAATCATAATCTTTATTTTGCAAATCATAATTTATAATAATAGCTTTCTTAAAATATGAAGAATTTTCAATATGCAGGTATTTAATTTTCACAGCAATAGGTAATAAATATAAATAGATCTATGAAACAAAGGAATTTATAGGTTCTCATAGAGAGCCTATAAAATTGAAATTTCCATTTCAATTTTATGATTTTTGACAGAAGATGTTATAAGTGCATAGTAAAGTGATCAAATTTTGAATCTGCCTTTAGTATTTTATATGTGAACATATTTAGACCTGAAAGCAATTAAAATAATAATAAAACACTTGAAATAACTAATCAGTTCATATTGAACACTTTAATGTTATACAAAAATCATAGCCATAGGGGTACAAAATGAACTGCATTTCACATTTTTTGTTTGCAATAATAAATAATCTTCATTTTTAATCAGTGAAAGATAAAATTCCAGGAGAGTCAAGAACTCTGATCCTTAATAATTATAATAGCTTAATTAACTTGATTTTAACAGGGAAAAAAAGTCTGTATAAATGTATAATTTTTTGTTAAAAACAGACTTGGAAGGTGAAAAGAAGTACCAAGAGGAAAGTATTTTTTAAAAATCTGTTGAAAACAAAATTGAAAAATCTTCAATTCAGTCTGACAATTATTTAATTAATTTTTTAGATGGTGGCATTATAATTATATGGAATAGTGGGTTTCACTGTGGCATGTTCATATCTTTACATAACATATATATGTTTGATCAATTTCAATCTTCCCTACCTTCTTTTGCCCTCCCATCCTAGCCCATGATTATCTCCTCCCTCTATGCTTCTATTTTGTTAGATCCCTTTAATTTTCATGACATCCCTTTTCTCTTTTTTTAATCTCAATTCCATATATGAGAGAAAACATACGACTCTTGACTTTCTAAGACTGGCTTGTTTTGCTTTACATGATGCTCTCCAGTTCCATCCATTTTCCTGAAAATGACATAAGTTCATTCTTCTTTATGGCTGAGTAATATCCCATTGTGTATATATACCACATTCTTTTATCCACTCATCTGTTGATGGACACCTAGACTAATTCCATGACTTATCTATTGTGAATTGTGCTACCATAAATACGAGCATTTGTGTATTATTATAATATGGTGACCTAACTTCTTTGGACCAAGGAATAATATAGCTGGATCATACAGGAATTCCATTCCTAGTCTTTTGAGGAGCCTCCATACTTATTTCTGTTGTATTAATTTGGCATTTGACACACATGGGTTCTCATCCCATTCTTGTATAATAAAAATAATGGCACATTTACTCACACACAAAAAAATTTATTGAGGCATTGATAACAACACCAAGGAAAATTTATAGAATTTCCCTTTGCATCCTATCCTGTTTTAATATTAATTTTTGTTTTATTTAAAATTACTTAATTTTAAAATTAGTGTATTAAGCTAAAATTTGGAGTTAAATTTTTCAAAAATGGAAAAAAGATGGAACAAAGATGAACCTGGTAAGGATTTCTTTATTAGGTAGAGAGGCTATTTTTTGTTCAAAAAATTACCTCACTAGTTTCTTTACCCAAGAAAAGTGAATCCAAATGAAGTCCACATGGCTCTACTGTGTGGATAAAGAAGGGAAGATGGGCCTTGGAGCGCAACAAAAGGGGAAAAAAAACAAGATCTCAGAAGCTCAATGTGAACCTGGGTCTGTGTAAACAACTCGTCCTATGAGGAACTCCCAGTGGCAAGAATGATGACAGGACTTTTAAGGTGACATTTACATTTAACTACTTTCTACGGTACCTGCTACTTCCCTTCATAACTTCAGGCCTCCATATGAGTCTACATATCCAAACTTGGGCTGGTGGAACTTTGGGTATCCAGCCTGGGACAACCTAGGACAGAAAAGTGAGGGCAGCACAGAAGTAGGATGCAGATTAGGAGTTGAGATCTCAGGAGAAAAACAAGATCAGCCAGAGGTAGGCAACTGTCATTGCCAATTTTATTCAAATCTGAAATGTACCTAGCAAGCTGGAGGATTAGAGACATCTAGGCATCTGACACTTGATTTACTAAAGTGTAACAAGTTTCACAAAAGTGGAAAAAGTTTCTGACGTTTAATAGGACCTGAATTTCATGAATCATATAGGTCAATGGCAGGTCTCCTGTGGTGTTTCTCCTGCAGAAATTCAGAATGGGAAAAACTTTACACAGGGGTAGTTTACATGAAGTGGCTTAAGGGATTATAGTTGGTGACAAGATTAATATTAGTCAACAATATTCCCCAAGAAAATAATGAATTCTGGAGCTATAGTAAAAGAAGTGGGATATCCAGAAGCAGGAAAATGTTGTCCACATTAAGTCTTTCTGAGTCTGATCACACCTAAATTCAATTCTGGACACTTTAATGACATTAGCAAAAGGAATTTAATGTAAATGGCAGCAAGAAGATGGGGCTGAATTTGAGAACCATGTCAAATTGTAAAACAAGTGAATAATGTTCTTAAGTAAATCTGAAAATATAAAAAAAGAAGTCTTAGAGAATACATAACAATTGATCCAATATTTGTAGAGCTATCACCTACAAGAGAAAGGTAGATAGAAATGATCCCCCAAAATATCCATATCCCAATCCTGGAAATCTAAGAATACATTACCTTCTGTGGCAAAATGGAGCTTGCAGATGTGTTTAAGTATCTTAAGATAAAAAGGTTACCCTTGATTATTCAAGTGGGCCCAATGTATTCACAAGGTACTTAAGAGCTAAAAGAGGGAGACAAAAGATCAGTCAGAGAAGAAGATGTGCCACTAGAAGAAGAGGTCTGAGTGACATGAGGACATGGAAACAAATTCTGTGACCCATTTCCAACTTCTGACCTCCAGAACTATAAGATAAAAAATGTTGTTGATGTAAGCCACTACATTTGTGGTATTTTTTTACAACAGAAAATAAAAACCAATAGAAAGAACAAATCATCTCAATAGAGCTAAGTAACAGAAATAGAGTAGGTTGATGGAAGTTAATGAGAAATAAGCTAAGTCCTCGGCCAGACATTGTAACACACACCTGTAATTCCAACAAATTGGGAGGCTGAGGCAGGAGTATCATAAATTCAAAGGCAGCCTCAGCAATTTAGTGAAGCCCTAGCAATTTAGTGAGACCCTGACTCAAAATAAAAAATAAAAGGGCTGGGGCTATGACTCAGTGGTTAAGCAACCCTGGGTTCAATCCCCAGTACAAAATAATAATAGTAATAATAATAATAATAATAATAATATCCTCATCTACTGAAGTGTTGGTCAAGAAGTGGTATCTAGATAGGTAATTCAAAAAATATGTATCATTTAGAACTATTGAAGGAACACCAGGGCAAATAATAAAAGAGCTGAAAATGATTGCATCTGAGAAAAAAGATGGGATACAGTTCTATTCTGGAAGAATTTATAGGACTAAAATACTGATATGAATTAACTTACTTATTCTTTCAGTTTACTCAGAAATAGGTTAGTTTCTTAAATCCTGGAACAAACAACAAGAATATGGAAAACTGGCAGATAAAGTACATGTCTTTTAGAAGAAAGAAATAGAGAAATTATAGAAAAGCACCTTTGGGACAACATGTATACATACATGTAAACATGTCCATGTACACAAATGCATGCACGCAAAGAAGAGGGACAGAATTGACTTCTTGAGCTCTCAGTGCTATTGCACAAAGGGGCAAGTGACTTACATGATTATTCCATATAATTCTCACAATAGCCCCCATGGGTTGGAATCATTATGCCCATTTTATGCCTAGGAGTCTGCGGTTAAATAGAAACACACCTGCACTCACATCATGAGGTAGGTGTAGAGCTAAGACCAGGGCTCTCCAATTTCATGGTCTATGGCCTTTCCCTCTACACAGTACTTCTCACTTACTAAAAAGTGGTAGAATATACTAAATGTTCCCCTTGGGAAATCTGAAAGGCCAAATAAAATATAAAGCATTACCAAAGAATACAAGTTCTGACCAAAATTAAGAGTGTCGCGCCTGGCGTGTGGTGATAAGGAAACAAACCAAGGTCCATGGGGTAAAATGGGCAAAGGCTTATGAATCAGGGATTTCAGAGCTTTTAAGGGCATCCGAGGATTGCCTGAGAAATTGATGCAAGATATGAACTAGAAGAAGGATGAAAGTCCTAGTTAGATTCACATACATAAGAGAAGAATTGAATTGGAGCTTTCTGTCCTAGAACCACTGACTTTCCAATTAAGGAGAGAAACAAAGCTTCCACAAAAAGGAAGTTGGTTTTCTAGGAGATCATCTGAAAGAAGGGTCATGAGATTCTTGGAGAAGCAAAGAACCCCATAACCCACATGCAACGAATAGTAGCTTTCCATCCAAGGGAATACATCTGCATCATTGCTATGGATTTCCTCTGACTGAATGCATCTATTGGCCTCTTCCGAGTTGCTAAGAAAACAGCCTATTTATGGATTCTTTCTTATGAAGTTTACAGATCATCACAGGTCTACTTCATACCAGAAGAGAATACAAGTTCTGACCAAAATTAAGAGTGTCGCGCCTGGTGTGTGGTGATAAGGAAACAAACCAAGGTCCATGGGGTAAAATGGTAGTCAAGGGAGTCCCTCCAGGAAAAGGTAGGGTGCAAAATGACATTTGTCAAAAAAGTTGAGAAAAGGGAGCAAAATACTAAGGAAGAAAAGATGATGAAAGGAGAGAGTAAATAAAAAAGAGTCGGGGGGGGGGAGCACTAATGGATGCAGGCAAAGAAAAACATGAGAAAGAAATTCATCAACCAGCTAGTTGTGGAGGAGGATTTTTGATTCATGTGCCTTTTGGCTCTAGGAAGATGTCTCCTCCATCCCTTTTTTTTTTTTCATTGAAATAACAACAAAATTCACTACTAGTAATTAGAGAAATGCAAATCAAAACTACTCTAATATTTCATCTCATGCCAGTCAGAATGGCAGTTATCAAGAATATAATCAACAATAAGTGTTGGCGAGGATGTGGGGGAAAGGAAAGCACTCATACATTGCTGGTGGGATTGCAAATTGGTACAATCAATTTGGAAAGCTGTATGGAGATTCCTTAAAATCTTGGAATGGAACCACCATTTGGCCCAGCGGATACACTCCTTGGTCTATACCCAAAGGACTTAAAAACAGCATACTACAGGGACACAGCCACATCAATGTGTATAGCAGCTCAATTCACAGTAGCTAAACTGTGGAACCAACCTAGATGCCCTTCAATAGATGAATGGATAAAGAAACTGTGAGATAGATAGATAGGTAGATAGATAGATAGATAGATAGATAGATACAGACACAATGGAATATTACTTAGCTTTAAAAGAGAATAAAATCATGGCATTTGCAGGTAAATAGATGGAGTTGGAGAATATCATGCTAAGCAAGTCAGCCAATTCCAAAAAACCAAGGGCCAAATGTTCTCCCTGATAAGTGGATGCTGATCCATAATGAGGGTTGAGGGGTGGGGCATAAGAAGAATGGAGGAACATTGATTGGGCAAAGGGGAGAGAGAAAGGAGAGGGAACATGTGGGCACAAAGGATGGTGGAATGAGACAAACATCATTATTCTAGGTACATGTATGACTGCACATACAGTGCAACCCTACAACATACACTACCAGAGAAATGAAAGCTGTGTTCCATTTGTGTACAATAAACCAAAATGCATTCTGCTGACTTGTATAACTAATTAGAAAAACTTTAAAAATTTTAAAAATCCTTTAAAAAATCAAAATTCCTTATTTTGCACTAGAAGAATATAAAAATTTCTTATTTAATTAATAAATCTACTAAAGATATATACCAACACAATTATTTTTACTTTCATTTAAATCATAATATGTAAAATGTAATATGATTATGGTTGGACATCTCCTTTTTCAGATGTACTATTTTATATTTTATATAGTCCAAAGGAAACTCAACTTTGAGTTAAAAAACTAAATGGATTTTTGGAAGATAATAGATTCATTGAGGTTGAGGAATATGGGATCAATACCGGTCCTTTGATAAGCTGTCTATTCTTGTAACATACCTTTAGGTGAAAATGGCTCAAATCAAGAAATTTAAACACTACTTCTAATTTTAGCACTGTTCTTATAGACAAAGTGCTGTGAAATGGAAAGGATCTTTGGGTAAAGAAAAGAGAACTATTTCACAGCCTCCAAGTTATATCCAAATTGGTCTTTGAGATAAAGTGAATGTATTTGAGATAAAGTGAAGGTGTTTGAGATAAAGTGATCTTTTTTTGGTCAGAATATGCCTTTTCTGGAATATCCCTAATATACAGAGATGGGAAACGCACATGTAAGTTTAATGCAAGGATAGATATTGAAAACAAAGCACATCTTTATATTGCTTTCTATTATGGCTAAATCACCCACTTCTTATCTTAAATCCATCATTTAGATTTCTCACAATGATTGACATTTTATTTTAGTTTTCTGAAAGCAATTCAAGTTAAGAGGTCCAAATTCTACTCTAGACTCCGAACTTCTCAAGGTCAGTAAGCATACTGCACTCATTTTTATATTTCCCAATCTTGGCAAAGCACCTGGACTCAAATATCTCTTCAGTACATGATTGCCAAAATGAATTGCACTAACAGATATCAGAGAGAGAGAGAGAGAGAGAGAGATGGGGGGGTCAAATATCAAAACTAAAAGGCAGCCATTTTGCTGTGACTTTTTTTTTAAGCAATGAAGATTATTTTCAGCACTAACAAGCACACATATGAGGAGCAAATTTACTGTGGAAAAGGAAGAAAAGCAAATTTAAGCTCTTCAGACTTTCATGCATTGTTCCTGCAAGGGACTTTTTACTTAAAGAAAATGGTGAAATAAATTCAATCAAGAAATGAAAAAATTTCAAAAACCAAACTGCAAGCACATTTATCTCATGAATAAGTAAATTCAATGTGAATAATATTGTGAACTAAATTTTGGAGAAAATTCAAAGTTAAGAACAGATTAAATATTTAAATAAGTGTCTAATATAAGTTACCTGAGGGAAAAAAAAAACAAGGGAAGGGAAATAGTTAACTGAAAGTTGTCAAAAGGAAATTAGCTGTAACTAGAACTGTAACTAATAACCATTCATCATTGCCTCCTATAATACCAGGGCAAGCTGACCTAAAAGACAAATATCAAATATTAGTTGGGCAATTTTTTCTTAACTCATAAAACTTTTAGCCAGAATATTCATCACTGGTTTTTAAACAAGAAAAACTCTGCAGATGTAATTAAAATGACTTTACTATATCAACTGAATATTCATCATAAGCTTCAAAACTACTACCTAGATTACTCATATAGGATTTATGATTTTGACATTTCAAATTACAAAAGTGCATTTATGTTCATAAAATTGGGAATTACACAATGCAGTGGAAAGACCACCCATGCCAGCATTGGGAATTGATGTCTTTCTGATCTGATTTACATGTGTTTGATGAAGGATGCAATTCAGCTGTTGTTAAACTGATTTCATTCTTGGATGACTTCCCTTTGGGCAACCTAGTGATCTCTTTCCACTGATTATTCATGGGCTGTATTGATTGACACCCCTGGACTGTTATTAGTCTTTTATAAAATATATGACTTTCCAGTACGAGTGAAAAATCTTAGAAAATTCAATTAAAATATTTTTCAAGATAATAAATATGCTTCACAGAGAGCAAAATAAACTTCTTGCTGAAGACATCTATATTTTCAAGATGAGACAAGAATTCAGGAGATTATTTTCCTCTTCATGATAGGTAGAAAACAAAACCTAAGTAATTCAACTTAGGCAAAGCTAGCTTTGAAAATTACATGTAATGGTAACAACAACAATAAATAAATCATAATATTTTCCAAGTTCAGACAACAAACTATACATATCCTCTCTTTTGCCATTCATCACAATATTCTGAGACATGTTATAAAAGGCGTTTGTAATTGTTCTTATTCCAAAGAAGCTAGATTTTCTCCCATTGATTCTTCATTAACATGGAAAGGGCATATCACACAGCCTCCCTTAGTGAAGAGTATATTTAGGCAGCTATATTTTGTCCAATGGACATGTCTCATACAATTTTGGAGACCTTCCTTAAGTGACAGATAATACACATCCTTTAAAATTTATGTCATCCTTTTCTCTTTTCTGGTAGCTAGAATGTGAGCATAATGGCTAAGTCTGGAACAGCTATCCTGAGCCACAATTGGGCCTTGACAACGGATCCACACACAAAAGAGCACTAAGATACAAAGAACTGGATTCCTGAAGATTTGTGGAACTGAACTAGTACATCAACTTTATACTGCCTATTGACAAATCATCTAGTATCAGAGAAACAAATATCTGTTTTGCTGAAGACATTATTTTTGGATCTCTCTTGTTCTCAGTAAAACCTAATCCTATATATTAATGTCTATTTGCAATAGAAAATTGGGAAAGAAGTAATGTATCAACCTTGGAGTTTAACACACTGAGAATATGTATATGCCTACAAACTTTGAATAATAATTAAGAATAACAAATATGGTGGCTATCATTTTTTTAAGGAGAGAAAAACTGATTCATAGGAAAGCCAAGGCTCAAAAAGATTAGATAATATGAACAAGTTCACACGGCCAACATATGGAAGTCTAAACCAAAAGAAATAAAAATACCAAGTGAGATGGTCCATGGTACCGTGTCTTCCATAGTTCTCATTTCAGCAAGTAGGTCACTTTTATGAAGATTTTACAGAGTGCAATGCCGCAGTCCTCAGACATACTCCTACTCTGCGATGGAGTCTGGAGCAAGCAGAGCAGCATAATGACCCAATCATGTTGCCTGTTCAGGAATTCTTACCAGTCCAGCAGCAATCCAGCCCAAAGACCAGTTCACAAAATATTATTTCCCAAAACTAGCGCTTGGATAATTTACCTCTGCTACTGAATAGAAATTAATCTACCATCTTTGGAATGTTTTGTATTTGCAATACTCAAAAGGAATTTTCCTATAAATATTTGTACTCACAATCACCTTTTAATGAATGTAAAACAGATATTACCCTTGTGTTAAAGATGCAAAAACTTAACCATCAGAGAAATTAAGTGGCTTAAGCAATGTCATACAGCCTTTAAAAGATAAAATTCAAAATGTATAGTCACAATTTTAGTATTATTTCTTCTACCCAAAGGAGGTCTGTGAACTTTGAAACCATTTCTTATCTCACCAATAATTCTAAAGCAATGATCATGCATCTTGATACCATACCAAAGACCAGAGTCTTCAGTAGAAATATTAATCTCTACAGTTAATCAAGAGATTCCAGAGGTTTCATTATCTTATTTCAGGTTTAAAAGATGACAATCAATGCCCTACATTTTTAAAACAACTTGAAATTAGACCTGGGGATTAGCATTAATTTAGCACACAATAATCTCGGTAATACAATATAGGTGTACAACCATGAAACCTACATCCAAATTTGAAAAATAAAACATAAAATCTTAGAGCTGTATAAACTCTTGGGCATCATCTAGTACAACTGTTTCTAGATGAGATGAGAAAAGTGACCCTGCACTGTTGGGGAGTTTGCTTGCTGTCACATAGTAACAATCACTTCAAGGACTGGAATCATGATCTCTTGGGGACAAAGGCTTATGTTCTTTGAGTCACAACTTGCTACTTCCCTAACACAAATTTAGAGAGACAGTTGATGGAACATATTTTTTTTTAATTAAAGGAATTCTTGAGACTCAGGTTTTCTTTCAATATAGAGTCTCTTATTACATTTGGGATATAATAACTTTTCCTTTTTTATCTTGGTGATAAAATTCACATTTGTAGGTGAGAGTCCTTTCATTATCTGCATTTAGAGAATGGCATCTTCTATCACATACCATAAGTGCACTACGCAACTAATCACCAAATTCACAACATGAAGATTAGCTGGGAGAAATAAAATGTTTAGATTGGCTCTGAGTCACTATTAAGTTCACTTCAACAGACCACATCATCAAGGTTCTGTGGTTAAATGGCCATCACTGTTTTAGTGTTTGCAACCGTTTAGGTTTGTACACTCCAGATTTCACCACTTCAGTGTTCTCTCCACTAACCCTGTGTACGTGTTCTTGCCATGTCACTGTGAGATAACTGGGAAGTGGTTAGAGGTGGTATTTGAATGAAGACAAGCCTCAATCCTACACTCTGAAACTTCTCATTCACTCCCCACTCCACCCTGCCTCTACTGCTGGTAAGAGATATAGAGATATTTTACATTACCTTTATTTTTTTGAGCAGTTTGATTTATAGCAAAAATAAGTGGGAGGTACAGATTTCTCCTGTACCCGCTTCTCTCACAAATGCATAGCTCTTCTATTATCTGCAAAATCATCAGAGTGGAACATTTGCTATGAAGAACCTACATGGATACTTTGGATTAGACAGAGAAGAGTGAAGGGAGGGGAGGGACATGGGGGTACAAATGATAGTAGGATAAATGGGATATCATCACCCTATGTGCATATATGACTACATGACTGGTGTAACTCTACATCATGTACAACTTGAAGAATGAGAAATTATACTCCACTTATATATGATGTGTCAAAATGCAGTCTACTGCCATATATAACTAATTAGAACAAACTATAAATTTAAAAAAAAACTACATAGATACATCAAGATTACCCAGAGGAAGTATATTTTTAATATAAGTATACTTATATACTTATATAAATAACTATATTTATTTCAAATCTATTTTTTGCACTAGCAACATCTTATTCTTTTTTGGTGCATTTTTTGTTTTTGTTTTGTTTTGTTTCTTTCACTTTTTTATTGGTGCATTATAATTATACATATCCATGGGATTTGTTGTTACATATTTGTATATGTACACAATGTAACAACATATTTTGGCCAATACGGCTCCTTGGCATTACCCCTTATTCTTAAGCCCCTCATCTCAACCCTTCAAACTGACAATTAATTTGGAATATATTGATGACATGCAAATTATGATGTGCAAATTGATGATGTGTAAAAAAAAAAGACATAGGTTATTCTTTCCCTGGAGAAGACTGAAAGGTGAGAAAAAACAAGAAAAATTAACTCAAGTCAGGCACAGTGACACAGACATAATTCCAGCTACTCTGGGGGCTGAGCAGGAAGATCTTGAATTCCAGGGCAGCCTGAGTAACTTATTGAAACCCTATCTAAAAATTTTAAAATGAAAATGGCTGGGGATATAGTTCAGTGGTATCTTTCCCTTAGGTTCAATCCCCAGTACTGGAAAGAGAAAAAGAAAGAAGAAAATAAAGAAATTTTAATCCAAAAAAAACATCGTTAGTATCCCTATTCCCTTTTCAGTAGTACTCAGTGTACGGCTTTGCTTGGATTTATGAGGGTGAGAGGTGGGGATGTTATTTTACAAGTAATTGGTAATCTAAATATAGATTTCATGTATAAATAGATAGACAGAATTACAATTCTTTTCTTACCAAGTGATTTGGCCATATTCAATTTTGTGGAACTAGATATCAATGACAATGGAGCTAAAGGACTAGATCCACTTGATTAGGGAGAAACACTGAAATGAAAAGAAAATAGATGCTAAGACAAAGCACCACTGTTTAAAGAACACATCAAGAACTGTAAACATGGGGCTGAGAATGTATCTCATGCTTGCCTAGCATTCAGGAAACCCTGGGTTTGATTCCCCCACACTGCAAAGAAAAGAAAAAGTAAAGCTTTCTTTGTTTTATAGAAACTTTAGTATTATATCAAAGCTTAGTATATCTAAAAGAAAAAAGTCACTCCATGAATACCTACAACTTCTGTCTGACCTAGTTAAAACTTTTTATATAGACATTTCTCCAAATAACCCATGTTTTTTAACTTGCTTGACCAAGAGATAGTACACATATAGAACAAGTGGAAACTGCCACTCAGTCTTGAACTAGGTTCACAATCTGTTGGTAACAGAGCCAAAAAGTAGAAATCTGTACTAGACCTATTTACTGAAACTTTTTAGTTTAAAAATCACTAAAATTGTATTTTAATTAAAAAATGAATTGCATTACTTTTGAATTTGTAGCAATTACATGTCTGTATAGATAACTGGGCCCCTTTGTTGTTTTTTATCATATATCTACTAATATGATTAAGAAATTATTCTTTTTATAATTTTTTATATTTTAATTAGTTATATATTACAGTAGAATATATTTATGCACTTTGATATACATAGATAGAATATGATTTCTCATTTTTTCAAGTGTACATGTTGTAGAATCATATTGGTCATGCAGTCACATATATACATAATAATAATGTCTGTTTTGTTCTAATATCCTTCCTATCCCTACATCTCCTCCCCTCCCCTCCCTTCATTTCCCTCTGCATAATCTAAGGTAACACTATTCTTCTAGAAATTATTCTTAAGAAACTAAGCAAACAGCTTAAGAAACAAAGATGGCAGATATGGAACATAAATTCTTGCAGGGAATTATAGACAAAATTTATTAAATAAATGCATGTAAACAGCAGTTGAGTGATCCTATTGCTTCCTTAGAAATGACTCTGGTTTTTGATGGGCTTGGTGGCACACACACCTGTAATCCCAGCAACTCGGAGGCTGAGGCAGGAGGAGGGTAAGTTCAAAGCCAGCTTCACCAACTTAGTGAGACCCTGTCTCAAAAGAAAAATAAAAAAGGGCTGAGGATGTGGTTCAGAGACTAAGTGCACCTGGGTTCAATACCTGGTACAAAAAAAAAAGAAAAAGAAAGAAAGAAAGAAAGAAAGGAAGGAAGGAAGGAAGGAAGGAAGGAAGGAAGGAAAGAAGAAGGAAGGAAGGAAAGGAGAGGAGAGGAGAGGAAAGGAAAGGAAAGGAAAGGAAAAAAATCACTCTGGCTTCTTGAAGAATGAGTAAAAGTAAAAATGAAAACAAAGAGACCAGTGCAATAATCCAGGCAAGAAATCCAGGATGGTCTCGTACCAAAAAAATAAATAAATAAATTGATGAGTCTGTGATATATTTTAGATGTTTAAGAGATAAAACTTTCTGATGGATTTAATACAAATGGAACTTACCAAAAATGCCAGCCAAGATACTAGCTTCTATTAGTTGCTAGTATCATTCACTGAAAGAAGGACTAAGAAAGAAGCACAGGTTACTATGAAAACATAGCAAGTTTCATTCTAGATAGGTTAATGAGAGATTTTCTACAAAACATCAAAATGAAGATATTGACTAAGTGTTTCAATGTAAGGGTTATGACTTGAGCTAACCCAGGGCTACCGATGGAATTCAGAGAACCATTAGCACCTGATGACAATGGAACCAAAGGACTAGATCCACTTGATTAGGGAGAAACACTGAAATGAAAAGAAAATAGATGCTAAGACAAAGCACCACTGTTTAAAGAACACATCAAGAACTGTAAACATAGGGCTGAGAATGTATCTCAGTGGTAGAATGCTTGTCTAGCATTCAGGAAGCCCTGGTTTTGATTCCCCCACACTGCAAAGAAAAGAAAAAATAAAACTTCAAGAGACTGAAAAGAAGCAGCTGGGGCACCCAGAAAGACTACCAGATTTCTAGAATAAGGACCAAGAGTATGGTGATACTGTTGCTGAGAAATGAAAAACTGAAGATGCTTATAAGGAGGGAAAATTTAAAAACAGTGATTATAGCTAGGCATGGCAGCACACCCCTGTAATTCCAGAGATTTGGAGAAGGAGGATTGCAAGTTCAAAGCCAGCCTTGGCAACTTAGCAAAGCCCTAAGTAACTTAGCAAGACCCTGCCTCTAAATAAAATATTAAAAAGGGCTGGAGATGCGGCTCAGTGGTTAAGCACCCCTAGGTTCAATCTCTAGTACCCCCCAAAAAAATCAGTAATTATGTCCTCACTGGTAAGTTTAATATCAACTGTGTTCCTCTGGTTAGATCAAGAATGTAGTTTGAATATTTGCGTCCATAGCACAGAGAAACTGAGGTAGAATACAAATGTGGAAAAATTCTATCAGATATGGTATTTAAAGCCGTAAGATTGGAGATCATTGGAGGAGGAAAAAAAAAACATCAAAAAGGAATAAAGTCTGGACTGAGCCCAGGAGATTGCCAAGATTTAGAGTTTGAGTCAAAAGGAAGAATGAGTTGGTAAAGGAGAATGAGCCTGAGTTGCTGCTGAGACAAGAAGAAAGCCAGAAGACCTTGACACCATGCAGGCTGAGATAGAATTCTTAGCCCACAGAGGAAATGATCAACTGTCCTGAATACTGCTGGGAAGTTGAATAAGATGAGAACAGAAACATAAACACTGGATTTGGCAGAGGCAAGCCCAGTGAAGTGGTAGAGATACAAGCCAAATGTGAGTGGTTTGACACTGAACAGAAAGCGATAAAGGGTAACAGTACATAGACGATTCCTATTTCTTGAAGGAGTTTGGTCAGGGAGGGTGGCAGAGAAATGAAGCAGTCAATGGAAGGGAGAGGAGATGCGAAGCCACAGGAGGGTGGGGGTTGTTGTTTTGTTTCTTCTTCAAGAAGAGGAATACTATAGCATATTTTTATACTGGTGAAAATAATCTAGTAGGAAGAGAGCAATTCACCATGTAAAAGATAAAAAGAAAGAGCTGGAGTGTTTACAAAGACCAGCAGGCATGAAGTCCCAAGAAAAATTGGACTTACTGGTCTTGAGAGGAGAATTGACTCTTCTTCCATCTTTTCTGTAAGAAAGAACGAGGATGCCGGTTATTTATAGACTCAGCAGTGAGAGTTCTCTGATGACTATAATTTTTCTCAGTGATATATGAGATGAGCTCATCTGCTAAGAACTGGATAGGAAAGAGGGGGACAAATAATGAGAGCTCTGAAGAGCAAGCAGACAAAGCAGTCATCCTTCAGAAGAGAAAAGTAAAGTTGGTAGTGCAACAAGGATAACAATTTTTGCTACATATTAATGTAATTTTTTTTCTTTTGCATTTTCATGAGACCTGGCCTTCTCTCCACAGAGACACCCATCTGCAGAGGAATTATGGAGTCCATGTCAGGGGACCTACGAGGGTGGAAATTAGGACCTATACAAGAGAAACAGAAAGAAAGCAATCACTACCCAGCTGAATCCCTAACAATAGTGTAAATTTTTTAAATAGTCTTTTGTCAAAAGAAAAAGGATTCTCTAAATTCCTAAAACTCAAAATGAGTATCAAAATCCAGTCTGGCTGGATTGAATTTCAAGTTTATTATTGGTAGAGAAAATTCACAATAGGGCACAAGAAAAGTTCCTGCCACAATGGGAAGTGGAAAAGTTTACCTAATTCAGCCCTAAAAAAATATATGGTCGGACGAAGAACAAGAGCTACAGGAACATCTTTGTGTTTCCTCACCCTTAGTTTTAAATCTCAACCGTGAGGATGTAGAAATATTGGTAGAGATAGCTACCAAGCACCCAAGAACATTAGAGCTAGTAGCCTGCCTCTTCAGGCAGAGCCTAGAAGAAACAAACTGCTGGCAGAAACCGCTCACTTGTCTCCACACCATATCTGATGTGCATGGAATCAATGGCAAACATGTGTGTCTGGTGTCTTAGGACTCCTGTGGAATATGAGCAATATAACAGTGCCGAGGGATGGTTAACCAGAAAGGACCTGGCACCAGGATAAAGGGACCACAGAGAATGAGATCTATACACCCAGAAGAAATGGCCAAGGCTATAGATTTCAGAAACAGATATACACACATGATTTCCATCAGGGCCCACTGGTGTGTGCCTATAACCCCAGCGACTTGGGAGCCTGAGACAGGAGGATTGCAAGTTCAAAGCCAGCCTCAACAACTTAGCGAGGTCCTAAAGAACTATCTCTAAATAAAATACAAAAAAGGACTGGGGATGTGGCTCAGTGGTTGATTGCTCCTAGGTTCAATCCCCAGTATCAAAAAAATAATTTCCAAAAGGCCACAGAGGACCAGCCATACCTCCTCAGTGAGTATCAGAACACACCGCCAGCTGTCAATACACTTAGGACACTGCCGCAGTCTGGCTGGGCACAATTCAGGAGCCACTTGTCAAAAGAAACTAACTTTATTTTTAGAACTACAAACGGCCAAACAAAACAGCTCCTCAGGAAAAAACCCTCAGAGCCCAACTGCCACCACCGGCTTCCCACAAGCCTCTCACCCACACAAGCCTCACCACCTCCCACAATCCTCCTGCTCTTGAGGCCAATTGGCTGGGTCGTGTGGGCGGAGCCAAAGAAGTCCCCCAATGAGCAGCTCCGTGGTCTGAAAGACAGGGAAACAGCTCAATGAGCATCACGGCAGAGGAGCCAATCAGCTAGATGTTGCTGGGGCCACTGTGAGCCAATCATCATCTGGCAATCTGAAGGGCGGGGAAACAGCCCAATGAACATCACCGCAGAGGAGCCAATCAGCTAGATGTTGCTGGGGCCGCTGTGAGCCAATCATCAGCTGGCAGCTGGAAGTTTGCTGGCAGCTGGAAGTTTGCTGGGGTCCCTTTGGCTGTGGCTCTCAACAGGACACCCCTTCACCCCAGCAGAGACAAAAGATGTCACCATGAAGAGAAGCTAGAAAGAGTGAAGAGATTTGGAAGAACAAACACCTAAAATTTACCCAAGGCAATGGGATGTGATATTGAAATTCTGTTAATTTTATCTTATACATCTATTTCTCCCACCCTACTAACTCATCATGACTCTGCAACTTTTCCCCTCTTCTGCTAAATAAGTAAGACCTGAAAGAAAGGGATCACAACAATCACAGAAAACAAGTAGGTCATGCTTTTGGTTTTGTTGGGGTTTTTTTTTCCAGATCAGAGCTATAGTGTGTAAGATCTTGACCCAAAAGCAGGAGAAAAAAAGTCAAAGAACTTTTAGATTGTGATTGAGCCCACTTGAAGTTTGAGATCAGGAATTTAAAATTGTATGCCAGCTTTATCAGGAATTCTTTTCCCCAAGCAATGTTCATGACCAGGAGAGGGTGAGGTTTGCTAAGACCTGAGGTTTTGCCAATCAAATGTGAAGGAGGGAAAGAGGGGCAAGGAGGCTTAGGACATAAGCGAGGGAGTGATAATAATGATGGACCATGACGTGTTAGACAAGAACGGAAATGAGGACAAGAGGGAACTGATGGATGGGGCACATAGGGTGGACGGACTGGAGGTCTCCATGACATTGAAGAATTGTTACAGTGGGTATACTAGAACAATTGACCTGGAAGAGAAAGAGATGGGGATCAAATAACGGAAGAGTTAAAGATTTCAAAGTTATTATATTTGTGCATAACTTACCGAGTATATTCACATACATAATAGTATTTACATAATTATTCCTGCCTATGGGGAAAGAAAAATTTAATAAAGTAACAAAAAAAATCAACAAATTATTTAAGAGAAAAAAAATGACATTCAAGTACACTGGGAAAATTTAGAATTAATCATATAAATAAACCCCAAAATTTAAATCGTAATTACAAATCAACCGTTTCATAGATGTAGATCTTCTAAGAAATTAAACCAGAGTCTTTGTCAAATTACTTAGCTGGTTAGTTATTTGATTAATTAATAGAAATTATTCTACTCGTTTGTTTAAAATGAAATACTTCTTTAGCCAGCCTCAGAAAATCGAGGTTCAAATGCTTTTTCTCATATGTGGAAGATAGTGCAAAATAAGGAAAAGAAAGGGGAGGGGGAGAGGATCAGATCTCATAAAGATACAGGCAAGATTGGTGGAATAGGAGAATAAGAGGGAAGGAGGAAGGATGAGAAAGAGAAAGAAAAATGGAATGAATTCAACAAAATCATATTCACATATAAAGGTACCAAAGGGAATTTCACCTTTATTTATATGTAGAAGAAAGGAAGTTTAACAGAATAAAGGAAGGACAATAGGAGAAGGGAGGAGAGGAAGAAAAGGAGGAGGAGAAGTGGGGATTGAAATCAAATTCCTTGCATGTATGATTTTGTCAAAATAAACCCATTTACTAGGTATAATTATAATACTCTATTTTTTTAAAAACTCAATAAATCTAAAAGAAATGAAATGGCTTTTGAACTATATTTTCAACTTAGCTTCCTCACAACTAAAAGAAATTAGAGAAGTTTTAATCTATATATGTAGCATTAGAAATAACCAAACCAAATCATTGCAAGTTGCTTCCACTTAAACACAATGATCGAACACTCACCAGCAGAAGCCAATTCTTCACAGAAACAGATATTCAGCCACCCCTGAAGTTTGCCTTTCTGCCTCCCAGTATCTGGATGGGTTTTTGACAGCCTTTTCCACATCTTTATAGAATATAAATTTTCTAATCTTCAAAGGAAACCTTGTTATAATATTTCTACATTTGAAATTCAAGATATTCAGAAGCCGGTCAATAAAAATGGTTCTGTATATCCATCGTTAAAAGTGGAAATATCATTTGGTCTAACTGAATCAACACTTTAGCAAAATTAATGAAAGAAATGTATTCATATAAATTAACTTAAAAAATAATGCATTAGTTTGAAATATGTCGTTAACTGGGGAAGGCCCCATCTTTTTAACTAACTTTGTCTAAATCAAGGACCACAACATCCAGGACAAAAGCCTGTCCTGACCTTCCCAATTATGCTAAGCCAGCCTGGTACTCCAAAGGGATTTGAATTTGAATACCTTTAGGCCGGGCAAGCCATTCTAAAGTTCCCACAGTATTCACAATGTTTTCAACACCGTAACTCTGTTCCCTACCCATAAATGATCTTTAATTTGTGACCTCTGGTCTATGTCATTATTCTTTCCTTTTTGAGTGCAAAGTCCATTTAAATTGTATTGTTCTTATTTTCATTTTTTTAAATATTAAAACAATTTTAGATTTTCTTAAATGGAAGCTGCTCTTTTTATTTTAATAATGTCCAAAATGCTTCAATCTCTTCTAGCAGCTTTTTTACCTGAATTCCTTCAATAATAAACACATTATTGTCAAAGATTGGAGAAGACATGGTAATTCTGAGAGTCTTCTAGTTTCAACCACAAAGTTAACCCATTTTTGCTAACATGAACAAACACACACACACACACACACACACACACACACACACACACACACACATATATATATATATATATAATTTTCTTAGATTTAAATTCCTTGAGGCATCTTTCAAACTTCACATGAGGTGCAGAGTGTAGTAATTAGCGGTGGGCTGCTTACATTTGCCAATATATTTGTACAAACATATGTTGGCACTTGGTTCCATATCAGCTACACATCAAAGAAGGATGCTGAGAAGAAATTATTCCACCTCAGGGCTGGATTAGTGGTCTCTGCCTGAAATAGGCCTCATTTAAGGATATGGTGCAGGGGCAATTAAAGAACCTGCATGCTCTGGGTACCCGAGTGAATCCATTTACAAAAAGCAGTGTTGAATATTTCTGTCATTCTTTTTCTAGTTCTACCACTGTGATCCTGGAGCAAGAAGCAACCTCTTTCACCTTCTGTTTGCCTGCATGCAAAAGTCTTCTCGTTTTATATCGTTTTCTCTCCCAACACCTCACAGAAGGATGGGCATGTCCAGAATTCTCATGATAGAAAGATTGGTGCTTCTTTCTAGTAACATCCTTATTTGGATTATGGACAAGCCTTCACCTTGCCTAGATCTACACCCACCACTCCTCTCTAAAGAGATTAAAGCCCACAATGCCCAATACCACAAGTCCATAACCCAAAGACTGAGGAAAGGCTCCTGAATCTCACTCCCAAGAAAGGTTAGCAAACCTTTTATTACTATGAACATCAATAGCACTACTGTCAAAATAAGCCAATGTATTTTACAAAATAATAATAATAGAACAGACAGTATACAAAGTTCTGTTCACAATTCTCCTCTCTCAATCTTCCATAACTTTTTAAATGGTATAATTATTCTCATTTTACATATCAAGCAACAGGATTAGATATTAACTTATCTAAGGTCACACCACTAGTATGACACAAAAGCAAAATTTTAGCCAAATATGGAAACCAAAAGCAGGTAACTTAACTGTTCTACTGAGTTAAGTATTGAGGTAAACTCATCACAAAATTATCAAGAAGAGACTGTCAATCAGTAATGCACTGAAGACATCTCATAGCATTTTTGGAAAGTCAACTGTGAAAGTTTCAGAAATTCTGTAACCGTCATTAATAATAAATTAAATATTTGCAATAAAATAAATTATATTAAAAACAAAGTTAAGAAATCTCAAAACCATTTACATGGTTAATGGACAAACATAATTTTATGACAGGCTAAGTCACATTCCCAAGAGATAGGAATGCTCATCAAGAATACTGGGAATGCATATTTTAAAAGCCATTGTTTTAATTATTGATTACTACAGAATAGGCTACCTCAAAATGTAGTGAACTAAACAACAACTAATTTATTATATCTTATAATTTTTGTGTTAGTAATTCCAGCAGAGATAGGCTGGACCATTTGTGAGCTCTGCATATTGTCAATGAAGTAGCAGATAGGCTGGTATTCATTACCCAAGACTATTTCACTCACAAATCTGGTGCCTTTGCAGATATGGCGGGAAGGCTGAGCTCTGGGACTGTTGAATGGAGTACAAACACATGCCTCTCCACAGCTGTCTCAAGGTGGTTGGACTTACGTGAAATTCAAGGCTACTAGTGGGAAAAATAGTCCAAAAGACAAAAAGCAAAAGGTCTCAAAGCATGAGCCACAAAACTAGTTCAGCATTATGTCTGCCATATTGTAGCCTCAGCATGTTCACAGATCAAGAGGAAAGGATATAAACCGTACAACTTGATTGAGGAGAGTCAGATAATCTTTGCCCCCTCTATCACCAATCAAATTATTATTGTTTCATTTTCTAAGTCATATTTATATTTTAATCATTATTATTTAGAGATATATCTAAAATATTTATAGGTGAAATAATATGATATTTAGGATCTAAGCATAAGTTGATAAAGTATGGATGAAATAAGATTGGCCATGAGGTGATATTGTTGAAGCTGGATGACGGTTGAATGAGGATTCCTTGCACCCTATTTATATAGAACTTCTCTATATTTTAAAAAAAAAAGAAAGAAAAGAAAAAAGTACTGCAAACCACATAAAAACATAATTGTACACATCAAACATAAGGTTAAGAGTTAAAGAGTACAAAAATGTAGTCCTTTATAAACTAGTGTGTCACTCAGCTTTTCAGTCATGGTCTCCATTGCTTTGGGCCTGAGGTAAGGCAGAAACATCATGGCAGAAGGGTGTAGCAGAGGGAGGCTCCTCAGCTCATGGATCCAGAAAGCAGAGAGAGGAAGGAGCCAGGGACAAGATGGATTCCCCAAGGGCATGCCACCAGTGACTTCTTCACCTAACCATGGCCCATCTGCCTTCAGTTTTCACTCCTCCCAATAGTCCATTCTGATTATTAACTCATCAAATGGATTAATCCACTGATGAAATCAGAACCCTCATGATTCAATCACTTCCCCAAAACCCCACCTCTGAACATTGCTGCATTGGGGACCAAGTCTTCAAAACACAAACTTTGGGGGAACATTCCAGATTCAAATCATAACAACTAGTCTGACTGGGGATCTTGGGAGAAATGGCTGCTTCTAGAACGAGGCAGCAAATGTACGAAATAAGCAAAATACACCTAGATATTGTTGTAGAGCCAGAAAATAAGAAAGTTCTCAAATAAAAGAGAAAAACTCAGTGTTAGGGACATGTCCAAAAGACATAGGAGCCAACTGATAGTGTTTTCAATGACCAAAGCTGGAATGATTTGAAGGAAATAAATAAATAAAATAGTATTTGTTTATAACATAGAAAATGCTATAACAAAAGACCACGACTGAGTAATTTACAAAGAACAGAAATTTTTTTTTTTTTTTTTTTTTTTTAGTTTTAGAGAATAAGAAGTCCAAGATCCAGGCTCCAACTGATTCAGTGTCTGGTGAGGGCTCACTCTCTGCTCCAAAGATGGCATCTCCTCACTGCATCCTCACATAGTGGAAAGGAACTAATCCCATTTGTGAGGGCTCCACCCTCCTGGCCCACTCACTTTCCAAAGGCCCCACCTCTTCATTCCACAGATTAGATAGTAATCTGTGGAATTTAGAAGGACAAAAACATCCAAACAACATACCATAACAGGTAAAACCGAAGGAAACATTAATAAAGGATGGGATTTTGCATCAATACTGCTTCATTAATTCTAACAAATACACCACAATAATGTCAGAAGTAAATAATGGGGATATGGGGTGTAAGTTATATAGTGACTCTCTGTACCATCTTTATAATTTTTATAAACCTAAAGCTATATTGTAATATAAAGATTATTTTAAAATCAAAAAGGTGTTCCTGCAGGCTTGATGGAAATATGACAGGATCTAGAACTTTGAAACACTTTCTCTAGTCCCTAAAGAAGAGACTTGGAAGCAGCCACAGAAACCTGCCCTTCAAAGATCACTACCCAATCTAGTTGTTAGATGAAAACAATTGGCATCAAGAAAAACCCATCTCTGACAGGAAAACAAAAAAACAAAACAGCTTCTTTCCATACCTAATATACTCCCAGTGTTGATGAATGTCTGCCATTCAGCACAAAGCAGTGCAGAGAGAAGATCTAAGGCTTCCTGAAAGACAGCAGGGTGCTGAGGATGTTCTTGGCCAAAACCAAAAAACATTCCAGAGGCATCAAGAAATTTACCCATTTTCTAAAATGCCAAAAGATCGAGGTGTTTTGTAGTCTCTGAGTGAATTTGCATCAACATGTTTCTTGACATTCTAGAAAGAAATCACTTCTTAACGAGTCTAAAGATTCATTTTGAAGAGGTCTTAACAATGCCATATATCATCCAAAATAGGTCCACGCTGGAGTCTGCTCCTTTCCAGGAGGAAATGTCTTGATCCTGAAGTAATCCTCACACTCGGAACATTTCAGCACACTGTGACAAGGAAAGTCTTGTTTCTCATTCTTGCAGTTGGGAAAAGGGAAGGCACTAGAAAATCAGGCATTCTCACTCCCAGGGTTGCTTCAGTGAGCAGCTGTAGACATCACTGCTGAACATCCCTATCATGACGTCTAGTCGAAAGAAATCTGCCTCTGTTCCTGAAATTATTTAGGGCCAGCATTGAGAGAAGTTCCTCCTTTTTCTGGAGTCCTTCAGTGGAGCAGGAGCTTCAACATCCAAACATACTTCCAGGCTCATATTTGAAGGACCACACCCCCAAGGGTGCCCTAACTACTTGCATATCCTACTTGTTTGTGACAGCTATGGTTATCCCCTTGAAACCAGTGCTCCCAATGACATTCATCTGCAAAACGGAGGCTCACCCATTGGTGCACAAGAACTGAGGTTGACATACCCAGTTGGAACTTAGTTTTTAGATTCTACCCACATACCCTGACATAGAGCATGTTATATAATTCATCTTCAAATCTGTGTAATTACTCTTATTTGTGGTGATAAGTTCCTCTGGGAAGAACCAACAGAAAACCTGATTTCTTTCAAGTATGTGAAAATTAACTTAAAATTCAACTCCTTACAGAATCAATTATTCATACCAACAGAGGAGGGTAGTGACAGATATTTTAAATGTCCTATAGGTAAGGGTATATAAATTTTGTGGAATAAGCATGATTATCTTTTACTTATGTGTTGTTAAAATTAGCTTTTGTTATCGAAGGGCACACTCAGCAAATGCCATAGAAACAGATCGGCAGCCTCTTGGGTTGACTGAAAGACATCCTCTGGGATCAAGCACCATCTTTGCTTTCCACTGTATGTAGAGAAGACTAATTCACTTTTGTGGGGACCAACCCACAGTATTTCTGGCACATCAGAAATGGCCAGGCAGTCAGAGGAGGGATAACCCTCCATTTTTGAAAATAAAGCACTAAATAAAAACTGCACCCATAAATTTCAAACATGGTTTTATCACCTAAACTCAACTTGCTGTACTTTAATTAAGTTGTATCAGCAGCTTTATATTTGAGGTCTACAGACTTTAACGACTTTAGGGAATAGTTCTGTGACCAAAAAAAGCTCTCATTACAAAATGGCATTTAATTGTTGGACCCCCAGGAGGTACTCAAGAATATAATTTCCCAGAAGCCACTCACCAAGACAGACATGAGGTGAAATTTAAGAAATGGTCTCTCAAAGACATGAAGCAACAGGAACCAGAACAAAAACTGGCAGACATAGGTACACAAGATTGACAATAGATAATGGTCTCCATTTACCACTTGGGTGGAATCTTAATTATGTGCTATTTACTAAAGAGGGAATATTGAGTATAAAATATAGAGATGTATCTAATTGACATTTTAACAGTATTTGTTTTAGAACTATACAGAAAGGAAGCAGATATCTACCTACCAACTGAATCAGTAAAAGAAATTTTACTAATCCAAATGAGCAATTTTTCTTAAATACAAACTTTTACATGGGTGATAATTAAACTTTAACTGATCTTATAGAGATGCGTATAGTAGTTAAGGCGGCTGCAGAGGACTGGTGTGTGTGTGTGGGGGGTCCCTTTAGGAAGCTTTCAACCCTACTGAAGAATCCTTTCCATTGTCATTTATATATTCTGTCTTCAGCAATAACTTCAGTTATTTGGAGTGGGTAGTGTTATTTGTGGAGGATCACATCAGCTGCTTGACTTTTTCTCTGTTTTTGAGCATTTAGATACTTCACACTCTAAAGGCAGACAGAGAGACTGAGAAGATAAAATATATATTAATATTCCAGGCTTCTAAAATATCTATGTCATTCTACAACTTCTCTAAAAACTTTCCCAGATACCTTTAAAAGAAAGGGAAAAAAAATTCTTAATCTGTCCCTGTTATGTGTTCAATGTGAGGTAACTAATGTTTACAACTGTGCTGAAAGTATTTTAAATACATTATTTCATTGTTGGCTTCCATTTTTACAAATGGTATGCAAAGTTTCATTTTAAATATATCTCGTGATACTGTTTTTTGATGCAAAATTCTTCTCATGTGTTAATTTCACGTGCTTTTATGTTTCATGATTGTCCTTTGTCTTCTATTATTGGAGTTGGAAACTGGAAAAAAAATGCAAATTTTGTTTATGAAAAATGACAGCCTTAAGCAAACTTACATTGCAAATCTTATCCTTAGGTGCTAATACTATTGAACATGTGCTATAGCCAACCAAAAAGATTCTTGAAATCTTTACTCCAGAAGGAGTTAAAGTAAGAAACTCTTCAATGCCAGTGACTTGGACATGAAATAATTGAAGATATTAGAAAATGAGAGAGTGTGAGAAAGAGAAAAAAAGGGGACACAAAGAAGAGACTGGGATGGGAAAGGAAAGAAGAGCTGAGAACAAATCTTTCCTACTTCACATTTCTGTATAGGTCCAGGCTTGTCTTTAAACAAATGTCCAGCCAACAAGCCAAGAAATGTGAGTTCCTATTTTGCCATCTCCATTTCACCTCCCTAAATCATTAGATTCTCCCCTACTTTAACAACACACTATTCCTCATTCTCCCTCACATAACCCTATCCCACGTGAGCCTCAGATTGGCCTATGAAATGTTAAACAGAAATACAAACCATACCACATTTGGAAAAAAAAGACTTCTCCCAGACCCTAACCTGTCTTCAACCCATGACATTCAGTGGCCTTATGGAAAATGATGGTATCGTGCGGTCAGAACTTACAGTAAATGATCTGAGAATCATGTCAAAGATCTAAATCATGGGAATTTTGAGTTCTTGTTTTTATACTTCAATCAAAGTCCCCAAACATTTTCAATTAAAAAAATGCATCCGGGGTTGTCAACACACGTGCCAAATTTCAGTTGAAGGCATTTTGAAATGGTTAGGTTATGAAATGATCAAATAGCAACTTGGTAAATGGAAACACTGACAGACTTTTAGCTCATGAAATTCCTCCACAGATGAAGACAGCTAAACCAAAGAAATGTTCAGAAGAAGGCTCAAGCAGGTAGACTAAGATACCTTCCCCTTCAGTGTATGCTCCATCACACCCATTTCCTGCACAAGAAAGCTTGTTTCCAAGCCTGGGGTGGCCCGGAAGCTCTTGCAGGCTGAAGTTGGTCAGCTGAAGGATGCAAAGGAAGGAACAGATAATGCCTTGCAGAAACCTGGACACTAAGGCCTACGGGAGAAGAAAAGCCACTGACCTCAGCTTAGATGGTCTGAGTTCCAAGCATGGTTGGCCACTAGTGCTCTGTGGATCCTTGGACCAAATGTTACTTGGATTTCCCACAGAACCACCAAAATATTCACTTTCCTAGTAGAAGCCATATGCTCTCAGCTTAATGTGACATTTTTTTTCTTCTTTTTTATAATACCAGAGATTGAAGCCACATCCCCAGCGCTTTTTACTTTTTATTTTGAGACTGTTTCGCTAAGTTGCTTAGAGTCTCACTAAGTTGCTGAGGCTGGCTTTGAATTTGCAATCGTCCTGCCTCAGTCCCTCTGCCTCAGTCCCCCAAGCCACTAGAATTACAGATGTGCACCACTGCACCAAGCTCTAATGTGACTTTTTTTGTGTGCATCATACCCAGTACTCAGAGCAGAACAAAACTGCTTGTGTAAAAATGTCTTGCCAGCCTAAAGCCTGCACACTCTCATTTTTTAAAAACTGCAGCTCAGATAACTGCATATTAACCTTTTCCATTTCTTCAAGGGAAGTTTTCATGAATAAAGGCTGTGAAACTTACATTGCAACATTTTCACTTAATAAATGTTTCCCAACAAATCTAACCTCTTAAAAAGCTTTCATGAAAGGTCACTAATAGACCATTAACCTTCTTTAAATTGTGGAGTGATTAGAATTGCATTTTGAATATTATCCAAACATGATTGTTGAGAAACACCTTCATTTCTGCTTAGCATTAATTTTACCATGTAATTTGTCCTTTTGGAACCCCGAGAGACTATATTTAAACAGTTGTCCTGACAATTTTTAAAAGTTGCTTAATTAAGTGAGTAGGATTTCTTTTTCCTGGGTAAAAAGTCTCAGCCGATTTCTAGATCTTGTTTAAAACCTTGGTATTTTAAGGATTCTTTCAAGGTGTTTGAAGTATTCTTAATAGTTACTCAATTATCACAAAACCCAATTTCTATTCTTCTACTCTCTATAATCAAATCTTTACTTTCATAACTTCCAATTAAGCCTCCATTTTAGGATTGAAAACCAGATATTCATCTTCTGTAACTTGTTACCATTGAGATGAAGATGGCAAGAATTTCATACATACTTACAACAGATGTGCTTATTGGGCACAATCTCTAAAAAGGTGACGTCTGACAGTCAGAAATAAAATGTGTACCAATTTTCTCAGTAATGCTACTGGGAGAGCATTTATGGAGAGCTAACTACATAGCAGATAACCTGATTAATACAAAGAGAAAATGTACATCATTAAGCTTGCAGATGAGCTAAACAGTAGAATATACAATGCATTTAAGAATCATGGGACAATCTGATTATATCCAACATTGGTACCATCTGTCTTTGAGAGCTGTGACTAAAGTAGCAGCCACAACACAGGGAAACCCAAAGAAATAAAATGTACTTCAGAGGATAAAAATAATAACAGTTGCCTAATAGGATCATAATTACTGTTTTTGAATTTAAAATGGTTTGAATGTTACATTTTATGTTGTGTTTATTTTATCACAATAAAATGATAATAGCCATAATAGTAATAGCAATGACAGAAAATATATGTGGGCTTTCTAGGCTAACTACTTCACGTGCCTTTAGCCTTTAGCTTTCAAACCAATTCTTTTAGAAAGTACTAGTATTACTTTCCCTTGCAGGATTTGTAAAACTCTAGGACCACACTGATAAAGTCACTTCTTCAAGTAGGTGTTGATAGAATGAATAAGCATGAAAGACCTGGTTGAACCCAAATATCCTGATAGTAGATTCTGTGATTTTTAACCCCATATTACTTCCACTGATATTAAGGAAAGAAGTTATAATTAGAAAGAAAGGGAACCCATAGTGAGAAGTAAAACCATCTTAAAGTTTTAGCCAAAAGAAAAAGTCAGCTGGGAAATGCCAATAGGGTAGGTGAGTGGGGTCAGTATATGACTATTTATTCATCCAGGCAAGAAATAATCCGATGTCTACTACATGCCAGTTCCCAGGCACTAAGGATCATGAGTGAATAAGAAGACAAGGACCTTGAATTCCTGGAGCTTACATTCAGGAGGGAGAGAGCCATAAAAGTGAACAAATTCATAACAAAGTAATTTCGACTCTCAGCAAGTGCTATGAGGAAGTAAAACTCACAGCAAGAAAGTGATAGTGTGGGGGAGGGGGTTGCACTAGCCTAGAACAGGGTTTCCTAGCCTTGGCACGGTTAACACATGAGACCAGATAATTCTCTGTTGTGGGGGGCTGTCCCATGCATTGTAGGATATTGAGCCTAATTCTTAGCCTCTAGCCATAAGATCAACAGCAGACCTTTTTCTCCCTATTTTTCATAACAGAACCATCTCTTGACATTTCCAATGTCCCTGTAGGGACAAAGCCACCTCAATTTCAAACCCTTGGCTTACAGGATCATAGAAATCTCTGAAGAGGTGACATCTGACCTGAGACCAAATGGTGTGATGCAGCCAGCCTCGAAGGAGCTGGGAGAAAAGTATCTGGGATAAGAAGCAAAGGGTGGATTAGAACAAACACCTAGATGTGGGAAAGGACTTGGCCTATCAGGGATGAACAGGAAGACTGGGGCACCGGAGCCTAGCGAGACATGGTAATGGCAGTAGGACTAGGTAGAAAACCAGACAATTTCAAGACATGGCGGGTCTGCAGGGAATTGAGCCACTTCAACTGTTTCAGTTCATCAGGAAAAAAAAAAAATGGGAGCAAAAAGATTGTCTGAACTCTAAACTAGATCATTGAAGAAAATATTTTTCTGTTCTTTTTAGAATTCTTAAAAGAGTTTAGCATTTATCACAACTAATATCTGTCTGAAATAAAACTACTGGCCTCTATGTTCTGTGTAGTCATTCCTTCATTCCTTAAACCAATGTTTATTGAGTGCCCAGTAGGTTCTAGACATTTTTAGGCATGTGGGACACACCACCTGGACATCACTCTTAAAGCTAATGTTCTGACTGGATGAGACAGATAAACAGTGGACAAAATGAATATTAGTTGAATGAATATTGTAGGATTGAAGATTGTAACTAATATGTACAAAAATACATGTTAGTATTTATATAATAAGAAAGCAAGATTAAAAGGATAACAATATACCACAGTAAGGCTGGAATGCAAAAGTATAATAAGCACATTATGTTCGATTACATATTATACCTCTAGAGAGTTCTATTTATTCTTTTATTTTCATCACAGTTGCTGCAAGTGCTTTATCTTGCATCCCCATAAGTGGATCTTTGAACTGGAAGACACCGGAGAAAATGAACAAGACCTCACCATGCCAAGATGGTAAAATTCAGGGTACCCCAGGAGTATCAAGTCTAGAGTCTGAAAATCACCAATGGCAACCAGTTGTGGTTGGTGCACACCTGTAATCCCAGCAGCTCAGTAGGCTGAGGCAGGAGGCTCATGAGTTCAAAGCCAGACTCAGCAATTTAGCAAGACCCTGAGCAACTTAGCAAGACCCTGTCTCAAAATGAAAAACAAAAAGGACTGGGGATGTGGCTCAGTGGTAAAGCACCCTGGGCTCTATCCAAAGTAGGGGGAAAAACAGCAATGGATAGTTCAACTTTAAGTCATTATTGTTTGAAAAACAAAATATATGACTGCATCACTACAGGTATGAGTGCATATCAAGATTGATAAGAAGTTTCCAAAAATCTGCCCCAAACCACTCACTCATTCAAGTAGTATGTGACTATGTGTAATGATGTCTAAAGTTGAGCATAATCTTCCTTTTTGCTTTAATACTAAAAATTTGAAGTTAATGATGAAAAGAGTGATGATTATAAGTATAATCATAAATACTCCCCACAACTGACTTTTATCAAATGATATTTCAAGAAATAAAATGGGAACAAGCTAAAATTCCTTCTGTCAAGACAAGAGTGACATGAACATGTTTCCTATGGTCACTACAGAAAATTTTTATAAACTTGGCAGCTTATAACAATGGAAATTTATTTCCTCACAGTGAACTCTGAATTAGTTTCACTGGGCTGAGGACCAAGGTATCTGCAGAGCTACTCCTGCTCCAGAAGTTCTAGTGGAGAATCTGCTCCCTGCTTATGCCAAGTTCTGGAGGTGGCCCGTGGCATTCCTGTGAAGGATGCTGCACTCTGGTACCCACCTCATCTTCCTATCTTTTGTGTGTCTAATGTTCCTCCATCCATTTCATGAGAGTATCTGTGATTGGATTTAGAACCCACTCAGGTAATAGAGAATAATCTCTTTGTCTCAAACTCAATGACCTTTTTTCCAAAAAGGTAACATTTATAGGTTTCAACAATGAGGACATGTATGTTTCAGGAGACCATTTTTCAGCCCACCACAATGAGCAATGCTTTTTTTATGCAGAGAGAAATGGTGAATCTAAATGCTGATAAAGTGGATTCAATATCCTTAACAGTCAAAAATATATCTAGAGCCAGGCATAATAGTGCACATCTGTAATCCCAATGGCTTGGGAGGCTGAGACAGGAGGATCAAAAGTTCAAAGCCAGCCTCAGCAACTTAGCAAGGCCCTAAGCAACTTAGCCAGACCCTGCCTTTAAATAAAATGTCTGGGTATGTGGCTCAGCAACCACTTTAAAGCGCTCCTGGGTTCAACCCCCAATACCAGAAAAAAAAATACATCTAGAATTTAATGTTCAGTGAAAATACATTTTTAATATAAGGGGAAAATAAAGATTTCACATTTCTTTCATCATCAAATTCATTAACAAAATGAATTTGAGAATTCATTTTCAAAGACAATTTATTATTGAAACACCTGCACCACAAATATATTAAGAGAAATTCTTTAAGCAGAAAGAATATGATCATATCAAGTTGGAATTTGGATCTATACCAAAAAAAATGAAGAGATGTAAACCAGGGAGAATTAAAATAAATGTGGAAAACATTTTTTCTAATTTTTAATCATTTTAAAATATTACCATACAAAGCAAAGTAAGAGCAATGTATTCTAGATTTATAACATGAATAGAAGTAAAATTTATGGCAGGGCAACTGCACAAAAGATAAAGAGGAAATAAAGGTATTCTATCATAAGATTTTTACACTACCTATAAAGTAACATAGTATTTTTGAAGGAATACTCTGATTGGTAAGATATGTATATAATAAACCCTATGACAACTAAAAAAAGAGATATAAATAATAAGCTAATTGTTGTTAAAATAAAATCAAAAACATATTCAATACAAAGAAATAGAGAAAAATGAAGAACAAATATGAAAAAAAGAACAAGATGACAGATTTAAGTCTAATCATACCAATAATGGCACTAAATGTAAATGCTCTACACACTACAAATAAAACCCAGAGACTTTCATATTGAATTTGGATTTTAAAGAGCAAAAACAAAATATATGCAGTCTAAAAGAACTGTAGTTATTAAAAGTAAAGGGACAGGATTTTATGCAAACACTCATAACAAGAATGCTGGAATTGTGAAGCTAATAAAGACAAAATGGACCTCAGTACAAGGAATATTACCAAGATACAGAAGGACATTCAATAAATGACACAGGATTATAATTTATCAAAAAGCATCACAGTATCAAATATGCAGGCATACAATTAATTTTGCCTCTATTTTAGAGTTTCAGTCTCTATGCTAAAAACCATAATTTATTCAGGCATATTTCTCTATTTTTTTCTATGAAATATTTGTCATTAATTACAAGAGACTTGTTAGCATATTAATAACAGCTTTAAAACACACAAGCAAATAAAATTATGAGACGAAAAAAATAATAATTTAAAAACCCACAAGTATGGCCAGAGATGTAAAAATCCCTTCTCAGCTTCTGGTAGAATCAGTAGACAATAAATCAGGTTATAAAAGATCTGAACAACACAATCAGCCAACTCCACCCAACAACAGTAAAACAAACATTTCTTAAATCACAGTGAATCATATTCTATGCCATAAAACAAATCTCAACATATTTAAGGGACTTAAAATCATATAAAGTATGATCTCTGAAAAAAGAAATTAAATATCAAAAAAGTCCTGCAAACACTTGGAAATGAACCCATTCCTTTTTTTTAATATTTATTTTTTAGTTGTAGTTGGACACAATACGTTTACTTTATTTATTTATATGTGGTGCTGCGGATGGAAGCCTGGGCCTCACACGTGCTAGGCGAATGCTCTACCACTGAGCCATAACCCTAGCCCCACAATGAACCTATTTCTAAAGAACATGTGGGTTAGAATATGTCACAAAGGAGGCTAGTATTTAGCTAGTATTGTTTTGTTTTGTTTGTGGTGCTGGGGCTTAAACCCAGGACCTCATGCATACTAGGCAAGCACTCTACCATATCCCTAGCACTAATATTTTGAATCAAATAAAAATTAAAATCAAATTTAAATTTTTTAGTACACAGCTAAAGCAGTGTTTCAAATAATATTTATAGCATTAAATTATTATGTTAAAAAATAATACATACATATAAGATCTTTCTAAGAAAATAAGAGAAAGAGGAACAAATTAAATCCAAAATAGGCAGGAGGTAGAGATAATAAAAATATGAAAAGAAAGCAATAAACGGGAAAAAAAATCAAAGAATTCCAAAGCTGATGCTTCAAAAAGATAATAAGGATAAACTCTATAGTCAGACTGATCAAGGGTGGGGAAGAAAAATATCAATTACTAATATCAGGAATAAAAAAGTGACAATCACTTCATGTACTTCAGATGTAAAAAGAAAAATAAATGTTATATAATGAATAATTTTATGCCAATAAACTTGACAAATTGAGGGCTGGGAATGAAGTTCGGTTGTAGAGCACTTGTCTACCATGTGCAAAGACTTGGGTTAAATCCCCAGCAACAGAAAAAACAAAAAACAAACTTGGATAAATGGAAAAATTAATTAAAAGATGTAAGTAACTAAAAAAGTTCACTCAGGAAGAAGTAGATAGCTGGGTGTTGTGGTGCACACCTGGAATTGAACAACTTGGGAGTTTGAGGCAGAAGTATCACAAGTTTGAGGTTAGCTTGGATAACTTAGCAAAACCTTGCCTCAAAATAAAAATAGAAAGGATAGAGGATGTGGTTCAGTGGTAGAGGGCCCCTGGGTTCAATCCCCTAGTACAAAGGAGAGGGAAAGCGGGGCAGAATGAGGAGGAGAAGGCAGAATAGATAATCTAAATAACTTTTATTTCCTAGAGAAATTGAATTTACACTTTAAAAAGAAAATTCCAGATGTATTCTTCCAAAACTTTAGGGGAAACTAAAGATATCAGTTCTGTGCCTGCAAATCTTAGGAACCTAGCATTACCTTGAGACCACCAGCCACTCAAGAACTTATAAGAAAAGAACACTATAAAATGATAACGCTCATGAACATAGATATAAATTTCCTTAAAAGTTTAGCAAATTGTATAAAGAGAAAAAACACAGCTGGGTGCAGTGGCACACGCCTGTAATCCCAGTAACTGGGGAGGCTGAGGCGTGAGGATCGAGAGTTCAAAGCCAGCCTCAACGAAAGTGAGGTTCTAAGCAACTCAGTGAGCCCCTGTCTCAAAAAAAAAAAAAAAATACAAAATAGGGCTGGGGATGTGGCTTAGCGTTTGAGTGCCCCTGAGTTCAGTCCCTGGTACCAAAAACAAACAAAACAATGGAGGGTGGTGATTACTCCCAAACAAGCAATTCTTCAAGTCTCTGTAAACACCATCTGGGTGTCCTACAACTCAATTCAATTCTAACATTAACCAGAATTAGCCAAACTCCATCATTTAAAGACTCAGTCCCACAAGACTGACACCCCCACTTCAAACATGAGTTCAAGTGGTAGGTTTCCAGGTTACGCACAACTTTTGTCCTACTTCACTACACATTGGAGGTTCCCACAGCCCCCTTCTTGGGTTCAATAATTTGCTAAGAGACTCAGCAAACTCAAGGGTGTGGAATTCTGATACATTGAAGGGAGGTTGCATCACATTGAAGAAAGGATGTGATCCTGAGAGCAGGAATACACAGGATGGGAAGTGTCCCACTTCAGCTGGGAAATGTAAGGGTAAAGCCAGAATTTAAATTTGTGTGATTTTATAGCCTGGCTTGTGATATCAGGCTGAGCACTTAATTCAACAAGAGATCAAGAATCCTTATATGAGATGATATAAATATGAAATTCACCTGACAGCCAGGTAAGAGGGAAAATTGCAGTCAAAGAGGCATTATAAATAGTCCAGGCAGAAAACAATGAGTTTTGGATGCAAGATACTGGCAATGAAAGAAGAAATGATAGTGAGGTTTTGGTGTGACTATGTAGATCTTAGAAACGGATTTAAATGGCAGACGTAAGGCGCAGGATGCACAGAGAAGAATAAAAGGAGGCTCCCAAGGAAGATGATAGAGTTTTGAATTTGAGTGACTGGAAACCTCTCCTGAAAGAGAGGTGATGGAGGGAGATAAATGGAAATAATGAGCTGAGCAGGTTGGGTACAAAATCAAAGGATACAAAATTTCTTTTCCATATTGAATGATTGGAGATAGATATAGGTCCTTCAAGATACTACCAAAACACTATTAATTCAGTAAATTTGCAGGCTGTGACATCAACATGCATTTCATCAAAAATCTGCAGCCTTTCTATACACCAATAACAAGTTTTCTGAATGAAAAATCAAAAACTTTTTTTCATTTACAACACCTCAAAAAAAATTTAAATAAATAAGTGAAAGACCCGTCCACTGAACATTATAAAACATCAAAGAAATAAGGAAGATACAGATAATTGGAAAGATATCCCACATTCATGGACTATAGATTACGTAAAGTGTTCTTCAGAATTAATATAATTCCCATCAAAATTCCAATGACACTTTCACAGATATAGAAAATAACTATCCTAAAATGCTTATAGAACGAACGAAAGGCCTATCTTGAGCAAAAAGAATAAAAATAAATCCATGTATTTACAGTGTATTGATTCTCAACAAAGATGACAAGAATACCCCATGGAGAAAGGGCAGTTTTTCAATAAAAAATATTGAGAAAACTGAAAAAATCCACATGCAGAAGAATGAAATTAGGCCTTTATCTCACTTAATATACAAATATCCATCCAGAAATGGATTAAATCCTTAAACATAAGGTTTAAAATGTTCAAACAACTAGAAGAAACACAAAGGTAATGTGTAATGACACTGGCTCCGGGAAATGATTTTTTTTTCCATAAGACTCCCAAAGCATAGGCAAAATAAGAAGTATAATTAAACAAATGGAATTACATCAAACTAAAATTTTTCTGCACAACAAAGGAAATAATCATCAAAATAAAAAGATGATATTTGCAAATCATGTACCTGGTGAGGGTTTGATATTCAAAATATATGAGAAGCTCAAACAAGTCAATAGCAAGAAAACCTGATTTTAAATATAGGCAAAAAACCTGAATAGACATTTCTCAAAAAAAAAAAATTTTAAAGACATACAAATGGTCAACACGTATGTGAAAAAAAAAAAAGATGTTCAACATCACTAGTCATCGGGAAAATACAAACTAAAATCACAATGAGATATCATCTCATACCTGTTAGAATGGCTATGATCAAAAAGACAAGATAACAGGAGTTAGTAAGAATGTGAGGAAAAGAGAACACTTTTTCCCCCACATTTTTTATTAGTGCATTAAAGTTGTCCATACAGATTGGATTTGTTTTTACATGTTTGTAATTTGTACATGCACACAAAACACAATAGAACAATATAATTTGGCTCAGCACTTCCCCTGTCCCTCTCTACCTCCCAAATTTTGGTGCCTTTCCTCTGCTGATCTCCCTTGAATTCCAAGAGATCTGTTTCCTATGTCCTCTCTACTTTCTTCATGAGAGGAAGACATATGACCCTTGACCTTCTGAATTTGACTTATCTCACTTAACATAACGGTCTCTAGTTTCATCCATTTTCCTGAAAATGATATAATTTCATATTTCTTGATGGCTGAATAAAACTCCATTGTCTATATATCTTCATTGTCTTTATCTATTCATTCATTGATGGACACCTAGGCTGGTTTCATAGTTTGTCTATTGTGAATTGTGTTACTACAAACATGGGTAACGCATGTATCTCTGTAGTATGACGACTTTAATTCTTCTGGATGAATACCAAGGAGTGGTATACCTGAGTCATGTATTGTTTCCCTGCCTAGTCTTTTGAGGAACCTCCATACTGATTTCCATAGTGATTGTACTAACTGACAATCCCACCAACAATGTTAATGTGTTCAAGAAAAGGGAACAATTGTGCACTGTTGATGAAAATGTAAATTAGTATAACCATTATGGAAAATAGTATGGAGGTTCCCGGGAAAATTAAAAATAGAACTACCATATGATCCTGCAATCCCATCAGTGGGTATATAACTAAAGGAAATTAAATCAGCATGTCAAAGAGATGTCTGCACCCCTGTCTCCACTACAGCATTATTCACAATTACTTAGAGTTAGAATCCATCTAAGCATTTGTGGAAGCATGAATTAATAAAGAAAGTGTAGTATAGACACACAATGGAATACAATTTGTTCTTAGAATAAAAGGAGATCTTGTCATTTGCAACAACTAGTATGAGCCTCAAGGATATTATGTCAAGTGAAATATGCCAGACAAAGAAAAACAAAAGCTGCATGATCTAACTTATATGTGAAATCTAAAACAAACAAACAAAAAAAAACATTTGAACTCAAAAGCAGAAAATAAAATGATGGTTACTGGAAATGGGGGTGAGGACCAAGCAAGATGTAGCAGAGAAAAAGGATTCAGACTGATGTTGGTTGAGAGCAGAAAGAAGAAATAAAATCAAGGGATCATTGTATAGTACACCCCAGTGACTACAGTTAATGACAATGAATTGTTTCCTTGAAATCACTTAGTAGATTTTAAATATTCTGAAAACAAAAATAATAATAAGTACATAGGATAATGCATATCTTTTTTAAGTTTTGTAGTCATTCAACACTATATACATATTTCAAAATGTTAAACACAATAAATATACACATTTTGTCAATTAAAAATAAATTTTTATAATTTTCTTAAAAAGATATGCCTTTGTTTTATATGAATTGTGTTCAGATCTAAAATTATATGTGAATAATTGATTTTTGAATTAAGTGTAGAAGTTAATAAACTGTTCCCTTTAAAAAAATAAAAGCCTGAATCATCAAAAAAGGTAGTGTGAGAATTTAAACATTCTTATTTGTTCTTGTCTTGGTCATTGAGATTTTTTTTCATATAGAATACACAGAAGAGGAAAAAAAGCCAAGAATTGTCCAGCATTAGACATTAGACAATGCAAGAATTTTGCATTAGACAAAATCTTTTTTATTGTACCACACAAATATTAGCATTTCAGCTATTGCTCTGCACAAACAAAAATAAAAACTCATTTCCTCGGTTGCCATGGGACAGAATATTAAGACATTATTATTATCCACGAATTCAGTTTCATGACATACCCAATACATGGTTGGAATACATTCTACTTGAAAATTTTCAATTGCTCTGTCGCATATCATCTTTACATATAAGTTCAGCAGAGTGGTATTTTCTTTTAAATATCACTTAAGATCACTCAATTATGAGAGTAGAAGGAGAGAGCCCTTTAGTAATAGTATTGTTGAATATTGGAATGAAATTCCCTGAGCCCCTTGTCTTATGAAATAAGTCTTTTTGTGTGCATAAAATATAGTTCAACATTAAGCATTTTCTACAAAATGGGGGACAAATCCCAGAGTAATCTTCATACAAAGTTATTTTAGGTGCCTAATGCCTGTAAAATTATAGTTGTGCCTTGTCCTAAAGTTGAGGGTCTTTCCACATTTTCATCATAAACCCCATTTTTCAGGGGCTTATAACTCAACTATAGAAATTTGCTTCAGGATGAAACTTGGAATACCCAATTTCAGTTGATCTAGTTATAACCAGTTGAAGTAAAGACAAAAAGTTTGCGTTTTATCTTTCTCATTTAGCTCTCTCTATTTTTAAGTTAAAAGAAACACATTCAGCCATTTCTACCAGTTTCTCAATTTTCAAAAATCTTTACATTTGACATTTCTGAAATATAACGAAAAGGATAAAAAGAAAATTTAATGAGTAATTAGTGTCTCAAGCGAAGGATAAAGAGGTGTAGAATCTTTCTCAGCCAACTCACCCTCCAAAATCCAGGTAAGGTCAGGAGATATTGAAACTCATTACAACATAATGACATTTATTTTCAGTGAAGAGCTTTTATTGAATGAGAACAGAATACCTAATGCAGGCCTATATCCTAGAAAGTCATGGGAATATTTAACCATAAACATTCGCCACACAATGAGGTAATATTCTAGATTTCAAAACTGTAAAAGAGCACAAGTATTTACTCTGAAATAACAGCAGTAGCTTACATGCCAAATAGTTTGTTTCCTTAACCCATAGGAAACTTCCTTTTCCTGAAGAGAAGACTCATCATGTTAATGGATATAAGGATATTTACATAGAAGTGCTGTTATCTGAGCCAACTGGAGCTTTTGCAGATTGTTAGTTTTCAATACCAGTAAAGGTGTGCAGAAAGGGTGCTTTAGCAACCAGAAGGTTGATATGTCTCCCTAGCACCTAAATTAGTATCTGACAAGATGAAGGACAACAAATATAGAGATTGTTTCCTTCAGTTAATCCTATTAAACACAGCTATAGCACTTCAGAGCAAACTTCTCTTTCTGCATTCGCACATTGCTCACATTGTCCCATGTTTTGCACGCTCCCCTACATTGACACCACCCCAGCACTACCTAAAGAGTACATTAAATGATCTCAGGCCTGGCAAAGAGCAGGAACTCAAAACTGCCCCCTCCCTGGCTCCCATTGCCTTTGCAATTCTTCCCACTTCCTGTTGTCAAGCACACCCATACCCTATAACACATCTTCAAACTCCATGTGCTGTATGTGCACCATGCACATTTGACTTCCATAATGAATCAGCCAGATCTGATGGGTTGAAGGTCCACACCCGAGAAAAGAAAAACCAGCTTCAGAGCTAAGGTGTGTAAACCACAAGGTAGCAAGTTTGGTTGAAATATGAAACGAAACCATTCCAATTTTTAATCCCCATTCCGTACCAACCAGCTGTTCCTTGCCTGTCTGAGACTTCGCTTTCATCCCTGAAAAATAAAACAATTAGACAAGAAGATCTTTAAAATCCCTTCTAGTTTTAAAGTTCTGGAATTTGAGGGGAAATAAGTGCTTAGTTCAGTTAGGTACATTTTTCTATTATTTAGTCCAGTTGAACAAACACACACAGTATTCTCCTCAACCCCCCAAACAGGTTACTATCCTGACAGAATTATGTATGGTAAACACCAAACTTGCAGTGGAAATATCAGGTTTTACTAATCCATGCATGCCAAGACATTAGAGGACCCCACCCAATGATAGGCAGCTGACCATTTGGTCATTGCCTGACTGCACCATCAAACCCATAGAAGAAAATTAGAACAGAGAGCTTTGCTGAAATTCTTCATATATATATATATATATATAGTTGTAGGTGGACGCAATAACTTTATTTTATTTTTATGTGGTACTGAGGATCACAAGTGCATCACACATGCTTTGTGAGCGCTCTACCACTGAGCCACAACCCCAGCCCAAATTCCTCATCCTTGTTAAGAAAATCTTATGAATTCTGTGGATTCGCTGTACACGGGAAATGTGAGCTTATTAAGAACACCTATTCCTAATTTGATGTCAGCTAGATTTCTTTTCCTTCTCATCTCACAATGAAGTACAAAGTTTACAAAGAATAAAAAAGGAAGAAACAGAATCCTTGTGAGTTTGAATTAATCTGCAGCTGCTTGTGAAAATTCAAGGGAATACAGAACTGACCACTCTACTTTCTTACCCCAGAAGCTATTCAACTAGGGCCTGGGAGAAATTAAAAGACATTTGAAGCAGATTTAGACTTTTCCCACCTTCAAAAAAGGATCAGACAGACCCCTCTGTGTCGATCCCTGTCTTCTTCTGTCTGTCAATAAGAGCTGCTGTCAGTTATTCTGTGAACACATGGCTTGCCCCTACTCTTCCAATTACTAAGGTAATGGATGTCCTTTCACACCAAAAAGGAAGGATATGTCCTAATATCCTCAGGATATGCTTAAAATATGCCACCACAGGAGGACAAAAGGAAGAATGCCACGGTGATGTGTAACCATTGGATGTTTCCAGAAAGTAGAGGCATCAGATCCCCAAAGGAGCCTCTGACTCTGCCCTCAGTGGAGGCCCACTTTGGAGACTCTACAATACGATCAGAGATCCCAGCCACTGTGTGCCTCTGAACTACATGGCAATTCTTTCTTAATTGAGCAGGTTTTGGGTCAGGAGGTGCAATTCCAACTTTGTTTCCAACAGAATACTGAAAGCACTGTAAGTATTTAAAACAGAGAGAATTTAATACAAAGAATAGGAAGAGATGATGGAATTGCTCAAACAAATTGGAGAAGGTGAAGCAACCCAGAAATCAGCAAGAGGAAAAAGCCATTCCCTATGCTGGAGGAACCAAAGAAAGTAGAAAGCAAGGAAGCCATATTCTCTGAGCCCAGAGAATGGTGTCACCCAAAAGAAGATGAAATGGTGGCTGCCTGTCCAGTGGGAACTGGTGTCAAAAAGATTGTGCAGCTGCCCAATGCAGATATAGCAGAAAAACAGCAGGTTTCCTGCTCCTGCTGCCCTTTGATCTCCCACCACTGCCCCCTACTGCCCAAACCCAGAAGGAAGATGGTTGTGTGGGAGGGAGCCTGAGCAATGCAGCCTAGTCTGGGAGTTTCCCTGAGGCCTGGAGCAGAGCTGAGAACAGGGCGAGGATCTTCCTGCAAAGGAGCCAAGAACCTTCCAGGATGAGCATTTCATCTATTCACGAAGCAGTCATCCAAGGAACATCTGCTATGGGCAGGCGGATGTCACAGGGGCAGGAGGAACCAAGGCCCCAGGCCTCAAAGAAATGAAGTTGCCATGAAAGAGGCAAATGTATAACAACATCGTTACAAATCCCTGTGGGACAAGTGATCGGATGCATGAGAACCCTAAAGAGGGAGTGGTGGTGTGGGCTTTCGAAGGTTACTTTTCATATAATAAGTAGGCTTCTTTAGTTCCCTCAGGAAAAATATTAAGAAGGTGTAGCCCAAGTTGGAAACACAGAATCTATTCTTATCACTGAATTTTTTTTTCTCTCTTAAAAACCCATAAAAGGGTACTAAAGAAATTGTTGTTGCTCTTTTCAGTTCTTGTTCCCCATGATCAAATGACTTCTGTCATCATGGAGGGATTTTGACTGTCTCTGGAAAATGATCACTAGAGTAACCCAACCAAAATGAATAGTGTGGTAAGGAGGCCGTCAGGAGGGAAAGACACACAGCCAAAAGTGCCTTCACAGACGACAACGACGACGACGAGTCAAGTAGGGAGTGGGGAAACGAGAATGTGCTCAGCCTTTGCAAATGTAAGGAGATTTTTCCAGGAAAGCGACAATAATTTAATTACAAAAATGCTTCTGATACTTGCTACCCATGAAATCTTTTTTGGCAAAACGACTGACAGAAGAAGTACAGCAGGCTAAGTGATTACTGATAGGTTTGAATTAGAGCCAGATTAAAGGTACTATACTAGCTTTCTGTGTAGGGTGCTTGAAGCAGCAGCCAAATGTTCAAGCCTGAACCTTCCACTACCATATAATCTAAGGCCACTATGTTCTGTCAAGGCACATTAACAAGGTTTAAGTCCGTGGGCTGAACACCAACAGGTTTTTTTTTTTTCCATGCAGATTTATTTATCATTAGTACAAAATATTAACATGAGTCTGATTGATTTCTACAGGAAAAATCAAACACTAGTGCAATCAACTAGATTATATAGCTATAAAATGATCATTTTTAAAGAGCAAATCACACTCACCGATAAGAGGCACAGTAGCATTTCAATCCTTCACTGCCACAGCGCACTTTGTGCTGTGGGTTTTGCAGCCAAAGTCTTAACAGCCCGTGAAGGCTGATAAACACCTTGTGTTTAATAGCAGATTCGGAATGCAGTCATCATTAAGTGATTTTCAAGCCTGGGTGTGGTTCCATTTATATTTCATTGGCTTAAAAAAAATGATGCTTTTTGTATTTTGCTGGGTACCTTCCAGATTTTTTATTTAAAACAGAAATGCTGAAAAAAAAAAAAGCTAAAAAAAATGCTACACAGTTTCTGTTCTGGACCATTAATTTTTCAGTCAGATCTAACTATCATTTAATTGGTTCCTGATGCTAAAACTTGGATTCCACTTTAAACGCTTGAAACTGGAGTATATAGAATAATTTGTTATGCTGAGCTATTCATCCCGAATGTCCAGGGAAAATAAACCAATCTCAAAATAAAACTGGGCTACCTTCTGTGATGACACAAAATTAATAACACAGTCTAAGAATAAAACCTGTGTCTGTTTGCCAAAAAAAAAAAATCATTCGATTCCCCATGATGAAGAAATATTTTAATTCATATTAATGAACAACATAAAAGGGGCTCCCTTAACAACAAAATCCATAAACAAAAATTTCAGAAATCTGACCTAATTCAATAATATTCAAAAATCATCTGCTTTTCTTGAATACATAAATGAGTTTTAGTACTTCTTATATCTTGTATTGGATTAATTAAAATAGGTAGTAATACTAAATTCTATGATTAAGTCCTAGAAAATATTTAAACTTCCCAAAGATTTTAGACAGTACACACACATCACTACTTAACAATTTGAAATCTAAAAGAAATATGTATCCTGTAGGATAGGGAATATGATATTGGGTAATTTGAGAATTTACCCAGAAAGGGGACTCTGGGAGATCTGCATTGCAAATAGATTTCTGTTCACACCAAACAGGGTCAATTTGTATTCTGGCTCAACTAACCAGCTCAGAAAAACAGCCTCTGGACAGGAATTCCACACATGCAGATAAGCACTAGTGAAAAATCCTTGTGAAATAACTGCTATTTCAGCACGAACTGAGTGCAATTTGGTAACCAGTGTTCTGGAGAGATGCCAAGTTAGTTAGATAATTGCTGTGGCCTGAATGGAGCCCAAGAGATGCTGGGCACAAATTCTCAGGTGCTTTTTAAGGATAACTTGAAAGTCCTCAGCCATTGACCAGGTAACAATGCTAGCCCACAGTTATGCTGCTAAAATGACCTCAAGGTGTTTTTGTGAATGAAGAGTACTCTTTATCACAGAAATGAAATTTAAGGACAATATACCTAAACTGTTTTCCACTAACTGAAGCTGCAAAAGAAAAAAAAAATGACGTTTATGATATACAGTTGAACTTAGAGGTAGGACATAAAGTTTCATAGTCTCCTAAAAATATTTTAGAAAAATACTAATAAAATTCAAATCCATTTTAATTTAACTTTCACCTGCAATAAATACTTTCACTCTGATGCAAAGTACTAGCTAGATATGCATTTTTACATTGTTTTTTAAATTAGTTCCTCAGTTCCCAATTTCTTTTCCATTAGTTTTGAGGTTTCTCCCTTCCAACACTTCAGATAGTTATGTTGATTTAACGTTTTTGCTGGTTCTTCTTTCTAGAAACAGCTTCCACTGGCAAGATGGTTTGGTAACTTAATGATATAGTCTGACTTAGAGCCAAGAATTTGTCATCTTTCCTCCCCCAACCTCTCCACTTTCAGTGTTACCTATCTCAGTGAGGAGCTCCAGGTCACTAAAGAGAAGACTTGCTAGACGGGGAGACTCCTAACTTCTCCCGCAACCCCACATCTCATCATACATTAAGTCCTGTCCAGTGTACCCGAAACATGCCTCAGGTTCTCCCCCTCATTTTCATCCTTTGCCCATCACCCTAGTGTAGGCTTTTGCCTGGGCTATTGCAGTTCTTTTATTCCCTCCCCCACCATGTTCCTTCTGTTCTCTATCCATTCTGATTTAACTCCTCCCAGTCAGAAGCCTCTACTTTGCAAAACTATCAATGGCTCCAGCACCTACAGTCTACATTCATCCATCAGATCTTACAGACCAATTTTTGGCCTTATCTCTAACCAATCCCCCATACTTATTTTATCTTGCATTTCTCCAAACTTCTCAATTTCTTTTTATTTTTGAATCGACTGCTTCCTCTATCTGGAATATCTTTCCCATCTCTTCCTATAAAATCTGTAGAGGGAGTGTCTTACAGACAGGTTCTCCAGTCTCTCCATCCGCATCCGTGGCAGGAGGGCTTTTTCTGCTCTGCCTTCCTGGGGATGACTCCATCTATCTCTGAGGACACTTGTCACACTCAAGGGAACTAGAAGCCAATAAGTAGCAGTGCTGTCCTTGATGGCTGGGATTTTATCTTACCTCTTTTTGTGGTCCTGGCACCTAATCCAAGGACTGAGAATCTAAAGAGGTTAGGGATGGGAGGAATAGAATGCAGGAGGAAAGAATGAAGGAAGAGAAAGGGAGAAAAGAAAGAAGAAAGGAACAAAAAAAGGAGGGGAAAAAGAAAAGGGATAAAGCCTCTTAGATACTCTTTTTAGAATAAATTCTTTGGGTCAACAGAGAGAACCCACTGCTGAAAACCTGGTGGAGTAAAACAGAAAAAGAAAAGAACACATCTTCAGTCTATTCTTGGAAGCTTACATGCAGGCTGAGAACCAAAGAAGGCCTGGTCCAGACCTTTCTAACAGCTGAGTCATATGTTGAGATTGACCTTGAAACCAATAGTATCTAAAAGTAAAGAAAATAATGAAGGCCAGAAAGGGGGGTTTCTGAAAAATACACCCTAGAGATTGAAAAAGGAGAGCGAGAGGATAAAGGTTGACTAGACGTGAGCAGGGCCAAAAAATTACCTTTCCCCCTTCAAAAGGCACCAGAGAAAGGAAAAAAGGGATTGTACGTTAATGGCGGGGGAGGGGGGGTGGAATCAACCGCTCTGATTAAATGTTACATATGTTTGACTCACTCAAATTTCTGGAGGCCAGGAGGAGGAACAGAAGGGTATGTTTTGCCTAATGATTAATCTCTCTCTCCTGTGTTTCTCAACCTGGTAACATTGTTGAACTTGGGGGAAGGGGACATGGAATTAAAGGAACAAAAAGTAGATTTTCTCTTGACTCTACTAGACATTACGTGAATGTTCTCTATTGACTTTTATGCGCCTACCATTCAGAACGTGGCACCTAAACATTCTTTGTCTACTCACTGAGAAGGCTCATCAAAGAGAGGAAGTTACAGACAACATTATTATCCCCAAAGCCATTTATAATAGGTGAGGCATCCTAAGGTTTGTCTAGCTGAAAAGAGAAAAGGGAGGGAGGAAAATGAAAGAGTAATGCTTCTGAGAGGATCGTTTGTTAAAACATTTGAGAAAGTGAGAGAGTTATGGATGTCATATTCTGAAGGAGTCCGTTCTTCTTATGCAATGCAAAAAAAAAAAAAAAGCCTAAAGAACACAGCAGGAATAAATAATTCTCAGTGATTTATTTACAGAGCCTGAGTGTATGGTTCTGAACGAGATATTTCCCAGAGCCCCAGCAGCTCTCTTGACACAGCACCAGACCCGTTTCAACCTCCCAAACTACTTTCCACAGGCGTTCACCTCCGTTTTCCAGGCTGTGTTTTCTGCTCCAGGGTCATTAACTTCTTTCACTTGCATTTACCCCTAACCTATGTACTTATTCCGTAGGTCTCTGTTTCAGCAACACAGGTGAGACTGACTCAGGCCATTTAATCACCAGTCAGTCCAAACACTAACCTGTATTTTTTCACAGACACCTGCCTGTCCCAGATAAGCAATGCACCTTCATTCATTCATTCACTCATTCCTTCAATGTGGTGCTAAGGACTGGGGTGCAAAGGTTAACAAGACTCCACCCCTGTTTCTTCTATTCAGCATGAACCCATAACGACAATACTGGGTAGCATGTCTAAGTAAGAGGAGAACAGAAAGTAAGGGAGCCAAGAAGAAGGAGCAACCAACTTTGTATTAAGTTGAGAGCAAGTGGGAGTAACTAATGATGACAATAAAATGAGTCCAGTTATCCCCAAAAGGTTAATGGCATCTGGTCCTGGAACAAAAGCTTGGAGACTGCACCTACAGAAGGACTTAGTCCTCTATCCTTGTGATATATTGATTTTGTTTGAAAATAACAGCATCTTGAACAACATGGAAGTTTGTTTCTATTTTAAGTGGCTGTCCAACAGTCATGGTGGTTCTGTGGTGCTGGGAAACCAGGCTTCTTCTAGTTTGTTGCTGTATTGTGGCCACACCAACTCTAGTCCTCCCCTGCATTCCAGTCAGCAGAGAGAAGAAGAAGAAAAGCCACATCCTCTCACTTTGAGGACAATTTAGATGTTAGTTGCACGTGCCATCCTTGTTAATATCCTATTGGCTAGAATTCTTTCACATACGCACACCTAGTCGCACAAGAGGTTCGGCTGAAAATTCTACTTCCACAGAAACAGGGAAAGCAGATATCAGAAAGCAATTAGCTGTTGCTGCCAAGACCTAACCCTAAAAAAATCATTCATGACAAGGCTTCCTCATTTCCCCACTTAGTTGCAACTATTTCCTAGTACCATGCTGTAATTATGAAGCTCCTGTTCCATGTGAATCGCATCCACATATCTGAGGCACTGAGTCATTGACTGTTCCTAAAAAGTGTGCCACAAGCTCAGAAATCACTTGCAAAGACTGCACCAAAGTGATTGGCCCCATGAATGTATTACTAGAACTGTTAGCACTTGCTCTCACGTTAATAAGGGTTAAGAAATAATTTGTGATCAAAAGAAACATTACCTATTCTTTAGGGACATATAAATCCATGAGAAATATATGCTGTCTGCCCTCCACTAGAAAGCATGTACTTTTTGGCATAGTAAGAATACTGTATCACTGTCATACTTGCAATATGAAAAATGAAAGTGTTATCGTCTGTTTTAATGATAGTTTGAAAGTGATGTTTATGAGCATATTTCTCAATTCTCTCTGCATTTACCTATCCGAAGCAGTCACTACATTAATAATGGAAAGGAACACTTAATCTGAGGTTAAAATGAATCATACCTGGTTCCAATTAAAATTGCATTGAATGTATGCATGCAATTCATTTGGATTAGTAATACTCTCAGCAAAGATACCAAGAAGGACATTCCATGTGACAGGAAATTTGAGGTCTTCACCACTGTCCATAGCATGTACAAGTATCTAGTAGTCATAATCCCTGAGTTTATTTGAAGGTTTACCAATGCAAACTGCAAAGGAAGAGAGAATCTCCCAGAGAAACTACTCTCTGATGTAGCATTACAAACAGCCATCCAAACACATATTTTATCAGCTATGATCCCCTTGGCAGGCCATCTCCCAAAAGGAAGCTGCAACATCTGTAACCTCTCCATCTCTGGGAGAAATTTGACATTCTCTGGATACTGGAGGAACCATACTCCCCCTTAGGACAGAGAGCACCAGCCTAGCACACAGGCCTTGTCAGCTTTATGGCCTCTGCCAAACCCTGCCATCTCCCTTCCCCTATTTATTCCCTCTCTCTCTCTCTCTCCCACCTCCCCCCCCCACCTCTCTCTTTCTCTCTCTCCTCTCCTCTCCTCTCCCCCACACCATTCATCATGAAGACATGCTTCTAATATGAAAGGTTAATTATACTGTTCATTACTAACGTTTTGTCGTCAAATGATTACCACTGGGCATGGTTATAAACTTTACCTTATACATTCGCGCTAGAAAATGAAAAAGACAGTTGTAGTAGGGTCTGGAAGATACTCACTCCTGATACCCTTCTTGAGAGCAGAGGTCTGACTTCTTTTGCAAGACATTGTCCCCAAAATAAAAGACTACATTTCCCAGCTTCCTTTCAGCTAGGCATGGTCACATGACAAAGTTCTCCCCAATAAGACTTAAGTGCCTGATTTCCAGCAAGCCTATTTAAAAGACCTAACTCAATGGGAGAGGACTCTGTTCCTGTCTCTCTCCTCCTGAGCAGGCCCTGATGATGGGGACCTGTCATTCGCAAGGGCTCCAGCAGCCATCTTGGGCCCTGAAGTGACTAAGAATGTAAGTCATGCCTCGGATGGTATCTTGGTGAAGGTAAACTAAACTGCTACAATGAAGGAAAAAAATCCACGCTTGATGACTTGGAGAACAGACAGCTCCTCTCTTGTGTAACAAGTTGTGTAAGGCTTCCAGGCTTTGCTCCAGTCATTCAAGCACTGAGTCTGTAGCTGACTTTGTCTTCTTTGTCATGTGGCTTCCAAGGCCACTCTAGCTGTCACCATCCAGCCAAAACCAAAATGAAAAAGAATGGAAGGTCAAAACCAGAGATCACATCTTAGCAAGGTGAGGAAGAAGCTGCCCACATTGTGTCAGCTAGGTGACTGAGCACCTTCCCGTGCTTAAAGTTGCATCGCATAGCCACATACTGCTGCAAAGGAGGCTGAGGGAAAGTCAATTCCTAATTGGACAGCCACAATCAGCCACAATTCTGCTACTGTGGAGAAGGAGAAAGGTTTTGACAAGCATCTCTAATCTCTAGACAGATGATAAGCCAGATGATTCAAGTCTGGGCCCCTGACGGCACCTTTAAGCTACATTCCATGCTGACCACTATTTCTTATTTAAAAGTAACAATTTTTATATTGTTAAAGTCACTTTTATTTTGCAATTAAATATAATCCTAGATGGTACAAATTATCAGATTTTACCTCTAAACGTAGAAATAACTTAGTGCATGAGTATAATTAACATGGTATTTAGACAGTGAAGAATTACTCAAATAAGACATTGGAGCTTTAATTTTGACTTAGCTTTTAAAATGGAACTTTTCCTTATCTTCCCATGTTACTGTTCCTCTTACTGTGCAGTATGCCACGTGATTCTCTGTGGCCTGAATGTTAATTACATTGAAGTAAAAACAAATTTATTTCAAATAGTGAAACTAATTTTTTTTTTTTTTTTGGTACCGGGGATTGAGCCCAGGGGTGCTTAGCCACTGAGCCACATCCCCAGCACTTTTTGTATTTTATTTTAAGACAGGATCTCACTAAGTTGCTGAGAGCCTTGCTAAGTTGCTGAGGCTGGTTTTGAATTTGTGATCCTCCTGCCGCAGCCTCCTGAGCCGTTTGGATTATAGGCATGCACCACCACCCACAACATGAAACAAATTCTACACTTAGCAATTTTCTGATAGATGATACATCTTTAATGTAGATAATTGACTATATCATCTACTCAATTTTGCAGTTTATAATTAGGATTTTTAAAATAAGCAGAATCATTTATCTAGTTGATAAAATCTTCTATGAACTAATACCAGAGATAGAAAGCAAGATACAGATCTCCCATGGAGAAATATTTGGTAAGTAATTTTAAGTTAGGTACAGTATTTTATTTGATCCTTCATAGCTTTTTTCTAGATATTCATAAAAATAGCAACCAAGGATAAAGGAAACTTAATGCTACCTTAAAATTGTTTTTTGTTGTGTTTTGTTTTTTTGTTTTGTTTTTGCAATATCATTGTTTCTTATGTGTCTTAGGTGAGCTAGTTATACTTTTTTAACTGTGTTTTGTGAAGAAGTGTACAAAGACGTAGAAGTCGCATTTGGTAGATTTTGAGTCTTTCTAAGCACAAACTCACTGAGTCTAATTTCCTTTTATGCCTCAGTCAGTACATTAACCCTTTTTTAGTGTTCAGGGCTGCTTTTAGCACCACTCATCACCACATAAAATTGAATGGACTCGGAAATCTGCTTCTTAACTTCCAGGAGAATTTTTAAGAAGGGGAATCAAGAGACATGACTTCTGGGCGTTCTGGATGACACTTAGTCGTGTGACCTTCAGCAAGTCCCTTAAATGCTTTTGGCCCCCTTTTCTTCATGTATTAGAGGGGGATGTTTAAACAATTTCAAAAATCCTGTTCTACTCTTAACAACGATTCTTCCAGTCCTGAAGTTCCCCTGCCCCATGACATCAAGGCCATGCTTGCCGCAGGGACATCAAACAGCATAACCCCATGGCATAAATCCTTAGGAACATGGGAGTAGCCTCTGAATTAGTCAGAAACGGTTACACAATTGTATAAGTCATGAGGCTGTGTTTTGCACCCACCATGACAACTTTCAGTAACACTGATAGTTACCTCTTACTGGGAGTTGATTATTTGCCAGGCACGGTGCCAAGTGAATTACACACAATATCTCACTTAATCCTTATGACAACTCCATGAGGGCAGTGATATTATCCCCATTGCACAGATGAGGAATCAGAGACTTAGAGCAATTAAATAATTTGCTTGAGCCACGTAGAGTGTAGACTAGAACCCAGGGCTGCCCGGCTCCACACGGAGCTCTCCAGCACAGTGTGAGAGCCTCCAGGAGGTCAGGATGTCCTGGCGAACTGCACTCTTGCCCCTACTCTTGAACATGCCCTCTGAGTCACCCATATTTAATTACACCATGAAGTCTCCATAGTAAACATTCTTTGTGTCCCTCCCAACTCCATTCCCTTACTTCTCCTAATAATAGATTCGAACATTAATTGAGCACTTGCCACAGCTCTTTAAATAGATTGTCTCACTTCATCTTTGCCACAGTCCGGGTAGATACTATTATTTCTTCCATTTTATGGGGAAGGACACCGAGGGACATTTTTCTAAGTTCAGTACCTTGTCTAAGCCACCCAACAAAAAATAAATAAATAAAAATATATAAATATTTGAACCTAGTTCAAATTCCCAAGTTAAGTAAAAATTGATAAATGCTGACAGTATTTTAAATTAACATTGATAAAACTTTTACATGTCGGTCCCTAGGTTAAATGTTTCACATAAACTATAACATACGATCCTCATGACAATTCTATAAGGTAGGTATGATGGTTTTCAGTGTCCTTTTTCAGATGACAAAACCCTGACAGTCTCAGGTAAGTCATAATAGAAATTCAGGCAAAGACTGTCTAGAGCTGAATGATTACAAGATCAGGATTTAACATTTAACTGATTGATTATCAGAACTACGGGTGTGTTTTCTTTACAATTACTTTTCTTACCCTACCTCAGTCTCCCATCTGAAAAGTGGGTGAATTGCAAGGATTCAATGTGTTGCTATGTGTAAATTATTTGCAACAGTCTATGACACAGTGTAAAAACCATGTGGCTATGGAGACAAAAATAAATGTAAGCCTGGACTTTGCCTCTTACTAGTGAGAGGCATCTTCATTTTGTGTTTTATAGAGTATCTTTTTTTAAAAAATCCTTGTATTGTTCTTGTGAAAAATGAGGAGTAAACATGTATAGAGAGTTAGGTATTAGAACAGAACTGTGCACACAAAAATGTTAACTTTTATTGTTGTTATTATACCATTTTCTCATTTTGATTCTTTTCTTGGTCACAGTAAAATTCCTCCTCTGGCTCTGTAGTGATCAAGCCGGCCCTGCCTGAACACTTTCCTCCAAGGAGCAGGAGGAAGGCCGAGGTGGTCAGCAATTCAGCCAAGTCATACATGGAGGTCAAAGCATGCCTTTTCCCCAGAACTTGACTCCATTAGGGCGGGGATGATTCCTAGCATCTGGGCATGAGTGACACCCAATTTGCCATGCAAATAAACATACTTTTACCCTGTCATGAAATGTTCTCGAAGGATGTTCCTGACTTGCTTGACTGCAAGTCTCTCAGGGCAGGGCCTTGACATCAAGTTTTGATGATGCCCACAGCACCAAGCCGTACTGCAAAGGATCGACTGCTCTGTTGACTGATGGGACAGCCAGCCCTCCTAGCTGCTTCACTGAGAGGACAGGCTGCCCTGCTCCCTCGAGGCACATTGCATAATGGTTCCACTTTGCAGGTGTCAGAGGCTGACAGCCTGGGGTTGAAATCTGTGTCCTCCACTTCTGACGATGTCAATTTAGGCACAAGTTGAACTTTGTTTTTTGACCTCCCTTCTTTCTACCTTAAAAATCTCTGAAGTGGGAATCCCAGTCATCTTTATTCTGAGAATTAATTGAGTTGATCATATAAATGCTTAAAAAAAAATACTCCAGAAAGGTTAGCATTATCGACTAGTTGCACAGATGACTTAAAGTTTAGTCTGGGTTGTCCAATCACTTCATAGTCATGTGGTGTGTCTCTATCTGAATGTAGAACAAAAGAGTTCTTCCTTCCCTTTTGTGGGTATAGGTAATCGGTCCAACAGTTTCCATGGCAGCTGTGACCTGCCCATCACTCCAGTAGTGAATGTGTGCCAAGCATACATAACTCCATGAATCATTTTGGCTGTTAAGAATCATTCAGCAACATGACCTTCTCTCTTGTTTTGAGCCATGCTAATAAGGCCATACCACTTGCCACCCACACATGTATACACAAGAGAAAAAAAAATGACTGCTGCATCAATGATATCATATAGACTTGTATTGGGGCATCAAGAAACATCTCTTTTCTTGCATTCCCTTATTCTGTTAAAAGAAAATATATTGAGTATCCTATACCTAGATACAAGCAAGGTATAGGATACTCAATTATAACACACAATTATAACAGAAAATCCAGTTTTAGATCAGAGTTTATAATCTCAAAAAGGAGATGAAGAATTAAGCAGAAAAAGAAGTAAATAGGCCAAAAAAAAAAAAAAAAGGTAGTGAGTAAAGAGCTTAGCCAAGGAGTGGTATAGGGAAGAGAGCTGGAGAGGGTGGGTTTTCAAAAAATTAGGCCCCAAACAAAAGGAAAAAAAAAAGTTCAAAGAAGTTTTCACAAGAGAAAGTTGCCTCAAAGCTGATTCCTCAAGTAAAGATATGCTAATTCTCACAATTATTCCATTTTGTGGGTGGAGATACTGAGGCAGGAAAATACTGGTCTGAAATCATAAAAGTGTATGAAAGTCTTAAGAGAAAACATCATCCTGAAGATGTGGAGTTCTTTCCTCCACCATCACTCCATGCTCCCTCCCTCCAAAAGATCTAAACATTTTAAGTTTATGAGTCTGACAACTTCAATGGCATTCCTTACCCAGGCTATAAAATTCTAGCCCTGCCACCACAGAGCTGTTTTTTCTGAATTTCACAAACTTAGAGATAACACTGACTCTAGTTTTCTGGCCAGCAACAGTAATGGAGCCCAGGACTTCGGTTTATATTTGAAGACTAACTTTACGACTGCAAAAAAGCTGTTGCCTGGGAAATCCAGGCCAGGGGGTGAGGGTGGAAAAAAAGAAAAAAAAAAAGAGCTTTCTTTGACATTTCCTGCTTTGGGAGAGCTCAACTTTCTAATCACTCAAAGTTACGTTTTTCAGAAGGTTTTGCTTACATCAAAATAGTATGCCACAGCAATACTTCCAGAATAATAGAAATGTTCTATCCAAAAATAAAGTGGGAAAAAAAATTAAGTAGCAATGATGCGATTAATTCTCCTTTGTTACTGACTATTCAGCAAAAACAAAGAGGTTTTTGGGTCAACATGTCAGCTTGGCACAGCACATAGTTATCACTCATGAAATTGAACATACAGCAAAGTTATAAGGTAAGATTTTCACTCTATGTCCCATATATACACATGTCTATTCTTTCAGCTTTTGTACCACTGAACTAGTATTCATTAATCAGGGAGCTTCATGTGCCACGGTAAAACTGGCTCAACCAAAATATCCAGTGGAGATTCTTTGCCAAGCATATAAAGACTATTGCTCCTACAGCCAAATCTGGCTTATTTCCACTCTTATAATCATGCAATTTGACAAATGAGATATCCCCCATTCCTACCCTAACTCCATTCAGTTGAACGGATTCCACTCTATCAGTCCAAGTCTATAACAAAACAGAAATTATTATTAGAAGAGACAAAGATGCTATTTTGGCATAATTATAATCAGTAACCTGAGGCGTGCCAAAGTTAAGTCAATAAAGGTTATTTATAAAGCATGAGGTACCACAGTACTATCAGGAATAAATAGAACCCAGGACTTCAACTCCTAACTAACAACTCTTTCTCAACTGACATAATGACCTCTGAAGTTCTGAAAAAAAGAATAATGAAAATAATATCATCAAGATTACAATTTGCATTCTTTACTGAAAGGATATTTTAGGAATGGGACATGATAATAATCGGATGTGTACTCTTACTAAGAAGAATGGAGTGAGACCAACATTTGCTCTCATCACCTGGCTATAAACACCATAAACTTGTGATGCGGTCCAAAGAAAGATATAGGCCAAAGTGCGTGGGAAGTATGGAGAAAGCTTGAGGCTAGAAAGCATGTTCATTCAGGGTAATTCTCCTCTTTGCTTGGTACTTTACAGTTTACAAAGCTTGTCTTAAAGTGGCTGATATCATCAAGGGCTTTCTACATGTTGGCATCTTCCCAGGCACTCTGGTGTCAGTGGAAAATAAGATCATAGAAGTCCCATCTCTGGCTGATTTATTTAACCCTTAAAAAAATTCACAAGACCTAGATGATAGCCCAAATTCATGAGTAAAATGCAGTGAAGTTCAACCTGTGATTTTCCCAACAGGCTGAGAAAGTAGGAAGATTCCAAATGCAAGTTGATTGCCAGGCCAGCACTCTGTAAAAGAAGTCACTCCCTGCCCAAGAGGTGTCCTCCACCCTCTTGGTGGCCATTCTCAGAGCTTTTCCTGTTTAAATTACCAAATTTTCTGCAGGGCAATTCCAAGAGTCAGCTGATAGGCCTTTGAACAAAATGTTGGACAAGAGGAAGAAGGTTCAGAAACTGTAGATGAGGACAGTCTGGAAGGAATGCTGGAGGGAAGGAAGGTTAAGACTCCTGTCTCAACCCTGTTCTCCTCTTCATACATGAAAAGGCAGAGAAATTGCCATTTATTATTATTTTAAAGTGACTCTTAATTGTGAAATTAATGTAACACCCATTTTAAAAACATCTTTCATCAAATGCTGATGTTTTAAAACATATATTATACATAATATAATATATATATGACTATATATATAGTTAGATGTAAGTGCAGACATTATTTCTATATTCAAGAATAATTTGATATTCATCCAAATATCAACTAATAACAAATCTTATATTAATGGTTAATCTTTAGGCTGCATTTCACACCACCCCCTAAAGATCAAAATCACCTGGAGGGTGATTGCCCATTCCCTAAAACCCTCCACAAGCAAATTAAATTAAATCTGAGGATGAAGCCTCAGCTTGGATTATGTGTCAAATTTCTCCCGGTGATTCTGATGTGCACCAGAGATTGATAACTTCTGCCTGACAATGATTCTGGAACTGTGGTCCTAGAGACCAACAGCATGCACATTATCTAGGAACTTGTTAGAAATGCAAATTCTCAGGCTCTGCCCCAACTCCTCTGAATCAAAAATTCTGGTGGTGGAGCCCAGCAAGCTGTGTTCTAAGAAGCTCACAAATGAATCTACACATTTGAGAACTAGTACCTTAGAATATTATGTCAAAGAGCTATTGTCTACACCCAAAATATCTCCCAAGCCATTTTGTTCTCTAACACTAGAAAAAATAAGCTAATTTTTAAAAAGTTTTTTTGTATTTGAAAAAATAAGGGCCTCAGTAAATAAATTCAAACTATATGATATAAGGTGATAGAAAACCCTCATCATTTAATTCATTTTTTTCCTCAATTCTCCTACCCTTCATTTTTCATTGACATCTTCCCTTCTATCTCTATTGATCAAATGCCGAAGTTTTCAGAGAGCTGGTCTAATGTAAATGAGTTCCCTTTCTCTTTAATTGCACGAGACACGTGTGAGCGCAGAAATATGAGTTGCAGATTTATATGCATTAATCTTCGTGAGAGTAGCATTCTCTAAGTATCATGCAAGCCTCACGTGACAATCTTGGGTGCCACAGGCAGGCCTAAGTTGTTTACATTAGCAAATACATTTCAACAGAAACACATGTTGGCAGTTAGCACTCCCTCAGCTCCTCATACAAGCCGTTCTGTGGGGAGCTAAACTTGGTTAAAAGAATTTGAATTTTAAAAGTGCCTTTTTTTATATTGGGTTCCCAACGACCATGTGAAGAAGTTAAAACACTTTAGATATGTTCGATTTTTAATTCTCTGTGCATTTCAAGGAGGGAACATGACTGATCTGAAGCTATAAAGTAAGAAATGTAGGGGTCTCCAGGCCATAATTTCAGGGAACATAGTAATATGAACACTTCTGGGGGGAAGGCATATGTCAGGAGCTTATCATTCAGAAATCATCAGAAAATAGCCCACCCCATGGAAGCCAGGACATCAACAGTACAGATCTGTGCAATTCCAACGAGTTGAGAGATGTCATTAAAGAGACAGAGGCTGAGAAGAAGCAAGCCATTTCCATATGGCAGAACTAATACTCAGCGAGTAGACAAATCTGTTGCTACAAAATGTAAATACTCCTGTATTGATTGGTCAATAGCAAATGCTCCTGCAATGTCACCTCACTGCCCTGATGCTTTCCTCAGCATTCCTGCCCTCCTCACCCGTGTCTTGCAGCTCCAGAAGCAATGCCAGGCACAGCAGGAGACTGTTGGGCCCTGCTAACATTGCAGCTGTCTCCTCTTCTGATGACCAGAGCCTATGTCATATACTTTGATCAGTATCTTTGAATATCATCCATGTCTTTTCAGGTCAAAAAGGAATGACATCAATTTAGTACTCTAATAAATGACTAAATTATTTAATGTTTTAGCTTCACACAAATATAGTTTTGTGATGCAATGAAATGCCTTTAAATTGAGAAATTTTAAAATGTAGGGGTAAATTCCCTCCAGTGAGCTCCTGTTCCAAACAGCAGCATTGGCATTGACAGTTTTTAAAGAGGCCATTGTGGTCCTGGTCATGGTTAATGATGCTAACATTCTACCCCCCTTGCTTCTCTCCTTGCCTCCTAATCAGTATCATGAGCCACCAAACTGCAGATGTGTTTTCCCCTCAGAGAAAAATATTAAAATTGACTTGGAAAAAATATGTAAGACTCATAAGCTTTAGAGTGTGGTGCTGGGGGTGTGGCTCAGAGGTATTGCTGCTTGCCTATCATTCACAAGGCCCTGGCGTCAAACCCCAGTGCCATAAAAAAAGAAAAATAAATAGCGTTTGAATGTGAAATCTTGCACAATCTCTTTTTACACCTTCATTTCAAAGCATTTTTTTTCTCTTGTAATCAAAGAACAGTCTTCCCGACTATACATGTCCTGATTGGCTGCAGATGAGCAGCATTGGAGATCCTAAGCCAGAAATTCTACTCCTGCTTGACATCCCCACCCTTCTCTTTCCATAACCTGAAAAGAGAGAGGAAGGAGTGGAGAAGCACAGGGCAGTACCCAGCCACGCACAGTGTGGGAACTCCTGCTTCATAGGAGGGGCCAGCTGTCTTAAGCAGGTTCAGTCATGGTCACATCACCTCTACACAACTATTTGAAAGCCCCCACCTCCCAAACCTGCTCATTCGGTTTTGCCAGTTGTCTGATCCACACCCACCGATTCTCTACAGCTTTCAGTTTTCATTCTCTGCCAGCTTCCTTTGCTGAAGTCTTCACCAGTTCCTTTATTTCCTGTTCTATACTTGACCCCAGCGTTCTATGGCTTTATACCCTGCAACCTCAGGTCACTCCCACACTCCCAATTGCAGCTCCTGGAAACCCATATTAAGCAGCCTTAGCTCCCAGACCACTGCTTGCCTCCAGTGGAAAAGAGGGGGAGGCCCAGTTTTGTCCCATCACTATGACACTTTCATATGGGGAGTTGCTGACCTCAGGATTATTTACTTCTCTCCACCTGGTACAGCCATTTAGTCAGCTACTGGTAAGCACCAGCTCTTTAACAAGTTACTATCTCAGAAGAGTGTTGAAATCCATGCCTTACCAGGGCTTATATTGTTAAAGGAATTAGAAGTAAATCAGAATAAATGTGAAAGAAAAAGACATTTTAAGATCTATGCAAATATATATATATATAAAATAAATATAATTTTCAGCATGAAAAAAGTATACATAGCTCTTATGTAGTTGCTAATAAAGAATTTCTGCCAGACAAGAGGATCACAAGTTCAAAGCCCAACTCATCAACTAAGTCCCCTAAGCAACTTAGTGAGACCCTCTTTCAAAATAAAAAGGACTGGAGATGTGGCTCAGAGGTTAAGCACCCCTGGGTTTAATCCCTGATACCAAAAAAGCTAAAACAAAGAACTTCTGGGGGCTGGGATTGTGGCTTACTGGTAGAGCTCTTGCCTAACATGCGTGAGGCACTGGGTTCTATTGTCAGCACTGCATATAAATAAATAAAATAAAGGTTCTTCAACAACTAAAAAATAAATATTTTTTTAAACAGCTGGGCACAGAGGCCCATTGCTGTAATCCCAATGGTTCATGTGGATGAGGCAGGAGGATCAACAGTTCAAAGCCAGCCTCAGCAAAAGCGAGACACACAGCGACTCAGTGAGACCCTGTCTCTAAATAAAATACAAGACAGGGCTGGAAATGTGGCTCAGTAGTCAAGTGTGCCTGAGTTCAATCCCCAGTGCCCAAAAAGACAAAAACAAAATCAAAGAACTTCTATATATATAACTAAACTTGATGATATGGTGAAGTTCTTTTTTTCTGTTTTTTTTTTTTTGTTAGTGCTGTTTTAAGATTAAAATACTGACTTCTAATATTGAAAATAAAAGCATTTAGTATCTTTTAATAAAAAAAAAATCTGTACAAAATAAGCCCCAACATCATGTGCCTTATGGAAAGTTCAGTTTCTTTTTGTTAGGTTATTCATTTTTAGAATATTCTGGAAGATGATATTATTTTAGTGCCCATGACTTTGCTTCAGCCTTGAGTCTTCTCATCCAAATTCTGATGAGGTTTACTATGTAAAGAGGATTAACTTTAACATTTAATTTAAGCACTCTCAGGATTATATTATCCATAAATGTCAGTAAATAAGTATTATCTTTATCCTTTGGTATACAAAATGTAACACTCTTGCACCCCACTTGGTTTTTTGTTTGTTTGTTTGTTTTTGGTTTTTTTTTTATAACGTTTGGTATGGCACAGGGGTTTTTAAGAAACTGGTGTATGACCAGCAGTACAGGTCAAAGATCCATTTTTTTCCCATTTACTGCAGGCTTATGCAAGTTCAGTGTTTTGGCCCACTGGCCCCGTATCAATACAACTGACTTATTTTCCCCTGAAAAATACAACCTTGTCTTCAAGCATATGTCTTTAGACCTTTGTTGCAAGTCCAGCACCTTTACATAAATCCCTGCTGCTCAGAAGGAAACACTAAATTAGGTTTACCTTAGCAACAGGAACCTTCTGTCTAGAAAGTTTTGCTTATCTACTTGTTCTTTACTCCAAATATTTTCTTTTTGCTTCTTCCTAATCTTGTTTTCACATTCCCTATTATTTGTTATTAAGACTCCATTAACAGATCTGGTAACAAAGTCATCAAAACGAATGCTCTGGAAGACCTTCACTGTAAAACTCATCACTTCTGACCACTATCCCAAATCTCTCACCTCTCCTGAAATTACATGGATCCTAAGAAAAGCATTCAATTTCCAACATCATGCCAACGTCTCTCTGTCAGTGCTTCATGGGGGAGTTACATAAAAATATAAATATCAGGGTTTTAATCCATAGGAAGCCACATTATTAGGGCTTCAGTGTCATGTTAAAGACTATTATATTTGAAGTTAAGCAGGAGGACATTCAAGTATTTAGAAGTGGGAAGAGGAGGTAAGGGAGGGAGACAAAATCCAATCCATCCCAGTTAACATGGAAATGGTTTCTCCTTCATCCTCAAGGAAGCATTTTCAGAGTAGAATGCTCACAAACCAGTGAGTCTCTAATTGGTGAAGTTATTTTTTAAATTTTTATAAAAATAAAGCATATATTTGTAAATCTCACAGACACACAACACATACACACAAACACACACACACACAATGTCACCCGACTAAGACTTATTCATACTGGTGGGAAATTAGTTAAAGACACTTATTTAAGCAGGGCCATACTCAGCTGTATTGTTTTTTAATAACAAATTTTAATATAGTTTTTGCCCTTCTGCAAAATTGATAAACAGTGTTGGGAATAACTCTTTTATTGCCAACCCTAGTTTCTATTTTTTACTATAGAATCTGAGTTCCTTCTGAATAGAATGAAGTACTTCATCCATCCATCTACTCAGGAAAGGCAGTATCAGTTCAAACAAAAGCTGTTAACTTGATTTTAATTGATGGACATTAGCCAGATGATAAATCTTCAAAGGGAAATTTATACCTACCATACAAGTACAATGGATTTCTGATATGCTAATAGGATTGATCTTACGAAGAATTCCAGTAAGATAAATATGCTTTGGGAGAAAATGAACTTTTTTCCTAGATGACAAATTAAGGATTTTTAATTACTTCTTCTAAGCCTGGCATAAATATAATGCCCAGAAAAAATGATCGGGCCTATGTTTAAATTATCATTCTATGACTTAGATGAATCTCTGTTTGTCAAAAGGAAAACTCTTTATTCTTTGCATTAATTTCCTAGGGCTGTCATAGCAAATACCACAAACTTGATGGCTTAAAACAATAGAAAATTATTCTCTTGGTACCCTAGAGTTCAAAAGTCCAAAATCACTATGGTAGGTGTAGGGAAGAATTCCTCCTTGTCTCTTCCACCTTCTGGTAGCTTCTGGCAATTTTTGGCTTGTGGCACCATCATGCCAATCTCTGCCTCTGTCTACACATGATCTTCTTCCCTGGCTGTCTCTCTGTCTCACAGGTCTCCCTCTCCTTCTTTTATAAGTACATATTCTTTGATTTTGGACCCAAGCTACCTCTTAAGATTCTTAATTTAATATCTCAAGATCCTTAATAACTACAAAGACCCTACTTTCAAGTAAGGTCACATTATTAGGCAATGGGCATTAGGACATAAATACATCTCTCTAGAAGACCCAGTTAAGCCACTACACATTTGTAATCTTTATAGTTAACATTATTACGGGCTGCTCCACATCATGTTTATAGCAGCTCGATTCACAATAGCTCAACTATAGAACCAACCTAGGTGACCTTCAACAGATGAATGAATAAAGAAATCATGGTATACATACACAATGGAATATCACTCAGCCTTAAAGAAGAATAAACTTATGGCAGTTGCCTGTAAATGGATGGAACTGGAGAATACCATGCTAAGCAAAATAAGCCAATCCCAAAGAACCAAAGTCCCAATGTTTTCTCTGGTATGCGAATGCTAATTAATAATGGGGGGGTGGGGGAGTAGGGAAGAATAGAGGTACTTTGGATTAGACAGAGGGGAATGAAGAAAGGGGAGAGAATATGGAGGGAGGAATGATAGTAGAATGAATCAGACATTATTCCCCTAAGTGTATATGTGATTACACGACCTGTGTAACTCTGTATCACGTACATCAAGAAGAAGGAGAAGTTATACTCCTCATGATACTCATTTATGTATGATGTGTCAAAATGCATTCTGTCATGTATAACTAGTTAGAACAAAAATTTTTTTAAATCAAGTTATGATTGGCTGCAAAAGAAAAAAGTTTCAAAATATGAGTGCTTTAAACAAGATAAGCTAATTCTCTCAAGGTAAAACTCAAGTAAGAGGATGAGGTTGGTATAGCTCCCCATGTCACCAAGGACCCAGAGTACATCTATCTTATTTGTATTAGAATGGCCTCTACTCCTAAGTTCATCTCATAGACCAAGAGGATCTGTGACCATCATTTTTGTATCCCAGGCTTTCAAAGGTAAAAAGAAAAGAAAAAGAACATACTTCCTTCCTTTAAGAAAACTTCCTAGATAATTTTCACATCCATTACTTCTTATATCCCATTGACTGGAATTTAGTCACATAGCCAACCTAATTGCAAGGAGAATCTTCATTCTGGAAACATTTGCCCACCAAAATTAAAAGATTCTATTACCAAGCAAGAAGTGGAAATAACATCAAAGAACACCTAAACATGTCTACCCTAATAGCAAATCCCAGGCTTGTATTGAAGAATCAAAAATTCTAGAAGACGGGAGCGGAGGGGAGGGGGGATAGTAGAGGATAGGAAAGGTAGCAGAATACAACTATTACTAATAGGGCATTATGTAAAAATGTGGATGTGTAACAGATGTGATTCTGCAATCTGTATTTGGGGTAAAATTGGGAGTTCATAACCAACTTGAATCTAATGTATGAAACATGATATGTCAAGAGCTTTGTAATGTTTTGAACAACCAATTAAAAAAAAAAGAATCAAAAATTCTGAATTGCTCTGTTTGTAAAAAGTGGATGCCTGAAGAAAACCTGTACTTACTCTAATCTCCGTAATAACCACACTTTTACAATCATTTCATTTTATTTCTTATTCTAGCTTTAGTACTATTTGCTTATTTGGTTTCCATAGAATTCTGTGGCATCGCTACCAAGTGCACCAGTTAAAAAGTCACCACATTTATAGACAATTACAACATTCTTATCAATTTCCTTGATAGCAACTGTATTATTGAGCAATATCCCAGCATGTTTTATAAGGTTGCTATCAAAACTGACAAGAATGAAAGGTACTCCATAAGTAAAAGCCCAACATTCCAGCAATGGGTGATTGCACCAGAAGAAGGAAAGCTGTGGAAAATCAGGGCAGCAGCAGTGGCTTCCTGGAAGGAAATGAGCAGGTCTTTCCCTTCAGACTTTGGTAGGGCAACAGCTACAGAACAACACGAGCTGAAGGAGGTAGGGATCGGGCATTGAATCTGAGATGTAGGGATCAGGCATCAAATCTGAGATGACCGGAAAGAATCCTTGGGGAGTCCCTGTAGTCGTGACATCCAGAGCCCATTACAGACTATGACATTGATTAGAGAAGTTTACCTAATAATATAAAGGGAGAGGAGAGGGAATTCAAGTTTAAAAAATAGGGGCTATGGGAATAAGCTCAACAAACGGACCTCAGTAAGTCAGCTAGAGTAGTGGACTGCACCCAACTTCCCACTAGCAACAAGAAAGGTAGGAGAGATCAGAACAAAAAGACCTCTGCAGGAGATAGACCGACTTTAATAGAAGTAGATTCAGAAAACTCTTGTTCGATGCTGCGGAAAGCACATCCAATACCTTGATGGGTAAAGTTCCAGCACAACCTACCAGTGACATCCATTCCCAGGGAGGACAAGTGTCAGTGAGGTAAGACCTGGCCACGACTTTCTCAAACACATGCACATTTGTACTGAAAGTCCCATGTTCATTTCTTGATCAACCCATACCTGACAGCTCTAATGTAAGTCCTAAAAACAAGATTGTTTCTGTGCTAAAACCCACAGCTAATCCACTTCAGGCCTTCACTTGTTTTGTTCCTAGTCATACATCTTCTCCCCTTATCTATAAAATTGTTCATTACACCCTGGAGATGATTCAATGAGACAATCCTCTTATCCTGAAGCACTGCTAAAATGAACAAATCCAAATCTCCCATTAATAACTCTGCAAAGAAAAAATCCTTGGAGTTCAGGCAGCAGTGGAAGAATTGATGTTCCAAAATGGTAAGACCATGAAAGTATCTCCTCAGTGTCACAATTTGGAAACTTAAGTATTATTCCCAGTACTTCGAAAGTGGTAGACATTGTCCTCTGATAAGATACAGAACTCTCATCTAGTCTTGGATCAGACACCAGTCATCTGACCAGCTGTATCTGTCAGAGATTCACATCACCTCACAGAGCATTCCCCTTTTTTCCCACCTTTATTTATGAACACCATAGATTGGTGTTAAAAACATACATGGAAACAGATGCATAAGTATTCTGTACAGTACAAGTATACACAGATACCAAAAAAAAGTCAGTATTTCTACAGGAATGAACACTTTCCTCTCTCCTCTAGGGGTATTTTGTTCACTCTGACTCACCACAGGACCCATGTAATTGCCAGGTGTTGAGAGGATTTTGTTTTATGTTCATTGTTATATAGTTCGTGTTCCCATTTCATCTTTCAGGTCTTTGTGTTGATTCTTCGATTTGTTTGCTGAATTTTCATTTTGCTTGCTCAGGAATAAAAATCTTCTGTTTATGATCCCCACACTGCACAATTTCACTCATTCCACAGCGTGGCATTGTTGGTGTGTCTTTAAAGGGTCCTTTCTGGGGAGCACGTGGGCTTGAAAGAGTGACTGCTGGTGCACTTTCACTGCTGATAGACTTCAAAAGAGACGTGAGAGCAAGCTAATTTAACTGGTGCATTGGAGGGCAGGGGCAGCCTGGACCTTCAGTCTTGCACTTCATCTTCAAACACAGGAAAGTGTTCAAAGCTCCTACTTAGACACAGAGTGTTTTTGTTGTTTTTAATCTGACAATAAGAATTACATTAGTGTTTCCGAGGGAATACAATGTGAGCACTGAACCAACAGGAAGACAAAAGAGTCAGCACATGAACAAAAATGTCAACGTTGCACAACAGTGTTTATCAGAGCCTAGGATGGGTGTTGGGGAGGGAAGAATGGAGAAAGGGAGAGAGGTTAGTTAAAGGCTATGAGGAGGTGTCAGTTGGAGAGGAGACATCGTTTCTCATGTCCCATAGCCTCATGGGATAAATTGTCACTCTCCCCACCACCAAAGTAAGAGAAGTTGAAGAAGAAGATCAAGAAGGCTGCGGGTTCTCTGTCATTGCTGATTGACTTTACAACAGTACTTTACAGGTAGAGGGAAGCCTGGATCTTCAGCCAACAATTCACTGAATATTTCAAAAGAGCTAGTAGAGAGGATTCTGAATGTTCCCAACACCAGGAAATGACATGGGTCAGGTGATAGACACGCCAGTTACCCTGACCTGATCGTTAGGCATTGCATACATGTACTGAAATATTTCAGAATACCACACAAATATGTACATTACTGTGTACTGATTTAAAATAATTTTTTTTAATTAGAGGAAATAGATTCACTTCATGATTGATCCAGACAAGGATCAGCTTACCATCAGAACCAAAATCAGCATGTTTATTCCAACACTCAGTCTACTGGACTCAGAATAGTGCCCCTGGGGGGGGATGTTTGAGAACTTGGAGTAGAAACACTACCAAGGTCACATCCACTGGTCTACATAGAGAGAAAGGAAAGAGATTACCAAATACTCATGCTCAGGAGTTAATAGAATAGACCCTGTTTCGGTTTGGATCCAAAATATCCCCCAAATACTCATGTGTTAGGCAAAGTAGCATGGTTCAGAAGGTGAAAATATTTGATTATGAGAGGTATATCCTCATCAGTGAATTGGTCCCTTTGATGTATTAATTATTTAATGAACTACTGGGTGGTAACGATAGGCAGATGGAGCATGGCTGAAGTAAGTAGGTCACTGGGGGGTGTACCTTTGGGGACTATATATTGTCCCTTACACATGCCCCCCCGCTGCTTTCTGGCTGCCATGAGCTAGCAGCTTTCCTCTACCATACCCCTCACCTCAGACCCAAAGCCATGGAGTCAGCTGACCATGGACTGAGACCTCTAAAATCATGAACCCAAAATAATTTTTTTTCTCCTCTAAGTTGTTCTTGTCAAGCATTTTGTCACAGCAACAAAAGGCTAATCACATAGGAAATTGGGATAATGGCTATCATTAGCCAAGTAGTTCACCAGGAGGAGAACTAAGGGGTGAGTTTAAAGGTTAGGATCATATCAGCATGATTTCCCCTCATGGAAGACAGGAATAAGAAGAGCTGTTTCTCCCTACTAATAAATAATAGCTAACATTGATTGCAGTCTCACTCTATGCCAGGCAACACTCTAGAGCTTTACCAGGATTAACTCATTTAGTCCTCACAACAAGCCTATGAGGTAAGTAACATTATTATCTTTATTTCACAGATGAGGAAACAGGCACAGGAAAGTTAAGTAACTGAATGAAAGAAATCACATCCAAGTGGAAGTCTATACCAAGTGAGCAGCACTTTATCACAGACACAACCTCAGGAGACAGCCCAGTATAGATGAAAGAGCTTCTTTCCTCCTGTGTTTATGATTACTGCTCCTTAAACATCTAAGGCTAGAGGACACCACCCATTGGGATGCCTTTCATGGAGTATGATAGGAAAGACACAAGGAATATTCCTCTTTCTGCAAAAATATTGCTCCCTTAGGCTAATGTGAAATCTGCACCAAAGCCCCACTGACTTATCTTTTCCTGGGGTTAATGCACCCAAGGCCAGCTGTAAAAGATTTAAGTGTTATTAACAATAACAATGAGGATAACAATGAGTGGCAATCAGCCTTTATCTCCTTGCAACATATTAATTTGGAGATGGGGGTGAGCACCAGGAACAGAGCCCTAGAGAATGAGTCAGAGGTTAGAAAAAGGTAGAAGAAAGGGCGGAGAGGTTCAGGCTGTGCACCTGGGCCAGAAGGACTCACAGATTCCCAGGAAGTAGTGTAAGGAAGTGTGAGCAAAGAACTGGGATTGGCCTGTCTCTCCCTTACTCCTTCACCTTATTTGACATTGTATTCCCAAGTCTGCCTCTGGGAGATTTTCTTATATAGTCCCTATCATTAAAAAGGTCTTCTTTTCCATCCTTTATCACAATCAACTCCTCTCTGTCCCTGAGACTTTTCAACTGTTCACCCCACCAACAGAAACCCATTCTCCCTCAAAGTCCATGAAATGAGAAATGTCAGAATTAACATCAGTTCTATGCTCTCTCCCACCCCCATGTATTAGGTTCCTGAGGCTATTGTAAAAAAGTATCACAAACTGGGTGACTTAAAACATAGAAAGGTATTCTTCCACAGTTCTGGAGGCCAAATGTCAGAAAGCAGGGCCACACTCTCTCTGGAAGTTCCTTGGGAGGATTCTTTCTCACCTTTTCAAGCCACCGATGTCTGTCAGCATTCCTTGGCTCTGCTGGCTTGCAGCCATGTTGTTTTAAGCTCTACCTCTTTCTTTACAACTCCTCTTCTCTTCTGGCAGTCTCAAATCTCCCTTTGTCTTTCAATTATAAAGGCACTTGTCACTGGAGTTAGGGCCCTTCCAAATAATACAAGATTATCTTTCCATCTCAAGATCTGAATTTAAGTCTGGGTGTGGTGGCACATACCTATAATCCCTGAGACTCAGGAGGCTGAGGCAGGAGGATAGTGAGTTTGAGGCCAGCCTCAGCAATTAGCAAGGCCATCAGCAACTTAGCAAGACCCTGTCACAAAATAAAAAATATAAAAGAGCTGGGGATGTGGCTCGGGGGTAAAGTACCCTGGGATCAATCCCCAGTACCAAAAATCAAAAGATCTGAACTTAAATACATGTACAAAGATCTCTCTCTCTCTCTCTCTCTCTCTCTCTCTCTCTCTCTCTCTCTCTCCCCTCTCCCTCCCTCCCTCCCTCCCTCCAAATAAATTAATATGCACAGATGCCAAGAATTAGGATGTGGTCAAACCTTTTGAAGGGCCACCATTCAACCCAATACACCCCACTAGAAACACCAGAGAGGAAAATAACAAAGTGTAATGGTGTAGTGCAGTATTTTAGAACCAGACCTTCCCGCCTTGTCAAGAAAAATACTAAAACAGGAGATCCTATAGTGATCCCTTGAGAGAAGGCCAGAAAAGAGGCACCAGGTCTTAGCCCCAAGCACGTTGCCAGCCAGACATATAATCTTGGATGATTCATTTATCCTTTCAAGGATTCAGTTTTCTTATCTATGAATGAGGGGTTGCTCAGATGTTCTTTGGGTACCCGTCCAACCTCAGCATCTTCTGATTCTACAGAAAATTCCAAGCATATTTTAAGGCCCAGCATGTGCGCAGTTAGAAAACAGACAAAAGCAATGTTATCACAGCTAGTCTTTCATTCAGCAAACACTGTTGAATGCCTTCTTTTTCTGAGAAAAATAAGAGGCAGCCTCCGTGCATTGACAAGCAACCATTGCATTAACTAAAACAATAATCCTCAGGATCTTTCTTTCAGTAACGCTGAAACCAACACGACCCCCAACGAAATTGAACTGTTTTATATATTGAAAGTCTAATCTATCAAAAAAGAAGGAAAAGGAGAAGGGAAAGAAGAAAAAAATCTGGCATAACTAATCTGAAGCAGAGCTGCCCAGTGGTGGCTCATAGCTACTTCATACAAACCCAGTTTTGTACGAGGCTAAAGAGACATCGTGTTGGAAAGAAAACTGTGTGCACGATAGATTCCATTCAATCCAAGATCAACCCTAACTCTATGACATCTTGAACAAGTCCCTTAACTTCCCAGAACGTGTGTGTTCATGGGGAAAATGAGAAAACTCATAGGAATGCATATGCCTTGGAGAAACAGTGAGGACCCAACCCAAGAAGGAACAGAAGGCATTAAGCAGTACCTGTCTGGCATATGTTGCTTCCTTCTGTTTGCCCTGCCCAGCTGAAAGTAAACAGATCAGACCTTAAACAAAGTTGTAAAGTGTTTGAAGTTCATTTTCCTTCTGCTATCCTGTACTTCTCTTTTCCATCTTGACAGCAACCTTTCTAGGCAAAGAACTTGTCATTTGTAGTTGTTAATTGAGTAAGCTGAAATTATTCATACCCAGAACATTATCCAAAACAGACTTCCAATTATTCTGTCTCTAATGGCAGAAAGTATGTCAAATATATTTTAAAATAAGCGATAAGATGAGAGTAGATCACATGGTGGGAATGGAGAGCCTTATTCTGAGGTCCCTTTATATGAAACTGAGCAGCCTATAATCCCAGCAACTTGGGAGGCACAAGCAGGAGGATAGAAGTTTCCAGGCCAGCCTCCGCAACTTAGTGAGACTCTCAGCAATGTAGCAAGACCCTGACTCAAAATTAAAAAAATAAAGAGAACCGGGGATGTGGCTCTGTCGTAATGTGTCCCAGGGTTCAATCCCTGGCACAACAAGAACAAAGGTGAAATTGAGCCCCTCAGCTGTCTCAAACGGAGAATCATGTTTAGGCATTTGAGAAATGTAACAAAGAACTGAATGCAAAAATTGGAATCCCCTTTTTCTTTCACAAGCCAGAGTGAAAGCTAGACTCGGCTTAAATTTAATAAAATAATGATAGAAGAGTGCATATCCTTACAAAAGAGAAGCCTTTCCCAATGCCTCATTCACCTTCTCCAAATTCACATACCATGATTACTTCTTCTGCCCCGAAACATCTGCAAGATGTTTTCTGAAATAAATTTGTGTTTGGTTAATATTTGGTGTGGTTTTTTTTATCATACTTAGGCCTTTCCAGTACCTGTTATCCATGAAAAAACCCCTATGACTCCCAACAATAATTCTGAAGGTCCTGAAAATATATGTGCTAGAACAATACTCTTCATCAAAAGTTTTCTCATTTGCATATACAATAATAGTACCTATGTAATAAATTGCTTGGCATGATATACTCATTATTACAAATGAATTCTCACCCAAAATATATCTGTATGAAAATAAGAACTTATTTCTTCACTCTTAAGAGAAGCATTTTATCTCATATAAATGAAATATTTAAATAATTTTACAAAAAGGGAGCATTAAAAAACTATGCATCTTCAATTATCTAGTGAAGAGCATGCTTTTCCAATTAACTAATAGGAAAGACATATTTGTAGAAGTAGGTTGCCCATGAGCTAGCCCAATTGTTATTGTCACAATTGCCAGATGGGCCGTATTCAATTCTATTTTCAATTTGATCCATTTATTCTTCCCTTCAGCAAATACCAATACTTGATATCAAGGGACTAGGCAATATTATGCTAGGCAAGCAAAGATAAATAATATTCAGCTAATGGCCTTTGAAAACATACAGATATGTACTACACATATGCAATCATATGGAAAGCTTACAAATAAGTAGTCTAGATAATCATTTAGAAATTTAGCTAGTTCTTTAAAAATTGACTAACAGAAGATAGAAGTGTATGATTTATGATGATTTTTACTTTAGCACTGCATTAAAATTAAAACTGGAGCTGGGGATGTAGTTCAGTTGGTAGAGTGCTTGCCTTCATGCACAAGGCCATGAGTTCAATCCCCAGCACCACCAAAAAAAGAAAGAAAGAAAGAAAAAAGAAAGAATATTAAAACTGTTTGGAAAAACACTAAAACATAGATAATGAGAAATTTTTACTATTTCAACTAAGCTCTCAGAGTTGTCAGTTAGATTTATTTGTTTCTATCTATGTACATATTTATTTCTTCCTTATTGCAAAAACTAAGCTGGACTAGCATAAATAGCTCAAGTAGGCAGCACTTAAGAACCTGACCTAGGTCACCATATGTATACTTGAAAGAAAATGGAACTGCCTTTTTAAAAAATCATTCTTTAATTTAGACTCACTAATTGTGACACTTCATTCCCTTATAGGTGTTTTATTTTGTTTCTTAATCATATAAACTGCTTAACAAGCAGTAGCCACATGACTCAAAGGTGACCTCCTTCCTATGACAAAACACAACAGTTCAAATTTCTAGTTTCTCTTAATATAAATGAATTATTAAAGCAAGTAGAAAAGATACTGAACATATTCCAGAATGGCTAATGTTCATATGAAACATTATCTAAGTTCTTAAGAAGAAATAAAATTTTCCATAAATTAAATTTATCATACTTTCAATACAAAACAATTGACCAGTCCTTTTGACATGAAAAGTAAGGATGAATGAAAAGGAATTTAAAGCAAAAAAGGAAGAAATTTTCACCTTCCCAGGGCCAAAACAATCTAGTGATTGGAACTGACATGTGATAAATCATCTAAAAATATTTCAACCTATCATTTTATGGTCGTGTTTTTTTTAATTGGCCTGAGACAAGGAGGTTTTCATTAACTCTCACCAACATTATTCCAAAGAAGAGCCAGCTTCAGATAATGCCATATACTTTTTTAATTATGTGTAACTATGCCAAGGTGTTCTTGGGGAGGAAAAATAAAAAGCTCCCTCATAACCCTTACTAAGAATCTTACCATAGGGACTTTACTCTTATTTAAATTAAGAGTCAATCCTTTATTAAATATATTCTAACTAGCTATTACTATTATAGGGAAATCATCTCTATGAATGAAGAGATTAGGGACAGGAGAGGCAGGAAGAGGGTGAACTGGATTGCTAGTTTCTTTTACAATTCATCAACACTTCAGAGAATGCTTTGTAAAAATATAAAACATTGTTCTCACATTTTAAGCATGATTCTGTACTGCATCAAGTGTGGGGTTCAACTTTGTGCTAAATATTCAATGAGGCCCACATGTACCCACTGGGGAATGAGACATCATCTTTGATAAATAAATTGGGAGTGTTTAAAGAATTTACATGAGTTCTCTAAATGAGTAGAAGTACTTTCCTATTTTGATTATTATTTATCCTATTCTTTGTTTTTGTTGTCAAAATTATGAGAAGATAGAATTTACAGGAAATGTTGGTATATAATGAATGTATATATGTGCATAAATATTTATATACACATTTATACAGGGTGGCCTATTTAAAATCATAAAGCCTTATATGGACCTCCTATTGTGAATATTTAAACACATATTCTTTTCCTTACATATAGAATACAGGAAATAGAATATATTCACAATACAACTATTTAAATTGTCTTTTTTAATGAAAATGAACTAAAAGTTAAAGGAGCTGGCGATATAGCTCAGTTGGTAGAGTGCTTGCCTTGCATGCACAAAGCTCAACACCAAAAAAAAAAAAAGAACTAATAGTTAAATAAAACAAAACACTATCATGAATTTGAGTTTAATCATTAAATTTCAACAATCATAAAGTTTAATCACTTCTAAGTTGGATAGACCTATCTTTCTTAAATGTTTCATGACAAGTTATTTGTATTTTTATATAAAGGCATGAACTCAAATATAAAGATTCTGATGAAAATATTAACCTCAAAAACATCCCTTGTTCAAAATAACAATTGAAACCACAGTCAATGATTTCAAAAACAATGAGGTATTTTTCATCTCAATAGCAATATTTATTAATGGAAACTTAATAGTAGTAAAGAATATGTGGCTATTATATTACAGTCCCCTTTGTTATCAGTTCCTTTGAAGGTCTGAATTAATATTTGTAGCTTCACAAATTTCAGGTAGGTGCTTATAATCTGAGATAGGAAAGCAGGCATTTAATTGACTTGTGTCAATTAAAATCAATGAGTCTTATCCTATTTTAGAGTTAAATTCCTGTGATTTCACAAAGATGTGTTGATTTTTATTTCCTCCTAAATTCTTCAGCTACACTCTTTGTCTTTAGCTATTTATAGGTCGTAACCAGGCAGGAATAGGCCAATGACTAAGTTCCTATGGGCAGCAAGGACTCCTGGTAAGTGGACAGGATGTTGAGGGGGTAGTTTCCACCCCAGCATCCCAGCTGAAGCTCCTCTATTCTGCCAGGCTTCTCATCCCCCATGAGTCTCATGATCACCAAACCGGGCCCCACTTGTACAGATCCTCTTTTGAGTGACTCTCACAATTGGACCTCTCTGTGACAGATCCAGAATTGCTGGTTTGGTAGTGAAGTGAAGTAAGAACAGCCTTGAAGCTGGTCCTCACCCTTGCCTTCTTTCCAACCCCAGAAAACCTCTGATGTCTGGACTAATTCATGGATTAGGTTGTAGTTCTTCAATGAAATCATCTTTGGAGGGGCCTGGAAATATGTACCATCCCCCTTCTGTCAAACTTCCCCCCAAAAAATATGTTTAACAAAATAGCTAAGCTAGCAACATTTGAACTAAATCACATTTCTCCCAATACAAAAGATCATTTGTTACAAAATTGTTGAGGAGGTAAGAAGTTAATATTACCTCTAACTAGAAGTAAAGTTGCAGTTTAAAAAATGGTAATACTATTTAAATTCAATCTGGGAAACAAAAGATTCAAAAATCAGTCCTTCTAAAATCAATCTTCAAACCTTTCTACTATCTATTGTTCTCTATTCTTTCCTCAATCCTGAACTCTACTATAGTTTAACCATCTCTCTTTTCTTTTCTTTCTTTATGATTGTTCGCATGTCATTATAAGTTTCCATTAGTATTTCTTTTTTAACCCAGCTTACACCCATTAAATATCTAGAAATATTTTCATCACATCCAGAACTCAGTTTAACAGATTAGGACAGAATGAATGTACCATACTGAGCCATCTATCTCACTGAGTGACAATCCTAGCCCCTGCCTCTGCTTTTATTCTCATTTAAATTCAGTCATTTCTTTTACTTTCTTGATTTTTTTTCTCTCTATTCAGCACATTCTTGTGGATTTGGAAAGGGTGGGGAATGAGGAAAGGGTATATGAAACAAAAGAAAACAATAAATAAAAAATTCATGATGAAAACACTATTTTCATTTTAACTGACTTTTGTGGCTCACTCTTGGTTTTCGAAAATCAGAAACCAGTAGAATGAGAATCCTATTTTGGGAGAAGATGTATGCATTGTCAACTGTAGCAAAAAGAGTTAAGAATCATAAAAATGCCACATTAAGCTGTACCATTGGAGACTACTCTCCTGGGGGGGGGCAAGGAGATAATACAAAATGATCTTGGAAACTTCATCTCTGAGAGAAAGAGGAGATACTTCTGGGAAGATAAGAAAAGCAAAGATCAAAAAGGAAAATGAGCAAGAATCTTGTTGCTTTTTAAATTTTTTTTAATTGACAGAGAAATTACTTATAGTTTTCATGTACAATGTGATGATTTTGAAGTATACATCTACATTGCAGAATAGCTAAATTTAGCTAAGTGGCAGATGCATTACCTCACAGAGTTATCATTTTTGTGGTGAAAACACTTAATATTCATTCTCCTTACATTGTTCAGGAATACAGTGTGTAGGCATTAACTAGGCCCATGCAATACAGTGGGTCTTTTGAATGGATTCCTCCTATCTAACTATGATTATATATTCTCTGTCCAGCGTCTTCCCACCCACCATCCATCCCCTAAAAACTACAGCCTGAGTTACCATTCTACTCTGTTTCCATGAGCTCTACATTTCTTTAGCCCCCACATATGAGTATGATGTAGTTTTTGTTTTTCTGTTACTGGCTTATTTTTTTTAATTGGCAATAATTGTATCTGTTCATTGTATACAACATGTTTGGAAGAATCCTATTATATTCAGGGAAAATACTTCACAATATTTGGAATATATTGATTAAAAAAAAAAGAACATTTCATACCCAGGTAAAGAGAGAACATGGAAAATCAGATTTGCACTAGGATGACTCCAACATTTTTCCTCAGGTAATTTAAGCCTTTTTCAGTGAATCGCCAGGTTTCATGAAGTCAAGCTTAGAAGACAACCTAAATATACCTGTGAAAAAAGACACATCTAAGCAAAAAGGCTGTTGTTATCACCTCAAGCATCATGAATAAAATGATGGGCCTCCTCCCAAAATAAAGAACAAATATCCAAATTTCTAATAAGTGGAGGCAGCCCCCATGATAGAAGGCATGGGATGTGTAGTTTCAAGATAAGAACAAAACAGTAGCAGTACTGTGAGTTCCATGTGATATTTGAAAAATATGACAACCATCTAAATCTGCTCAAGTAGCACTCATAGTAAGGGTGAAATTTTATCAACATTGGCTAATATATGGTGTATTAGGAAACTAGCAAGGAAATAAATTGATGGATTAAAACATAAACTACTCACAGGCAGACAAACAGAAGGACAGATAGAGTTATAATCAAACGGGCACTTTCCTCTGGCAGAAAGAACTGATGTGTCTGGGGGAGGCACTGAACATAGAATTTTTGTCTTTGATTTTAATTTAGTGCTCCTGTGTCTCACTGCAGAACCAAGTATAGTTCTCTAAACGTCTCTATGACACAGTTTTCCATCTGTTAAATAAGACTAATAATTTTAAATAGCTTTTTTTAGTGAAAATTATGTGAAATACTTGGAGGACTCTGGAAAGCATGGCCTCCATTAATTAGAGCTGTCTGGTGTAGCATCAATTTCTTCAGCAATCGGAGTTCAGTTGATAGACATCCAGAGTAGATATGAAATTGTGAACCATCAGAATGCATTATCAAGGGATCTTAAGAGAATCTTTTCTGGAAAAGGGTAGCTAGCTGTCTTTCCAGAAGTAATTTAAGCATAGGCTGAGGTAACAGGCTACCCTCTAGGTCCTTTTGTGATCTTTTATTCTATGGATCTTAATTCTCTTTCTCATCTTAAAAAAAAAAAAAAAAAAAAACTCTGTAAAAGCGCCAAAATAAAGACAGAAAATAAGGCTCTCTGATTCTTCAAACTTTATTTTAAAAAATATCACAGCATTCTGGAGGAGATCATTGTGGATTCCTGTGACAGCACAGGTTGAGTTTCCCCTTAAAATGAACTCACCCATCCTATCTCTTGATATGACTCTACTCTTCCATGTCACCTTGTCTATATGTAGCACAAAGAAAGGAGAGAATTTTTGCCAGAAAAAAAAAAAAACTGGATAAATGTTGAGAGCTTGAGGTTCTTTGCCTCACCTCTGTTGGCCCCCAAATTTGGCCTCTGCACCAGAGGTGAGGCAAAGAACCTCACCCCCCCACTGGTGCAAAGGCCAAATTTGGGGGCCAACAGAGGTGAGGCAAAGAACCTCACCCCCCCACACTGGTGCAAAGGCCAAATTTGGGGGCCAACAGAGGTGAGGCAAAGAACCTCACTCCCCACACACACTAATGCAAAGGCCTATCCACAAGTATGGCTGTATGCTGGACCAGTAGTCAATGACGGGTAAGATCCAATTGCAATGGTACCAACCTAAGACAGGAGGCTGACGCCTTGAGGTCAGCTCATCCGATGACGGGTAAGGACCATATGTAGTATTGGACAACCTAAGACTGGCATGGTCCCTAAGCCACGTTGCTTGTTGTTTAATTAAACAGAAGGGGGGAGATGTTGAGAGCCACAGCTGAGTCAGAATGGCCCCTGGCATTTTGCCAGAAGTAATGGTTGAGAGGCGAGCCATTAAGATGATGCTGGATTGATTCAATTGTATATATACCCCTGCTGTCCGCCTCTGGTGCCCGCTACTTTGAGGGGATTTCCTGGGGAGTTCACATTGGTTGGGGAAGTTCTGGTGGAGGGAGTTCCGGTTGGTGTGGTGTGCCAGAGAGGAGCCGCGTGGGTGGCGTTTGGAAGAGTTCCTGGGGAGTGTGCGTGGAGTGCTGTTGGAGTTCAGGCAATAAAGTTTCCTGTTTGAACATACAAGTGCTTTGTGGTGGCTCTGTGATTTGTGCCCAGACAGACTGCGGCAGATTAATACTTCCATTTTTTTCTCCTATGATATTTAAAACTAAGAGACCATTCCTACATTTGTATTTATCTATCTCTTCTCAAAAATGCCAAAGTAGATCCAATTTTGGATCATTTTCAATAGTGGGACAAATTTGAATTGGAAATAACCTTTGGGACCAGTCACTGGCCTGTGTGAAAAAGATATATGGAAGGCTATTTGGGGTTCTTTCCTATTTAACATTCTATTAACAATGTAGGACCTAGCCCAGCACTGCTTTCCATAGACTGAGTTCACAGGATCGTGATCTTTTTCTCTGCATGTGTCTCTTGACTCTGCCTTCTACCCAAGATTTCTTCTTCAGCACAAAAAGTCATTTCATTTAAAATATCCAAAATACATGTATGCAGACATGAATTGGTGTGAACATACTTTATATACAAACAGAAGTATGAAAAATTGTTCTATATGTGTAATTAAGAATTGTGATGCAAAAAAAAAAAAGAATTTCAAATGACCACATTATAGTAGCAGAAATGCAAACTAGACAGAGGTAGGTAATGATAGGTGAAAAACTCATTTCTTCTTTGTGCTTGGCATAGTTTAACACAATAGCCAGATTCCTAACAGGTTTTTCTAGATTTCACTCCCCACTCAACTTGCATGTTCCAGCAGCATAGATGTTCTTATTACTCAGTTCTTTCATCTCTCTTTGGTTCTAGGATAAAACTACTCAAATCCAATTCAGAGGTTTTATTCTCTTTGGAACCTTTGGGAACAAGTTCTTATAAACTCAATTCCTGAGATCTTATATTAGGCTCAAGCCAACCTGACAATCAGAGCATTAATTTTCCTATGGCTCAGAAATATCCCTGAACTTCCCTTTCTCTCTCTTGGAATGAACTGCCCAGGACAAATATTGGAAATTGGCTCTTTTTTTTTCTGCTCTCTTTTACCCAGTCAATCTTCCTTTCCTCATCTCTAGCTCTGAAAACATGTCTGGTTTTCTCTTTTCCTTAGGTAGTGTGTTTGTCATTCCCATCTCTGCATTTTCCTTTTGTTTTTTGAAATGTTCCACGTTGAAATTCTTTATTTCTTGCTCCCAGAAGTGACCTTCTACTTCTGGTCATCATTGGTTTAGTGTGCTAGCTAACAGCTGGGTCTTTACAATTAGGCAAATCTAGATTCAAATTCCCCCTGTGCCACTTACCAACTATGTGACCTGAGTAAATTCGTACCCACTCTGGACTCTAGCAGTTACAAGCTTATGTTCTTAGCAATTGGTGATCTTAAGCCCGTGACATAATCACCCAAACCTCACTGCCCTCATTTGCAAAATGACAGTATCTATCTTACAGTGCTGATTTAGGTAGACATGATAATCAACACACACGCACACACACACACACACACACACACACACACACACCAAAAAAAAAAAGTTTTGCACAATGGCTAAATGAACTAGGTGCTCCATAAATATTAGTTATTACCATTATTACTAATTCAAATTACCAGATCCATATTGTATCTAAAAGATTTCCTGACTTCACTTTGTTATCAAAAAATACTCCTTCTAATACCCAGTCAACATCACACCTCATTAGCCAGAGGTTCTCTCTCATGATCCACATGAAGTTTATAGTAGAATGCTGGGGAAGCAGAAAGCCTTGCCACACTTCGTGGTCAAAACCATGTAAGCCTTGAATTTAAGTTTTGCTGAGTCCTTATTTGTCCCAAACTCTTTCATATTCTCCAACTTACTAACAGAGCAACTTTCACCTAAAGACATCAAACATTGAGGCCATGATAATAGGTATGAGAACTATGATTAAAAACATCGTCAAACCAGAGACCTTCTGTGAAACCAAAAGGTGAAGACCATGTCCAGGATGAGGATGTACATACCAAGTGCTTCTGGATTCCATAGTAGCGTCCAATTAAAGAGAAATGCAGAGTGGGAGATCTGACCACTGCAACAGTCACTTTACTAAACCCAGGTTTGCTCCAGCTAAAGGGGCTACCAACCTCCAAAGTCCACTTCAGCTCTCACTGCTTAGTTCAACCCTCCAGAAACCAATGCCAGTCAAAGAGGAGATCTTCCCAAAGAGAAAACGCTCCAGTTCCTACAGACTCTCAGTAGAAATTCCAAAAAGTTTACAAGCTACATTTGTAGGATGATACTGAGTAAGTCCAAAACATTCCAAGTACCAATTATTATACAAGAAAGAATTTAGCTTTTAAATTTGTTGTTGGTGGTGATGATGATGACGGTGTCTTGTCTGAAATTCAACCCACTCTTCAAAAAATGTAAAAAGAATGCAAATAATGATAAAAACTATTATTACTTGCAACAATTGAAGTGGAAGTTCTAAAGGAAGTAAAAAGGGGAATTTTGCATATGAAACAAAAGATTTTTGTTATTTGAAAGTCAATATTATACTGGCAGAACAGCCATTTTAAAATAATCAGAGTAATAGAATTTGCATATAATGAATATGGATCCAAGCAATGATGTCAGGCCAGTTAAGAACTTGCAAGCCCTACAAGATAGTCCAAAAAGACTCTAAGGGAACAGTATTACATTCTTGAGCTTACAGGAATGGTCAACTCACAGGATTACCCAGATCAAATTATCTCTATGGCTTCATTTTCTGAATTTGTTAAAATAAATTAAAGAAAATTCTTTTTGATAGAAATTCAGTCTGGTAGATGTAAATGAAATGTGTAAGGCAGTTCACGTCCTATTCACTCCTGCAATTAAAACTAAAGTTAAAACATCAAAAGTTATAGAGTTTGAGGTTCTTTTTTGTTCATCGATGAGCCAAGGAATTTGTCTTCTCTAATACCAATAACTCTGTTGACATTTTTCCTGTTTATTTTTGCACACAGTAAAACTCAGTGGTTTCAAACAAAACTCAGAAATACAATCTGCATTCTGATGAAATGAACCTGACATTATTCTGCTGTGGCTTTATTTTTACTGTGGCTTTGCCTGTTATCCTACAACAAAGGTTCTGATAGGCCTCCTGCTTAGAATGACTCTCTCAATGTAGATGACAACCAGAGATGATGGAAGAATCCTGAAATTAGGGACTCTGAATCCTGATGCCATCTATACAGCAATCCACTGTATTAGCTCCTCTTTATTTACAATTTGGTAAAGAATGTGGGTGGAGATGTTTTGGGCACACTTGCCCAGATGTTGAAACTTCTTTGGAAAAAGGAAGGGTAGAAGAATAGTATCCACGTTGAAATCAGGCAGGCATTTCATATTTCCAGAGAGGAACGTTAAAGAGAACATCTGCTGGGTTGCAGGAGGTTTGAGGGCAGTCTTTGTAAGTCTTCATATCTCTGAGTGTGTGTGCACATAGTGAAGAGGGTGGCGCCTTCCATCCTCAAATCTGAAAAGATTGAGAGATTTCAGAGGGCCCAGATGTGCCAAAGGTCAGAGGGATCAATATACAGGCCCTACCATAGAAGGGGGTGGGGAGGTTTGAATAGAAAACCGCTGCCGAGAAGAAGCCACTGAGAGGTAAGGGAGTTTCTGAATAATTAAAAAGTTAAGAATAAGCAAACTCGATTTCCACTGGGAAAGGAGGTGAGGTGGGGGATAAAAAAAAAAAGAAGAAGAAGAAGCAGTTGATGTGGTAATTAAGAATTTGGTGGGAGCTTGGGCAGGTCACCTCCTTTCTCAGATCAGAGCCCCATCAGAAATTCTTTCAAGTGTCCTTCTGCGTCGCCAAAGATGACAACAGCAAATCAATAAGTGCTTGAAATGAAAGGGGATGTTGGCTAGCCCCCAGGCTACAGATTTCCCGCCGCCAGCCTTTTCTGAACTCCTATAGCGTGCCTTTGCGCCGCCTCTCTTAAGAAGAGCTACCTTTTATTCCTATTCTCAGGACGAAGGTAAGTGCTCAGTTAGCATATCTATTAAATGTCGGCTCTGGTTCCAGCTCGCAGAATGCGCAGAAAGCGCGCTGCTTCGGCTCTCCCAGCCAGGTGGTGGGACGTGGGGAAAGGGGGAACCTGGCCTGGTGACCTGCGGGGCTGGCCCAGAGTGTCTCAGACTTTAGCGCTTCTGGGTTAGAACTGCAAGGTCCCAACCAGAGCCAAGGGCCTGAGCGACCGCGGGCCATCGGAGCGCTCCTTCCACTTCATTTATTTACAAACAAGCACAAACAACAGAGGAGGAAGACCAGTGTTCCAAAATTAAAGCTAGGAATTTTACGGAAACTGCTTTCTGAGTTCCAGATGTTGGTCAGTTACCCTTCCAATATTCATCCCTCCCTTTATATGTCTTGATTTAACCATCTTTTTAGCGCCCAGCATATACCCCCGGACGTTTTAATTAGGTAATTCATTAGTGAGTCAATACAGACATTTATATATTCTTTTAGCTCAAGTGGTTAAGTACTAATTTCGAAATGATTATAAAACACCGGAATAGGCAACGCATAGTAATTTTAATTTATATGCAAATCAATCAGTTCATCTTAAACGCCTTAAAAAAAAAAAAAAACAATTATTGTATTGTAGCATCGGAGGAACCGATCAAACGCCCAGAATAGACAATTCGGAAACAAGGTCTGAACTGGAAAGAAAATTTAGAGGAGCCAACAAATCAATAATGTTTGAGGCAGTTAAACATCGCTAGCCATTGGTATTTACATACTCGCTTGTTGTCAGATAAGGAGCTAGGGAAATTGCTTGCCAGGGTTGAGATCATAATCCACAGTGAAGAAAGTAAATGGTAGCACGCAGCCCGTCACAGCGGACTCTAAAACAATACTGTACCTTTCCCAAATCCTGACTCCTGGGTGAGAGGGAGTTGGCTGAGGTCACCCCATATTTGTCCTTGGTTTTGCCTCTTTTGATCACAAAAATTTTTGTTGTCCCTGGGCTTCCCATTTTGATTCTTGTTCTAACAGCTCTGTGAGTTGCTTCAAAATATTGTCGGGAGTAATATCATTTAGAAGCTCTCTAAAAATTCTCTGAGCTCATGTAGCCCGCACTTCTCCTCCAGTCCTTAGTTTTCCAGAGTTTAATTCTCTGTACCCCCACCCTCATTAAATCGGACCATGGAAAAGTCAAAAGGAATGGCTGAAGGAAATGGTCCAATGCACTGGTTTACTGAAAGGCTATTATCTTCAGATATAGTTCAAATTTTTTGATAAAATACAAAGGATATAAGTTTCTGGGGGAAATGTTTTTAAGATATTCTAGGAGGGTGGGGTTTACCAGGAATTACCAGGGGATCCGCGCCGGGAGTTGTTTATGTGAAAGTGTAACATCCCTGAAATTCACAGATACATAGGTCAGTGTCTCCCCACCCCCCCGCCTTTCAGCCCTGGCGATCTGGTCCTGAAGGAGCTCGTACCTTTGATGCTACAATCTTGTTTACATCTGCAGGACAGGGAATTGCTTGCTTTGCTTGGACGCTCCCTCCACCCCCTTCTAATTCGAAGTAGTAATCGGAATCTAAATACAATCGCCATGGCCCACTCTTCCATTACTGCTTTGACGAGGGAAAAACCTGAAATCCACGTCTTAAATCAGCTCGGTGGTTTGTAGCCCCCCAGCACCCTGCCTCTCCGCTGCATGCCTAATGTATTCCCTGGTGATTCTGGGCATTAATTAGTTGTTTAATAGGAGTATGACTAAAAATGTAAAAGAAGGATTAGGAGCGTGAAACGTATGTCCAGCTCCTTCCACACACTCGAGGAGGGAATGAGAATCATTCTGTATCTTCTATTTCTCCAGGAGCCATTTGCATTTCCCACCAGCTGCTCACTTCAGCTGCACTGGCGCTGGGCGAGGCGAGGACCCAAAAGCTCTGAGCGCGGTGTCTGCAGCGGCCAGCCCTGGGGTTAACCAGGCCGGGCGGGCGAGACTCCAGACAGAAGGGGGGCGAGGGGAACGTGAGCTTCCCGGAGCCCCATCATCCCAGCCCTGGTTGCAAACCTCTGAATCCTGAAAGTGGGGAGGGAGTTGCACGCGCAGATCTGTGCGCCTCTGCAGCGCAGCTCCTTTCCCTTTCCCCAGGTCCCTGCGCGTTTCTGAACCTTCCTGTCTTTAATTTTCGTACTCTTCTCACTTCCATGTGAGATTTCTCATCCTCGCCACCAGCTGAAGAAAGGCCGTTCTGCTACCAGCATCTCTTAATCTCTATAAAATGAAAATTAAAAAAAAAAAAAAAAAAAGAGGGGGAAGCATCGGCCCATTTCTCAGGAGGGTGCGACAGGCAGGAAAAATAGCCCAGGACAGGGATGAAAATGCTGTTCTCGAACCACCTTTTACAGTATGCTGCTACTAGATTTCAGTTGTGAGGCTTGTTGAAAGGAATTTAATTTTCTTGCCTCAGAAATATTTCAGAAAGCAGAAATAAAATTATCAGACAGGAAGGAAATAAACATTTAAAATAGCATGTGGGTATTTTCCCCCTCATTACTTTTCTCTTAAATATCGCTGCTTTGAGTTTCCACTGGGTAAAAACAGAAAGTTTGCGTTTTCATGGATGTTAGGAGAAGGTTGGAAATGGTTTTCAATGTAGATCTCGTCAGTTTTCTTCGTGGCTAAAGAGGCTAACCCTTTCCACAAAATGAGTCCATCTGTCGACTGTTAGCTATTTCAAAGTGAAGGGATTTAGCACTCAAAACAAATTGAGCAAGTTTGTTTGCCTGTTTTTACTGCTAACTCAGATGAATTCAAAACACGGAGTAATTCAAGAAAATACAAAACATGTTCTAGATAACCTCTAATGTAAGAAGAGATCAGCAACTATGTGGTAACCCACCCATAGTTTTAAACGTCAGTCGTTTTGTAATGTATATATTTCATGCACGTTCTCCCAATAAGTCAATGTTTTCCTAAAATTGAGTGAATTGGTATATTGATTCAAAAGAGCAATGCAGCTTTTAAAGGGTTTATTCTCTATTGGGGACCAAAGAGGAGGACTCTTGAATGGTGGGCCTCAGTTTTGCTCCCATGATGGGAAAACCCGAACCCGAGAGCTATGGCTGGTTTCTGAGACTTTCCAAAAACATACATTAACTGGACGCCCTTGAGATTGAAAGAACTTTGTCCCATATGCCTGTCAGAAGCCTTCGCACCTGGTCCTCCAGGCGAATCGTATTAATAGTCCTTCCACCCAAAGACAGGACTGAGCCAAAATATCCTGCATGCTACCAAAATACACGCCCTTATTGGAGTCAAGGAATCGGAAAATGAGGGTTGAGAAGTACGGCACACTTGAGTTTGAGAATGACCCCTCAAACTTTACACACTCTTCGCTTTTAGCGGCAAATATGGAATTGAGGGAAGCTTCCTCTTTCTTCCCCTCCCCCATCCCGTGCAATTTAATACCATCCTCGCCAGGAACCTTAACCTCGTCATTTTAAAAAATGAGATATCCGTGACCCGGGGTGAACTTGTTGAGTGTAGGTACAGCAGACGAAATTCTAGACTTGGAGCGTCCGAGCCTTGTCCAGCGCGATCTTTTGGTGAACACTGGTCAGTCCGTGGCCGTGCCTACCTGCGCTGGGGCACTCGGAGCGCTCCTGGTCCACTGCCTTGACCTCAGGCGGGGTGCCTCTGTCACACCGAGCCAAGCGTCCTGGCCTTCCTACCCTTATTAGCCTAACTCTTGGGCTCCCGGCTGTTGCCCCCCCACACACACACACCTTCTCCCTCACTCACCCCATTTTTCCAGATTTCTCCCTAGTCATCCCTTCTCACCCCACCCACTCACCTCCATTCCTGCCCTCTGTCAGTCTCTCACTCCCTCCCCCACTCGGCCTCTCAACGCTGCGACCTCTTTCTCCAACCCTGCAGGCCTAAAAGGAGGTCACACTCGCACACAGTCATACACACTCCCCACGCCTCGCCCCAAACAAACCCATGCACAGTGTCCTTTGTTCCATTTCGTGGGCCACCTTCCCTGTCCCGTCTTTCCAAGCAGTCCTGATTTACTCCCCCAGGAGTAGGTGTCTGTCTCCCCACGCCCTGGCCCTCCCCCTCTGATTTATTAGGGCTCCCGGTTTGGCGCAGATTCCTTTTTCTTCTCCATCCCATCCTCCCTCCCTTCTAGTCCTCCTTTCCACTGCGGGAGCGCGTGCTCCTTCTGCACAGTCAGCTCCTGTCGGAGCGCCCAGCCCGGCTCCCTCTCTTTTCGGTCTCCGGGCTCTTTCTCCTGCTCCGGACTCCTCGTCCCGCCGACCTCCCTTTCCCTCCCCTGCCTTGCTTTGCGTCGCCCCTGGCGCTCCCCCCCGCGCTCGCTGGAGCGCTGTGCTCGCTCCTTGATCGCTCGCCGCACAGCCGGGTTCAGCCGCCCGCCCGCCCGCGCGCCACTGTGCTGTGGAGTTTGGTGGAATCTCTGCTGACGTCACGTCACTCCCCACACTGAGTCGGAGCCGAGGGAAGAGAGAGGGATGAAGAGGGAGGGAGGGGAGAGAGAGTGCGAGACCGAGCGAGAAAGCCGGAGAGGAGCAGAAAGAAATTGCCAGTGACGGCTAGATTTCGGAGGCCCCCAGCGCACTCTTGGACTCTCTTGGAACTTAGCACCCTCGGGAGCTCTGCAGTCCTCCCAGGCCCTGCTTTCAGGCGCTTTCCGTGCAGCCCGAGCCTCTTCTTTCTGGAAATCGTCCTGGGAAGCGGTGGGACGCGGAGACAGCAGCTTTCTCCCGGTAGCCGGTAAGTGGAGGCCATCTCTCCCCGCAGGGATGTGAGATAATGCAAGTCTGGAAATTTGTTCCACTTTGGAGAATCTTCACCGTAGGTGATTTGTGGCTCTAGGGGCTGCGTTTCCCCCGAGGTAAGGCAGTTGGCAAACAGACCTTGCAAAGCCTTGTTTCTTTCGTCCCCAGTCACAGACACTAACAATCTACGGGGTGCTGAAGTCGAGTGGGAAGCCAGACCATGGCTGGCATTTAAAACGAGGTATCTTCCCTGAAATCTCGGTGCCAACACGGCAGGGACAAATCCTCAGGCTGAGGATTAGCATTCTCAAGATAAAGGGCCTCGTACAAAGTTTCAGCTACTGGAAGATTAGCCTTCTTCCCATTATTACACTTTAGAAAAAGAGATTCCATCTTAACTGGCAGTTAGTGACCTCTCAGGCCCAAACGAATTACCTGGGAGCCAGGCCTAGATGCCAAGCTCGAACAATTACTTTGGATTATAAATCCTTTAAATTGATCACCAGTCAACTCCAATCTTGCACTTCAGGAGATACATTTTAAATGGACGCAGGGGAGGTAAGTAGTATCCAACTGGAGTCTAAAGAAAAATATATGATTCTAAACCGGAGAAATGTGTTCTTTTATTCCAGTTTAATTACCTTACTTTAAGAAACAATTTAGAAATCAGACTAGCATAGAGTGCTTTTTTTTTACCCTCTTTGTACAAGTATTGTCTTATTATAAAAAACTAAATGGAGAACACTTTTACTGATATAAATAAAATTACAGGAACTCACATTCTAAAATATCTTAATGAAAAATTAATCTGCTTTAGAGAAAGGTCCTTGCATTCCGTTTAGCCCATTAATCAAAACTAAAGATGGTTTTATCACATGAAATACCATATTGGAGGAAATCCATCAAAATTCAAGTACCAATAATGTCAGAGAAACAAAGCACATGAGCAAAATTGAGGATTTTTGTTGATGTAACATGAAATAAGAATAAGATTACAATAATCAAACATTCCCGAAAAATTAAAGAGCCACCTCATTTATGGAATGTTGTACTTTACCTCAGCAAAACTGCACTTAAATTATTTAGGTGCTTTGTCCCCTAAATTGGTCATGTTTGTCTCCAGATATTCCTAAAGCATCGATATTAGTTTTTAAAAGGCTCACACATGGTAAAATATGGAACTGTATTAAGCAGTATTTTAATTTCCTTAAATGATTACCCACTGCAAATTAATTTACTGGCTAATCACACCAATTTGGTTCATTTAAAACACATGTTCTCCTGTTTATTTTTAAACTTTCCATTAAAGATATTGTTCTGGATTAACAAAGTAAATGCAAAGGGGAGAAATATGAAAAGTATTTAGAATTATTAGAACTACATTTTTTTCCCTTCAATTGCATTCTTGTGTCGATCAACAGAAATTATTTTTAAACAAACTGCTATATTTCTTAGAGCCTGCCTGTCTGCCTTGCCAGTGTGGTGCTGTGTGGTGCTCTTTCCTGTGGTCACAATGTAAAACACAAGTTGGTTCAAAACAAGACTGCCTGGCATATACATTCCAACAAGACATGAACTTTTGTGGTGAAAATAACTTCCCATCAGGAAAAGCCCCACATCCTCAATTTATGAGACTAGCCATTGATGCCAGTCCCAAAGTCTGGAAGCGAAATTTGTCACACCAGACTTGTCTTAACAGGGCAAGTTTAAGAATTAGCAGGCAGGAATCGAAGGTCTCTTTTAAATATTTTTCTTCCCCAGTAAATAGACTGAATCTGTCTATTAGGCCTCGTCATTATAAAAAGTATAAAATGCAGGTCTCAGGGCTTTTTGACTGCAAAATAAATCCTGAAGTCACAAGGACACCGTAGGAGTGAGATAAGGAACATGCCTTGACCTTCCTTTCAGTCCTTAGAGTGGAGCCCTATGAGTTCTTGAAGATTTGTTTTGTATTGCTTTGTTTGGTCTTCAACACTGAAGCACAGGGCTGGGGTGGGGGGACGTAGCATGTGTAATAATTGACTTTACACCCAACGACCAGATCTTTTTCTTTTGTATATTTCATTCCTTAAAAAAAAATAAAAACTATTTGCAGTTGCCATCTGCAATGCTCTGGCTACCGGCTAATAATGCAGCCAGTTCAGACATATAAAAAAAAAAAGATTATCGAAATGATGATGACATGCAAATTTCCCCTGAAATTATCATAAGTAAACATTTGAAGTCTGGACTAATAAAATCCCATCTGTGTTACTTCATATCGAGTTAGTAGAAAGCTGTGATAATGAATTTTGTAATATCTCACGAACAGACATCTCAATCAGGGACTAATCCTGTGATTTTACTGCAGAATCACTAAATCTGGAGCCGCCAAACTGCTACTTCTGGGCCCACAGGCCCACAAGGATCCGCAGAGTCCCCGCCCGAGTGCTCAATAGCTGGTGGGGGAACCACCAGGAGGACCCCACACACGATCCCCACGCCACCGCACCGGGCAGCCCCTCCTCTAGGCAGCGACCTTGGCCAGCGGCCCCTGGGGCCAGGCTCACTCTGCGAGAGGCTAAGAAGCAGGGGAAAAAGACACAGGGTAGAAGTAGGCCCACAACTCCCTGCCCCGCCTCTGCCCCTCCGCCAGCCCCGCAAAGCCCGCTCCCACCCCCAACTCCTGGCAAAGTGAGCTTTCCTGCCGCCAGCATACCTCGGGAGCCCAGGACCCCTCTTTTCATGATTTTTAAATGCTCGGTTGCCCACTTGATGGAGCCCTCGCCGCCCACTTCTCCTGGTTTGCCTGTGGCAAAGAAGGGGGTGCACGCTAAAACGCTTGGGTGGAAGCGCTGTGGTTGGAAATTTGAAAGATCTGGCTTGCCTGAAGGGGAAAAGAAAGAACTAGGGGGGCAGTTTGCCCTAGGGCTTTCTCCGTGCTTGGCGGGCAGTAAACCCTCCAGGAACGCTTGCTTTCCCTCCTCTGTCTCGCCAAGTCCACTCCGTTTCTCTTCTCTGCGATCTTAAATCATACTTTAGGGTAAATAAATGGCCGGATGAGTATCTCCAGGGAAAAGTGTGGCTAAATATGGAAAAATGGCTCCTGGTGGATGAGAGGCCCAAAGTCAGCTTGCTCCTGGAACACCCCAGGCCAAAAGTCCCTTCATCTCAGAATGTAGAAAACGGAGGGAAAGTGCTGTCTGGGACAGGAGCAAGTTGGCTTTGACGTTCTGCAAATGTTTATGGAGCTCCAACTAATGGACAAACACTGCAGAATGGTGGCCTTCCAAAAGAGAAAAGTCTTCTCTACTCGCTCCCACATTGTGCTGAAGGTTGCTCTCCAACACAGACACCCTTGAAAGTAGTTCCACAGTCTCCCCTGAACTCTGTGGCTTAATGGGCCTCTTGCCTCCGGGGCCCATTCCCTGCAACTCGGTAGATAGCTGCGCTCCTGGTAAATATGCGGAGGTTTTAGGGACGAGGCTGTGCTAGAGATGCTGCTGGGCAGCCAGAGACTGACAGGTACGAGAAACTGTTTGAAGCGCAGTACCTAATGGGTGCATAACAGCTAGAATTGACGTTGACCTCCACACAGGTAGCCTCCTCTGAGCCTGGTTAAGTTGGACGAACGCGCTTCTCAAAGCCCTCCTTCTCTTCTGTTTTGCAGATAACTGGGAATGGAGACCAACTGCCGAAAACTAGTGTCGGCGTGTGTGCAATTAGGTAAGAGTCCTTTTCTTCTGGCCGTGGACCAGTGTCCTGGGCCAGTGGACGGGAGACCGCGTCACTCAAGGGCGGCGAGTGGGCCCCGGCTCTGCAGCGAGGCCCCGGCGAGGGGCGATTTTCCGAGGGGCCCTCTAGACAGGAAGAAAATCAGAACCGGGGCGCCCACAGTGTCTCCTTTGGGAAGTTTTGGGGAGCGGTGGGCAAAGAGGATGCAGCTTGTTGCGTGCGGAAGGCCCTGACCCACTCTCCCGGTTGGAGCCGCGGGCAGCCGGGAAGGCGCGGAGAAACTACGCCGCTCTTCGCTGGGTTGCCAGAGGGTCTGGGGGATGGGAATGCCGTCCGCTCTTTTCTCTAACTGGGTCTTTGCTCTTTGTCCCTCTTTCTCCTCGGTCCTGCCTCGCTCCCCACCCTCACCCCCAACCCCCGGGCTCCTTCGGGCCACGGTCCCTGGCGTCCTTCTCCACTGCACGTGGGGCGGGCGCGCGCGCGCGGCCCAGGCGTGCAGCCGGCGGCCGTTGAATGTCTCTTCTCCAAAGACTCCGAAATCAAAAAGGTCGAGTTCACAGACTCTCCCGAGAGCCGGAAAGAGGCAGCGAGCAGCAAGCTCTTCCCGCGGCAGCATCCCGGCGCCAATGGTAAGGCCGGGAGGGAAGCACAGGCCGCGAGCTGGACACCCGCCTCCGGGACTCCGGGCCTCGGGTGAAGCGCAAGCAGACAAGGCAGCCAGACCCGGCGCCGCGGCTGCTTGAATTTAGACACTTAGCTTCTGGTTAGAACGGGAAGCAGCCGTTCCCAGGGACGTTAATTCCTTTCCCCAAATTATACTGCACTCCTGAGACCCAACACCTCTCCCTCTCCTCTCCCCCTGTGGTCTGATCCTCTCCGCACTCCCCAGCGCACCCCGGCTCCTCTAGCTGGCGCCGAAAAGTGGTCCAACAGCGACCTCTGTCGCTCGTCGTGTCCCACTGCGCGCAGAACCACCAGGGCCCACCCGGTCCCTGAGGCTTTCAGCCATGCCCCACCCAGGTTTGTGGGTGCGGAGTTTATCGCGGGAGGCAAGCACAGGAAAATTGTGTTGGCGAAGGTTGGCCTCGGCGGGTCGAGGTTCTGACAACAGCCCCGAAGAGCCTGAGGGCAGCCACTGTGCGCTACAGCCGAGGGTAGACTGGAGCGTGCGCCCTTGACGACGCGAACCTGCCTGTTTGTGCCGATTGCCAGGCCTTGGTTCTGGTGATGTCGTTGTTTGGCTCATTTCGCCCTGGACGCGTCAAGGGACATTGTCGCGCAAAATCTGTAGGCTCTGTGTAAAAGGTGTAAATATCTCTAACCCACTGTACAGTCCCTGGCTGAATTGAAATTTGTCATTTAATGTTGTGTCTGTCTGTGCGTGTAGGTGTACGTGTGTGTCTAAGGAGGAGAAGGGGACTTTCTTTTGGAATATATTACAAACTTAAATTTAGTGTTCTCCGGGCTTTCCAGGCTCCGTAATAAATAAGTACCTAGCCTTAATAGGTTGTTGACCTTTGATAGTGTGCGGAGATAAAGTCCCCCACAGTCCTCCGCCCCAACCCCCTCCTTCCGGATTAAAGTGTAAGGATACAAATGTAATGTGTGCCAGAGGGGGGCGATTTGGGACTCCAGTCAGGTAAACAAACCCTATTCCTAAGGAGAAAACAAAGGCGCTACACTTAGGCTTCTCGTTGTTTCCCAGGAGGGGGGGGTGGAGAAAAAAAGCATCGCTTGTTGAAATACAACGTCTAAAGCGATCTGAGCTGAAGCTCCTTGGTCCTTACTCTGCGCAATATCTCCAGTCGTCCTGCTGGGCCAGTTAAACGCTCACTTGTCCGGGATTAACCCCATGGGGTTAAATGGGGGCAATGCAGAGATAATGTCGGGTGATTTCTTGTCATTAAGATTGTGTTAAATTCTTCTTCTGTTTGATAATCGGTCATAAAAATAAATTATTAGACCGGAGAATGTTTGGAATATGGTTAAAAATCAAGAGCAGCGATGACTCTCGGGAAGCATGTTTTGTGCAGGCGCAGCCCGGGCTCTGGACAGATCAGCTGAGCTCCCAGGTCTCGCTTCGTACGGGGCGGGCGGGCAGCCGCCTAGCAGAGGCTGACGTTTCTTGCACTCTAGTCAGGGAGACTCAATCTGTCTCCTCCCCACCTGCCCCCCCACCCTGGGGGTCTCGTTGACAGGAGGAATGGCTTCTGAGGACAGGTGACCTCCTTACAAGCTGAGAGGAGAAGGACCCCCTTCCAGGAGAAGTCCAGAATGGGATAGGGTCCTCTCACATGGGCAGTAAGCTCTGAAAGCCGAGAGTTCTGCCCGCACAGGTCACAGGTGCCCCTGGGCATTCGCTTTCCATAATTAGCAAAAAAATAAATAAATAAAATTAAAACCAAGCAAAAACAAACCGGAAACCTAGAAATAATGAACGATTGTTTTTCTTAACTACTATCTTCAGGCCCGGATTATTTTAGTGCAGGTGAAAGTTTCTTCCCCCTACACTGTCAAAACGCCTGTTTTCTACCTTATGGACCAAAGAGAAAAATTGCTGCCCAAACATGTTTAGTGCCACTAATTTGGGAGAGGCTTGTGATGGGAAGAAATGGGGGAAAATTTGACTTTATTGGCTTTTAGGGAACTGGTAAAGAAAAATTGTCACATGAGAGTAGGCAAAGCTATAGCATCTCTGAAGGTTGCCAGAGTAAGTACCCTTTACTGATTATAAAGTGACAGGAAATCTGCAAACTCCTGACCAACCCATTTTTAAAACAAAAATATTTACTTCCCATAATTTTAAAAAGAAAAAAATTACAACAGCATATGATTTCTTTTGAAGCTGTGATACTCTATCATTGGCACTATCTTCTCCTTTCCCCACAAGTACACACCATACCCTCCTTGAAGACTACAAATGCCCTGAAGAGGCAGGGTAGACCTCTGAGGGGCCCGGGTTCTGCGTCCCTAACCCAGAAAGTCCCCTTCTTGATGCCCATTGGGCGGACCCCAAGCGAGGCTCAAACTCAGGAACCGGAGGAAGGGGTGTGAAGGTGACTAAAATGTCCCTTGATATCCAGGACTTGAGGGTTAAGAGAGGAATGGCTGTGGGAGGGGGTGGTGAGGAAGAGTTGGTAACTTTAGTTACTCCCCGAAAAGATGCAAGTGTCCGAAAGGGAACGTCGGTGTGGAACAGGGGCTCTTGGTTTTTCTTACCATGGGCATCCCCCCCCCAAAGGAACCCATTTTGCGGAACTCATACGATGGCCTTGACCTTCAGGAAGGGGATTGACTGACGACTGACGTTTCCCTGTGGATGACTCCAAAAGTTTAGGGGTGGTGGCTCTAGGATCAGGACTGAAATCCAGCCTGGCCTTGCGTTTGGATGTGGGGCAGATACTTCACTCAGCCTCTCACCCCCAGCGAAGCCATTAATTTTAAAATAGCTTTGGCAGAATGGCTGGGCTAAAAGTGTGCCATGGACTGGTGTGCATAGACTTTCTCCTCCAGGTTGGGGAATTCCAAGGCCCCCTGGAATACCCAAGGCGCGGTACACACCTTCTTACTCTATGGCTGCTTGGTCCCAGGCTCTTTCCAAGGAGCCGGGTAAACTCTGACTTTCTCGGTGGCCGCAGCCTCCCCCCTCTGCCCCCCATTCAATCAGCAAATGTTTGCCTAGCACGTGCTACGTGGACGCCTAATGTTCCCCCTGAAAGCAAATAATCCGGTTTTCCTTCGCGCTTATGAAGCGACTTTAATGCTAATACGGATACCAGCGAGATCAGCTCAGATCTTCTCTAGCAAAAAGCAAAATGGTGGCGCTAGGGTGGCGATCTGGACCCTAAGTTGTCAGAAAGGGGATGTGGAGGGCTCTTACTGTGGCTAGGGGACAAGGGACAAGTGCTCACTGAAGGAGGCAGGAGGATTGAGGAAAATGCCGTGAAGTAGGAGAGCTGGGTAGAGAGAAGAGTTTTCCATTTTCTTTTCTCCACCCGGACATTACCACCATCACCTCAATATCCAATCTGAAGCTTTTGGCAGAAGCTGTTCCTCTGCTTTGCGGTTTTCTCGGCCAACGGGGAAACGGTACCGATTGTCCAAATGTCGTCAATCCCTTGTGGATCCCGCTGTCAAAAGCAGTGTTCACAGGTCGCGAAACTCGCTACTGACTCCTTACGCAAAAGTTTCTGGTTGGGCTGTTATTCCGCACCGCCCGCTGTTAATGTATGCAGCAGTTGTTAGAGCGACTCCGGGGAAAAGGAAATGTATAACGAAAGCTTATTCGTGAGCAGGAATATACTAATGGAACAATCTGATGTCTTCTTAATCCTATGTAAAAAGCTTTGTCGTCTTCCTAATATTGACTGAATGGGTAATTAATGGCTCTTCATCTAGGCGAATACCCTGTAATCCAAGATAGGCAAAAGACAACAAGCCCAAGGTAGAAGACAAAGGGCCCAAATGCAGCCGCATGTCCCTCCCCAGAGTCTCCAATTGGAAGTTTCCTCCTGGAGGAGAAAAAGGCAGAAATGGGAGAATATACCTACCATTTCTAGGCCAAGACTTAACCACAGCACCTAGCTACCCAACTCAGTTCTTCACTACTCAACCTTTCCCTCTCCAGTCCTCTCTGCCTTTCTTCTTGAGCCTGATAGGTTGCCCCCAGTATAGAGGATCTGCAAACATCTTTACCCACAAAGCCCCCATCTTTCATTTGGGGAAATGATCAATAACCAATGAGCAACACACAAGGTCCCAAAAGGCTCAGCTCTGTCCCAGGTTTCTTTCTGCTCTACAAGAATACTCTTCTTTTATAATCCAGTGCATAGAGCCTATGAGAACTCAGGTAGTCCTTGAGAGGAAAGGGAAGAAATTAATGGAAGAAGACAGTGCATGCAAAATTATGTATGTGTGTGTTAAAGAATCATCAGGATTGAAGATCTTCTTTGTGAGGATCTGATATGAAGAGTGCCCAAGATTCTCCCAGAATGTTTTTAACAGGATGACATTTTAATTTAAACCTTTAGAAGTAATATATTACTTGGGTTACTACAATGAGGTGGGTTCCTTTTTTTTTTTTTTGTCAGCTGACAGCTTTTAAAATATTATTTCGCTAGGGAAATAAAAGCTTCATCTCAGATTATAGGTGGGTATTTTTGGATTTATGTGATTTATGGTCACCATGACAACTAATGCTGAATGTTAGCTACCATCATGTCTGGGAGAGAGAAAACAGAAAGAAGGGAGAGTGAGAGAACTAGAAAAGGGAGAGAAGGAGAAGAGAGAGAGAGAGAGAGAGAGAGAGAAAGAGAGAGAGAGAGAGAGAAGTGTTTTAATCCAGTTATTTTTTAAGTGACTTCAGTTAACCCCTTGCCACTTCTTTCTCTCCAAGCCTGGATATCTATGTTTAATCTCATACTTTCATTCATGCATTCATTCATTCTCTCTCTCCCATTCTTTCCTCCCCTATGCCTCTTACCGTTTTCTTTATTTCACTTCTTTATTTAAATAGCTACTTTCTAGAGATTAAATGAGCGCGTAGTAAACCTATAGCGCTACCAGACAAATTTGTGAGGAGCCATTAGAGGCATATCGGTCCAGTCATTTCAGCACCTCCCCCCACCAATCCGTCTCTTCTCTCATTGAGGGTGGGGCTCCCACCCGCACCGAAACCCACCCCCGCAGCTAATCACCCCAAACTTGAAGAGGTTGAGTAACTCGAGTTTGTGGGACAGAAACATAGGTATCATTTGCAGGGATCCAGGGAAGGTGGGTGTTGCTCAGTCTATCTACGGACATCCGATGCGGAAAAGAATCCGCCCCTTTTAACAAAGTAGCACTTCTTTATTCCATTTAGGGAAGAGGAAAAAAAAAATCAGCCCCGGAGAAGCTTTAAATTTCTGGGTTGGTTTCAGGGCTCTGGAGGAGAGGGAACCTCTTCTAGCTTGGTTTGTTTTCCGGGGGAGCCAAGCAGTGGAAAGAGGGGAGGAAGGGCCACTTCTTGGGCAGGGTGCAAGGTCTCCATCTGACCTCTGCGCCTCACACGGCCAGCGCACACACTCACCGCACGTCACGTGGCTGAGAGCTGAGTCCAGGCGGGCCTCGTCCTTGAGCTGGCCTGGGCTGGGCAGGGTTCCCGCCCCTCTAGGGCCTGACAGCTCAGGAAGATATCTAATTGAGCCATCTTCCGGGTGAGCTCTGAGGGCAGATTCTTTCCAAAATTCAGAAATCGCTTGGGTAGGTCCCAGCCCATACTCCGCCGCAACTAACGAGAGTGGCTGCCCAGCCCAACCGCTCGGCCCGATGGCCAGAGGGAATTTGCGCAACTAACACTAAAGAGTGTGAAATTAAATAAGACTTTAAGACTGGTAATCGGTGGCAAATACCAGCTCAAAACACGCCTGACCCCGTGTCACACATTTCCCTCCTGGAGGGTCTCTCTTTGAAAGAGTAAGCAAGAAAACCCAATTGAGTCGGCCCCTGATATGTCTCCTAGACTCAAAAGCTCAAATCTGCACTAGGAGGAGACCATGCAGCAGAGACCAAGTTGCTTTTCCCTGGATTGAAAACTTATGTGATGGAGGCTGAACTCGTAGTAATTTCTACAGTCAATCAAGAAAATTCTAGCCAGAGATCACAGTTATGCTGAAATCACAAAATACATAATATTTCTTGATTTACAATTCTTTCCCATCTATGCCGCCAATGCCCGTGCATGCAGCACACAAGTGTTATGCGGATTAAATCTTCAAGCTTGCTCACCACTACCACCACAGAGTTTTCATTGAAAACCATTTCTTTGTTTCTACCACACATTTCCTTTTTCCCATCTAGACTTTTTATTTTGTTGTTTCCCTGTCCTGGTGGAGTGAGCCCTGTTGGTCCTGGGAAGAATGTTACCTAGTCTCATCTGCTCAGAGTGTGTAAAGTAATTAAGAGATTTAGGAGAGGATTGAAACTCCGCCTGAAAAAATGCAAAGAAAACCCTCAATTTGAATCAATTGTTGGGAGTGGTGTGTGTGTGTGTACACACACACACACATACATATATGTTTGACTTCATTTTTATTCTCCTCTTGACTTCAGTGGACCCACACAATTTAAATTCCTTATCTTTTTGGCTTCTCAGAGGCTTGAAGATCTCCAGCATTTTCAACATCTCCCATACATTGGTACCACCACTAAGTTGCTGTCACTTACCCTCGGGTTTTTTACCCACTTTGGAGACTGTTTGAGGTCCTTCACACGTGTGAGTTCACCATGATGAAAATTCCATTAGAAGAGCAGAGCAACCAGAACTTAAAGCAAAAAAAAAAAAAAAATCTGTGGGTTTAATGAGATGGGTTTGAAAATCTATATGGCTCTGTGGAGCTTCTCAGTTTTGTAGAATAAGGAGTTTTGAAAAACACCCCAAACCTAAAAAAAAAAAAAAAAATGCACCTTCGGGGTTTGAATCTTGAAACTAGGAAAAGAGTATGCTCACTACAGTAGATTTTTTTTTTCCATCCATTGATGTGATAGAGTCTCTTTATGAAATGAAGTTTAAGGAGCATGGTATTGTGGGGTTCATAGATATGCTGAGGTTTAAAGAAGAAACTGGGATATGATTAGTAAACACATTGGGCAGAAAAGAACTGGATTCATATTGACTTTGTTATAGGTCATTGGCTGACAGTGCAATGGAAGAAAATATTTACTTTACACATATACTTTATGATCTTGGGGGAATTAGAGGAAATTCAATAAGAAAACGGCTAGAAACATTTAAAACCCTTATTTAAAAGACTTAAGCAAATTAGAGTCTTATCAGATTAAAAACCACTACAAATGTAAGAGCATTGTCTTCAGTGAAACGCTGTGGGGTCTGAGAAGGAGATTCTCCGCCAAATCTCAGGGATAAAATGCGTCATTTAAGCACTAGATAATGAGCAGAATGTAAATTAATTTAACCTTCTTTACCAACAGGCTGCTGGTGTAATATGTATAATTTAGTGATAAGATTGCAGGACCTAATATAGCTGGATGTATGAGCCTCAGTTAATGCAGACCTGTCACATGGGGATGTGTTCTGTGAGCAGGTGTGTGCATGTGTGTGTGTGTGTGTGTGCGCGTGTGCGCGCTCACACGTGTGAATGGGGTAAAGTGGAATAAAAGGTTAAAACCAGAAAAGCTGATTTAAAACTTACTATGAAGAAAGTTCCTGTAGTAGCTAAATTCATCATAGTATGGGATGATACTGGTGGGAAGAGACTGAAAAACTATTCTCATTTGGTTCGTCCGACTGCCCTCAATTGTATTTAGATTGGGGGAGATAGGGTTGGAGGGTGGTCAGAGCAGAGGAGGAAGATATGTTGCAAGAAGATTTGTAGTCAGCTTCATCTGCTCAGTCCCAGACTGAATAAGTTTCCCAATCTTGTGAACAAGGACAAGAAGGGAGTTTTCTGAAGATACCTCATACTAGCATTGCAAATCATTGACTGTAATGTCAAACAAATACACATTCAGGGATGATAACACTAACTCCACAATAAAACAATCGCCAATGCAGAAACCCAGGGGAGATTACTTTGTGTTCTTCAGCTGACCTAAACTGGGGGACAAAAGGACTTTTTTTTTTCTTTGTGGTGCAGAGGATGGAACTCAGGGCCTCTCATGCTAAGCACTCTACTACTGAGAGCTATATATCCCCAGACTGACAAAAAGGACTTTCAAAAATTATATTCAATATTTGAATTTCTTACTTTAATTTATTTGGGAATGGTGCTCTAAAAAGTTGATGACCACGAAGGTGATTCTTGTTTTCTTTTATGTAAATGAATAAGGCTTTGCTTTTCCTAGTTGAGCGTTCCTGTAGGCTTTTCCCCCTCAGCCCACATACTACCGCCCCTGCCTGCTTGTATTTTAATGATTCAAGACAGGATTGAGCTCCCTAGGAAAAGAAAATGGCAAAAATTATCCTTGAAATTGGTTATTTGACAACATTTTTTAATTGTATGGAAATTCATTACAGCATATTTTATATATAATTAGCTCAAGGTTGTTGATTCTACAGGCTTTATGGATTTGAATCTGATTGATAATAAAGTAAACAAGAGAGTCAAATTTAAAGCATGGCTCTCTCGGGTTAGGATGAGCTTAATACAGTATACAAGGAATTTGAAAGATCTAGGATATGTGTCTTAATCAACGTTAAGTAGAATGGATAAGCTTTCAGCATTTTGAAAACGCTGGGTTAGGGTTTCTATTCTATTGTGTGTTGTCTGTCTGGGGACTAATAAGCATTACAGAGGACGTGATCTGAGGCGACTTTTCATTCTTGTATAAATCCAGACTGAACCACCAAGCAGTAGTTCGTTTAAAGTCAAGGTAATTTTCTTTTGACGGGTCCATTTTCTTCTCGATTTCTAATTTATTAGCCTGCCTGTTCAGGGCTCTGTCTTCCTTGCAATTAAAGTAAGGCTTCTTCAGATTAGCGCGGCATTCACCTGACAGGCAGTTTGGAAAATTTAAGATCAGAACGTGGATTTGTTGATGTTTTAAAAACATTTTATAGTTTTAGGTAGCATGTCTCCTTTCTATACGGGGCAAGCGGGGGGGTGTCTATCTCTACTTGAAATGGAGTAATGAGACAAAAGAAAGGGAAGTGTGGTGGCTTGTTATCTTGTACTTTTCAGTCCACAACATCAACCTTTCTACACCTTTCTCCCAAGTCTTTGACTCCTACCCTCATCTCTGAACCTCAGGATCCTAACTAAAAGTCGGATCGCCTTTGGCGGGGCAGGAACAGAATTCCCAGGAGCGTGCCCGTGTAGACCCGGTGGGCATAGCAAGAATTAGCCCGGCCCCACACTGCTGATAGGTGCAGACAGGACAGTCCCCTCAGCCGCAGCTCGGGGCCTCATGATTGGTGTGGAGTCACGTCACTCCCGCCCCTCGAAGGGTCTGGAGGAGGCGGAGGCGGAGAGGGTTAGGGAGGGCCGCGGCAGAGTGACGTCTCGCCACCAGGAAGCCCGCCTCTGGTTTTAAGATGTTAGGCCAACTGAGAAGCGCGGAGCCGCAGATCTTGTCCGTCGCTTGCTTGGGTGCTTGGAGCTGAGCTGCGGCGAGGCCCGGCTCCAGCTCGACGGCCAGAAGGGGTGTGCGTGCGCTCCGCGGAGGGTGTGCTCAGAGGCCGCGTCGCTGCTGTTGCCGCTGCCGCCGCCGCGGGGGATCTAATATCAGCTACCTGTCCCTGTCACTCTTGACACTTCGCTGTCAGGGCTGCGCGCGAGGGGCGGGCAGAGAGTGATCGGCGTTAGCTTTCCTTATTGGAGGGGTATTTGGGGGAGGGAGGGAGGAAAGAAGGGGGTCTTTGCACACTCTTGTTTCACTTTGGAGCGTGGAAGCCTGCTCCCCAAAGACGCTCCGAGAGGTGCTCTCCTGCTCACATCCCCATGTTTCCGTTTGCCCTCTGACTTTCGGCTGCCGGATTCTTTCGCTTGAGCCTTCCGAAGGAGACCGGGGAGGCTTGGTTCCAGGATTCAGCAGGGGTTGCGACCCCTGACTCTTGCCTGCAGCGGCCACAGCGGGGAAACTACGCGCCTAGAGCGCGACTCAAAGCGCGCAGCGGCGGCCACGGGGGCTCGGCGGGGCGGTAGCCCAGGACTCGTAGGGCGGCGCGTTCCCTCGTCCATGAACTGCATGAAAGGCCCGCTGCACTTGGAGCACCGAGCAGCCGGGACCAAGCTGTCGGCCGCCTCCTCGTCCTCCTCTGGTCACCATCCCCAGCCGTTAGCCATGGCTTCGGTCCTGGCTCCAGGTCAACCCCGCTCCCTGGACTCCTCCAAGCACAGGCTGGAGGTGCACACCATCTCCGACACCTCCAGCCCGGAGGCCGCAGGTAAGGCGCCGCGCCGCCCCGCGGACACTCCAGAACAGCAGCCTGCGCGCCGCCTGGTCCCTCTCGACCCCAAGGAAGTCAGCCCCTCCTGGGGGAGGCGTGGTGGGAGTGGTCGTTCTGGTTGCTGGCCGCAGAACTTCCGGAAGCCGGGGTTCTGATGACCCTGTCCCTTTTTCATTTTACCTCCGCTGGCCTGGCTCATGTGGCCGCGCAGTTCTGCCGCTACCTCCCACCCCCCCCCACTTCGTACACTGGCTTCCTTTCTGTTTCCTGGATCACAAAAGTTCCAGCATCTCCATTCAAGGACGTTCAGAGGCCACTCCACCTCTGTCCCTGTTTTCTCGGCTTTCAGCTCGTTAGAAAAGTACTTCTGAAACCACTCAAATGCTCCTTGCGAAGAGGCACCCCCCACCCCCACAAAGTATTGGCGAACCTGGGAACCTAATGAATCCCAATAGCTACTTTTCCTTAACTTCCAAACTGCATCGAAAGCTGAGGGGGGTCTATAAAGACGCGCGCAAGTGCACGCGTCCGGGGAGACTTGGTGTGGCTGCGTAGAGGTGTGTAAATATACTAGAAAGCACGGGCTATAAAAATGAATGTGCCGCCTTGCTGAGATAAACATGTAAATAAAACGTGCGGCGCTTGGGGGGAGGGGAGGAGATGGGGCGCACACACCCACAACTTTCATCTGCACACCCCACAGATGCAGCGCTCCCTGCAGTGCGGAGTCGCTGAGCACGAACCCCTCCAGCTGCGGGCAGCCCAGCTCTTTCGCGGCCTCTGCCGCCGGGTCCGGTTGGAGTCTGGGGGTTGCAGGTGGGCAAGCTGACCGGAACCTTTGTGTGTATCGTTTTCAGAGAAAGATAAGAGCCAGCAGGGAAAGAATGAGGACGTGGGCGCCGACGACCCGTCCAAGAAGAAGCGGCAACGGCGGCAGCGGACTCACTTTACAAGCCAGCAGCTGCAGGAGTTGGAGGCCACTTTCCAGAGGAACCGCTACCCAGACATGTCCACGCGCGAAGAAATAGCGGTGTGGACCAACCTTACCGAAGCCCGAGTTCGGGTAGGAGCAAGCTCCAACTCTGGGAAATTAGGGGAGGGCGTTGTTGAGCTGCAAGGCCCGCAGACCGGGGGAGCAGGGAGGAGTAGGGAAGGCAACTCTGCCCTGCAGGGCGCTGGTGGGGAGCAGCTTTGCAAAGGCCTAGTGGCTGCCGGTGTTGCAAGATTACAGCTCCCCCTTCCGAGGCCGAGCTGCCTTCCTGGCGCAGGCGCTGGGAGCTACACCGGTTCGCTGCGGTGCCCTGCGCCCTCCCAAGCTGGGCCGCGTGGGCATTCCTCTGCAAAGGGCATTGTGTTCCCGGATTGCAGTCGCCAGACCAGAGCTAATAAAATCCCTCCCGGTCAGGAGCCGCGAACAGGCTCCAACCTGTGTGCCTTTAACAAGGAAAACTCAGCCAGACACGCAAGGGTTGGCCCTCCCTGGGAAACCTTCATGCCCGGCCTGGCTCAGCCATTTCTTTCTTCGGCTCGAGTTCTTTATACGGTCTTTTCGCGGGGGTATGGCATTTATGTCTCTTTCAGACCCTATTCCCTGGTTTTGTGATCCCGAGAAGCAAAGAGTTATACAGAACTACTATTCTGCTAAATTCTCTTAAAAGAGAAGTGAAAAAAGAAGACTTCAAATTTGGTTTATTTATCTTCTCTCAGGAGTTGAACTCTTTGAATACTGATACAACCCTCTACCAAATTACAATCATAGTTTTAGGAAAGGAGCTTACCTTAACTTTGAAGTAAATCTGCACTCTATGGATTGGCAAAAATGAGCTTAAATAAATTACCCAATAGCAACATCCTGGTTTGTGCTGGTCGGTGGAAAATTCCAAAATTGTTAGGATTCTGGAAGCGGCAAGCAGAACCAAGCAGCATCCAGACGTTTTGCTGTTTAAAATGCTTTTTTTAAAAAAGTGTTCTGGGTAGAAAAATAAAGTCCTCATAGCAAGGAAAACAAAAATAAGAAAACGTTAGGTAACAAAAACGGCGGCGAAAAGAATAAAAACCAAAATGTGTTTCTAAGCAAGAGGGAATGACGACACTCCTAGGAGGCATTTGTGCAGGGTATGAGGCTATGCTGGTAGATAAAAGAGCCGGGATGAAGTTTGATAGAGTTTTACTTTAACTGCCAGGAACCAGAGCTGGGACTAGGGCCGCGTGGTTTTGCCCGAGGTCAGTCTTCCATTAGCCTTCTTCAGCATCAGGGGAACGGGCCTTGCACGTACCCTTCTCGCCTGGGCAAAGTTCAGAAGGCCTAGGGTAAAAATGGCACGTAATTAAAATAAAAACACAGTTTGTGGGGTTCCTGGCATTCTTCGGAAAAGTCCTTCTCCCCCACCCGCTTTTCCATAGCCCCTCCCTTGTCCTCTGCAGCCGCTGCGCTGGGATCTTGCTCCTTCCAGCTGCCTCCTTCCAGCGGCTGCTAGTTCAAGCCAAGTGGGAGTGAGGCGTGCTTTTTATAGCAGTCGGGTGCAAAGAGGAAGGGGGATAAAAAGGAAATCGAGAAAGAAAGGGAAAAAGCGGATTAGGCGGCTGGGACCCGCGGAGATGTGTAATGTGAAACATCACCGGTGTCAGCTCAGAAATCTCGAGCCAGGCCTCACTCCAATACACAAAAGACTCCGTCTGGGGCGACTGGTGGGCGCGATGTGGATTGGAGCGAGGTTGTGGCGGGGCCACCGGACGCGGGTGGGGGCTGACTTGCCTGGTCGGCCGCCTGCAAAACCAAAGGGTAGCGTCGGGTCAGGCCTGGGGTGGTCAAGGCACGCCTGAGGGGCCTGAAATGGGCGGAGTGTGAGACGAAGCAGAACCAAGGAAGAGAATCGAGAGACCGTCCCGTTCTGGGTTGTTGGAGTTTAAGGAGCAGATTGAAAAGGTGGTCCTCTGCTTTATATTTGGTTGTTTTTCTAGGCAAGGAAGAGTGTCGCATTCGGTTGTTGTTGAAAGGGCTCCTTCCAGGGGATGGGGACCACAGTGGAGATCCAAGAGGGGAGGGAGGAACTGTGCGGGTGAAAGACCGGGTACTCCGGTGCCCTCTCACCCTCTTGTCCTCGTCACTGGGTCTGAGGCTTTGAAGTAGAAGCAGATTTACCAGGTGGTCTGGGAAGGGGTGGGCAGTCGGCTGACCCTCCTTTATTTCACAGTAAGAGTTTCTGGCCCCTGAGGAGGGTCTGGGTTCGTGATCAAGCGGCCCACAGCCCGCTAGACATGGCGGCCCAGCTCAGAACCCATGCTCACAGGCGGGAGCTGGCTGGGCCTCCCGGCTCTGACTGCGGCTTGGGGCTGGAAACAGTGCGGGCCTTGGCGGTGTGGGGTGCCTGGCTGCAGGGGTGCGTCGCGCACGCGCGTCTGGTGGAGGGTTGGCCTCTGGTGTTCTCTGTGATCTAGCTTTTATTAATCCCCACTGTGGCCTCTGTTTGCTCCCTTACCCTACCGCGCCCAGGTTTGGTTCAAGAATCGCCGAGCCAAATGGAGAAAGCGGGAGCGCAACCAGCAGGCCGAGCTGTGCAAGAATGGCTTCGGGCCACAGTTCAACGGGCTTATGCAGCCCTACGACGACATGTACCCGGGCTATTCCTACAATAACTGGGCGGCCAAGGGCCTCACGTCAGCCTCCTTGTCCACTAAGAGCTTCCCCTTCTTCAACTCAATGAACGTCAATCCCCTGTCGTCACAGAGCATGTTTTCCCCGCCCAACTCCATCTCATCCATGAGTATGTCGTCCAGCATGGTGCCCTCCGCGGTGACGGGCGTTCCGGGCTCCAGCCTCAATAGCCTGAATAACTTGAACAACCTGAGCAGCCCGTCGCTGAATTCCGCGGTGCCGACACCCGCTTGTCCTTATGCGCCACCGACTCCTCCGTATGTTTATAGGGACACGTGTAACTCGAGCTTGGCCAGCCTGAGACTGAAAGCAAAGCAGCACTCCAGCTTCGGCTACGCCAGCGTGCAGAACCCTGCGTCCAACCTGAGTGCTTGCCAGTACGCAGTGGACCGGCCCGTGTGAGCCGCGCCCACTGCGCTGGGATTCTAGGACTGTGCGGGATCGGGCAACTCCGCCCTTGAAAGACTGGGAATTATGCTAGAAGGTCGTGGGCACTAAAGAAAGGAAGAGAAAAGGAAGATATAAGGAGAAAAGGAAACCACTGAATTAAAGAGAGAGCGCCTTTGTTTTCAAAGGAAAGTCCTCAGTGTCTGACATCTTTCACTAGAAGTATTTCCAACAGTTGCAAGGACACATACACAAACAAATGTTTGACTGGATATGACATTTTAACATTACTATAAGCTTGTTATTTTTTAAGTTTAGCATTGTTAACATTAAAATGACTGAAAGGATGTATATATATCGAAATGTCAAATTAATTTTATAAAAGCAGTTGTTAGTAATATCACAACAGTGTTTTTAAAGGTTAGGCTTTAAAATAAAGCATGTTATACAGAAGCGATTAGGATTTTTCGCTTGCGAGCAAGGGAATGTATATACTAAATGCCACACTGTATGTTTCTAACATATTATTATTATAAAAATGTGTGAATATCAGTTTTAGAATAGTTTCTCTGGTGGATGCAATGATGTTTCTGAAACTGCTATGTACAACCTACCCTGTGTATAACATTTCGTACAATATTATTGTTTTACTTTTCAGCAAATATGAAAAAAATGTGTTTTATTTCATGGGAGTAAAATATACTGCATACAAATTGGTCTGAATTCTTTCTCCCCTCCTCTGTCACCTGGCCGAGGTGTCTCAGTCACTGCCTCCTAAACAAACTAGTTTCCTCTGCCTGCCAGTAAAACATACAAGGTGGCAGTACTTATTTAAATTTGGTAGAAATAAATTATAGTCCTTCATCAGAAACTAAAAAGAAAAAGGTGGGGGGGAAGACTCCTGGGGCTGGGGCTAGGACTGGGGCGAGGGGGAAGATGGCAAAGTCTGGTCTTGTCTTTCAGATTTTTCTTTGGCTTAAACCCAGAGGATTCCATTATGCTAGAAACAACATAAAAGAAGAAGAAAGGTGAAAGAAATACAGACACATGACTCTCAAGTTCACCCCAACAGAGGAGAAACTGCACCTCCAGTCAATTGTTCTGGAGAAATGTGTATGCATGTATACATGTACCATTTATATACATTCCTCTTAAGAGGAATATATCTATAATAAATTTATGTGGAAACACCTCCAGTTCAAAATATTTAGGCCTCTGCGTTTATCTTTCAGGCTTAAGTAGAGAGATCTTTCATGTTATATTGCATTACTATTTTCAAATCCTGTGGATACATGAAAAGAAACAAAGACCATTTCTAATAACTGCAGCCTTTCAGTTTCTCAAAGAGCCCAGGGGTTGAGAGGTTAGAGTGGAGTTTCCTGAGACTTGTCGAGCAATATGTAGTTGAGGCAAAGGTCATGCTCCCCGTGTTTTGTTTTAAATAATATTGACCCATTAATTCTAAACCTGCTTGTTCCTGAAATTATACAGGATTATAGTTTGCAAACTGCGGGACAATGAAGCAAATCAAGATGAATTACAGCCCTGGCCCTCCCTCCCATCCTCTGACATCTAAACTGGGAATGAGGTCGCTGAAAAAGTGTTTAAAAGAATTTTAACCACCCACACTTTCTTTATGGGTGCTTTTTTAGATCTCTCTCTTTTTAAAAAGTGAAATTTGATTTCTTAAATAGTAGCAAATAGGACTTATTCCCAAGGAATTCATCGCCTTGGAGCTAGGAGAGTTATGGGGGAGGAGGAGGTCTGCTGAGGTCTTTTGTTATTCTTGTCACCTCCACCCCCCCCACACACACACATCGCTCCCCACCCCGCCCCGTGGGCGAGGACAAACACTGTGCCGGGAATGGAGATCGAAAAGTAGCCGCTGATTTTCTGGAGCCGAGAAAACCTGTGTTTTTGCGCTTAGGTTGCTTTTATCTGACTGAAACTTTACCTAGAAGCTTTTGGAGCTCAGACACTGAGTCTTTGTTCTGCAAGGAACTGCTGCTGCCACTTAAGGAGATCTCAGATAATGTCCCCGATTGAAGATCAGTGCTCGACGCACATTAATTTTCTTTCTTTTTCTTTCTTTCTCTTTTTAAAGCTCTGCCTTCGACCTGTGGCGGGATCACGCGGCAGTAGGGGGCAGATAGAAGCCCTTTGGACGAGGGTCACCTCCGTCCTTGTTGTTCACTTGAGAGCAGTGGAGAGGAAAACGGTCCCCACTGGCGGACTTTGGCTTCTGGAGCCCCGGGACCCACCGGTCCCGGCCTCCCCACGCCTCCTCCTGGTAGGGGATGAGGGGGGGGAGGGGGAGGGGGAGGGGAAGGAACTAGAAGAAGGATTTGGGGATCTAAGTTAGAAGCTCTAACCAGACCTGAGCGGAGAGTTTGCGTCTCCTCCAGGTCAGATCGAGGGTGACTTGGGAGCGCTGGGTAAAGGAGGTGAATCTCGGCCTAGTTTGTTTGCTCAAATAGAACTCCATCAATGGGGGTGGGGGGTAGGGGGTTTGGAAGTCGAGTTTGGGAAGAGTTGTCATTTCCCCGACTGGAGTGGCGCAGACTGGGGGCGGAGACTTGGGACCGAAGAGAGGCCTTTTTTCAACCACCCCAGCTTTCCCTGGACTTCCAGAAGGAATTTTACCTTCTCCTGGGTTCTTCCCCCACTCCCATCCCGGCTCGCCCGACAGGTTGCGCCTACTTTTCCCGTGGAGCGAGAGAAGCCTTCTTCCAGAGCCTGTGGGGTCGGTCTCCTTGACCCCTCCTGCTCCCTCCCCGGACCCCTTCCAGCCATCGCCACCATCCACCACCTCGGTTCCACTCAATCGATTTTTGCTGCATGTCAACACATTACTGGTGAGTTTGAGGGTATCTTTTTCTCCTTCTCTAGGTCTCTTAATGATTTCTGAGCTAGTTGTGTATTAAAGTGCTTATAGAAACCTTTAACGTTATAGCATGAGGACCAACCTCCTCTTCTTGGGTTAAAAAATGGCGAGTCTGAGGTCGGGCCTGCGGAGCCCAAGCTTTTGGCCTCTGCTCACCTTGCTCACCAAGCCCGGAGCAGGGAGATGGTCCAGGCCTGCGGCAGGCAGCCTGCGCACACCATCCGCGGTGTTGGGGCCTTCTTTTATCTCCCACTTGCCCACCTGTTACTCGGATCTTTTTCCACCTTGGTGTCTCTAGAGTATCCTCGGGTTTTTATTTCATTAAAAAAAAAAAATCTCCACGATCTCCAACCCTTGATTCTCCTAATACGGAATTCAGATTGGTGGAGATCTGGGGAAAGGTGTGTACAGCCCACGTTTATCTCCCATTTCCTCTCAGTTCCCCAATCTGAGTTTTAATGTCTACAACTTGGTTATAAATTTAATTGTAAAAGATATTTTGGGAAACCCGGGCCCCATCGGCGCTTTGATTAGGAAGTGAATCTTCTTCTCTTTGGCCTGTTTTCTTCCACAGCCCCCCTCCCGCACCTCCTTCCTACGAGGTGCTGAAACCCGGGAGTCCTTTTAGGAGTTTAACAAAAAAAATTAATGGGAAAAAAACAAACAGTGTCTTTAAAGTCCCAATATTCCTCGAAAGCCCCATAAATTAACCCGGCGAATCCTTTTAAGGCGAGTCTATAAAAATCTAGTGAGATCTTGAAGGACAACCCTCCCCCAACCTCTGTCGCGAATGTGGCCAAACAAAGGTCTGTCCTGCAATCCACATCCTAATCCACGGGCGCCCCCGCCGCCGTCTCCCGGGCTTCCCGGCCTCCAGCCGCCCACAGGCGACCCATGCTACGGTGGGAGTCCCTGACTCACCGATTTAACTTTTTAAGAGAGGAGGGGAAAAGGAGGGGGTGTAATCGGATCAGAGGCCTTTATGAATATAGACTCCCTATTGATTGATTTATAAACCACCTCCGTCATCTCTCTCCCCCCTCCACGAACAGCAGTTAATGTAACAAGAAACGTTGCTAATAGAGAAAAGGTCTCCAAGTGAACGGGAGAAATTCTGGTAGCAAATATTCAGAAGGAATTTTTAAAATACCCCTCTTTTCTTATTTTCTCAATTAATTATATTTTAACTGATATTGAGAAAATGGCATAAAAGATGAGATTTTTTAAAAATGGGTTAAAAAGAAACACAATTGTAAACACACAACTACCTTCTTAGTTTTAGCAGATGATATAGGGAAATTTTTACTCTAATCTTAAAAGTTTATCACCTCCAACCCTTCTCTGGCACACACAGGAGCTCCCTGAGGGTGAACTTCTCATTGTTAACTTTTTATCTGAAAAAAAAATAGAAAACAGAATTTATTGTGTTTAGGATGCAGAACTTCATCCAATTCTGTGGAGTATTTTATGCCCTTTATGCAAATGTTGATTTTAGATTTTGTTTGAAGATTAGACAAGTCCTTCAAAAAAATGAAATATCCCATTGAAGATGTATTTAATTCTACTAAATTGCCTTTAAAAAATTGCTCCTCCTTTTCTAACAATCCACTATGAACACAGGCAATTTATGGAAACCAAGATATACTTGAAGCTGAAGTTACTTAGAAAAAAAGTCTAAAAGTACCATCTAAATTCCTTTTAATTGTAAAAAAAACACTTTTAAAACATGCAATGACTATATGGAAAAGGTGTATACTTTGGGGTATAGTGCAGTGGAATTGCAAATTTTTTTTCCTTCGGAGAGACAACGTAAGTTCAGACTCAATGGGCCCATCATGACCAGGGTGTGTGTCTGCACTCTGACTTTGATGGATCTTTCTCCATCTAGTTCTCCCTTTCCAGTCTTCCGACCAAAAAAAAAAAAAAAAAAAAGAAAAAGAAAAAAAAGAAAAGAAAAAAAGGCATCATCCCCCCACTTTTCTCCTGCTATTTTCCCCTTCTACTGCCTTTGTCCCTAGCAAAGTTTTCACATTTTTGCTTTGTTGTTTTGTTTTTTCCCTGCTCTAGCAACTTAGAAAATGACTCGTGAGGCTGGGACCTTAAGTACCGAGATTAAGGCATGCGGTGGTTTCCTGAGAGCCCCAAGACTCGCCGTATCAAAGCTTCCTCCTTCCAGAAGTAGCAAAGTTTCTGTCCCTCTGCCAGCAGTTTGCCTCAGCGGGGAACCCCCTGACTCGAAGTTCAGGGTAGGAACCTTTTCCCTCGTCGCTCTGGAATACGAAACCTAGAACTGTCCCCTCTGTCTTTGGAAGTGGTGGAGCACCACATCAGATTGTGATTTGGAACTCAGACTAGTGTAGTCCAGCAATTCTGCTTCTCTGGGTAGGTAGTAGGGTGGGGTTGCTGCACCCTACAGTAGTTTAATGGCATTTCCCTCTGCCCTACGGAAGGACTAGCCGGGCCTTTTGGGGCATCACTTCACGCAATTCCCTCCATTTGGTTGACCGCCAGTCTAGCTGACTTGACAGCTTCACCCCGCTGTGTGCGGGCGTGAGGGAGGGGGAGGGGAGACTGTGGACAGTGGTGGAGACCCTGCAGGCCATCCTCGGTGCTAAGGAAGGGGCTTTGCCTGCTAGTGCCCTAGGCTACAGACTACAGATCACTTTGTTTGAAAAATAAAATAATATCCAACAAAAGAAAGTGAAATAAAACCCTTCTTCTGTGGGCTCTGGGCCTCGGGCGATGTTCATTTACAGGACTTTACCGACCTCAGAGCCTTCGGCCCCCTTGAAATCCTTGAAATCGAGGGAGCCATTCTTAACTGATGAGGTGGTGTCCTGTTTATCTGTTTCTCTGACAAGGAAAAAAAAAAAATCCCTTGGGTGAATGCTGGGCCACCATTCCCAGCCCCGGCCTTCCAGAGAGAAGCTCTCCAGTCCCGAACCTTCTTCAGCTGCGCAACTGGGCCACCTTGCCAACCTCCAAGCACGAGGTTCTGGACAGTTGGTCAAGACATTCTGGACGCCTGCATTCCGCTTGGGTCAGGCGGCCAGGTCTTTAGAATGACGTTCCATTGGAGCGTGCCCCTAAGGGCGGCTTCTCCTAGGGCCTCATTGGCCGCCTGAACTCGGGGACAATTCCGATCTCCCGCTTTCCATTAACCAGAGCACCTGTTGGATCTTAATGTTCACATTTTGGGGGGGGGGCGGTGACATGGGGGAAGGGCGGTGGTAAGACGTCCTGCCTCCCTTTACCCTGACAGTATTTTCAGAGGCAGTCGGAGAAGCGGGCCTTGGAGACACACCTACACACCTCCGGGTCGCCCTCTTGGGTCCTGGCACTCTGCGGGTCTCTTCGACCACAAAACTGAAATCTAATCTGCAGCTGCCGCCGCGCCCCCACTTCCCGCCCGCGTCCCGCCCGAAGCCCCAGGCTCCCGGGTCATCGAAGTCGGTTCCCTGGCGCGGCTCGGAAGGCCTTGCGGTCCAGCTGGGGAGACACGCTGGCCCAGGCGCCTGCACTCAGGACGCCCCCCGCACGCGCCGCTTGGGACCTGGGCGGCTGCCTGGTGGCCGGTCCGGCTCGGCCCCGGGTGTGGCCTTCTAGCTGTGCCTCCCCGAAAAGCTCGATGGCCTGGGCTGTAGATGTGTCCTCCAAGGGAGTCTCGGGCAGGCGAAGCCCTCCCACCACACCCCTTCTCACCCTCTCTCGGGCCTCTGCGTCTTCACTCTGGAGCGGCCATATACCTTGAGTGGGTCATCCCTGCTGCCTCCTACTGCCTCTCGAAGCCCGGGGTTTGAACATTAACCGGCCAGAGCTATAGAGTAGGGTAAAACGTTACATATAAAAATGAATCATCTATCCGATCCTGGGAGCGATGACCTATAGCCAGCTCGGCGTTTTCAGCAGCCGCAGCAGTGCTATTACCCCAAGTTTCTTCTGACCCGCCACTTCCCAGGGACCATTCAGCTGCGCTGAGGACAGGTTGAGGTTGGAGGGTTAGGGCTAATGAGCCAACCTTGTCCTTGAGGAGTCTGTGGTTAAGGACTACAAGCCAATGTCCTTTCTCTCCTATTTGAGAAATATCTAGAACGGATTTTTGTCTCTTATTAAACGTTGGTGGGGACAGCTGTAATCTAGGAGGAACCCCTGCCGTCAGGGCCAAAGAAGTGCTGCACCTCTGGATTACAGGGTGGAATCCTAGAAAACAGGGCGAGGTGGGTAGGAAGTGGCAATAGAAGCCTAAGGACCCAGGACTGGAGAGGCGGGGAAGGTGCGCCGTGGGTGGCTGAACGGGCACTGGACCTGGACCCTGAGGCTGAGGCCAAGCACAAGCCCTGGCCTGTGGACCACGATGAAATCCCAGGCTCTGGTTGGACCCCACCTCTCATTCCACTCTCCTGGACAGTCTTTTGCTGACTCTGACTTATGTGATTCTTTCAACATAAATAATTGAAAGTCACAGTGTTACTTCTGCACTAACTTATGCACTAGTGCTCAGCCAAATGCATGGTATTTGCAGAAGATAACAGAACTGAGGGAAGAATTAAAGACTATGCACCTCCTGAGTTTTTGTGCCCTCACCTGGAAACGTTAGTGACTCAGGCACTCAACAAATTCCTGAATAGGAAGGTGACTCCTTTACTCTATCTCTGTTGTTCTCCCTCTTCCTAATCCTCACTTCCCCTCCCCCATTTAAAAAAAAGTGAGATAAGATGGGTACAAGCAAGATGTGTAATGCTATATAGCCCTCTCATTTGTTGCCAACAAACTCCAGAAAATTCTTGTACCTCTTAGGAAAATTGGTTCATTTATTATGCAAAATAATTATTTATGTAAAATTCAGTGCCTTGCCTGTAGTAACCTCTCAGTGATTTCCTGCTCCTCCCCTCCCCCCACCATGTTACCCTGAATGTCTACAAGGTTTTTCAGAGATTCACTCAGCAGGCATCAAGCCTGGGTTGAATACCATGTACTAGTATTAATTGAACATCACCATTCTGCTAGTTCCTAGAGAATACAGCTTCAGTTCAAGATGTGATTACAGAGTGTTCATCACTTCACATAGTGTCACAACTCTAACTTTGTCATGCTCATGATATGCTATGTCATCCCCCTAGAGTAATTATAGCCCATCTTTTTGTTATCCCACTCCCCCAAGAAAAACAGAATTGATTCAATGTTCCACCAGTTTGCTCCAGAAAAACAATGAACACATCAAAGCAAATAAATAAAAAGAGGCATGAATCACACACTCAGTTGCCCTTCAGTAACTTAGAGACACAAGGAAGCATAAGTGGAGAAAGAGTATTTACTTTTAAAGGTGTCCATGGTTGGGGAAGGGAGTATTATAAAGAGTATGTATGGCAGCACTCAAATTGTCTTCTTCCCCACCAAACTACCATGTTATCTGACACCCTCAATCTATTTGTGTCCTGGGTAACAGACGGTTTGACTAAGAGGTCACAGACTAGAGGGCTTGGGTGACTGGAAACAAGTTTGACAAGGAAGGAATCTGGGTGGGGTGCCACCCTGGAGGTGGAGAGAGGATGAGGCCACAGTGGCTGGAGCAACTTGGCAACCCCACGCCTCTGCTGGACCCTGCATTTACATGAGATGGATTGTCAGAGATTGGTGGGTCAAGAATAGCTGCCAACACAACTGCATGGATCAGAGAAATTTAAGTCTCTGTCTACATCTCTTTATTTTCCTTTATATTCTACCCCCTTTATTTTCTCCTTTTCTTCTTGCTCTTATTCCATCTCAGTAGGCTTTCTCCAGAATCCTAGCTACTCCCTCTGCTTGACCTCTCTTTTAATTTAAGTCTTCAGATTGTCTTTCATATATAAAAGTTGTTCCATACAAACAAGAATCGACCTATAAACCATTCGTACTCATAAAAATGGAGTGCTTATATGAATCATAAAGGTTTTAGGACCAATAAGTATAGCATACAATACTAGAAACTGGCTTTTCAGAGCAAAAGAGGGACCAGGTGTGTGTTCTTTAATAAAACCCCACTGCATGCTGGATATTCCAGGAGGGATGAGGAACATACTTCTATAACCCAGACAGCATGACTTTTTTCATGTGCCCGCCCCCCGCCCCGAAAATGAAACCTCTCTGTTCAGTTTATCTTTCTTACCTTGGAAGCTCCTCCCCTGCTGAAACTGTCACCTGTGAACTTGCACACATTGCCTAAATTATGTGTTCGGGGGGGGGGGGGGAAATAAAGAGCAGTCCTTTAATAGAGTTTATGTGTTAATAATATGAGTTCATCTCTGCATTTTTCATACAAAGGTCCTTGTTTTTCTTGTGCTTTATCCTTTTGTTCTTGACTCAGCAGTATTTTAGGGTGATTTTTCTTTTTGTTTTGTGTAATTAGAAAACACTTTCATTTTCATCCTGCAAATCTTTTAGACTAGAAAGATTGAAAGATCATCATTTCTTCTGCAGAAGAGCTGCTCCATTCCATTCTCCTTTGCACTTCTCTTTTCCTTTAGAACTTCTTCCAAAATTTCCTTAAGGTAATTCTAATTTCACAATTCTCTCCCCTTTTAATTTTTAAACTTCATTTCTGAATGCCCTTGTTCCCATACTTCACAGCTAAATTTGTTTGAATTACTCCGCCGTCAATTATCAAAGAGGGTATTTTACTATGAGTTAAGTTGTTGGGGTCTTTTTTAGCTTCTTATGGGAGCCTGGCACAATACCTGGTAAAATATTAGATGTTCAATAAATGCCTATTGATCAAATGATATAATTAAAACCTTTGTTCACAAAAATACTAGTTCAAAGTCATTGAAATCTATTGAATTGGCATGTATTAGATCTCAGATTAGTTCTAATTAATTTCTAATCCTTTTCTCAACAAATTGGACATGTAAAAGAATTCTATAGCAGAAATTGGATCTTGATCTTTTTTTCAGCATCTTCACTACGTCACAGGATTTTTAGGATAAATCATGATCACTGTTCAAAAAGATATTGGACAAATTTTAGTATTTTAATATATTTATATTAAAATAAAGAATTTTAAAAATCTATCCTGGAGAATATGTATGGTAAGGGATGTAGATAAAGGAGGTATGGAGGTATGTTTATTGGAGGGGAGGTGGAGGACACATAAATGACATAGAAGTTTCCAGTTTGCAATTATCTAGGATAATTTTGCTAGTTAAGAGATTATATTTTCAATCTTCACATTATTTTGCATTTTTAAATATTTTGCTATTTACAATAGTATCAAACTATACTATGATTTATAGCATATTTAATAAAAAGTTGGATACTTTGGATAAAGTTGGGTTTCTCTCTCTCTCTCTCTTTCTCTCTGTTTATTTTTGCCATACTGATGATCAATCCTGGGGCCTTGCCCATGCTATGCAAGTGCTCTACTATTGAGCTATTCCCCTAGCCTTTGCTTTGCCGTTTTTATGGTTAGACATATGAAAACCTAAGAAGTTAAAAATCACTGATCTAAAAACAACAAAAAAGGATTTTATCCACTCAGACTTTGATTAAAGTCATAGACCCCCAAAAATAATATCTTTATTTCTTGCTAATTTTTGTCCAGTAAGTTTCACATATTTTTGATTAATTTATTGGTGGCAAAATATTCTTTAGAACACTTACCATATGCACTCCCATTTTCCAACTGTTATGATACACAACAAACTAAACACATTTCACCAGAAATAATGAGAAGATGTTGATGAAACATCTATGAAGCATCGGTAGCTTTCAATGTGAACCAGAAAAAAAAAAAAATAAGCCCTATAGTGCTAAGTAAATGAGCTAAAAAATACACATATAAACAAACAAATAAGTAAACAGCAGGGACTGGAGCAGCAGAGAGTTATAATCGAGTTTTTCAGTGTCTGCAGACCTTCTGAAGACCCCAATTTCTACTGGAGAATCACTCTCTTGGGTGTACCATTTCTTAGAGGTCAGGAAGGGTTATATGGCTGGGGATTCAAAAAAACAATGGAGAGGGTAAAAGTGGAATCAGCTGAAAAAATTACCTTTGCTTGGCTCAACTGCTATACACATCACTTAAAAAATAATCCACACATAAAGCAATCATGACATTATTTTCACAGCACTCAATATTTTTTTTGATTTATTTTATTCATAATTTCTCTAAATATAATAATATAGAGTAATGCAGAAGATAGTTTGTTGAGTACTTCCTATCTAGCTAGTGCTTTTCATATGTTATCTCAATTAATTCTTACAACAACATACTACAAAGTAGATTCTATTATTTTCTTATTTGAAGGAGGAGAAAATTGAAGCTTAAAAGTAACATGCCTCAGGCTTTCTGATTAGTAGATTAGTGAGTGGCAGAATTAAGCCAAGAATAGGACTCAAATCAGGCACAGTCTAACAAGGCCACTAAAAACTGCCCCCCTGAAAGAACTGTTCACATCCTATATACTTTTTGTTGGTGTGATTAGAACATGCCTTTCATAAAATAAAATAAAAGGAAAATATATTAGAAGTGCTATGAAAAATTAGAAACAATATTATGTAGTTATCTTATGAGAGTGTTTTTTTAAAAAATGATTATTCAACTGAACCTAAAATAAGGTTGTTTTACTTTTTCACAAGTGCTTCAAGGCACATTTATTTTAAAAAAAATTTTAATATTTATTTTTCAGTTTTCGGTGGACCCAACATCTTTATTTTATTTTATTTTTTTTATGTGGTGCTGAGGATTGAACCCAGCACCCCGAACACGCCAGGTGAGCGCATTACCGCTTGAGCCACATCCCCAGCCCCTCAAGGCACATTTCTTAGACTAAAGCAATGTGCACAAATTATCAAAACCTTTGACATGTGACATTTAGATAGAGTAGAAAAAGCACTGAACTGTTGCTAATATTAAATGAGGATATATATGTATATATCTTTTATATATAAATATACATATATACATATGTATATATGTGTATGTCTATATACACACATATATCAATTGACGAGTTATCAAGTGGTTTTTCTTTAGTCTTGTTCTTTATAACCTGCTGTCTTGTCTTGTTCTCTTCTTTCTTTCTTTCTTTCTTTCTTTCTTTCTTTCTTTCTTTCTTTCTTTCTCTTTCTTTCTTTCTTTCCTGGAAATTGATTCCCGGGTGTTTTACTACAGAGCTACACCCCAGTCCTTTTTATTTTGAGACAGAATCTCACTAAGTTGCTGATTGTGATCTTGTTTAATCATTGAGGCTGGTCTTGAACTTCCTATCCTCCTGCTTCAACCTCCTGAGTTGATGGCACATTATAGGCATGTGCCATCATTCCTGGCTTTGCTGTCCTTTCTCGCTTTCTCCCATCCCCACTGTCCCTTCTTAAATCTAGTTTAGATGTTAGCTCAGATATCCTTACTCTGAAAAAGTCCTCACTTATGCCCTGGCACTGGGTTAGGTCAACGTGTCCTTCCTGTGCACTTCCCTATCAAAGCACATGATATACTTTCATAATCTTAAAGCTTTTGAAGATTGTAAGTGACTTTGTAGAATGTCTCAGTTTTTATTTTTCACACTATTTTCATATGATTAGATTCAGATTACATATCTTCTATGATACTCAGGATATCATAGTGCATAGCAATGCTGTGCTCTTTGTACATTGTGTCATGGGGCACCCAATGTCAATGTATCATATTTGATGATGTTAATTAATTACTTAAGGTAATATCTGTTTCACTATTTTAATGTTTAAATGCTATTTTAAAGACTTATGTTACGTTTTTTTTCCATTGTAATTGTATTTCATAAGCAACTTTATAGTGAGAAACTGAAACCTCCTGCCAACAGCAATGTGAGTGAGCTTAGAATTCAGTTCTCCAGCTCTTCAAATTACTGCACTACACATCTACTTTCTGTATGCCAAAAGTTTTTGTCACTTTTCATTTATTACAGTTTTCTTCATTTTTTGTATGTGAGGGGCTTATTCTGTTTTTTCCCCTTTTCATGCTTCTCCCTCCCACCTCTCTCCCTTCTGACATTTTAATAGCATTTGGGGGAAAATCAAGATTAAATGAGTATATTTGAGTCATCATATTTTAACAGAAATTCAAGGATTTGCATCTCATGTACAGAGCTGAAGTAGGAATGGGATAGGACTTAAAAGGGATAGGTGATGTTTTATAGCCCCAAACATTTAAGACTGAGGAAATATGAGATAAATACTAAGCGGCAGAGAAGGACATTAATTTCTCTTTTATTTTTTATTTTTGCAGCATTGAGGACTGAGTCCAGGATGCTTTCTCTCTGAGCAGTGTCCCAATCCTTTTTATTTTTTATTTTGAGACAGGGTCTTGCTAATTGTGCAGGCTGGCCTCAAACTTGCCATTTTTCTTCCTCAGCCTCCTGAGTCACTGGGATTTACAGGCATGCACCACCATAGTTGACCGAGAAAGACGATTTATAGAAAATAAAAAGCAACTGAAAAAGATACCTTTATTTCATATTTAATAAATCCAATTCTGATTTTTAAAAGACATAATCTTGCTTTGATGATCAGGCTGGTCTTGAACTCCTAGACCCAAGTGGTCTTCCTGTCTTGGCCTCCTGTGCAGCTGAGACCACAGGTACACCCCGCCCCCCCCCAAGCCTGGCTTATTCTAATTTTTAAAAATATAATTTTATATGAACACTTGCTTTGTCTGCCCAGCACCCTTCCTGCCCCCCTTTTTCTGTAAATAAAACTGTCCTCCTACTAAGGGAACTGCTCTTTTTTAGCCCCAACTGTATTGTTCTAATGGAGGCGCCCATCCTAGAGTGGGTCTCTGTGTTCCCCAAACAAGGCACATGACCTCAGCTGGACTTTGGATCCTTCCCCACAAATTTTCCAATGAGAATTTAGAGAAGAGAAACAGTCGTTTTCATGATAATGAGATGAGTTGTCAAAAGCCAGGTTCTCCAAGGCACAAGACAGCAGTCATAAGACAGGAAGTTGACTCAGAGAAGCACAAATGAGAGGTCAAGAGAGAAGGTCCTGGTGATGGTCAGGTTACTGGGATCCTTCAGGTCCAATCAAACTTGGGTCCTTTCTGAGATCTTGCTAGTCAGTCTAGGTCAGTCATTTCCTGTTTGGCCTAACTTCATTCAAATTGGGTTTCTGCCACTTGTGACCAAAAAAAAAAAAAAAAAAAAAAAGAGTTCCTGCTTTGATAGACTAATGGCCTCTTCTGGGTCTACAGTCTTGTCCCCTGCAGAGCCTAAGGAGGGACTTTTGAAGCCATAGTAGACACTTTTCATTTTCTAATGTCTTCTAACGGCCCTGAGCTAACACTGCCTGGTGAGGCAGGTGAGGGGGTGAGGAAGGAGAGTTGTGTGTACACATACGAACTCAAACATGCAAGTACACACACACCTGTTAAGATTTATTTTTTTTTTAACCATCAAAATATTACTTACTGAAGGTCTATTATATCTCAGGTACTTTCACAAACATCTGCTCTACATTAGTTCAGGACACTAGATTTCCAGACTGCTCTTAATTACAGATAACATTTTGAAGATAAAATATACTAAATACTAGTTGCTACAAAACGGGAAAATTGTGAGGAAAGATCTTGTGCAGCTTTCCTCACCTTCTCCAGGCTCGGCTTACCACCACTTGAGTTATCTCTTGCTTTTTTATGAAAAGATTATTCCAAGGAACTTGGAAACAGGACTTCAAATGCAAGTGTTATTTCAGCATGACTGTTTGACGGGCTTGTTTCTAAAGACATTTTTGGGAAAGATTATAAAAAAGAGAACCCCAAATCTGAATCAAACTATAACTAAATAGCGTGACTTGCCTTGAAATTCTAGCTTTATTCATGTAAGTTTGTGTCCTACAAAGCAGATTGAAACAAGTCAGCCCAAATCTATATAAACAGACTTAAGTTTTGGGAGAACTGCTGTGTGAAAGTTTAATTCCAGCTTTGATTATTACTTTGAAACTTGGACAAATAGCATTTGTCCAGTCATTTCTCACATATTTTTCTTCCATGATCTTTCTGAAGAAAAATGGTTACAACAGCTCAGAGTACTACTCCAAAGAAATAGCCACACTGGCAAGGGTACCAACTTTTTCCTTTTGCAGTGGGTGGTCCAGCACAAAAATTCCCCAGTGGTTCAGAATCTTCTAGCAGCTTATGGGAGCCTGCCTTGGCTTCCCATCAGCTGCTGTATTTAAACATCATTATATGCAACTTAAGATGCAAACTGTTAGAATTAATAACAGGTAATTAAATTTTTCCCTTTAGTAAATTTTAAGGAATTCTCAACATATTCTGCAGAGAGAAAATTATGTTAGAAGTCTGCGTTGAAAATTAAATTTCTTCTTGCTTACTTTTTTAAAGTAATGTCTTGACCCTATACTTCGTTCTACCATTTTTATCCTCCCCTTATATATTTCCAATGTGTTTTCTTAATCGTTAAACATGTATGTGTATTTAAAATGGAATTCAGAATTCATAATACAGGTTTTTAATAATTCATTTATTTAATAAAAAGTTATGGAAAACTACCGCAAGACTCTGTGTTAGGCACAATAGAGGATGGGAAGATAATAATTACTTATTAAGGTGTTTAATACAGAATATCTCACTTAATTATGACAACAAACCCATGAAATAGGCACTGCCATTTTCTTTGACTGATGAAGACCAAGACTGATGAGATTAATTATTTGCCCAAGATCATCCAGCTAGAAACCAGTAATGCTGAATTTAAATCTGGAATTGTTTGACCTCTAAAGTTTGTATTTTTTCTTTTTTTAACCACATTACCTACCACTCCTAAATCAAGGTATAATACCTACCTAACTTGTTCCACGTCTAAGCAAAGCAGATATGCTAACTGCTACACATGGAAAGATATGACGCATATTCTCAGGAAGCTTAAAATCTACAAGAAGAGATAAAGCATGCTGAATTCTCAGAACTCAGCAAATAACTTTGGAGTGCTACAAAGTACCCTGGACTTTCAGCAAAGAATGAAAATTCTTCCAACTGGGAGGATCAGGACATTATGTTTGTGATTCCCTTTGATTTTAACTTGAAAAGCTGGGCGTGATGGTGAGCATGTCTGCAATCTCAGCTATTTGGGAGACTGAGGTGAGAGGACTGAGAGTTCAAGACCAGTCTGGGCATTATAGAGAGAACTTGCCTCAAAAAAAATTAAATCAATACAATATAAAAATCAAGCAGGGTTTTAACAAAAAGCAGAGGGGGAAAAAAGCATACTAGAGACTTGACTGTAGATGTGGGATGAATTTAATAAACCAAAAATAATCTGGCATGGGAAGGGAGTGAAAGATATGTCTGGTAAGCTAAATTGTGGCTAGAATGTGGCAGACACTGAAAATATGATTAAGAAATTTGGAGTTCATCTTGTCGTCAGTGAGGGGACAGGACTGAAGCAGTGGAATGAGTGGATAGATTCTGTGCCTTAATGACTTAATGTGGAAAGGAGGTGTGGCCAGAAGACCCACAAGTTGACCAAAGGCTTTCAATTGGGATTATGGCAGAGAGAAAATGGAACTAAGAAATATAGCTAAAAGTTTGTTGGACAAGAAGTTTCAGGGAGAATTCAGGCAAACTTCAATTTTTTTGTGGCTGGCTGGATGATGGGTCACTAATGAAAGTAGGAAAATGCTACTCATTTGTTAGTAGCAACAACATTCAAATTGCTAATAGCAATTTGAAAATGCTATTAAGTTTCCTAAGTTGGGTGAACAAGAAAAAGAATAATCCATGACAAGACAGATCTAGAGAAATAGAATCCCAGCATCAGGAAGCCCAGATTTTCCTGGTAAAGAATTCATCAACTGACATGTTCATCATTCAAGAGTAGCCCTACTGAAGGGTTGACTAGATGGCAAATTTTCATGATTTGTATGGACAAACAAAACAAAACAAAACAAAAACAAAAACAACAAAAAACTTGCCCCGCACGTTTTATTTGTTAACTGTATTAGAAAATCCACCACACTAGATACACTAATATGAATGAGGCCTTGATAATAAATGATCCCTCAATTTTATTAAATTGTCTAACTTTTTCCTTTCAAATGGTCGATTTTGATTGGATGGAAGGAGACTAAGAAAGATTCTTATCTTAGAACACTAGGAAGCAACTTAGGGTACCGATTAGTAGAAGAAACTGCATACCAAGAGACTAGTGAGGAGGAATTTCAAAATACTTCAACAACTTATTAGCCAATTTAACAATTAAGAAAATAAGAAATTATTTGTTGGGTTGGGGCTGTAACTCAGTGGTAGAGGACTTGCCTAGCATATGTGAGGCCCCAGATTTAATCCCCAGCACCACCACCACCAAACAAATAAATAAAGTAGAGATCTTTTTTTTTTTTTTTTTAAAGAGAGAGTGTGAGAGAGAGAGAGAGAGAGAGAGAGAGAGAATTTTTAATATTTATTTTTTAGTTCTCGGGGGACACAACATCTTTGTTGGTATGTGGTGCTGAGGATCGAACCCGGGCTGCACGCATGCCAGGCGAGTGCGCTACCGCTTGAGCCACATCCCCAGCCCCAAGTAGAGATCTTTTTAAGAATCCATAACACAGAGGTTCATGGGAAGTCCAATGGGAGAAGATAAGAAGACCAACAAAAACTTAGAATTTAGAGGGCAAAAGGTAATGAAATTATTCTATCTTGTAATTTTGAAGAGGTAATTCAGTTATATTTCTAATTTCCAAGTTAGAAATTTTAAATTGCACTCTTTATTATTAAGCTCTTGAGGGTTTTGTCAGTCTAATTCAGGTTTTCAAAAGTATGTAAGAGTTCCTGAAGAAGTTGTAGCTACCCAGTGCAGAGCATATTATGTTATCATGGAGCATGGTAGAATCGGACCCTGTTTATATCTGACAGAAAATGAAATAATGGTTATTTCATTCTACAATGATGCAGGTAAAGAGATGTGTCCTTATTTTATAAACTTTAAATGTGTACATGGCCCTAGAGACATAAATGCTTAGCATGATTTTTAATGAGTAAATTGAATTTCTAAAATTCCATTACTTTGCACACTTCACAATAATTCAAAGTTCAGGAGTGTTGTTGATATGACAGAAATAAAACTCAAAATTATTTGAATAGGTTGGAATATGAAACTGAAACTACAATCAGAATTCAATGGTAGAAGGGTGGCATTGTGGCTCAATGGCAGAGGGCTGCTTGCCTCACACGTATGAGGCTCTGGGTTCAATCCTCAGCACCACATAAAAATACATAAAAGAAAAGTATTTTGTCCATCTACAACTTAAAAAAAAAAAGAATTTAATGATGGAGGGTTTGGGATGTTGCTCAGTAGTAGGAGAGCAATTGCTTAGCCTGTATAAAGCCCAGCACTGAAAATAAATAAATAAATAATCTAATAATAGATATGGGTAAATTTTAGATCAAAAAAAAATCAACAAAACTCAGAAGGAATGAATCTAGCTTAGTAGAAGCATGTAAAAATCAAATTATCAGAGATTTTAGTGGGTGTGGTAGCCAGTCTCCATGATAGGCCCAGTGATTCTAGGCTCTTATCATTCACATTGTCTTGCATCTCCCTCCCACGATGAATAAGTTATCTATAACTAATAAGACTTTGAGGATGGGCTGGGATGTGGTAGAGTTAACGTGTGCTAGGCCCTGAATTAAACTACTAGGTTAAAAACAAAGAAATTGGAGAAATAATGATACTTCACTTCCCAGGCTAGGAAACAAAAGATATGGCAACATCTATCTTGCTTTCTTTTGGATCAATCTCTGACAGTGGTGTGGGGAAGAACTTTCATGTCATGAGAACTCTCAGCTAGCCCATGGAGAAGTCCATGTGGTTAAGGAGCTGAGGTTGTTGACAGCCAGAATGACAATGTACTCAACCACACACAGAAGCATCCTAGTCTTTGATGGCTCAGCCACAGCCAATATCTTATATCCAATCTCATGAAAGGCCCTGAACTAGAACCACTTAGATAAGCTGCTTCCAAATATCTGACTCACAAAAACTGAACCCCCCCCCCACAGAGAGAGAGAGAGAGAGAGAGAGAGAGAGAGAGAGAGAAATAGATATAGTGGGGGAGGGGAAGGAATACTGGGGATTGAATCCTGAGGTGCTCTACCACTAAGCCACATTCCCAGCTCCTTTTATTTTAATTTTGAGATGGAGTCTTGCTAAGTTGCTGAGGGTCTTACTAAGTTGTGTAGCCTGGCCTCAAACTTTTAATCCTCCTGTTCTAAGCCTCCAAAGCACCATGTGTGAGCCACTTCATCCCTTGAGAGTTAATTTTTTGTTGTAGTTTTGAACCGCCAAGTTTTGTTAAAAGATAACTAATATATCTGGAAGTGGGTTGCTGCTATTTTAACAAATTCTAAAAATGTGAGCGAGTCATCGGAATTTAGGCAGTGGCAGAAACTGGATATTGAAGAGGGTGTTAGTTAAATTTGAAAATGTCTTTTTTCCCCCTGGTACTGGGGATTGAACACAGGGCCTCACACATGTTTGCCAAGTCCTCTACCACTGAGCTATACCCCCAATCCATTTTTTTTTTTTTTTGAGAGAGGGTCTTGCTAAATTACTTAGGCTGGCCTTGAATTTGCAATCCTCCTGTTTCAGCCTCTTGAATAACTAGGATTACAAGCATATGCTGCCCCACCAGACTGTGAAAAATGTGTCGAACAGGCTGTTATTAACAGCCTTTGAAAAGGCTACTGCTAAGAAAGCTTATGGGCAACTGGAAAAAAATGGGGAGATATTAATATAGTGGCAGAAAGTTCAGCAACCTTGTCACCTGCAGTCATGTTGTAATGGAAGTGATATCTAATGGTTTAGGTAAGGAATTTCCAGTTAGAATTTTGAAGATGTTTGGTTCCTTCTTGTGCGTCGTTTCTTCCTGTTGTTTATAGTAAAATTGGAGAGGAGAAAAAATAATTAAAGGAAGGCCTCTTAAATCAGAAGAATCCAAGACTTGTTGACCTTGAAAATTGCCAGCCTGTCAGAATGGAAAATAATGCTAAAATAAAGAAATGGTTTCTAGGAAAAGAGCAAAACGAAGGTGAAGACTTGGTTCTAAAATCCTTCCTTTAGACTTTTGAACTGGGGGGTGGGACAAGTCTGTAATCCCAGCTTATCAGGATGCTAAAACAAAAGGATCTCAAATTTAAGGCCAGCCTGGCAACTTAGTGAGATCCTGACTCAAAATAAAAAATTAAAGGGCTGGACATGTGCTCAGGGGTGGAATGCTCTGAGTTCTGTCCCTAGTACTAAAAACCAAGTAAACTAAACTAAAGTATACTAAAATAAAATAAAAAATGACTAGGGGGGGCTGAGGTTGTGGCTCAGTGGCAGAGTGCTTGCCTAACATGTGTGAGACACTAGGTTCGATTCTCAGCACCATATATCAATAAATAAAACAAAGGTCCATTGACAACTAAAAAAATATTTAAAAAATGACTGGGATGTAGTCAGTGGCACAAAGTCCCCAGTATGGAAGAAGAAAGAAAGAAAGAAAGAAAGAAAGGAAGGAAGGAAGGAAGGAAGGAAGGAAGGAAGGAAGGAAGGAAGGAAGGAAGGAAGGAAGGAAGGAAGGAAGGAAGGAAACCTTAGAAAGATCTAATATTGTGCCTAAGAGGACAAATAGTACAATTAGAAAGCTAAAGGTACTGCCCTTTAGTAATCTCAGCAGAAAACCTAAATACAGAAGGTCTTACCTCAAAAGATTTATAGGTGTGGCTTTTGTATAATGGAATAAATTCCAGTAAAATTCACTGGAGACTCACAACATTTTTAAGAATATTTAATTGTTAAAAACAGCAGCAGGGTGAACTGAAAGGAACAGAGATAGAACAAAAAAGAAAAGAGGCTTTGGGGCCTCCAAATTTTTATAGGTAGGAACCAGACTGGGGAAAAAAAAAAATCACAGCTGCAAACCTAGGCTGCTTTTCATGGGAAAAGAAGTAACTCAAGAAGGTAGAACCAAAAAAAAAAAAAAAAAACAACAACAGAGCAAAGAGTCATAGAAAACCATTCCAAAAGCAGTAGGAATGAATATTAGTGAAGAGCTTTCAATATTTACCTAGCTGGATTCCAGAATTGCTATGGATTCCTGACTCCTACACACTTCTGGTTTTCTACATTTTGAATAGGAATGTCTATATTGGTTATCCATTTCTGACCTACCATTGTATGTGTGTGGATAGGGAGAACATAATCTTATCTCTGTAGTTCTCAGTCTTTGGATCAAAGGAGCTGTACCCAAGGAGCCATACTGAAAAGGCCTCATCCACATCTATGGCTGGTTGGAATGCAAGATTCTGGACTTTGAAATAGTGCTGTTGGGCTGGAAATATAGCTCAGTTGGTAGAGTGCTAGCCTTGCATGCACAAGGCTCTGGGTTCAATAAAGTAAAAAAAGAAATGGTGTTGTAATAGGGTAATACTTTAGGGTGGGGAGGAATTCTAAGATGCAAGTGGAGGTTACTCCTTGGAGGATAGAGGATGGATTCCTGCACCAACCACTAAAATGGCCTCCAAATAATCCCTCCCTCTCTGGTGTAGTCCCTTCCCACGCTGGATAAAGCTGACCTGTGCAATCAATAGTGTCCTGTAAAAATGATAGTGAGTGTCTTTCAATGCCAGAACCTAAAAGATACTGTGGCTTCTGCCCAGTTCTCTCTTTAGATTATTGACTCTGGAGAAAGGCAGCACTCATACCATGTCAGGAGGATGATGAAGCAGGCCTCTGAAGTCCATGTGGTGAGGAATTGAGCTAGAATGAATCTGCAAGCATTTGAGTGAGCCATCTTAGAAACAGACCTCCAGCCCCCAACAAGCTTCCAAAGGATTGTGGAAACCTCAGCTGAGATCTTAACTGCAATTTCATGAGATACACTGAACCAGAATCACCCAGTTAACCTTCTCCCAAATCCTGCACCACGGAAATCATGTGAGACAATAAATGTTTACTGTTGTTGAAAGGCACTAAATTTGGGAGTAATTTTTTATGCACTTATAGGAACTATTTTAGTAGGTCTTTTCACTGCTGTGACCAAAAGACCCAACAAGAACAATGTTAGTGGAGGAAAAGTTTATTTGGAGACTCACAGTTTCAGAGGTCTCAGTCCATAGATGACTAATTCCATTCCTTAGGGCCCGAGGTCAGGCAGGATATCAATGTGGAAAAGTATGGTAAAGGAAAGCCACTCAGTACTTGGCCACAGGAAAGCAGAGACTAAGCTCAGTTTACAAAATATAAACCCCAAAGCCATGCCCCAAATAACTCACTTCCTCCAGCCATATCCTACCTGCCTTCAATTACCACTCAGTTAATCCTTATTAGGGGATTCATTCACTGATTGGGTTAAGGTTCTCCTAACCCAATAATTTCACCTCTAAACTTTCTTGCGTTGTCTCACACATGAGCTTTTGGAGGTTACCTCACATCTAAACCATAACAAGAAATAAGACAATGAACTACAATCTCAGTATCAGGCAACGAGATGACATGCTGTCTTTAAAATGCTCTCCATTTTTTGGCTGCATCAATTGAACAAAGATTCTGTATCAGCCATGGACTTGTCCCACTTTAGGATGTTGTATACAGTTTAACTTATAAACTTTGAAAGATATTGGTAAAGACATTGACTAAGGGATTCTCAGGAAGGTGAAGACATAACAAAACATAGAGGATCCCAACTTAATGTTTCACTTATGATTTTTTTTTACATTGTGATGGTGCCAAAGCAATACACATTCTCTTAGTTTTTAATTTTGATATTTTTCCTGGGCTATTAATAGTTGCTACGTCGCTCTCTTTTGATACTGGACAGTGGCCGGCCGTGAGCCACAGCTCCCTATCAGTCAGATGTTACGAGGGTAAACAATAGACACTCTATAAGCTATGATGATCAGTAGGCTAGGTGTATTAAATGCAATTTTTACTTTTATCTTCAACTTACAATGGGTTTTTTGATGTGCAACCCCATCATAAGTTGAAGAACATGTGTATAACATGAGGTGTTCTTTTTTGGGGGAGTGGGTACTAGAGATTGAACTCAGGGCACTCAACCATTGAGCCTCATCCCCAGCCCTATTTTGTATTTTATTTAGAGATAGGATCTCACTGAGTTGCTTAGAACCTCACTTTTGCTGAGTCTGGCTTTGAATTCATGGTCCTCCTGCCTCAGTCTCCTGAGCCAGTGGGATTACAGGTGTGTGCCACTGAGCGCGGCTATGAGGAGTTTGAGACAAGAAATGTTATTTAACTTTGAATAGATTTAAGAGTGACATGGAATCTGTACATGTTTAAACCAGAAGTGCAAGGAAGATGTAATGGACATATCCTGCATATCCTGTGTTCCTGAAGATAAAAAGGCTAAAAGTTATTCAATGGTAGATTTGAGCTAAATGTAATAAACCATTTTTTGGTGTTTCAGATTTTCTAAAAAAATAATAATTTCCTTATTGGAAGTGTTGGAATATAGGAAGGATTGCCACCTATAAGAAATGTAGTATAGCCAGGAATGGTGACACAGGTTTATAATTCCAGCAGCTCAGGAGGCTGAGGCAGGAGGATCACAAGTTCAAAGCCAGTCTCAGCAACTTAGTGAAGCCCTACGCAACTTAGACCCTCTCTCAAAATAAAGAATAAAAAGAGATGGGAATGTGGCTGACACGAGCAAAGGACGGCGGCGAGGTCCTCCGACCGCTCCCGGGTGGTCCTGAAGTCACGGCTGCCCCTGCCCCAGGTAACCTCTCCCGGCCGACGATCCGTGTCTTGAAAGAAGAAGCCGCCACACGCGAGATGCCTTTTCGAATGCTCGGTTTATTCACTCCATCACATCACATCACACGAGGCACAGGAACAGAGGCTGGTGGGACTCAGTTCGCTCGATGTTGACCCACACATAGTGAGTCTGAACTGGCCAAAGAGCTCAGCCTTCCTGGCCTTTAAATACTATAGTTGTTTACAATACTTTAAACCAAAAACATGTTTATTCCATAATTTCTATTTCTTATCCTATCTTAACAGATCGTCTCTATTACATCACATCTTGTTTACATCTTTGCTTATCTTAGAAAATCACACTTGTTTTGTGCTAAAATACCTCAAAACATGTTTACCTTTTATCCTTATCTATTTCACACATTTTCTAGCTTAGGCACCTTTCTTCATCACAACATGTTTACTTCAAACTCTCCTGTCCTTTGTTTATTTCAAACTCTCCTGTAACTCTCCTGTCAGTGACTAAGTGTTAGGTGCTCCTAGGTTAAATCTCTAGTACCAAAAAAAAAAAAAAAAGTAGTACAGAAAAATCCTCAACAAGAAGTAATATGGGATGTATTTTGCAAATTGGCCACAAGGTTGCCATTCAATCTGACCAAAGATAGATATGTTCAGTTATTTCCAACAAAGACCAAATTTATAAGAACTCCCTTACACAAACTTCCAAATTGTTATGGATGTGTATGTTGGGTGACAGAGTGGATGTTCTACAGAGTGGATGTTCTACATATCCGTGGAATACATTACTGTTTCCCTAGCTGCATGAACATCTAGAGATAAAGAAGAGAGACAATCACAGAAGAAAGATTCTTTCATTCTTCTTATTCTGTCTAAATATGAAGAAGGAGGAGGAGGAAGAAAAGGAGAAAGAGAGTAGGAAGAGAAGGCTTCTCTAAGATACATGTATTTTCTGAAACTAAGACTCAGATTCAGCTTTGGCTTCATCTTAAAACCAGAGCCTGTGGATTAAAGCAATTCACAAGATTCAAAATTAACTTGCATATCACAAGACACAAAGAAGGTAAGCAGAGGTCATTTTCTTCACTGGAATCATTTTATTATCTACTGTTTGAGGTTTATCCAGAGAGTTCATTATGTTCCATACACGTAAGTATCCAACTTTTAAGTAGCCATATTGAGGATTTTAAATTCTCAATGTAATACTCATAATTTTGGAGTCTCTTAAAGGACATGGCTTTCTCTGAATAACAAAACTTAAGAAAATGCGTTTATGTTCTTATTCTTAAAAATAATTTAGGAATTATTGGTAGAATAATATTTATAATTGTAAGAACAATGATATACCTGAAGTACTTTATTAGATAATTTTGTCTAATGTGAAAATATTTTCTTGAAAACAAAAATTTAGTCTTTCAGCAATTGCCTCTGAAGTTAAGAATCTTTTCTAAGATTTACCATCTGTAAATTGGGATTAAATATTTATGTAGAACATATGTGAATGTTATACAAACATTGATTTGTTATCTATTGTGCTTTGAAGATGAAAAGCCTGATAGCTGTGAAATTTTTTTAAGTTTCATATTTAAAAGTAAGATTCTGATCAAATTTTCACTGAAATAATGTTGTTTGAATATCTACCTTAAGCCTCAAGTATATTTTTTCTTTTAGTTTTATTTTAAATAAATTAAAAAAAATTTTTAGATGTTGATGGACGTTTATTTTATTCACTTATTTATATGTGGTGCTGAGAATCAAACCCAGTGCCTCACACATGCTAGGCAAGTGCTCTACAACTGAGCCACAACCCTAGGCCCTTTAAATAAATTTAATTATTTTAATTAGGTATATATGACAACAGAATGTATTTTCATTGCATTCAAATTTGTGATTGCAGCACAACTTTTTATTTCTCTGATTGTAATGATGTAGCATCGCACCATATGTGCAGTTTATACGTGTACCTAGGGTAATGATGTCCATCTAATTCTGCCATCTTTCCTGCCCCTATGCCCCTTTCATTAAAGCCCTCCCCTTCGCCCAATCACAGTTCCTCCATTTTCCCCAAGCTTCCCCATTATGCATCAGCATCCACTTATCAGAGAGAACATTCGGCCTTTGTTTTGGGGGGATTGGCTTACTTTGCTTGGCATGATAGTATCCAAGTCCATCCATTTACCTGAAAATGCCATATTTTATTCTCTTTTAATGCTGAGTAATATTCCATTGTGTATATATACCACAGGAATTTTTTTTATTTATTATAATAAATAGAATCCCAATGTTCTTCCCCAAGAAATATGGCCATGTAAAACACATCTTTAAAGTTCTGTCCTGGAAAATCTTAGGGTGAAAACCCTTTCTTAACATTCCTTCCCCAGGCTGAGCCCTCCAAGTTATTTTCTCATCATCATTATTTTTGTTTTATAATATTAGTATAGATTAAGTAGAAAAAATACACAAGTAAGGCAAATTATGCATAAATATATCAACCTTTAAAATCTTAGTTACTATGCCAAGATTCTTAGATTATATTATTATATTATTAAATTCTTGGTATTATAACTGAGGGGAAATGTCTACTTTTTTTTCACTTCAACAAAGCATTTTCCTGGCCTGTGAGCCTTGTCCAGTCCCTGGGATCCACTGGGATTAACATTTATAAACTGCAAATACAAAGAAAGCCAAGGGCCAAGGATTTCTAAATAGGTACAAATACGTTTTTCTTGCAGTGGTAAATGAGGTAATCCTAATCATCACTAAGGAGAAAGGACAGCTCTCATTTTCAATGTACATGGCAATTAAATTCAGTTTTCCTAAACACTGGTCTCGATTTAGAATCCAAAAAATTTCTAAGAAAGTACATTGCCAACAATAATAGTAGTACTCACTTTTCATATCAAATGGTTATATATGACTTAATGTTAAATATTAAAAATATGTAAAAGTTAACATATTTAGTTCTGTTCTTTGAAAGGCTAAGGGCTTTTAATTTGAAAGCCATTGTTAAACTCTGTTTGAAAATTTAGTTTTAAGGACAATATAGCATAATCAAAGTAAAATATTACCAGAATGTCTTTGACTATGGAATGTAAATTTTATTACAATATACTTATTTTCAATAATGAGAGCTACTCTTATAATTTCATTTATTTATTTTTTGCAATGCTGGGGGATTAAACCCAGGATTTTGTGCATGTTAAGCAAGTGCTCAACCTCTGAGTTACATCCCCAGCCCTGAGAATAAATTTTAAAACATAAAGTAATTGGATATTAATTTTTCAACTCTCCCTACAAATTAATGCCAATATTAAAATATCTTATTGTTATTGGCATCTAGAACATTTAGGTAACCCAGTATTTGTTTCCTTTAAACCATGTAGCTTAAAGTGAGTTTTCAGTGTTTGACAAAAGAAAATTAATCCATCTCCAACCTGTATAATCCTTCAGCCCTAATATATTTCAGTCATGGTTTTTCCTCTGTGGCTCTGAAAGTTACACTTTTAGTCATAGAATAAAAAAGATTTGAAGAGACACTGTGAGCATAACAAAGAATACACATCTCCATATTATGGAATGTAATTTCATTGACATTTTGATACATTTCTACAGTTCATAAAAGCCCATAGTTTACTCAATGTATTACAACTGTAGAACAATACAATATTTTAGAGGATATAATGAGGAAAGAAAAGAGATTTACCATGATATACACTATTACCAGGGCTTCACCTGTCACCAAATCTCCTTTGTCCTCTTCATTCCTAAGTAAAATTCAGATCAAAGCCATCAGTGTGCTGGGTGAGGTGGCATGAGCCTGTAGTCCCCTCTGCTCAGTGGGAGGATCACTTGAGCCCAGGAGATGGAAACCAGGCTGGGCAAGATCCTGTCTCAGCAAAGCAACTAAAAACCATCAATACAATAACACAAGTACTCAGATTACTTTTTAAAAAACTGGCATTTTAGGGAAAAGAGTTACACAAACAAATAAACAGTAGGAAAACTTGACTTGAGGATAAAAAGGAAAATACTTGAGTTGGAACTGAGTTGACAGTTTATATTCTAAACATGTCTCATATGGAAGACTATAGAACTTTCTGTAAACTCAGCTCTTATCATGGTTTTCCAGTGATTTAAAAACAGAAGAAATACCATTCCCTTCAGTAAGAAACTTGAGGAAGCTTGAAAATACATAGTTGAGTTTCTTTTCTTCACTTAATTATAATTGAATTATTGAAAAATAATTTAATTTTAATTTTTAAAAATTTATTTACTTATTTATTCTAATTAGGTATGTATGACAGCTGAATGCTATTTTGATTCATTGTGCACAATTGCAGCACAACTTTTCATTTCTCTGGTTGTACACGATGCAGCCTTGCACCATATGTGCAGTCATACATGTATTTAGGGTAATGATGCCCATCTCATTTCACCATCTTTCCTGCTCCCATCTTCCCTCCCTCTCCTTTGCCCAAAGTTCATTTTCCCCATGTTTCCCTCCATTATGGATCAGCATCCACTTATCAGAGAGAACATTTGGCCTTTGGTTTTTTTAGGATTGACTTACTTCACTTAGCATGATATTCCCCAACTCCATCCAATTACCTGCAAATGCCACAAGAAATATAATTTCATTTTTAAAGGTCTAGTTGGATTATCTTTAAATGCTCAGATCCTAACAGTTTCCTGCATCAAGTACTAATTCACTACAAATATATTAAATATTCAGTAGGTAAGAAAATAAAACGGTAATTTTTGAAAAGTTAGCATCATGTATATTATTAAATTTGGCACTAATTAAACAGTAATAATTCAAATTTTATTTTATTTTTAAATTTCTATTATTTTACAAGTAATCAAAACATTAAAATTAGGATAGTAAGAATACTATTTATCAATTCCATATTAATTTTTGCTTAGAAAATGTTTTTCTGCCTCAAATCCAGAGTGATGAAGTGCATCAAATAGGACAACAATCTAAATGAATTGTTGAGGTTAAGTCACAAAGAGCTAAAAAGAGGAACATATAGCAAAAGTGTGAATAGGTCTGAACATCTGTCATGCTGCTTTAGTCAATTAAATCTGAGTTTGTCTGCATTTATACCAGACACTTGGAAACTAGCTATTGTCACTGAGATTGTTGTTGGATTAGATGCTGTGCCAATTTTAGTGGACAAGTAATTCTTTATCTAACAGTACAAATGTGAAAATTAAAATGGCAATGTTGACAGATATTCAACTGATCTATCATTACCTTGGACTTATTCTATCTTATATTCTCAAGCTCCTTTCTCCTCAGATGTTTTAAGAAAAACTATAAAGGACTTTTGAAATGACAGTACATATTCACTAAGATCTCTCCTATGAACTCTGCATATTTTTATTCTCACATTATGTTAAATGACCAGATCTACTCTAGGATTACTAAATATATAGAGCTAAGTAATACCAATTTACTAAAAAGAATTGCTCCCTCTAGTGAATTCACAACATTACTTCATTTTCTGGCACTCCTACACTGAGTAATTTAATATGTTATATAAATGATGATGATTATTATGTTGATGATAGTGGTCTGGCCTACTTTTGTGATATTAAATTTTAATGTTTTCTGTCCTTGAATATAGAGAAGTTTCGCAATGATTGATTAGTGCTGCTTGCCAGGTCTTTTAGAACATTGCTTTTTAAAACCCTGTGTTGAAAAAATAATTTATTTCTAAAACTCTTGAGATTACTTTTGAAACATAATTGGTACCATATAATTTTGAGGGCTGTATCCAAGTGGACATTAGTGAAGTAAAGAAGAGAATTGAAGCAATTGTCTTAAAAATTATAAAAGAGTGCTTTGATGGAAACAAGTTTAAATGGAAATCTAATTCTAGATGTGATGCCTATATTTGTTCCCGTTAACATGCACCTCTGAAAAATTAGATATGTCAACTCTACTCCTGTCTACTGGCCAGCAGTTGTGTAACTAATGGTTGATGTAAAAATATTTGAAATTATTTGGAGATGTATTTAAATTTAAAAATAGTAGGGTTCCTGTGAAAGAAAAATAAGTATTTAATTCTCACTTTGTTAATTCACTCTTGGTCTTAAAATAACTCATTTTAAATTGCAGAAAATATAAATAAAAATTGAGAATTTATCCACTTAGACAATAAAATATTATAACAAGAATTGAGCAAAAACAAAATAAAATCAGGAGACTCACTTTTCCCCTCAAAGTAGGATTCCATTTCCTGGGGAATTTAAATTACTCAATAATTATTCCTGAACTTCACCACTTGGCCTGAATAGGCAAAGCTTTTGCACAATGTGATTTCAGTTAACAGCAGATGGCCCGGGTTACCAGTCCCATCAAGTTATTGTTTTTCTGCATCAATAATAATTGAGTGATTCCGCCAAGTTTTATGTAATTTTCGCTTCCAAGTGCTTAGCAAATATTAATTCATCATTGCAGCACTCCTATGAGGAAGTAGCAATTTTTAATAAATAAAATATAATAAAACATAATCTAGATTAATTTATTTGAAAGCACGTGTAAGACCAGTAGAGAAACATCAAAAAAAATTAAATGATAATATTAATTATTCCCAAAAAGGTAATGTTGTTTTATGGTTCACTCTCCCTTGAAGTAATTTTAGGAGGAACTCATGGGAGTAGAGGGCTAGTCAAGGTTTTATTTATTTATTTTTCCAGCCCCCTTTTGCAACTGAAGGAACCATAGGTCTTATTCCAGGGAGTCTGAACTAAGTCCCAGGCAGGGTACAACCCTTGTGCCACACGTGGGCCTGGGACTGTCCTGCTGGGGGCTCCAAGGGACCCGGCAGAGCAGACGTGCCCTTCCTGCCGGCGGGGCGCGCTTCCCGCCTCCCGGAGCGAGGAACCAGCTGGAGCCAGTCGGGTTTGGGTGTCAGTCCGCCCAGCCCGAGGCCTCCTCCTTCCCCTCCAACACCAAGCGCGCCATTTATTTTGAAAAGTCTAAGGCTTGGTCCTCGTCCTCCTGGTCTCCCACGCGCATCTCTTGCTCCTCGCTCGGAGGTGGGGGAGCGACGCTCGGAACTGGAGGAGGCACCGGCCCCAAGGAGGGGACTGCAACCCTGCGGAAGAGGCGGGCCCCGAGGCCGCGGCGCGGTGGAGGCGGTTGCCGGCTCCGGTCCCGGCAAAGGCGGAGGCGCGGGTGTGCGCCGGGTCGCCCAGGGCGCGGGGCCTCGCCTGCGCTGCGCTGCACTGGTGGCGCGTCGCGACCCCAGCGGGCCACCCGAGCCAGGCTCGGAGAGGGCGATCCCCGAGGCTCCGTGAGGGGTGCGCCAGGTCAAAATCTGCGGCTTTCCCCATGTCTACTCCTTCCCAGACGGAGGAACCTGACTCTTAGAGGTGATAATGGGTGAAGCTCCCCCGTGTCTCTCTGGAAGGCTTGTGTTTTCATCCCAGCTCTCAACGATTTCCCGCCACCTCCCTGCTCCTGTCCTTTGTGGAAACAAACAGCGTTGGCCCTGGATGTTCATGAGGCTTCATGGTGGATTTGTGAGTGTGCTGGGGTAGGGAGTTTGCAACACAGTACACCTGCCATTAAGGTCGGTTCTCACGTCTAGCTCCCCTTGTTGCGTTCATCCAAGGTAACAACAGTTTCTATAGCAATAAGTGATGAGGAACATTTTATTTATTATTCATTTTTAATATCGCAATTGACAAGAATCCAAGGGTTTGGATGATAGAGTTTAGAGGAAGGAGAAATGCAGCAATGGGGGGGGGGAGGAGCGGGATCATTCATTATTTGGTGAGTTCACACAGTTGGAGAAAGGCACTGCTTTGGAGGATATGGACCCAGGGCCTCTGCCTGCCTGGGAGGCAAGTGGTGAAGCGCTACTCCCCATCCCTGTCTTCCAAAGGCGATCCCTTTGAAAAAATGGTGAAGTTCAAAGAAGGTTGCTTCTCAGAAATTTCTATTTTTCTCAGAGTTATTTGATTACTCCTTAAATAAGGAGACAAAGAAGGCTTAGCGAGAGCCAGACTTAAGTTCATCGTACCTGTCTTTATGAAAATTTCAGACAATCGCTTGTTCCTTAAAATATTTCCTCACCCCACCCTATCATGATTCAGATCCTAGCCCATTTGGCTAATAGCCCATCTTTGTATTCGAGATATTCAGAGTAGCTTTTACAACTACATATAAAAAAAAGAGTACAAATAAAATATATGTATTAAAGACATTCAGGTGAAATTACACATAATCGCTAAAGTTGATTAGCTGTTCTGGCTCTGAGCTTGCTCAGAGCAAGTAGTAAAAGAAAGAAAAGGAAGGGATTTGGGTTTCTGCAGGGCCACTTATAAAATCCTTAATCTGCCACCAGAGGCTGCTCTTCTTAATGTGAGGACTAATCTAGTGAAAAAAGAGCTTTTATCCCACAGCCAGGAAGGAACTGGAAATTATTTTGGAAGTTGCATTACTTTGTTATTCACATTTCCATGTTTTTTCCTCACAAATAGTCTGTTTTCTTCTTTGTCTTTTTTTTCATTTATTTCTCTTCTATTTTCTCCTTCCTTTCTCCCTTTCTTTTTTTTTTTTTTTTTGGCTCTTAATAGTTGTGTTTGATTTTTGTTGGGATCCAAATAGAAAATAAAGACACTCTTACTTTTAGCTTATATTTTTGTATTTCAGAATTAAGGCAGTATATACACCTGGGGTGTATATAACTAAATTTCCTTTTTGCTGCTAGAAAGAAAACCCACTTTTTATTAAGGGACAAGTCATGACTAAATGCATTGAGTCTATCACTTTTCTTATTAACCATTATAGTGAATTAAATGGTTATTCACTTTTCCCCATTCCCTTTTTAATAAAATAAGGGATATTCAGAAAGGATTTTTCAGATAGGCAAGACATAATTAGATCTCAAATAAGCAAATACAGGATGAGTACAAGGTGAAGATTTATGAAAAGTTCTAATAGCTGATGGAGGCTTTATGTCCTATCAAAGGCATATTGCATTCAAAATATTTTAATTTCTGACAAGCAATACCCACCCCTCAAGTGTCAGATGGCAAAGTATTAATCTACAACATGAGACTTAAAATAAACATTCAGTGTTTTTACATGATATAGAAGACCTGCCTTTTTTGACTTCCATATCTCACTGTAACTTGCAAATGGGATGGATTCTTTTTTTTTCTCTTTTTTTTTTTTATTTAATTTTTTATTTTTTTATTGGTTGTTCACAACATTACAAAGCTCTTGACATATCATATTTCATACATTAGATTGAAGTGGGTTATGAACTCCCAATTTTACCCCAAATGCAGATTGCAGAATCACGTCGGTTACACATCCACAATTTTACATAATGCCCAATTAGTAATTGTTGTATTCTGCTACCTTTCCTATCGGATTCTAACATTTATCAATCTCCTGCTATGAACCTATTACTGTGCTAGGTGTTTTATGTATTCAATAAAGATTTAATCCTTACAAGTCTTACGAAGCAAATATTGTCAACTTTTTAAAATGAGGAAATGGCCTTACTGAAGTTAAAAGTAACTTGCTCAAGATCCAGGTAAAACTGAGATCAGATCTGGATCAGATCTTAATGCCAAAGTCCAAGCCATTTCTAATCCATCCTATTAGATGAAATTTAGGAAAGGGGGATACTGTTAAGGAACCAATAACTACATTTGGTAAGTTGTTATTGAATTTTATTTTTATTGGCTTAGGTTAATACTTTATTCAAAATTCCTTGGTTTTTGTTTTTGCAGTTAAACAAATTTTCTTTGTTTTTATTTAATGTCCTTTTTATGTTCTAGGATCTCAATCAGATTATCACATTATGCTTAATTATTATGTGTCCTTAGTCTCTTTGTTGGAACAATTGCTTAGACTTTTGTTGTTCTGAGATGATCTTGACAGTTTTGAAGAGTGGTCAGTCATTTTATTTATTTATTTTTCAGGTTGCTTTTTTAAAAATATTTTTTTATTGGTGCATCATAATGGTGAGATTTATTGTTACATATTTGTACATACACATAACAATCTAATTTGGCCAATATCATCCCAAGTATTTTGGTCAGATATTTTGTAGAGTGTCTCTTAATTGTGATTTATTTGATGTTTTCCTCATGATTGGTTTGGGGTTTAAGGTTTTGGGGGGCTAGGTGGCCACAGAATTATAGTGCCATTCTCACATGCCATATCAAGAGCATACATTATTGATATGATTTATCACTGTTGATGTTGACTGGGAACACCTGGCTGAGGTAGTGTTGGTCCGGTTGGCCACATTACAGTTGTCTCTTTTTTCCTTTTCAATACTGTATTCTTTTCAAGGAAATCACTATGCATAGTCTACACTTATAGATGGGGAATCTGTGTTCTACTTCCTTGAAAAAAGGAGTATCTACATTAATTCTATGGCCTTCTCAACAAGAGATTTGTGTCCTCCATTTGTTAATTTACTTAATCATTTATTTATATCAGTGTGGTTGTTATTTAAATATGTCTCCCTAATTTCATGTGTTGGAAACTTAATCCCTAAATGCCAATATTAATGTTTTTTAGAGGTGGGATATTTGGGAAATGAGTCATGAAGGCTTTGCCCTTATTAATGGATGAATCCACTCGAGGAGTAATGGACTAATAAATTATTGAGGGAGTGGCTTTGTTCTAAAAGTGAGCTCTGGCTGGCATGCTTGCTCTGTCTTGCCATGTGATGCCCTCCGCCGTGTCATGACGCAGCAGGAGGGCTGTCTCCAGATGCCAGCACCATGCTGTCTGATTTCCCAGCCTCTGGACCATGAGTTAAATAAATGGTTCCTCCTTATAAATTCATCAGCCAATAGTATTCAGTTATGGCAATAGAACACAGACAAAACCAAGTGTGGGATCTTGAGTAATTATTTTGTACGTTGGGTTATAACTCAATACCACTTTATTTTCTTGCTCAACTTGGTCTGGTTTTGGCAACTTGGAGCTCTTTCAATGGGCTCTTCTGTCTCTCTAACTTATCCCTGTGATTGTGGGGTGGTTTGTTTTGTTTTTGAGCATTTCCTTACTTTCTTGCATTTTTTGATGCTACAGGTTCATCTTGTATATTTCTTGCCCCAGTTCTAGAATTAGCCATTTTCCCAAGGGATCATAGTTACTTTTATTGGAGAATGATATTAGAAACTGAGATATGGGTGCTACATGTACTCAGTACTACTACAGTATTATTGCTTCTAGTCTTTATCAACTGACAGACTAGGGACATACATGAGTGTGTACTGACCCCTACATATACACATTTCTGTAAATAACTCTGTCACAATCAGAATCTATATTAAGTTAAACATGACTTCATGCTGATGCCTCAAACTCTAATCCATTACAATGTAGATCATTCTAGCCTCCTTCCCTGCTTATCTGTAACCTTCGACTCCAATAGTGCAAAACCTAGCTCCTAGCCATCTACCTTCTATTTGCTTAATTGTTCAATTCCACCATATGTGCATAGCAGTATCAAAATTCTTAATCAGTATTTTTCTAAGAAATAATTGTGTCAACAAAAGTACAGAGCTTGTGTATAGTTTCTTTTTGTGCTTAATCTTTTTTTTTAAGTTGTAGTTAGACATAATGCCTTTATTTTATTTATTTTTATGTGATGCTGAGGATCAAACCCAGGGTCTTGCACATGCTAGGCAAGTGTTCTGCCGCTGAGCCCCAGCCCCAGCCCTTGTGTCCTTAATCTTATAGAGTGTACTTATTTTCACAGATGCAGAGGATAGCACCTTCCCCCGGTTATAAATATACCTGTAATTATAGTTAGAATTCTAGTCATTTTTTTCTAATTGGTTTAAGTTCTCCTGACCTCTTAACTGGATATTATTTTCTATTTTATGCTTCTTAAGGTTATTCTCTGTGGTATAAAATTCTATAGTTTTTGGAAAACACAATGTCATATACTTATCATAAACAATGTCATACAGTGGAGTTTGAATGCTCTAAAAAGTTCTCTGTTCTTCACCTTTTTACCCCTCTCCCAGTCTTGAGCCCTCGGCAGTCATGATATTTTTACTGTTTCTGTCTACAATTGCTTCCCAAAATGTTGTATGATTAGAATAATGCACCATGTAGCCTTTCAAACGGACTCCTTTCATTTATTAATATACATTCAAGATTAATTCGTGCCTTCTTGTGACATGAATGAATCTTGAATGTATATTAATAAGTGATAGCTAATAAATTTTGAATGTATATTAATAATTGATAGCTAAATTCTATTTATTACTGAATAATATTCCATTGTGTGGAGTATCATAGTTTGTTATTCCACTCACCTATTGAAGGACATTTGGTTGCTTTCAATTTTTTCTCCATTAAACACAAATATGCTATAGATATGCATGTGCAGGTATGTGTGGACGTAACATTTTAAATCATCTGGGTAAATGCCTAAAAGTACTATTGCTGGATCGTATGGTAAGATTGTGTTTAGCTTTGTTAGAAAATGCCAAATTGATTTCAGAATGGCTATACAATTGGTATTCCTAACAACAATGAAATGAAGAGTTTCTTTTTTTACATCCTCACCAGCAATTGATAGTGCCAGTTTCTGAGTTCCAAACATTTTAATAGATTTGTAGTGGTATCTCATTTTAATTTTCAATTCCTAATGACTAATAAAGTTGAATATCTTTTCATATGCCATCTATCTTCATAGGTAGACTATCTTTCAGATCTCCTTTGGTGAACTGTTTTTTTTTTAATTTTTTTAACTTTAGTACATCAATTTTTATTTTGTATTCATGTTAAACACCATTGAGGTTTGACCTAAGGCTTTATTTCACATCATCATTCTTCTTCCTCCTCAAACTGGTAGATGAAGCAGTCACTATCTATAACTTTGTAAGTGGCTATGCCAGAAGAAAGAGAGAGCATGTTGAAGTTCTACTGACTCTTCAAGCTTTTGCTTAAGAATGGCATATGATACAGTTCCATGATCAAACAAAGTCTAACAGCAATGTCTTGTTCATTGATGTGGGGTGATACAGTTTTACCATAAGTCCAGAAGAAGAGAAGGAACTGAAAACTTGTGAACAATCCTAGTAAATACTTGACATAGAATATGGCCATAGATATAAGGGTATATGTAAATATTCTTATTTTTTCATTGTGGTAATACATGTGTGTGAACTTATACAAACATACTTGTAGTTGTCACAAACATCTTTTGCCATTTTTAATATAGGCTAGTTGGGGGTTGTTATTATTCTTTTTATATAATCTTAAGAATTTGTGTTTTTCCTCCATTTGGTGCTGGAAACCTTACTCATGCTAGGCAAAGTACTCTATCATGTCATTAACCCTCTTTGTATATTTTGAATTCTAGACTTTCATCAGATATGTATTTTGTAAGTTTTTTTCTCAATCTGTGGCTTGTATTTTCATTGCTTTAACAGTATCTTTTCATATCTAAAGAGCAGAAGTTTTGATTTTCAGTTAAATACAACTTAAATTTTTTTTCATGCATTTTGCTTTGGTATTGTACATAAAGACTCATCATCAAATTCAGTCTTCTTTATTTTCTTCTAGAAATTTTATAGCTTTGTCTTTTTCATTTTGGCCTATATTCTATTTTGAATTAACTTTTGTGAAAGATTAAAGTGTGGTTTATTTTTTTCCCCTGTACATTTGGAAGTCCAATTTTCCCAGCACCATTTCCTACAAAGGGACTATACTCTCTCCACTGAATCACCTTTGCTCTTTTGTCAACTATTGGTTGATTATATTTGTGTAGTTTATTTCTGGACTAGTTGTTCTTTTGACCTAGGTATCTATTCTTTCACAAACAGCATGGTCTCTTGAATATGTCTTTATTTTAAGTTTTGAAATCAGGTAATGTTGAATCCTCCAACATTCTTATTCTACTTCACTATTGTGTTGGTTATTTTCTAGGCATTTGGCTTTTTGTATAATCTTTAGAATCAGTTTATTGGTACTTACAAAAGCTTGCTGGGATTTAATTGGGATTACATTAAATCAATAGATCAAGTGTAGGAAAGAATTGACATATTAGCAATATTGAGTCTTCTAATCTATGAACATGGAATTGCTTTCCATTATTTTTTAAACTTCACCAGAGTTTTGTGGTTTCAGTTATTGAATTTTTATTGTGTTCTAGGCACTGTGTAAATAAAGTGATACAAAGATGCAGCTGACAAGGGCTCTGACCTTAAGAAGCTGGCAGTTTAACACATTGGAGCAAGTAGTGGTAATGGCTATGATGAATGATGTTAGTCTTGTGGGAACAAAAGTATGGAGTTCCGTAGGGACAGAAAGCAAACATCATCACAGAAATGATACAAGTATTTGCCAAGTGATTAAATTTGGAGAAGGCATTCTGGGCAGTAAAAGTCAGCTCACTTTTTTATTTTTTCTAGAGTATCAGTTTTATTTAGAATATGCAAGTATAAAAATGAAAATTTTATATCTATGACCATCATGAAAAAGTTGAAGCTAGCATACAATGGCTTGGTTGTGAGAGGATAAATTTGGAGCGATGCAGATTCTGGAAGGTTTTGAGTGATAGGCTCAGTGCTTTGAATTCTATTGATAAGAAGGAGAGGGACTATTAGAGCCAAAGAGCGGCATGCTCAGATTTTCATTAAGAAAACCTCATCTGCTAATAGCGTAGCTGGGTGGAAAGAGGCCATTGTGATAGGTGAGGTAAGAATTGGTAGTGAATGTGTGTATACAAAAGAAAACTTAGAGTTGAGAGATATTTCAGAAATAATATTGATTAATGAGATTTAGTGACTAATGAATTAGATATGGGATAAGTGAAGTTCAGAAGTTCCTAGAAGAGTGCTTATACTGTAAGAGCAGATTTGTGTGTGTGGGGGGGGGTGGGGGTGGACAATAAGTTTCATTTTGGGCTGAAATCTGAAAAAGTTTGGGATGCTTGTGGGTTAGCTGGAGATATTCATTTGGCTTTTGGTGATTCAGATCTCTTTATTGTCTCTTTTCAAAGAGGACCTCCCTGGCAGGGTGTGGTGGTGCACACCTCTAATCCCAGCAACTCAGAAGTCTGAAAAAGTTCAAATTCAGCCTCAGCAACTTCTTGAGACCCTAAGCAATTTAGGGAGATGCTGTCTCAAAATAAAATATAAAAAAAGCTGGGGATGTGGCTTGATTTCCTGGAATTAAACCCTGGCACCAAAAAACAAACAAACAAACAAACAAAAACCTTTTCCTGACCACCATGTCTAAAACAGCATTTATTTACTCTGTCCCCTTTATTTTGCTACATTGTTTGCCATTGTTATTGTTTATTATAGTTCATCACTCTCTGACTTTATATATTTATTAGATGTTGCCTCTCCTCCATGGGAAGGTTAGTCAACATGAGCAGGGATTTTGTGTATGTTTCCCACTGTGTAGAATAATTTATAACTCACATAAACACTCAATAAGTATGCATTGAATAAAAGAATGAATGAACAGATATATAAGTCTAGTCTATATAGGGCACAGGCTAAACATGAGGCCTCAAATACATATTTTGGAGGTTTACCTACACAGACAAGAGTTAGCACCATGTAGGCATGGAGCGCAAGAGATAGCATGTGGAATAAAAATGGAAGAGGAAGAAGGAACATGGAATATGATGAAATATCAACATTTAAGAAGTAGGTGGAGGAAGACAATGCAGAAAAAGAGAATGAGACATGGTCAGAGATATATGAGAAAAAGCCACAAGGAAGCCCCAAGGAACTGTAAGGAATGGAAAATTTCAGGAAGGAGGATGCTAAGGGCTGAATTGTGTCCCCTAAAATTCATATATTGTAGCTGTAACTCTCAGTACCTCAGAATGTGATAATTTTGGAGAGGGGGGTCTTTATAGATGTAATCAAG